>NC_134266.1:152559726-153855532 GCF_031893055.1 Leptodactylus fuscus | reverse complement strand
AGTAGCAAAAATTGTGGGTGTATATAGCCCCAATTCTATTGCTAGGGGACTTGCAGGGTATTTCTGAGGTGAAGGTGGGGGGGCACACCGTTGGAACGGTGATTTGGGGTGTATATATGGGGTATACGGGAATACACTGTCAGTGTGTTCCATTCAGGATCCTGGGAAAGCTGGGTTGCGGCGATTGAGCCCGTCAGTGCCACGTTACACTGACAAGCTTCTCCCTGGAATTGAAGTTATATGTAAGCCCAATATATTCTTTGAATTCCCAGTGAGACAATGGCACTATATGGCAGTAGCAAAAATAGTGGGTGTATATAGCCCCAATTCTATTGCTAGGGGACTTGCAGGGTATTTCTGGGGTGAAGGTGGGGGGGCACACCGTTGGAACGGGTATCAGGGGTATATATCGGGTATACGGGAATACACTGACAGTGTATTCCATTCAGGATCCTGGGAAAGCTGGGTTGCGGCGATTGAGCCCGTCAGTGCCACGTTACACTGACAAGCTTCTCCCTGGAATTTAGCTCTTACAAGAGCTGTTGGTTGTCTTCTCCTTCCTATCCTAGCCTGTCCCTGCCTACCCAGAATCTAAGCCCTAGCTAGCTGGACGGAAACCTCCGTCCCCGGTGAATTGCAAGCTCAGAATGACGCGAAGCTGGGCGGCGCTGTTCTTTTAAATTAGAGGTCACATGTTTTCGGCAGCCAATGGGTTTTGCCTACTTTTCTCAACGTCACCGGTGTCGTAGTTCCTGTCCCACCTACCCTGCGCTGTTATTGGAGCAAAAAAGGCGCCAGGGAAGGTGGGAGGGGAATCGAGTAATGGCGCACTTTACCACGCGGTGTTCGATTCGATTCGAACATGCCGAACAGCCTAATATCCGATCGAACATGAGTTCGATAGAACACTGTTCGCTCATCTCTAGTAGATATGTCAGGGCTTTTTATTTGCGGGAGAAGTTGTACTTTTTATTGGTATCAACGCTTGGTATACATGACTTTCTGATCACTTTTTTGTCATTTTTTTTGGAAAAGCAAAGTGAACAAAATACATCAATTTGCATATTGCTATATATATTTTAATGGCGTTCACCACACAGGATAATTCATGCTATTTTTGGATATTAGGGACTTGTCCATGGGGATACCTAACATGTTTGTTTATTTCTTTTTGTTTGCATTATATATTTTTTAAATATAAATGTGTTTTTTTGTACTTTTTATTATTTATTTATTTTGGTTGTTTTTACTAAGTGTGTGTGTTTTTCACTTTTTACATATCCCACAAGAGTACTTGAAGTTGGGATCTCATATACCCTGTGCAATGTACAGCAATACATAGTATTGTATAACATTGTACAGTAGTTTCTATTAATTTCTATTCACACATGACCTGGCCTGCTGACTGCCATTGCAACCCCCTGGATGCTGTGATTGCTATTGATCATGGCATCCATGGAGTTAATTCCCAGGAATTGGAATATCTTCCGACTCTCATAGTTCATCCCAGCCCTTGGTTTTTTTCCTCAAAATGGTACCAATCATCAACATCTTGATCACGCCATTTTTTATTATTTTTTTCAAAATGTTTATTTTTTTTTAAAGTTATTAAAACTTAGAAAATTATATAAATTTGGCATTGCTGTTGTGATAATACTGAACTGAAAAATATAAGTAACAGGACATTTTTACTAAATAGTAAACACCCATCACTAGTTATTTTTTGGTGACAGTCACAAATGTATTCGTAAAGTCTACATGTCAGGAATGTAAATATCTGTGTTCCTACTTCTTTATCCAACAGTCCTCATTCTTTCTGTGCAGAACTGTACAGCATTTGCATTTATCACAAGGCTTTTGCTTTAAGGTTGCTATGCCAACCAACCAAACTTTAGTTCGGGCTTTATGGGATGCTGAGCTTATCAAAATTGTATTTTAATAAATAATACTTTCTTTGCTTAGTTGTCTGTGATTGAATTTTGTATCTGTGGTCCCACGTTTTCTGAACTCACTGCAAGGACTTTATCCCATTGTACAGCTGATCTCCTTATTTACTGCTCTTTGGTTTGTTTTGCTGATTAACCCCTCTTGAGCTGATTTGGCTTTATCTGCATCTTCCTTTTCTCAACTGTGGCCCAGTCTTCAGGTAAATCCAGATGCTAAAACCAAGTTGCTTGGCAGAGGGCTTAAAGAGGACCTTTCATCAGATCCGGCACAGGCAGTTCTACATACTGCTGGAAAGCTGACAGTGCGCTGAATTCATCGCAATATCGGCTTTCCCAATCTGTGCCCGGTGTAAAGCGCTATCGGTCCCGGTACCGTAGGGCTTTATAGTCAGAAGGGCGTTTCTGACAGCTAGCCAGGGACGCCCTTCTGCCCAGAAGCGCCTATTGCGCTGTACTGTGGAGCGGGGAGTAACTCCCCCCTCCCGCTCCTGATAATACTCGTCTATGGATGAGCTGTGTGAGCAGAGGGAGGGGGAGTTCCTCCCCGCTCCACAGTACAGCGCGATAGGCGCTGCTGGGCAGAAGGGCGTCCCTGGCTAAGTGTCAGAAACACCCTTCTGACTGTAAAGCGCTACGGTACCGGGACCGATAGTGCTTTACACGGGGCATAGATCGGGAAAGCCGACAGTGCGCTGAATTCAGCGCACTGTCAGCTTTCCAGCAGTATATAAAACTGCATGTGCCCGATCTGATGAAAGGTCCTCTTTAATGAATGCCTTGGGGTAACCTTAGAGTATTGTTTGACTGAAGGTAGCTTATTTACTTGGTTTTTGTTGGTCCTATCAGTTACCCATGGCTTATCAGGGAATTGCTTAGAGAGCAGTTCTATTTCCAGCCCTTTGAAGTTCCACTGGGCACAACCAGCACTGGTTTCATACATCACGTGGGACATCACTCAAAAAGGATTGGGCCTGATTACAGACAAAACTTTGATTAAAACTACAATTATTCAACATTGCAGCATTGTCCAGATGACCAATGGTGAGTGTTATCATCAGTGCTATAGCTTCTTATTGTTCAATGTTGTTAATATTTTTACAAAGGTATAAGTATGGTTTAAAGGATATTTCATGAATTATGTCAAGTGCCAACTAAACGGAGTAAAGTATGACTTTGTTAGGGTTTAATAACAGTTTCTTGATGTGATGTGTATTTAAATTTGAATAGATCAGTTTATGAAATGGCAATTTATCAGTGCAAACTTTTCCGCTAAATCTTTTTTCCTAAGTGAGATGAAATGTTGTTTTAGCAAAATGTATCTTTTCCTGCAAGGATTTGTACAAAGCAATTCCCATTGAAATTTAAGTTTGTCACTTAAGAAATGTAGTGAAGAGGATAGTGGAAGCCCATTGATTTCACCAAACAGAGATAAATAATGGAGTGATGTTACTGATGATAAAGTTTAGAAACACTGTAAAGTCATAGAAAAGGATTATTGTGGGGGCGGAGCTTGACCGCCGTGTGTAGTGGAGGTATGAGCCTGTAGCTCCGCTACTAAAGAAGCACAGATCTCGTCCATCAGCCTTCATACCACAGCCAGGATGGTCAGAACCGGGGGTAATAAAGGGGGGGATCCTCCGGGCACCCCCCGAACAGCCAAACAACAGACTGACCTCCAGAAATACCTTCGCAAGAAGAGCCCGCTCGGCCGCGGCAACCCGCCCAAGATGGCGCCGGATATTGAGTGTGCAGCACTCTCCACACCAGGCTCCGACGCTGAAAGCGACAGTGAGGAGGGAGCCGCATCTACGATTTCCAGATTGTTCCTCAACAAGGCCTTGAGTCAGGCCCTACACCAGGCTATCCACCCGGTAAGAACGGATCTAGCAGACATCAAGGCAGAGCTTGCTACTTTAGGCCGCAGGGCTGATTGGGCTGAAGAGGCCTACTCTAGCCTCACCTCCCATGCAAAGGCCCTGGAATCAGCCTTTGCTTCCCAGAAAGATCAAATAGACAGAGCCCTGATCCTCTTGGAGGATCAGGAGAATAGAGGAAGGAGACGAAATGTCAGGATAAAGGGCATATCTGAGAACTGTACTCCCACTGAGTTGAAAGACAGGGTGTCTGCCATTTTCACATCCTTGTTGGGCCCTGAGCGTACTGCATCAATAACTATTGAGAGGGTACACAGAGCTTTGCGCCCTAAACCGAAACCTGAAGACCCTCCGAGGGATGTAATCTGTGGATTATTATCATATGTGGACACTCAGGATATTTTATCTGCAGCTCGGGCCAAACCAGATTTTACCCTAGAATCTGATAAACTTGCTTTCTTTCAAGACCTAGCGCCCTCCACGCTAGCCAAGCGCCGCCAATTAAGACCGCTTTTGGAGGTGCTGCGCAGCAAAGACATTGCTTATTCTTGGCTATATCTGTTTGGCCTATCTATTCAATTCAGGGGCCGCAGGCTAACTGTGCAAACTCCAGCAGATCTGACAAGTGTATGGGAAAAGCTAAATATCACGCCGATTGACATACCATCATGGCTCCCTACTCCTGATTTAGCCTCCCTCCCAGAGTTGCGACGCCCGGGACCTGGAAACACCGCACCAAATCACCTAAATCCAAGCGCTCCCTTGCCAGGAACTTAGAGACCCAAGCAGATGACTGACAGCAACCCGTGGTTTCTCGCATCTGGACCTGCAGCTTTTCTTCTACACGTAAGGTTACCTGATCGAACTTCTTAGCGATATCTTTACTCCTTAAAAGGCTTGGCTATATAGTTTTTTGTTGACTACCCTGGAGTTTGGACTGTCACCTACGAGTAGGTTTTATCTCTCTCCATCTCTGTTTTCGATGTGTGGGGCGGTTCTGTTGTTCCCAGGGTTATAGTTATAACTGACCCCTTCTCTTCCCGGGTCCTCTGTACTATCTTGGACTGTTGGTCATTATGACCCGGTCATTATAAGTATCTATGTGGACTATTTCTGTGCTTGCCGCATCAAGTTCTTTTTCCCCCAGCAGTTTTTCTGACCTAGGACCCCGCCGTTGTGTGTTGGAGTCGTAGGCAACTGCGCTTCCTCATTTAGGGAAGCTCTTGGTAAATAGCGGTGCTCAGTCAGGCCTGAGCACATCTAGATTTCAATAGGCTATCGATATCACAATATTCTATCTTCATTGATTGTTTTTGCATTGTTGTGTTTCTCTACTTGTGTTCTGTTTGTCTCTCCCTTGTCTTCCCCTCCTCCCCTTCTCCACCTCCATCCTACTTTTTCTTTTGGTAGATCATGGCGAAGGCAACTGTAACATCATTTAATGTACATGGCTGGAACTCCCCTGAAAAAAGACATGGAGTTCTGTTGTTACTTCGGAAACTGCAGACGAAGATACTCTTTCTGCAAGAGATGCATTTTAAAAGAGGGAAGATCCCTAAACTTCCCTTGAATTACTTTTCGCAATGGTTCCACTGCCCAAGTGATACTGGAGCCTCTAGAGGAGTGTCCATAGCTCTACACCATTCCATACCTTTCAAGAGTGAGCGGGTATTCTCAGATCCGGACGGGAGATCATTGTTTGTTAAAGGCAAAATTGCGTCAGACACCTACACCTTTGTTGCTTTGTATGCCCCTACGTCGGGTCAAATACCATGGTTGACTGAAGTTTTGGACTCACTGAAACTCTTTGCTGAAGGCTCGATAGTATTGGGATCCGACCTAAACATGACTCTGAATCCCCTGTTAGATGCCTCTAGCAGAAAGTCACAACTGTCCCAGAGAGCTTTACGGAGAGCAAACCAACTCTTTCAGGACTTGAATTTGATTGACATCTGGAGACTACACCACCCATCTACGAAGGATTTTACCTTTTATTCTAACCCCAGATCGTCTTACTGCAGACTTGACTACATTATGGTCTCACGTATGATTCTGGAAAACTGTACTAAATCCCATATTGGTTCCATCTCCATATCGGACCACGCTCCTGTCTCTTGCTCTATGAAACTGAACCCAATCCCCCGTCCTGCCCTAACCTGGAAGCTAAATGAACGACTTTTGGACTCACCAGAATCTAGGGACCTTCTGACTAAACACCTAACTGAATTTTTTGCTGTCAATTCCACTCCGGACACAAGCCCCACTGTGGTGTGGGAGACCCACAAACATTATATCAGAGGCATTCTTATTGCTTTAGGTGCTAAATGGAAGAAACAAAGACAACAACAAGTGGACTCCCTGTTGCAGCAGATTTCGACAATAGAAAGATTTCATAAACGCTCCCAGACAGCCGCTTATTTACAGAAACTCACTGCTTTGCGCACGGAGCTTAAAGATATGTTAGCTGCCAAAGCTGCTAAGAACTTTCTAAACTATAAACAGAAGTTGTTTGCTCACGGGAACAAAGGGGGTCGAATGATGTCCGCACTAATTAAGAAAGCCCAGGCCAGAACGTACATTTCTTCAATTAAGTCTCCCACAGGATCTGTTCTCACCTCTACAGAAGCCATCACAGAGACTTTCACAAATTTTTATTCATCCCTGTACAATTTGCGATCTGGAGATGACGGAAAATCTGCGACGGAGGACACTGGTTTTAAATCTTTTCTTGATTCGGTGTCCCTCCCGAGCATTACACCGGAACAGGCTGAGGAATTGATGGACCCAATTTCAGAGGAAGAGGTTAGATCCATTATTAACTCCCTTCCCCCCCACAAAAGCCCTGGCCCAGATGGCTACTCTCTAATTTACTTTAAGACTTTCCTCAATTCCCTCCTACGCCCCCTGACTAAAGCACTTAACGCTGCCCTCCAGGGCACCCCCTTACCCAAACAGGCTCTCGAGGCGCATGTGACACTGATTGCTAAAGAAGGCAGGGATCCCCAACTATGTAGCAATTACCGCCCCATATCTTTACTCAATCTCGACCTTAAAATTTGGGCGAAATTGCTAGCCCTATGACTCAAACCACTTCTACCACACCTGATCAACGACGAACAAGCAGGGTTCATAAAAGGCAGGGAAGGTAGACATAACTCGTGGCGCCTGTTACACGCTCTACGTTTATCAAAAATAACCTCCAATCCCTTAGTCCTTCTCGGCTTAGACGCCGAGAAGGCATTTGATAGAGTACACTGGGGATTCATGACCTCTACCCTGAAGAAATTTGGTATTCCCACGCCCTTCATCCTAGCTATAATGTCCCTCTATAATGGTCCACACGCCAGGCTAAAAATTAATAGCACTCTTTCACCCATTTTCCAGATCTCAAACGGCACTAGACAGGGCTGTCCCCTATCCCCCTCCCTGTTTATACTCTCCTTAGAGCCATTTCTCCAGAAAATACGAGAACACCCCAACATCTTAGGTTTGCAGTTCAAGGGAGGCTTCCTTAACTCTTTAGCGTTTGCTGATGACGTTCTTTTCTTAATTTCGAACCCCGAATCAGGTTTGCAGTCTACTTTGGCAGTAATAGAGGAATATGGCTTGGTATCAAATTATAAAGTGAATATTGACAAATGTGAAATCCTTAATGTTTCTCTTTCATTGGAGAAAGTGCAGTTATTGAAGTCGGTGCTCCCTTTCCCTTGGGCAAAGTCTCATATAAAATATCTGGGAGTTAGGCTACCTAGTTCCCCAGATGATCTTTATCGCTTAAATTTCGCCCCATTACTCCAAGAAATTGATAGCCTCTTGCAAAGTTATGATCTACCTTGCATATCCTGGTTTGGAAGGAGAAGTTTATTGCATACATATATTGCACCTAAGGTGACTTATATGCTTAGAATGTTGCCAGTAAAACTCCCCTTCTCCTTCTTTAAGGCCCTTAGATCTTCCTTTTCGAGATTTCTCTGGAGAGGGCGGAGACCTAGAATAGCTTATGCAGCTCTGAGCCGACCTAAGGTGGAAGGAGGCATTAATGCCCCTGACCTGCAACATGTATATGATGCTATCCAATTACAACTATGGTCTGAGATTGCTACCACCAATGTATCCTCTCCCTTGGGTAAACTATTAGAGGCCACATACGGACCTTTCTACATTGCAGACTTGTGGTTGCCACCATTGAAAGACCCCTCCCCCCTAAAAGCAACTAAATCTGATGTAATTCTGGGCGGAGCTCTGTCGACTTGGGAAAAATATCAACCGACAGTAGCGCCCACTCCATCACTGTGCCTTCCTACGGGCCTAATCCCGAAGTTACTTCCCGATATGCCTAGACCTATGGAAGACTTTTGGACCCCTCTCTTGAGCATTCCTTTGATTTCTTTTTGCGACTCAGGCCAATTCCCTACCGCTGAAGAGATTACCCAACTGGAAGTTTTCAGTCGCAGAAAACGCCACCTTACATTTCTACATCTCAACCACTATGAGACATGCAGACACAGATTTGAACAGTTATATAAATGGAAGAGAAGGCTGACACACTTTGAACAACTGTATGTTTTAGCTGAACCCAAGAAGTACAAGACCAAGACGATGCTGCACAAATTTGTCAGACCCCCAACGTTGATCAAACCATTTTATTTAACTAGCTGGGAAAAAGATCTCAAAATATCTCTTGACTCTTCAGATGTGAAGAATATCTTATCCAGATCTTTCGGAATTTCAACCTGCTCGCGCCTCCAGGAAAATCATTTCAAATTGCTATCGAGGTGGTACCGTACCCCAGTGTGGTTAGCAGATCATGGCCTCTCCGAATCAAACTTGTGTTGGAGATGTAGCGAAGAACCGGGCTCTCTGCTCCACATTTGGTGGTCCTGTCCCCGTCTAAAGCAGTTTTGGTCCTCAGTAGAGTCTAAAATACGCTCGGTTAGCACAAACCAATTAGAAATAACTCCCGCGCTACTAATATTCTTTCTACCTATGCCAGACACACCTATCCATGTACAGAAACTGATCTTCCACCTGCTCTCGGCAGCTAAAGCACTGATCCCGGCCACATGGATGCAAAAAGAGGCCCCCACCTACGACCACTGGATAGCGAAGTCGAACCAGTTGGCAAGATTCGAGGAAATGCTCAGCTGGACCAGAAGAAGTGGAGCAGCTTTTCGGAAGATCTGGAATCCTTGGCTAAATTCCCGATGAGTGATTACTACCTGACCAGTAGCTTTCTCCCTCTCCTCCCCCCCCCTCCTCCCCTCTTGCCCTATACTGGTTTCCATCAGCCATTATCTGCCAGCCAACTCTCCTACATACCATGATCTCACCATATTTCCTTCTCTCCATCATACCTCCTCATACTTCCATACCATTCCCCTCCCTAATGTGTCTTACCTACCCTTTGTACCCCCTCCCTTTGTCCCCAATCCCCCCCTATTGTATTCCTTGTTGTCTGCTTAATGTTCTTTATAGAAAAACTTTAAAAAGTTGTTTGTTGACTATGCCAAACTGCTGTTCTTTCAATGTTTATTTACCTTGATTATGGGAGGTTGGTGCTGCGCCACCTGACCCACCCACATAAATGCTAGCCACTCTGTACTCATTTCTGTATTATGTCAATAAACTTGAATTAAAAAAAAAAAAAAAGAAAAGGATTATTATATATGATATAGTGATATAACAGTACCATATTCAAATAATGTAGATTAGGAGTAAGAGAATTGCAATCGGGGCAGCAATTCCCCAGTAGTTGCTGGAAACCCTGGAGAAAGGGGCACAAGAGACAGTGAGCCCTAACCTGAAGCCCCCCACTTTCCCTTCCTCTTGCCAGTCCTATTCTAGGTAATAGGTGGCAACTTGGAGATGATCCCTTCCTATATACGTGAAACACAAACCGCAGACAAGACAAACAACAAAAAAGGGAGGTCAGCTAGCCGAGGGTCCAGTAACAGTCGAGCAATGCAGTGCCAAATCGAAGTCCAAAGAATAGTCAATAGGGAAAGCCAAGGTCAGGATAAAGAATACAAGTAAATAAACAGCAAGAAATAGCCAGCAAGCACGAGGCAATAGCAAGCACAGTGTGAAAGTGAGTCAAGCATAAATAGGGAAGAAGAACCCGCCCTGGAGTTAATAGGTGGACAGGCTGTCAATTACACGGCAAGACCAGAATTAACCACTTCATGAACAGAGGCAAACAAGGGCAGAAGACGGGTGTGGTGGAAATTCAATCACAGAACTAGAGCCATGTTCACACAGTGCAACCAAAAACTTTAAGTCAGGAACCAAACTGCACACGCCTCCTGCACCGCCGCATGCGAACAGAGGGTGGCGCAGCGACCCGAACATGCAGAGACGTTACATTAGGGATAAAAAAAAGCACAGCATCATGATGCAAGGATAAGGCTTACAGTCATGTCACAAAACAAATAAAAATATAATGATCTTAAGGCTGAGGTCCGACGTTGAGGAAACACAGTTTTTTTTTGTTGCAGATTTTGTTACATTTTTTTGAGCAAAAGGCAAGAATGGCTACAAAAGGGTGGGAAATATAAAGGGAGTACTTATAATTCCCTTTCGTCCCACCATCAGTACAATACTGGGGTATTTCTGCCCCTATGTGCTGGTAGGACAGAATGGAGTTTTTAATGAACAAGCAAATGGTTAAATATTAACACCTCCTCTTCCTCAATACAAGAAGAAAATACCAACAGTTGGAGGGAAGACTATTCCTTTCCTATAGTGAAGTTATCCAGATTTCTGGATGATTTTCCCCTCTTTGCTCCGGCTTGAGTTCAGTTTGTTTATTCTCCTGTTGTGAGGACTCTTTTTCTGCATTTGGTTCCTGTTGGTACAAAATACAAAGGTTAAAACTCTTTGTCTGTCCTTACCTTTCATCCAGAGTCTGATGACGGTATCTTCATACCGAAAAATGTTTTACTCTACTTGTATATACAAATAAACAAAGAAAATTTCACAGCACAACTCAAGTGTGACGTTCACTTCTTATAAGATATTGTGGGTTGGGACCCTACGTTCAGACGAAAGTCTCCAACTGCATCCCTCTATACTCCTAAAGAAAGCATATACAGATTTCTATCCACAGTGTTCAATTGGTATTGCTCCTAGTGAGGTAGCCAAGAAGCTGCGCTACGGCCTCTCTTCATTGAAAAGAGATATCGATTCGGGGGTCTCCCGGGATAAATTGTTGTTCTCTTTGAAGGGTATAGCCCTTGATGCATATTACCGCAATGAAACTTCTCTTTTCCAGGTGAAGTTATCTGGCAAGTCTATGGCCTTGACTATGGCTGCTCATTGCCCTCTATGGTTATAACCATGGAGGGCGTATTATGCCTCATAATTTAATATCCAGGGGTTGCCATACAAACCAAGTAGGTTACAGGAACACAGGAACACAATGAAATTATAGAAGTACTAGTGGGAAAGAAAGGAAGTACCTTCTGCAATCCTTTCATGGACAGGGCACAGAGTCTTGCAGAAGACAGTCTCTTCAAAGACTGTCACCTGCAAGAGGTCACATGTGGACGTTCCAGGTTCCTGAGTGGGTACCCCAACTGTTGTTTTTTCCATGACAACAGGAAAGTCAGAAAGCCAGGGGCTAGTTTTCTTACTTCAGTGGCCACTGAAATGCTCTCCTGATGAATAGGTTGCACATGCTAAATTCCCATAAATAAGTGCAGTAATATAGCACCTCTCCCAAAATGAGCATGCTGATAGGCTGATTCATCTCATAATATTTGACATTACACTATTATGAACTGTAAGACAGTGTTAAATATATTTGTTGTATTAATTATTACTTTCGTTATTACAATCACTCTATGATTAGAATAGATATAGTAAGTTAAATTTGTAAAATAAATTCTTTGCTCAAGGATCAATCTATGGATGAAGCAGACACACTGAGGAACTGTAAATTGACAGTGAAATAAAGCATCTGAGCATCTAAAGAATGCTAAAGGCAGAAATTGGATCTATGAGATACGTTCTTTTCACATGTGATTTATATTGCTCTTCAAGTGCAAAGAATAATGCATATATTTTTTATTCCAGCAGTCACTGGGTCAAAGTTTCTGCTACCTCTTTATGGTCCGTTGTAAGTGGAACAACAAGAAATGTTAACAACCAATTGATATTTACTTGCTTTTTTTATATTTGGCAGAGTACAGTAAATATTACTTTGTTTTTTTATAACATTTATTTCTATTCAATAACAATTTGGGAATAACAGGCTAGAACCAGAATTATATACTTCATAATGGCTTAGGTTTTTTATATGTTGGTCACCAATGTCCAATTGTGAGGATTCAACATCCAGCACCTCCACTACCCGGCTGATTGAAGGGACCATGGTACAAAAAAAAGTTTTGGCACCCCTATTAATCTTAATCATTTTTAGTTCTAAATATTTTGGTGTTTGCAACAGCCATTTCAGTTTGATATATCTAATAACTGATGGACATAGTAATATTTATGGATTGAAATGAGGTTTATTGTACTAACAGAAAATTTGCAATATGCATTAAACCAAAATTTGACCGATGCAAAAATTTTGGTACCCTTATTTTATTGATTTGAATACTCCTAACTACTTTTTACTGACTTACTGAAGCACAAAATTAGTTTTGTAACCTCACTGAGCTTTGAACTTCATAGCCAGGTGTATCCAATCATGAGAAAAGGTATTTAAGGAGGCCAATTGCAAGTTGTTCTCCTATTTGAATCTCCTCTGAAGAGTGGCATCATGGGCTACTCAAAACAACTCTCAAATGATCTGAAAACAAAGATTGTTCAACATAGTTGTTCAGGGGAAGGATATAAAAAGTTGTCTTGGAGATTTAACCTGTCAGTTTCCACTGTGAGGAACATAGTAAGGAAATGGAAGACCACAGTGACAGTTCTTCTTAAGCCCAGAAGTGGGAGGCCAAGAAAAATATCAGAAAGGCAGAGAAGAAGAATGGTGAGAACAGTCAAGGACAATCCACAGACCACCTCCAAAGAGCTGCAGCATCATCTTGCTGCAGATGGTGTCACTGTGCATCGGTCAACAATACAGTGCAGTTTACACAAGGAGAAGATGTATGGGAGAGTGATGAGAAAGAAGCCATTTCTGCAAGCACGCCACAAACAGAGCCACCTGAGGTATGCAAAAGCACATTTGGACAAGCCAGCTTCATTTTGGAAGAATGTCCTGTGGACTGATGAAACAAAGATTGAGTTGTTTGGTCATACAAAAAGATTCACTGAAGAGCACAAGACTCCTCCCTGCTCATAGAATAGCTAAAATATAACTTTTATTAAGCTCATTAAAATATAAACATGAATATTCCACACCGTGCTCAGTGTATCTGATTTGTGAGTAAAATAAAAAAAAGGGGGTAGGGTAGAATAGTTTACTTCACTTAGGGAAAACCCTTACTCCCTGATTTACAATAAGTGGCTCTGCTCCAAATACTGCTTATCATACAGCACACCTACAGCGGGCTCCAGAATCCAACCCCCCCCCTCTGAGGTTACTGGCCTAATGCCACGCCAACAGAGAGGAAAGTGGTCTCCAAGGCCAGGTGTTCTCAGAGGCAGTAGCAGGAAAAGCAAGACCACCACTAGCTTAAGAAAAGATCCTACACGTTTCTTCTACATTAGGAGATTCATCAGGGGTCAAGTAACATTCCTCACAAAAAGGAAGCAGTAACATGCGCTATTAAAAAAGACGGTGTGCGTTCTGACCGCCGGCAGGACCGCCGCTCATATTCAGTGGTGAGTTGCCCCGCTGTCTTCCGGCTTTTTAAACACACTGCCACGCCTACCAAAATCGTTTCTCCAATCAGGCTTACGTTCCACACACACCTTCACTACGCCCACAAGACACGCCTACTGGTTAGACTCCTGTTGGTTACAATGCTTGGTAATGCCTCCAGCATAACTACGGTCAAATACATGGTCATGTGATCGGACAACTACTACGCCCTCAGGCGGAGCAAGGCTCTACACGAGCAATAAAGTCACATGACTGGACCTCATGTGATGCGGCTGCCAAATGAATCTAAAGCTCCATACACACTGCAATCTATATGGGTATTGATATTTATTGCTTTGGTGTTTGCAATCCAATATGATTAATATAACGCAATCATAACCTCCCAAGGTAAGTATATGTTAAGCGAACCATACTAACTTCCACACTGGTATTACACTTCTATATAGCGGTCTATAACCTCAACAACTTACATATATACGGTATTATGATCAAAACTAATGCTGCGCTCATAAGCAGATTGCAGGCCCTATGCAAGCGGTAGAATCGCATACATAGACCTCATGTGACACAACCACCAGATATATCTTAGGCTTTGCACTCACTGCAATTTCAATCAGCCCATCGGGTATAGATATCTAATACTTTGGTACTTACATACAACTAATTCAATTATTATGGAGCAGACTATACTAACTTACACATGACCTAATGGTTAGGTACCAATACATAGTGATGAGGCTTCTATGAACCTACCAAATCCCGTATCGGTGAGTATCCTTTACAGAAGTTTGCATATATAATTATATGATGGTATTATTTCAGAGAAAAATAAATCTACTAGACTTTAAATAAAGGGCTAAGGTGCCGGGAAATGTATGGTATAAATATTGGGCAGTGATTCGTATTGTTTTGGGATATACAGCAATTCGCTAAATAACAGGATTCATACAAAGAGGCGTTATGCATGGCGTCCAAAAAAAACTGCATTCCAAGAAAAACACTTGCTACCCACTGTAAAATTTGGTGGAGGTTCCATCATGCTTTGGGGCTGTGTGGCCAATGTCGGCACCGGGAATCTTGTTAAAGTTGAGGGTCGCATGGATTCCACTCAGTATCAGCAGATTCTTGAGAATAATGTTCAAGAATCAGTGACGAAGTTGAAGTTATGCCAGGGATGGATATTTCAGCAAGACAATGATCCAAAACACCTCTCCAAATCGACTAAGGCATTCATGCAGAGGAACAATTACAATGATCTGGAACGGCCACCCCAGTCCCCTGACCTGAATATCATTGAACCTCTGTGGGATGATTTGAGACCGGGCTGTCCATGCTCGGCGACCATCAAATTTAACTGAACTTGAATTGTTTTGTAAAGAGAAATGCTTTGAGAAATGCTTGGAGAAATTCCAAAATACCTTCATCCAGGATCCAGGAACTGATTAAAAGCTACAGGAAGTGACTAGAGGCTGTTATCTTTGCAAAAGGAGGATCTACTAAATATTAATGTCACTTTTCTGTTGAGGTGTCCATACTTTTGCACCGGTCAAATTTTGGTTTAATGCATATTGCACATTTTCTGTTAGTACAATAAACCTCATTTCAATCCTGAAATATTACTGTGTCTATCAGTTATTAGATGTATCAAACTGAAATGGCTGCTGCAAACACCAAAATATTTAGAACTAAAAATGATTAAGATTAATAGGGGTGCCCAAACTTTTTCATAGGACTGTACTCTTGAACAGACACCAGAACCGACACTGCTCTATATCATGTGTATTAGCCGTGAAAGGTACTGAATCTATCTCCCATTGAAATTTTGAGAAAAAGCCTTTAGGACGAGGCCCCACTAGGCTTTTCTTTGTTGCAGATTTTACTGCATTTTTTGAGCCAAAGCCAGGAGTGGATTGAGCAGAAGGTAGAAGTATAAGAACTTCCTATATATTTCCCATTCCTTCTATATCCATTCTTGGCTTTGGCTCAAAAAAAAAAAAAAAAGGAAACACAACTAAATCTGAAACAAAGAAGCTGCATTTCTGCAGGGTGGGACCTCAGCCTTAGGCTAAGGCCCCATGTATCGAACCACAGCAAAAAAGCACTGAAGGAAAAACCGCAGTGGAAACATAATGAATTACATTTTTCACTGGAAGATACTCGATGGAAAAAATGGAATGAAGTGGATACAAAACAGATCGAAAAAAATGGCCATTAATGTGTTTTTAAAGGACATTAAAATCCATCAAAAATGTCACTTGAATAAAGCCTAAGTGTATTAAGTAGGTTTAGTTATGTATGCAAGGATTATCCCAAATTGTTATTCCATGGGTAATAAAAGTATTTGCTAAAACAGATACATCAGAAAAGTTGACATGTCCTCTTGAATTCTGTTTGCTAACCTCTCCTCTTTATTTTCTATTATATTTCAATGGAGCCATCCTAGTTTATTTTTTGGACTAGGAAATGTCCATAAGTACCATAATTGCAAGTACCTCGTCCAAATCTGGACCCATAAGAATATGGGCGTGTGTACAACCCCCTCTAATATGTCATTGCACAGTCATTGTATTTTTTGGTTTCATCCTCCTCTGTTACTGTATATGCCTCTTCTACATAAGATATCCTTTTTTTTGGTCACTTGCTTATGTAATGCATGTATTCATTGAATAAATATCTTTGAAACCAAATGTGCTGCCTTTGTAAAATATACATTATACTATTCCAGCAGCACATTTTTTAGATTACAAATGCAACGTTACAAATAATGGAATTATCATATCATCCATGGTTCAAGGGTTTGTAGTATAGCACGTCCTATAATTAAATAGCATGATTTGTCTATTGTGGTGGCTGTATCAGACACCTCTGCCATCACACACAAAGTACCATTTAATAGGATTCAGTCATTTTACTGCTATAGAAATGTTGCGCCAGCTGGTTTTGGTTGATGTTATGATCTTATACAGAGGTTATTCAGGGTAAATCACTGTTATTCTTTTGTGCAAAGTGAAGAGAAGAATGATTTTAGCTGAGAGTATTGTGCAGTAAACTGAGGTGCTATTGTACACAGTGAAATAAAAGTCTTGATCTGCTAGTGAATGGATATAAATGTGCACATAAGTTATGTTAACCTATAAAGACTGAATTCCATGAAAGAAAACATGTTTTTATGAACTTATTGTGGAACTTCAGTTAATGGGCATGTACTGTAGAAAGAATTTATAGTCATTTGGTTTTATTGGCGTTAAAATCAGTCTGTAAACATGTGAAAATAAATAGGAGCTAAAGAAAGCCTTGTCCGTGATACAACTGGATGGGGATTCTGTACCCTAAAGAATAGATTTTTTAATAAACATAAAACACTATGTAGATTCCTAAGTTATCTTTGTATGTAAGCTTAATAAACAAGGTTATCCAGTCTATTAAGCAGACTGGATAACTCTTCATGCCCCTATTAGTGATGGGCATAGGGTAACATACTGGTGCAGGGATTCTTTATCAGTGTTTGTTCCATTACTGAGCTGTACCACTTGACTGTTTGACTGAATCCCACAGCGAATTCACTGTGGACAGAACATTACTTTATGTTTGATTGTTTATTAGAGTAATATTGGTTTGTGTAGGACCAAGTAAGTAAATTGCTACTTCCCGAAAAAACGCTTTAAAGACTTTACATGTTGACACTTTGCAGCAAGCATGTAGGTCAGTATGGAAACCTTTTACTTATCTTTTTGAGAGTTGTTCTACAGTATGGCTAATTTCACATCTGTGCTGGGGGCTCCATTTGGAGCATGCTGCACTACCATTTTGTCAGAATGTCAAACACCATAACAAAAACCCATTCAATTGGGTCTGTCAAGCACTGTTGGTGTCTTCCATATGATAGATTTGGCACCATGGCTTTTCTCCCCATTTTTCTCTTTTTTCAGCTGAACAAAATAACTGTTAAAGCAGCAGAGATGTGAACTATCTTAATACACTGCTAGAAAGCTGACAATGTGCTGAATTCAGCGCTATAGATGCTGCTGTGAGGAAGGGCGTTCCTGACTGACTGTCAGAAACGCCCTTCTGACAGTGAAGAGCTACGGTACTGGCACCGATAGCTCTTCACTGGGGGCACAGAACGGGAAAGCTGATACTACTCTGAAATCAGCACACTGTCGGCTTTCTAGTGGTGTATTAAACTGCATGTGCTCCAGATGGTGAAAGGTCCAATTTAACTACAACCCTAGCTGTTCTAAGCATTGCTGTGTGTATACTGACCAGCTTCCTTTACCCAGGCAGCTCCATCTGTAGTCAGAACTCCCCTCTTGCAGTCTCCTTTCAACAAAGGCTCTTATTAGAACTACTGCAACATGTACTGCTTTTATAATAAAGAATACTAAGATTGATAATAGTGAAACCTAAGACATGTTTTTTGAAAAACTGAGATGGAGGACCCAGACACAGAGTTGGGTTTATTGAAGGAAAATCCAGGCACTCACAGCTGCTATTTTAGGATAAGGCCCCATGTAATTAGATGGAGGGAAAAAAACGCAGCAAATGTGTATTGCATTTTTTTTTCTACAGCGTTTTTCATAGAAAGTCCACACAGAGTTTTCCTCTGCAGAATTTCTCCCTCTACCTATACAGAAACTGCCAATATTTCTGTTGGTATAATTGACATTTCACAAATGTAGCTCTTCTGCTGGAGATTGTTTTCTGCATAGTGTGGATGGGATTAACAACTTTGCAGATTCTGTAATATGCAGCATTTTTTGCTGCAGTGTTTCTGCCGTAGACAAAATGTTGCATTTTTTTCAACATGGGGCCTCAACCTTACCTAATCTGTTGTTGACTGCTCACATCACATTCTATGTACAAAGGACGCATCAATAGAAGATTGATATATATATATATATATATATATATATATATATATCTCAAAGATAAATCAGAGAGAGTGTTCTGAAATTTAAAAAAAAAAATGAGATAAGAAAAAAAAATCCCATCTCTTTAAGTTTATATCATGCTGTTTTGCAAACCTAAAATTTCAAGAGATACATTTCTATTCAATCAATTCCACCATTTTCCTACTGGAGAAAACAGACTTCTCACATTCTGGTTGTGTTGTATTCACTCCATTGTTTTATTGACAGAGGCATTTGCAATGCTCTCATATGAGAGAAAAGAGTATGTTTTCTTTGTTTATCTCTACAGAAAATGTAATTATTTATGAGCCTGCTTTGTTTTTCCCCTAAAACAAGCATTTTGGATAATGAGTCTGTCTTGCTATCTGGGGAAGCTGACTGCATTGTTGTCAATAAAAAGAACTGTTACCGATTTAGGATTAAATAATACTATTTAGAACCGTTACAATCTTTTCTTTTCAGATAGATTTTACTATTAGGATAATATTTGTATAATATCCTTATAATAGTGGCTGTGATTACTTGTATTTAGTATTTGTATACAGAAATGTGATTGATGAAAGAGACAAATGCATATGAAATGCTTAAAAATGATATCCCATAAATGTTGGTGAAAATATATACAGCTAATATGTTTGTTTTTTAAGGCAATGATTTGTTGGTTGTGGGTGTGTTTGGGGGTTGTGTATATATATACTGTATCTCTGTTGGGATAAAGTGAAAGTGAATAAATTAGAATTCTCCAGTGTGATCAATACATCTAAAAACTCCATCTGTGATTGGACTTAACCATAACAAACCTGATATCCTCATCTAATTATAATCTATAAAATTCCTGACTCTGGTCAGAGAGCGCATCTTAAGGTGACACTGTGGAGTTCTGAGGGGTTACCATGGCAGCCAGGAGGCCAAGGAGCTAACATGAATAGGTATGTAATAGACCTTGGCTACAATACAGAATATAATAATCAGAGGCTGAGTGAAGGTGGAAAGAATTAAAAAAAAAACAACAAAAAACAGTGTTACTCATCTCTCCTAGGTTCTGGCGCGACTCCCTTCTGTCTTCAGGCCTCTTCATTTAGGTCACAGGTGTCACCTGGGTCAGGTTGACACCACAATGCATAATGCAGCGTAATCCACATCGTTGACATCAATGAAGAGGGCCGAAGACTTGAGCCTGAGCCCAGGAGAGGTAAGTAACACTTTAATAGTTTGTGGGTGGTGAACCCCAAAAGCTTTCAGGTTCTGCCAAATCTGAAATTTTTACAATATTTGTAACAAACACCGTAGGACCTGCTATGGACATTATACTGTGTGGAAAGGGAGTTACTGAACATTATACTGTATAGAGGCCACTATTAAACATCATACTATGTAAAGGAAATACTTTGAAACATTATACTTGATGAAGGGGGCCACTGTGGGACATTTTAGTAGGTGTAAATGAGACGTTATACCATTTGGAGGCCAAGAAAGTGGCACTATGTGGAGTGGGGTATTTCAATTTATAGATAATTAAATGTTAAACATTTTTGCAAATATACGTAATTAAACATTGTGCAGGGTTTTAAAGATTTTCTCGAAATATCTTTTGGTCACAGTCTTGTGGTCTTGATCGGTTGCCAATGGATACAACCATGAATGCAGAACCTTTCTAAGGTCATGAAATCAGCAATGATTCCCTTATAGTGGTCGGGATATATTCTCATACATGTAGTGTCCCTACCTGATAACACAGCTGCAATAAGAAAATCATGGCTGGGTTTTTGACAAATCCCAGACTATATCAAGTTTCTGCATTTGTGGTTGTATCCATTGGCAACCGATAAAGACAACAGACTGTCACCACTAAGATAGTAGAGAAAATCTTGAAAACTCTGCAGAATTTTTAACTACTTATATTTGCAAAAATGTTTAACTTTTAATTATCTACAAATATAGATATGATTATTTTCACGGGAATCCCCTTTAGAGGGATATTCCCATCTTAAGCATCCTATCTACACTGCTAGGTGATGTAAATTCTAGTTTTCCTAAATATGCAGCTTTAGCAATGCTGCTTTGTTTTCCTACAATGTGAATTTATATTTCCTATTGTTTACACAGCGTTTCCATAGCACCTGTGTGATAAGACAGGACAGATGATGTCACCCACAGCTCTCACTGTTATCTACGGCTCTACCATTCAGCTAATTGCAATTTACTGATAAAGCCCTGTCTGTTATCTATCTATGTAAACACACAGATAACACTGAGCGCCTTCTCTAGAAGCATGTGCATATTATTTGATCTGCATTTATATTAGATTTATAATAATCATAATAGGTATTGTGATACTTCATAGTGTCTTGTTCAGCAAGGCGGGGTTGGAAGGTGGAGAGGTGGCTCTTTTGGAGGTCCAATAGAGGCTCTGACACAGATTTGACTGCATTGTTTCTTCACTTATCAGATGCAATATGCAAAGAAAATGAAATATAAACTTTAACTGAGCAGTGCACCAAAGAATTTAAAAATAATTCCTACATATAAATATCCTGTTTATTAGTTTAAAACCCCCATTGATCTGCCTTTCTAGCACCCCATCACCCCAAAAAGCTAAGTTTCATATCAATAAAAGCAGCAATATCTTGGCAATGGAGGTCCCAATTCACAAAGGGAGAATACCGTTAGATTCAGTTGACCCTAATCTCTCTATCTATGGACCTGGCTTGATATGCTAGGTTCTGGTGATAAAGTCAGGGAAGACTGAGTACAACATTATATCTAGAACCAAATCTTATCTAATATGTGAAAAATACATGTGTGCTGGCAATCCATGCTAATTTATAGACACCTAGTGGCACTAGTAGTACTTATGTCAATGCTACAGCATAAAAAATATTAACTGATTGTTAAGATGTGTGATAAGGGCAAATAATAAGTCAGAACAGTATAATAGCAGAGACATTATGATATAGTATCAGATATTACAGGTATTGCAGAAGTTCAGTGAGTATGATACAGATGCCTGATAAATTCAACACAATGATTAACTTTGCCAATGTTGATCCAAAGCATACTTTGTTTTTGGAGAGTGCCATAAAAGGGAGATAAGATATGGACATGACTGTGGTGATATCTTATAACAGCTACACTGAGCTCCATTAATAGATGCTTATAAACATTATCCTTGTCATCTATCATTGTATAGGGTAAAACTGTAAGTGTATGCAAAAATACATAGTTTTAAACACTTCTTATTAATCTAAAGCAAATTAATAAATGTAATCCGAACTGAATATAATATACAGGGCCCCGGGTCACCAGTTGCTTATAGGGATTACTTTTTATAAATCATTTTAAAACACTTGGCATGGCTCCTAGCTTATGCCGCTAACAGAGGTTTTTAAACTAGGTGAAGTGCACCCTTGGGAACTCCTTTCTCTTTGACCAACCAATTTATTGTGTACTGCAACAAAAGTCACCTTTTGTCCTTTAAAAAAAATAACAAAATAAATACTTGTGCTCTGTAATGCATATTGAAATGAAGGCTCGATAGCTTTGGTGCATTTTAAGTTGCCTGAATTTTACATTTCTTTTATACCTGATAAATTATTACTTTCTTGTGACCTCTTACTGACATTCATTATACATATACGTCAGTTGTAGGTTCTTTAAAGGTGGCACCCGCTTGGGATCTGAGCAGACAGGCACCATAGCCACCTGGTCTCTACTATATAGGACAGCAGAGACAAGGAGGCAGTCTCTGTGATCAAAAGACAACTCTGATCATAGGCACTTAACCACTCATATGCATATGTCTAAAGCGCCTTATAATTATTTGTGAGATGAAGCAAAAAATGTTGATTCAGCATTTCATTTGTTCCCATTATTATATTTTGTTTATATTTATATTTTATATGTACATCAGCATATCTATATGGGGGGAGTTATAGTACAAATTGTAAATCCTAATGGTATTAAAATGAACAACTTTAGTTTGATAAAAATGCTCTGCGTCTCCATTTTCTGACACTCATAACTTTTTAAAATTTATAGCTATGCATGTACAATGTCACTTTAAGGAGACAAGCCATAGCTTTTATTGATATCATTTGGGGGATTGTGTGACATTTAGATTTTTGTAAAGTCAGCTTTTTAGATAGCTAAATCATTGAAAAATGTGATTTGGGAATTGAATTTTGTTTTCTTGTTATAGTACTTACCACATGGAATGGTGTAAATATTAGTATAGGCATTTTCAGATAACAAATATGTTTAGTTTTTGATTATTTTTACATGTAAATTATGTAAACAGGAATGGTTTGTTTTATTTTTTGTTTATTTTATATTGTTATATCCTTAAAAACATGTTTTTTTAACTCACTCAGGGGTCATATTACAATATTGCAGTCCACAAGCAGAGCTCTATAGTAAACATAGTATTGGCAGACCTAGAAGCCTTCAGAAAGCTTCCAGATGTAATGACAACTGAACAACTGCCCCAATCTCATCACAGTGGGACCATTCAGACTCTCGGACAAAAGTTAACGTGAAATGCCTATGATCAAATTTATGTTCTAACACAGACAATGCTGCTGGCTCAGATCTGGTTATTATGGTGCCTGCTCAGCTCCTACAGGTACATTCAGAAAGGAGTTAAAAACCCAACACCCGACGTACATTAGTGTTCAATATTGTGAAGGTGTTAAGAGGCAACATTTAGATTTGTGCAATTTCCATCAATATCAGATGTAAGCTGAATAGTATCTGACATGGGTGTTGGACAGGAAAATTATGATGGAAGGTAAAGTAAAATTAACTAAAATAATTTATATTTAAAATGAGTAAGCCAGCCTGTATACATTGCAATACATATACACTACTGAAACAAAAATTGTTGGTTCAAGTCCCCTAGTGGAATTAAAAAATGTTAAAAGCTTAAAAAAAAGTAAAAGTAAAAAAAAAATTAAAATCAGTAAGGCCCCGTCACCATATGAAATATTTCATTATATGAATTAATATTAAAAAAAAAAGATAAAATATTTGGTATTGCCGCTTCCATAACAACCAGTACAATCAAAATAAAATATGATTTAATTCATATGATGAACATTGTAAAAATTGAAATAAAAAAAAGTTCTAGAAGTGATTGTTTTCCCCATCTTAACTCACAAAAAATGGAATAAAAAGTGATCATAAACTCATGTGTACCCCAAAATGGTACCAATAAAAAGTACATTCTGCCCCCTCCCCCCAAAAAAATTCAACCAATTCCATTGTAGACAGAAAAAACAAAAATATGGCCTCTCATGGTAATGCAAAAACATGATTTTTCTCCCAAAACTTTTTTATAATGCAAAATTAGTAAAACAAACAAAATATATATATAGAAATTAGGTATCGCTGAAATCATACTGAACCATAGAATAAAGATATCATGTTACTTATGCTAGATGCTGACTGGCACATCTATAGTGGACTCATCTTCTATTGGGGGCATTTTGTCACTCTTATGCCTGAGAGTAGAAAACAGATCTTACCTGTGTTACCACCCCTTGTGTAGTAGTGTAACATCTGATAACATATCCATTGGTGTACCTAATTCCTTACACGTTCTCTGACCCCTCTTCTTAAAAAACTTGCACAACCTCAGCTTCCTGGCAAAAAAAAAAGTATATCCTTCACCCAGTTTAATAACTTGAAATCTGTGGTAAGCACAAAAGAAAGAAATTTTGGCTAATGCATAATGGTGCCTTAATATGAAAAAAAAAATTGTTGTGCATTTTCTCCTTTAACTACCTGTGAATATGAACATTTTAGGGCTAAATTAAGGCATTATTAAAAAAAATATATGAAATGTCTTAATTTCACCTCCATTTTGTTTTAATTCCTGTGAAACTCTTAAAGTTCTTAAATATTGTTTTAAATAATTTGAGGGGTACGATTTTGAGAATGTGGTTCTTTATTTGGGTGATTTTTTGTGTGTAATAAATAGACCTTTAAAATCCCCTTCAGAACTGAAGTGGCATCTAGGAAATGGGTTTGGGAAATTTTCTTATATGTTTATAAAATTGCTGTTAAAATTATAAGATGAAGCCGAAATAATACAACTAATTCAAACTGATTTGGGTTACTTCCTTTTCAAAAGTAGAACATTTCATTTTATAAATGGAGATTTTCTATTTTTTTTCCTAAATAAATACAAAATTCTCAACCAACATTTACTGCTAACATGAAATACAATGTTTTATGAAAAAAAAATCAACTCAGAATCCCTTGGGGAAGTTAAAACATCCCAAAGTTATTACCACATAAGATAACACATCAGTTTTGAAGAATGAAGCATGTCCTTAAGGTGTTTTTACATCAATTTTTAAGGGATTAAAATACAATTGGATAATGAAGAAATTTATTGAAGTCTTAAATAAGCATAAATCAATGCTTACAAAGTAGATATAAACAGTCAGCAGGACTTCCAGAAAGATGTATATGGCCAATGTCTAAGTTAGCTGAATTCATTGTGATACGACTATAGAACATGTTTACTAATATTAACATACTGCTGAGTAGTACAGTGGTGTAATATGTGCCCTTTTTCTCAACATATAGAATCTTGAATAAAGGGATATAGCGCATTCTCAGAACTACATCAGATTTCAATGTTTAAATCGCACATTGGATCTTGAAAAATGAAGTATT
The DNA here is from genome assembly GCF_031893055.1 of Leptodactylus fuscus. Lineage (NCBI taxonomy): Eukaryota > Metazoa > Chordata > Amphibia > Anura > Leptodactylidae > Leptodactylus > Leptodactylus fuscus. The sequence goes on along the minus strand of NC_134266.1, from coordinate 153,830,343 downwards.
CAACCAAAGTTTTACTGGCATAAATTGGTAATTCATTGACAATAAAACTATGTATCAATTGAACATGGAAACCAAAATCAACCAGGGCTGTATTCTGAAAATCAAAGAAAAAAAAAATAAATCACAATAAGATCCAATTTGCATGAATTTTATCATGGCATCTCATAACGTGACTAAGTAGTGGGCTTGGTATTATGCTTCCTGACTGAATCCTTAAAACTTATTCTTTATAAGTAATACATTAGAGATAGGGCTTCCAAGCCAATCACATATCCTATACAATGCTACAGGGTATATAGATACTGATGTAGTTACTTTATCTTATTGGGGCTCTTGTATGGGCCCCAAATAGTACCAGATAGCACCTCCAGTATGCCATATCAGTATCCCCTGTATGGATTTGCTGCAGAGCATTAGGAGCCTCTGAGACCATCTAAGCCAGTTATCCAAGTTACATAGAGATCTGTCCCATGTAGTAATGCGTTTACTTGGTGTCATTTTCATTGGCACCAAAGCAGGTAAAAATGGTTCACAAACACTTATGCTTCCTAACTACTGAGACAAAAAGTGGCCTATTCTGATCTTTAGCTGTAATCCAAAATGTGTGATTCTGAGCTACCGAGCGCTTAACCCCTTAGTGACCAGCCTGTTTTGGACCTTAATGACCAAGCCAAATTTTGGAAATTTGCCCTGTGTGACATCAGTAAATAATTCTTTAACAGTATATTGCATCCAAGCGATTCTCATATTGTTTTTTCGGGACATGTTGTACATTACTGAGAAGGTAAAATTAGACTGATATAACTTGCGTAAATTTATTAAAAAACTCACAAATCCTGAAAACCTTGAAAAACTCTTTTTTTTTTCCATTTTCAGCTCTGATATCTCACATATACACAATAATACAGGGCAAAAAAGTTAGTAGTTATATATTTCCAAATGTTCCTTTTGTGTTTCAAGCATATTTGAAATAATTTTAGCATATTTGAGTAATTTAGACAATTTACAAGTTTATAAGCCAATTTTTGAAATTTTGAGTATGTGATTTTTTTTCCTGTACCAATCTATGTTTGCAGACAGGAATAGGTGGCATAATGATAGAACCTCCCATTAAATCACCCAATTTGGAAAACTAGACCCCTTCAGGTATTCTTTGTGGGGTATAGTGAGCATTTTGATCAAACAAATATTGTTTTGCAAGAATTATTACAAATTACGAAAAAAAATACATTTTCATTTTCTTCAAATATGTGTCATTTTAAAGGCAGTTTTTTTGCACACAATACATCAAAAAGAAGAAACACACCCCAAAATATATCACCCCACTTCTCCCGTGATAAAAAAAATGTACACTTTGTGGCCTTAGTCCTATATACGCACGTACAGTAGGGCCTAAGAGGTAGGAAGGGCCAACTAGATTTCAAAACACAAATTTTGCTTGCAGATATTTTAGGCCCATTGCACATTCAAACAAGATTTGAGTTACCAAAGCAATTGAAACTCCCCATAAATGACACCATTTTATAAACTAGACCCCTTAAGGTATTCATTGAGGGGTATAGTAAGTATTTTGAACCATAGGTTTTGAGACAATTTGCGACAAACAAAAAAATAACACATTTTTCTTACACAACGTTTCATTTTATAGGCAGTTTTTTCGTATATAACACATGAAAATGAAGAAAAACACCCCAAAATAGATGGCCCCATTTCTCCCGTATTAAAAAATGTACATGTTGTGTCCTTAATCCTATGTACGGATGCACATTAGGGCCCAAAAAAAAGGGAGCACCAACTGGGTTTCAAGACACAATTTTTGCTTCTAAATGTTTCAGGCCCATTGCGCATTCAAACAAGATTTGAGTTACCAAAACAAATAAAACCCCCCATAAATGACACCATTTTATAAACTAGACTCCTTAAGGTATTCATTGAGGGGTATAGTGAGTATTTTGACCCCATAGGTTTTGAAAAAATTTGCCTCAAACAAAAAAAATCATATTTTTTATACAAAATTGTAATTTTAAAGGCAGTTTTTTTGCAGACATCACATAAAAATTAAGAAACACACCCCAAACTATATCACCCCACTTCTCCCGTACTCAAAAATGTACACTTTGTGGCTTTAATCCTATGTACGGACGCACGGTAGGGTCCCAAAAGAAGGGGGCTCCAACTGGATTTCAAGGGATTCTATCATTAAAATCCCTTTTTTTTTCTCGATCACATGTAGGAATAGCCTTTCTTAAAGAGAACCTTTCATCAGTTGGGGCAGAAGCGGTTTGATATGTTGCTGGAAAGCCGACAGTACACTGAATTCAGCACACTGTCGGCTTTCCCGTTCTGTGCCCCAGGTGAAGAGCTATCGGTGCCAGTACCGTAGCTCTTTACTGTCAGAAGGGCGTTCCTGAAGTCAGTCAGGAACGCCCTTCTTCACAGCAGCGCCTATAGCGCTTTACTCACCGCTCCTCACCGCTCTTACAGTACAACGCTATAGACAGAATGTCAGGAATGCCCTTCTGACAGTGAAAAGCTGCACTATCGGCACCAATAGCTCTTCATTGGGGGCACAAATTGTGAAAGCTGATAGTGCACTGAATTCAGCACACTGTCGGCTTTCCAGCGGTATATAAAACAGAATGTGCCCAACTGATAAATGGTTCTCTTTAAGAAAGGCTAGTCTTCTATCTTTAGATGTCTTCTCCGCGCTGCCATTTGGTAGAAATCCTGTTTTTTGTCTGTATGCAGATGTATGTCTGTATGCTGGGGGCGTCCTCAATGCTGCGATAGAAATCTCCAGCGCTGCTTCCATCTTCTTCAGGAAAGGTCTCTCTGCGCGTCTTTTTGAGGAGCTGGCTTCAAATTTTTACGCATGCGCAGTCAGCTCTGCCGTCGGGTCTAGGGCAGAGCTGACGGCGCATACCCGCCTGGTGTAAGCGACTGCGCATGCATAGAAATTTGAACCCAGCTCCAGAAGAAGAAGTGCAAAGGGCCCTGTGTAACGTTTATTATTGCCCCCCCTCCCCGACTCTATGAGGGTCTCCGATCACCTCTCTGAGCTGCCGGCTGCTGGAGGAAGAGGACGTGGATTAGCAGAGGTCCAGCAGGAGGGTAAGTGGATCCTAAGGTTAGAGTTTTTAGGCCACATCTCCGACATTGATCGGAGATGTGGCCTAAAAACTCTAAACTTAGGCGACGAACTAAAAAAAAAATGGTTATCTTCTCTCTATATTTTCAGAGTGGTTGGTGACAGCAGACAGCAGGGACCCTTCACCTTTCCCTCCTTCCCCAGCCGCTGATCTTCGTGTAATGGCGCCGGCAGCGCCATCTTGGATCTTGCAGCCAGCAGGGAGGGGGTTAAATGCAGAGATCAGTGCAGCGGAAGGTAAGTATAGGCCCAATCTATAGATTATAGATCAATGTTGGAGATTTGGCCGAAAAACTACAGATTTAGCCACAAGGCCTTTCAAGATGGCGGCCGTCACTATTCAATGAATAGTGACGATCGCCGGACTGGGGTCGGGTAATGGCTGGCCCACTGATGTTCACCAGGTTGTCAGCTAACACAGCTGGAAACCTGGTGAATTTTGGCACTGATAGGGTTAAAACCTATCCTGACTGCCCAACGTAATTTTACTATAGAGCAATCAGGAAGGACCTGTCAGTGCTGACATAATTTTATTATGGGCCGGTCGTTAAGGGGTTAAATATGGTATATTATTAATTATAACATTCTATAGTATTGTTCTTTCATTTTGCTTGTCGAGACTCACACTCTCTTCCTTTAAGAAGATTTGCAGCAAAACTACCTTAAGTACATCCCTCAGGCAAGTTATACTTGAGGTACTGTAGTTCCTGAATTGGGAAAGAGTGCTTCATGTATAATAAATCTCATCCCATTCCCATCTGCTGTTATGTGCTGAGACTAAATTTGCTATTTAAGCGCTTCTCAAGCTGAAGTCACACTGCTGCCTACATAGCACTTTGCAGTTTTCCTTACCATTTGAGTGCATTATTTTATTACAAATGCTGAATGATATGTTTCTACTTTTGAATTTTGTTTATATCCACAGTTTTCTGTTATCTCACTTTGACAGTCTCTAACACTTTTTTTTAACCAGCGATATAATCCAATTTAATTTAGAACAATGGCAGTTACCATAAAGTATGTCACGGAAGTCTGAAAAATGTATTTGTGAGAACAGCTAACAAATAGAAAAACATATAGCTTTCTGTAAAATATCTAGGACAGGGAGCTACACAGTATTAAAAGCTATAAGAAATTGCAAAAATTCTAATACAAATTAACCTTTACACACAATTGATGTACAGCATACAGTTACTATCGCAAGTGGCATATATCAATGTATCTAAACTTTATTGTGTTGGCATTACATCCAATCAATCCTTTATAGAGTTTTTAAGCTTGTATTCATTCCTACAAAACAACAGGACATAGGTATGCTGTATCTCATCTGGATAATGAATTATTTTGCTTCCGTATATTGTATGAACTTTAAAGATGTTGTCAATCATTGTCCCACATAGGGCTCACAATGAACGTTCCCTATCAGTATCCTTGCAGATATTGTCTTTAGTCAGATTTGAACCTAAGATTGAGCCACCATGCTGCCCAATGTTTTAGTATTTAAACAGAGGGTAGTCTGTGCAAGTTATTCTTATTTCTTTACTTCCTATGGAGTCACCTGGTGCTTAGGAAATAAAGTTTAGCAAACTACATTCATTCAGTTAAAAACCATACTACTGTACAATATAATGTGTTCTGTGCCTTAGAGATTCTCAGAGAAAAAATAAAATTTAACCTCTTAATTCACATCCAAGACTCCCTTTCCCCTGAACATTTGCTATGTTCATAACACCACAAAACAAATAAAAAAGCTTTTTGTCTGCTACTGGGCAAAAATCATTTGTCCTATACTAAATCGAACATGTGGATTCCAAATCCGAAGTCAGAATTGTTGTAACATGTCAGGTAATTTTGCTATGCATAAGTATGCCTAAATGAATTAAGCACTCGGAAAATATTGAATAATTTTGAACAGAATGAGTTTTACTCCATCAATTTCCTGATCTACATAAAAGTTTTACTAGTAAACAGTGTATGAAAATGTAATGAAATAGCAAAATTTAAAAAAGTCTCATTTTTCAGTGTAAAAGTCTTACTTGAGCAAGGCCCAGGACTGTTAAAAATGCTTCAGGCATCTGCTTTTGAGTATGTGTCATATTGGGTTGAGTCATATTTTTCTGTTGCAAACACCAGCAGTAGCCCCCCCCCCATCATGTTGGGATTCCATCTGTTCTCCATTGTAGAAATATCATTATAAAACCGCTTTCAATGTTCGTCACTTACGTGTCCCAAATTGGGTGGGAAAAAGTCAAGATGGGAATGTTAGAAATGTATTTTCGATGACATTCGGCAGCCGAGTTGTTCATATGCTGTAAGCCTCGTCTATACTAATTCAGCAGAGTTTTCAGCTTGTCTGTTCCCAAGGAAGTTCTTTACTACTAGCACAAATGCATCCCAAGCTGTAAGGTCCAGAGGGTTGAGCTTTGTTCTGAATGTGTCTTCATGCATTAGTTTGATGATTTGGGGGAATAAAAATTCTGCCCTTTATTTTAGCCTCAGTTTTCAGTGTGCTAAACTTCTCCTTCAAGTACTGGAAACCATTTCACGATCAAGTGCAATTACAACATTTTTCATTAAGCCAAATTTTGTTGTGAAGTGGTGGAAGATAAACTTGAAGTTGATCAACCAGTGGTTTATGTGTACTTGACAATGTGTACTTGACAATGAGAGGTCTCTGTCTCATATTGTAATGATTGTTGTCATCACAATTGTTCCATAGGCACAAGAAACAAATATACTCTGTGTACACTAACTGTAGGCCAAGCAGCAATGCTACCACTTTCAGGTCAAAACAAATTTTCCATTTATGTTCTGAGAATTTGATCATTTCCAATTAGCCTCCATTCATCAAATGTGTACCATCTAACTCCATCATAAGACCATTTACACCAGTACAGAAACAGACAACGCTTTTCATTGCATAGTAGGCAGCTAACTTGGTGTGTCTGTGATGAAAGTGTTAAGTTTTGGTGCCGGAGAGGTCTATGTCCATTGGAATATTCCAAATATATTATGCATTAATATTATAACTGAATAGGCTTTACAAACTTAAAATCTAGACGTGTGAGACAAATTCCGAGTTCATATTCATATGTGTAAACCACATGTTTTTCTCTCAGTAGTAAAATCATTGTTTCATGGTGTAATTCCTGGCTTCCATGCAAGGCAGTTAATATTTTGCTTAATAAGAAGCACCGCTGTGACAAGTGTGTACGTGTGGCAATTGTGACTGAGCCTAGTGGACAGTGGTCAATAATGACATATTAAAGATAATTCATGCATGTCCATTCACAGAGAATATAGTGGTATATATTGTGTTATCCAACATGTCTTTTATGTGTTTTTCTCTAGATAACCTTCCAAATTCAAAAATGGTTTCTGATTCCTATAACAAAGTAAAAACAAAAAAATATGTATACCCCGCATGTTTAAATTTGTAGGAGATTTGAAATTGCTACGCCTCACTATGTTACAGCTTATTGACATGACAGAGCTGTGTACTCGACCATCAAAAAAAAAAAAAAATTCACTAATTTGCTATGCATCAGTTCAGAGATCCCCTTAGAAAACTGTTTTTTGATTTATTTTTTTTTACAATTCTTCTGAATGATTTTCCTGACCAAGTTTGGTCTTATTTCACCATTTACACCCTTGACAGGTTCCACTTCACAACAACACTGCTGGTTGGCCATTCATAGATGCATATAGTACATTACTTCCAGACACAATATTGGCAAAATCATCTGACACATTGTGGCAAAATCATTTTTGTCTTGAAAGAGTATTTCAAGACATAAATATCTGGATATGTCTGACACAGTAAACAGTCACAAAAGAACACATCCATATTTAAACATGCCATGTACTCTAAAATGAAAATTTCCTTAAAATACAATGGTTTGAATTTTTTTTTTTTTTTTTTTTTTAAGGAAGTAGACCCCTTTCCACTTTTAAAATTGTTTCTAATTTCTTTAACCATGCTGTATATGCTAAAACACAAAAGACAAAAATAATATTTTGCAACTAAATATTTGACAAAATCCAAGAAACCTAATTGCTGGCTATTTGTATGCCTCATATAACTGGGTTTTCTGGAGAAAATGTTTGGAGCTGGTGCTATATACACGATCATAAACTAAAATGTATATGTACATGGTGGTGAGTTATCTGAGTTTTTGTTTAAAACAAAGACAACTGGTAGAGTTGAGGGGCAAGGAAAGATTGTACAGGTATATAGGTGAAGGGAAAAGGACAAGACTGTAATAATTTGGAGAGTATAGGTAGGTTAAGCACGTTGAGTAGTCCCATCTAGCAGTGGATGAATGCTGCCCAATATATAAACCATAAGAATGACCTTTAATGCCGGGGTCAGTATCTCCACAGTAGCAGGTGCCTTTTTTTGGTTTTCTGTTTTTTCTACCTCTCTTTCTGTGTCTATCTGCCTGGATTCCAGATCCCGTAGATTAATTTACTTCATTGACAGTCTCCTTTCCTATACACAGGATTCATTTTTTGTGTTGTCTCTACATAGTAAATATAGCATGAGAAGCAGTAACAGGAAAGACCAAGCAACACTGATCAGCATACAATACAGAATCTACTAACACAGTTTTTTTTAGTTTTTTTTTTTTTTCCCCTTTGGAAACCTTACTAATGGCTACCTCTATTCTCTGACAGCTGATATTTTTTGTCTTCTGCGAGGGATGCAAAAAGTCCTTCACCAGCACCAATTCAGGTAAGAGACTTTTCTAAGGCTTGGTCTATATGTCCAGAGATTGGTCTCAATAATTGACAGCCTTCCAAGTGGAAGAAAAGCAAATAGAGTAGCACAGAGAGGCCCTATGGGGTCCTTCCAAACTCACAAAGTGAACAGACATTTAGGTTCCCATAATGTCTGTTCAAATCCTCCTCCGGAGCTCCACCAGTCTGCTCAGCTCCCCCTGCTGCAGTTAACGTTGTATACAGACTAATGCGATGGATCCACTTTATTGAAGTTACTTTATTGAAGCTGATTGTTCGACTGTTCGAACGGGTTTCGAACCCCATTATAGTCTATGGGGAACATATACTCGTTAAGGGGAAACCCAAATCCATCTCAGGAGGGTCACCAAGTCCACTATGACACCCCAGGAAATGATGCCAAGACCTCTGCAATGCAACTGAGACAGCAGGGGAAGCATGCCTGGGGGCATATAACAAGCCCAAGTCACAATTTTACCCCACCATCACAGCCTATCAACTACAAACTTTCCACACTCAAAAAAAAAAAAACACTATGAAAGTGGAAAAATACCTGGAAACCTTTACTCCCCAATTGGATAGACAGAAACCCGAATTTAAACTAAAGAAACATTAACAAGCACCCCTTTAAATCACATTGCCCATGACAACCACAGATGGAATAGGCAATGGGAAATCCAAAAGCCTCCACCCTTAACTGTCATTATTCATGTGTGTGTGATGTGGTGAGACCTTCAAAAATTCACTTAAGACCCTTAAGCTGAGCTACCAACAGAGATTGAGGCCCTTCAGCTGACTTCAGCCTTTTACCTGTAGAGTTTTAGGCCCTTTAACTTAGTTCAGCCTTGCACCAGCAGAGATTTGTTGGTCCTTTGGGTGAGTTGAGCCTTTAAAGAGCAGAGATTTAGTTTTTGGCCCTTTGGGTGAGTTGAGCCTGTAAACAGCAGAGATTTAGTTTTTGGCCCTTAGAGCGAGTAGAGCCTTTAAACAGCAGTGTATTTGTCCCTTGGAGTGAGTAGAGTCTTGCACCGGCAGTGTTTTGACCCTTGGAGTGAGTTGAGCCTTGCAACGGCAGTGTTTTTGGCCCTTGAAGTGAGTATAGCCTTTAAAAAGCAGTGGTTTTGGCCCTTGGAGTGAGTAGAACCTTGCACTGGCAGTGTTTTTTTGCCCTTGGAGTGAGTAGAGCCTTGTACCGGCAGTGTTTTTGGCCCTTGGAGTCAGTAGAGCCTTGCACTAGCAGTGTTTTTGGCCCTTAGAGTCAGTAGAGCCTCTAACCAGCAGAGTTTGGGGGAATCAGGGTGGATTGAGACTCTAACCAGCAGAGTTGGGGGGAATCAGGGTGGATTAAGACTCTAACCAGCAGAGTTGGGGGGAATCACAGTGGATTGAGACTCTAACCAGCAGAGTTGGGGGGAATCAGGGTGGAGTGAGGCTCTAACCAGCAGAGTTGGGGGGAAATCAGGGTGGATTGAGCCTAATAGGAGCATAATTGTGCGACGCTGATGGTGCAGGAGGAGGAGGAGGAATTGTAGAGGGTGAGCACACACATGAACCTTCATGTCGGGTTGCTTGACACAGGTGGACATGAAAATGATGGGTCTATCCAGTGGCTGTTCATTTTGATCAGCGTCAGCCGGTCAGCACAGTTAGCTGACAGCTGGCTGCACTTATCTGTAATAATGCCACCGGCTGCGCTAAAGACCCTTTCCAAAAGCATGCTCACGGCAGGGAAGGAAAGGACCTCCAATGCGTACAGCGCAAGTTCCAGCCACAAATCCAACTTCGAGACCCAATAAGTATAGGACGCAGAGGGATCGGAGAGGACAGCCAGGTACTCCCACAACATGCGCCTATACTTGTCCTTCCTGGTGACACTAGGCCCCTCAGTGGTGGTAGTTTGGCAAGTGGGTGTCCCAGACCTTGGAGAGTGTGCCCCTGCCGGGTGTGGACCGGACGGCAGTTGTTCGCCTGTTGGAGGAACTCTCCTGTGTGCCGCCGAGAGTTGATGGAAACATCTCCATCATATTCTGCACCACTTCCTTGTGGCAATGGCTCGTGCAACTGGCCCTCCCCTCTACCGGAATAAAGCTAGACACATTATTTTTATACCGGGGATCGAGGATTGCAAAAATCCAGTAGTTGTTGCTCTCCAGGATTTTGACAATGCGTTTGTCAGTTGAAAAGCACTCCAACATGTATTCAGCCATGTGTGCCAGAGTGTTACTTGGCTGCCCCCACCAGAATGCTCTCCATTTCCTCCTCTTTCTCCTCCCCCATCCACGCTGCAGCAATGAGACGCACTGAACTTCCCCACTAGCCTCCTGTGTGACAATGAGATCTGCCACTTCGTCATCCTCCTCTTCCTCCCTAAATATACGCAGTGAAGTGGACAGGAGTGTGCCCTGACTATCCTGCTGGGATGGTTGTGCTCCTATGCCCGACTCCTCAGCGTCCAATGTGTTATCCCTGATGGCGATGAGGGATTCTCGCATCACACACAGGAGCGGGATTGTGACACTCACGAGTGTGTCGTCACAGCTAACCCTCATGGTTGACTCCTTAAAGACACGCAGATCTTGCATAAGTCTGCCATCCATGGCCACTCATGGTGCAGAAACTGCGGAAGCTGACTCTGAGGGACCCTTGGGTTTTGGAGATGGTACTCCATCAAGGGTCTCTGCTGCTCACACACTCTACTCAACATGTGGTATGTTGAGTTCCATCGTGTGGGGATGTCACACATCAGTCGGTGTTCTGGCAGATGGTGGTATTGCTGGAGGCTTCGGAGGTTAGTAGTGACTACTTTAGACTTGCAAAAGTGGGCGCACAAGCACTGCACTTTCACCAGTAGCTCGGGTAAATTTAGGTACATTTTTAAAAACCGTTGCACCACTAAATTGAACACGTGGGCCAGACATGGAATGTGTTGGAGGTTGGCAAGCTCCAGAGCCGCTACCAGGTTCCGGCCCTTATCACACACAACCATGCCTGATCCCTGGTGCATCAGCGAAAACCATGTTGCCGTCTCATTGAGGAGGGCATCCCTCACCTCGGAGGCAGTGTGCTGTCTGTCCCCCAAGTTGATGAGCTTCAGCATGGCCTGCTGACGTCTCCCCACACCAGTGCTGTAGCATTTCCAGCAGGTAGCTGGGATCGATAAGATGGCGGAGGAGGAGGGTGGTGGTTCAGAGCCCCTGCCAAGGATGTTGGGTGGGGAAATGAGGTAGACCGCCCCAGATTGTGACCCAGTCCCAGCCTCAACTACATTCACCCAGTGTGCCATCAGTGAAATGTAGCGTCCCTGTCCGCATCCACTTGTCTACGCGTCGGTGGTCAAGTGGACCTTTGTGCAAATCGCGGAACTTAGGGCCCACCTGCTGTTGCGTGACACGTGCTGGTGCAAGGCGGGGACAGCACAGCAGGAGAAGTAGTGACAGCTAGGGACGTCATAGCGAGGTGCCGCACTTGTCATCAGGTCATGAAAGATCTGAGTTTCCACAATCCGGAATGGCAACATCTCCTGGGCCAGGAGTTTGGAGATGTGCGCGTTTAAGGCTTGTGCATGGGGGTGGGTAGCACTGTATTTTTGCCTGTGCTCAAAAGTCTGGGAGATGGTGGGTTTCTGTGAAGAGGCGCATGATGGTACAGGAGAAGGAGTTAAGGCAGGAGAAGGAGCTGAGGCAGGAAAAGGGGAGGATGAAGGAGAAGTCTCCAAAGTGGAGGCAGATGTGGAGGTTTCCTGGCTGCTGGTCAGTACTGCAGCACCAGCACTGGCAACAGTGGGAGAGGCAGTGGCGGCAACACCAGACGACGATTGTCCTGCTTTTGCTCTCTGCCACTAAGCCCAGTGCTTGCCTGCCTACCAAATGACGGCGAATGCCAGTGGTCGCAAGGTTGCTCTTTTCAGAGCCCCTATTCAGTTTGGAGTTGCAGAGTGTGCAAACTGCACTATATTTTTCTGCCGCACATACATTAAAAAAATTCCACACCACCGAAGACCGTGGCCTCAATGTGGGAGTTTTTCTAGGCTGGCTACAAGAGGGAACATTTTCGGCCCTGCTGGCTGTGACCTGGCTTCGGTGAAGCAGCTGTCCTCTGCCTCTGGACATGCCTCTGCCTCTAGCCATGCTCTTTGGTGCTGTACTTCCCTCAACATCTATACTGCTCTGCCCACTTGACCCCTCCCTGTCCAGGTCGGGTCAGTGTCCTCGTCGTCCACCACCTCCTCTTCCAATTCCACCTCCTCCTCCTCTTGCACACCGACCATGGCAACAGGTTGCCCTGATGGCAACTGTGTCTTGTCATCGTCATCACTGAGGGCCGATTGCTGGTCAACAACAACAACAGGAGATAACGGATGCTCCAGTGTTTGTGCATCAGGACACAGCAACTCATCTGTTACCTCTGGTGATTCAGGATGTGGTGGGACAGAGAGAGGGACAGTGAATGGACCTGAAAACAGCTCCTGGGAGGTGGGAAAGGTGGGATTAGTTTGATGGTAAGATTGGGCATGTTGTGAGGAAGGAGGACCAGACTGTTGGGTAAGAGGAGGAGTTGAGGTAGAGGCTGACTGGCTGGTGGAGAATGTGCTGGAAGCATTGTCCGTCAGCCATTGTAACACCTGTTCCTGGTGCTCAGGCCTGGTTAGGGTTGTACCCTGCACCCTACTTAATGTGGCCATCAAGCCGGGACTGTGGGGAAGCGCAATGCTTGCTGCCGCAGGGCAGTAGGCACAGTAGACGATGTTGGTTGAGCGCAACCTTGCTCCACATCTGCATTTCCACGCCCCCGTCCTCTTCCCCGTCCTCGTCCCCCGTCCCCTTGCACTAGCATTACGCATTTTTGATGTATAGTAATGCCCTTTTTATGGTCTATACACCCCAGAGAAAAGCTGTTTTTCACGTATATAGCAAGAAGTAACTGCTGTGGTTTCCTGCTATTTTTTGAGGGGACACCCCTAACAAAAGCTTGTTTGCACGTATATAGCAAGAAGTAACTGCTGTGGATTCCTGCTATTTTTCTGGGGGGGACACCTCTAACAAAAGCTGGTGTGCACGTATATAGCAAGAAGTAACTGTTGTGGATTCCTGTTTTTTTTTTTTGGGGGGGGGGACACCCCTGAGAAAAGCTGGTTGGAACGTGTATAGCAAGAAGTAACTGCTGTGGATTCCTGTTTTTTTTTTTTTTTTTGGGGGGGGAGGACACCCCTGAGAAAAGCTGGTTGGAACGTATATAGCAAGAAGTAACTGCTGTGGATTCCTGCTATTTTGTGGGGGGACACCCCTAACAAAAGCTGGTTTGCTCGTATATAGCAACAAGTAACTGTTCTGTATTCCTGTCTTCCACTGTCTGTGGAAAGTTGAACTCCTGTACCTGTTGTTCTTCGGTTTTTCCCTGCCTATCTGAAGCTAATGTCTATCTAGCCCTCAGCAGATATGTTTCTCTCCTTATCTCTGACCGAAAATCTGGCAAATATGGCAGCGGCCATTCTTAGAAATGGGAGGTCACACTAGTAGAAGCTATCTAGCCCTCAGCAGATCTCTCTCTCTCTGCCTATTTCTTTCTTTCTTTTTTTTTTTAAATGTAGATTGTGAGTCCCACATAGAGCTCACAATGTAAATTTTTTCCCTATCAGTATGTCTTTGGAATATGGGATGGAAATCCATGCAAACACGGGGAGAACATACAAACTCCTTGCAGATGGTTTTCTGCCTTTGAACACCAGGACTCCAGCACTGCAAGGCTGCAGTGCTAACCACTGAGCCACCGTGTGGCCCCTACTCTGCCTATTTCTCACCGCAAATGAACGAAGATGGCGCTGGCTATTCTTATAAATGGGAGGTCACATGTTTTCGGCAGCCAATGGGTTTTTTCAATTTTTTTCACTGCCTCCGTTGTCGTAGTTCCTGTCCCACCTCCCCTGCACAGTTATTGGTGCAAAAAACGCGCCAGGGAAGGTGGGAGGGGATACGAATTTTTACTGCGTATGCCGCGTGGTATTCAATTGGGAACGAATACCTCGAACAGCCTGATATTCGATTGAATACCTATTCGATCGAACGGTGTTCGCTCATCTCTAATAAAGAGGTTTATGAATATAAACTGGTTCACGAAGGGGTTAAACCTTTTTTCTCCAGATGAAGGAGGTGAGCATCATTTTTCCATATTTCTTGTATGGGCCTTTTATATATTTATAAAGGTTTATCATTTATCTCCTCAAGACTAAACAAAATTAACTCCATTAATGGTTCCTCATGTTGAGACTAAACTTCATGAATGACATTTATGATAAGCTAAACAATGGTCGTGACTTAAAAACAGAAAAGCATTCATCTACACAGAATACGTCTTATAAATGTAATTAAGAAGCAGAGTGCCGACAGTATCAATAAAGCACATGCTTTACAAATATTAAGAAAGAAGCTGCTGTCATTGTCTGGTCTGTGCCGCTTGTGCCCAGTGATGAATAATTAATGTGAGATAGATGTTTGATCCGCTCTTGTGTGGCAGGATTGAGATAGCTTGCTGAACTTTAAACTGTCTTGCGTTTCATTGATCTTCACTTTTTGAAGATTGTCCCCTGGTAGGCTATAAATCTTTCAAATTTGTTAAAAAGCTCAAATGCTGCCCTCTGATTCAATAAAGCACTTTAAGGGAATCTGGAGAGGACACAGTGTTAAAGATGTTGCTGCTACCATAAGTTATCTGATGTAGTACAAAGACGTTTAACTCTTCAGAATGTTCCTTGTTTTAAAAGCACAATGTGGCCTTATGGAGTCACCTGAATCTAAGTTTTCCTAAATACAGTATCTATAGCTGATCCTTAAAGAGATTATCCAGATCCAAAAATTAACTGCAAATGCATCCACAACAATGCTAAATACTCACTGTTCCTTGTATCACTGTTATTTACACTAAAGGGAGAAGCTGAAACAAACTTGGCACAGTATCTACCCACAAACGCTAAAGTGGGATTCACAGCAATTAAGTCAGGCTGTATCTGCGCAACCCAGCTTTCCGCGGTGGGGATTAAGCTAAGTGGGATACACTGAAATTGTATGCCCATATACCCTATATACGCTTAATCCAGGGTTCAACAGTGTGTTCCCCCCTCCTGAAACTAAGGGGTATACACTGAAATTCTCAGCCCATATACACTATATACGCTTCATCCAGGTTGTCAGTGTGTACCCACAAAAAATCAGTGGGATATACATTCTAATTATCAGGCTATAAACGCTTCATCCAGGTTCATCTATCAAAACTAGCTAAAAATGCGCAAGGCTACCGGTAAGGGACGTGGATGAGGTCGTGGGCAAGGCCGGGGATGTGGGAATGCTTTTGGGGAGCAAGGTCGCGGTGAAGCCACAGCGCATTCCGTGCCTACTCCTCAGGGGCAGCAAGCATTGCCCTTCTCCACAGTCTCCGGCTTGCTGGCCACATTAAGTAGGGTGCAGGGCACAAACCTAACTAGGCCCAAGCACCAGGAACATGTGTTACAATGGCTGGTGGATAATGCTTCCTCCACATTATCTACCAGTCAGTCAGCCTCTACCTCAACTCCTCCTCCTACACAACATTCTGGTCAGCCTTCCTCCCAAAATGCCCAATCTTCCCAGCAGAGTAATCCCAACTTTCCCTGCTCCCAGGATCTGTTCTCTGGTCCTTTAACGGTCCCTCCATTTCCCGATTCCACGGAGCTACCAGATGCCTTACTGTGTCCAGATGCCCAAGCACTGGAGTCTCCTCCATCTCCTGTTGATTTTTTGGTGGTTGACCAGCAACCCACCCTCAGTGACGATGATGAGACACAGTAGCCATGTGCGGTGTGCAGGAGAAGAAGGAGAGAGAGGAATTGGCAGAGGAGGTGGCGGAGGAAGAGGACACTGACCCGACCTGGAGAGGGGGGATGTCAAACAGGGAAAACAGTGTCGATGTTGAGGGAGGTGCAGCACCAAAGAGGGTAGCTAGAGGCAGAGGCATGTCCAGAGGCAGAGGTCAGCTGCTTCGCCGAAGCCAGGTCACCCCCAGAATGGCCCAAGATGTTCCCTATCATAGCCAGCCCAGAAAAACTCCCCCATCGAAGGCACATTCCTTGATGGTGTGGAGATTTTTCAAGGAATGCGCGGAGGACAAATATAGTGCGGTTTGCACAATTTGCCACTCGAAACTGAGTAGGGGCTCTGAAAAGAGCAACGTTTCGACCACTTCCTTGCGTCGTCATTTGGAATCCAAGCACTGGGCTCAGTGGGAGAGAGCAAACATAGGACAATCGACTGCAGGCCATGCTGAAGCTCATCAGCTTGGGGGACAGACAGCACACTGCCTCCGAGGTGAGGGATGCCCTCCTCGATGAGACAGCAATATGGTTTGAGCCGCGGCACCTGGACCCATGCATGGTCGTGTCTGATAACGGCAGGAACCTGGTAGCAGCTCTGGAGCTTGCCAACCTCCAACATGTTCCATGCCTGGTCCACGTCTTTAACCTAGTGGTGCAACTTTTTTAAAGACATACCCAAATGTGCACGAGCTACTAGTGAAAGTGCGGCGCTTATGCACCCACTTTCGCAAGTCTACAGTAGCCGCTGCTAGCCTCAAAAAACTCCAGCAACGCCTACATCTGCCCAAACAACGGCTATTGTGCGATGTCCCTACATTCTGGAACTCAACATATCATATGTTGAGCAGAGTGGTTGAGCAGCAGAGACCTTTGATGGAGTACCATCTCCAAATCCCTAGGGTGCCACAAAGTCAGCTCCCTCAGTTTCTCAACCATGAGTGGCCATGGATGGGAGACCTATGTGAAATCCTACGGGTGTTTGAGGAGTCCACCAAGAGGGTCAGCTGTAACGACACACTAGTGAGCGTAACAATCCCGCTCTTGTGTGTGATGCGAGAATCCCTCATTGCCATCAGAGATAACGCAGATCACACTGCGGAGTCAGGGATAGCAGCAGAACCGTCACAGCAGGAGAGTAGTTCCACACACCTGTCCTCTTTACAGCGTTTAATGACGGAGGAGGAGGAGATAAAGATGTGGCAGATGATATGATTGTGACACAGGTGGCTAACGGGGAAGTTCAATGCATCCCATTCTTGCAGCACGGACGGGGCGAAAGGGAGGAGGAGGAGAAGGAAGAGGAGGAAATGGAGAGTGACCTTTCTGGTGGGGGCAGCGAAGTCATGCCAAGTAACACTCTGGCACACATGACTGACTTCATGTTGGGGTGCTTTTCAAGTGACAAGCACGTAGTCAAAATAATGGAGAGCAACCAATACTGGATATTTGCAATCCTTGACCCCCGGTATAAAAATAACATCTCGTCTTTTATTCCGGTAGTGGCAGAGAGGACAGTTCCTCCATGAGGTGAACAAGTGCTGTGCGGTCCACACCCACAAAGGGTACACTCTCTAAGCTCTGGGACCCGTTAATGGCACCCCCTCGCCAATCTCCCGCCACTGAGGGGTCTAGTGTCACCAGGCGGGAAAAGTATAGGCGCATGTTGCAGGAATACCTGTCCGACCACAGCCCTGTCCTCTCTGATCCCTCTGTGCCCTACACGTATTGGGTGTCAAAGTTGGACCTGTGGCTTGAACTTGCCCTATACGCCTTGGAGGTGTTGTCCTGTCCTGCCGCAAGCGTGCTATCTGAAAGGGTTTTCAGCATAGCCGGTGGTATCATCACGGATAAGCACAGCCGGCTGCCAGCTGAGAGTGCCGACCAGCTGACTTTCATCAAAATGAACAGCTACTGGATAGACCCATCATTTTCGTGCCCACCAGTGTCAAGCACCCCAACATGAATTGTCATGTCTGCGCTCAACCTCTACAATTCCTCCTCATATTCCTCCACCATCTGCGTTGCACAATTCTGATCCTTCTAGGCTCAATCCACCCTGATTTCCCCAAACTCTGCTGGTTAGAGGGGGAATCCACCCTGATTTCCCCAAACTCTGCTGGTTAGAGCTGAATCCACACTGATTTCCCCAAACTCTGCTGGTTGGAGGCTGAATCCATCCTGATTTCCCAAAACTATGCTGGTTAGAGGCTGAATCCACCCTGATTTCCCAAAACTCTGCTGGTTAGAAGCTGAATCCACTCTGATTTCACCAAACTCTGCTGCTAGAGGCTGAATCCACCCTGATTTCACCAAACTCTGCTGATTAGAGGCTGAATCCACCCTGATTTCACCAAATTCTGCTGGTTAGAGGCTGAATCCACCCTGATTTCCCCAAACTCTGCTGATTAGAGGCTGAATCCACCCTGATTTCGCCAAATTCTGCTGGTTAGAGGCTGAATCCACCCTGATTTCCCAAAACTCTGCTGGTAAGAAGCTGAATCCACTCTGATTTCACCAAACTCTGCTGGTTAGAGGCTGAATCCACCCTGATTTCACCAAACTTTGCTGGTTAGAGGCTGAATCGACCCTTATTTCACCCATCTCTGGGCCAAAAACACTGCTGGTGCCAGGCTCAACTAAGTTAAAGGGCCTAAAACTCTGCTGGTAAGAGGCTGAAGTCACCTAAAGGGCCTCAATCTCTGCTGGTAAATAAGCTTATGGGCCTCTAACTTAATTTGGAAGGGCTCATGTTAAAGGCCAGGAAAGTGAATTTTGGAAGGTCTTACCACATCACACACACATCCACAATGACAGTTAAGGGTGGGTACTGTTGGATTTCCCATTGTCATGGGCAATGTGATTTAAAGGGGTGCTTGTTAAGGTTTCATTAGAGTAAAATTTGGGTTTCTGTCCATCCAATTGGGGAGGAAAAAAGGTTTCCAGGTATTTTTCCATTTTCATAGTGGGTTTTTTGAGTGTTGAAAGTGTGTAGTTGATAGGCTGTGATGTTGGGGTAAAACTGTGACTTGGGCTTGTTAGATGCCCCCAGGCATGCTTCCCCTGCTGTCCCAGTTGCATTCCAGAGGTGTTGGCATCATTTGCTGAGGTGTCATAGTGGACTTGGTGACCCTCCTGAGTCGAACATTGGTTTCCCCCTAAACGAGTATTGAGCGGCTACTCGAATCGAACTTCGAACATTTCACTGTCCTCTACCCATGTTTCATCAGCATGCTCTCACTCTATGTACCCCTCCCTTCTCTACTTTCCTTTGGTGCGCAAATTCCCTTCCCGCTACAGGTCTGTTTTATGTTAGTGTCAGTCTTGCGTCTCAGTTCTTCAGTCCATGAAGCCACCTGATCCTGACCAGTCAATAAATTTCTCCCATGGGGGAGAATGATCTAAAAAAAAGAAGAAAAAAAACCCCATATGAATATATTTCTACAGAACAAATATTCAAAAACCTTTTTTTTTTTATTTGTAGATTGTGAGCCCCACATAGAGCTCACAGTGTACATTTTTCCCTATCAGTATGTCTTTTTGGAATTTGGGTGGAAATCCATGCAAACACGGGGAGAACATACAAACTCCTTGCAGATGGTTTTTTGCCTTTGGCAGGATTTGAACACCAGGACCCAGTGCTGCAAGGCTGCAGTGCTAACCACTGAGCCACCGTGTGGCCCCAATATTAAAAAAAAACTTTTATCAATTATTTATTTAATTATTTAATTTGTTATGAGCTGGGTTCAACCAAAATATTATTTCTGGAGTAAAAACTGTTGAGGAATACACTAAATTATATCCTTACTAAAATATAACTTTTATTATTTTAAAATTCATCCCAAAATCCCCCCTACAGATAGTTCAATACCCTTATTAAAAGTTAATTAGAGGGACACAATAATAACTCCCTCAGACAAATTTTAGACCAACTGAGTCAAGTCATGTATGTGGTCCAAAATTCTGTGCATCTGTTCCATACTGGCAGGTAGAGCTATTCCCTAAAATGACATAGTAAAATATTAGGTATCAATTCACCAAGACAACTTCTCTACCTATTATTGAATATTTTCCTGAAATGTGGAGTCTAAAGAACCCCTGATGTCTTCACCAGAGTTTGCTGCAAGGCAGGATAGACTTGGCCACTGAGGACCAAGGTCATCAAGCCAAGACAAGTATATGACAGCAGGTGCATTTGCAGATATAAAGAACAAAATCACTTAACTTAAAGAGGCCTAAGGGAGTAATAAACAAGGTGAAGTTATACCAGGAGTGTAAAGAAACGTGTATCAGAGGAGAGTCCAAGCCTAAGTCAAATTCAAGAGGTCACAAACAAATCCAAATGATTAAACAAAGGAAATTAACCAGAAATGAGAACCAGGAGATCAGAAGTAAACAAGTCTTCTCAAGCAGAATAAGAGCCCACCTGCACAAGAAAATCACAGGCATATGACTGAACTTCATCAAGGTTTATATAACCCACCTTAAGTCTTAATTGGAAGAGGAGGTAGATCTCTGATTAGGTCTGTGTCTTAAAATTCTGACAGGTTTTCCAGACCAAAGTAGAGTTTGTTTGGTGGTCATAGAAACCTTATGGTGGTGACTGCAAACAGGAGCTAATATGCTAGGATTCCTGACATCTACTAAAACACAAAGTGACCAAAAAAATATCTCCCACCTAAAATTTGTTGGGATAGTTTCAACCATCTAGCTGTTGGATTCAAACTTTCCAAACCTTTTTGTTTTTAGAGGAGTTAAGCCACTCCGGTTTTGTACAATACACTGTAAATCCATTATCAATGTAAATAAAAAGGTTGATCTGAAGGTTCCTCAAAGTTATTCAATAAACTTATGAAATTAGCATTTCAAATGTGAGAAACTGGTTTTAAAAAAAGTCTCCAAAGGATCAGACACATCCATACATTGCCGAAAAATACACTCAACAGAAATGCTATTTCACGTTATGGTTTTGGAAATTGCAGTATGTCAATTATAACTGCGTATTTATTCCTGTAGTGCTTTTTTGCTGCTGCCCGCTACGTATGGCCTTAGCCTTAGTCTGACCTGTGGATAGCACCTTGACCATGTGCACCTTATTCTTTCAAAGTCTGAGTGGTACTATAGAGTACTACTCCTACTAATTACTAAACTGGTGACTTTATATGGAAATTGACTATAGAACTATTACTTATATTATTAGGAGTTTCAGTACATTGATAATGACAATAAATATGTAGAATACGGCTTCAGCAAGTTATAAAAATATCACACTGTTTCAATTTATGTAATTAATTTCAATTTCTTAAATGTGACAGCCATTACTTAAATATTGCCTTGAGAGTCGAGTACTATAGATAAGACTTTGTTAAAGGTCAGCACAAATAATTCATCTGTTATCTTATCACTCAAGCAGTAATACAGTGTAAAGGTCTTTAATACTGAAAAAGCTAAATTCTCTGGAGTGTTTTTTTTTTTTTTTTTGCTATGTTGTTAATGAACAGCAAAATGTCAATTTCAATGTATTTCTCACATGTAAAAAGTAGAAGAAATTGTATTCAGTAAAAACATTTTTTTTTTTTTTACTTTTTTGATGGGGACAAATGATAACTCTATGAAATTTAGTTTGCCATCAATTAGTTTACATCACCATATCCTGCAGACATTTCAGTGTCATGTTCTATTTCTAGGATGCTAGTTTAAAACAATACACTATAGCAATACCAGCGATCAGTGAATAATTCAGAAATCCCAGCATCCTGATTGGCTAAATTTACAGGGCTAAGGGTATAGTTGACTTAAAGGAGGTTTTTTGGACATATATCTTGATGATGTATTATTCCATAGGAAAACTTTCCAAGCAAGAGGATTGGGAAAAATTGAGTTAATTACAAAATATAGCGATCCAAATATATAGCAGTAACATTTAGGTCTATTGATTGACCTTTTTACCGACATGGATTGCATCAGAGACTAGAGCCCCATTAGAAAGATGAATGCTATAGTAAGGCGAGTAATGTTGTCAACGCCATCCATATGTGAGAATACTTGCCTTACTATGGTGTTCCTGTTTCTAAGGGGGTGAGGGGTTTGGTTGATGGTGCAATTTATATTTTGAAGATGGTCATCTAAATAACCGAAATATTATTACTACTAGAGATGAGCGAACACCGTTCTATCGAATAGGTATTCGATCGAATATCAGGCCATTCGAGGTATTTGTTCCCAATCGAATACCATGCAGCATACGCAGTAAAAATTAGTATCCCCTCCCACTACGACAACGGAGGCATTTAAAAAAAAAATAAAATTTTTTTAAAAAAACCCATTGGCTGTCGAAAACATGTGACCTCACATTTATAAGAACGGCCGCTGCCATATTCGCCAGATTTGCAGTCAGAGATAGGGAGAGAAACATATCTGCTGAGGGCTAGATAGGCATTAACTTCAGATAGGCAGGGAAAAAACGAAGAACAACAACAGCTCTTCTCAGAGCTATAGACTGCAGGGACAGGAGTCCAGCTTTCCACGGATGGTGGAAAACAGGGATACAGAACAGTTACTTGTTGCTATATACGTACAAACCAGCTTTTGTTAGGGGTGTCCCCACACAAAATAACAGGAATCCACAGCAGTTACTTCTTGCTATATACGTGCAAACCAGCTTTTATTAGGGCTGACCCCACAAAATAGCAGGAATCCACAGCAGTTACTTCTTGCTGTAAACATGCAAACCAGCTTTTATTAGGGGTGCCCCCCCCCCCAAATTTGCAGGAATACAGAGCAGTTACCTCCTGCTATATACGTGCAAACCAACTTTTCAACTAAAGGAGAGTCACCAGGTTCACGAGTAGCAGGAGGAGAGTGTTTAGGAGGAGCGCTGTGCAATTAAAGCACACAGACCCTATTATAGTCTATGGGGTCCATGCGCTTTAACTGCACAGCACTTGCAGTTGCGCTGATATTCCATTCGGGGTGGTCCTCCTGTGGACTCCTTCTGGACGGGAGGCAAGCGCTGATGTGAACCAGCCCTTACTTGTCCTGTAGAACCAGCATTGATTGGCCGAATGTTATACACTGTATAGTATTCAGCAAATCAACACTGGTTCTGCAGCAGACTTGTCCTTGCTAGTCGGGAGGGCTGGCAGCTTGAGGGAGCTTACTTTTTCTCATTGGAATGCATTGACCAGTGTTGATTGGCCAGTGTACAGCATTCGGGCCACAATGGAGAATGCTGTGGTCCAATCTTAGACTTCGCCTCCTCACAGACAAGCCTCCAGCAGAACCAGTGTTGATTGTCCGAATATTGTACACTGGCCATTCAACGCTGGTCAATGCATTCCTATAAGAAAAAGTAAGCTGCCAGCTCTCCTGACTAGCAAGGACGAGCCTGCTGCAGAACCAGCGTTGATTTGCCGAATGCTATACATTGTATAGCATTCGGCAAATCAACACTGGTTCTGAATCAAATCTTTACTGCGAATAGCGATAGTATTCGAATGAGTACGAGTATTTCGAATGCCGTAGTATTCATACCTACTCAATCGAATACTACTCGCTCATCTCTCGTAATAAGCAGAAACAGGAGTTGAATCAATATCCGGGAAACAAGCCAAGGGTCTCGAAATCCAACCAGGAACATCAAAGCCATATCAGGAGGCAAAAAGGGTATCCAGGAAGCAAGTCAGAGGTCAATAAGCAAATAGGTATTCACAGAAATGATGGAAAGCTAAACTAGGAACCAACCTAAATTAGTCTGCACTAGTATCAGGAATGTGTAATCTTATATAGACCTTCTCAGCTGCTTACTGGACCAAGTCAGGACGCCTCTGAAACAACAAAAAGCTTCCCGGGTTGGCATGATAATGTTAAAGGGGTTGTCCCATCACAAGGATCCTATCTATACTGCTTGTTAATGTGAATGTAAGACTTTTCCTAAATACATTGCTTCAGCAAAACTGCTTTGTTTGTCCACTATCTTACTTTATTCATTTTTTTTTTTTTTTTTTTACACATCCCTTGACTTATCTGGTAATAAGTCAAGTGATATATCTGCTGCTCTGAGGGGGGAGGGAGGAGGGGCTAAGTGCATGGGAGCGAACCTGGAGGGGGGGTAGTTTACCCTTTGGGGGGGAAGGGGCCGCCAATACAGACCTGGCATCTGCTGTAATAGAGAGGCGGATGCCGGGGACGGTTAGACGCCGGCACAGATGCCTGCAACATCGCTATGCTCCTGCCCTGCATGAAGCCAGCAGCGGAATAACAGCATCGCTTCTGCCGCTGCTGGCTTCATGCAGGGCAGGAGCATAGCGATGTTGCAGGTATCTGTGCCGGCATCTAACACTCCCCGGCATCCGCCTCTCTATTACAGTGGATGCCGGGTCTGTATTCACATATGCAAAGCCAGCGCCGAGATGCCGCTGTCCCTGCGTGCACGCTCATAGATGGTGAGACCAGTCTAGCCTTCACAATGCGAATACAGACCCAGCATCCGCTGTAATAGAGAGAGGCGGATGCCGGGTCTGTATTCGCATTGTGAAGGCTAGACTGGTCTCACTATCTATGAGCGTGCACGCAGGGCCAGCGGCATCTCGCCGCTGGCTTTGCATATGTAACCCCGCCCACCAATGACGCAATAAAGCCGGAAGACAGAAGAATTTACAGCAACGAAGACTGGTGAGTATGCGACGTGGGAATACCCCTTTAAGGGTGCAACAGCTGGATAGAGGATCCTGACACTGAGAAGAATCACCGCTGTTCCATGTTTTCATGTTTTCATGTCTTTGTAACTTTTTCCAAAGCAACTTTATCATTGGAAATAAAAAACAAAAATTCTGCTTTCTTTTTACCAGATATGCTTTACTTTTTACACTAAGCTTAATGCTATAATACCAAACAAGGGATTTCATTTACTAGAAATCAGCATTTATAATGGAATAAGTAGTGTCCTCTATCACCATTGAACTTCATATCTTCAATTTTTCACTTGAACCCATAGGTTAAGCTATTAGACAGAATCAAGGTATTCAGGGGATTAAAACTGATCAAAGGAAATTTTTAGTAGAAATGTAGATGTTATAACTATTACATGTGCAAATTCTGTAACCTAATCTAAGAGAAACTCTTGATAGATTTCCAAGATTGTCATACTATAAAGTATTGATTACCCAGAATCATTGAACTATAAATATTGTCCATTTGGGAGTTCATATATTGCATTGAAGAGTAACAATTATTAAATCAATTGCTAAATTGGGACAGGCATTGAGATAGTCAAGACCTATAAGTATCTGGGTGTGCTCCTCAATAATAAGCTGGACTGGGCTGATCATTTGGATGTGCTGTACAGAAAGGGCCACAGCATGCTCTACCTGCTCAGGAGGCTGAGGGGCTTTGGAGTCCAGGGGGCACTTCTTAAGTCTTTTTCAACTCTGTGGTTGCTTCAGCCATCTTCTTTGGTATCCTGCTGGGGAGTAGTATACCAAGGACAGAAATAGACTTGACAGGCTGATTAGAAGGGCCAGCTCTGCCCTGGGGAGCCCCCCTGCACCCCGTAAAGGTGGTGGGTGACAGAAGGATACTGTCCGTGGTGAGCTCCATGCTGGAGAATAAATTCCATGTATCAGACCTTGACGACACTTGGCAGCACTGTCAGTGACCAACTGCTTCACCCCAAGTGTAGGAAGGCGCGTTATCGCAGATCCTTCCTCTCAACCACAGTCAGGCTGTATAATCAACATCAGACCAAGCGAAGATCACTCTGCACAGAGAACTAAATAATTCTAAAGTCTTCTTTTCTTTTTTTCTTTAGCTGTTATGGACTCCTAGTATTTTTTTCCTATCTGCTATTCTGAGCTTGTGTGTCTCCTTCTGTAATCTATTATTGTTATTATCCTGTATCCGAATTGTCATGCTGTAGTAACACACTGAAATTTCCCCATGGTGGGACTATTAAAGGATTATCTTATTTTATCTTATCTTATTTTAAATATTTATGAAGGCATGTGGATGGAGAAACTGGCAAACTCACAAGATGAATGTTCCTAAAAACAATGAATCAAAAAATTAAAACCTTAATAATTAGATTTTTATGGGGCATGATACATACTCAGGATCAAGGTGGGATGGGGATCCCAGTAATTTCAGTTTACCAAATCATACAGGAACACACACCTAATTGATAACACCCAGTTGTCAGTTTCTAAGAGGAATAACAGAGGAAATGCATAAATCAGAGTTAAAAGTGAAAATACCCCAGAATTATTATGGCATCGATAGTGAAATTATTTAGTAAAACAGACATGTTAGGTCCTTTTAAAAATTAGCCTTGACTTTCCGACAATGATTTTGCTGTTAAATATAAATGTATCATACTCATACATGTTTATTTCTTGTGAGATACTTCTGAAAGTCTAACTGTTTAGACTACTGAGGTGATTTTTTTTTATTGTACAACACTTTGTTCCAGTTTTAAAAGCTATGAGCACAAATTTTCAAACAAGTGTCAAATTGTCAAAATAACCAGTTGAAGCTGAAATATACAACATACAATCAATTCAAAGCAGATATAATTCCGAAAGCTTCATGTGCCATTAAACTGTATGACTGTCACTAGTAAGGATATAAATATGTGATGCTGTCAAGTAGAAGCTTCAATCACTTGAGCTGTCACAATGAAAAACTTCCAAGCTAATATAAGGTGGTCATAAGAATCTTATTCTGAGGGACTTTACTATTAGCAAAACCATGATTCTATTTTTCAAAACGTTACTATAAAACATAAATTACGAATTAACCATCTTGAAATGAATAACTGAGGTCAATAAATAAGGGAATGTTTTGTGTACATGCTAATTGTATAATTGCTTTGTAAAAGGACCCTAGAAGAAAGAAGAACTAGTCTGTTACTAACAATATTTCCAAATAACAAACAAACACAAACAAACAAACAAAAAAAAAAAAATAGATCCCATAATCACAAATATAGTTACTGTATTTATTTATTTTTTTCCCTCAGGATAAGAATGTTTAAACTAGTGACTGGTGTAAGGCTTAAGTAGTATAGAAGGGGAGTGTAGATTGGGCTGGACTGGGCTGATCACCTGGATGCGCTGCACAGAAAGGGCCACAGCAGGCTCTACCTGTTCAGGAGGCTGAGGGCCTTTGGAGTCCAGGGGCCACTTCTTAGGGCTTTTTTCAACTCTATGGTTGCTTCAGCCATCTTTTTCGGTGTGACCTGTTGGGGGAGCAGTATATCAACCAGGGACAGAAATAGACTTGACAGGCTGATCAGAAGGGCCAGCTCTGACCTGGGGAGCCCCCTAGACCCAGTACAGGTGGTGGGTGACAGAAAGATACTGTCCGTGGTGAGCTCCATGCGGGAGAATAAATCCCACCCCATGTATGAGACCTTGACGGCACTTGGAAGCACTGTAAGTGACCAACTGCTTCACCCCAAGTGTGAGAAGGAGCGCTATTGGAGGTCCTTCCTCCCAACCATGATCAGGCTTTAGAATCAACATCAGGAAATCACTCTGCACAGAGAACTAAATGATCCTGAAGTCTGCCTTCTTTCTTTTCTTCCTTAGCTGCTATTGATTCCTAGTATTTTTTCTCAGCTTATGTGTGTCTATTTCTGTAATATATTACTGTTATTATCCTATATCTGTATTACCATGCTGCTGTAACACACTGAAATTTCCCCATGGTGGGACTACTAAAGGATGATCTTATCTTATCTAGATAGCAACATGGAAACTGTGGGTGGAGCAGAAGGAGGTTTTAGAAAATGCAGAATAGGAATAATCTAAACCACTTAAAGTCCACTCACACTAATGCCATGATTGAGGAATTACAAGTAGGGTTGAGCGATCGGGATCGGAAAAGATCGGATTCCGATTGGCGATCGAGTAAATTTCACAATCGCGATTGGAATTCTGATCCCGATATTTTTAGGTGGGATTGAGGTCAGAGGTTATTTCCCACAATGCTTTGCTACTGGCCAAGCATTGTGGGAAAAGCTAACAATGTTAGCTAGGTCCCATAGGAATGAATGGATGCAGCCGGCACACAGCCTGTGCTGGCATCCGGCCGCTTAAAGGGGTATTCCCACGTCGCATACTCACCAGTCTTCATTGCTGTAAATTCTTCTTTCTTCTGGCTTTGTAGTGTCATTGGTGGTGGGGTTATATATGCAAAGCCAGCGGCGATATGCCGCTGGCCCTGCGTGCACGCTCATAGACAGTGAGACCAGTCTAGCCTTCACAGTGTGACTACAGACCCGGCATCCACTTTAATAGAGAGGTGGATGCCGGGAAGTGTAGACGCCGGCACAGTCTGTATTGGTGGTCCCTTCCCCCAAAGGGTAAACTACCCCCCTCTCCAGGCTCGCTCCCCTGCACTTAGCCCCTCCTCCCTTCCCCCTCAGAGCAGCAGATACATCACTTGACTTATGACCAGATAAATCAGGGATGTGTAAAAAAAAAAAATGAATAAAGTAATATAGTGGACAAACAAAGCAGTTTTGCTGAAGTAATGTATTTAGGAAAAGTCTTACATTCACATTAACAAGCAGTATAGATAGGATCCTTGTTATGGGACAACCCCTTTAACCCCCTGTGCGCCGGCTGCGACAAATCATTCGAATGGGAGACTAGCTAACATCTCTAGTAGCTAAGGCGACAAGAGGAGTGAGAACAGCGGGGACCGGACCAGCGATCTGTGCAGGTAAGTGGACACCAGGTGGGACTAAGTAGCCAGATGATTTTTTTTTTAATCACTACACAGTGTGGAGTCTAACAATTAAAGAGTTACATTTTTAGACTCCATGCTGTGTAGTGAATAGGATCATTTTTTAAAATCCAATCTTCGATTATTAAATAAATCCCATTGACTTGCATTGGGATTGGGTTCGAATGGACAATGATCGGAAATCGGATTTTAAAAACGATCCTGAAATCTCAAGATCGGCTCAACCCTAATTACAAGCGAACATGTTGGAAAGTGAATATAACATAGTGCGGATAAGTGAGACCCAGCTATGACTGGGTTATAAATATACAGGGTTACTATCTCTTTAGAAAAGGATAAGAGTCACCACAATATATTTTCAAGAATTCTTTAATAAGATGATTTGAGGAGTTGGAGGCAGTAGGAAAGCACTAAACCTCAGGAAAGTCAATTTTGATCAGCTAAAGGATGACACACAAACTGGGACAAAAAAAAAAGTGCACAAGCTAAATGGTACATTTAAAAGCATCTTAAATATATCCTTAGAAAGATGAGTACCATATAGGAATAAACCTGTCAGCAAAAAAAGAAAGCCACTGTGGTTAAACAAAGGCAAGACTATCATTTTAATCAGGTTAATACGACTCGCTACGGACAGTCCTTTGCAGCTTTCCAGAACACCGCCAAAAGATGTGGGGACAAAATCTCCATGAATTTCCTATAGTATGCACTGGAGAAGCCATCCGGGCCGGGGGATTTAAGTGGCTTTAACGCAGAGATGGCTTCTTGAACCTCCAGTAGAGTAAACGGGGTGGCTAAAGACCGGGATTGAGCGGGGGAAAGACACAGAATCCAGGAATTGATTAATCTCATCCCTAGTGGGCTGGTACATTCTGGGATCATCTTTAAGGTTGTATAAAGAGCTATAGTAAGAACGGAACTGATCAGCTATATGGCGTGGATCAACTATTTTACCCACTTGGCTGTTAAGTAAAAAAGCTATGCGAGACATATGCCTGGCCTGTTTAATTTTTCTAGCTAGGAAGGCGCTCGCCTTGTTACTATGTACAGTACATACACCTGGCACTGGAACTTTTTGAAGGCCAAATCCTACTGATACACCAGCAAACCCTGCAGTTTGAGTTGAAGATTCCTAATCTCGGCAGACAGTACAGGGTTAGGGTTAAGTTTGTTGGCCGTAGACAAAGAGGTCAGGGATCGAAGAACCGCATCAACTTCCCAAGAGCGTTCTTTCTTGACGTGTGTGCACGCCTGAATGAGAATCCAGCACATGTATGCCTTATGGGCATTTCAAAGGATGTGCGGGTCAGTGGCGGTGGGGGCATTAAGAGAAAAGTACTCCAACAATGCCTTACTGAGACGTTCACTATGGGAGGAGTGGTCCAAAATGTATTCGTTTAGGCGCCACTGAGAAGCCAACACACGAAGCGTCAAAGAGATCGGAGCATGGTCTGGCCATGTAATTAGTCCTATAGAGGACGACTCTGACTGCATCAATCCGACCTTGTCAGTCAAGAAAAAGTCTATCCTCGAGTAGGAGGAAGAAGCATGGGAGAAGAAACTATAATCCCTCTCGCTGCCATGTTGGCATCGCCAGACATCATATAGTCCCTGGTCTAAAAAGGAGGGAGTCAAACGGGGAACACCTGAGCGGATTAGAGGAGTCCAGGGAGTTGTCAACCAAACAATTAAAGCCACCCCCAATTATCAATATTCTAGTAGCAAAGGTCTGCACTTTATTGAGTATAGACTTCCAGTAGGAAGCTTGACCACGGTTGTGGAGGTATACTGTGACCAGAGTATATTGGACATTGTCAATTAAACAGTTAAGGCCCAGATACCGGCCCTTAGGATCAGACAGGAGGATGGATGGATGGATCTGAGCTGGAGCAGAGCTTGGATGAGAGGGTCTGTGGATCTGTGTGGTACAGCAGGCCGCAAGCTTACACAAGGTGCTGGGCTGGTACTGAGAGTTTCTTTGCTGGTTAGCCACGCCCCCTAGTCGGGTCTGTAGAAAGGCCAGGGATCCAGCTGAGGACTACCTGAGATAGTCACTGAAGCAAGGATGAAGCTGGCCGACACACTACAGGACTGGATCGCTACCTCAGTGGAGTCGAGGAGTGCAGTCCTCTGGAGTATGGGCCCCAGACAGCTAGGTCCAAAATCCAAAATGGCAACCTGCACCGAAGAGAAGGTAGGCCGCAAATAAAGTCAGCTTAAGTGTGATGGAGCTGAGAAATATGCACACCGATGTTATCACTGAGGCCTGGGGGAAAGCCTCTGGTTTGTTAAGAGGTCTGATGTCTGCTGATGTCGCCTGTATATCGTGTATTTAACTAGCTATGCCAGGAGCTCCTGATGGATGCTTCCTTGCTCACTGACGGCTAGTCAGTCCCCCCCGCATGGTGATATTTCCTATCACATAGCTCCTTAGAGGATTTGGTCCCCCTAGCGAAACTCCCACTGTTGTACACGACCGCGTTTCTCCCCCAGTTGAGGATTCGCAGTTGGATAGCCAAAGGTCTTTGAAAAATCTCCCATCTCTATAAGAACGATCGCTTTAAATCCTTCTCTGTATTGCGGGAGGAATATGATCTCTGTCACAAGGATTTTTTTTTAATTCCTGCAGCTTAGGCACCTTCTTCAAACCCACGGAGCGTAGAGACTTGTTTTTCCCAGGCTTGCATGGAGACTGTGGAGACGAACTGCACCTCCTAAAGGCGGCATCTCAGCTTTTTATACTTTTTTCTCCACCCGCTCAGAGCGGATCAAACCTCTATGCCTTTCGAGGTGGGAGATGGACCTTGCCAAATCTATTTCTCTGCCTGAGTGGTATGAGGCCTGTGAGTTTGTTAAGCGGGTGTCGAATGGTGCAGCCCACTGGGAGATGGCTCAAAAAATCAGATCTCCTGTGCAGTTGATGCATATTGATGCCTCCTTCTCGAGACTCTGCTGGCAGGGTTGCGGTCGCGAAGGCACTCTATTGCACATGTGGTGGGAATGCCCCCGGTTCAGCCATTTTGGACCGCTGTCTTCGGCTTCATGTCCTTCGTAGCTGGTCTCCCAATCTCCCCCTCCCCAGGGCTGGTGTTATGCTTTCTAGACACTGGGTCTTTCCCCACGGGTATGCATGTGGTGCTGGGTCAGATAATTCTAGCGCCCAAATACATGATAGTGAGGCAGTGGAAGTTTATACCCTGTATGACAACAAATGAGCTGATCCACCAAAAACCACACCTTCTCCAGGTCCTGCTCCAGATGGGCCCTCTGGTCCGCTTTTATGGAAGACAGGAGAAATCCCTGGGCCAAGAATCTCCTCTCCACCGCTAGTGCAATTCCATAACGGGTTACGCGCATCGGATCATGGTTGCTATTATTATTGTTGGTACTCCAATTGTTATTGCCATTTGCACTTCTATTTGTATACTGACCTCCTTATCATTGCCATTCCCATTTGAATTGCACCATTCTGCTCTGAACATGTGGTCTTTCTTTTTTTTTTTTTGCTCTTAGATACTTAGATTGACTTTATTATGCCAAATTTGTTTTTACTTATAAGGGTGCATTCACACAGAGTAAAATGGAGTGTAATTTGGAGTGTAATTTTTACACATGTAAAAAAATGACACGCGTATTTTGGAGCGTTTTTTTTTACACGTGGCGTTTCAGTAGCGTTTACGGAGCGTTTTTTGGAGCGTTTACGTGTTTTAAAAAACGCTTCCGTAAACGCTCCAAAAAACGTTCCGTAAACGCTACTGAAATGCCACGTGTAAAAAAAACGCTCCAAAATACGCGTGTAATTTTTTTACATATGTAAAAATTACACTCCAAATTACACTCCATTTTACTCTGTGTGAATGCAACCTAAGGGTGAATTCACACTGAGTAAACGCTAGCTTATTCTGAACGTAAAACACGTTCAGAATAAGCGGCGTCTAAAGCAGCTCCATTCATTTCTATGGGAGCGGGGATACGAGCGCTCCCCATAGAAATGAATGGGCTGCTTCTTTCACTCCGTGCAGTCCCATTGAAGTGAATGGGGAGTGCCGGCGTGTACGCTCCGGCATGAGCAGAGCTTGCCGTATACGCCGGCACTCCCCATTCACTTCAATGGGACTGCACGGAGTGAAAGAAGCAGCCCATTCATTTCTATGGGGAGCGCTCGTATCCCCGCTCCCATAGAAATGAATGGAGCTGCTTTAGATGCCGCTTATTCTGAACGTGTTTTACGTTCAGAATAAGCTAGCGTTTACTCAGTGTGAATGCACCCTAACAATGTTTGTTTTTTCCCTGCCCTATTCTTCCACCGCCTTCCCCGTCCCTCTCTTCCCTTCCCACCCCCACCCCCTTACCTTGTCCCAGGCCCTGTTCGGAACGTTATTGGCTGCCACTTGAGAACTGATAGGACTACAGTTCATGCTTTTGTAACCATTGTGTATGCTCCTGAGTGCCTATATTAGATAAGAGGTTGTTTGGATTATTGTACTTGACGTATACTACTGTACGGCCCGATTCGGCCACAGGTTTATGTCTTTCCTCCCTTTGGCCCACTGTTGTTTTACTTTTCTTGTATTTTGAAAAAGAAAATTTCTTCAATAAAAATCTAATTTTAAAATAAAAACTAAAACTCTGCTGGTTAAAAGCTCTACTCACCCCAAGGGCCAAAAACTCTGCTGGTTAAAGGCTCAACTCACCCCAAGGGCCAAAAACTCTGCTGGTTAAAGGCTCAGTTCACCCAAAGGGCCAAAAACTCTGCTGGTTAAAGGCTCAACTCACACTAAGGGCCAAGAACTCTGCTGGTGCAAGGCGCAACTCACTTAAAGGGCCTAACACTCCACTGGTGCAAGGCTGAACTAACTTAAAGGGCCTAAATCTATGCAGGTAAAAGGCAAAAGTCACCTCAAGGGCCTCAATCTCTGCTGGTAGCTCAGCTTAAGGGCCTCTAACTTAATTTGGAAGGGCTCACATGAAGGGGCAGAAAAGTAATTTTTGGAAGTCTCACCCCATCACACACACATAAACAATGACAGTTAAGGGTGGGGGCTGTTGGATTTCCCATTGCCTATGTCATCTGTGGTTGTCATGGGCAATGTGATTTAAAGGGGTGAATGCTAAAGTTTCTTTAGCTTTAAATTGAAACAATGAAATTAATAAATTAAGATAGCGGCCAAACAAAGCAGTTTTGATAAAGCAATGCATTTAGGAAAAGTCTTAAATCCACATAAACTAGCAGTATAGATAGGATCCTTGTGATGGGATAACTCCTTTAAATTTGAGTTTGTGTCCATAATATTCTGGAGGAAAGAAGGTTTCCAAGTATTTTTCAACCCTCATAGAGGTTCTATTGAGTTTGGAAAGTGTCTAGTTGATAGGCTGTGATAGTAGGGTAATACTTGGACTTGGGCATGTTAGATGCCCCCAGGCATGCTTGCCCTGCTGTCCCAGTTGCATTGCAGAGGTGTTGGCATCATTTCCTGGGGTGTCATTGTGGACTTGGTGACTCTCCTAAGTCAAAATGTGGTTTCCCCTGAAACAAGCATTTTTTCCCCATAGACTATAATGGGATTCAATATTCGGTCGAATAGTCCAATATTGAGGGTCTACAGTACTCAAAACGAATAACGAATATTGAATATTTCACTATTCGCTCATCTCTAGTCTTAACGTCTGAAAAATATGGTATATAGGGGATTTTTTGTACATGGAATTACAGTATATAAAAGTATAGGTTCACCTTAGGTTGACTGGAGATGGAACTATAAAGCCTGAAAGCTTATATCAATCTCATTTGGACCATCCTATCTACAATTAATAGATCCTCCTATTGTTCCCCTGACAATCTCTTCTGCACTTGAAAGAATCAAAGCACTCACTCGGCAAGTACAAAATATTCTGGTGGGAATTGTACAGTGTTTCTGATGGTTTGCTGAGCAAGGACTATGACAGTTTTTCTTTTTTTGGCACATGTTCAAAGACTTTTCAGGATTGACTTCTACTGTTAAACCGTGATTGATGTATATTCCATTTAAGGAGGTTTGATTTCATATTTGACATTTACTGCCATCTTTGCAAATGCTCTAAAGAGTATACAAAATGAAAGATTTATCAGCTGCAGCTTGTGATGAATATATGACTATTACTGAGCCTCATTTTGTAATGGAATCTGATTTACAGTGACAAATACAGATATATTTCAATTCTACAGCATTAAATTTAACTGCAGAAACATTATGCCTTTTTGTGTTCTCAAGCAAGCGTTTTCTCAGCATTACATTAGTCAAAAAGGCAGAAAAATACTTTTCTTCACTAAAGGCAAATGCGTCCTTATGGTTCGGTTAAATATAATAAGTCAAACTTGTATTTGACCCAAAGAAAGTAATAACTAACTGACAGCATAACACAGCACAAAGAGAACTTTAATTACATAGATATATCCTCAGTACATTGAATAAAGTATGATGCGGCACATAGAAATTCTTTAACAGTGAAAAAAGTGAATAATAGTCTTGAGAATAACTGAGAGATTTGGACAATTTTTGGACTTGGGGATTAATTGGAATGCAGGGATTCTGCCATTATCAACTAATTTATGTACATCCATGCTAGGGGATCATTTCCAATATCTTGAACATATAATTTTGACTAATATTAATGGTTTCTGTAATTAAATTTTTCCTCATTATTATATTATGTAAAATGCAAAGCAAATTTTATTTTACTGATGGAGTCACTTCAATAAAAACAGTGCTGTTTCCTCAATTTTTTTGTTAAATTGATAAGGTCAGAGGCCGTTTTGATGACCAATAATCCTGAGTAACTATCATCTTCCTAATTAATAAAGCTGAGTGCCAGCAGTAAGGAAACGACACTAAACACACAATGTTGGTATTAGTTCCTCTTTCAGCCAAGGAGGAAAAACACTGACACAGTTTATTTAAGACAATATAACGTTAAATAGCAGCAGACAAAGGAAGAGAGATAAGAACAACATAAGTCCTGTGTTCATTCCTGATTGGTGTAACACATCTTAATCACAAAAAGAAAGAAGGTTTAAACAGTTCCATATATAGTCAGCTGTCCGGTGGTGTCTCCTGGCAGTGAGCCAAACATGTGTCTTCACTTGCACACACAGAATCCCACTCTGAAGTGCAGGCACCATCTTGTCACAACATTATTTCAGTTTCAAACATAAACAACTATATCTAGCATTCAGCTTTTAAGGATAACAATTAGAGATGAGCGAACAGTAAAATATTCGATATTCGTTACTAGTTTCGAATAGCCGCTCAATAATCGACTATTCGATTGAATATCGAACCCCATTATAGTCTATGGGGAAAAATGCTTCGTTTCAGGGGAACACACCATTTGACTTAGGAGGGTCACCAAGTCTACTATGACACCCCAGGAAATGATGAAAAAACCTCTGGAATGCAACTGGGACAGCAGGGGAAGCATGCCTGGGGGCATCTAACAAGCCCAAGTAACAGTTTTACCCCAATATCACAGCCTATCAACTACACACTTTCCACACTCAAAAAAACCTCTATCAAAGTGGGAAAATACCTGGAAACCTTCTTTCTTCCCCAAATGGTTGGACAGAAACCCAAATTTAAGCTAAAGAAACATTAACAAGCACCCCTTTAAATCATGCTGCCCATGACAACCACATAGGCAATGGGAAATCCAAAAGCCCCCACCCCTAACTGTCATTGTGTGTGTGTGATGTCGTAAGACCTTCCAAAATTAACTTTTCTGGCCCTTAACGTGAGCCCTTCCAAATTAAGTTAGAGGCCCTTAAGCTGACCTACCAACAGAGATTGATGCCCTTTAGGTGACTTCAACCTAGTTCAGCCTTGCACCAGCAGAGTTTTTTGCCCTGTGGGTGAGTTGAGCCTTGCACCAGCAGAGTATTAGCCCCTTTAAAATTCTTAGCCTCTAAAATGGTGGTTCCAGAACCATCACTCTCATTGTGTTGGATTGATGCAGTGGATTAGACTGAGGACCCAGACATTGACCTTGATTTTGATTGGGAAATTGATACCATTTTGGCATCAAGTCCTGGGGGTAACTTTTATTTAGAGGACCGCAAAGGTGGAGAATTGGCTGCAACTACTACTACCGGTAATGGTCCTCTAATATCAGACTCTACATTACCTCTACAGAGTTCTGATCAGGTGTTAATAGTCCAAACAACATGCTCCAGTACTTTAGATGTATATCAGAAACCACTTTCCCTTCCGACACCAGATTTAACCATGCTTCACCATCATCATCCTGCTGAGATGGAGCCACTAAAGGAAACCTTTCCTTCAAAGGCATGTTCTGGAGCTACGACT
Organism: Leptodactylus fuscus; assembly: GCF_031893055.1. Taxonomy (NCBI): domain Eukaryota; kingdom Metazoa; phylum Chordata; class Amphibia; order Anura; family Leptodactylidae; genus Leptodactylus; species Leptodactylus fuscus. The sequence continues at coordinate 153,793,532 of NC_134266.1, read as the reverse complement.
AAGCCAAATCTAAACACAGAGTCCTTTGGAACTGAACAAAATTCACCAGCAGTGTTTTTGGCCCTTATGGTGTCCCGTAACATCAGGCGGGCCCTAAGTTCTACGCTAAGTTGCACAAAGTTCCACTTGACCACCGACGCGTAGACAAGTGCATGCTGCTAGGGATGCTACATCTCAATCACGGCACACTGGCTGAATGTAGTTGAGGCTGGGACCGGGTCGGAACTGTGGTGGCCTGCCTTGACTCCCTGCCCAATATTCCTGGAAGGAGTGCTGAAACACCACCCTCCTCCTCCACCGTTAAACCGACCCCAGCTATGAGCTGGAAACACTGCAAAACTGGCGTGGGGAGACACCAGCTTGGACACCTACACATCTGTCTCTAACACATTGGGGAGTTCGCCCTCATCTGCCCTTTTGGCTTGCACCATCATGCACCTCTTCCCAGCCACTCCCCATCTTCTAGGCATTTCATTGCAGGCAGAAGTACAGCGCAAGCCACCCACATGCCCAAGCCATTAACGGCCTTATCTAAAAACTGCTGGCCCTGGAGATGTTGATGTTTATGCTTCTGGATACACAGGCCTTCCGTCACCAGATGGCAACTGGTGCACCTCCCTATGCTGGGCCTAGACGTTACTACTTCTCTTGGTGTGCTGTCCCAGCCTTGCAACTGCATGTGTCCTATAACATCAGTCGGGCCCAGAGTTCCACGCTTTGCTGCAAGGTCCACTTTACCACCGACGCATCGACAAGCACCTGCGGTCAGGGATGCTGCTTATCTTTACTCACAGGCCGGGTGAATTTAGTGGAGTCTGGGCCTGGGGTGCAAACTGGCCTATCTCCTCTCCCAGCCCAAAATTCATGGCATGGTTTCTCTGAAAGCCTAATCCTGCGCTGCAACCTCGACCCCAACTATGAGCTGGAAACGCTGTACCACTAGCGTGGGGAGATGTCAGCAGGCTGTGATGAAGCTCATCAGCTTGGGGGACAGAAAGCACACTGCCTCCGAGGTGAGGGATGCCATCTAGGATGGCAATATGGTTTTCTCCGCTGCACCTGGGCCCAGGTATGTTTGCGTATGTGATAATGGCCGGAACCTGGTAGCAGATCTGGAGCTTGCCAGACTCAAACACGGTCCACACATGGCCCACATTTTCAACTTGTTGGTGCAAAGGTTCTTTGAAACCTACACCATTGTGCCTGATATACTGGTCAAAGTGAGGCCATTTTCGTAAGTGAAAAGTAGCCTCTGCTAAGCTGAAAACATTCAGAGCACACTCCTGTCATCTTTGCACCGTTGGTTGGCAGAGGAAGACGAGGGGGATTAAGTGGCATTTCATGTCACTGTCCCACACGAGGCTTGAAGGTGAAGTTCAGTGCATCTCATTGCTTCAGCACGGAGGGTGTAAAGGGAGTGTAAAATGGAGGAAATGGAGAGTGACCCTTACAGTTGGGGGCAGCAAAGTCATGCCAAGTAACACACTGGCACACATGGCTGACTTCATGTTGGGTTGCTTTTCAAGAGACAAAGGCATAGTTCACATCATGGAGGACAAACAATACTGGATTGAACAAAAAATTGGATTAAGCTGATATAGCATGACTGAATTGCTGTGTATCACACTTAGATTTTGGGGGTAGACCCTTAAAAATTGGATTGACCATACATGGCCTGACTGAATGAATGGCTGTTTCCCTCTTAGCTTCGGGGGATAGACCCTTAAAAATTGGATTGACCATACATGGCCAGACTGAATGAATGGCTGTCTCCCACTTAGCTTCAGGGGGTAGACCCTTAAAAATTGGATTGAGCTGATATAGCCTGATTGAATTGATGTGTCTCTCACTTAGCTTCAGGGGGTAGACCCTTAAAAATTGGATTGAGCTGACATAGCCTGACTGAATTTCTGTGTCTCCCAGGTAGGTTTTGGGGTTACACACCATGAAAACCTGGATTGAGCGTACATAGCCTGACTGAATTTAGGTGTCTTCCACCTAGGTTTTGGGGGTACACACCCTGGATATCTGGATTGAGCATACATAACCTGACTGAATTTAGGTGTCTCCCACCTAGGTTTTGGGGGTACACACCCTGGATATCTGGATTGAGCGTACATAGCCTGACAGATTTCGGTGTCTCCCACCTAGGTTTTGGGGGTACACACCCTGGATATCTGGATTGATCGTACATAGCCGAACCCAATTGCTCTGTATCTCTGTTTTGGGATTACACACTGCCTGAAAATCTGGTTTCCACGTATATAGCAAGAAGTAAATGCTGTGGATTCCTGCTATTTTGTGGGGGACACCCCTAATAAAAGCTGGTTTGCCCCTATGTAGCAGGAGGTAACTGCTCTGTATTCCTGAAAATTTGTGGGGGGGGGCACCCCAAAGAGAAGTTGGTTTGCACATAAATAGCAAGAAGTAACTGCTGTGGATTCCTGCTATTTTTTTTTTTTATATATACTTTATTTAGAACAGGGTTTTTCAATTTTCCATATGAAAATTCCAATAACAATGCGTAAATGGTACAAAATTGTAAGGTTGTGAAACAATGCAATCGAGACATAAGATAAACAAAATAGGAAGTATATGAGTCAAATAAACGTATCAAGGTATAAACATAACAAATAGGAGTTGGTATTTTGAGCAGATGAGGGTTGAAGAAAGAAAAAGTGGAGAGAGGGAGAAGAGGAGTGCAGAAAAGGGAAGGGTGAGGGCAGGGAGAAGAGAAGAAGCAGGTGGGTGGAATGAGAAAGTCAGTCAGCCAGTATCAGTTGTCGTAGGTAGCGGCGACTATCAACAAAGGTAATCCATGGAGACCACAGTTTAAATAACGGTCGTGGGTTCTGTTGGTCCAGCTCACAATTTCTTCGAACTTTGAGATCTGGAACACTTTTTCTAACCAGAGCTTAATCGGGGGGTGGATTTTGTTGTAGCCAGAAAAGAGGGATAAGTGTCTTTGCTGCCTCCACGAGGATAGTTGGTAAGTTTCTTGAGGAGGGACAGAACTCATTTTGCGGTAGGGACAGGAGAACTAGCTCCGGGGTCAGGGGCGGGCAAGACCCAACGATAAGTGAAATATGCGATTCTACTTGTTCCCAGAATGGTTGTATCTTTGCACAAGACCACCATATGTGCAGATGAGAACCGGGTAATTCTTTGCAGCGCCAGCATAAGTTTGAGTCTGTGAGATTATGCCTATGCAACCATAGCGGTGTTCTGTGCCACCTTGCCAAGAGCTTATAGTGTGTTTCTTGGAGTCTGATGCATGTGGAGAAGCCATGAGAATTGGAAAGAAGAGGCAACTTCAGATTCGTCAAAAGAGTGGTTCAGTTCAGCCTCCCAAGCAGCCAAGAAGGGTGGTTTCTCTGTCATTGCAGTTGCGTGAAGAAGTCGTCGACATGTGGAGATGGAAATAGGTACAGTGACAGCTTTTTTGAGAGAGAGTTCAAAAGGCGTAAGTTTCCTACAGGGAGTGCTCAACTTAAGAAGGCTGAGGAGAGACGAACGTATTCTGGCATGGTGGAGAAAGTTCAGAGGTATATCCGGTATTAAAGCTTGGAGGTCTGTGAGAGGAAGAGGTTTGCCATCTACGAATAAGTCAGAAACCTGAAAGTTGCTGAGCTTGTCCCATACGTCCAATTCAACATTTTCCTGCCACGGGAATCTGGACAATGAAGAGGGAATGAGGGGGGCAGGTAGCAGAGGAGACATAGACGGAGATAGTTGATCTCAAACTTTTTCCCAGGTGGCAATGATTCCATCAAGGAGAAGGTCACGTTTAGGCATAGATGTTAATGGGTGGGGAGGGAAGGAGGAAGGAGGAAGCCAAAGAGACCGCAATAGGTCTGGGCCAAAATGTCCGATACGTAAGTCGTTGACCAATTTGGATTTCTGTGGAGTTACGTACGCGCACCATCTAGATAGTTGAATTGCTCTATAGTAAGATTCAATGTTAGGAAGATTGATGCCACCTTCATCTTTCTTTCGAAGCAAGATCGCGTGGGCAATCCTTGGTTTTTTAGAGCGCCAGATAAACGATGAAAATAGATGTCTTACTGACACGAAGAAATGATGAGGAAGAGCAATCGGAAGCATTTGCATCAGATACGTAAATTTCGGAACAACATACATTTGAAGAAGGTTCCGTCGTCCAATCCACGAGAGATACGGCAGGTCATAGTCTTTAAGGAGGGCTGAAGTGGACTTGAGAAGAGGTGCGAAGTTGAGGTCGAAGATCTTGTTCAGATCGGATGTGAGTTGAACTCCAAGATATTTTATAGAAATTGTTTTCCATACGAAGGGGAGGGAGGACATCAATCTCTGTTGAACATCGTAAGGCACTTCAGATTTGGTAGCATTTATCTTGTAATTTGATATCAAACTATATTGGTCAATGACACTCAACAGGGCCGGAATGCTCCGTTCAGGATCAGTAATAGTAAACAGAATATCATCTGCAAAGGCGGTTAAATGCAGTGTTGAATCTCCCGCCCGAAATCCGCCAACAGTTGGGTGCTGTCTTATCTTTAGTAATAAAGTCTCAAGAACCAGGATGAAAAGGGTAGGTGAGAGAGGACACCCCTGACGTGTGCCATTAGTGATGTCGAAACGGTCAGATAGAGTGCCATTAACTTTTCAACGAGCATGAGGAGAGGAATATAGGGACATAATAGCTCGGACAAAATCGGGGGGGAAACCGAAGGCATTCAAAGTAGCGGTCATAAAATCCCAACTCACTCTATCAAAAGCCTTTTCGGCGTCGATTCCCAAAAACAGAAGGGGAATATTTTTCCTACGAGCAATTGAGATAGAGTGTAACAATTTGATAGTGTTGTCCTTCCCCTCCCTCCCACCCACGAAGCCAACTTGTTCTTCGTGGAGGAGGGAGGGAAGCAAGGGTTGCATTCGCCACGCCAAAACCTTGGCCCAAATTTTCAGGTCTATATTTAGTAATGAGATCGGTCGGTAGTTGTTACAAGCTTTTGGGTCTCTACCAGTCTTGTGGATGAGGGTAATATAAGCCTCCTGTGTCTGGGGCTGCATTGGTTGGCCAGCAAGCAGGGAGTTACAGAATCTAGTTAAATAAGGGAGCAGGACTTTCTCAAAGGTGAGATAATACAAAAGGGGGAGTCCATCCGGACCGGGGCTCTTGTTTTTAGCTAAGCTTTTAAGAACTAGCGATACTTCTTCAGAAGTGACGGGCGCAAGAAGGGAGCGCCGCATGTCATCTGTCAGATATGGAAGGTGTAAGGATGATAAAAATTCGTCAGTGAGTTTCTTCTTAGCAAGGGCCTGAGAAGGGGAGTCCGATCGATTTAAATTGTAGAGGCCTTCGTAATAAGTACGAAAGGCATCAACAATTGTTTTCGTGTCACAAGAGTCAGAGCCCTCATGGGTGGTTATGGACGAGATATGCATGGAGGCTCTCTCCTTTTTCAACATAGCAGACATGAGCTTTCCCCCTTTGTTGCCATGTGCATAGAGATTAGCTTTAGAATACAGTAAATATTTAGCTGCATTAAAATTAAGAAGAGATTTAAGTCTCTCTCTTGTTTCTGTCAATTCTATAAAAATAGTCTTTATTTGTGTCAATTTATGCTTGCGTTCAAGAGAAGAAATCTGCTGTAATAGCAAGTCAATATCTTTTTGACGTTGTTTCTTGAGCGCTGAAGCTTTAGTAATAAATAAACCTCTGATGACAGGTTTATGAGCCTCCCAGAGGAGTGAGGGAGGTACATCAGGGGTGTCATTAATGTTGAAATAGGCTGAGAGCTCCTCAGAAAAGTACTGTCTCGTGTTGTGGTCATCTAGAATTGACTCATTTAATCGCCAGGACCATTGCGGCTTAGGGACGTGGGCTAGTCGGAATACTGTAACAACTGGGGCGTGATCGGATAAATCTATAGAACCTATTTTAGAGCTAAGTATGTGCGATAGCAGGGACGTGGACGACAGGATATAGTCCAGTCTTTGATACGATTTGTGTGGGACAGAAAGTGAGGGATTTAAATGTCGCCAAGAGTCTACCAGTCGCAGCTCCCCAAGGTCAGAAATAATTTTCCTTAATCTTTTGTAAGCGAGAGCTGATCTGCCAGAGGAGGAGTCGAGCAAAGGATTCAACGTCACATTCAAATCTCCACCTACAATCACATCACCTTCAGCAAACAGAGAGAGAGCGTGGAGGGTAGCTACTATCCATCCAACTTGGTATTGATTGGGTGCATATAAGGAAGCTATCGTTACTGGTTTAGAGGCAAGCGTGCCTTTGACAAAGATATATCTACCATCTTTATCGGACAACTGTTGCTGCATAACAAAAGGAAAGTTCTTCTTAAAAGCTATAGCTACTCCTTTTGAGGAAGAAGTGGGATGGGACGAGTAGAACCATTGATCAAAATTACCTCTGGGGAAGGAAGGTACTCTGTTTTGTTTATAATGTGTTTCCTGGAGTAGAAGCACGTGAGAGTTCAATTTTTTGGCAAGGCGAAGAATAGCATGTCGCTTACTAGGAGAGTTCATACCTTTAACATTCCATGACGTGACTGTCAGAGTAGCCATAGTTAGCGAGCCATCTTTCATCACGGTGTGAGAAGGTCTTCTCACGGCGTCACTAACATTTCCGGACGAAGCCATAATTTAACCTGCTATGAGATAGGAAAGAGAGGGGATCAGAAGTAAAGGAGAGGCCAGTAAAGTAAAGGAAGTGAGGAAGAGAGGGAGACAGGAACAGGTACAGGGAGGGGGGGGGGGGGAATCAAGACAGATGAAGGAAGACGTGAGATGATAACAGATAAAGCAAAGGAGAGCAACAGACTATGGTGGACTCGGCACCTGCACACTTAGATGATAATATAGGTGTACAGTTACGTAGGTGAGGCACTTGAGGCAAGCACAGGAAGGAGAAGAAGAGAAAGGAGGATAGAGAGGGTAGTATAACAATATCAAAACTGTTAGAAAACTGTTACAAAGAAACTGTTACAAACTATCGGAAGCTGTCAGTAAAGTTGACATAAGTAGCCTCAGTGACTAAGGGATTACAGGACTATAGCGCTGGTGGAGGACAGAAATAAAACGAGGGAGACCAATGCACAGCGCTCTGAGCATTACTTAACAGGGTAGAGCTTGTATGATAAACAATATATAACAAGTAAACGAGTTATAACAAAAACCTAGACAAGCGTCTACCACAGCGGTGCAGGCAAAGGAAACAGACATCATACTAGGGCTGCATCATCCTATGGACAGAAACGCAGTAGAGCAAACAAGTCAACTAGGCAAATAGATGAACTCAAACTATAGTAGATACAGAGGCCAGAGGACTCTCCGTCACATCAGGTTTTCTGTTTCAAGATAGATTTCTTTGCTTTTGGTGAGCGAAAGCGAAAGCTGGGGGAGTCAGCTAGAGGTGGAATCGGGGCCAGTTCTGGCAGCATAGCAGAGGATGCAGTTGGGAGCCAGGAAGGTATATCCAGTGGCTCCATATTTGGTGCAGACCAAACAAAGGCGAGGTCCTTCGGAGTATGGACAGTAATCCGCTTTCCAGAGATGGTTGTTGAAAGGCCGAACGGGTACAGCCAGGCATACTGGATGTTTTGTGCATGTAGTTCTTCCAAGAGAGGTCGAAGAAGGCGCCGTTTAGCCAAAATCGAAGGGGCAACATCCTGATAGAGAAAGACCTCAGCCTCTCCCACCATAACATGTTGCTGAGCTCTGGAAGCAGCCAGAATTGTGGCGGTATCTACATAAGACAAAAGGCCACAAATGACCTCTTCTAGGCGGGTCACTTGCTCTCGGCTTGGGTCTGAGAGCACGGTGTATACGTTCCACAACAATGGATCGCGCTCTGTCCTTGCCTAGGTGGTTTCCAAAAAGGTCAATTGCCAATGTCGGTAGATCTTCAGGCTGGAAAGATTCTGGTAATCCTTTGATACGAATATTGCATCTCCTGCTGCGGTTTTCCTGATCCTCTATTAAAGTCAGTGACCGGTCGATTAAGTCTCTATGTTGAAGAATGTGGTCAGTGGCCAAATCGGTATATTGTTGCATGGCTGAGTGACCCTCCTCCAGCGCCTGCACTTTACAACCAATAGTCTCTATTTTCGTTTCAATGTCCGAGAGTTTAGAGTGGATCGGGGTCAGCGCTTTAGAGAGGGCTTTCTGCAAAAAGGATTTGGATATCTGCATAATAGATTTGTCAGATTGCTCCCCATCTGCAGTACTCTCCGCCTCAGAGTCGTCACCAGTGTCGTAATCATGTCTTTCATCCGAAATCATCTTGGAGGCACGGAATGGAGACTGAGAGTTCTTTTTCTTTAAAAAACGTTGCATATCGCTTTGGTGCGGAGTGGGTTTCGGTGCGCTCAGCAAGTCGTTAGACTTCTCTTTATTTGGTCTGACCATAATGAAGTAATACAAGATAAGACAGCTTCCTCAAGTGTTGCAACAAAGGATGTAATCTTATTTAGGCATGAGGGTCAGTGGGCAGAGCTTGCCCCCACTAGTATAAATCAGAAAGGTTTTATATAGGGCTGTGACTTAGTGGTAGTTATATCCTGCAGATTACAGTGTGCTGTGCTGTTCTAGAAATATAATTCCAGGCTGTGGCTTTAAGAATATGGTGGTGGAGGCGGATCCAGCTGTGTGGGCGGGGCCAGGCCGGAGGGAGGGTGTATTGGGAGAGGAGACAAGGCTACAGAGTGGGACAGGGAGGCAGGTCAAGAAGAGGGGCGGGAAGCCACGCCCCTCGCTGGAGAGTGAGACAGGGAGGCAGGTCAGGAAGATCAGGAAGAGGGGCGGAGCTACAGCGAGCAGTCCGGGAAGCCACGCCCCTCGCTGGAGATATGCGGTCTCTGGGAGGAAAAGTACTTGAGGTCGGGGATCCAGTTGCGGCCTACCTGTAGTGCACGGAGAAGTAGGCGGAGTCGCGTCTGGAAGACCAGGCGGGAGGTAAGTACTGCTGGCAGTGCGGGAGGCTGTGCGGGAGACGGGAGGGCAGCTGGAGGGATCGGGGGTCCGCTGAATTGTCCACCCGCTGTGTTCAAGGGCCCGGAGACGGAGGCTGCAGTGACACAGGAGCAGGGAAAATGGCGGCTGCTGCTTCCTTCTCAGGTGGGGTTGGCGTTGGGGAGGCGCAGGGAGAGCCGAGCTGGAGACAGGGGCAGAGTCCACAGGGCTCCGGAGGCATGCAGGGATGCAAGTCTGCGTCGGATTAGAAGTTATAGTGGAGGACGGCAGGGCCGGTATCCAAGATGGCGTCCGGCATTAGGGACGCGGTAGGCCTCAAACCTGTGGTCGGCTGCGGTGAGGCTATTGATGGTTCGCAGACACCCCAAATTGCGGACTGAGGCTAGGGGGAAGCCTCGGAGTAGTCTGGGTCGCAAATGGCTAGTCTGGGAGTAGAAAAGCGGCGAGTTAGAGCGGTCAGAGCAGGAGCTCACAGATCGTGCGTCTATACTCGCTGCCAGCTAGCCATGCCCCCCCGATTCCTGCTATTTTGTGTGGGGACACCCCTAACAAAAGCTGGTGTGCACGTATTTAGCAACAAGTAACTGTTCTGTATCCCTGTTTTCCACCGTCTGTGGAAAGTTGGACTCCTGTCCCTGCAGTCTATACCTCTGAGAAGAGCTGTTGTTGTCCTTTGGTTTTTCCCTGCCTATCTGAAGCTAATGCCTATCTAGCCCTCAGCAGATATGTTTCTCTCCCTATCTTTCACAGCGAAATTACATGAATATGGCGGCGGCCGTTCTTATGAATGGGAGGTCACATGTTTTCGTCAGCCAATGGGTTTTTAAAATTTTTTTCACTGCCTCCTTTGTCTTAGTTCCTGTCCCCTGCACAGTTATTGGTGCAAAAAACGCGCCAGGGAAAGTTGGACGGATACAAATATTTACTGCGTATGCCGCGTGGTATTCGATTGGGAACGAATACATCGAACGGCCTGATATTCGATCGAATACCTATTCAATCGAATGGTGTTCGCTCATCTCTAATAACAATGTTTTTCACACATTACATGCTTATGACCTTCACAAAATAATTGTCCCAATTACCTTCAAATTAAAATGAATAAAGATTTAAATACTGATTAAAATTTAGAAAAGTATATCATCTTTGGATGAAGGAGGCTTTCAGTACACGATATGAAAATCTATTGTCATCACAAGCAAGATTATAATAAAAAGTTACACTTCTGTTATACGAATACACAACTGACAGTAAGTGATAGTCACAACTTATCTCCACCCTATCCCTGAACAGAGACTTTTTCACAATCTTCCATATAAATCAAGGGGGCAGACTTGTTAAAACTATCTAAAGTATCAAGTGATCAATGTATTATGATTGGCAAATCATAAAAAGTTTGAGAAATGGAAGATACCATTTGCTTTCACCATAGTTACTGAAACAATATTAAAATGCTGATGATGATGATGATGATTATTATTATTATTATTATTATTATTATTATTATTATTATTATTATTATTATTTCAGGCAAATGGGATAAACCAGAACTCAACATTTGATTTTCATTCATTTAGCAGGAGAAAATCAACACTGAAAATAAAACATAGAAATGTCTTTAAGGAACAGAATTAGATTGTATTATCAGGACTAAAAGTTACAAAAGAAGATTGGACAGACTGGACATGTTCATCAAAATGTTCAGGACACTAAAGGGTGATAACATCTATATGCTCAAGATGGCTGAAACCAGACAAAGCAGATTTAATTTCCTGCAGTCGATTAGTTGTAGAAACAAGCAGAGGAAGTAAAGATACTCAGCAAGAGATGTGATAAAATCCTGCTTATGTAACATCACTAGGAAGCACTTCTTACAATTGTTTTGTGCATGATTTTTATTTGTTTGTAATTCCTTAAATAAACGGTTTTATGCATATTTATACCAAACAACATTTGCAAAACTTCATTGATTCTTTTCAACTTTGTATAAGAAAAAATATCCTTGTACTGTGTTAGCCAGTGGATATGAAATGAAAGAAATTTTTTTGAGAGAAGTCCTCAGTAGTTGATACCTTTTTTAATGGCTAACTTAAAAATTTTTTTGATGGCATTCCGAGCTTTCGAGACTCTGTAGAGGTCTCTTCATCAGGATGGTATAACACAATTTCTGAAGTTAGGTATATAAATACACAGAGAAATGGAGTGTTAGATGCAAAATAGATGGAAAACAGAACATGTAAATAAACAGTTAAAAAAACCCATATATATCAGTTCACAGGAAAGTACTCTGGGTTTATGGCTTCTTTTGATCGGTGTCTAGTGGTTATAAAAGGTCATAAAACCCTGTGCCTGATTTAACCCTTCTTGGAGAGTCAATGTGTAGAAACAAGCGTTCACAGCCCTGTGGTTTTTCTCGTGGTCTTAGTGCGAAAAAATATTTTTTTCTGTGTTGTTACAAGTGCACGGATAACCATGGAATCCTGCCGGTGCAGGTGTCAATACAAAATTCGAGAAAAAATCCAATAGTAATCCAGCAACCAGTTTTGCATTAGATTAAAACATTATGTTTTATTAGTCCATTTAAAAAAGGAGTAATTCCTTTGCTTTGACAGAAAACCAGTGACAATAAATATGAAAAATGACACAGCACTTACATGAAAAAACGTGTTCGGATTACATAGGACAATAGACACACGATGCTTAACCGCCTACGCGTTTCAGGGTCCAAGCCCCTTCCTCATGGCGAAGTGAAGGTCACTGGTCACTGTCACTGGTTTTCTGTCAAAGCAAAGGAATTACTCCTTTTTTAAATGGACTAATAAAACATAATGTTTTAATCTAATGCAAAACTGGTTGCTGGATTACTATTGGATTTTTTCTCGAACTTCTTGGAGAGTGTTGAAGGTCATCATTAGTTTAATCTCCCATATGCAGCGATCTTTCTTGTTTCTAAAATTCCCTCTTAGTACCAGGATCTTCATATCCTGGGTCATATTATGATTTTCATTGCAGAAGTGTTTTGGCACAGGGAGGTCCAGTCTCTGTTCTCTAATCGTATGTCAGTGTGAGTTCATCCTCATCCTAAGTGAGTTGTAGTTGTCTTGCAATTTTTGCTGCTGTATTACAGAAGAAAATGGAGTAATTGCTTTGGATCATGCAGTGATAAATAGCACATCTGTGCTTCACTATTACTAAAAATACTCTTCCTTCTGCCCACATCTTTCATTCTGTTTGTGACATCACCACTGACCATGACATCACATGTCCATTCACACGGAGTAAACGCACGCTCATTTTGGCAAAATACAAGTGTAAAGAATACACATGTAAAAATAAGACTCCCATTGACTTCAATTACATATTTTACACATGTAAAAAAATGCGCCAAAAATGTGATTTTTTTTACTTGTGCAAATAATGTCATTGAAGTCAATGGGAGTCTTATTTTTACAGGTGTATTCTTTAGTGGTCTATTTTGCCAAAATGAGTGTGTATTTACTCCATGTGAATGGACCCTAAGGTGTCCACCTACCCCTGATTATACTCTGAGAGGCTATCAGGTGATACCAGGATGTTACACCTGATGGTGCCATATTAGTCACCCGAGATGAATCAGTAGGTATTTGTTTTAATTAAAAAAACAAACTATTAGTAATATTCAGGTTGAACTCAGCTTGTAACATTTGACTTGCAATAAGTGAAAACTTTTCATAAAACCACATTGTGTTTAGAAAAGCAGTTTGACTTGTGTATCACATATCTAGATGTGTCCAGCTTGTATGGCCAGTAACGAAGGACATATCTATAGGGAAGATTTATGAAATATTGCTTTCTCACCATTGCTAACGTGACATTTACACTACTGACTTTTTCTTTTCTTTACAGTAACAAGTTGCAGAGGTACATGTTTACATCTTGAAACTATTATTTTAGTACACCCCAGTATATCGGTACCTTCTTATATAATTAGTAAAATGCCTAGTCCACTGGTTCCCAAAATCAACAGCCATTCATGTAGCAGAATATTGCACAGCCTTCAGGGGACAGTAACTGTTGCAGTCTGTTGTTGGGTGGGGCAGTAGGCTGATCTCCACACAGCCTTCATTTCACAGTGCTATCACAGAAGAGAGCAGAGGGGCAGGTGACGTACAGGAAATAACAATAGTTATTGCAGACTTCCACTGGGCTGGAAATGGGTAGGTTTTAGGATTGGGTCCCGCAGGCTTCCCATCCAATCCAAACCTCGCCCTCGGCGTTGTGCAGTGAGGTGTCTGGAGTCTAAATCCAGCTTTCTCCCCACTGAGCATGCTCAGACATTTTGGAGCCGCTCAGAGGCTAAGTCCCATTTTGGCCATACTGAGCATGATCAGTGACGTCATGCCACCGCCCCTGTTGGGCGGGGACTAGCCTTTATATAGTGTGAGCCGATGCCCGCCTGGTGCTCACACTTTAACTAAAATTGAGACAGGAGGTCAGGGCTAGGTTCCTGTTAATGGCAGGTTGTCAGGTCCAGGATCTAAGCTAGGATACCTTGGCTCTGCCAGTGGGAATCAGATAGCCTATTGGAACTGTCCATTTATATTGTTGCTCCAAGCTGTTTAGGAGCCCTTTGTGTTACTGACCATGGGTGACATTTAACCCCTGCCAGCCATTCCTGTGCAGCAGGCTGAAGCTTGTACTAGTGTCTATCCCTCTGCTGTGTTTTAGCAGAGGTCTTGTGCAAGGCTTCATTCAGCTTCATTCAGCGGCTTTGCACAGGTGCACTCTCCCAGTGAGGTTAACTGGTGAGAGTGTGTTTGCAGTTAGTTCACACCAGAACCACACAAACACCACTGCCAGTGCAGTTAACTGGTGGTTAGCCTTTCAGGCACATGGCCGCCCCACCCCCTGGGGCTTGTGGACCTCACTGCAGTGTCTGCAGTCCAGCGGTTCTGTCATTGTTAAAATATTATTTTCCTATATATAGACAGAACCGTAACAGTAGGCCTATAACTTACTGAATAAGCTGGCACACAGGAGAGCAGGTTGGAGGGGAATATGTGTAAAGCCTGGTACACATCTGCATTTGGTATTTCATTCAGGGAACGGAATACTGAACGTATTGGCTGCACGGTTCATGCGGAGAGAAAACTACTTTATGAACTACTTTCCTCTCTGCATGACTCATGCGGACACTGCACGGAAAACACATGTACCACATTATAGTCTATGGGGTCCATGTGCCTTCATAAGCTCACCAAGTGGACTGCCCAAACAGAATACCAGATGTGAACCAAGCTAAGTAAGTTAAGTAAGTAAGCTGGTAGTCAGAAAATGTGGCTATAGATATGGATATGTGTATTCATGGAATAACCATGGGGTGCAAGTTTTGCTGATAAGAGTACACATGAATGCAAGATCCAATAAAAAGTTTGAGGATATTTATTGGTGCTTGCTAGTCATTTGACACCCTCCTCCTCTGGGACCTCTGGAAATTATAGTCTAAGCAGTGTTTTCTAATTATGGAGCCTCTGTTGAACAGATCTACATTTCCAAGAGGGTCATTGGTATGTTTCTGGAGAACATCTTGTTGTATGCATTGAGACTGTGCTCATTAGATTCATGTATGTGTAGGAATAAGAAATGAACAACTGTAAGGCAAAATTCTGTGGCAAAAATCAGAAAAATAACAAGTAGAGATGAGCGAACACTAAAATGTCCTAGGTTCGATATCCGATTCGAACAGCCGCACACTGTTCAACTGTTCGAACGGATTTTGAACCCCATTATAGTCTATGGGGGGAAATGCTCATTTCAGGGGTTTGCAAAATTCGATAAAATTATACTTAACAAGTCCACGAGTGACAGTCAGGCTGGATTCTTTTTGAAGTCTTCTCCCGGCGCAGGATCCCCACGTCTTCTTCTGGGTGGAATTCACTCTGCCTAGGCATCCGGCCTAGGCAGAGCCGACTGCGCATGCACGGGCATGCACGCGCATGCGCAGTCGGCTCTGCCTAGGCCAGATGCCTGAGCAGAGTGAATTCCACCCGGAAGAAGACGCGGGGACGCAGCGCGGAGAAGACTTTGGAAAGGTAAGAGAAGAACCAGCGTTGATGGGCAGAATGTATAGCATTCTGCCTATCAACGCTGGTTCTGCATCGAACCTTAAACTTCAAACAGCTAGTAGTGTTCGATCGAGTACGAGTATTTCGAATACCGTAGTATTCGATCGAACACCTACTCGATCGAACACTACTCACTCATCTCTAATAACAAGAAATCAGTGGAATAAGATGCTGAAAACAGAACATTTAGAGATTGAATAGAATACTGAGGAATAAGATTAGTGGTCCTACATTGAAGAGAGTGGCCATTATGGCTTGTGTCTGTGAAAGAAGCAGGAGTGTTCAACTGTAAGACGTGCATTGCAGTAGTTAAAACAAAGTAAGAGGAAGAAAATACAATTCTAAAATCCAAAATGAGGCAGAATATAGCGGAACAAATGGAAAAACACAAAAGAATATAGGTAGTATATTGTAGGTAGTGTTTTGGGTTTGTTTGTTTTTTAATGGGCCTAAATACAGTATCGGTAAATTATTACATAAAAGGTGGATCCTGACTTCAGAAAGTTTGGGAAACTTTGGTCTGGACAATTATAATTTACTGTAATTTAGGATTCAAAATAATCATGATATATATAATATTTAAAGGATCAATTTATATAACCCAAAACCCAGTCCAAGTGGCTATAATGTTATTTAATAGAGAAGACATTAATATTCAGTAATTGTCCTCCTAGGAAGCAGATGGACACAAATCCAAATTGTTAGCCTTGCATGAGAGCCATCAAAGTCATAAGAGGGCAGACAATTTGTCAACCTCCGATGGGAATGTGTCACCTGGAAGCTACAGAATGACACATATATAGCAATGTGGAGATAAACTGGAACCCTGGAGACAAACTGAGGAATGTTCAGTGACAATGTTAGTTGTTGAGATCACTTTTCATTTCTCAGTTTTCATCTCGGTTTGCATTCCCAAAGGTGCAAGTGCTCATTAACAAGCATATGCCCACAATGCTCTCTTACCAGTTTGCCTACGTGTCACTTTCAATTAGAATGTGAGGAACAATGCTTGCTAACATGTACAATGCCAGGGAGCAGCTAGTCACATTACCAGCATTCACATTGAGAGGAATACTTGTCAGGCTCATTCATTTGGAAATACTCAGCACCAAATATAAAGCTGAATAAGTCAATAGGCTGAAACCAAGCAGAAAGCTGTGAAACATTCTGAGGTTATAAAAAAATATTTCTTTTACGCTTTTTAAATTCTGGTATTGACCCTATTTACAAAGTACTGATGGAAGTATTAGTGAGCAGTAGTTAGATGTTGTATATGGCCTAACAACTTCAAACGAAGTCGTTTTCTGACAAATCAGTCAGTTAAATCCTAATGTTTACCTTTTACATGCATCTTACAAAGAGAAACATCTTGGCATGCATGCCCATTGCTACCATATAGACACATACTGTAGACAGCAGTTTTATTGGTTACTATTAGAGATGAGCGAATAGTATTCTAAACTCTAGTTTCAAATACCTCGCTCCATAGGAATGAATGGAAGCGGCCGGCGTATGGCCGGCACCGGCGCCCGGCGCTTAACCCCTTGGTGTTCGGCCGCTTCCATTCATTCCTATGGGAGCGAGGTATTCGAAGCTAGAGTTTCGAATACTATTCGCTCATCTCTAGTTACTATGTGTTTTCCATTTTTCAAATGTTACTTGAAACAAACTTGAAACTTAAAGTCCTTTACTAGCATATTAAAAATGTTGAAAAGAGTATAAAAATTTTTATAAATTAAAAAGCACTAAATATTCATTTCCCCTTGTATGACTATTTATTATGTATGTAAAAAGAGAAAATAAAAATCTAACATATAATATGTATTGCCACCTCTGTAACCACCTAAGCTATAAAATGATCAAAAAATTTAAAAATAAAAACTGGTGTCTTTGTCCATTCCACCGCTTAAAAATATTATTGAAAGGTCATATGAACCCAAAAATGGTCGAATGAAAAGTTCAACTAATCTGCTGAAACAAGCCATCATACAACTCTCGATAGAAAAAAAAAAAATGACTTTCAGCATATGGAAATACAAAAATAGTAAAACATAAATAAATCCTATGCATATTTGTATCATCCACACTCACCAGATTCCTTGGGACCACTATATGAAACGATTTACGTGGCCAACATTCCTTGGAAAGGAACCATAGGACTGTTCAAATTTGGAAGCCTTATGCTCCAACATTATTCTATTAGTGTCCACTCTGGTACTTTGATATACCAGTCCAACACTGAACTGACCCACAGAATATAGTTAGCATGCTTAACCCCTTAGTGACCAGCCTGTTTTGGACCTTAATGACCAAGCCAAATTTTTGAAATTTGCCCTGTGTGACTTTATCAATGAATAATTCTGTAACAGTATATTGCATCTAAGCGATTCTGATATTGTTTTTTCGTGACATGTTGTACTTTACTGAGAAGGTAAAATTAGACTGATATAACTTGTGTAAATTTATTAAAAAACTCGCAAATGCTGAAAATTTTGAAAATTTTTCAATGTTTTCCATTTTTAGCTGCGATATCTCACATATACACAATAATACAGGGCAAAAAAGTTAGTAGTTATATATTTCCAAATGTTCCTTTTGTGTTTCAAGCATATTTGAGATAATTTTAGCATATTTGAGTAACTTAGACAATTTACAAGTTTATCAAGTTTATAAGCAAATTTTGGAAATTTTGAGTGTGTGATTTTTTCCTGTACCAAGCTATGTTTGCAGACAGGAATAGGTGGCATAATGACAGAAACTCCCATTAAATGACCCAATTTGGAAAACTAGACCCCTTCAGGTATTCTTTGAGGGGTATAGTGAGCATTTTGATCAAACAAATATTGTTTTGCAAGAATTATTACAAATGATGAAAAAAATTTCATTTTCATTTTCTTCAAATATGTGTCATATTAAAGCCAGTTTTTTTTGCACACAACACATCAAAAAGAAGAAACACACCCCAAAATATATCACCCCACTTCTCCCGTGTTAAAAAATGTTCACTTTGTGGCCTTAGTCCTATGTACGCACATACAGTAGGGCCTAAGAGGTAGGGAGGGCCAAATGGATTTCAAAACACAAATTTTGCTTGCAGATATTTTATGTCCATTGCACATTCAAACAAGATTTGAGTTACCAAAGCAATTGAAAACACCCATAAATGACACCATTTTATAAACTAGACCCCTTAAGGTATTCATTGAGGGGTATAGAGAGTACTTTGACCCTATAAATTTTGAGAAAATTTGCGTCAAACAAAAAAAAATTCATATTTTTTACACAAGTGTCATTTTATAGGCCTTTTTTTTGCACATAACACAAGAAAATGAAGAAAAACACCCCAAAATAGATGACCCCATTTCTCCCGTGGTCAAAAATGTACACTTTGTGGCCTTAATCCCATGTACGGACGCACAGTAGGGCCCAAAAAGAAGGGAGCACCAACTGGATTTCAAGACACAATTTTTGCTTCTAAATGTTTCAGGCCCATTGCGCATTCAAACAAGATTTGAGTTACCAAAACAATTGAAAACCCCAATAAATGACACCATTTTATAAACTAGACCCCTTGAGGTATTCATTGAGGGGTATAGTGAGTATTTTGACCCCATAGGTTTTAAAAGAATTTGCGTCAAACAAAAAATTCTCATATTTTTTACACAAAAGAGTAATTTTAAAGGCAGTTTTTTTGCACATAACACATGAAAATGAAGAAAAACACCCCAAAATAGATGGCCCCATTTCTCCCGTGTTCAAAAATGTACACTTTGTGGCCTTAATCCTATGTACGGACACACGGTAGGGCCCAAAAAGAAGGGAGCACCAACTGGATTTCAAGACACAAATTTTGCTTGCAGATATTTCAGGCCCATTGCACATTCAAACAAGATTTGAGATACCAAAACACTTGAAACCCCCCATAAATGACCCCATTTTATAAACTAGACCCCTTAAGGTATTCATTGAGGGGTATAGTGAACATTTTGACCCTATAGCCGTTTCACAGATTTTACTAACTTAGGGATGTGTAGGTTAAAAATTAGTAAAATGTCCCTTTATCCCCAAAGTTTTCATTTTCACAAGGGGTTAAAGGAGAGAAAGCCCCCCACAGTTTGTTACACAATTTCTCCTGAACACGGCAATACCCCATATGTGGCCATAATCTGCTGTATGGGGACATGGTGGGGCTCAGAATGGAATGAGCGCTATTTGGATTTTGGAGGGCAGATGTTGCTGGAATAGTTTTCAGGTGCCATGTCGCATTTGCTGAACCCCTAAAGTACCAATACAATGGAAACCTCTCAAATGTGACTCCATTTTAAAAACTACACCCATCAAGGAATGTATCAAGGGGTATTATCATTTTGAGCCTAAAAATGCTTCCCAAAAATTAATGTACAAAATGAAAATTGAAATTTTTAAAGAAATATGCCATTTCGGTGCCCAATACGTTGCACCCACTTTGTGTTGTCAGAGACCTGCACTCCTAAAACTATTAAGGGGCCATCCCGAGGGTCAAAAAATTATATATGTGGGTGTAAACTGCCGCTTGGGCACACAGCAGGGCTCAGAAGAGAAGGAGCAGTGCGCTTTTTAGCTATTGGGGTACAGTGTTAGAGGGACTTTCGGGGCGCCATGTTGCTTTTGCAGAGCCCTGAAGGTGCCAGTAAACTGGAATTTGCCAAGAAGTGACCCCATTTTGTAGGGGAAATTTTAGGGTCTCGGCAAATATGACATGGTGTCCAAAAACCAACAATCTAAATCTGCACTCCAAAAGCACATAGCGCTCCTTCACATCTGCGCCCTGCTGTGTACCCAAATGGCGGTGTATGCCCACATGTATGACACTTGTGTACCCCGGATAACGGACTTAATGCCATATGTAGGTAGAAAGGCTGTTTGGGCACAGCCGGGCACAGAAGGAAAGGAGCGCTATATTGGTTTTTGGAGCACAGTTTGGTTTTAGGACACCATGCCACTTTTGCAAAGCCCCTGAAGTGGAATCTGCAGACATGTCACCCCATTTTGGACACTACCCCACTGATGGCATTTATCAAGCGGTGTAGCGAGCATTTTAACCCTTGAGGGTTGCATTTATTTGGTTTCCAGAAATGAAATTGCGGCTGATAATGAGAAGTTAAAAATGAAGTTTTCCAGAGATTCACCATTTCAGTATCTGATATGTTGTGCCCAACTTATGTCAGCAGAGATACACACTCCAAAAACTGTTAAGTGGGTATCCCGGGCATAACAGCTTTCAGAGCGTTCATCTCTGATACGGGTCGGACACAACATATTACGCACTGAAATGACCGATTCTTGGAAAAATTGGCATTTTCACTTCTCACAATCAGCTTTGTATTCATTTATGGATAATATGTTATAGCAACACTTGGGGGTTAAAAATGCTCTCTGTACCCCTGGATAAATCCTTCAGGGGTGTAGTTTCCAAAATAAGGTCACATATCAGGGGATTCCACTTTACTGGCGCTTCAGCTCTGCAAAAGTGTCATAGCATCCAAAAACCAAACCGTCTGTGCTCCAAAAACCCAATAACCCTTCTTTTCCCTTCTGTGTCCGGCTGTGCCCTAATATCAGTTTATACCCACATATGACATTACGTCCGTTATCCTGGGTACACCAGTGTCATACATGTGTCATACATGTGGCATAAACTGCAGTTTGGGCGCACAGCAGGGCGCAGAAGGGAAGGAGCGCTATGCGACTTTTAGAGTACAGATTCAGATGTTTGGTATCCGGACGCCATGTCATGTTTGTAGAGCCTATAACGTACCAGAAAACTGGATTCCCCAAAGGAGTCACCCCATTTTGAAAACTGCACCCCTGAAAGAATATATCAGGGGGTGTAGTGAGTATTAGTATCCCGGACGTGATTGCAGAGGGGATGGCGAAGAGGTAATATATAAGCGGTGCGGAGGACATTGCAAACACCAAATTCCCTACTATGTCCCATGATTGGGGGAGTCACTCTGGGGTCACTTAGGGGGTCACTTCCGGTGTCTTTTCCCTCGTAAGCTGTAAATCTGGGGTGTCCCCTGATATCCGCTTGCACAGCTTATATATTCCCTACCTGACGCAGCCAGTTGTATTCTAATGATTTGGCGATTTTGGGGTTGTTTGTCTTCACATTACTAGATGCTATATTTTCTTTATTTTTCTGGTGACGTGGCCATATAAGGGCTTGTTGTTTGCGGGATGTGATGCATTTTGTAATGACACCATTTTTGGGTGCCTACAACTTATTGAATACATTTTATTAACCATTTTTTGCAGGATTTTTTAAAGAAAAATCAATCCTGGCATTGCATTCTACCTTTTAAATTTTTCACCATGCAGCGTACAATATAAGTAACATGTTCCCTTTATTCTGCGGGTCGGTACGGTTACGGCGATACCTCATTTATAGTATTTTTTTATGCGATACTAATTCTGTAGAATAAAAACACATTTAGGGACATAAATCAATGTTTTTTGCATCGCCATCTTCTGAGAAGCGTAACATTTTTATTTTTCGGTTGACAGTGTTGGTTGAGGGCTTATTTTTTGCGGGACAATGTGCGCTCTTTATTGGTACTGTTGTGGGGTGTATATGACTTTTTGATCACTTTTTATAGCATATTTTGTAAGGTGAGATGGCGAAAAATCACTACTTCCGGTGGGTTTTTTCCGGGTTTTTTTTTCGACGTTCACCGTATACATTAAATATTGTTGGAGTTTTATTGTTCAGATTGTTACGGACGCGACGATACCAAATATGTATTGTTTTTATTAAGTTTTAGGTTTTTTTAATATAATTCATTTTTTATAGAAAAAAGGAAATTTTGGGGCTTTATAAGTTTATTCATTTTTATCAGACACTTTATTTATTTATTTTTCACTTTTTATTTTTTACTTTTACACTTTTTACTTTAGGACACTTGGATTAGTGATGCTTTGATAAAAGCATCACTAATTCTCTATCAGACGCTGCAGGACACAGCTGTCAGTGTCTTGCAGCGTCTGGAGGAAGTCAGATGCAGTGGCTGCCTGCGTCTGACTTCCTCTTAAAGCGGCAGGATCAACCAGGTATTGGGGGTCTTTTGGAGCTTGGGGTCACTGGCCAGACCCCAGGCTCCATGTTAGAGACATCGGCACCCCTCGATCTCGCCGCGGGGGGTGCCGATTCGGCCGGCACCGTCACGGAACCGCTTCAGTTCCGTGATCATGTTTGATCACGGAACTGAAGGGGTTAAAACCCCCCGATCGGAGCCCCCTCCGATGGGGGGTAATGGAGCAGGGTCTTAGCTGTCAGATACAGCTAAGATCCGCTCCAATTACATCGGCACTGACAGGGAATCCTTCCCTGACTGCCCAACGTAATTTTACTATAGGGCAGTCAGGAAGGACCTGTCAGTGCCGACGTAATTTTACTATGGGCCGGTCGTTAAGGGGTTAAATTTTAAGGTGTAGTCTACAAGTTAACAGTAGCAGAGGAGGAAGCCAGCAGCCCCCCAGAGTCACTGGGTCAGGGGTTTGCCGTCGCCCCTGCCTCCACGTGCTACACATAACTTTGTGTAGAAATACATCTCCTTCAGATGTTTCCTCTGCACAACACTGCAACTCAACACCATTCACTGGAATGGGGCTTTAATGCATGTATCCAGCCCCTTTTGTTAATATACAGATGAGACCACACTCAAAGATTCCAATTTGTCTTGAAACCAATACAACACAATATCACAACATGCTAACAAAAGACTTTAAAGGCTTCAATTCACCCTTCCCCATTGGATGGTCAGACATAGACAAAAATATAACAGCATATAGTGATAACTAGTAGAGATGAGCGAACACTAAAATGTTCGAGGTTCGAAATTCGATTCGAACAGCCGCTCAATGTTCGTGTGTTCGAACGGGTTTCGAACCCCATTATAGTCTATGGGGAACAGATACTCGTTAAGGGGGAAACCCAAATCCGTGTCTGGAGGGTCACCAAGTCCACTATGACACCCCAGGAAATGATGCCAACACCTCTGGAATGACACTGGGACAGCAGGGGAAGCATGTCTGGGGGCATCTAACACACCAAAGACCCTCTATTACCCCAACATCACAGCCTAACAACTACACACTTTACACACTCAATACCACCTCTCTGACAGTAGGAAAACACCTTGAAACATGTGTATTTGGCACTTGCAGTGAGGAGAGCTTGTCACCAGCAGTGAATTTGGCCCTTGTAGTAAGTTGAGGTTGGCACCAACATTTGTTTTGAAAATCAGGGTGGATTGAGCCTCTAACCAGCAGAGTTTGGGCAAATTCATGGTGGAGGGAGCCTCTAAAAACCCCAGTTTGGACCAATTCATGGTGGAGGGAGCCTCTAACCAGCCCAGTTTGGGCAAATTCATGGTGGAGGGAGCCTCTAAAAAACCCAGTTTGGACCAATTCATGGTGGAGGGAGCCTCTAACCAGCCCAGTTTGGGCAAATTCATGGTGGAGGGAGCCTCTAACCAGCCCAGTTTGGACCAATTAATGGTGGAGGGAGCCTCTAACCAGCCCAGTTTGGACCAATTAATGGTGGAGGGAGCCTCTAACCACCCCAGTTTGGACCAATTCATGGTGGAGGGAGCCTCTAAACAGCCCAGTTTGGGC
The DNA here is from genome assembly GCF_031893055.1 of Leptodactylus fuscus. Taxonomy (NCBI): domain Eukaryota; kingdom Metazoa; phylum Chordata; class Amphibia; order Anura; family Leptodactylidae; genus Leptodactylus; species Leptodactylus fuscus. Next base: position 153,769,800 of record NC_134266.1, on the reverse strand, counting down.
AAATTCATGGTGGAGGGAGCCTCTAAAAAACCCAGTTTGGACCAATTCATGGTGGAGGGAGCCTCTAACCAGCCCAGTTTGGACCAATTAATGGTGGAGGGAGCCTCTAAACAGCCAAGTTTGGACCAATTCATGGTGGAGGGAGCCTCTAAAAACCCCAGTTTGGACCAATTCATGGTGGAGGGAGCCTCTAACCAGCCCAGTTTGGGCAAATTCATGGTGGAGGGAGCCTCTAACCAGCCCAGTTTGGACCAATTAATGGTGGAGGGAGCCTCTAACCAGCCCAGTTTGGACCAATTAATGGTGGAGGGAGCCTCTAACCAGCCCAGTTTGGACCAATTCATGGTGGAGGGAGCCTCTAAACAGCCAAGTTTGGACCAATTCATGGTGAAGGGAGCCTCTAAAAACCCGTTTGGACCAATTCATGGTGGAGGGAGCCTCTAACCAGCCCAGTTTGGGCAAATTCATGGTGGAGGGAGCCTCTAAACAGCCCAGTTTGGGCAAATTCATGGTGGAGGGAGCCTCTAACCAGCCCAGTTTGGACCAATTAATGGTGGAGGGAGCCTCTAACCAGCCCAGTTTGGACCAATTAATGGTGGAGGGAGCCTCTAACCACCCCAGTTTGGACCAATTCATGGTGGAGGGAGTCTCTAAACAGCCAAGTTTGGACCAATTCATGGTGGAGGGAGCCTCTAAAAACCCCAGTTTGGACCAATTCATGGTGGAGGGAGCCTCTAACCAGCCCAGTTTGGACCAATTCATGGTGGAGGGAGACTCTAAACAGCCCAGTTTGGGCAAATTCATGGTGGAGGGAGCCTCTAAAAAACCCAGTTTGGACCAATTCATGGTGGAGGGAGCCTCTAACCAGCCCAGTTTGGACCAATTAATGGTGGAGGGAGCCTCTAACCAGCCCAGTTTGGACCAATTAATGGTGGAGGGAGCCTCTAACCACCCCAGTTTGGACCAATTCATGGTGGAGGGAGCCTCTAAACAGCCAAGTTTGGACCAATTCATGGTGGAGGGAGCCTCTAAAAACCCCAGTTTGGACCAATTCATGGTGGAGGGAGCCTCTAACCAGCCCAGTTTGGGCAAATTCATGGTGGAGGGAGCCTCTAAACAGCCCAGTTTGGGCAAATTCATGGTGGAGGGAGCCTCTAAAAAACCCAGTTTGGACCAATTCATGGTGGAGGGAGCCTCTAAACAGCCAAGTTTGGACCAATTCATGGTGAAGGGAGCCTCTAAAAACCCGTTTGGACCAATTCATGGTGGAGGGAGCCTCTAACCAGCCCAGTTTGGGCAAATTCATGGTGGAGGGAGCCTCTAAACAGCCCAGTTTGGGCAAATTCATGGTGGAGGGAGCCTCTAACCAGCCCAGTTTGGACCAATTAATGGTGGAGGGAGCCTCTAAACAGCCCAGTTTGGGCAAATTCATGGTGGAAGGAGCCTCTAACCAGCAGAGTTGTGGGAAAGCAGGGTGGAGGGAGCCTCTAACCAGCAGAGTTGGTGGAAATCAGGGTGGAGGGAGCCTCTAACCAGCAGAGTTGGGGGAAATCATGTTGGAGGGAGCCTAGTATTAGCAGAATTGTGCAACGCTTATGGTGGATGAGTATGAGGATGCGGAGGAATTGGAGAGGTTGAGTACAGACATGGAGTTTCATGTTGGGGTGCTTTACACAGGTGGGCACAAAAATGAAGGCTCTATCCAGTGGTGGTTCATTTTTATCAAAGTGAGCCGGTCGGCACTCTCAGCTGACAGACGGGTGCGCTTGTCAGTGATGATGCCACCGGCTGCACTGAACACCCTCTCAGATAGGACGCTGGCGGCAGGACAGGACAGCACCTCCAAGGCATATAGGGCAAGTTCAAGCCACAGGTCCAACTTCGACACCCAATACGTGTAGGGCGCAGAGGGGTCGGAGAGGACAGGGCTGTGGTCGGAAAGGTATTCCCGCAACATGCGCCTATACTTCTCACGCCTGGTGACACTAGGACCCTCCGTGGCGGCACTTTGGCGAGGGGGTGCCATCAAGGTGTCCCAGACCTTAGACAGTGTGCCCCTCGTTTGTGTGGACCGGTGAGAACTTGGTTGCCTACTGGAGGAACTGCCCTCCCTGCCGCCAACGTCACATGCTGGAAACATCTCCATCATATTCTGCACCAATTGCCTGTGGCAAGCATTGATGCGATTGGCCCTCCCCTCTACCGGAATAAAAGACGAGATGTTGTTTTTATACCGGGGGTCAAGGATAGCAAAGATCCAGTACTGGTTGTCCTCCATGATTTTGACAATACGCTTGTCGGTTGTAAAGCACCCCAACATGAACTCAGCCATGTCTGCCACAGTGTTAGTTGGCATGACTCCTCTGGCCCCACCGGAAAGTTCAATCTCCATTTCCTCCTCATCCTCCATGTCTACCCATCCGCGCTGCAACAATGGGACGATTCGAAGTTGCCCGGAAGCCTCCTGTATCACCATCACATCATCGGACAACTCTTCTTCCTCCTCCTCCTCCTCCTCCTCCTCCATTAAACGCAGTGAAGCGGACAGATGTGTGGACCTACTCTCCAGCTGTGACGGATCGGATGCTATCCCTAACTCCTCTGTGTGATCTGAGTTATCCCTGATGTCAATCAGGGATTCTCTCAGAACACACAAGAGCGGGATTGTAAGGCTCACCATCGCATCCTCAGAGCTCACCCTCCTTGTGGACTCCTCAAAGACCCGTAGGATGTCACAAAGGTCTCTCATCCATGGCCACTCATGGATGTGAAACTGAGGCAGCTGACTTTGTGGCACCCTAGGGTTTTGTAGCTGGTATTCCATCAAAGGTCTCTGCTGCTCAACCACTCTATTCAACATCTGAAACGTTGAGTTCCAGCGTGTGGGGACGTCGCACAAAAGCCGGTGTTGTGGCACATGCAGGCGTTGCTGGAGAGATTTTAAGCTAGCAGCGGCTACTGTCGACTTGCGAAAGTGGGCGCACATGCGCCGCACTTTCACCAGTAGCTCTGGAACATTGGGGTAGCTCTTTAGGAAACGTTGCACCACTAGGTTGAAGACGTGGGCCAGGCATGGAACATGTTGGAGTCCGGCAAGCTCCAGAGCTGCTACCAGGTTCCGGCCGTTATCACAAACGACCATGCCTGGGCCCAGGTGCAGCGGCTCAAACCATATTGCCGTCTCATCGAGGAGGGCATCCCTCACCTCGGAGGCAGTGTGCTGTCTGTCCCCCAAGCTGATCAGCTTCAGCACAGCCTGCTGACGTCTACCAACGCCAGTGCTGCAACGTTTCCAACTCGTAGCTGGGGTCAATCTAACAGCGGAGGAGGAGGCGGTGGCGGAGGAGGAGGCGGTGGCGGAGGAGGAGGCGGTAGAGGAGGAGGAGGAGGGGGGTGTTCTTCTCGTGTCCCTGCCAGGAATGTTAGGCGGGGAGACGAGGTACACCGGGCCAGTTTGGGAAGCAGTCCCAGCCTCAACTACATTCACCCAGTGTGCCGTCAGTGAAATGTAGCGTCCCTGTCCGCATGCACTTGTCCACGCGTCGGTGGTCAAGTGGACCTTTGTGCAAAGCGCGGAACTAAGGGCCCGCCTGATGTTGAGTGACACGTGCTGGTGCAAGGCGGGGACGGCACACCGGGAGAAGTAGTGACGGCTAGGGACGGCATAGCGAGGTGCCGCAGTTGCCATCAGGTCCAGGAAGGCGGGAGTTTCAACAAGCCGGAACGCCAACATCTCCTGGGCCAGCAGTTTAGCGATGTTGGCGTTCAAGGCTTGCGCGTGTGGGTGGTTAGCAGTGTATTTCTGCCGCCGCTCCAATGTCTGAGAGATGGTGGGTTGTTGTAAAGAAACGCCTGATGGTGCCTTTGATGGTGCAGGAGAAGGAGATAAGACAGGACCAGGGGAGGATGAGGTAGAAGTCAACAAAGTGGCGGAGGCAGATGAAGTGGTGTCCTGGCTCGTCCTCTGGAGTGCATCGCCAGCACAGTCAGCAGTGGCAGTGGCAGAGGCAGAGGCAGTGGCAGAGGCAGTGGCAGTGGCGTGAACGGCAGGCGGCCTTTGTCCTGCCGTTGCTGCCTGCCACTGATTCCAGTGCTTGGATTCCAAATGACGGCGCATTGAAGTGGTGGACAGGTTGCTCTTCTCAGAGCCCCTAATCAATTTCGAGAGGCAAATTGTGCAGACAACACTATATCTGTCCTCGGCGCATTCCTTGAAAAAACTCCACACCTTCGAGAAACGTGCCCTCGAGGTGGGAGTTTTTCGGGGCTGGGTACGAACTGGAACATCTTGGGAGATTCCGGGTGTGGCCTGGCTTCGCCTAAGCTGCTGACCTCTGCCTCTGCCTCTAGCTACCCTTTTTGGTGCTGCACCTGCCTCAACATCCACACTACTTTCCCCGCTTGACATCCCCCCTGTCCAGGTCGGGTCAGTGTCCTCATCATCCACCACTTCCTCTTCCAACTCCTGTCTCATCTCCTCCTCCCGCACAATGCGCCGGTCAACTGGATGCCCTGACGGCAACTGCGTCACATCATCGTCGATGAGGGTGGGTTGCTGGTCATCCACCACCAAATCGAACGGAGATGGAGGAGACTCTAGTGTTTGAGCATCTGGACACAGATGCTCCTCTGTTAGGTTCGTGGAATCGTGACGTGGAGAGGCAGGTTGAGGGACAATGAAAGGAGCGGAGAACAGCTCTGGGGAGCAGGGACAGTTTGGGTTATTGTTCTGTAAAGCTTCGGAATTTTGGGAGGAAGGAAGACAAGACTGTTGGGTAATAGGAGGAGAGGAGGCAGAGTCTGACTGGCTGCTGGACAATGTGCTGTAAGCGTTCTCTGACAGCCATTGCAAGACCTGTTCCTGGTTCTCGGGCCTACTAAGGTTTGTACCCTGCAGTTTAGTTAATGTGGCAAGCAACCCTGGCACTGTGGAGTGGCGCAATGCTTGCTGCCCCACAGGAGTAGGCACGGGACGCCCTGTGGCTTCACTGCTACCTTGCTCCCCAGAACCATTCCCCCGACCTCGCCCACGGCCTCGTCCACGTCCCTTTCCGGGAGCCTTGCGCATTTTGAATTCCTAGTTAGAAATTGGCACTGTATACCAGTAGTAAAAATTGTGGGTGCACGTAACCCCAATATATTCTTTGAATTCCCAGTCAGACACTGGCACTATATGGCAGTAGCAAGAAATGAGGGTATTTATAACCCCAATATATTCTTTGAATTCCCAGTCAGACAATGGCACTGTATACCAGTAGTAAAAATTGTGGGTGCACGTAACCCCAATATATTCTTTGAATTACCAGTCAGAAACTGGCACTATATGGCAGTAGCAAGAAATGAGGGTATTTGTATTCCCAATATACTCTTTGAATTCCCAGTCAGACAATGGCACTGTATACCAGTAGTAAAAATTGTGGGTGCACGTAACCCCAATATATTCTTTGAATTACCAGTCAGAAACTGGCACTATATGGCAGTAGCAAGAAATGAGGGTATTTATAACCCCAATATATTCTTTGAATTCCCAGTCAGACAATGGCACTGTATACCAGTAGTAAAAATTGTGGGTGCACGTAACCCCAATATATTCTTTGAATTCCCAGTCAGAAACTGGCACTATATGGCAGTAGCAAGAAATGAGGGTATTTGTATTCCCAATATACTCTTTGAATTCCCAGTCAGACAATGGCACTGTATACCAGTAGTAAAAATTGTGGGTGCACGTAACCCCAATATATTCTTTGAATTACCAGTCAGAAACTGGCACTATATGGCAGTAGCAAGAAATGAGGGTATTTATAACCCCAATATATTCTTTGAATTCCCAGTCAGACAATGGCACTGTATACCAGTAGTAAAAATTGTGGGTGCACGTAACCCCAATATATTCTTTGAATTCCCAGTCAGAAACTGGCACTATATGGCAGTAGCAAGAAATGAGGGTATTTGTATTCCCAATATACTCTTTGAATTCCCAGTCAGACAATGGCACTGTATACCAGTAGTAAAAATTGTGGGTGCACGTAACCCCAATATATTCTTTGAATTACCAGTCAGAAACTGGCACTATATGGCAGTAGCAAGAAATGAGGGTATTTATAACCCCAATATATTCTTTGAATTCCCAGTCAGACAATGGCACTGTATACCAGTAGTAAAAATTGTGGGTGCACGTAACCCCAATATATTCTTTGAATTCCCAGTCAGAAACTGGCACTATATGGCAGTAGCAAGAAATGAGGGTATTTGTATTCCCAATATACTCTTTGAATTCCCAGTCAGACAATGGCACTGTATACCAGTAGTAAAAATTGTGGGTGCACGTAACCCCAATATATTCTTTGAATTACCAGTCAGAAACTGGCACTATATGGCAGTAGCAAGAAATGAGGGTATTTATAACCCCAATATATTCTTTGAATTCCCAGTCAGACAATGGCACTGTATACCAGTAGTAAAAATTGTGGGTGCACGTAACCCCAATATATTCTTTGAATTACCAGTCAGAAACTGGCACTATATGGCAGTAGCAAGAAATGAGGGTATTTGTATTCCCAATATACTCTTTGAATTCCCAGTCAGACAATGGCACTGTATACCAGTAGTAAAAATTGTGGGTGCACGTAACCCCAATATATTCTTTGAATTACCAGTCAGAAACTGGCACTATATGGCAGTAGCAAGAAATGAGGGTATTTATAACCCCAATATATTCTTTGAATTCCCAGTCAGACAATGGCACTGTATACCAGTAGTAAAAATTGTGGGTGCACGTAACCCCAATATATTCTTTGAATTACCAGTCAGAAACTGGCACTATATGGCAGTAGCAAGAAATGAGGGTATTTGTATTCCCAATATACTCTTTGAATTCCCAGTCAGACAATGGCACTGTATACCAGTAGTAAAAATTGTGGGTGCACGTAACCCCAATATATTCTTTGAATTCCCAGTCAGAAACTGGCACTATATGGCAGTAGCAAGAAATGAGGGTATTTGTATTCCCAATATACTCTTTGAATTCCCAGTCAGACAATGGCACTGTATACCAGTAGTAAAAATTGTGGGTGCACGTACTCCCAATATATTCTTTGAATTACCAGTCAGAAACTGGCACTATATGGCAGTAGCAAGAAATGAGGGTATTTATAACCCCAATATATTCTTTGAATTCCCAGTCAGACAATGGCACTGTATACCAGTAGTAAAAATTGTGGGTGCACGTAACCCCAATATATTCTTTGAATTCCCAGTCAGAAACTGGCACTATATGGCAGTAGCAAGAAATGAGGGTATTTGTATTCCCAATATACTCTTTGAATTCCCAGTCAGACAATGGCACTGTATACCAGTAGTAAAAATTGTGGGTGCACGTAACCCCAATATATTCTTTGAATTACCAGTCAGAAACTGGCACTATATGGCAGTAGCAAGAAATGAGGGTATTTATAACCCCAATATATTCTTTGAATTCCCAGTCAGATAATGGCACTGTATACCAGTAGTAAAAATTGTGGGTGCACGTAACCCCAATATATTCTTTGAATTACCAGTCAGAAACTGGCACTATATGGCAGTAGCAAGAAATGAGGGTATTTGTATTCCCAATATACTCTTTGAATTCCCAGTCAGACAATGGCACTGTATACCAGTAGTAAAAATTGTGGGTGCACGTAACCCCAATATATTCTTTGAATTACCAGTCAGAAACTGGCACTATATGGCAGTAGCAAGAAATGAGGGTATTTATAACCCCAATATATTCTTTGAATTCCCAGTCAGACAATGGCACTGTATACCAGTAGTAAAAATTGTGGGTGCACGTAACCCCAATATATTCTTTGAATTACCAGTCAGAAACTGGCACTATATGGCAGTAGCAAGAAATGAGGGTATTTGTATTCCCAATATACTCTTTGAATTCCCAGTCAGACAATGGCACTGTATACCAGTAGTAAAAATTGTGGGTGCACGTAACCCCAATATATTCTTTGAATTACCAGTCATAAACTGGCACTATATGGCAGTAGCAAGAAATGAGGGTATTTATAACCCCAATATATTCTTTGAATTCCCAGTCAGACAATGGCACTGTATACCAGTAGTAAAAATTGTGGGTGCACGTAACCCCAATATATTCTTTGAATTCCCAGTCAGAAACTGGCACTATATGGCAGTAGCAAGAAATGAGGGTATTTGTATTCCCAATATACTCTTTGAATTCCCAGTCAGACAATGGCACTGTATACCAGTAGTAAAAATTGTGGGTGCACGTAACCCCAATATATTCTTTGAATTCCCAGTCAGAAACTGGCACTATATGGCAGTAGCAAGAAATGAGGGTATTTGTATTCCCAATATACTCTTTGAATTCCCAGTCAGACAATGGCACTGTATACCAGTAGTAAAAATTGTGGGTGCACGTAACCCCAATATATTCTTTGAATTACCAGTCAGAAACTGGCACTATATGGCAGTAGCAAGAAATGAGGGTATTTATAACCCCAATATATTCTTTGAATTCCCAGTCAGACAATGGCACTGTATACCAGTAGTAAAAATTGTGGGTGCACGTAACCCCAATATATTCTTTGAATTACCAGTCAGAAACTGGCACTATATGGCAGTAGCAAGAAATGAGGGTATTTGTATTCCCAATATACTCTTTGAATTCCCAGTCAGACAATGGCACTGTATACCAGTAGTAAAAATTGTGGGTGCACGTAACCCCAATATATTCTTTGAATTACCAGTCAGAAACTGGCACTATATGGCAGTAGCAAGAAATGAGGGTATTTATAACCCCAATATATTCTTTGAATTCCTAGTCAGACAATGGCACTGTATACCAGTAGTAAAAATTGTGGGTGCACGTAACCCCAATATATTCTTTGAATTCCCAGTCAGAAACTGGCACTATATGGCAGTAGCAAGAAATGAGGGTATTTGTATTCCCAATATACTCTTTGAATTCCCAGTCAAACAATGGCACTGTATACCAGTAGTAAAAATTGTGGGTGCACGTAACCCCAATATATTCTTTGAATTACCAGTCAGAAACTGGCACTATATGGCAGTAGCAAGAAATGAGGGTATTTATAACCCCAATATATTCTTTGAATTCCCAGTCAGACAATGGCACTGTATACCAGTAGTAAAAATTGTGGGTGCACGTAACCCCAATATATTCTTTGAATTACCAGTCAGAAACTGGCACTATATGGCAGTAGCAAGAAATGAGGGTATTTGTATTCCCAATATACTCTTTGAATTCCCAGTCAGACAATGGCACTGTATACCAGTAGTAAAAATTGTGGGTGCACGTAACCCCAATATATTCTTTGAATTACCAGTCAGAAACTGGCACTATATGGCAGTAGCAAGAAATGAGGGTATTTGTATTCCCAATATACTCTTTGAATTCCCAGTCAGACAATGGCACTGTATACCAGTAGTAAAAATTGTGGGTGCACGTAACCCCAATATATTCTTTGAATTACCAGTCAGAAACTGGCACTATATGGCAGTAGCAAGAAATGAGGGTATTTATAACCCCAATATATTCTTTGAATTCCCAGTCAGACAATGGCACTGTATACCAGTAGTAAAAATTGTGGGTGCACGTAACCCCAATATATTCTTTGAATTCCCAGTCAGACACTGGCACTATATGGCAGTAGCAAGAAATGAGGGTATTTGTATTCCCAATATATTCTTTGAATTCCCAGTCAGACAATGGCACTGTATACCAGTAGTAAAAATTGTGGGTGCACGTAACCCCAATATATTCTTTGAATTCCCAGTCAGAAACTGGCACTATATGGCAGTAGCAAGAAATGAGGGTATTTGTATTCCCAATATATTCTTTGAATTCCCAGTCAGACAATGGCACTGTATACCAGTAGTAAAAATTGTGGGTGCACGTAACCCCAATATATTCTTTGAATTCCCAGTCAGACACTGGCACTATATGGCAGTAGCAAGAAATGAGGGTATTTGTATTCCCAATATATTCTTTGAATTCCCAGTCAGACAATGGCACTGTATACCAGTAGTAAAAATTGTGGGTGCACGTAACCCCAATATATTCTTTGAATTACCAGTCAGAAACTGGCACTATATGGCAGTAGCAAGAAATGAGGGTATTTGTATTCCCAATATATTCTTTGAATCCCCAGTCAGACAATGGCACTGTATACCAGTAGTAAAAATTGTGGGTGCACGTAACCCCAATATATTCTTTGAATTCCCAGTCAGACACTGGCACTATATGGCAGTAGCAAGAAATGAGGGTATTTGTATTCCCAATATATTCTTTGAATTCCCAGTCAGACAATGGCACTGTATACCAGTAGTAAAAATTGTGGGTGTATATAGCCCCAATTCTATTGCTAGGGGACTTGCAGGGTATTTCTGGGGTGAAGGTGGGGGGGCACACCGTTGGAACGGGTATCGGGGTATATATCGGGTATACGGGAATACACTGACAGTGTATTCCATTCAGGATCCTGGGAAAGCTGGGTTGCGGCGATTGAGCCCGTCAGTGCCACGTTACACTGACAAGCTTCTCCCTGGAATTTAGCTCTTACAAGAGCTGTTGGTTGTCTTCTCCTTCCTATCCTAGCCTGTCCCTGCCTACCCAGAATCTAAGCCCTAGCTAGCTGGACGGAAACCTCCGTCCTCGGTGAATTGCAAGCTCAGAATGACGCGAACCTGGGCGGCGCTGTTCTTTTAAATTAGAGGTCACATGTTTTCGGCAGCCAATGGGTTTTGCCTACTTTTTTCAACGTCACCGGTGTCGTAGTTCCTGTCCCACCTACCCTGCGCTGTTATTGGAGCAAAAAAGGCGCCAGGGAAGGTGGGAGGGGAATCGAGTAATGGCGCACTTTACCACGCGGTGTTCGATTCGATTCGAACATGCCGAACAGCCTAATATCCGATCGAACATGAGTTCGATAGAACACTGTTCGCTCATCTCTAATAACTAGGGTTGAGCCGAACTTGAGATTTCAGGATCGATTTTAAAATCCGATTTCCGATCATTTTCCATTCGAACCCGATCCCGATCCCGATCCCGATTCCAATCCTAATGTAAGCCAATGGGATTTTTTAATGATCCAAAATCAGATTTTAAAAACGATCCTGTTCACTACACAGCGTGGAGTCCAAAAATTGAAGGCTTCAATTTTTGGACTCCATGCTGTGTAGTGATTAAAAAAATCCCCTGGCGGAGCAACACGGTGGCTCAGTGGTTAGCACTGCAACCTTGCAGTGCTGGAGTCCTGGGTTTGAATTCCGCCAGGAACAACATCTGCAAGGAGTTTGTATGTTCTCACCGTGTTTGCGTGGATTTCCTCTCATACTACAAAGACATACTGATAGGTAAAAAGAAGAAAAAAATGTACATTATGAGCCCTATATGAGGCTCACAATCTACAAAAAAAAAAAATCCCCTGGATACTTAGTCCCCCACACTTACCTGCAAGAACTGCTGCCGCCTCCTCTTCCGGTGTGTATGTCACTCCCCAGAGCTCTGAGCACCCCGCCTCCCTAGGCTGGTATGACTGATGCTGGGAGAAGGCGGGGCTTATTGTGGCTTAGGAGAGTGTGGGTGGGCACAGGGCAGGGAAACGTGAGTGCATCACTCATGTTTCTCCTCCCTGTACCCAGCCTAGGGAGGCGGGGTGCTCGGAGCTCCGGGGAGTGGCATACACTCCGGGAGAGGAGGCTACGACTAAGAGACAACAGTCTCGAAACGCGTCAGCTCTTCCACCATGTGAACGTGGACTTGGTTTGTTTTTCTTTTCACATTCATGCTCGCTTTTGTCCATCTGTTTTTGCATACTTATGGATATATGACAAGCTAGAAGAAAGTATACATGTTTTTTTGTGTACCGTGTGCCTTTTGGAATGTTTTGAAATTTTTTGTCATTTAATTAAAAGCTATGTTTTAGCGCATTACATCATATGATGCTGGACTATGATCTCTTTTTTCTTGTTTATATTACTATCCCGATCCAGGGGATTGGTCCGTGCACTTTTATGCCAGAATTAATTTGGATGGGCTGTGAACTCGCATTGTAATTTTATGCTTTAATTATTGTAATATGTGATCTTGGATTGTTTGTAAGAACACCGTTTGGTGTGCCTTGATGGTGCATGATTTTACTGGGGTTCTTTTTCTCCCCTGAATATACTAAATTCTCTTCTTTTCTCGGCACACCTTAGGTATTTTATATTTATTTAGGTTGTTTATACCCTATTATTAAAGTTTCTCTTGTATTATTCCATGCTGACTAGCTGGCTTTGATACATTATACCTGGAGGAGTTGCGTCTTATTGGTTGGATATATGGTGTTTTGTGGATGTCTTTTACGTCTCACTTCCCCCTTAATGTTACATGTTTTTTATGCATTATGAAATAAAATTTCTTATACTTTTTAAAGCATTTTTTCAGATGTGGTTGTTCTTCTTTTGGGTTGAATTTCAATTTGTTTAATTGTCCCTCACATCATCGGGTCCTCTTCCTAACTTGCTCTATCAGGATGACCTGTCCGCTTCTCCTTCCTTCCTCTTTGCTCCAGAGCGGCCTCTGCAACCTCTATTATGCCCCACAGTCTATTGTGCCACTGTGGGGTATCATTGAGGCTGAAGGGGATGCTGTGGGGCATAATAGAGGCTGCAGGGGCCACTTTGGGGCATAATAGAGGTTGCAGGGGCCGCTGTGGGGCATAATTCTGTGTGCAAGGGATATTTATAAAAGTGTTCATTAGGGGGCAATATATAAATATATATATATATATATATATATATATATATATATATATGTGGTCAGGTGCGTGGTGAAGTGAGGAGTCAAAGATGTCTGTGTTGCAGAGTCAAGTTACAGCCGGAAGAAGTGGTCATGGTGGTCCAAAGGGAAGAAACAGGAAAAGTGGGAAGACGTTTCCTTTAAGTAACATATTACTGCACTGTATTCACTGTAATATTACCACTCGCACCCCCCAACCGCCCCCCCCCGCTCACTGTTATGGTTCTGGGTATATATATAAAAATAATATTTTTAAAACCACAGAACCTCTTGGGCTGCAAAGGCACTGCAGCGAGGTCCACAGGCCCTATGGGCGGCTGTATGTCTGTATGCAACAGTACGGCGGTACCGCACAGTGTGGACTGGGAGCAACACACGTTCACCAGTTAATCTCACTGAGTGAAGGACAGTGCAGCTCCCAATGTGAACAGGCTGGAAACAAAACACAAGACAGCTGCCCAGGGGTAACACTCACCCCAGGTCAGCGACAAACATAATCCCTGGCAATAGCTAGGGGTGCTCCTGCACACAGCTAGGAGTGGGCAAACACCTAGGACCCTGCAGTAGCTAGGAGAGCTCCTGCACACAGCTAGGAGCTTCCAATGATGTTAGACAGGGCAAGCACGGCTACCTGGGAAACCAAACCTGCTGCAGCTCCACAGGCCGGAACAATGTCTATTGCTCCAGGCCTTGGTGTAGAGCTGTCAGTACATTCATGATTTACAGGTCTAACTAATAGCGCCCTATACTGCAACCTGCCTGACCACTGGAGACTCTCCCTGGGACTACTGTCATTAGGACCAGAAATTTTCAGATAAAGTGTGAGCGCCGGGCGGGCGTCGACTCACTCTTTTTAAAGGGAAGTCCCCGCCCAATAGGGGCGGTGGCCATGACCTCACCGCTCATGCTCAGTTGGATAGAACTGGCACTTAGGCTGTGAGCGGCTCCAAAAAGTCCGAGCATGCTCAGTCGGAGAAAACTGAGTCTTAGTCTCCAGAGACTTCACTGCACGCTGTCGGGAGCGAGGGTTGGATTGGCCCGCAGGTGGCGCTGTGCGCCGGAAGGCAAATCTGCAGGACCCCATCCTAACACTCACTCACAAAAACGCTAACCATCCTCCCCCTCCCTCCCACAGTATTCAGTCCGGGGGTGTTGCGTCTTTTGATCATCCACCTCAGGCAGCAGAGAGTCTAGGTTCACCACTGCACCTATATCCTTAACATCCTCTTACCTAAAAGCTCCAGCATCCAGTAGGATCCCAGGCTGACACTACATATGTAGACCTTGTTTTGTTATATGAATTTCTGCATCATTTCTCTATTTGTATTATTCTTGCTAAGTTCACTCATGTTTTCCCTTCTCTTAAGAAACCTGTTAAGTAGTTTTACCCTTACTTCTTGTGAGTGTATAGTGAGCTTAGGTGGTGGTTTTGTCAGTCAGCCACTAGCAAAAGAGAAAGACCCTCCAGCGTTCCTACAGTGCTCACAGCAAGATTCAGTTGAACGTACTGTGCCACAGTGAGGTGAGAATTACAGTGGTTAGTTGAAAGGGGTCTTACAGTTGCAACTTGTGTGATAAAAGTTATGACAAGTATTAAATCGTTACTTCTAAATAGTATGAATAATTACAATGAGCATTATAGATATGTCTGAGAAATCTAGACAGCAATAATAAGGTGATGTCCTGCAGCACTTGCTTTCCAGGTAAAAACATGTTACTGTAGGTCTAAATTATTTGTACAGCTTCTCACCATAATTCATATTCATGGCACATACCTCAGGACTGAAGGACAGTTCTTTTCCCATTACAAAATAATTCCTTTGTTCACCAGTGATATTGCTCTGCAAACAATTATTGATTGACATAGCTCTCTAGAGTAGCTATTCAATTCTTGCAAGTTAAACGACGAGGAGTTATAGATAGGAAAAAATATGCTATTGTCTACCTAATCTTATTTGGAGATGTACCTGCTGTACTACTTAATCTAGGAGCAAAATAACATTTCTTCCTTTGGCATTGTAAACACAGTGCGCATACAAATATATATGAAGTACGTGATTTCCAAGTTTATTAGGACTATACTTACAGTACCTCACACTTTACTTCCACTTACTGCTTTCATAACTTGGCACATGGGCTTTCAATCATGAGCTTTAATAATGTATATATCTTTAACCTTAGGAACAAAACTTCTTTTACAAAATTATTCTGTTTTTGGGGTAGATTTTAGTTCTTAAGAAGGACCTGTTATATTAAAAAATCCAAACTGATCTGCAAGCAGCTTGATAGAGCAGGAGGTGATGGATAAGATAAGATAATAAGTAGAGATGAGTGAACAGTAAAATATTTGTTTTTCATTTCGAATAGCCACTCAATATTCAAATATTCGAATGACTATCGAACACTATTATAGTCTATGGGGAAAAATGCTTTGTTTCAGGGGAACCCACTATTTGACTCAGGAGGGTCACCAAGTCCACTATGACACCCCAGGAAATGATGCCAACACCTCTGCAATGCAACTGGGACAGCAGGGGAAGCATGTCTGGGGGCATCTAACAAGCTCAAGTCACAATTTTACCCCACCATCACAGCCTATCAACTACACACTTTCCACACTCCAAATAAACTCTATCAAAGTGGAAAAATACCTGGAAACCTTCTTTCCTCCCCAATTGGATGAGCAGAAACCCAAATTTGACGCTAAATAAACATTAACAAGCACCCCTTTAAATAACGTTGCCCATGACAACCACAGATGGAATAGGCAATGGGAAATCCAACAGTACCCACCCTTAACTGACATTGTGTGTGTGTGATGTGGTAAGAGCTTCAAAAATTCACTTTACTGGTCCTTAACATGAGCCCTTCCAAATTAAGTTAGAGGCCCTTAAGCTGAGCTACCAGCAGAGATTGAGGCCCTTTAGGTGACTTCAGCCTCTTATCAGCAGAGTTTTAGTCCCTTTAACTTAGTTCGGCCTTGCACCAGCAGAGATTTTTGCCCTTTGGGTGAGTTGAGCCTTGCACCAGCAGAGTGTTAACTCCTTTAAAATTTTTAGCCCCAAAAACGGTGGTTCCAGAACCATCACTCTCATTGTGTGGGATTGATGCAGTGGATTGGACTGAGGACCCAGATATTGACCTTGATTTTGATTGGGAAATTGATAACATTTTGGCATCAAGTCCTGGGGGTACCTTTTATTTAGAGGACCGCAAAGGTGGAGAATTGGCTGCAACCACTACTACCGGTAAAGGTCCTCTAATATCGGACTCTACATTACCTCTACAGGGTTCTGATCAGGTGTTTATAGTCCAAACAAGATGCTCCATTACTTTAGATGTAGATCAGAAACCACTTTCTCTTCCGACACCAGATTTAACCAAGCTTCACCATCATCATCTTGCTGAGATGGAGCCACTAAAGGAAACCTTGCCTTCAAGGCATGTTCTGGAGCTGCAACTGAGCCAAATCTAAACACAGAGTCCTTTGGAACGGAACAAAATTCACCAGCAGTGTTTTTAGCCCTTAGGGTGAGTTGAGGCTTGCACCAGCATGTGTCCCGTAACATCAGGCGGGCCCTAAGTTCTGTGCTTTGCACAAAGTTCCACTTGACCACCGACGCGTGGACAAGTACATGAGGCCAGGAACGCTGCATCTCAATCGCGGCACACTGGCTTAATGTAATTGAGGCTGGGACCGGGTCGCAAACTATGCTGAAACACCACCCTCCTCCTCCTCCTCCGCCATTAAATCGACCCCAGCTATGAGCTGGAAATGCTGAAGCCCTGGCATGGGGAGACGTCAGCAGGCTGTGCTGAAGCTCATCAGCTTGGGGGACAGATAGCACACTGCCTCCGAGGTCAGGGATGCCATCCTGGATAAGATGGCAATGTTTTTTGTCCTGCACCTGTCCTGCACCTGGGCCCAAGCAGATTGGCGTATGTGATAATGGCCGGAACCTGCTAGCAGATCTGGAGCTTGCCAGACTCAAACACAGTCCACACATGGCCCACATTTTCAAATTATTGGTGCAACGGTTTCTAACAACTTACCCCAATTTACACAAGCTACTGGGTAAAGTGCAGTACTTGTGCTCCCACTTTGGCAAGTCTACAATACCTGGTGCTAGCCTCAATACACTCCAGCAATGCCTACATCTGCCTGAAGCACCGGCTGTTGTGCGAGGTCACCACACGCTAAAACCCTAGATACCATACCATATGTTGAGCAGGGTGTGAGAGCAGCAGAGACCTTTGATGGAGTTCCATCTACAAAACCCAAGGGTTCATCAAAGTCAGCTCCCTCAGTTTCTGCACCATGAGTTTCCATGGGTGGCAGAATTATGTGAAATCCTATCCCATCCTTTCCACTGGACAAGAAACATTACCATGCGCTCATCACAATTCCTGATATGACAGCTGCGTTAAGCAGGTTGCAGGGTACAACGCAGACCAGGCCCGAGCACCAGGAACAGGTGTTACAACGGCTAGCGGATAATGCTTCCAGCTGCTTTTCCAGCAGCCAGTCAGCCACTACCTACAGTCGTGTTCATACCCAAGAGTCTGCCCCTCCTTCCTCCCAACATTCCCAATCTTACCAACAGAGTCATCCCACCCTTGCTCCCTCCCAGGATCTCTTTTAGGGTCCTTTTACTGTCTCTCCCTCTGTTGAACCACTTCCCGAATCCCAGGAGCTACCAGACGACTTTGTGTGTACTGATGCCCAAACACTGGAGCATCCGCCATCACCTGGTGATTTTGTGGCTGTAGACCTGCAACCAGCATTTTCCTTCCTCAGTGATGAATATGAGACAGTTGCCATCAGGGCATGCTGTTGTCATGTCCAGTTTGCAGTAAGAGGAGAGTGAGCAATTAGAAGAGGAGTTAGTGGACGACGAGGCCTCTGACCCTAAATGGACAGGGGTGATGTATAGCAGGGAAAGCAGTGTAGATGTGGAGGCAAGCTAAAGCGGAAAAAAGGTGGCTACAGGCAGAGGCATGTCCAGAGGCAGCAAGGCCAAAGATTTTCCATGTACTAGCCACTCATGCAAAACTCGCCTATGTTGCCAGACTTATGCGAGATCTCTCCGTATCTCTGAGGAGTCCACCAAAAGGGTCAGCTTTGACGACACATTAGTGATTTTAACAATCCTGCTCCTGTGTGTGATGCAAGAATCCCTCATCACCATCAGGGATAACGCATTGTAACTGTAACTGTAACACTGGCATGGATAGATGTCAGCAGGCCATGTTGAAGCTCATAAGCTTGGGGGACAGACAACACACTGCCTCCGAGGTGAGGGATGCTATCCTGGATGATATGGCAATATAGTTTTCACTGCTGCACCTGGGCCAAGGCATGTTTGCATATGTGATAATGGCCGGAACCTGCTAGCAGATCTGGATTGTCCAAAAATTTTATTGAGCTTATATAGCGTGACTGAATTGCTGTGTATCACGCTTAGCTTTTGGGGGATAGACCCTTAACAATTGGATTGACCTGATATAGCCTGATTGAATTGCTGTGTCTCCCATTTAGCTTCGGGGGGTACAGCATTAAAAACAGGTTTGAGCCTACTTGGCCTGACTGAATGAACATCTGTCTCCCACTTAGCATTGGGGGGTACAGCATGTGGAAAGCTGGATGTCCCGTATATAGACTGACTTAATTGCTGTGTATCCCACTTAGCTTTGGGGGGTACAGCATTAAAAACAGGTTTGAGACTACTTGGCCTGACTGAATGAACGGCTGTCTCCCACTTAGCACTGTCTCCTTCTCACACTTGGGGTGAAGCAGACGGTCACTTACAGTGCTGCCAAGTCCCATCAAGGTCCCATACATGGGGTGGGATTTATTCTCCCGCATGGAGCTCACCCCGAACAGTATAGATTAATATATAGGATTGTGAGAAATGATTCTATATCATTTGACATTTATTCATCTAAAACTCTGCTCATTTTGAAGTTAGGAGTCAGGTAAGTGGCCATATCTATTTCTATGTGTAAAGCAATAATAGAAAAGGGGTGGGCTATGCTTATGATATAAAAAATGGGAGTTATCTATCATATGCACAAACTGCACAATCTGCAAACCACAAATCATATGCATATTTGAGATTGAGACTCTCACCCAAGTATATTATAAAATGTAATACTTTATTAACATACACTATGTGATCAAAAGTATCCAGACACCCCCAATAACATACGTTTTTCATATTAGGTGCATTGTGCTGCCACCTACTGCCAGGTACTCCATATCAGTGACCTCAGTAGACTTTAGACATAGTGAGAGAGCAGAATGGGGCGCTCCGCGAAACTCATGGACTTCGAACGTGGTCAGGTGATTGGGTGCCACACATCATGCAGGTCAATGCCAAACGACACCTCGCTTGGTGTAAGGAACGTAAACATTGGACGATTGAACAGTGGAAAAACGTTGTGTGGAGTGACGAATCATGGTACACAATGTGGTGATCCGATGGCAGGGTGTGGGTATGGCGAATGCCCGGTGAACGTCATCTGCCAGCGTGTGTAGTGCCAACAGTAAAATTCGGAAGGCGGTGGTGTTATGGTGTGGCCGTGTTTTTCATGGAGGGGGCTTGCACCCCTTGTTGTTTTGCATGGCACGATCACAGCACACGCCTACATTGATATTTTAAACACCTTATTGCTTCCCACTGTTGAAGAGCAATTTGGGGATGGCGATTGCATCTTTCAACACCATCGAGCACCTGTTCATACTGCACGGCCTGTGGCGGAATGGTTACATGACCATAACATCTCTGTAATGGACTGGTCTGCACAGAGTCCTGACTTGAATCCTATAGTACACCTTTGGGATGTTTTGGAATGCCGACTTCGTGCCAGGCCTCACCGACCTACATCGATACCTCTCCTCAGTGCAGCACTCCGTGAAGAATGGGCTGCCATTCCCCAAGAAACCTTCCAGCACCTGGTTGAACATATGCCTGCGAGAGTGGAAGCTGTCATCTAGGCTAAGGGTGGGCCAACACCATGTTGAATTCCAGCATTACCGATGGAGGGCGCCACAAACTTGTAAGTAATTTTCAGCCAGGTGTCCGGATATTTTTGACCACATAGTGTACAACTAAAACCTAGTTTAAAATTAACACGTTGCTTCCCAACACCATACAACAATAAAGAATATTGAAAATTTGCCAATATTATTAACTGCTACTTCACTAGGTCAGTGGCTGTAACATACAGACATGCCACCAAGAGTAGGTGGTATTACATTATTATACTGTACTATGCCAATGGTATAAATACTGAGTACGAAGGTATCCTATCAGACACTAACCTAACTGTCCCTGGCTGTCCCTACCCAAACTACTGGATGTATGTGATGTAGCAAGAAGCAAATTAAATCCATGAATAGCAGAGGAAAATGCAACAAGAAGGTCAACACACATCACCTCTCTAGGAGGCTTTGTCAGGGGTGCTAAAAATTGCTAAATTATTATGATGTATGTAATAAACCTTACCTACTTAATGACACAGCTGCATATACACGATGCATGCTGAATATATGGTACTCAGCCGGATATAATTGCACAGTGGTGAGGAAATGACCATAGTTAGGAGCTCATAAGTGGAAATCATACTGTGAGCAGCGGCCAATATTATATAACATTTAAATTCAAATATATGCATGTTCCAAATATCATTTGACAAAGTGACATCATTTAACAAATATCATTTGACAAAGTGGTACACAATGTGGCGATCTGATGGCAGGGTGTGGGTATTTTGCGAACAACAGTAAAATTTGGAGGCGGTGGTGTTATGGTGTGATCGTGTTTTTCATGGAGTGGGCTTGTATCACTTGTTTTGTGTGGCACTATCACAGCACAGGCCTACATTGATATTTTACAGCTACAGCTAAAGATTTTCACACAACAATTTTCACATGACTCTCTACGAACATATGGCTTCGTGGTCTACAGATGTATTGATGAATCAGTTCATGGGTCAGTAAGTATCTACACATGTCAGGATGACTAATAGACGTCCCACTAGTACCTATGGGCACCTATTTTTTGGTTGGTGGGAAGAGACACAGGTGTACTCTTCGCCCGCCTTTAAACAGCACATCTTTAAATGGTATTGTTATATAGATTTTGTGCTATTATTGTGGAGAGGTGACCAGGAGTCTTGCAACTTGTTTATTGACAAATTGAACCAGAATGATTTAAACATATATCTAACTAGTAATATCTTTGGTTCCACCATAGAGTTTTTAGATCTCAAACTGATACAAGGGGTACCACTTTGACAAATTTACATGGAAAGGAAACTTACAGTCTACTACATTTTTCGACATTTCATTCCCCTCATCTTAAAAGGGGAACTCCAAATGGACATTATGCAAGACTTTGGAGGATCTGTTTAGAAAACACGGATTCTGATATACAGGCATTGGATATGACAAAGTTATGCAAAGAGAAGGGATATGCCAAGAGTTTGCTGTCTAATACTGTAATTACAACAGTGTAAATGCAACTTGGAGCCAGGATCTTCTTCAAACCAGAGTATGCACACAGTACAAGGCAGTGTGAACAAGCAATGAGTAGAAATGCATACTATATCGGAACACCATTTTACTTACAGATAAAAAACTGAGATCACTCTACTTCTAAAACCAATTGTAACAGCAATGAAAGCCCCTAACCGACACAATAAATCCACTCACAGTTTCTTCAACAATCCACCTGTTTGAACAGAGAATACAAGATATCTACCAATGCGGGAACTGCCGTATTTGTCTATACAATCAAGTACTTACCATGTTTACAAAGGCAGTAGACAACTTGGAGCATCATATTCATGACTATATAAGGCTAGAATTGCTGTTTATGTTTTGGTCTGTTCCTACCAGAAAATTTGTTTAGATTAGACCACACAGGAATTGAGGATTCAGTAACATTTCTCTACTATAAACCTGGAATACAGTGATCAAAACGAGGGGAACAGCTTAACCTTTGTGGCCACAAACTATCTAGTACAACAAAGTAGGTAGTGGTAGACAAATCTCTCAAGATTCATTTCAGTTTTGGTGGTTTGGGTCCCGGGTTCATTTGGGGACAAACTAGTTTGGTACCAACCACATTTTAAATAGGCTAAAAACAGATTGTAGAATACGCTTAGGGAACCCATCTATCCAATTTCTAGCTCTCTAAGGCACACAGATGAAGTTATGTCAAATTGAATATGAAATGTATAGTATGTCTATGGAAAAACCCTGAGAGGTTCCCCTTAATCTTCCCCAAGCAGGCTTTTTCAATGTTGGGCATGCACAGTGACTGGAATTACTATCACCATTGCCACCACCCTCTTCATTTGATGTCAGCTTGTTACCCTGACCTATTTGCCAAATTGCTTTGTCTCTCTGGCTTTGACCCTTGGCTTGCTGACTTAGCTTCTGTGTTTTTGTCCTGTCTTGTTCTGTGTTACACTTATTTATAGGAAGGGTTTTGCTGCCCAGTTGCCATCTGTTACCTATGACAGTTCAGGCAAGTAGGCAGGGACAGGGCTGGGTCGAGTTTAAGGCTCACTGCCTCTGTCTTTCCCTTCTTCCATTGTTCCAGCAGCTAGAACAATGCTGTGTCATTGCTGTTATCTGATTGTAAAATGATTAATACATAGAGGTAGTAGTGTTTGTTGTGTCTTTTGCAACAATCAGTAGTTTATCTTAGAAAATGACATGTGGTTAGTTGTTTTTCAGAAGGAAGAGCAGGGTAAAGGAACATGCCAGCAGCTGGCAGAATAAGGCTGCTGGTGAGGAATGTGACCTAGGTGGGAGTCTGCAACCATGGCTCCCGATGCATGGAGAAGGAGGAGAACATTGATCACATCTCTTGTTGATGTGTGTTTGGTCTCTTGTTGCCAGAACTCTCTAAGGACAGAGTGTAGAGGAGGTAGTGGTTAACTCCTAACATGGGAGTGAAGCTAGGGTTGCTTGTTTTACCTGCCACCACTAGTTGCTAGATTTTTGTATAGTGATTGTTTGTTGAGTGGCTTTCATGATGTTAGTTGAATAATCACTCTGTGCAGTGCTGAATAATGAGCAATGCCAGTACTATGGGATTTGGTTAAGTGGTTGACTAGTGGTCTAGGCCCATGAGGTAGACAATGGTGACCTAGCCAGAAGCCGATCTAGGAATAAACTGGGACTTGTATACCTTAGGTCTTTTGAATAAAGTGAGACTTTGAGTCTTTAGTCATATGAGTAGTTTTGTCAGTGTGTGTCTTAGGTCCTGTGAGTAGCTAGGGTCTTGTGCGTGTTAGATTCTGTGTGTATCTTGGGTGTTGTAAGTCTTGGGCCCTGCAAGTAGCATAGATAGACCTATTCTGTTAGAAATGTAAATGTACTGTTAGTGTGTCTAGGGGTTTCTACCATGCAGCACAAGCAAGTGACTGTGATGTAGCCCTGAATGTGTGTATAATTCTATAAAATTATAATTTTTTTATATAATATAAAATTTTATTTTAAGGAGTAGGAGCTTGATCAGTAGGGCTAGTGTGCCATTTATGTTAGTAGTACATACTTGGATTTGTAGACTATTAATGTGTTAAATGGAGGTTGATGTTAATGGCTGCTGAAGTGCACTGCCAGGTGTATTATCCTAAATTATGCCTTTAATTCATGGCTGATTCTGTTGTATGTTAAAGTACATCTGCAGGTGAAAGACCTATAAATTATTAAGTCTACAGTGTGGTCAAAATATCTCCATAGTGTGGACAAAATGGCAGAGAGAGGGACTTCCTCCCCACAGGGCAGGCAGCTAAAGATGGAGAAGAGCTCTCAGAGAAGAAGAAGAATCTGAGGGCTTGCTTCAACCACTTTCTGCTAAGTGGTAGAAGTAGAAGTATTTCCTACTTCGTATATCCCCAATTCATTTTGTAGCCATTCTTGGCTTTGGCTCAAAAAACAATTACTTGAGATAGCCATGCATATCCTGATATCTCTCTATTAACAGTAGCAAGGGAATGGGGTTTCCATTCTCAATGTAGGTGCTGATCCTTGTAATTATGCAATGAATGAGAATCTTCTTTTAGCTGTCAGCTACTTGAAATAATGTGAAAATGCCTAAATCATATCTGAGAATTTTAGGAATGGATAATGGAAATAAATTAATATCTAAATATTTTACATTTTGCTTGGGATTTGGTTATAAAATTACGAACCAATCTCTTGTATTTCAGGTAGAGTCTGAATGACAAACCACTGTAGCTGTCACTTTAGTGATCATTGGAGATATTAAAGTATAAAGTAACTATAATATACATTAGTTCAGGCTCAATTGAACACATTGGACCAATGCGTTGTATAATTTATCATGAGCAAAGTATTACTCGTCTCTGATATTGTTTTGACCTCTTTGGCAATTGTGGTTACATATGGTCATTTATAGATACTACAAATAGTGTTCTGATTGAATGCCAAAAGCCATTTACAATTTAGATGTGAAGTGATATTAACAACCTCTTTATGAATTGTATCATTTACTGAGAACATGAGCACTGTTATTTTTATGGCTATTCTTTGCCAGTGTTGGGAAATCAAACGGCACTCATTAAAAAATTAATTTGTCATACTCGCGTGATCCGCTTTAGTCAGGCTTAGAATCAAATAACCTCCACCGGAGCACAAGACGTTTCAACTGATAAAACATCCTAGAATTTTTCTACATTGAGTTGAGTGACTTTTTTTCTTAACTTTGTTTTAAGCTGTAGCGGTTTGGGAACATTTCCAGGCTCAGACAGAAAGAAGGATTGCTCTCATTACGATAAGAGACTTTTTTCTCTACTGTTGGATAATAAATATATGACTAATGTTTTCAAGGTAGTGCATAGCACGAGCAATCTAACAGCAGATCAATGGCAGAAAAACAATGTTATCTTAATAAGGTAAGGACAAATTAAGCTGCTCAGCTCTACCTTTACCTTAGTATAGGACTCACTCACATCATTGTGTCCAATGTGAGAAGGTGAAAGGCAAAGTGCTGGAATCACGCTATATCAGCCCCCAGATTCCTTACTTATGTGTGGTCCAGTGCAGGTTTGGAGTAGGCATCAGCCCCAGTTGTGGTTCAGAGGCTCGTTGTTGGGCCATAAACACCTGTCGAGCCTGTACTTCAGGGCAAACCCTGAGAGAAGAGGAGGCTGCTGGGTCTGTCCTGTAAACCTGAGTCTGGTGAGACCAATTTGTGCTTGTGTTTTTCATGTGGCTAGTAGTAATCCACACGTATAGTTGGGTTATAACTTCTATTTAGTCGCTCGGACGAGCAGGAATTTGTTTTATTTTTGCCTGAAGTTAAGGCTGTATTTTGTTTTCGTCATTTGTGCCTGAAGTGAAGGTTTGTTTATTTTTCCATTTTTTGGTAAATAAACCAGTTTACTGCACATCTTTGTGTCCCTGTCTTGACTGTTTGGATCAGCACCATCGCTTCTACCAAGCTACCTTCCACCATAAACTATATGTTCAGAAACAGGAAAGGTTATGATAGTAGGCATAGCAGTAGTTCTGTTGTACCACAGTTCTACTTGACTAACATTTGGGGGGGATTAGGTTATATAGGACTTGCAGTAGAATAATATGTATTCGTTGTTGTAGACAAACATTAGATCCCATACATGCTACTGTATTATTAGCTTGTGCTGTATGAACTTTCAGGGTATGAACTTTCGTCTCATCGTATGTTATTTTATGGATTCATTTGAAATGGCATCATCCAACATATGCTTTATTAACCCCTTCCCAACATCGACTGTACATGTATTAAACACTAGGTAGAAACATTCTCAAGTGAAGTAGTCTGGTATATTTTATTCATCCATCATGAGGAAATATGATGTTCTAGCTCCTCATTGGAGCCATTTTCACCGTACATGTATGGTAGGTGTCAGGTATTCAAACATAGTGCTGGCTGAGGAGATGAACTGTCATGATAGCCATGACTGCCTGCTGTTTTATCTCACAGACAGGTACCAGCAGTGTCTGTGATCAGACACTAATGACTCTTAATCTATGAAGGAAGTTTATCGAGAACCATAGAAGCATAATACTGTCTGTAGTATACAGTTTGGCACAATTGTCAAATCTCAATCTCAATTGTCTTACCATTAGAAGAGCTATAGGCATTTTGGATTACCCTGCTAACAGGCTCAGATTGGTAGAGGTGAACAAGTTATTTCTCTTATGGGATCCAGAGCAAAGTAGGCCCTTACCTCATCCTGCCATAGAAGAGTACACTCATCATACCTCATTCAGATACTCAATATACAGAAACTCAACCAGGCTAAATATATATTGGGCAGATAATTCAAGAAACTACAGAATTTTAATATACTGTAGGCACAATGGATGATTGGGATGACATAGAGTCAGTCCAACAAATACCTGTCCTTCTTGGTTCCCATGATCTGTATCATACTGTAGGTTCTCCAATCATCTTGCAGTGTCTTGTTTCTGCTCTATAAGCACATATCTTGTGCTCATAGAGCTAAGAGGGCCTTAATTCATAGCAAGTGCCAGGCAGGAGGCTACTGACAGGACCATACAACAGAAACAATCAGAGGCATCAGCAAAGCAGGAAGATACTGTTGAAAAAAAAAAAAAAAGCTGGTGACATTTTAATAATCTGTGAATGAGTGTGAGGCAATATTTGCATGTTACTGTATAGCAGGCCCCTAAAATGAATTTTACTGATGGGTCCTAGGTACCCTACTCCATTACTGCATGCAAATTATTAAAAACTAACATCTATAATGCCAGAGGTCATCTTGAAGAAAACGTTGAAGAATGTAAAGTTTGCTAATCAATATTTATATAAAATTGAAATGATAGCTTTGGACATTGACAAAAATAGACTAATTTAATAGTGCAAAAATGGTGAATGCCATATACTAATTTTGTTATGTATTTGATGTGTAGTGTCTAAATGTGTAATATGTATGTGCAATTTTAATGCAGAGAGAGTAGGCTCCATAGCCTTTCTTTACACCATCAAGATAAATCTAATCCTTGAAGAATGTAAAGTTTGATAATCAATATTTATATAAAACAGAAGTGATAGCTTTGGACATTGACCAAAACGAACTATAATTTAATAGCCCAATAACGTTTACATTTTTAATTGAATCTAAAATCTGCACGTTATTATACTAGCTGTAATAACAGCATACCACCATCATTATGTTCAGTTATTTACAATCATATAGTAATACTACTTTTTTTTTTGCTATTTCTTAACACTTTTTGAAGCTACTTCTTTCAAAAAGCTGTTCTTGCTCACAAAAGATTTGCTAGACTATCACTAATTTCAACCAGTATTCTTGCTGAAAGCCTAAATTGTTTGTATTGTGGCTCATATTGACAAAAGCATTTCCTTAGCAGCCAGCACCATGATGCACAAAGTTCCTGAAAATACTGCTATTAATAGCATTCAATATATTAGGTTACATTAAATATACAGGTAGTATGTAGCAGAATGGATTGATGTTGGCCCAATTGCACTGTTTTCCTACTTTCCACAGAGAAAGGTAATACAAGTTCATGAACAAATTTTCTGTTGCTCCCAAAATTCTTGAATCTTGCAAGACAGCAATGAAAAAAAATGAAAAAAGCTTGATCAGTAAAGCTTGCCTCCAGTTAGAAAGAACTTTTCATAAATGAACAAAGCAGGTAAAACTTTGTTATTTATCTTATTGAAGAGATCTGTTTTCTTCACCTTTTATTAGGCTGCTCTCTTGCTCCTTGTCGCCAATCTTATGCTTGGTTCATACCTGCATTCAGATTTCCATTTGTGGGGTCCACTTGCAAGATTTTTCTCTCCACATATTTAAAGCGGAATGGGGAACGTAATCCCCAAGTGGAGATCAGTCTGGACCTAACCTGACTGTTATTCACATAAGACTCTGTCTCTCTAATGTTAGAAGAGCACAAAGTAACAGAGTGTAGCAGCAATTATTTGAGTGTTTATTCTAGCAGTCTCTTCTTCTCCTCTCCCATCATAAACTAATATGCATAAAGTAACTCAGTCTGAAAAGCTATGTTTAAAGTTTTTTATATTACTTTGTTATAACGTCTCTGCCTGTTAACCTCTCTGTGACACCTTCCACTCACACTCTGCAGCACAGGAGGCATGTTCAGTTTGATTCTTTGCTTAGAATATTTTGTTGCTCCGTGTGAACATTGCTCTATTAGAGATGAGCGAACAGTGTTCTATCGAACTCATGTTCGATCGGATATTAGGCTGTTCGGCATGTTCGAATCGAATCGAACACCGCGTGGTAAAGTGCGCCATTACTCGATTCCCCTCCCACCTTCCCTGGCGCCTTTTTTGCTCCAATAACAGCGCAGGGTAGGTGGGACAGGAACTACGACACCGGTGACGTTGAAAAAAGTAGGCAAAACCCATTGGCTGCCGAAAACATGTGACCTCTAATTTAAAAGAACAGCGCCGCCCAGCTTCGCGTCATTCTGAGCTTGCAATTCACCGGGGACGGAGGTTTCCGTCCAGTTAGCTAGGGCTTAGATTCTGGGTAGGCAGGGACAGGCTAGATAGGAAGGAGAAGACAACCAACAGCTCTTATAAGAGCTAAATTCCAGGGAGAAGCTTGTCAGTGTAACGTGGCACTAACGGGCTCAATCGCCGCAACCCAGCTTTCCCAGGATCCTGAATGGAATACACTGTGTGTATTCCCGTATACCCGATATATACCCCGATACCCGTTCCAACGGTGTGCCCCCCCACCTTCACCCCAGAAATACCCTGCAAGTCCCCTAGCAATAGAATTGGGGCTATATACACCCACAATTTTTACTACTGGTATACAGTGCCATTGTCTGACTGGGAATTCAAAGAATATATTGGGAATACAAATACCCTCATTTCTTGCTACTGCCATATAGTGCCAGTTTCTGACTGGTAATTCAAAGAATATATTGTGGTTACGTGCACCCACAATTTTTACTACTGGTATACAGTGCCATTGTCTGACTGGGAATTCAAAGAATATATTGGGAATACAAATACCCTCATTTCTTGCTACTGCCATATAGTGCCAGTTTCTGACTGGTAATTCAAAGAATATATTGTGGTTACGTGCACCCACAATTTTTACTACTGGTATACAGTGCCATTGTCTGACTGGGAATTCAAAGAATATATTGGGAATACAAATACCCTCATTTCTTGCTACTGCCATATAGTGCCAGTTTCTGACTGGTAATTCAAAGAATATATTGTGGTTACGTGCACCCACAATTTTTACTACTGGTATACAGTGCCATTGTCTGACTGGGAATTCAAAGAATATATTGGGAATACAAATACCCTCATTTCTTGCTACTGCCATATAGTGCCAGTTTCTGACTGGTAATTCAAAGAATATATTGGGGTTACGTGCACCCACAATTTTTACTACTGGTATACAGTGCCATTGTCTGACTGGGAATTCAAAGAATATATTGGGAATACAAATACCCTCATTTCTTGCTACTGCCATATAGTGCCAGTTTCTGACTGGGAATTCAAAGAATATATTGGGGTTACAAATACCCTCATTTCTTGCTACTGCCATATAGTGCCAGTTTCTGACTGGGAATTCAAAGAATATATTGGGGTTACGTGCACCCACAATTTTTACTACTGGTATACAGTGCCATTGTCTGACTGGGAATTCAAAGAATATATTGGGGTTATAAATACCCTCATTTCTTGCTACTGCCATATAGTGCCAGTTTCTGACTGGTAATTCAAAGAATATATTGTGGTTACGTGCACTCACAATTTTTACTACTGGTATACAGTGCCATTGTCTGACTGGGAATTCAAAGAATATATTGGGGTTATAAATACCCTCATTTCTTGCTACTGCCATATAGTGCCAGTTTCTGACTGGGAATTCAAAGAATATATTGGGGTTACGTGCACCCACAATTTTTACTACTGGTATACAGTGCCATTGTCTGACTGGGAATTCAAAGAATATATTGGGGTTATAAATACCCTCATTTCTTGCTACTGCCATATAGTGCCAGTTTCTGACTGGTAATTCAAAGAATATATTGTGGTTACGTGCACCCACAATTTTTACTACTGGTATACAGTGCCATTGTCTGACTGGGAATTCAAAGAATATATTGGGGTTATAAATACCCTCATTTCTTGCTACTGCCATATAGTG
Source organism: Leptodactylus fuscus (assembly GCF_031893055.1). Taxonomy (NCBI): domain Eukaryota; kingdom Metazoa; phylum Chordata; class Amphibia; order Anura; family Leptodactylidae; genus Leptodactylus; species Leptodactylus fuscus. The sequence continues at coordinate 153,739,769 of NC_134266.1, read as the reverse complement.
CCAGTTTCTGACTGGGAATTCAAAGAATATATTGGGGTTACGTGCACCCACAATTTTTACTACTGGTATACAGTGCCATTGTCTGACTGGGAATTCAAAGAATATATTGGGGTTATAAATACCCTCATTTCTTGCTACTGCCATATAGTGCCAGTTTCTGACTGGTAATTCAAAGAATATATTGTGGTTACGTGCACCCACAATTTTTACTACTGGTATACAGTGCCATTGTCTGACTGGGAATTCAAAGAATATATTGGGGTTATAAATACCCTCATTTCTTGCTACTGCCATATAGTGCCAGTTTCTGACTGGTAATTCAAAGAATATATTGTGGTTACGTGCACCCACAATTTTTACTACTGGTATACAGTGCCATTGTCTGACTGGGAATTCAAAGAATATATTGGGGTTATAAATACCCTCATTTCTTGCTACTGCCATATAGTGCCAGTTTCTGACTGGTAATTCAAAGAATATATTGGGGTTACGTGCACCCACAATTTTTACTACTGGTATACAGTGCCATTGTCTGACTGGGAATTCAAAGAATATATTGGGGTTATAAATACCCTCATTTCTTGCTACTGCCATATAGTGCCAGTTTCTGACTGGGAATTCAAAGAATATATTGGGGTTACGTGCACCCACAATTTTTACTACTGGTATACAGTGCCATTGTCTGACTGGGAATTCAAAGAATATATTGGGGTTATAAATACCCTCATTTCTTGCTACTGCCATATAGTGCCAGTTTCTGACTGGTAATTCAAAGAATATATTGTGGTTACGTGCACCCACAATTTTTACTACTGGTATACAGTGCCATTGTCTGACTGGGAATTCAAAGAATATATTGGGAATACAAATACCCTCATTTCTTGCTACTGTCATATAGTGCCAGTTTCTGACTGGTAATTCAAAGAATATATTGTGGTTACGTGCACCCACAATTTTTACTACTGGTATACAGTGCCATTGTCTGACTGGGAATTCAAAGAATATATTGGGGTTATAAATACCCTCATTTCTTGCTACTGCCATATAGTGCCAGTTTCTGACTGGGAATTCAAAGAATATATTGGGGTTACGTGCACCCACAATTTTTACTACTGGTATACAGTGCCATTGTCTGACTGGGAATTCAAAGAATATATTGGGGTTATAAATACCCTCATTTCTTGCTACTGCCATATAGTGCCAGTTTCTGACTGGTAATTCAAAGAATATATTGTGGTTACGTGCACCCACAATTTTTACTACTGGTATACAGTGCCATTGTCTGACTGGGAATTCAAAGAATATATTGGGGTTATAAATACCCTCATTTCTTGCTACTGCCATATAGTGCCAGTTTCTGACTGGGAATTCAAAGAATATATTGGGGTTACGTGCACCCACAATTTTTACTACTGGTATACAGTGCCATTGTCTGACTGGGAATTCAAAGAATATATTGGGGTTATAAATACCCTCATTTCTTGCTACTGCCATATAGTGCCAGTTTCTGACTGGTAATTCAAAGAATATATTGTGGTTACGTACACCCACAATTTTTACTACTGGTATACAGTGCCATTGTCTGACTGGGAATTCAAAGAATATATTGGGGTTATAAATACCCTCATTTCTTGCTACTGCCATATAGTGCCAGTTTCTGACTGGGAATTCAAAGAATATATTGGGGTTACGTGCACCCACAATTTTTACTACTGGTATACAGTGCCATTGTCTGACTGGGAATTCAAAGAATATATTGGGAATACAAATACCCTCATTTCTTGCTACTGCCATATAGTGCCAGTGTCTGACTGGGAATTCAAAGAATATATTGGGGTTACGTGCACCCACAATTTTTACTACTGGTATACAGTGCCATTGTCTGACTGGGAATTCAAAGAATATATTGGGAATACAAATACCCTCATTTCTTGCTACTGCCATATAGTGCCAGTTTCTGACTGGTAATTCAAAGAATATATTGGGGTTACGTGCACCCACAATTTTTACTACTGGTATACAGTGCCATTGTCTGACTGGGAATTCAAAGAATATATTGGGAATACAAATACCCTCATTTCTTGCTACTGCCATATAGTGCCAGTTTCTGACTGGTAATTCAAAGAATATATTGGGGTTACGTGCACCCACAATTTTTACTACTGGTATACAGTGCCAATTTCTAACTAGGAATTCAAAATGCGCAAGGCTCCCGGAAAGGGACGTGGACGAGGCCGTGGGCGAGGTCGGGGGAATGGTTCTGGGGAGCAAGGTAGCAGTGAAGCCACAGGGCGTCCCGTGCCTACTCCTGTGGGGCAGCAAGCATTGCGCCACTCCACAGTGCCAGGGTTGCTTGCCACATTAACTAAACTGCAGGGTACAAACCTTAGTAGGCCCGAGAACCAGGAACAGGTCTTGCAATGGCTGTCAGAGAACGCTTACAGCACATTGTCCAGCAGCCAGTCAGACTCTGCCTCCTCTCCTCCTATTACCCAACAGTCTTGTCTTCCTTCCTCCCAAAATTCCGAAGCTTTACAGAACAATAACCCAAACTGTCCCTGCTCCCCAGAGCTGTTCTCCGCTCCTTTCATTGTCCCTCAACCTGCCTCTCCACGTCACGATTCCACGAACCTAACAGAGGAGCATCTGTGTCCAGATGCTCAAACACTAGAGTCTCCTCCATCTCCGTTCGATTTGGTGGTGGATGACCAGCAACCCACCCTCATCGACGATGATGTGACGCAGTTGCCGTCAGGGCATCCAGTTGACCGGCGCATTGTGCGGGAGGAGGAGATGAGACAGGAGTTGGAAGAGGAAGTGGTGGATGATGAGGACACTGACCCGACCTGGACAGGGGGGATGTCAAGCGGGGAAAGTAGTGTGGATGTTGAGGCAGGTGCAGCACCAAAAAGGGTAGCTAGAGGCAGAGGCAGAGGTCAGCAGCTTAGGTGAAGCCAGGCCACACCCGGAATCTCCCAAGATGTTCCAGTTCGTACCCAGCCCCGAAAAACTCCCACCTCGAGGGCACGTTTCTCGAAGGTGTGGAGTTTTTTCAAGGAATGCGCCGAGGACAGATATAGTGTTGTCTGCACAATTTGCCTCTCGAAATTGATTAGGGGCTCTGAGAAGAGCAACCTGTCCACCACTTCAATGCGCCGTCATTTGGAATCCAAGCACTGGAATCAGTGGCAGGCAGCAACGGCAGGACAAAGGCCGCCTGCCGTTCACGCCACTGCCACTGCCTCTGCCACTGCCTCTGCCTCTGCCACTGCCACTGCTGACTGTGCTGGCGATGCACTCCAGAGGACGAGCCAGGACACCACTTCATCTGCCTCCGCCACTTTGTTGACTTCTACCTCATCCTCCCCTGGTCCTGTCTTATCTCCTTCTCCTGCACCATCAAAGGCACCATCAGGCGTTTCTTTACAACAACCCACCATCTCTCAGACATTGGAGCGGCGGCAGAAATACACTGCTAACCACCCACACGCGCAAGCCTTGAACGCCAACATCGCTAAACTGCTGGCCCAGGAGATGTTGGCGTTCCGGCTTGTTGAAACTCCCGCCTTCCTGGACCTGATGGCAACTGCGGCACCTCGCTATGCCGTCCCTAGCCGTCACTACTTCTCCCGGTGTGCCGTCCCCGCCTTGCACCAGCACGTGTCACTCAACATCAGGCGGGCCCTTAGTTCCGCGCTTTGCACAAAGGTCCACTTGACCACCGACGCGTGGACAAGTGCATGCGGACAGGGACGCTACATTTCACTGACGGCACACTGGGTGAATGTAGTTGAGGCTGGGACTGCTTCCCAAACTGGCCCGGTGTACCTCGTCTCCCCGCCTAACATTCCTGGCAGGGACACGAGAAGAACACCCCCCTCCTCCTCCTCCTCTACCGCCTCCTCCTCCGCCACCGCCTCCTCCTCCGCCACCGCCTCCTCCTCCGCTGTTAGATTGACCCCAGCTACGAGTTGGAAATGTTGCAGCACTGGCGTTGGTAGACGTCAGCAGGCTGTGCTGAAGCTGATCAGCTTGGGGGACAGACAGCACACTGCCTCCGAGGTGAGGGATGCCCTCCTCGATGAGACGGCAATATGGTTTGAGCCGCTGCACCTGGGCCCAGGCATGGTCGTTTGTGATAACGGCCGGAACCTGGTAGCAGCTCTGGAGCTTGCCGGACTCCAACATGTTCCATGCCTGGCCCACGTCTTCAACCTAGTGGTGCAACGTTTCCTAAAGAGCTACCCCAATGTTCCAGAGCTACTGGTGAAAGTGCGGCGCATGTGCGCCCACTTTCGCAAGTCGACAGTAGCCGCTGCTAGCTTAAAATCTCTCCAGCAACGCCTGCATGTGCCACAACACCGGCTTTTGTGCGACGTCCCCACACGCTGGAACTCAACGTTTCAGATGTTGAATAGAGTGGTTGAGCAGCAGAGACCTTTGATGGAATACCAGCTACAAAACCCTAGGGTGCCACAAAGTCAGCTGCCTCAGTTTCACATCCATGAGTGGCCATGGATGAGAGACCTTTGTGACATCCTACGGGTCTTTGAGGAGTCCACAAGGAGGGTGAGCTCTGAGGATGCGATGGTGAGCCTTACAATCCCGCTCTTGTGTGTTCTGAGAGAATCCCTGATTGACATCAGGGATAACTCAGATCACACAGAGGAGTTAGGGATAGCATCCGATCCGTCACAGCTGGAGAGTAGGTCCACACATCTGTCCGCTTCACTGCGTTTAATGGAGGAGGAAGAGGAGGAGGAGGAGGAAGAAGAGTTGTCCGATGATGTGATGGTGATACAGGAGGCTTCCGGGCAACTTCGAATCGTCCCATTGTTGCAGCGCGGATGGGTAGACATGGAGGATGAGGAGGAAATGGAGATTGAACTTTCCGGTGGGGCCAGAGGAGTCATGCCAACTAACACTGTGGCAGACATGGCTGAGTTCATGTTGGGGTGCTTTACAACCGACAAGCGTATTGTCAAAATCATGGAGGACAACCAGTACTGGATCTTTGCTATCCTTGACCCCCGGTATAAAAACAACATCTCGTCTTTTATTCCGGTAGAGGGGAGGGCCAATCGCATCAATGCTTGCCACAGGCAATTGGTGCAGAATATGATGGAGATGTTTCCAGCATGTGACGTTGGCGGCAGGGAGGGCAGTTCCTCCAGTAGGCAACCAAGTTCTCACCGGTCCACACAAACGAGGGGCACACTGTCTAAGGTCTGGGACACCTTGATGGCACCCCCTCGCCAAAGTGCCGCCACGGAGGGTCCTAGTGTCACCAGGCGTGAGAAGTATAGGCGCATGTTGCGGGAATACCTTTCCGACCACAGCCCTGTCCTCTCCGACCCCTCTGCGCCCTACACGTATTGGGTGTCGAAGTTGGACCTGTGGCTTGAACTTGCCCTATATGCCTTGGAGGTGCTGTCCTGTCCTGCCGCCAGCGTCCTATCTGAGAGGGTGTTCAGTGCAGCCGGTGGCATCATCACTGACAAGCGCACCCGTCTGTCAGCTGAGAGTGCCGACCGGCTCACTTTGATAAAAATGAACCACCACTGGGTAGAGCCGTCATTTTTGTGCCCACCTGTGTAAAGCACCCCAACATGAAACTCCATGTCTGTACTCAACCTCTCCAATTCCTCCGCATCCTCATACTCATCCACCATAAGCGTTGCACAATTCTGCTAATACTAGGCTCCCTCCACCCTGATTTCCACCAACTCTGCTGGTTAGAGGCTCCCTCCACCATGAATTTGCCCAAACTGGGCTGTTTAGAGGCTCCCTCCACCATGAATTGGTCCAAACTGGGGTTTTTAGAGGCTCCCTCCACCATGAATTGGTCCAAACTTGGCTGTTTAGCGGCTCCCTCCACCATGAATTGGTCCAAACTGGGCTGGTTAGAGGCTCCCTCCACCATGAATTGGTCCAAACTGGGCTGTTTAGCGGCTCCCTCCACCATTAATTGGTCCAAACTGGGCTGGTTAGAGGCTCCCTCCACCATGAATTTGCCCACACTGGGCTGGTTAGAGGCTCCCTCCACCATGAATTTCCCAAAACTTGGCTGTTTAGAGGCTCCCTCCACCATGAATTGGTCCAAACTGGGCTGGTTAGAGGCTCCCTCCACCATGAATTTGCCCAAACTGGGCTGTTTAGAGGCTCCCTCCACCATGAATTGGTCCAAACTGGGTTTTTTAGAGGCTCCCTCCACCATGAATTGGTCCAAACTTGGCTGTTTAGAGGCTCCCTCCACCATTAATTGGTCCAAACTGGGCTGGTTAGAGGCTCCCTCCACCATGAATTTGCCCACACTGGGCTGGTTAGAGGCTCCCTCCACCATGAATTTCCCAAAACTTGGCTGTTTAGAGGCTCCCTCCACCATTAATTGGTCCAAACTGGGCTGGTTAGAGGCTCCCTCCACCATGAATTGGTCCAAACTTGGCTGTTTAGAGGCTCCCTCCACCATTAATTGGTCCAAACTGGGCTGGTTAGAGGCTCCCTCCACCATGAATTTGCCCAAACTGGGCTGTTTAGAGGCTCCCTCCACCATGAATTGGTCCAAACTGGGTTTTTTAGAGGCTCCCTCCACCATGAATTTGCCCACACTGGGCTGGTTAGAGGCTCCCTCCACCATGAATTGGTCCAAACTGGGTTTTTTAGAGGCTCCCTCCACCATGAATTTGCCCACACTGGGCTGGTTAGAGGCTCCCTCCACCATGAATTTCCCAAAACTTGGCTGTTTAGAGGCTCCCTCCACCATTAATTGGTCCAAACTGGGCTGGTTAGAGGCTCCCTCCACCATGAATTGGTCCAAACTTGGCTGTTTAGAGGCTCCCTCCACCATTAATTGGTCCAAACTGGGCTGGTTAGAGGCTCCCTCCACCATGAATTTGCCCAAACTGGGCTGTTTAGAGGCTCCCTCCACCATGAATTGGTCCAAACTGGGGTTTTTAGAGGCTCCCTCCACCATGAATTGGTCCAAACTTGGCTGGTTAGAGGCTCCCTCCACCATTAATTGGTCCAAACTGGGCTGGTTAGAGGCTCCCTCCACCATGAATTGGTCCAAACTGGGCTTTTTAGAGGCTCCCTCCACCATGAATTGGTCCAAACTGGGGTTTTTAGAGGCTCCCTCCACCATGAATTGGTCCAAACTGGGCTGTTTAGCGGCTCCCTCCACCATTAATTGGTCCAAACTGGACTGGTTAGAGGCTCCCTCCACCATGAATGTGCCAAAACTGGGCTGTTTAGAGGCTCCCTCCAACATGAATTGGTCCAAACTGGGGTTTTTAGAGGCTCCCTCCACCATGAATTGGTCCAAACTTGGCTGTTTAGAGGCTCCCTCCACCATTAATTGGTCCAAACTGGGCTGGTTAGAGGCTCCCTCCACCATGAATTTGCCCACACTGGGCTGGTTAGAGGCTCCCTCCACCATGAATTTCCAAAAACTTGGCTGTTTAGAGGCTCCCTCCACCATTAATTGGCCCAAACTGGGCTGGTTAGAGGCTCCCTCCACCATGAATTGGTCCAAACTTGGCTGTTTAGAGGCTCCCTCCACCATTAATTGGTCCAAACTGGGCTGGTTAGAGGCTCCCTCCACCATGAATTTGCCCAAACTGGGCTGTTTAGAGGCTCCCTCCACCATGAATTGGTCCAAACTGGGTTTTTTAGAGGCTCCCTCCACCATGAATTTGCCCACACTGGGCTGGTTAGAGGCTCCCTCCACCATGAATTTCCCAAAACTTGGCTGTTTAGAGGCTCCCTCCACCATTAATTGGTCCAAACTGGGCTGGTTAGAGGCTCCCTCCACCATGAATTGGTCCAAACTTGGCTGTTTAGAGGCTCCCTCCACCATTAATTGGTCCAAACTGGGCTGGTTAGAGGCTCCCTCCACCATGAATTTGCCCAAACTGGGCTGTTTAGAGGCTCCCTCCACCATGAATTGGTCCAAACTGGGCTGGTTAGAGGCTCCCTCCACCATGAATTTGCCCAAACTGGGCTGGTTAGAGGCTCCCTCCACCATGAATTGGTCCAAACTGGGGTTTTTAGAGGCTCCCTCCACCATGAATTGGTCCAAACTTGGCTGTTTAGAGGCTCCCTCCACCATTAATTGGTCCAAACTGGGCTGGTTAGAGGCTCCCTCCACCATGAATTTGCCCACACTGGGCTGGTTAGAGGCTCCCTCCACCATGAATTTCCCAAAACTTGGCTGTTTAGAGGCTCCCTCCACCATTAATTGGTCCAAACTGGGCTGGTTAGAGGCTCCCTCCACCATGAATTGGTCCAAACTTGGCTGTTTAGAGGCTCCCTCCACCATTAATTGGTCCAAACTGGGCTGGTTAGAGGCTCCCTCCACCATGAATTTGCCCAAACTGGGCTGTTTAGAGGCTCCCTCCACCATGAATTGGTCCAAACTGGTTTTTTTAGAGGCTCCCTCGACCATGAATTTGCCCACACTGGGCTGGTTAGAGGCTCCCTCCACCATGAATTGGTCCAAACTGGGTTTTTTAGAGGCTCCCTCCACCATGAATTTGCCCACACTGGGCTGGTTAGAGGCTCCCTCCACCATGAATTTCCCAAAACTTGGCTGTTTAGAGGCTCCCTCCACCATTAATTGGTCCAAACTGGGCTGGTTAGAGGCTCCCTCCACCATGAATTGGTCCAAACTTGGCTGTTTAGAGGCTCCCTCCACCATTAATTGGTCCAAACTGGGCTGGTTAGAGGCTCCCTCCACCATGAATTTGCCCAAACTGGGCTGTTTAGAGGCTCCCTCCACCATGAATTGGTCCAAACTGGGTTTTTTAGAGGCTCCCTCCACCATGAATTTGCCCACACTGGGCTGGTTAGAGGCTCCCTCCACCATGAATTGGTCCAAACTGGGGTTTTTAGAGGCTCCCTCCACCATGAATTTGCCCAAACTGGGGTGTTTAGAGGCTCCCTCCACCATGATTTTGCCCAAACTCTGCTGGTTAGAGGCTCAATCCACCCTGATTTTCAAAACAAATGTTGGTGCCAACCTCAACTTACTACAAGGGCCAAATTCACTGCTGGTGACAAGCTCTCCTTACTGCAAGTGCCAAATACACATGTTTCAAGGTGTTTTCCTACTGTCAGAGAGGTGGTATTGAGTGTGTAAAGTGTGTAGTTGTTAGGCAGTGATGTTGGGGTAATAGAGGGTCTTTGGTGTGTTAGATGCCCCCAGACATGCTTCCCCTGCTGTCCCAGTGTCATTCCAGAGGTGTTGGCATCATTTCCTGGGGTGTCATAGTGGACTTGGTGACCCTCCAGACACGGATTTGGGTTTCCCCCTTAACGAGTATCTGTTCCCCATAGACTATAATGGGGTTCGAAACCCGTTCGAACACACGAACATTGAGCAGCTGTTCGAATCGAATTTCGAACCTCGAACATTTTAGTGTTCGCTCATCTCTATGCTCTATTACTTCCCCTCTGTAATTGAATTTCCACCATACCTATCTCCTGCACCTTGTTTCCCTCTGTTCTTCAAATAGTTAATCTTAGCCTTGCCTGTTTGATTGACAGTCTGTCTACCAATCAAGTCTGGGGTCATCGGTTTGCTGGCTATTTTGACTCTGTCTTGTGACTTGGTCTTTGCTAGCTTCCTACTTCTCTTATTATTGTATTACTTCTGATCTCTGGCTTCCCTTGTGACTACTCTTTTGGATACGATTTTGCACTGCTTTATCCCTCTGGCTTTGGCCATTGGTTTGCTGACTCCTCTTCTGTGTTGTTTGTCTGTGTTCTGTGTTTCCACTTATATATAGAAAGGGCTTGTCGACCAGTTGTCCTCTGCTGCCTAGGGCAGTAAGGCAAAGGCACAATAGGTGTGAATATGGTCCCAACACAAGTTGTTGCAAAAATTATCAACCCCTCTGATTCATTGTTGATAATTTTTGCAACAACTTGTGTTTGGACCATATTCACACCTATTGCATATTTATCCTGCGGTTTTATGCGTTTTTTTAACCCATTGTCCCCAGAGGACTGCATATCAACATCATATATCAAGGGTATTGGAATAAACGTGGCAGTGAGTGACTATCTGGTGTTTGAGAGAAGATGGCCCCGATTAGGGACACAATAAATATTTCCCCCACGTCCAAACCGCGGCACAACAGATGGGGTATTTGTGCCCCTGTGCGTGTTTTAGGACAGGTGGAATTTTAATTAATTAATTAAATTCAACCCTGACCCCCTCCTATAAGAAGGTAAGAGGAACCTCCTCCCCTTGTGTTTTTTTCTGTCCTGTGTGCAGGACAGGTGGAAGGAGGTTTCTCTTACCTCCTTATTTGTTTCTTTTTTTAACTTTAAGGAACAGGTTTACCTGTCCCTGTGTCGGCTCCAGGCTTGTCGGTGCTCCGGCATCTTCCTGGCTGTTTTCCCCCGGGCCGGCGTCTCTCTCTCTCTGTTCGCGCTGTGCGCGAGCTCTCCCAGGCTCCGGCGGAGTTCTTTCCTTCTGCGCATGCGCGGCTTCTCCGCTGGCGCATGCGCGGTCGGCTGGGAATGCCGGCGGCCGGCCGGATGGGGCGTCTCTGCTCCTCCGGCCGAAAATTAACCCTCTCCCTCCCTGTTGGAGGGAGAAGGGAAGATCTTGGGGGCTCTTTCTTCTGGCCCCTCTTCTCCTTAACCCCAGTTGGGGGAGGAAGTAGAGTCCTTTTGTTATAAAAGGAAAAGTATAAAAAAGTACAAAAAAAAAAAAAAGGGAGAGAGAGGAGGACGTTAGGAGGGAGGTGGGAGGAGCTAGTTCCCTACTCCTCCCCTCCTCTTCCTCTTTTAGGTATTTAAATCTTGTCAGTGCAAGGGTGCAGTTGCTTGCTCTATTTCTGTGGATCAAGCTCCGCTACTCACTGAAAGGACCTAGATCCCTAAGATAGGGTATAAACAAAAAAAAATATATTTATATATAAAACTTCACCTTTATTTAATTTAGTTTAAAAAACTAACTGTATATATAAAAGGTAGAACGTTAATATTGATCGGCCAACCTGACGTTCATAAAGCCAATATACATGTGTACCTTAGTCCATTGGTACACTAGGGATATAGGTATGAAGGGGACCAAGATATTCAAAATGTCCCTATATACTAATACCCTCACTCCCTATATAGTATGTGCGCATGTCAAGGGATCCTGGTTCTGAATACATTTACTCTGAAATCCCATATATCGATATCAGCGAGAGTGCCGATCCCCCCTGAGGATACTGGCCTAATGCCACACCAACAGGGAAGGAAATCGCCACCCTACACCAATGGATATCAGAGCTTCAGACCAGTTGCCCCAGCCACACATATAACTTCTGAAACAGCCCTACGCGTTTCGTCTTATTCAAGACTCTTCAGGGGCAATTTACAAATGTTGTTAATCACGGCAGCATAGAGCTGCATAGATAGATTCTTGGCGGTAGATGTGCTGACCGTCGGCAGGACCGCTCACCGGCAGCGGTGAAGCGTACTGCTCATGCCGATCTATTTAAACCTGTAGCCACTCCCCCCACACCATGCTAAGCCAATCACGCTTAGTATACAAACTCAACCCACTTGTTTGCCCACGTGTGTAGGAACATACGATTCTACATGGGCGGCATTATAGTTGTAAATTACAACTGCCGAACCCTTCTCTAACATCATCCTATATGTACTTCAACTATCCATTCAGGATATAGGGTGCTGGTTATATTCTCCACTTCTGTACATGATCCGTGTCCAATGCGTCCCCAATGAGGTTGACACGCCCCCTTCTTTACGTCACGCGCATGCGCGCGGACCTTTTAAAACAGCTTTTGTTTCTTTTCGCTGTTTCTACTGACAGGAGCTGCAAATATAGGACCGGATCCCGGGAGATAATGATTAACCAATACACAACTTCATCCTTAGTCCCAGGACATTAACACACTATAACAAACAACGGGAAACATATATGTGGGAACCAGATAACTGGCCAGGTTATAAATAATAGGGAAACCTATAAACAGACTCTGATTGTACATAACTCGCTGGACCTACAGCTAAATGACTTAGTGCATCCCAAAGGGATACATTCGACAGATTAAGATACATCTACTAGATACTGTGTAACAAAGGTATACTCTGGTAAGTATAACACCCATCTCAAAACCTATCATGTATACCACTGCCTTATTAAAGGCGGAAATGTGGTAGCCTTAGACAGAGAGAGATACATTGAGATGTGTTGGAGGATGTTGCAGAACACGGAGTGTTATGAGGTGATCACAAGGGATATGGTGGGCGAGTATTCCTCTGAATTAAGAAATATTTTAGATAGAGCCCTCCAGAGGGGACTCATTGATCAGAATGAGAGGGATTTTATGGCGCCTCGGCATCCAGTGCTGGCAACTTTCTACGCACTACCCAAAGTCCATAAAGGGCTGGAACCCCTGAGAGGGAGGCCGATAGTGTCTCAGATAGGGAGTTTGACACAAAATACAAGTATTTATTTGGATAACATCTTAAGGCCATTTGTGTTGGGATTAACATCATATACTAGGGACACTATGGACATCTTACAGAAATTGGAGGGGGTGGTGTTGGAGGAAGGTATGGCGTTTGCTAGCCTGGATGTCGAGGCGCTTTATTCCTCTATTCCACACACCAAGGGATATGAGGCCGTTCGGTATTTTTTGAAATCACGGAGGGTACAGATGCAGTCACATAATGAACTGGTCATGGAACTTTTGTCCTTTGTTTTAGAAAGGAATACATTCTCATTTGAGGGGCGTGTCTTCCACCAGCTGAGGGGGACGGCTATGGGGAGCCCTGTGGCCCCCACGTACGCAAACCTCCTCCTCGGCTGGTGGGAGGAAACAGTGGTATATGCTGAGGATGCCACATGGAGTGAATGTATTGATCTTTGGAGTCGATATATCGATGATGTTCTGATTCTGTGGAAGGGAACTAAAGATCAGTTTGATCAGTTCGTTAATCAGTTGAATGTGAACGAATTAGGACTTAGGTTCACGGCAGAGTTTCATACAGAGCATATGACCTTCTTGGATTTAAAACTTACCAGGTTGAGGGATGGGAGAATATCTACGACCGTCTACCGTAAGCCAACGGCAACTAACAGCTTACTTAATTGGGGGAGTTGTCACCCGGAACCTTTGAAAAGGGGAGTACCTACTGGGCAGTTTTTACGAGTTAGGCGTAATTGCTCCTTAGAGGAGGATTTTTCCAGGGAGTCTCGTGAACTGTCCTTTAGATTACAAGAACGGGGTTTTCCCCAACAAGTGATCAAGAAGGCATATAGAAGGGCGAAGGGGACAGAACGTACTACACTTCTGGTCCCTAGAACACGGGCAAAAGAGGCGGATGTGGCAAGGGTCATTGGGACATATGACTGTCGCCATAAGGAAGTGCGATCAATACTCCAGAAGTATTGGAATATTTTGAGGGCAGATGACGTGATAGGGGGAATAATTGGTGATACACCCAATATCACGTTTAGGCGTGGACGAAATTTGAAGGATAGATTGGTCCATAGCCACTTACCTAGATCACCGCAACAGAAAACTTGGCTAAATGGAAAGAAACCAATGGGTACTTTTAGCTGCGGTAAATGTACAGCGTGCCCCTTCATCGATAAAAATAAGTCCTTCCACAATAGCACTCGGGATATATCGTTTTCCATTAGGGATTTTGCCACATGTACCACTATGGGTGTTATTTACTTGTTGAGTTGTTCTTGTCCCATGCTGTATGTGGGAAAAACAATTAGACAATTGAGGAGGAGAGTGAGGGACCACATCTGTGACATTCAAAATCAGAGGGACACGCCGGTGGCAAGGCATTTTGTAACCAAACATGCTGGAATTGTAGCCGGCCTTAAGGTCCAAGTCATAGAGGTGGTGAAACCCCCGGTGAGAGGGGGGGATTGGGACCGATTGATTTTACAGAAAGAAGCTCAATGGATATACAGATTGGATACTGTATCCCCGAAGGGGCTGAATGAGCAGCTGGATTTTACCTGCTTCATATAAAAAATATAAAAAAGATAACATCAGTTTTAATTGCCATCTGTAAATTTAGTGTAAAACAACATTTTTGAGATGTCACCAATGGTCTTTTGCCCTCTATCTCTCTAGCCCTTTTCCCGAAGTTATTTAATAAGGCAGTGGTATACATGATAGGTTTTGAGATGGGTGTTATACTTACCAGAGTATACCTTTGTTACACAGTATCTAGTAGATGTATCTTAATCTGTCGAATGTATCCCTTTGGGATGCACTAAGTCATTTAGCTGTAGGTCCAGCGAGTTATGTACAATCAGAGTCTGTTTATAGGTTTCCCTATTATTTATAACCTGGCCAGTTATCTGGTTCCCACATATATGTTTCCCGTTGTTTGTTATAGTGTGTTAATGTCCTGGGACTAAGGATGAAGTTGTGTATTGGTTAATCATTATCTCCCGGGATCCGGTCCTATATTTGCAGCTCCTGTCAGTAGAAACAGCGAAAAGAAACAAAAGCTGTTTTAAAAGGTCCGCGCGCATGCGCGTGACGTAAAGAAGGGGGCGTGTCAACCTCATTGGGGACGCATTGGACACGGATCATGTACAGAAGTGGAGAATATAACCAGCACCCTATATCCTGAATGGATAGTTGAAGTACATATAGGATGATGTTAGAGAAGGGTTCGGCAGTTGTAATTTACAACTATAATGCCGCCCATGTAGAATCGTATGTTCCTACACACGTGGGCAAACAAGTGGGTTGAGTTTGTATACTAAGCGTGATTGGCTTAGCATGGTGTGGGGGGAGTGGCTACAGGTTTAAATAGATCGGCATGAGCAGTACGCTTCACCGCTGCCGGTGAGCGGTCCTGCCGACGGTCAGCACATCTACCGCCAAGAATCTATCTATGCAGCTCTATGCTGCCGTGATTAACAACATTTGTAAATTGCCCCTGAAGAGTCTTGAATAAGACGAAACGCGTAGGGCTGTTTCAGAAGTTATATGTGTGGCTGGGGCAACTGGTCTGAAGCTCTGATATCCATTGGTGTAGGGTGGCGATTTCCTTCCCTGTTGGTGTGGCATTAGGCCAGTATCCTCAGGGGGGATCGGCACTCTCGCTGATATCGATATATGGGATTTCAGAGTAAATGTATTCAGAACCAGGATCCCTTGACATGCGCACATACTATATAGGGAGTGAGGGTATTAGTATATAGGGACATTTTGAATATCTTGGTCCCCTTCATACCTATATCCCTAGTGTACCAATGGACTAAGGTACACATGTATATTGGCTTTATGAACGTCAGGTTGGCCGATCAATATTAACGTTCTACCTTTTATATATACAGTTAGTTTTTTAAACTAAATTAAATAAAGGTGAAGTTTTATATATAAATATATTTTTTTTTGTTTATACCCTATCTTAGGGATCTAGGTCCTTTCAGTGAATTTATGTAATGATATGGGTCTCTGATATCCGATTTTCAGTGATTTAAGCTCCGCTACTCCTAGCGTCCTTTGGTGTTACCTTGCTACCCTTTTTTTCAAGGACTAGCACATATTTCATACGGTACTGTTAACCCTAGCTAGGCTATGGTGTTGTTTTTCTGTAAAATACTTAGTGTATTTTCTTTTCTTTGCAGATGTCTTCCTCTCCAAAAGAGGATGAGCCTCCCAGGCGTAAGGGGACGTCAAAACGCAAACATCTGGCGTGCAGAGAATGTAACATCCCGCTCCCTGATGGGTACGAGTACAACAGGTGCCGCCAATGCCGTGCCCCTCCGCCTGAAGAACCCGCTCTCCGCGACATGGTCGCGTGGGTGAAGGAATTTGTTACTGACTCCATGGAGGCCTTTGTCAGCTCGGCCAAAAGACCTCGCAGGGAACCACGGTCCTTATCGTATCCTTCGGAGGAAGGGTCTAATATCATGGACGATTCTTCTGCTGACGAAGAATCTGATGTTCCCAGGACTGCCTTTTCCGTGGAAAAAATGCCTAAGCTCCTCAGGTCCATCCACCCAGGCGGGCGTGATGTTGACGAGGGGTATGCCTCAGACTCCACCAATAGAAGGTCCAGGACCTTCCAAGTGGAGCCCGCCCTGGCCAAAGCAATGAAAGCGGAGTGGAAACGCCCTGAGAAGGCGTTCTTTCAATCAAAGAAATTTAAACTAATGTTTCCCCTGGAGGAAAGTGCCCAAACTAGCTGGATGCCTCCGCCGAAAGTTGATTTTGCAGTGGCCAAGCTGTCACGGCGCACTGTAGTTCCATCGGAGGATGGATCAAACCTGCCAGACGCCATGGACAGACGCGCTGAGTGCATTCTGAGGCGCATTCATACGGCCGCGGCCTCCCAGGCCTCCATCGGCATAGCCTCCTCTGAGGTCTGCAACCAGCTTCATGCCAATCTAGAAAGATTGCGGCAGGATATTGATGACGGGGTTCCCCGGGATGACCTCCTGAAATCTTTTTCCTCCTTGTGTCTGGCTACGGAGTTCTTAGCGGAAGCAGCCACTTACCAAGTGAAGGTAGCCGCAAAGGGCATAGCTTTGTCAGCTGCTGCCAGGAGACCTCTCTGGTTAAAACCATGGAAGGTTGATAATGCTTCCAAGTTCAATCTCTGTGCCCTCCCTTTTGAACCAGGAAGACTGTTTGGGAAACAGCTGGACGAGATCATGGAGGGGCTGGCGGACAGTAAGGGTAAATCCCTTCCGCAGTCTTATGGGAACAGACCAAGTACATCTCGTGGCAGAGGTTCCCAGCGCCAATCTTCATCTAGGCCTCAATACAGGAGGTCAGGGTTTCAGTCCAGAGGATCTGGCCGCCGTTTTTCCAGGGAGGGGCCAAAGAAGCCCTCCTTTTGACAATCAGAGTATCCCTCCAAGGGAGAAATCCCCACCTGTTGGAGGGCGCCTACAGAAGTTTCTTCCAGCCTGGCGTCAGAACATCAAGGACCCTTGGGTCCTACAACTAATTCAACACGGATATCACATAGATTTCGTGTCGCCTCCACCCGCCAGGTATATCGTAACCCGCTCTTTTTCAAGTCGAAAGCAGGCATGTCTGGAAGAAATGATTCAAGATTACCTAAGCAAAGAGGCCCTGGAACCAGTCCCGATGGAAGAAAGAGGCGCAGGCGTATACTCTCCAGTCTTCCTGGTGCCAAAAGCATCAGGGGGCTGGAGAATGATCATCGACCTCAGGTTTCTGAACCGGTTTATCCGAAAAATGCACTTCCGGATGGAAACGATAAAATCTGTCATCGCCTTTCTCCAGCCCGGCGACGTTCTCGCAACTTTAGATCTCAAGGATGCCTACCTGCACATCCCGATTTTTCCTTCTCACAGGAAGTATCTAAGGATAGCCGTTTTAATGCACGGCCGACTGTGTCACCTTCAGTTTGCGGCTCTACCCTTCGGTATCACCTCGGCACCTTACATCTTCACGAAGGTAATAGCCCCTATCGCCGCCTGTCTCAGGCTTCAAGGGCTATTCATAGTCCCATACTTGGACGATTGGCTACTGAAAGCACACTCAGAGGAGTTGCTAAAAAGTCACTTGGATGTCACCACCAGCCTCTTACAAGACCTCGGCTGGATAATAAATTGGGACAAGTCAAACGTGGAACCCTCAACAGAAAAGAGTTTTCTGGGGTTCGTGTTGGATTCCGTTCAGATGACAGTAGCTCTTCCTCTTCCAAGGAAAGAGAAGATCAAGTTAGCTGCCAAACAGCTCTTCCAGAAACGCTGGGGTCGATCCGAACGGCTATGAGAGTGCTGGGCCTTATGTCCGCCTCGGCGGAAGCAGTCCCATGGGCAATGTGGCACATGCGCCCTCTCCAGAGCGAGGTCCTCAAGAAATGGAACCGCAGCCCTCTGAGTCTGGATTCACGCATCCATTTATCCCTCAATACCCGTCAGTCACTCAGGTGGTGGTGCCATCTCAAAGACGGAAGGTCCATGGTCCAGCCGGTCTGGATCTTGTTGACAACAGACGCATCTCTTACCGGTTGGGGAGCCCATCTAGGCGAGATGTATGCAAGAGAGATTTGGAATCGGTCAGAAAGGACCAAGTCTTCCAATTGGCGCAAAATCAGAGCCATTTACCTAGCGCTTCTGCATTTCACCCCCTTCCTTCGGGGCAGGGCAGTGAAGATACGGTCAGACAACTCAACCGCAGTCCTCTACCTGAACAAGCAGGGAGGAACCCGGTCACTCGCCCTTCTGAGAGAGACGGAACTTATCTTCTCCTGGGCAGAGAAAAATGTTACCCATCTCATGGCAGTTCACATCAAGGGAGCCTTGAATGTAATAGCGGACCAGTTAAGCCGGGGTCTGACGGTGTCAGGCGAGTGGTCCCTGAACAAGGAAGTATTCCTCCAAATAACCGAGATGTGGGGAACTCCGGAAGTGGACCTGATGGCCACCAGATACAATGCCAAGGTAGAGAAATTTTGCTCCCTCTACCGGGAAGACAATCCCTTGGCAGTGGATGCCCTGTCGATTTCATGGAGGTTCAGGCTGGCATACATCTTCCCTCCGCTTTCCATGATACCAAGGGTATTGATGAAAGTCAGACAGGAGCAGGCATCCGTGATTGCAATAATTCCATTCTGGCCAAAGAGGGCATGGTTTACCCAGCTCATTCAGATGAGTCGAGGGACATATTGGAGGCTCCCCCCACACCACAACCTGGTCACTCAGGGTGCCAGAGTTTGCCAGGACCTCGGCAGGTTCAACTTGACAGCCTGGAAGTTGACAGGTCCATACCTGGACTAGAATTGCTACCCACAGCCATCAGGAATACCATAGCTCACTCTAGAGCTCCGGCAACTAACCAGGCCTACCATAGGATCTTCACCATCTTCAAGACCTGGTGTACGAAGAAGCGGGTATCTCAGGATAGCCCTTCCATTCAAACCATTTTGGAATTCCTGCAGGATGGCTTGGACAAGGGCCTTACACCGGCCACGCTGAAAGTACATATAGCTGCTTTATCAGCATGTCTGAATAGGCGTCTAACCCAGGACACCTTCATATCCCGGTTTCTTAAAGGGGCAACCAGGTTAAGACCTTCCATAAGGTCACCAGTCCCCCAGTGGGACCTCTCCACCGTCCTATCGGGACTTTGTAACCCACCCTTTGAACCAATGCAGGAGGTGGACTTTAAGTTCATGTCCTTAAAAGTGTCTTTCCTTCTAGCTGTCACATCAGCCAAACGGGTGGGGGAACTTCAGGCCCTGTCGGCCCATGAGCCCTATACAATTTTTTATCCTGATCGGGTACAACTGAGGTTTTTACCGGGGTTTTTACCCAAAGTGCCTTCTTATACCAATTTAAATCAGGTCATTTCCTTACCTGTATTTTTTCCTTCTCCATCCTCTCCTGAGGAGGAGAAGTGGCACACTTTAGACCTAGTCAGGTGCTTACAGATTTACCTGCAACGCACTAACAGTTTCAGAAGAGAAGAAAACCTGCTGGTTTCTTTCTTCGGGCGCTCCAAAGGGTTAAAGGCCTCGAAGCCCACACTATCAAGGTGGATTAAGGAGGCGATAAGGTTATCCTTTGTCTATCAGGGGTTGTCTCCCCCTGAATTTGTTAGGGCCCATTCTACCAGGGCAATGTCCACTTCCTGGGCGGAAAAACATTCAGTATCTTTGGAGCATATTTGTACAGCTGCCACCTGGCAGTCCCATACTACTTTTGTTAAGCATTACCGTCTAGACCTTCAAAGGTCAGAGGCTACTGCCTTCGGCCAGACCATTTTATCATCTGTGTGCCGAGGGGGCCCTCCCTAGGGGTTATCTCGCTACATCCCCATCTGTTGTGCCGCGGTTTGGACGTGGGGGAATCGTGGGTTATGTAGATAACCTGTTTCCCATAGTCCAAACAGCGGCACAAGACTCCCTCCCTATTAAGTTTTTCTTTTTACTGCTAAATTTACTTTTTAACTAACACAAGGGGAGGAGGTTCCTCTTACCTTCTTATAGGAGGGGTCAGGGTTGAATTTAATTAATTAATTAATTAATTAAAATTCCACCTGTCCTAAAACACGCACAGGGGCACAAATACCCCATCTGTTGTGCCGCTGTTTGGACTATGGGAAACAGGTTATCTACATAACCCACGATTACACCTCGATATCTACATATTAACCCTATACTTACCTATGATTTCTTGCCAGCTCGTATACTGTGTGAACAGTGGTTTAGACTCTATATATTTGGGGGTTGAGCACTATTATGTCCATTAGGAAATTATAGATATCCCTTTGATTAATTGATTGATAGAAGATGGCCCTGATTAGGGATATAATAAATATTTACACCTCTGATGGAAGGTATCCCAGTGGGCTCTGGTCAATCTCTTTCACTCACAAGTGGGTAACTCACATAGAGAGTTCTTCTGGACATGTGGATATTAATGTGGAGCTCGTGTATCTTTTTTAATAACAGTAAAGAAGTGTGTACCTTCGGTTTTGTTAAAGATTTAGCAGACAAAGTGTTAATCTGGACGTACAGACGCGAGTCAGCGTCTCTGCTACCATAGCTACCCTGTCCCGCACCCGCTGCCCAATAGGAGTGAGGGGTGTGACTGTTGGCCACGCCCACACTCCGGAGCAAAAGATTGTGAGGACAGGTGAGTGTACCCATAGTCCAGGGTCTAAAGAGGACTGGCTATGGCGCTCTGCCTTTGGCTGAATCTCAAAGTACCTGTGCCTACCATTAAGGTGTGGATAAGGGTAGTTATCACTACCACACCAGAGAACTTTTATACAGGCTAGCTATACACTCTACTATACGACAGCTATAATAGGAATTGTCTGAGCTAGATACTTTGTGGCTGCACAAATATCTCTGAGTGTAGGGAGGCTAAACAGTGTATTTTGTTAATTGCTACATATGAGGCTGCTCCTCTACTATTGTTAGTCTCCTGAGGATTCCCTGCAATGGGAGGAAACATGTAGAATAAACAACACTTTGAGATAAAAATAACACTTTGAGGTAGCCGATTTTGAAATAATTTGGCCCCTCACATTGAAGCCTGGAGCATTTGTATACTGCCTGTGTCTCTTGGTGTTCGTTTTACCAATGCTGAGGGACCTCACAATGTCCATAGTTTTTTTTCTGGACACTTTAAGATTATGTTTAGGGTAATGGGATTAACCCACTGTGGCCTCCATTTCTATAGCCCCATACAAGAGCAGTTAATTATGCCATGGTTTAGACTTATCCTTGCATTTAGGATAGGCCTATAATTAATCACAATTCACACATTAGGAGGTATATATATTTTTTTCATTGTACATATGTATACCCTGGGTTTTTCATTTTAACATATGTCAATAAAGAATTAGTTTTAAATTGTTGCCATTTCAGTTGGAATTAGTACCCCCTGTCATTATGTCTACAGTGCACTGTGAAAAATATACTAGTAACATGTAAATGGAAAATGTAGCATCATAAAACTATGCAAAATAAGGTTGGCATCACCAGGGACCATATCTCAATCAGAGGACAAACTTTAGCATTCCTTATCTAGGAACTGCTCTAGTTGTTTACGCCGTATATTATTAGCTCTGTTGTACATCACTTGTCTCATTTACCATGCTATTATTATGTCCTGTTGTGTATAAAAATGTGAAGCCTCAGATATTGAGTTATGCCATGCCTGATGAAGAAAACTATGTAGTCTGCTTTGATGATGAATAAAATTTCAATCTTGGGAACAAAACTTTGAGAATGGTAAGGGTGGATGTATTTGCAAAGATAGAACTTTAGAAACTAAAGAATTTAGCAATGAGTGTGTACATGGTGATCATCTGGAATCTTTTCTTTAGACATCATGAGTAAAGACCTATACAAGATCTCCGTAGATGTGCTTCGAAATAGTTAATAAGAGTTAAATAAGATAAGATAAGTTATTCCTTTAATAGTCCCACAATGGGGAAATTTCAGTGATACAGTTTCATAGATGGTACAGTAGTATATAACAAGAGAGAAAAAAACACATACAAGCTCATGGCAGATAGAGAAATCCTAGGAATTATAGCAACTAAAAAAGAAAGGAACACAGACACACTGCAGGATCATTTAGTTCTCTGTGTGGAGTGATGTTAATAATACAGCCGGATGTGGTTGGAGGACACGAGGAGGGGTCACAGCATGTAGATATAACAGCCAGAAACATTTTTGCAGAGGTGGGGGACATATGCAGCTATCAGGATTAACATGTGGTAGTTCCTTTGGTAGGTGGTGAGATCTCCTGCTCACAGCTGATAGTTCGGTATCTTGCATCAGTACTATTGTCCATTAACCACAAAAAAATGCCCCAAATGTCCTTCATCACAAGCCCTCCTCCTCCTTCCTTCTTACCACTGTGTTCTACTGCCCAGAGAAGTCTGAAGCCATCCAGGTATACATGGTGCTGCTCTCTTGCCAAGCTTCCATAACTCCTGGGGTAGGTGGGTGATGGTTCCCAGGCTGTAACAGAGTCCCACGTGTCCACAGTAATAGAAAGAAATACCAGTCAGCTGTAGGCATCTTCACACATCAGCAATAGACGCCAAAAATCATCTCCTTGAAAAGAAGAAGTCCACACATCCATGCAGGTTTCTCCTCCATGCCGCATGGTGAGATATGCTGTCCATGCTTAGCTCCTGGGGGGATGGTAGCAGGCACATGTGCACAGGACAGAGTCATTGTTAATGCTTTAACAATAGATATAAAAGGAACAAAATACTCCACAGGGTCTTCCATTCAATTTATAGTTGCTAATTCATATTGCTAGTTTGCTTAGTTACCGGTTTCTTGAAGATACAGAGAAAAAGAGTGAAAAAGGAAAGATAGAGATTGCTCCCAGCTTGGAGCACTGCATCAGGCAGCTAGCCACTCAAGGGGGCGGCGCCTAAATACACATAAAGTGTAGCTTTTCCCTAGTTTTAACTTAATGATAATGTGTTCAAAATACTACTACTAAAATTACCTTTAAGTTGAAGACAAAACTGACAAAAAAATTATAAATTGATAAAAATGATAAATTTGAAAAATAGATGTCTGTTTTCCTGTAAGCAGATATCTCTTATACATAGGGTATATCAAATTGAAAAACTACAGCAATTTAAGAAAAGTGGATTTTGTATTACAGCAAACAGCCAGATTCTCAATTGTTCATTTTTGTTATCTTAGAAGAAAAGTGCACAGTGTTACTGCAAAACAATATTTTATGTTCTATTGGTATATAGCTTTTGCCATATAAAATATAATTAGGTTACTGTACCATTGTACCAGAGGAAAAAATTGATATTCTACTAAAGAACTCTTATGTACATGTAACTAATTTGAAAATTGTATATATACAGCAATTATTAAAAGGATTCTATCATTAGAATCCATTTTTTTAAACTAAGTATACGTTAGAATAGCGTTAAGAAAGGCTTTTCTTCTCTCACCTTTCTTTTTCTGCTCCGCACCGCCGTTCCTGAAAAGTTTCTTATTTCTTCTGTATGTAAATGAGTTTTCAAACAGAACAGAGGGCATTCCCCTTTGCTCAAACAGCACAGGAGGCATCCCCTGTGCTGTCCGAAAACTCTCTAGTGACCCATCTGTCGTCTTCTGCCAGCCACCTCTTGGCCGCATCATCGGCCTCATCTTCAGCCACAAGCACCGACTGCGCATGTCCATCAGCCATTTTCCTGTGGCCTCTTACATGAGCACCCATTCATCCACAGGAAAATGGTCGACGGACATGTGCAGCCAGTGCTTTTGGATGAAGATGCGGCCGGTGATGCGCGACAGAGGCGTCACTGGAGAGTTTTCGGACAGCACAAGGGACGAATCCTGTGGTGTTTGAGCAAAGGGGAATGCCCCCTGTGCTGTCTGAAAACTCATTTACATATGGAAGAAATAAGAAATTTCTCAGGAACAGCGGTGCGGATCAGAAAAAGAAAAGTAAAAAAAAAATTGCCTTTCTTAAGGCTATTCCGACGTGTACTTGGTTAAAAAGGGATTCTAATGAGAGAATGCCTTTAAGACACTTCTGTTATAACAATCACTGCATTGTGATCCTATAAACACAATGCATTCAGGATTTCTGAATGAAAATTGGAATTCATGGATAGGGGCAATATTCACTAATACAAGGACACAAGTCACACTGTTCAATCTTCTTTTCCATATATGAGAGAATGGATATAACATAGATGCTGTAATAATAAATTGGACTGGGCTGATCACCTGGAGGCAAAAGGGTCACAGCAGGCTCTACCTGCTCAGGAGGCTGAGGGCCTTTGGAGTCCAACGGGTACTTCTTAGGGCCTTTTTCAACTCTGTGGTAGCATAAGCCATCTTCTTCGGAGTGGCCTGCTGGGGGAGTAGCATACCAGCCAGGGACAGCGGTAGACTGAAGAATGGAGAAACGAAATAAATAACTCCAAGAAACTCACTGTGTACCAATCCCTACAAAGCAACTACACCATGGCCACCTACCTGGAGAGAATACACCACCCCAAACACAGACAGACCCTGAGCCAGTACAGACTGAGCGCCCACAACCTAGAGATTGAAACGGGGCAGCACAGGCAACTGTACAAGCCACGGGAGAACAGACTGTGCCAGCACTGCGACCAAGGAGCCCTAGAAGACGAGACTCACTTCCTGCTACACTGCACTAAATACTCAGCTGTGAGGGCCGTCTACTACCAAAGACTCTCTGCCCACATCCCAGACTTCA
This sequence comes from Leptodactylus fuscus, assembly GCF_031893055.1. NCBI lineage: Eukaryota > Metazoa > Chordata > Amphibia > Anura > Leptodactylidae > Leptodactylus > Leptodactylus fuscus. The sequence continues at coordinate 153,715,048 of NC_134266.1, read as the reverse complement.
CATCTGCAGATGAGAAGAGGAAACTCTACATCCTACTAGGAGAAGAAGAGGCCACTGTGGAGATCGCTGCCCAATACGTGTCCAGCTGTCACCAAACAAGAGGAAGATGAGACGCACGGACTATCAAACACCCCACCCCCAGAGACTATTAAACCCCCCACCCACCACCCAAACACCACTAAGTGCCCCCCATACCCACTGATACCCGCACGCCCCAAACAAGAACGACGAGACCCTAAAGACACTCAAACCCCAACCCAATGTAGCATTAATCTTTCAATGTACCATATATACTCGAGTATAAGCCGACCCGAATATAAGCCAACCCCCCTAATTTTACCACAAAAACTGGGAAAACTTATTGACTCGAGTATAAGCCTAGGGGGGAAATGCAGCAGCTACTGGAAAATTTCAAAAATTAAAATGGTCTGAGTTTTTGGGTGCAGTAGATGCTGGGTGATGGGGAAGGGGAGGGGGTGTTTTGGTTGTCTGTCTGTCCCTTCCCTGAGCTTGAGGACTGAGTTTTTTTTCCCCCACTTGGAATTCAGCCTGGCTGAATATAGGGTATCTGCAGTGCTCCTATTAACCCCTTCCCGACGGAACAGGAGCACTGCAGATACCCTATATTCAGTAGACTGGGCACTGTCAAACACAGGGATACCTAATGTGTATGTGTTTCTCAGTAATTTTCTACTTTTGTATGTATTCTAAGGAAAGGAGTGATTTACAACTATTTTTAAAGCTTTTTTTCCCCACTATTTTTTAGGAGATTCTATACATTGATATTTTGGCTGGTCATAGACCCCCCCACCACCACCCTCCTAAAAAAAAAAAATTAAAAAATTATTATTATTATTTTTTGCTGACTTGAGTATAAGCCGAGGGGGGCTTTTTCAGCACAAAAACTGTGCTGAAAAATTCGGCTTATACTCGAGTATATATGGTACATATGAATTTGTTATTTTATTTGTATTCGATTTTAATTGTGTCTTTCATGGTTTTTCATTTTAGTCACTATTTTATTGTTTCACTGTACACGGCCATCAGCACTTTTATGCTTTGCTCAGTCTTGCACTTTTTCATGTGTTATTCATTTATCCGGAATGGCATTCTGCAACAATTGGCATTCTGCAACAGCAATTTGTCAAGCATTTATCTACATGGTTATTTTGTCAAAGTTTTGCACATGTGCAGGTCCACTGAAGTGATGAGTTCATCATTCATGGAATGAAAAGTATCATCGACGTGCTTCTATGACCCTCTGTAGGATAATAACTACTATCCCTTCGGTAGCCTGCATGCAGATACAGTGCGGATCATATGGCACTATGATGTCACTGAGTCACACTGCTAAACATCCTGTTAATTTTCTCAACAGAAAAGTTAATCATTGAATAAAAAAATGTAATTTCATATATATCTAATCTATAGATAGATTTTTTTTATGTAAGCTAAATATATATACACATACACCACAGATATACTTAGTCCTATAAACAGGTTTTTATTTGTTTTTTTATGTTATTTTTCAGCTGGAAACAGTGCAAATTGCACACACAATTCTTAACAGACCTGGTAGTGCAGGCTTTATGGAGACAGATCAGGTACTACAATGAATTTTGTTATTAGTGTAATATAACTGTGAGATATGTTCTTTTCACTAGCATGAGGCTTTAATAATATCTAACTTTCTCATAAAATTGCTTCTGCCAGATACTAAAAGGCTTTGAGGGATATTTTCTAATCTGACAGTTAATCTCTCGGAAGACATCATGACAAATGAGTAAAGATGACATTACCAATGTTCCTTCTATCTCTACACTGGCTTGGTTTAACAGTCTCCTAATAAATGTGGATGTGTAGGCAGATGCCGACATTCCTCTTGGGCCCACTTGTGAAAAAGTAGATGAAAGTAAAGAATAAAGCTGTTATTCACACTCTTTTCCTTAACATCTGATGACTGGACTGCTGGAGTACACATTGCTCTGATAAACAAGTCAGCTAGGGTATGAGATTTCCTGTATAATCTCATACTGAACTTAGTCAATAAAATACGATAAAGCCATCTGCACAAACATAAAATAATTTCATATATATTTCATATGTATATCATAGGCAACATTTATGGAGACTGCGAGGCCATTAATCCTGTTATGTAATATAATTTCAGCATTTTATATACCAGTTACATGTTGTCCTTTTGTAGCTTCTTGATACTACATTTGATACAGTTAGTGGCCTATTTCTATAATATATCATGTGCTAAAATAAGGGTTCTGATAGCAGATATTAGGTACATTCACATCACATTTTCCACCAATTTAGTACATTAATTTACCGGATGTAAAAACAAATGCAAATGGTTGGCCAAATGACCATCAATTTCATAGACTCGATGTTGAAAAAAATCTGATTCGCATCTGTTTTTCAATTATGACAGACACAAAAGCTGTGATTTGATATACAGAGCTAATTTCTCTTTTTTCATTGACTATGTAAATAGATGTCCATCCCTTGGCATCTGTATTTTCATCTATTAAAAGGATCTTTTAAAAAATCATGTAAATGTACCTTTAGATGTCTGTGTATACATATCACACATACAGTGCGTACGGAAAGTATTCAGACCCCATTAAATTTTTCACTCTTTGCTTCATTGCAGTCATTTCCTAAAAGCAAAAAAGCTCATTTTATTTCTCATTAATGTAAACTCAGCATCCCATCTTGACAGAAAAAAAACAAATGTAGATTTTTTGCAAAATTATTAAAAAAAAGAAAAACTGAAATATCACATGGCCAAAAAAAATCTGACAAAAAAACAAAATAATTTCACACAAAACTCCAAAAATAAGCCAGACAAAATTGTTGGAACCGTTTTTCAAAATTGTGGGTGAATAACTTTCAAAGGGTGTGCAACCAAATTTAAACTTGAGGGTGCGAATAGTTTTGTCTGGCCCGTTTTTGGAGTTTTGCATAAAATTATATAATTTGTGGCTTTTTTTTTTTTTTTTTTTTTGTGTTGTTCCAGAGGAAATAAACATGTGTATAACAAAACATGAGTAATTGCAATAATTTTCTAGGAGAAATACTACATTTTCTGGAAGAATTTCAGAAGTGCCAACTTTTTCCCCATGACTGTATATCACATCATATTCCAATACATTGAATTTGCATGAAACATCGTATTAGTGGTAAAGTTTACTAATAGTGTGATAGTATGAGAATTGTTTTTACAATTTATTTGGTCAAAGTCATATTACATGCTTACGAGACTGTTGAATATGATCTGAAAGATAAGAATTTTATCAGCATTTCATGCACATTAACCATTTCGGGAATCATACCAATCTGCTTATCATATTTGTGCAATTGATTTGGTCATCCGTTGCTAACTTATTGTGAGTCGTGTTAGGTGAGCATTTACCAACATCTAGTTGATGAACAACTTTATTAGTATTTTGCATAAATTACTCACTCCAGTAATAATACTAATTTATTTGATATGTATCATTGATGTATCCTTTCACTAGTTATCCATTGGATTACTATTACTGATTTGTTTATTGATTGGACATATGCTGTGACATGACTAGAACCAGAATCAGATTTCACGGTTACCACTATAGATAATTTGATTTTATTATTATTATTAATTATTATTATTATTATTATTATTATTATTATTAATAATGGCAGTTAGGGTATATACATGCAATCTATAGCAGGTAAAGACTGTTTTACAGAAATTCCTGAACGAGAGTTGGCGCTTGGTTCCATGGATGTATTTCGATTATGTATCTCTCCTCATATCATTCCCTAGACTGAGATATCATTTTCTATTTAGCTTTGTATGCACTAATATGTAGAAATGTGGATTGTGGAAAGAGTAGGGTTCTCAAAGACATTTGCCTAAAAAAATTCTATACTTTATCTAATTTAACTAAAATAGGATTTTCTGCATCCTCAGAAATGGATATTGGCATATCAGTCTGGAATCTCATTTCATAATTGAGACAGCATCAGTTTTTTCAATAACTTACAGTTTCATGTTCTTGGAAATTTCAGCTATATCAAAAGGGATATTGCAGTCTGTTATCCTTCATTCCCTGTTCCAGTGTCTAGTCTCTGCTGGTAGCCATGACATTGACCATTGGCCTATTAGGTTTCCAGGTTTCCTGACACGTATCACCTTTTGATTGTGACCAATTTTTTTCTACAATGGGACTCTATGGGTGACAGATAACACTATACATACAATGACCATAAAGTGGCATATGTTGGTGGTATGAGGACCTTCCTGTCTGACGAATGCTGTGAACAAAAGGCTCAGATACAATGTGCACTGATCTTTCATAATTTAAGTGATAAGATACAATGATCAGCTTTAAGGTTTAATTCTCTTTCCTGAAGAAGCCATGCCATTTTATGTTTTATGTTTATCGCTACAGAATATGTTCAATTTCAGATTCTGGCCAGGGTAAAATTGTACGCAGCAGGTAGACTATTGCTCTCAAACTGACAACACAGCTTATCTAACAGCATGAAATTTGAACTATTTTAACATTTTGTACAATACTTTCAATTTCCTAAATTCCTGTGTTTGTGTGAATTCTAGCACACTGGGCTAGACTGTGACAAATGTATTTTTCTATGGACGCTTTTCCATTATTTTTTTGACATACTGAAATGCATCCTACTAGCAATTGAAGACTCCTATTGCACTTAATAAAGTCTTTGAATGTTTGCTTTAAAATGATGCTTGTGCTCTAGTTATATAAAGCCCTAGATATAGCGCTGTACAACAAACATCCTCTGTGAAGCATGCAAATCTAAATGAGGTCTTGATTCTTTTTAAGTCGAATATCTCTCATGCAATTTAGGTGGCATATGACTGACATTAATTGTAATTTTCTCTAGAACATGACACAATCCTAAAGACATACAGTATAATGTTAATTAATCCTGACGGCTTGACATCATTTTAATTTAATATTTTCCTAAATGGATGACACTGACACAACTATGAGAGGTAGTCATTTCTGATATGAAATTAATGGAATTCACCAATTTATTGTAGGTTCAGAATTCTATTAGAAAATTGAAGAAAATTCTGAGCTTTATTATTTTTTAATTGGTCACCCTTAAAATAGACTAAAATGAAATCGTTATAATGTGCAACAGTCTTAATGCCATAAATGTATATGAGAGTTATGTATTATATAGTTTGGATTTTTTATGTAAACAATATTTTATTAAGCTAGTAGAAACAATTTTGACTAGTCATAAAAACTAACAAACCTTTTCTAGTTTATCAAAATGGATTCCTTAGCTGATTTACTAAAACTTGGTGTAAAAGCAGCATTATAACAGTCTTGTATGTAAAGATCATGATGTTGACAAGCCCCACGTGACTGCTACAACTCTGGTACATGTAACATCAGCCAGGATACTGGAAGAAGAATCCAAGGGACCACCAGATGCTATGAACTCAAAGAAACAAAGAAGAAACAGCACCAAGCTGCATATGGTGAAGTACTTCACAATACCGGTTTGGTAATATCAATAAATAAACTCTCACCTTTTATAGTTGTGAAAAATTCACAACTACTATGATGCCGGTAGAACCGATTAGACGAGGATTATTCTCTGAAGTTGGGAAACTGCAAGGTATGGACACCCAAGGGTGCTGTAGATAAATACCAAGGACAAAATGAAGATTCACCTGGAATTGTCGATGGACCGCGCTTCTACAGGATGGTTGATTTAGTAGAAAATCTTTATTGAAGTCACAACACAACGCACGTTTCGGGGTATAGACCCCTTTCTCAAGTGTTAATGGATTAGCGCTATGCTTTTTAATTTTTTTTTTACCAATTTCCTCCATGAGTGTGGCTGATACATAAAACCCAGTTACAGGAGGAATGCAGCCTACTATCACTTATTGCAGAGATGCTCTGGGTCCTCTATGGCCTCTAGCATCATGGCGGCTCATTGATTGCTGTGTACACAACATTTGGGAAGGCAGAGATGGTAATAAACCATCCTTGTCAACCCTACAGGAGGTCTGACTGTAGTAACAGGCCCCTACATGAATTAGTGCAGCTGCTTATCACTGCAAGGAACTTTATATACATCTTTGCAGTGTTAAGAGTTGTACGCCGAGACCAGTGGTTTGGAAGCAGTTAAAAAATGAAAAATGAAATAAAAATTACATAAAACTAATCCATATATATATATGAGACTAAAAAAGACAAATTATTTGAATAACCTAAACAAAAATTTGTTGTAAATATGGTGAATACAGCATTCAGTAGTCCAGAGGTTTTCATAGAGGTACTCAATCTGTGCTAAAATGTATAAAGTAAACTCCAGAACTCTTACCTTACACCCTAAAACAAAAAGTTTCAGTCTTGCATCAGACCTTCATCAGTTTGTACAAGCCTGCCAGATGCAGTCAGGAATAAAGGGCAGAATAAGTCATGTTGATGCTGAGTAATTGATAAGAACCTTGCTGGCCCTTTTCAACTGCTCTACAAGACCATAAAAAATGTTATAGCCTTTAAAACTTCATGAAAAACCTGAAAATTTCAGGTCATTAACTGGATAAAATTGTATAGTCATGATTAACATCCCCTTTGAGACTAAAAAATAATATAAAACAATGTTTTATAAAAAAAAATAAAAAATAAATAAAAAATGTAAACATTAATTTCCCCCATTGTTTTGTAAAAAAAACAACAAATATACAAAGATAATTAATTAATAATTAATTGCAATAATCTAAGCTACAGAACTGCCCTGTTATTTATCCTGCATGTTAAATAGCATAAAACAATAACAAATAATGACATAATTGCTGATTTTATTTGCCTGCCACAGAATAAAGTTTAAAGGGATTCTACCACTAAACTAACATTTTTTCTAATGACCACGTCGGAATAGCCTTAAGAAAGGCTATTCGTCTCCTACCTTTAGACGTGGTCTCCGCCGGTAGAAATACCAGTTTTAACCGGTATGCAAATGAGCTCTCCGCAGCAATGAGGGCGGGCCCCAGCGCTGAAACGCCGGTGAGCGCGTCCCCGTTGCTGCCCGAGAGCTGTTTCCAGTGCCACCTCCTTCTTGAGCAGCAACTCCTCCTCTTCTGTCTTCTGATGCGGTCCAACTTCCGATGCCTGCGCAGTAGGTTCCTGTATTGAACTACAAGAGCAGCCTCCCAAAAATGGCCACCAACCGCCGGACATTTTTGGGTGGCCGCTCTTGCAGTTCAATACAGGAGCGGCCAGTGGCCTTTTTTGGGTGGCTGCTGTATGCTCCTGTATTGAACTACAAGAGCAAGAACTCTTGTAGTTCAATACAGGAGCCTACTGCGCAGAAGTCGAAAGTTGGACAGCATCAGAAGACAGAAGAGGCCGAGTTGCTGCTCAAGAAGGAGGCGGCACTGGAAACAGCTCTCGGGCAACAATGGGGACGCGGTCACTGGCGTTTCAGTGCTGGGGCCTGCCCTCAGTGCAGCGGAGAGCTCATTTGCATACCGGTTAAAACCGGTATTTCTACGGAACGGCGCGGCGGAGACCACGTCTAAAGGTAGGAGACGAATAGCCTTTCTTAAGGCTATTCTGACGTGGTCATTAGAAAAAATGTTAGTTTAGTGGTAGAATCCCTTTAAAAAAGTGATCATAATGTCACCATGTTCCACGTAATGTCACCAATAAAAATGTCAAGCCTTACTTAATTAAAAAGATACCAAACTAAAAAATGAATGGGTCTTGCAAACAGTAATTTTAAAACATTTTTTGTTATAAGGAAAAAGTTTTTATTGTGCAAAGGTAGTAAACTTTTTTTTAAAATAAAGGAAGTTATACATTTGGAGTTGAGGCAATCGTATTGACCAAGAGAACAAATTTGCTATGTCATTTAGACCAGAGAGTTAATGGTGGAAATAATGTCATATGCTATATAATATAGCATATTAAAACATTGGTAGAATTGCTTTTTTTATTCTCTCAAAAAAATTTTTTTATGAGAAACACATTTTTTATTTACTAAATCTTAAGTAAAAATATATAGCTTTTTATTTCAATTCCCCCCCCCCCAGAAAGCTAGAAAGAGTTAATACAATTAACGATGGAACAAAGCAAAAATAGTGCCAAAAATGCAAAGAATGATTTGGTCATTAAGGCCTAAAACAGACCAGACACTAAGGGAAAAAAAGATATACCTCTTATACTGTACCTTGCATGTTGAGTAAATGGTAGGTTTGAGAACACACCTGCGGAGAGTGAAATAGCACTTTTTCATGTTAGAGGAATAAAGCATTTAGAATTTTTCTACACCTGTTGCTTTGATGGTGTCATTCTGCTTTATCCTTGTGTCTTTGGTTATACTGTACAGTAAGCCAATGGGATCCATATGAGCATTGATTCATCCTAATAAATACAGTGTTGGTGAAAAGTATTGGCACCCCTGCAATTCTGTCAGATAATACTCATTTTCTTCCAGAAAATTATTGCCATCACAAATTCTTTGGTATTATTTTCTTCATTTAATTTGTCTTCAATGGAAAACCACAAAAAGAATTGTCAAACAGTCAAATTGGATATAATTCCACAGCAAACATAAAAAAGGGGGTGGACAAAAGTATTGGCACTGTTTGAAAAAATCATGTGATGCTACTCTAATTTGTGTAAATAACAGCACTTCTTACTTACCTGAGGCACCTAACAGGTGGTGGCAATAACTAAATCACACTTGCAGCCAGTTGAAATAGATTAAAGTTGACTCAACCTCTGTCCTGTGTCCTTGTGTGTACCACATTGAGCATGGAGAAAAGAAAGAAGACCAAAGAACTGTCTGAGGACTTGAGAAGCAAAATTGTCAGCAATCTCAAGGCTACAAGTCCATCTCCAAAAACCTGAATGTTCCTGTGTCTACCGTGCGCAGTGTCATCAAGAAGTTTAAAGCCCATGGCACTGTGGCTAACCTCCCTAGATGTGGACGGAAAAGAAAAATTGACTAGAGATTTCAATGCAAGATTGTGCGGATGGTGGATAAAGAACCTCGACTAACATCCAAACAAGTTCAAGCTGCCCTGCAGTCCGAGGGTACAACAGTGTCAACCCGTAATATCCCTCGGCGTCTGAATGAAAAGGGACTGTATGGAAGGATACCCGGGAAGACCCCACTTCTTACCCAGAGACATAAAAATGCCAGGCTGGAGTTTGCCAAAACTTACCTGAGAAAGCAAAAAACGTTTTGGAAGAATGCTCTGGTCAGATGAGGCAAAAGTAGAGCTTTTTGGGAAAAGGCATCAACATAGAGTTTACAGGGAAAAAAAAAGAGGCCTTCAAAGAAAAGAGCACGGTCCCTACAGTCAGACATGGCGGAGGTTCCCTGATGTTTTAGGGTTGCTTTGCTGCCTCTGGCACTGGACTGCTTGACCGTGTACATGGCATTATGAAGTCTGAATACTACCAACACATTTTACAGCATAATGTAGGGCCCAGTGTGAGAAAGCTGGGTCTCCCTCAGAGGTCATGGGTCTTCCAGCAGGACAATGACCCAAAACACACTTCAGGTCAGCACTAGAAAATGGTTTGAGAGAAAGCACTGGAGACTTCTAAAGTGGCCAGCAATGAGTCCAGACCTGAATCCCATAGAACACCTGTGGAGGGATCTCAAAATGGCAGTTTGGAGAAGGCACCCTTCACATCTCAGGGACCTGGAGCAGTTTGCCACAGAAGAATGATCTAAGATTCCAGCAGAGCATTGTAAGAAACTCATTGATGGTTACCAGAAGCGGTTGTTCGCAGTTATTTTGTCTAAAGGTTGTGCTACCAAGTATTAGGCTGAGGGTGCCAATACTTTTGTCCGGCCCGTTTTTGGAGTTTATGTAAAATGATCAATTATTTTACTTTTTTTTCATTCTCTTTTGTGTTTTTTCATTGCAAGCAAAATAAATGAAGATATTAATACCAAAGAATTTGTGATTGCAATCATTTTCTGGAAGAAACTGAGTATTATCTGACAGAATTGCAGGGGTGCCAATAGTTTGGCCAACACTGTATATGTCTATTAATAAAAGAAACAATTACTTCTATATCGCTCTCTGCAATTTATTCATTTTTTTTTTACTTTTTAAACTGTGCTATCAATTAAATGTCTTCCATTTATGATTTTTCTAAGTAATAATATTGCAGTGACCTTGTTAGCTTCCATTTAGATAGCGCTGATAAACTATGTGGGTTGTCCGTGTGTAAAGTACATAAGATTGTAGAATATTTGAAGAATGTTTAAATCACGGTGTTTGCTACTGTATATGTGATTTTAATTGCTTTAATATAAAAGAAAGCAGTGTTCATCCTTTTATGAAATTTGATTTAATGACTTTAGCACATTCATTATTAGTTCATTATGGTTCTGAGGAATTGAGGCCTCCTGAGCTAAAAGTATGTCCCACACTAATCTGGCCTCAATTAAATCATAATCATTTTGTGCTAAATTCAAAGACTTGTGATACGAGGTGTGGAAAGTCTGCCTATGCACAGGGAGATAAAATAGATATTAATAGAAAACCACTGTTACTTTTTTCTATTAATGTTTAAAAATTAGAACTAAAATTAAATGCTACTTTGAACTGTATTAAATTTCAGTAAGTTAAAATGATAGACATAGGAAAGCAAATGAAGGAATAAAGTAACAGAAACTGTAATCTATTAAACTTAATGATAAGGTATTTGTAATCTAACATTTTTCTCTGGTCATCGGGGAAGGATTCATATGAGATTTGTTTTTAAATGTCACATGGTCTAATGTTCACATACCCCCCTTCTCCTTCCCCATCATTAGAAATCATTAGAAAGACTGTGAGGAGCCACAGTGCTTAGAGACCATGCTGTTAAGATAATATTTCACCACCTCCATCAAATCCAACTCCTATGATTTTTTTTGTCTAGTGCCCACCATTTCCGAGCAATCATTTCTGGTTCTTCTGTCACCCAAAATGTTACTCAGGATCTCTACAGTCAAGTGGATTGGTGCTAGGCTGTTTGCTCCTGCCCAGGGCCACCCACCTGATAGTAGAGACAGAAGCCACACCATAGGTTATTCAGTTCTGAAACTAACAGTACTCAGGATTCTTAGAAACCATGGAAAAAAATCCCAACTAAGGGCTCGTTCACATCTGCGCCCAGTCTCCGTTCTACAGGTTTCCATTTCCTGCACAAAACAGAGGCAGGAGACGGAAACCTGCAGGACTCTTTCTCATTTATTCATTTGAATAGGTTTGAAAGCTGTCCGGCCGTGAGCGGCGGTGAGCGTTTTATGCTCTCCGCAACGAAACCGTTTTTTTTTTATCCGGACACAGAGTCGGACATGTAGTACTCTGTGTCCGGTTTAAAAAAAAAAAAAAACGGTTTTGCGGCGGAGAGCATAAAACGCTCACCGCCGCTCATGGCCGGACCCGGTCTGTGGTTTCCGTCTTCTGGCATGCAGAAGACGGAAAGCACAGAACGAAGACCCGAACGCAGGTGTGAACCTAGCGTAAGTCACAATCAGCTGAGCAGTACCAATAGCAGGATGTAAAGAGTTGATGCTGTTGGCAACATTTCCTTTTAATAATTACAATATTTATGGCAGTAGAAACTCTTTACTTGCCAAGTGAGCCAAAGAAACATTTTATATTAGCACAATAGATGCTATTTGTGCCACTGAAAAGTAAAGGATATTTCCCTTAATAAGACTAATATAGACCACTGACCGTGTTATAACAGCAGAATAGATTTGCATAAATGTATTTCAGGTACATAGTTCTTTGTGTTCTGTTGAACATGCTAGAAAATATTTGGTAGTGTAATCAAAATCATTGTTATCATTATACTGTACAATCATATTGTGAAATTTCACTTTGACAAGTAGTTTAACTGTGTATATACTTACTTTTAGAGTGCTAACATAATCTGCTGCTCTATTGTCATGACTTTTGGCCCACAATCTAAATTCTCTATCCCATGTAAACATGGGGAGTATATTCAAACTCCACGCAAATATTGTCATTGACTGGATTTGAACCTAAGGCTTCAATGCTGCAAGGCCACAGTACTACTAACTTCTTCTGGCTACTGAGCCAATACTTAGAGTCTTTCTTTAGCAATCATCAGCTATAGAAGTATGTAAATAAGATAAAACTTCATAAGGGATAGAAGATTTAGATGAAGATATTATTGTCAAATAAGAGATAAAACATATAATGAACATATAGGGAATGCAGTATGAAGAATAAAGTCCAAGAGCTGTTTTTTTATTTTATTTTTTTAAACTATGACAGCCATATTGTTCTGTATCCTGTAAACTAATAACATTGTACATACCGATGTGTCCTACTGTTCCTTGGGTAGACATATTCAGATACAGTATGTGTGCCACAAGTTAAGTGGCTTTCTAAACACAACTTGATTTAATGACACGTTATAACAGAGTGACATGCTTACTGTCCAATCTGTGCTTATGTGTTACCCTCCAGTCGGAGAGCAGCCATTGCAGGCATTTGTTAGCCTGTTGAGATAGTGTTGAACTGGTTTCAATACAAAATAGAATTTGTAACCAAATTATAGATCAGTTGAGTGTAGACACAGCGGTACAAATTTAGCATTGCTTAACTTCATGTCAGCAATGTTTAGGATTGTCTTGTATCTCAGTGTCCTTTACTTACATTGACATGGTAATTGTTACTACCTCCTTATATGTGTAGGAAGAGGAAGAAAAGGAAAGTGAAAAAGGAAGTTCAACAGGGTAATGCTTCCAGAGAAAATTATTCCAACAGCAGGTAAAAGAAACACTTCATACAACACATAAAAAGCAAACATGGTATTTAAGCAGAGCCGGCGTCAGCACCCGGCATACCCGGGCAAGTGCTGGGGTCCCAGGGTCCGGAAGGGGCCCACTCGACTGCCAGGTGCTGACTCTTACACTTTGCTTCATTTGGAGTGCCCATGATGTTTTCTTATTTCTTTTAATCTTAGACAAAGTGATGTTGGTGGGCAGACTGATGCCATCTAAACCTAGATGCAGAGCCTAAGGAATCAGCTGATTTTCATCCTTGAACTTCCAATGTGGGTCTAAAATCTGACATAGCTCTTGGTCTGCTGAGCAGCTTTTTCCTTGTTAATCAAAGTGACAAGGGAAGACATGAACAATATATGTGAAGTCAGGGTCGCCGATAGGCCAGTACTACTGCTACTGGCGTCAGGGGCCCGGACAAATTTAAAAATTGGGGGGGGGGCCCGGACCCCCTGGCGCCGGCAGCAGTCATTGTAAGTCCTATACACTTACGCGGCTGAAGCAAGGAGCTGACACAGGTCAGCTCCTCGCTTCGCTGCTGCCACCTCTCTCGCTGACATCGCGTCTACACTGCCGGGTAGCCGGTGGCAGCGGCGAAGCGAGGAGCTGACACAAGTCAGCTCCTCGCTTCAGCCGCATATGTGTCAGCAAGAGAGGCGGCAGCGGCGAAGCGAGGAGCTGACACAAGTCAGCTCCTCGCTTCAGCCGCATATGTGTCAGCTCCTCGCTTCGCCGCTGCAGCCTCTCTCGCTGACACATATGCAGCTGAAGCGAGGAGCTGACCTGTGTCAGTTCCTCGTTTCGCCGCTGCCGCCGGCTACCCGGCAGTGTAGACGCGATGTGATGACGTCACATCGCGTCTACAACTGTGTGCCAGTAAGAGAGAGAGGCGCGCAGAGAGCAGCGGGGGAACGAAGGAGAAGGTAAGTGTAATGTGGAACGTGAAACTGGGGGCAGATGAAGGAGAGGACGGCATGACACTTGGGGCAGAGATGTAGGGACATAAATCTGGGGGCAGAGATGGAGGGGACATGGATCTGGGGGCAGAGATGGAGGGGACAGGAATCTGGGGGCAGAGATGGAGAGGACGGCATGACACTTGGGCAGAGATGGAGGGACATGAATCTGGGGGCAGAGATGGAGGGGACATGAATCTGTGGGCAGAAATGGAGGGGACATGGATCTGGGGGCAGAGATGGAGGGGACATGAATCTGTGGGCAGAGATGGAGGGACATGAATCTGGGGCAGAGATGGAGGGGACATGAATCTGGGGGCAGAGATGGAGGGGACATGGATATGGGGGCAGAGATGGAGGGGACATGAATCTGTGGGCTGAAATGGAGGGGACATGGATCTGGGGGCAGAGATGGAGGGGACATGAATCTATGGGCAGAAATGGAGGGGACATGGATCTGGAGGCAGAGATGGAGGGGACATGAATATGGGGGCAGAGATGGAGGGACATGAATCTGGGGGCAGAGATGGAGAGGACGGCATGACACTTGGGGCAGAGATGGAGGGACATGAATCTGGGGGCAGAGATGGAGGGGACCTAAATCTGGGGGCAGAGATGGAGGGGACATAAATCTGGGGGCAGAGATGGAGGGGACATGAATCTGGGGGCAGAGATGGAGGGGACATGAATCTGGGGGCAGAGATGGAGGGGACATGAATCTGGGGGCAGAGATGGAGGGGACATGAATCTGGGGGCAGAGATGGAGGGGACATGAATCTGGGGGAAGAGATGGGGGGACATGAATCTGGGGGCAGAGATGGAGGGGACATTAATCTGGGGGCAGAGATGGGGGGACATGAATATGTGGGCAGAAATAGAGGGGACATTAATCTGGGGGCAGAGATGGGGGGACATGAATCTGGGGGCAGATGAAGGGTGTATATGAAGCTGGGGGAGAGACGGAGGGGGGACATATAATTTACGGGTGACTGTAGGAGGATTATACAGTGTGCGGGCACATGAAAAATTAATGAGTGGGCGGAGTCAACATAACAGTGGGTGGGGCTAAATTTCTTGCGGCACGCAAAGCGCGCCGCACATTTTGTCCCTCTTTTGATTCTTCAAAAGTTGGGAGGTATGGGTACAGGTGGCAATGGAAAGATGTTAGAGGGTAGACGGGGGGGGGGGGGGGGATTGTTGGGACATCGGGTGTGCGGCACTGCGGAGAGGGAACTGGGGCAATAATATATAATATATAAGTTTTTAGCTGGAGAATAATAATGATGTAGGCATAGCATAGCAGCCTGTTTGGGGGTGGGACTTTCACTTTAAAGGAGAATTCACGTTGCGTTTTTGGCCTCCCTTGCTGGGATACGTTGGTAACCAGTCACAATCAGCTCCCCACTTATCCCTGCACGGAGAACTGCAGGCCCCCCTTTTTTTTTAATGGCCAGTTCTTCGTGCAGGGATAAGTTGACAGCTGATTCTGACTGGTTACCAACGTATCCCAGCAAGGGAGGCCAAAAACGCAACGTGAAAAAGCCCTGAGGATTTATTAGGAGGGCTCTTATAGATGGTGTTGGCTCTCTATAGGCGCTTTCACACGTAGCAGATTTTACCTGCAAATAGAATCTGATTAAGCCTTGTAATGCTGCTAAATAAAGGGAAATGTAATACAGAATTGGTATGACGCAAAATAAGGTAGTTTTAAAATGGCGTGTGTGTGGGGGGGGCAGACACTTAGGCTGTATGGGGCCCCAAAATTCCTGATGGCGGCCCTGTGTGAAGCAAAGAACAGAAGCAAGAATCAAGTTACGGGCATTGAAAGTGCCACATGAGCAAACTAGAGGTTCTTGAAGGTACAGGTAGAGTGTTAAATACAGTCTTTAATGATATATTCAAGGAGATTCAAAGCATTGCATGCCAATGATAAATCAGTGTCATATCAGAATGCTGGAAACAAGAAGACTTGTGGTTGGCTAAGATAAGAGACCATTATGTTGTCTGTATAAGCCAAACTGTTGTCCTGCTCCAACCCTTCAGATAGATCAGGCTTAACTGGAGCAAGAAGAAGAGAAGCAGGAAGTTAAGTTTAATATTTATGATGATGCATTTTGTAGCAGAAAGACTAAACTTCCTAATTGGCTTTCGACATGGCTGATATACATTGAATATACAGTAGTATTGCTGTACATACCTGTAATGTTGAATTTGTCTCTTTTACAAGTTCACTTCTTTTTACTCTGGTGGAGCACTCTGTCAAGCAGAGGAATGAGCTAGAGGATACAAGAGGGAAAACATTGAGGATATACATAGGAATGCTTTGCTCCTCATGTTTTAAGTGTTAAATTATCCCTGACTTTTAAATTTCCCTTAGGCACACTTATGTAAAATCTTACTAAATTATCTGAGGAGTGTTAAGGCATCACTCTGAGAGAATCAAAGGGAAAGTTGGAAGGAGACAGTCTTTGTTTATGAAATATAATGATTCTTCCAATAATTGAACGAGCAGAAATATGTGTATAAATGTTTTGGCTTCAAGCTAAGTTAGCTGTGAACTGTGCATTCAATATTAATCTGACAGTTATTATCAGAAAACTCATAGGGGAAACTAACTTCTCATTATATAGTAAGTTTGAGAAAATGTCAGACGTTTATCTTACTACTGGCATTTATGCCATAGACAATAATTATAAATCAATTTTAATGCAAGTAGGTGATAACAAGTATACTCAAACTGAAGGAATATTTAGACTGGGAAATAAAACATTATAATTATAATTTATACATTGTATGAAGTGAAGTTATAAAAGAACTGCAGTTTAGGGTAAACTGAAAAACATAGACATTATTGTGGCAAGAAGAACATTGCTATCAGATATAATATGTTAATAGCCGATTAGCCATTAAAAGAAATCATATAACTAACA
This sequence comes from Leptodactylus fuscus, assembly GCF_031893055.1. Taxonomy (NCBI): domain Eukaryota; kingdom Metazoa; phylum Chordata; class Amphibia; order Anura; family Leptodactylidae; genus Leptodactylus; species Leptodactylus fuscus. Next base: position 153,698,328 of record NC_134266.1, on the reverse strand, counting down.
AAGGTAGGAAGCCAATAACAATTGAGACCATCAAACAGGCATCAAAGAACTAGAATGCCTTCATAGCCAGATATAAAGCAAAGAAGGCAGGGCTGCCAAATATAAGGGGGGGGGGGGGCTTAATTAGTAAATTAGTACATTGTCACCTGGCTATTCATTTATTTTCTTTTTATTTCTATTTTTAACCTATGCCATCATTGCATGGTACAATTTATATGGTATTACAGTTTTAAGCATGATTTTAGCAATACACATTAAGTTTTATTAAGATTTTTTTTTCTTCCCATGATTTTCTGTGATGTGTTTTTGACGTGTGCAAACTAGTAGTTCTCAACAATGTGAATTGCTCCATTTTCTTACAGGTTTTTTTTTCTTAACGCATCTGTGATGAAAAAATCTCACTTGTAGGGGCCACACGGTGTCTCAGTGGTTAGCACTGCAGCCTTGCAGTGCTGGAGTCCTGGTGTTCAAATCCCGCCAAGGGCAAAAAATCATCTGCAAGGAGTTTGTATGTTCTCCCCGTGTTTGCATGGATTTCCATCCCGTGTTCCAAAAAGACATACTGATAGGGAAAAAATGTACATTGTGAGCACTATGTGGGGCTCACAATCTACATTAAAAAAAAAAAGAAAAAGATCTCACTTGTGTATATATGATTAGTGAATTTTATTACTTATATACATATTGTATATCATTATTGAATATATTGCTTATGCAAGTGTCATCAATATATTACATTGGAGTGTGGGTTATAAGGGCCTGAAACTGGTTAAGGGTGGGATATTTCCTTTCTGTATGCACAGGATCAGACACCCTACCAGTTTATTACCTGACCTGGCAGCAAGCTCTTTGAAGTGATATAGACCAAGTTTACGGCTTAACAACTCTGTCACTGACAGGCTCACTCAGGCCTAACAGAAGGGGACTTATTAACCTTGGAGGCCAGAAGGGACCCAACTTTACTGGATGAAGAGAGAACAATTCTTGCCCCAACTTTAAGAGGTGCTTTTGAATTACCTCATCCCTCACCTAAGGGAGTAGGAGGAGGGGGCCACTCTGGCAGGAGGCATAGCTGAGAACAAGTCAGAAGCTTTGCCTTACAAAGGACTGAGAATTCCTTTGAAACTTTGTCACACCGTTGGCGCCAGCTAAGCTAGGTGCTGGCCATCTCCATTCTTATACGGGATACTTGGCCTACAAATCTTGACAAATATTGCACTATATAAAGTCTGCATTTCTCCCTAAAACTAATTTAAACAATCTATAAATGTATTAAAATACCAATTTAGTGATGGCATAATTGTAGCATCCTCAAGGGTACCTGGGCTGTGACACAGTCTAGCGCATTACTGGCAAATTATATAATATCTTCTGATGTTATGGGAAGGGGGTTATATATCAAGCATAAAATCAAAGTCTTTTCTCAAACACATACCTCCCCAATAACAATTATAGACAAATCTATACACAATCACCACCAACCAATAGAGACTACAGATGCAAGACTTATTATCAGTTTAACGCAATCATCTCCATTGCACTATTTGCTTATAAATCAGGTCACTGTATTCATACTATGATCATAGCTGCTGAGTCGAAGTCTGAAATGTGAAACAATACTCATGACATCAGACTCTATGCTGCTTCTGCCACTATGGTTATCTCAGTCGAACTACACTATTGCTGGGTATTCAACCAGGTAAGTATGATGCAATGAAATGAAAAAATATATATAAAAAACTTTCGATTTCTGATATGTGTTCTATGTTCTATTGTGCATAAAATATAGTTATATGAAATTTACAAATCATTGCATACTTCTTTTCTTTACATTTTAGACAGCGTTCCAATGTACCAGTTTTTTTTTTTGTAATTAGGATTGTACATGCACAGACATGGGATGATGGGAACAATGATATTTTCTATATGAGGGGACAATATCACAGCATACATTGGGGTTCAGTGTAATGACTAGAGATGAGCGAACACTAAAATGTTCGAGGTTCGAAATTCGATTCGAACAGCCGCTCACTGTTCGAGTGTTCGAATGGGTTTCGAACCCCATTATAGTCTATGGGGAACATAAACTCGTTAAGGGGGAAACCCAAATTTGTGTCTGGAGGGTCACCAAGTCCACTATGACACCCCAGGAAATGATACCAACACCCTGGAATGACACTGGGACAGCAGGGGAAGCATGTCTGGGGGCATAAAAGTCACTTTATTTCATGGAAATCCCTGTCAGTTTGCGATTTTCGCAAGCTAACTTTTCCCCATAGAAATGCATTGGCCAGTGCTGATTGGCCAGAGTACGGAACTCGACCAATCAGCGCTGGCTCTGCTGGAGGAGGCGGAGTCTAAGATCGCTCCACACCAGTCTCCATTCAGGTCCGACCTTAGACTCCGCCTCCTCCGGCAGAGCCAGCGCTGATTGGCCGAAGGCTGGCCAATGCATTCCTATGCGAATGCAGAGACTTAGCAGTGCTGAGTCAGTTTTGCTCAACTACACATCTGATGCACACTCGGCACTGCTACATCAGATGTAGCAATCTGATGTAGCAGAGCCGAGGGTGCACTAGAACCCCTGTGCAAACTCAGTTCACGCTAATAGAATGCATTGGCCAGCGCTGATTGGCCAATGCATTCTATTAGCCCGATGAAGTAGAGCTGAATGTGTGTGCTAAGCACACACATTCAGCACTGCTTCATCACGCCAATACAATGCATTAGCCAGTGCTGATTGGCCAGAGTACGGAATTCGGCCAATCAGCGCTGGCTCTGCTGGAGGAGGCGGAGTCTAAGGTCGGACCTGAATGGAGACTGGTGTGGAGCGATCTTAGACTCCGCCTCCTCCAGCAGAGCCAGCGCTGATTGGCCGAATTCCGTACTCTGGCCAATCAGCGCTGGCCAATGCATTCTATTAGCCCGATGAAGTAGAGCTGAATGTGTGTGCTTAGCACACACATTCAGCTCTACTTCATCGGGCTAATAGAATGCATTGGCCAATCAGCGCTGGCCAATGCATTCTATTAGCTTGATGAAGCAGAGTGTGCACAAGGGTTCAAGCGCACCCTCGGCTCTGATGTAGCAGAGCCGAGGGTGCACAAGGGTTCAAGTGCACCCTCGGCTCTCCTACATCAGAGCCGAGGGTGCGCTTGAACCCTTGTGCAGCCTCAGCTCTGCTACATCAGAGCCGAGGGTGCGCTTGAACCCTTGTGCACACTCTGCTTCATCAAGCTAATAGAATGCATTGGCCAGCACTGATTGGCCAGAGTACGGAATTCGGCCAATCAGCGCTGGCCAATGCATCCCTATGGGAAAAAGTTTATCTCACAAAAATCACAATTACACACCCGATAGAGCCCCAAAAAGTTATTTTTAATAACATTCCCCCCTAAATAAAGGTTATCCCTAGCTATCCCTGCCTGTACAGCTATCCCTGTCTCATAGTCACAAAGTTCACATTCTCATATGACCCGGATTTGAAATCCACTATTCGTCTAAAATGGAGGTCACCTGATTTCGGCAGCCAATGACTTTTTCCAATTTTTTTCAATGCCCCCAGTGTCGTAGTTCCTGTCCCACCTCCCCTGCGCTGTTATTGGTGCAAAAAAGGCGCCAGGGAAGGTGGGAGGGGAATCGAATTTTGGCGCACTTTACCACGCGGTGTTCGATTCGATTCGAACATGGCGAACACCCTGATATCCGATCGAACATGTGTTCGATAGAACACTGTTCGCTCATCTCTAGTAATGACCATAAAGTGGTAGATACTAGAGCTATACAGGGCTATGCAAAACATTTAAGCAAACACAGTACAGGAAAAATTTTGAAACTTATAGATGACATTTCTGATTGTAACTGTACACATTTCCCATCTCTTCCATCTGGACCAGACCACCATGACCAATTATTCCAGTTGTGAGTTGTCTCTAGTCTGCAACACAGACATCATTGGCTCCTTATATTTCCAAGCACACAACCCACATTTTCCTCACCTACACAATGTCCCTATACTTCTGCTACCCACTATTTTAAAATGGAAAATACAAGAATCCCCAGAAAATGAATAATGCCTCCAATGTCATGCCCCTGCGTGAGACTCAACTAATGACTCCTGTATTCAACTTTAAAATAAAAATTATAATCAATTAATAATAACTCTTGTGTGGCCTCTCAATTATTAATACTTCCTGTGTGTCCTCTTTAATAAAACCTCTATTTTTCCCTGTAGGCTGATTACCTCTTGGACATGTGATCCAGCCTCTTTCTGGAAACCATCTCTTAGCTACACAGAAGGGGAGGCGTTCCTGCTGCTCAGTTACTCTGGCAACCAAATACACTAAAGGATGTCGCACTACCTGATAGTTACTACCCCTCCATAACCCCATCCACATATCATCAAATATGTGGGCGTGGTTATGGCATAGCATATTGCGTTATATTCAGCACCATAAGGTTGTATTGGCATTACTCCTTACGGAGCCTCCATGGGAAGTGATATGCATAGACCTCCCTCTACTGCATCTTGCCGGCCATGTTTGGTTATCTTCCCCAGTCCAGAATATAATAGTAATATTCACCTGTCTGGAATTGGTATGCTTGGTTATCATGTATGTTCTGCATAGCCTAATTCTGAGTATTTGATATATCATTGTGTTTTTTTTTTTCTCCAGCAGTTTCACCTTACATTATAGCCATCATATAATGTAGTATATTCAGTGAGGGTTGGTATTACAGCATTTTTGTGGTACTAGAATGCACTTTGTATTTGTAACATCTCTACCTGTTTGGGTCACTGCACCACCCTCGACTCGCACGCTGTGGCGTAGGGGGCGAGTTCAGTTTGATTCTTTGCTTAATGTTTTTCTTGCAATCTGTGAACGCTGCTCTATCTCTGTAATTGAATTCCACCACACCCATCTCCTGCACCTTGTTTCTCTATGTTTTTCAAATAGTTAATTCTAGCCTTCCCTGTGTGATTGAAAACCTATCTTCCATTCAAGCCTAGGGCGAGTCTTGGACTTCCTATGTACTGGAGATCATCCCTCTCAGACTTGTTGACTATTGTGACTTTGTCTCTGTTAATCTCCTCTTCTGCTTCTATTGTATTGCTGACCTCTGTCTTACCCTTTGACTATTCTCTTGGATTTTGATACTGTACTGCATAGCTCGACTGTTACTGGACCCCTGGCTAACTGACCTCCCTTTGTTGTTGTGTGTCTTGTCTTCGTTCTGTGTTGTCACTTATATAGGAAGGGCCCATCGACCATTTGCCGCCTATTGCTTAGGATAGGACCGGCAAGCAGGAAGGGACATTGGGAGGAATTCAGCTTAGGGTTCACTGTCTATTGTGCCCCTCCCCCCAGGGTTCACCAGCAGCTACTGGAGAATTGCCTCTTTAGAACTTCCTCTGTGTGAATGCCCCCTTACATAGGTCATATAATGTACATGACCCATTCCTCAGCTTGCTGACTTTCTCTCCATGACAACATTTTGATCTTGCTGGATGGTGCCACTCTGGCAGTTCTGGACATTCGCGTCTTTGTTTCAGGAGACCTACAGCACAGCTGCCACTCAGGTACCTATTACTTGCTCCAGTTTACATGAATTAAGCCATCTTAACATGATAACATTAAATAATTACACCTGTAATAGGCAGACAGGCAGCTGTGAATAGAGGCAATATTCGTGAATGGAAGAGTAATCATAAGAACTGTACTCCTTTACATCCTAATCTTTCCCATTATAAACCCTAGAAACGTAAAAACAGGCCCAACATATAATAATGAAAAAATTATTATTTCTGGTAATAGTGGTATCACTTCATGAGCATTCAGCACGCATATAGGAATGTATGTGTATTTACATATTTGAGCTCAGAAAACACCTTTAAATAGGGAGAATATGATTCCATAATAGAAAATTTCATAATTAGCAAATCAGTTAACTTGCAAAATATCATAGTTTCACTTTTACAGCTAGTTATCACCCATATGTTGTTACTTATTTAATAAGTCAGTAAACATTACAATATTAAGTGATGCAATATTCTTAACATTTCATGAAAGTTGAATACTCAGGGACTACCTTATCATATAATAAAGGGGTTAGAAATATTACTGTTTAATGATTACATGAGTAGTATCAAGTTAGTGACAATTTTCTATTCTTTATAAGAAAAAAGTCTTTATAGGGTTTAATTAATAGGTAAGCATGCTGAGTATCATGAAAGCTGATCATAAAACATATGAATAAGTTATGCAATATTGGAAAATCATTTCAATACTGGCTTAAAGGGGTTGTCCCATCTCAAGGATCCTATCTATACTACTAGCTTATGTGGATTCAAGACTTTTCCTAGAGACATTGCTTCAGCAAAACTGCTTTGTTTGGCTACTGTCGAAGATTATTCACTTCATTGTCTACACTGTGTTTCCATAACCACAGACCTGAGGATGGTCTTATCTCTTCGCCCAGGGAAAGTGACATAGCTCACTGCTCTCAGGAGGGGAGGGGGAGCTGAGTGCTCAGAGTGAGCTTGTATTTCTGAGCTGTTTATCTCCTGCTCTTCCAGTTATCAGATCTGTTATTTGAATTTTGTTGATAAGGGCTGAGACATGGAGTCTGTTACCTCTGTATGTAAACTCAGACCTAAAATTCAGTTTATTGCAAGCCAACTCTTGGTCCTGCAGCATGTAAGTTTGTTTTTCTCTCCCACCCCATGTAGTATAATAGTGAATCCCCCCCCCCCACACACACCGATTTAACGAGAAAACCAGGAAGTCAACAGAGCATAAAGCCTGCAAGTTGGTGAGCAGGCGAGGTGGGGAAAACCTCTTTAAAGTAAAATTATTACTATATCTTTATCTGTATCTTCTGGTAAAATGTAGTTTTCAGTGGCAGTCTAGTTACTGAAACAGTGTTTGTAGGAGTGGTTTAGGAAATGCTTTGTAGCCAGAAAATTTCATCTGATGCTTCAGATCACACTACCATCTGCACATTTAGGTGGTAAGTATACCTTTAGGCCAGGGCCCCATATGATATAACCACTGCGGTTTGCCCACACATTGGAAAAATATGCGCTGCGGACATGCTGCCATTTCCAGCATGTAAATTACACTTACCTACCCTATAGGTATAATAGAAGCAGAAAGTCTGTAGAGGAAACCTCTATGGACTTTCTGTGGAAAGCACTGCAGTTTTGCTGCAGCCCACTATTCAGGGCTTTAGCTTTAAATCATCTGCATTGATAATGCTGGGTTAATTATACATTTTGGGCTTCAGTAACTATATAAATATCATAAATTAACTTACATCAGTATTAGCAACAGTTTCATGATTTAGATGAAGAATTTTTGCAGTTAGACATTTTCGGAAGTTACAAAGTAAATAGGATGGGTGATGCTATTAATAGACAATCTTCCTCCGCTGTGCCTGTTATAGCAAGTATTCATTAGAGCACTTAGAGTCTTCTACTTGTAACTATACTGAATTCCTGCTTGAACTAAAGACAAATCACATAACCAATAATGTTCTAGAAGACTTTATTTTTTGTGAAATAAAACTGAGTCTTTGCACCACACTATCATTGCAATGATTAAATGCCTCAACCTTTAAAAAAGAAAACAAATGTAATTTTTATACTTGAAATTGAAAAGTACCTAAAATATCAATTATCCCAATTATTAACCAAATCAAAAAGCAGTTTAGATGTGTTTATAGGGAGCAAGATGTTCCCAGGAACTATCAAATCACATTTCATTTAATCCACATTAACATCTCTTCCACTAGCAATGGACCTGAAAGTAATTTACTGCGTCCTTTTAAATAATGGCTATGTCAATGCTTTCTCTGTAGTGCCAAGTAAGATTGGCTGAAGTGATGTAGGGAGACTACCGCCAGAGGCAATAACTGCACAGAGCTGGAAACAGAAGGCACAGAAGGGTTACTAGTAGGAGGCTGACTGTGAGCCAAAGGTAATATAATAAAGTATCCATCAAAGATTATTTAATACCTGGGTTCAAAGATATCTAAACAAATTGTCAGTTTATATATGAAATGTATGGTTTCCTATAAATGTTATTGTTCAGTCCAACTCTTGGATAATGTTAATCATGCATATTTTTGTTTGAAGACAATAGTTAATATATGTTTTGTATCTTTTTAGAAATGTTTAGTTAATGATGAGGAAATTATTAAGTTAGGACATTGCACATGACTGCTGAGGCCAATTCAATGGCCTCAGCTGTGACTGGGAAGGACACAGTGACGTCACTCACATACAACTATTTCTGTGTACTTTAATGGCTACATGCTGCCCAGCAGCTGAATTAAAAGTTGCTTAGATTTTCCTCAAGATGCCCCCACAAATTATATCCCTACAGCACCCATACACTGAACTAAGGTCCCAACTAAGTGCCAAACCCAACAACAGAAAGAATCTGAATGGCCTAAAGAAACTTGAATCCTCCCCCAACCCCACCCCACCTACCTTGGAACCCCAGAATGACTGCTCTGATGGGCCACTCGGGTGATCTTCAGTGAACATCCAATTTTCACAGGTATGCCCTTAGAGACAAAACAGAAAGAAGAGCAGGGATCAGGACCTGGATGTACCCAAGAATACAACTGGACCCCCAGGCCTGAGCTCAAAACCCTCTGGCTTGTTATCGCTGTATGACAACACAAAAAGAAGGGATTGAGAACCAACTAAGAAAGCTTAGACCCATGACAAGACTCCAATCAAGGATGTCAGTCCGTGAGATACCACCATGCTGCAGATCACCTGAGGGGAAATTGAGCCAATGCCTGCCCAGCCCACACACATTAACCAGGAAGCAAAGCTCTGAGCCCAAGGATTGGAGAATCGGAAAGCCCCCAAATAATGATGAAGCCAATGAGAAGTGGAGCAGTTAAAGTCAAGATGGAACAGACAGGCCTCCGATTGATGCTATGTATGCCCAAGGATACTCACCCAGCCTATCAAAAATATTAAGCAGACGGGAGCGTAACAGTCTGTGAGTATAGCCCCACAATGAGGGCAGCACAAAGAGGCCAATCTTACACCCCCCAGACCAAACACATTAGATTTTTTGCATTGCATTTTAGTTATTCTGTCAGTCAAGATCTTGCTTGCATTGGTTTTAGCAGATAATGGAGGGATGTACACAATCACCACCAGGATTGCAGAGACATCAATAGGTAGTATGGTTGTAGGCTCAGCACCATTAGTTTGATGTCCCTACAGCAGAAGCATTCCTTAACAATAATGTGGAATAGGTTGGAATTTTAAAGGCAGAATTTCATTACTATACTTGACAACTATGTCAAAGCTGATGAAAGGACTGAACTCTATTCTATTGGCAGCCCATACTAAAAATGGCATCAGGGAGAGAGCTCTGTCGAGAATGCTTGGGATGTCTGATTCTGCATTGGATAATTAGGGTCCAGTCTGCTGATTGGGGCATAGCGACTAGAGATGAGTGAACACGGTTCGATCGAATAGGTATTCGATCAAATATCAGGCCGTTCGAGGTATTTGTTCCCAATCAAATACCACGCAGCATACGCAGTAAAAATTTGTATCCCCTCCCACCTTTCCTGGCACGTTTTTTGCACAAATAACTGTGCAGGTGAGGTGGGACAGGAACTACGACAACGGAGGCAGTGAAAACAATTGAAAAAACCCTTTGGCTGCCGAAAACATGTGACCTCCCATTTATAAGAACGGCCGCTGCCATATTCGCCAGATTTGCGGTCAGAGATAGGGAGAGAAACATATCTGCTGAGGGCTAGATAGGCATTAGCTTCAGATAGGCAGGGAAAAAACGAAGAACAACAGCTCTTCTCAGAGCTATACACTGCAGGAACAGGAGTCCAGCTTTCCACGGATGGTGGAAAACAGGGATACAGAACAGTTACTTCTTGCTATATACGTGCAAACCAGCTTTTTTTAGGACTGTCCCCCACAAAATAGCAGGAATCCACAGCAGTTACTTCTTGCTATATACGTGCAAACCAGCTTTTTTTAGGACTGTCCCCCACAAAATAGCAGGAATCCACAGCAGTTACTTCTTGCTATATATATGCGAACCAGCGTTTCTTTGGGGTGTCCCCCCCACAAATTTGCAGGAATACAGAGAAGTTACCTCCTGCTATATACGTTCAAACCAGCTTTTATTAGGGCTGTCCCCCACAAAATAGCAGGAATCCACAGCAGTTACTTCTTGCTATATATGTGCAAGCCAGCTTTTCTTTGGGGTGCCCCCTCCCCCCCCACAAATTTGTAGGAATACAGAGCAGTTACCTTTTGCTGTATACGTGCAAACCAGCTTTTATTAGGGGTGTCCCCCACAAAATAGCAGGAATCCACAGCAGTTACTACTTGCTATATATGTGCAAACCAGCTTTTCTTTGGGATGTCCCCCCCCCCCAAATTAGCAGGAATACAGAGCAGTTACCTCCTGCTATATACATGCAAACCAGCTTTTCTTTGGGTGCCCACCCCCACAAATTTGCAGGAATACAGAGCAGTTACCTCCTGCTATATACAGTACGTGCAAACCAGCTTTTATTAGGGGTGTCCCCCACAAAATAGCAGGAATCCACAGCAGTTACTTCTTGCTATATATGTGCAAACCAGTTTTTCTTTGGGATGCCCCCCCCCCCCACACACACACACAAATTTGCAGGAATACAGAGCAGTTACCTCCTGCTATATACGTGCAAACCAGCTTTTCATTGGGGTGTCCCCCCACACCACAAATTTTAAGGGTCTACCCCCCGAAGCTAAGTGGGAGACAGCCATTCATTCAGTCAGGCCATGTATGGTCAATCCAATTTTTAAGGGTCTACCCCCCAAAAGCTAAGTGTGATACACAGCAATTCAGTCATGCTATATCAGCCCAATCCAATTTTTGTTCAATCCAGTATTGTTTGCTCTCCGTGACGTGAACTATGCCTTTGTCTCTTGAAACGCAACCTAACATGAAATCAGCCATGTGTGCCAGTGTGTTACCTGGCATGACTTATAATGAGCTTCTAACCAGCACAGTTGGGGGAATCAGGGTGGATTGAGCCTCTAACCAGAAGAGTTTGGGGGCATTAGTGTGAATTAAACCCAGTAGGAGCAGAATTGTGCAACGCTGATGGTAGAGGAGTATGAGGAGGAGGAGGAAGAATTGTAGAGGGTGAGCACACACATCAAACTTCATGTCAGGGTGCTTGACACTGCTGGACATGAAAATGATGGGTCTATCCAGTGGCTGTTCATTTTAATCAGCGTCAGCCGGTCAGCACTGACAGCTGATGGCTGGCTGTGCTTATCCGTGATGATGCCACCAGCTGCGCTGAAGACATTTTCCGATAGCATGCTGGTGTCAAGGCAGGAAAGGACCTCCAATGCGTAAAGTGCAAGTTCCAGCCACAAATCCAACTTGGAGACCCACTAAATGTAGGGCGCAGAGGGATTGGAGAGGACAGGGCTAGGGTTGGCCAGGTACTCCTGCAACATGCGCCTATACTTGTCCCTCCTGGTGACACAAGGCCCCTCAGTGGCGATAATTTGGCCAAGGGGAGCCATTAACATGTCCCAGACCTAGGAATAAGTCTTGCAACAGGGTAGAGTTTTGCATGTCTTTGTCTCTAGCCAACATTTTTACTGCTTAGCTTCCCTCCACATCTACACTGCTTTCACCCCTAGACATCACCCCAGTTTATGCCTCTGTTTCTAGACGCCTTTTTTGTTGATTTAGCTTCTCTCCACATCTAAACTGCTTTTGCCGCTAGACATCACCCCTGTTCATGTCGGGTCAGTGGCCTCGTCGTCCACCAACTCCTCTTCCAATTGCTCACTGTCCCCTTACTGCAAACCGCACATAACCACAGCTCGGGCCTGGTCTGCCTTGTACCCTGCACCCTGCTTAACTCAGCTGCCATATCCGGAGTTGTGATAAGCGCATGCTAATGTTTTGTGTCCAGTGGAAAGGATGGGATAGGATTTCACATAAGTCTGCCACCCATGGAAACTCATGGTGCAGAAACTGAGGGAGCTTACTTTGATGAACCTTTGGGTTTTGTAGATGGAACTCCATCAAAGGTCTCTGCTGCTCACACACCCTGCTCAACATACGGTATCTAGAGTTTCAGCATGTGGTGACCTCACACAACAGCCGGTGCTTCAGGCAGATATAGGCATTGCTGGAGTGTATTGAGGCTAGCACCAGGTACTGTAGACTTGTCAAAGTGGGAGCACAAGCGCCACACTTTAACCAGTAGCTTGTGTAAATTGGGGTAAGTTGTTAGAAACCGTTGCACCAATAATTTGAAAACGTAGGCTATGTGTGGACCATATTTGAGTCTGGCAAGCTCCAGATCTGCTACAAGGTTCTGGCCATTATCACATATGCCAACTTGCACCTGGGCCCAGGTGCAGTGGGGCAAAAAACAATGCCATCTCATCCAGGATGGCATCCCTGACCTTGGAGGCACTGTGCTGTCTGTCCCCCAAGCGGATGAGCTTCAGCACGGTCTGCTGATGTCTCCTCACAAGTAGAAAAAGTTCCAGCACAAAGGGCAATATTCAATAAAACTTCACATTTTATTCAGGATCTGCAATCATCTCACCCCCATGCCCTGCTCCTAGTGTCTGGAGACTTCAACCACGTCTCCCCAGCATCCACTCTACCAGGCTTCACCCAGTATGTAACCTGCCATACAAGAGACAGCAAAACACTGGACTTGCTCTTTGCCAATGTAAGGGTGCATGCACACTACGTAACGCCGGGCGTGTATGAGAGCCGTACACGCCGGCATTACAGCAGACTGCCGAACACTTCCCATTCACTTCAATGGGAGCGCTCGTAAACGCCGCTGTTACGAGCGCTCCCATTGAAGTGAATGGGAAGTGTTCGGCAGTCTGCTGTAATGGGGCCAGTCTGCTGTAATGCCGGCGTGTACGGCTCTCATACACGCCCGGCGTTACGTAGTGTGCATGCACCCTAAGGGATGCATATAACTCATCTGCCCTACCACCCCTAGGCAGATTAGATCACAACCTGGTACATCTGCGACCCACATACACTCCACTGGTGCGCAGAGAACCGGCGGTTACCCATACAGTGAAGATTTGGTCAGAGGGAAGTGTCGAGTCTCTAAAGGACTGTTTTAATATAACTCTATGGGAAGTATTTCAAGACTCATTTCCAGAGGACATTGAGGGACTCACACACTGCATAACGGACTACATTAATTTCTGTGTGGACAGCATGGTACCAACTAGGAAGGTGAGGTGTTTCTCCAATAACAAACCATGGATCAACTCTGAGATTAAAACTCTTCTTAAGGAAAAAAAAGCGAATTTTTAGGTCTGGGGACAAAAATGGCCTGGGGGCGGTGCAGAAACAACTAAGACAACTTATCAGAGAAGGGAAAGCCAACTACAGGCGGAAGATGGAACTACAGATGGGGGAGGGTAGAGTCTCAAAGGTCTGGGACAGCCTGAAGGTGATATCTGGACATAAACAACAACAAATGGCAGCTCATCAGATTGAAGGTGACAGGAAGTGGCTTAATGAGCTTAATCTATTCTTCAATAGATTTGACTCCAAACCAACTCCCCCCTCACAAGCAACCCCCTCCCCTCACACACCAAGACCCAGCCCCCACCGACTGGCAGTAAATCGCAATCCGAATGTCTGATCCTCAAGGAGTCTCTGGTATGTCGGGAAATTAAGAGAATTAAGGCAGACAAGGACGGCGGACCCGATGGGATAAGCGCAAGAGTTCTTAAAATGTGCAGTGACCAGCTGTGTGGTATTATTACGCACATGTACAATATGAGTCTAAAGCTGGAAGTGGTACCTCAACTGTGGAAAACATCTTGTGTGGTACCAGTCCCAAAGAAACCCAACCCGATGGACTACAATGACTACCGACCCGTAGCACTGACATCCCACCTGATGAAGGTTCTAGAGATACTGGTCCTGATACACCTACGCCCCCTAGTGAGCTCCGCTCTGGACCCCCTCCAGTTTGCCTACCGGCCGGGCATTGGCGTAGATGACGCCATCATCCACCTTCTTCATAGAGCTCTCTCTCACCTGGAGAAACCAGGGAACACTGTGAGAATAATGTTCTTTGATTTCTCCAGTGCGTTCAACACCATTCAGCCAGGGCTACTGAGGGAGAAGCTGAACCTTGGTGGAGTGGACCATCACCTGTCCAACTGGATCCTAGACTACCTGACAAACCACCCTCAGTATGTGAGAGCCCAGGACTGTGTGTCTGACACTGTGATCTGTAGTACGGGGGCACCACAAGGTACAGTTCTTGCCCCATTTCTCTTCACACTGTACACTGCTGACTTTAGGCACAACTCCTCCAGCTGTTACTTACAGAAGTACTCCGATGACTCTGCTATAGTCGGCCTTATCACTGATGGCGACGATAGGGAATACAGAGACTTAAATCGGGATTTTGTTGAATGGTGCCAGCAGAACCAGCTCAGGATTAATGCTGGGAAGACCAAGGAGATGGTGGTGGACTTTAGTAAACGGAGAGGTGCTCCGGCCCCGGTGGAGATCCAGGGGACATGCATTGAGATAGTCAGGACCTATAAGTATCTGGGTGTGCTCCTCAATAATAAACTAGACTGGGCTGATCACCTGGAGGCGCTGCACAGAAAGGGCCACAGCAGACTCTACCTGCTCAGGAGGCTGAGGGCCTTCGGAGTCCAGGGGACACTTCTTAGGGCCTTCTTCAACTCTGTGGTTGCCTCAGCCATCTTTTTCGGTGTGGCCTGCTTGGGGAGCAGTATATCAACCAGGGACAGAAATAGACTTGACAGGCTGATCAGGAGGGCCAGCTCTGTCCTGGGGAGCCCCTTGGACCCAGTACAGGTGGTGGGTGACAGAAGGATACTGTCTGTGGTGACCTCCATGCGGGAGAACAAATCCCACACCATGTATGGGACCCTGATGGGACTTGGCAGCACTGTAAGTGACCGTCTGCTTCACCCCAAGTGTGAGAAGGAGCACTATCGCAAGTTCTTCCTTCCAACCGCGACCAGGCTGTATAATCTACATCAGACCAAGCGAAGATCACTCCGCACAGGGAACTAATGATTATGAATGTCCTCCTTCTTTCTTCTCTGTTCCTAAGCTGCTATGGACTCCTAGTATATCTTTCTCAGCATATGTGTGTCTACTACTTCGGTAATATTTACTGTGTATTACCATGTATCTGTATTACTATGCAGCTGAAACATACTGAAATTTCCCCACTGTGGGACTATTAAAGGATTATCTTATCTTATCTTATGTCTCCTCACGCCAGTGTTGCAGCATTTCCAGCTCCCAGCTAGGGTCGATTTAATGGCGGAGGAGGAGGAGGGTGGTGTTTCAGCACTCCTGTCAGGAATATTGGGCGGGGAGACAAGGCAGGCCGCCACAGTTTCCGACCCGGTCCCAGCCTCAACTACATTCAGCCAGTGAGCCGCAATTGAGATGAAGCGTCCCTGGCCGCATGCAATTGTCCACGCGTCGGTGGTCAAGTGGAACTTTGTGCAACTTAGCGCAGAACTTAGGGCCCGCCTGATGTTACGGGCCACGTGCTGGTGCAAGGCTCAACTCACCCTAAGGGCCAAAAACACTGCTGGTGAATTTTGTTCCGTTCCAAAGGACTCTGTGTTTAGATTTAGCTCAGTCGCAGCTCCAGAACATGCCTTTGAAGGCAAGGTTTCCTTTAGTGGCTCCATCTCAATAGGATGATGATGGTGAAGCTTGGTTAAATCTGGTGTCGGAAGGAAAAGTGGTTTCTGATCTACATCTAAAATACTGGAGCATGTTGTTTGGGCTATTAACACCTGATCAGAACCCTGTAGAGATAATGTAGAGTCCGATATTAGAGGACCATTACCGGTAGTAGTAGTTGCAGCCAATTCTCCACCTTTGCGGTCCTCTAAATAAAAGTTACCCCCAGGACTTGATGCCAAAATGTTATCAATTTCCCAATCAAAATCAAGGTCAATGTCTGGGTCCTCAGTCCAATCCACTGTATCAATGCAACACGATGAGAGTGATGGTTCTGGAACCACAGTTTTAGGGGCTAAGAATTTTAAAGAGGTTAACACTCTGCTGGTGCAAGGCTGAACTCACCCAAAGGGCAAAAAACTCTGCTGGTGCAAGGCTGAACTAAGTTAAAGGGCCTCAATCTCTGCTGGTAGCTCAGCTTAAGGGCCTCTAACTTAATTTGGAAGGGCTCACGTTAAGGGCCATAAAAGTGAATTCTGGAAGGTCTTAACACATCACACACACACACACACACACATCCACAATGACAGTTCAGGGTGGGTACTGTTGGACTTACCATTGCCTATTCCATCTGTGGTTGTCATGGGCAATGTTATTTAAAGGGGTGCTTGTTAATGTTTCTTCAGCTTAAGTTTGCATTTCTGTCCATCCATTTGTGGAAGAAAGAAGGTTTCCAGGTATTTTCTTACTTTGATAGAGGTTTTTTGAGTGTGTAGTTGATAGGCTGTGATGGTGGGGTAAAACTGTGACTTGGGCTTGTTAGATGCCCCCAGGCATGCTTCCCCTGCTGTCCCAGTTGCATTGCAGAGGTGTTGTCATCATATGCTGAGGTGTCATAGTGGACTTGGTGACCCTCCTGAGTCGAATGGTGGGTTCCCCTGAAACTAAGCATTTTTCCACATAGACTATAATAGGGTTTGATATTCGATCGAATAGTCGAATATTGAGCGGCTATTCGAAACGAATAAGGAATATCGAATATTTTACTGTTCGCTCATCTCTAATTGTGACCCATCCCCCTGAACATCCAACCCCTCTTTACTTCACAATAAGATTCTTACAGAATATTTTAGGTAATAAAGTCTGTGCTATGAAGAATAAAATGATGTTTTCATATAATAACACTGTTTTGAAAGTCATCAATAATCTCTTACTTAATTAACTGGGGGAAAAACATCTACATGCAGTTAATTAATTGCAATTTCTAGGATTAGTGATAACAGTTTGGCATCTTGACAGGCAATATGTAATGGCAGCATCAAGTATTTAAGTCAAGCAAAGTCTATGAGAAATATGCTATTAAAACCCAAGCCTGATTTAACACTTAATAGCTTTACTTGGACAGTATATATTTTACAAGATAGCTACAAAATGAATCATTTTCCGAATATACATTAGACCATACTTCAGTTTAATACATTTTATTGGCATCTACTCTTTTAAGCCAAGTTTGCAATAGCAGATTTCCATTTATTTTGTTATAGTCAATGACCAGCTGTGGTTTAAAAGAAACCAGTTTTCCAAGTTGTTTATGCTACGGATAACTAAATATTCTATAAGATCCTAAATACTATATATTTTCTTTTAAAAGAGGCAAAGACATACTGTAGAGAAGGAGACAATTCCTGGCTGAGCTGATACAAAAACAGTACATTGTATTATATATACAGTCATGGCTGTAAGTGTTGGCACCTCTGAAATTTTCCCAGAACATGAAGTTTTTTTTTCCGAAAAAATAATTGCAACACATGTTTTGTTACATACATGCTTATTTCAAGTGTGTATTGAAACAACAGCCGGGGGGGAAGGGGGTCAAAATGTTCACTATACCACTTTATAAATGCCATGAAGAGTCTAGTTTCCTTTGGGGTTTCCATTGTACTGGTACTTTAGGGATTATACAAATGAAACATGACACCTGAAAACTATTCCAGAATAGTTTTCTTTCCAAAAGCCAAATAGCTTTTAGTTCCGAGGCCAGTCATATACTCATACAGCAATTTATAACCACATATGGCGTATTGCTGTGCTCAATAGAAATTGCATAACAAATGATCTGATGCATTTTCTCCTGAATTACAAACTTATTTTATGTAAAATATTTTCCCCATACAGTGAATTCTGTAGAGGGTAAAAAAAATTCTAAAGAGCCAAACCACCATTTTTCTAACCTCCCTAAAAAATATGAATAAAAAGCAATAATTTATACTCCAAACTAGTATAAATAAAAAGAATCTGCAACCACAAAAAAGAAGCATTACAAAGCCCAACATACAGAAATATCAAAAGTTCCAGATGTCAGAATAAGGCAACTCCAAGTAAATTTTTTTGTTTTGTTAAGACATAACAAAAACTATATAAACTTGTCATCTCTGTAATCGTGCTGACCCACAGAATATAGGTAGCATGTCATTTTGGCCAGACAGTAAAAACAAGACCCATAAAAAGTGGGGCAGAAGCAGTTTTTCTCTACTTCCAGCTCATTCAGAATTTTTTCCCAGCTTCCCAGTATAGGAGTATTGAATATTAGGTTCGGGTGATAGCACTGGTGATGGTAGTTGCAGACATGTTTCTGCTGTTGCTAATGCTGGCAGCAGCAACTACACATGGTCATCTGTCATGTAGGAATTTTTGTTTTACATTGTCAAAAGATAAATCCATGGTAAGGTGAAAAATCTGCAAGCAGAAACTTAGCCGTGGCTGTGGAGGAACAATTGTAGGAATGACAGCTGTATGTACTTACATGAAAAAGTATCACTCTCTTATTTGGAAGTGGCACTGGCAGAAGAAGTGAGCAAGGCTGTTCTACTAATCCTCCCCATGATCTTATATATAAGCAAAATACAATCAAGACCAGTCATCCAAATGTAAATACACAGGAAAGACGAAATAAAATCAATGGATCCGCGCTTACCCTTCCAACGATTTTTATTCAGCATACAATAGACAACACACAACGCGTTTCGGGACGCAGCCCGTCCCTTTCTCAAGTGTCCGTTTTTGTCCTTTTAAAACATTAGCAAAATATGCTCCTTTTATAGCAATATCGAACTACCGGAAGTGATTTGTCTCCAATTTCACTTCCGGTAAATAAACTATACAAACATTTACCACAAATTCAAATTATCACACAGATGGCTTAGTAATGTATACTACCTTCATTGGTGGCATTCCGGAATGTCATTCCGAGGGCATGTCTACAACAAGCCCCTCAAGCACTACATACACTGCGAACGGCACCATCGGGTCCGCAGTGGAACGCATATGCGCTCCACCAAACCGGAAGTGTCAAGAGCGCATGCGCCGGAAGAAGATTGTATACGTCCGGCTTTCACCATACGACTGGTGGAACGCAACTGCACCCCAACTACCTGCGCATGCGCCAATCAGCTAAGCTGAATGATGGAAATCTGCACATATGTCAGAAGTGAACTACAAATAACCGACTCGCTCCCAGATGACAGGTAAAACGCATCAGGAGAAGTGCTCGAACACCCAAAGTATCGATTAATTTAACCATATCTTATATGACTCAAATACATATGACTAATAAAGCAAAAAATTGCCTAGTATTTCAAGTCTACATAAATACTTGCAATTATACATATTTTGAGTGTTCTTTTAAAAAGCATAAAAAGCATAATGCAATATATACATACATATACATAAATATACACACACATATATACACGCATACATATACGTTTGTCACATAATAACAAATATTTAACACACAAATCTATAAGTCCTTTCAGGTCAAAATATATGACTATTAAAAATAGATACTAAAATATATAGAGATATAAAAATATAAAGATATAAAAAAACATACCTTTAAAAAGTGACCTCATTTTTCTAAACTTGTTCTCAAAATTTATAGCTAGCTATCTTTGTAATAAGACCCCGTGGTTCTAGACTTATTTTCAGTGCATATAAATAACCATCTGAAAACCATAGAGCCAGTTTTAATATCACGTTATCTATACATAATGAGCGTCATAAAAGACATATATAATACAAAAAATATAAATTCTTATATATTGGACTAAATGGACATAAAACTAACCCCAAAAGTATAAAGAGGGAGGAGGAGTTAGGACGTTACATCCTCTAACATCTCATTAAGACCCTCTGGGCATAAAGTATTAAGTTGATATATCCAGTAGATCTCTCTACGTTTTAGTGTTCTGAACCTATTGGGCTCATCTGCCGAAATATGATCTATAGGTGTAACCCTAAACCCACCGAAATCTTTATTGTGTTTTGATGCAAAATGACGGGACACACTATGCTTCGGGTAACCATTCAGTATATTTGACCTATGTTTGTTAATACGGGTCCTCAGGCACATAGTGGTCCTCCCTACATATTGTAACCCACATGGACATTCCACCAGATAGATAACAAACCTACTGGAGCAGTCCATGTGGAATCTGAGATCAAAGGATCTTTCGGTAGTTCGACTTGTTATTCTAGTAATACTGTGGCTAATACAGTCACAGCATTTGCACCGTGAGTGTGCACATCTAAAACTACCCCTATTTATATTTATATCAATATTTCGTTCTTCAGGTAGATGATTAACGGTGACTGCTTTTAATCTACTGGGTGCTATAATATTTCTGACATTTCTAGCACGTCTAAAGGTCATCTTAGGTTTTTTCGGGATAATCTTCCTAAGATATTGGTCACTTTGCAATATGTGCCAATGTTTCGTCAAGATGGTACGTATAGTGTCATGTCGGCTGTTGAAAGTAGTTAAAAATAGATAAAAATAGTTAAAAAGTTGCATCTTATATATAAGCAGACCCCAATGACACCTGGCACATGATCACAGTCATTATCATCATCACCAACTGTTCCTCCCAATACTCCTTCTCTTCTTCCACGGCAGTGTCAGCCATCCATAAGGGAATGTGTGGTAAGAAAACAGCAATATGTGCTTTGTCACCTGGTATCTAAAAAAGTCATCGCAAGCTGCTGGTGGTGAAGTCGCTGCTGTAAGACCTAGTGGATTTCACTGAATTTTGACAACTGATGGCATGTGTCAACATTAAAGGGAAACACTAGGAAAACTGTCCCTGCTTTATATTACATCCATCAGAGAATATGAGCCTTTCTTGGGATATGTCAGTCTTGGAAAAGGTACACACTACTATCAACATGCAAAGAAACAATTATAGGTAAGGACAATACATAACTTTCATGGCCACAGGGTCAATGTTATAAGCAGCAGTGGCCGTAATCCAGAAACGCAGCAAGGACAAGTGCTAATTCCATCCCAATTGTACAGGACCAGTTCCAACATCATGAATGGCCCATGTTCTGTGGATCCTACTCTCTTGACCGATTACACCCATTATCTTAACAGGGAAAGGCGTTATTTCCATTCCTCTTCCTCCATTCTCATTTCATTGGTGTAAGGCGAAGTGTTGTCATGCGGTTTTACAGTTCATAAACCTGGAACAAAGGAGGCACAAAGCAGAGGAGCTGCCTCGCTGTATCCTGCAGCAAGTATCCAGCTGGATGGCTACTTACCAACTCCAAATGGGTAGTGATGTCATCAACAATGATACCAATATTGTTGCTACGCTGCAGTTAGGATTGAAAACTCACTGTCTATGTTTGGCAGATGGCCTTAATCTGTTGGTTCGTCACCTTATTAACTTGTATAGTGGCTTAAAAGAGTGCTCCCCATGGCCCGTAAAATCTCTGCGCATTTCAGCCATTCTTACACAGCAAAAAATAACCTGCTCGATTTGCAGCAACAAAATATTGTCATTGCCTTTTCACCACCTATAATGTTCCAACTCAAAGGAACTCGCGCTTAAACATACTGGAGCTTTTGTGTGAGCAGCAGAAGAATGTGAATGATTATTGCATGCAGCAGACCACAGGGACAATATGTGATTTTGAGAAATATCATTAGAGGCTCATGAGGGAGGTGTGCCGACTTCTCAAACTCTTTGAAGAAGGCACCAAATTTGTCACTGGGGATAACAGCAGCATCAGCAATGTGATCCATCTGTTGTACTGTATATCTTATAGGAAACTCTTACATTCATGCAACGAAGGATGGAAGAGGAGGAACACATGTCAACACGTCATTGCCCTCTGTTGATGAAGGAGGATGAGGATCCAGGTCAGGGTGATTGTGGTAGAATATTTAGGACTCCTTAACTGGACAGGGAGGGAGTGGAGTAGGAGGAAAACTCTACCTTGGACGTAGAGAGGGGCCTTGATATGCCACAGACACAGCCATGTAGGAGGCTGAATTTTATCTGCTTCAATATTATGATGATGATGACGGCCACGCTAGCCAAAAACACTAACCATGGAAGGCGTCCAGGTCTGCGCTTATGCTGGCGACCATGCTAGGCTGTATGCTCAGGAGTTGACCCAGTTTGCCATTAGAGTTTTACATTGTCTGGCATCAAGTGTTATGGTCAAGTAGGTGTTCAGTGCTGCTGAAATGATGAGTCTGTTCACAGGTAGCATGGAAAAAAATTACTTTTGTCAAAATGAATCAGGAATGAATTGATTTGAAGGACTTTCAAACAGCTCCAACTGATGCCTCTAAATAATGGTGACTTCATCACAACCCCCTAAGGTGACCATCCCCCTTTCTTTGTCTTTGGCATACTTAGTACATGTCTACGGTAAAGCACTAGGTACCTGCGTGATGCTTTTGTCTTTGTATTTTATACGTCCTCCATTTATTTTACTGCTGCTGACTTCTACTTCTAAACAACTACCAGCATTGCCTCTACTCAGACAGAAATGCCCTATCTGGTCCATCATATTACACTCTGCCGTACTGCCACAAAAGTTGCCACAGCTACCACCACTCAGCTGGACATGTCCTGAGGTCTGGTCCAGCATCACATTCAACTATACCACAATGTTGGTTTTAAAAACAAAAAAAAATATTTTAATTTCCTATCTGCTCTCATCACAGGATAAGTGGCTTTTAGTACCTGAGCTCACCATCAAAACAACTCTGGGAACTGCAGTTTTCACACCAGTTTTCTTTATTTTGTTAGTGATTTTGATATGGTTGCTCTATACTGCTCCTAATGACCCCTAATTTATTTTAAAACTTGGGAAACACATTAAGCATTGTGTTTCTATTGGAGTAGGGGTACCCATTGAACGCATGAGGGGCTACTCCTTTTAGATGAATTAATTTTTTTGGGGGGGAAACTCTGCTATTTGCTATTTATTTTTAAGGGTTCACATTCCTCTCCTTTCCCATTCATCATGAGAGTGGATCATTATAATTTTTGATTGATAATCAGTTAGATAGTGATCCAGAGGACAGATAAATGGGGTGTACCTACATTTATCACCCCATACTGTAGTCTCATACATTGAAGCTATTGAGTACAGACTATGATAGTTAGATGTATGAGTATATATTCTGCTCAACTATATAAGAGATTGTAATCTCTCAGAAACAAATTCTGTAAGGGGCCTGTATTGCTTGCACCTCTTGCCTTTGATGTCTACCCAGCTATCCAACGCTGTTATCGATTTTATTATTACTGAGTGTACGTCCACATGTCACTGATTTTGTTCTACATTACTCTTTTAATTTGAAGTTACAATAAAACTTATGTTTAACATTTTCTTTTTTTGTTTTATCATTCCTTTCTGTGATTGTTCCCAAATAACTAGACTATAGCACTTACAAGTCATCAAACTTGCTATTTTTTCCACAAAACCATTGCTTTTTACACTATAACCATCATGTGTGTCTAAAACACCGCAAGCACCTTTTCCGTAAAAGCACTTTCCATGAACATCTTAATTATATATTTCCTGAGCTTAAATTCATGTTACATCATGATGGTAATAGGATGAATTTCCTAGATACCATGGTCAGTGAAAGCATGATGGGTCATAAAGAATTTGACCTGTACATGAATCCCACAGACATTTTACTCCACTACACCAGCAACCATCCTCCCACCACAAAGAAAGCATTGCCACACTCTAAATTCACTCAAGTCAAGCACATAGTCTGCAACCCCGAAACCCGTACAATTAGACTTCAAGAGATTATGAAAAAATTAATTAATTGTGGTTAACCGAAACAACTTCTCACATCAGCCACCACAACTCCAACACAGGATTTCAACTCATATTGGTAGCTTATCAAAAATTCCACACCAGACATTTCTCAACACATAACACAGAGACATTTCCCTGCCTATATTGTGTTCAATGCGCTGCAGTATTTAGAGGTGACACATTCTCACACCCCAGATCTAGTCATCGGTACCCCATTAATCAATTTTCCCCCTGCGATTCATCAGTTATTGTTTCCCTTATCATATGTCCCTGCAGTCTCACATATACAGTCTCTAAACACAAATCTACAATCAGAAAAGGTATTAAAGGGGCTCTATCACTAGGAAAAGTCATTTTTAACTAATCACACCTTTGCATAGCCCTTAGAAAGTCTATTTCACACCTATCTTTTGTATGTAGATTGCCTCAGTGGTTTCTGAATAAGTCCGTTTATATTCATATGCTAATTAGACTAGTGCACGATAGAAGGTGCACACCTCTCCTATTGTCTTCTATGGGAGACGGCTCCTGCTGCTGCTGATGACTCGCTTCCTGTTTGCTTCACACACATAAAAGATACTAGGAGAGAGGAGGCTGCTGGGAACTTCCTGTACTGGCTGGAGGCTCATTAGCATATGAATAAAAACTGACTTATTCAGACACCACTGAGGCAATCTACATACAAAAGGTAAGTGTGGAATAGTCTTTCTAAAGCCTATGCAAGCATGTGTTTAGATAAAAATGACTTTTCCCAGTGATGGAGCCCCTTTAAAGGGGTATTCCCATGAACATAATCATATCTATATTTGTAGATAATTAAAAGTTAAACATTTTTGCAAATATAAGCAATTAAAAATTCTGCAGAATTTTAAAGATTTGGCTGATTTTCTGACTTTAGAAAGTTTCTGCATTGGTGGTCGTATCCATGGCAACCAATCAGGATAACAGACTGACACCACTAAGAAAGTTAGAGAAAATCTTTTAAACTCTGCAGAATTTTTAATTACTTATATTTGAAAAAAGGTTTAACTTTTAATTATCTACAAATTTTAAAATAATTATGTAGATGGGAATACCCATTTAACATACTTCCCATTCCTGCACATTTCAACAATAAGAAACACAATGTGGCTCAGCTTCGATTTCAAGTAATAAAACATGTTCCAGCTCCTAGAAGAAGTGGCAACAGGATAGCGAAGAGAGTCATATTAGATTCACACACTCAGTACGATTGAGCGATCTGGATTGAATTGTTCATACGACTCCACATGCTATCAGTAATGACCTACATTTTGTTATTGTCATTGTTGTAAATAGTATATCTGTGTATTGCATAATGATTAGAGATGAGCGAACACTAAAATGTCCGAGATTCGAAATCCAATTCGAACAGCCGCTCACTGTTCGACTGTTCGAATGGATTTCGAACCCCATTCTAGTCTATGGGGGGAAATGCTCGTTTCAGGGGTAGGCAGCATTCGATAAAATTATACTTACCAAGTCCACGAGTGACGGTCGGGCTGGATCCTCCGTGCAGTCTTCTCCTGGTGCAGTGTCCCCGCGTCTTCTTCCGGCTGTAATTCACTCTGCCTAGGCATCGGGGCCTAGGCAGAGTCGACTGCGCATGCGCAGTCAGCTCTTCCCGGCCCGACGCCTGAGCAGAGCCGACTGTGCATGCGAGGGCATGCCCGCGCATTCGCAGTCGGCTCTGCCTAGGCCGGATGCCTAGGCAGAGTGAATTCCAGCCGAAAGACGCCGCGGGGACGCTGCACGGAGAAGACTTCTAAAGATAAGAGAAGAACCAACATTGATTGGCAGATTGTATAGCATCGTCCTATGTATTTAGATGTTACTCTTTTCTATATTCATATCACTTTTGCATGGGCAATGTCTGTCATACTATATTTGGTTTTATATATATATATATACAGTCCTATGAAAAAGTTTGGGCACCCCTATTAATTTTAATCATTTTTAGTTCTAAATATTTTGGTGTTTGCAGCAGCCATTTCAGTTTGATATATCTAATAACTGATGGACACAGTAATATTTCAGGATTGAAATGAGGTTTATTGTACTAACAGAAAATGTGCAATATGCATTAAACCAAAATTTGACCGGTGCAAAAGTATGGGCACCACAACAGAAAAGTGACATTAATATTTAGTACATCCTCCTTTTGCAAAGATAACAGCCTCTAGTCACTTCCTGTAGCTTTTAATCAGTTCCTGGATCCTGGATAAAGGTATTTTGGACAAACAATTCAAGTTCAGTTAAGTTAGATGGTCGCCGAGCATGGACAGCCCGCTTCAAATCATCCCACAGATGTTCAATGATATTCAGGTCTGGGGACTGAGATGGCCATTCCAGAACATTGTACTTGTTCCTCTGCATGAATGCATGAGTTGATTTGGAGCAGTGTTTTGGATCATTGTCTTGCTGAAATATCCATCCCCGGCGTAACTTCAACTTCGTCACTGATTCTTGAACATTATTCTCAAGAATCTGCTGATACTGAGTGGAATCCATGCGGCCCTCAACTTTAACAAGATTCCCGGTGCCGGCATTGGCTACACAGCCCCAAAGCATGATGGAACCTCCACCAAATTTTACAGTGGGTAGCAAGTGTTTTTCTTGGAATGCTGTTTCTTTTTGGACGCCATGCATAACGACTTTTTTTATAACCAAACAACTCAATCTTTGTTTCCAAAATGAAGCTGCCTTGTCCAAATGTGCTTTTGCATACCTCAGGCAACTCTATTTGTGGCGTACGTGCAGAAACGGCTTCTTTCTCATCACTCTCCCATACAGCTTCTCCTTGTGCAAAGTGCGCTGTATTGCTGACTGATGCACAGTGACACCATCTGCAGCAAGATGATGCTGCAGCTCTTTGGAGGTGGTCTGTGGATTGTCCTTGACTGTTCTCACCATTCTTCTTCTCTGCCTTTCTGATATTTTTTTTGGCCTGCCACTTCTGGGCTTAACAAGAACTGTCCCTGTGGTCTTCCATTTCCTTACTATGTTCCTCACAGTGGAAACTGACAGGTTAAATCTCTGAGACAACTTTTTGTATCCTTCCCCTGAACAACTATGTTGAACAATCTTTGTTTTCAGATCATTTGAGAGCGGGCTGTCCATGTTCGGCGACCATCAAACTTAACTGAACTTGAATTGTTTTGTAGAAAGAAATGGTCCAAAATACCTTCATCCAGGATCCAGGAACTGATTAAAAGCTACAGGAAGCGACTAGAGGCTGTTATCTTTGCAAAAGGAGGATCTACTAAATATTAATGTCACTTTTCTGTTGAGGTGCCCATATTTTTGCACCGGTCAAATTTTGGTTTAATGCATATTGCGCATTTTCTGTTAGTACAATAAACCTCATTTCAATCCTGAAATATTACTGTGTCCATCAGTTATTAGATATATCAAACTGAAATGGCTGTTGCAAACACCAAAATATTTAGAACTAAAAATGATTAAGATTAATAGGGGTGCCCAAACATTTTCATAGGACTGTATATATATATGTGCTTAACCTATTTTACCTACTTTCTATCACATTGTTTTCTACTTTTCCACCAATTATCTGTTTCACCTTTCTTCTCCACTATAACCTTTCTTCCTCATCTGCCAGCTGCCATCCCCTTTAGTCACATGATCATGACATACACATCCCTGGTGACTCGTGACTGACTCTGATGAACAGGCCCCGCTTCCCCTCACACATGTTATGCCTTGCTAGATACTTCCCCTTGGTTCTCCGCCCCTATAAAATATCCACTGGAGTACGCGCCATAAGACGTGACAGACGCTTACTCCTCCTCCTGGCTTCTGGAAACAGCATGACAGGCATAATACACGTGATCATGCTTACTCCTCCTGACTCCTGGACATATAGCGTGAAAGACATAATACACGTCATCACCTTACTTCTCCTCCTGGCTCCTGACCATACCTTCGCTATCACTTGACTTCCTTATTTGTTTTCTGATGACCTATATTATTCTTGACCTTAAACAGCATTAAAGTTATATATTGATGCCTTATCATCCATTTGGGCTCTCACTAAAGCATGCATTAATAATATTATTATACGTGGTTCATCTGCAGTATATACCTTAGCATTGAAATTGGTTATCTATCTATCTATCTATCTATCTATCTATCTATCTATCTATCTATCTATCTATCTATATGTACTAAAATCACCGTTGTTTTGCATGTCCCTGCACAATTATGTATTGTGGATAAATTTATTGCACATTGGTGGACAATCTCATATTCTGTTTTTGTGACAATACAAAACTTTTTCACTGTACAGTACTAAAGAATTGAGTGCCGTGGTATTATTACATGTAAAAAAATAAAGGGTCATTTTTGGAGTATTTTAAACGTTAAAATGCATAAAAGCGAGTTTTAGCTCAGTGTATGGATGTAATTAGAGTTTGCATTAACTGCTTAGGGCTCGTTCACATCTGCGTTCTCCTCTCCGTACTGCAGGTTTCCGTTTCCTGCATAAAACAGAGCAGGAGATGGAAACCTGCAGGACTCTTTCTCACTCATTCATTTGAATGGGTGAGAAAGCTGTCCGGCTGTGAGTGGCGGTGAGCGTTTTATGCTCTCTGCCGCGAAACCGGGTTTTATAATCCGGACACAGAGTCGGACATGCAGTACTCTGTGTCCGGATTTAAAAAAACGGTTTCGCAGCAGAGAGCATAAAACGCTCACCGCCGCTCACGGCCGGACCCGGTCTGTGGTTTCCGTCTTCTGGCATGCAGAAGATGGAAAGCACAGAACGGAGACCCTGAACGCAGGTGTGAACCTAGTGTTACCAAACTTTTTTTTCCATAGCCAGATAGACAGATCACTTTCACTTTGACATAACTTCGGCTGTGTTTGCCTTAGGATACGTTCACATGGAATGGCTTTGTCTTAGGGTATGTTAACATAATAATGGCTCGTCAGTGACAAACCCCAAAACCTTTGAGTTCAGATGATCCTGAAGTTTAAAAAAAAAAAATCATAACAAAAACTATAGGGGTTGCTATGGTATGTTATACTATACGAAGGGGCAATTGTGGGACATTATACACTGTCTACCAATAAGTATTTGGAGACCTGTAGTAGAATAGAAAAAGAACATTTATTCATATTCAATAGTTGGTAGAGCCTCCACGAGCGGTAATTACAACTTATGAATGAGATAAGAAGTACACACGGATTACTCGCTTTGAGTGACATTACACCTCCAATGTCCCTTTTTGAGGGACGCATACATATCATATTTGCAAAATAATAAGCAAATACATAATTAATCATATTGTAGCTGTACAAAGGGCTGCTGTTGCTGATAAAGGGTAAGGGTCTTCTTTAGCCCCATTAATTTAAGAACAAAGCAATGGGCATCCTATATCAGACCCCCTTTTAAATGTGTCCTCTTTATTATAATAGGCCAATTAAATATTTATTCTTCAAGTATCTACTGAGTAGAATGTGAATATAGGGCATAATGAATTGACTGGATATTCCCAGCGAGTGGCCTGTATTTTAATTACACTGCCTCTCCTCCTGTTTCCCTGTTTACCCCTACAGATGTTGGAGTAGACATATTCGCTTTGATATGAAATGTACATATGCTTCTAGGAATTAATTATTTTTTATCTATTCTGACAGCCTACAAAAAGGATTCTTCATTTCGGCTTTTGACAAATGTAATTATTGTAGATACTGATTAAACAAATCTGTCGTTTTAAAATACAATGCTCAGTAGCAAATCCAAAAGCACATTCCTATAATGCATGTGCTACTCTTATTTATGTTTGTGTTGTTTAAACCCTGTAAATCATTATTTTTCATATCATTATTATTACATTTTAACCTATTTCTGCCATGTTCCATATTAGTACATCATGCCTGGATGATACCTAGAGTTTGCTGCTGAGCTATTGTGGTGCAAAGATATTTCAACAGGAGCTCTCCCTGCACCACCTTTAGCTGGTGACAGCTGTATGATAGACTCCCCATACTGTCAGGATCAGAGACAACTCTGATCCTGGCTGCTACCCTCCTTAGATGTTACAGTCATTGTTGACCTGTGCATCCAAGTGGTTAGAGAGAGGGAGGGGTTTCTCTTTTCAACTCCATCAGCATAGGGTCCAAAGTGGGTATGATTGCAAACAGATACCTAACAATAGTTTAAATATTACAGTGTATTATATGATCTTTAATGCAATAAAAGGAACACATCAGTAAAATAATGATTTCAAAACTTATACTAATATTAAGTACAATAGGCTTGCTGCTAGCTCTGTATTAAAGCTGGAGCTCTCAAAAATATGATCTGTGTAATGCCCTGTTCACATCTGCATTTGGAT
This sequence comes from Leptodactylus fuscus, assembly GCF_031893055.1. NCBI lineage: Eukaryota > Metazoa > Chordata > Amphibia > Anura > Leptodactylidae > Leptodactylus > Leptodactylus fuscus. The sequence goes on along the minus strand of NC_134266.1, from coordinate 153,668,066 downwards.
TCCATCGGGGGGAGTTCGCATTGGAACCCCCTGAACAGAATACCAAACGCCATTGCAAGCTCTGTGCTGTAAAAGCACATAGGCTATAATGGGGTCCGTGTGCTTGCCGCCCGCTGTCTGCACGAATCACGCGGACAGGAAAGAAAATTGGGAACTACTTTCTGTCCACAAGATCCCTGTGGAGATATGGTGGCAAGTACACGGACCCCATTATAGTGTATGGGGCGTTTTCCGGACAAAAACTTTTGAAAAAAAAAAATATATATTTTAGTGCTATTAATGGGTTAATAATTGCACCAAAATACCTTTAGCAGTGTTTTGAGTGATTTCTGGCTTTCTCTGGAAGCTCCAGGCATCCTCTGCATTTGTTTACATGCTTCCCTAGCTTTCTGCTGTCTTAGCCTACAACTCCCATGATCTCCCTTTCTCAGACCCCATCCCTATTTCTCTAGCCCATGGACTACTAGCCCTATCTATCTATCTATCTATCTATCTATCTATCTATCTATCTATCTACCTACCTACCTCACTCAGCCCCAATCCCCCTCACAATTATACAAACCTGTCTTCTGTGTCCTGGAGATCAGCATCTTTGGTCCTGTCACCATCTTCTTCTGTGGACTTCTTGCACATGCGTGGTATGCACTCTTTGCTTCTGCCAGCATTTGTACAATAAAGCTTTATTGCACCGGCAGAAGAAGAGGAAGTGCCGCTTGGTGCCAGAAGGATGAAGATGGGTAAGTAGGTAAGGAACGGGGTCGAAGGAGTTTTGGTTATGCTTCGTTTCCGGAAATATGGAAACAAAACATCACCGGATCATCAGAAAATGTGCCTGAGGCAGACACGTGACCACCCCCGGTATATAGGTAAATAGGGATTTATTTATTTTTTAAAATTAAAGTCAATTAGAAGTAAGGCAGGGGGAGGGAGTTTAGGGACTGATTTTCTATTTATCCTGGACAACCCATTTAATCTGATGCTGATCTAATATGAACGTCTTTGTGATCCCTAGATTCCCAGAATACCACACATTATATGATCCTTTCTGTTTTTCTCCAGTGTTAATCTTTCACTTCAAAAAGTTGGCCAAGTACAAAATAGATTAAAGGGATTCAATCATTAAAAAGCAATTTTTTGTCGCTAACATGTAGAAATAGCCTTGCGAGAGAAATCTCCAGCACCGCCTCTATCTTTGCCTGGAATGGCCTCTCCCTGCATCTTCTTCCAGCGCTGGTTTCAAACTTCTAGGCATGCGCATTCGGCCCTGCCGTCGGGACTCGGGCAGAGCCAACTGCACATGCCCACTGCAATTTTCCTGTGGCTGCTTACACAGTAAACTGGTGTAAGCAGCCATTTTCTTGTGGCTACTTACACAGTAAGCTGGGGTAAGTGGCCACAAGAAAATGGCCACGGGCAAGTGCAGTCAGCTCTGCCCGAGACCTGACAGCAGAGCCAACTGTGCATGCCTGGAAGTTTGAAGCCAGCGCCGGAAGAAGATGCAGGGAGAAGCCGTTCCAGGCGAAGATAGAGGCAGCACTGGAGATTTTTCTCGCAGCATTGGGGATGCGCCAGTGCTGTTTGAGCACTGGGGATCGCCCTCAGTGCTGCAAGAGAACTCATTTGCATACAGACGAAAATCAGGATTTCTACCGAACATCGGCGTGGAGAAGACATCTAAAGGTCAGAGAAGAATAGCCTTTCTTAAGGCTATTCCTACATGTTAGGGACAAAAAATTGCTTTTTCATGATTGAATCCCTTTAATGTAAGTAGTTGGCGCATAGTTGACAGCTAGAGGTTGATGAGGTATCATGTCAGAGGTACATACTGGGTAGTGAAAGACCTATTGATTCTAATAATGCAAGTAAAGATATACATGGAAAGCAACAACATATTTTATTCAATTGTTTGAGTTCTGGACCTTATCCATAATTGAAAGCCACATACAGTATGCACATGCTAGATACTCATCTACTGCTCACATGTGGAGATTAGAGATGGAGAAACCTTTGTGATATGTTTTGTTTTGGTCTAAACTTGTTCAGCCCCAACTGAAAGAGCTTTCATTATACTCCAGGATATTTTCAGACAAGAGAGGTGATGAAATTATTATTATTTTTTCACACCTCCTCTGGGCCTATGATTATTATACTTTGGATCTCACGATACCTCAGAGTAATAATGATTCATGTGTTGCAATTTTTTTGGAAAAACTTGTAACAAACCCAACTCATTATTGACCAATTCACTATCTCTGAATGGCACAGCCTTCCTTAGCGACTATCAGGAGAACTCTGTAATGCGGTGCTCATCAGCATACATAGTCCATTTTGTCCATATAAACAAATAAAATTGTGGCAACATTGACGTAAATTAGATGCATTTAAGGAATGCACAAGATAGACTAAGGGGATGTTCACACTATTATTAAAAATGTCCATTGCTCTCATCTGTCATAGGCAGCGATAAAGTGATGGATTCAGTTGAATCATCCTCTGTCTGCCGTTTGTTCACATGCAGTCCAATGTAAAAAAAAAATGTCCAGCTTTTTCTTGTGTGAGAAAAGTAAACAAAAATGACAAAAGAAATATTACTCCATATATTTTACATTACAGTGAATGCAGACAGATGTTTGGATCAGTCATTCTATCACCATTAAAGTTTGTTGCTCTTAACCTTCGATGGATGACAGCAATGGACATTAATAACGGTAGTGTGAATGGTAGTGACTTATGTTCTCATAAGATGCCTTGTCAATAAAGTGTACTGAATAATAGTGGTGAGTGTCACAACTTTATTCACTTATGTGGATGACGAAAGGTTGAACAAAGGTGCTAGTTTCTGCCTTTTACACATTGATAAACAACTGTTATGGAAATGGAAATTGGAAATGCTTTAAATACCATATGCTTGGTTTACTAACCACATGTATTATTTTGGTGACATTTATTAAATGGGTATTTCCATTTAACCCCTATAACTGAGATAAGAATACCTGACCATATGCAGTGGCCACAGAAAGGTATGAATGGGAAATAGCATACCTGGCTGTACTGCATTGTTTCTATAATTCCCATAGAGGTGAATGGAGTTGCTAAAATGACAAAGCACAGCCAGCTACTATGTTTATGTAGCTCACTAGCTATGGAAACAATGCAAACTGCAGGTTCTGTAACTCTGTTAATTATCATGGATTACAATATCCACATCAATACATCAATGATACATAAGGTATAAACTATACACAAACTACTGGCATTTACTGATATTGATACGCTAGGGCTATGTCATGAGTATGTCAAACTTACTAGATATTGGAAGTTTTCTATATATCGAGAACATCCAAGTATCTAAAAAAAACACCTATATTTTTTGTATAGTTTTAAAACAGACATGAGCGGACAAGCATACTGGACAAAGAAGACTGACACAGAGGCCTGGTGAGGGGCCCCTGACCGCTAACATGACACCTTTAGGATAGAGGGATGGACACTGACAGCTGATGCAACTATTCTGCATTTTCCTTTATCTACTTGAATTTTTATGAAAAATTAAATAAATTTTCAACTTGTATCAGAAATTTTAAGAATTACAGAAGGCTGTTCATGACAGATTAACCTCGGGCTGTCAGTAGAGAAAATGTAAAAGATTAGTTACAACGTATCAATGTTTAAATTATTGGACAACTCACATCAACACTGGAACAAAGGAATAAAATACATAAAATAAAATATAAAGTTAACTTTATATTCAATGCATTAACTACCCCATGGTAGAGAATGTTATCCTAACTTTTTAAATGGTTTCTCAAAGGCTTTTGTTGTCCGTGTCATGTTAAACTTTGCTACATCTTGTAGGTAGAGATAAATGAATTTGTAATGAACCAATTCAATGGATTGAGGAAACTTTTGTGATTCACTTTGGACAAATTGGATAAAATACCACTGCAACATGAAAGCAGAAAAGCAGAGAGACAAAAGATCACAAGGCATTTAGGACCAGACAGGCTTCCACATAGTGCATTGCAAGCAAACCCCTAGCTAAAGTTATACATCAAATTGGTTTATTGTGCAAAAGCAACAGTTATACAATTCTGTCAAATATACTGTGATCAATGTTTAGGCCAGGAGAAAATGGCTGCTTACAATACTATGTAAGCAGCCATTGTTCTTGCGGCCACGAGCATGCGCAGTAGGCTTTGCCCTAGGCCTGAGGTCTAGAAGTTAGAAGACACAACGCCGGAAGAAGACACTGTGAAGACCTCGTTCCAGACGAAGATGGAGGTGGAGCTGGAGAGTTCTCTCACAGCATTGGGCCCCAGTGCTGTTTGAGTGCTGGGGCCCGCCCCCAGTGCTGCAAAATAACTCATTTACATACCGACAAAAAATGGGATTTTAGGCGAATGGCGGTGCAGAGAAGACAACGAAAGGTAGGAGACGAATAGCCTTTCTTAAGGCTATTCCAAAGTGTTAGTTAGAAATAAAGGGTTTGAAAGATAGGATCCCTTTAATGACGCTCATCACAAATTTAGTTGCATAATGTCCAAGCCAGATTAGATGTATTGACTGCTGCAAAATACCCTTGAACTGCCATTAATTATGCTTTGATTCATTCTACACTCACCGGCCACTTTATTAGGTACACCATGCTAGTAACGGGTTGGACCCCCTTTTGCCTTCAGAACTGCCTCAATTCTTCGTGGCATAGATTCAACAAGGTGCTGGAAGCATTCCTGAGAGATTTTGGTCCATATTGACATGATGGCATCACACAGTTGCCGCAGATTTGTCGGCTGCACATCCATGATGCGAATCTCCCGTTCCACCACATCCCAAAGATGCTCTATTGGATTGAGATCTGGTGACTGTGGAGGCCATTGGAGTACAGTGAACTCATTGTCATGTTCAAGAAACCAGTCTGAGATGATTCCAGCTTTATGACATGGCGCATTATCCTGCTGAAAGTAGCCATCAGATGTTGGGTACATTGTGGTCATAAAGGGATGGACATGGTCAGCAACAATACTCAGGTAGGCTTTGGCGTTGCAACGATGCTCAATTGGTACCAAGGGGCCCAAAGAGTGCCAAGAAAATATTCCCCACACCATGACACCACCACCACCAGCCTGAACCGTTGATACAAGACAGGATGGATCCATGCTTTCATGTTGTTGACGCCAAATTCTGACCCTACCATCCGAATGTCGCAGCAGAAATCGAGACTCATCAGACCAGGCAACGTTTTTCCAATCTTCAATTGTCCAATTTCGATGAGCTTGTGCAAATTGTAGCCTCAGTTTCCTGTTCTTAGCTGAAAGGAGTGGCACCCGGTGTGGTCTTCTGCTGCTGTAGCCCGTCTGCCTCAAAGTTCGACGTACTGTGCGTTCAGAGATGCTCTTCTGGCTACCTTGGTTGTAACGGGTGGCTATTTGAGTCACTGTTGCCTTTCTATCAGCTCGAACCAGTCTGGCCATTCTCCTCTGACCTCTGGCATCAACAACGCATTTCCTCCCACAGAACTGCCGCTCACTGGATGTTTTATCTTTTTCGGACCATTCTCTGTAAACCCTAGAGATGGTTGTGCGTGAAAATCCCAGTAGATCAGCAGTTTCTGAAATACTCAGACCAGCCCTTCTGGCACCAACAACCATGCCACGTTCAAAGGCACTCAAATCACCTTTCTTCCCCATACTGATGCTCGGTTTGAACTGCAGGAGATTGTCTTGACCATGTCTACATGCCTAAATGCACTGAGTTGCCGCCATGTGATTGGCTGATTAGAAATTAAGTGTTAACGAGCAGTTGGACAGGTGTACCTAATAAAGTGGCCGGTGAGTGTATGTCCAGGTCACAATTTTTGTTCACCTAAATTTTATTTTATTTACCACTCCTAGTGGTAAGGGAGTGTCAATGCCTGCCAACCTTAGTCAGTGTCCAGATGCAAAGATTTTTTCAAATTTTATTCGAAATCGAAAGGAGTTTTTTAGGCTAAGATTTTTGATGACCTGTGCTAAGCATAGATCATCAATATCAATTCGATGAGTGTCTGACACCTGGTACCCCCATTGATAAAGTTGTTCAATCCCCTAAGCATTTCCACTTTCATAACTTTTTACATTTTGTTTCAGTCGAGCTTTAGGACACCTTGCGGGTACATATAGCTTTTTGAACATTTTTCATTACTTTTTGATTTTGAGAGGTGCGATGATCAAGAAACCTCAGTTAGGGCATCTGAATTTTAAGATTTATTGCTTATGTCATATAGAATAAATACTGTTCAAATTTTATTTTAAAGTTTATTAAAGATGTGGCCATACCAATGTTGTGCTTTTTTCATTACCAAGGGTGAAAAAGTTTAATTTAACTTTTTTGTTTCTTTAAAATTACTTAGATATAGTTATTTGTATAAGAAGTTAAATTGCAAGTATGCTTTCTTGTTGTTAAAGGGTAGAAGGGAATTTAAAAAAAACCATGCTATTTCCTCCCCTGGGAAGGGACATGAGAATAAAAAAAATATCCTTTTCTCAACTGCACTGTCAACTGCTCACATTCTCCTGCACACTCATTAAAATGAAGCTGTGAGTATATGCAGGCCGGGTTCATGTGACGTCAGAGACGTCAGACAACAAGGAAGGAGGCCTGGCCAGGATCGTGGAGAGGTAAGTAACAGTGTTTTTTATGTTTCTTACCTCTCCCGGTCCGAAAAGACCCCCGAGTATAATGATAGCAGCGGTAGCGGCTGTCACCGGGCCCCTAATTCCCCAGGCCCTGTGGCAGCTGACTCTGCTACTATGGGGGTAGTTACGCCACTGCCCTGCAGGTAGAATATGATTTTATTTTGTAAAAACAAAAACATGCTAATGGTATGGTAGAGATATTTTTAATACTTTTTTGCACTCTTTTTCCAGCAGCAGGTAAAATGTAGCTTACAATACATAATGTAGAGCATTAGTTTAAATCTATTCATCTAATAGCAGCAAAAGATTAGAGCAAACTCTATCAACATTAATGATAAAGAAAAGGTTGCGCGTGTCACTGAATGATGTAGTCAATATATTCACAGACATAATCCTTCCCTTGAAAATAAAAGAAAAAGGAGACAGATCCTTTGCCTTCCAGCTGATTACAGTACACAGAGATGTGTGTTACACTTAGCTAACAAAACCACTAAAATATGTATCATTAAATCTGTGGGCAGACAGTCACTTTCACTGCTCCCGACAAGTCCCTTGGCTGTCTCATTCAGCAAGGATTGAAGATACTTTAAGAATTCAAATTATCACTTTCCAGACAGATGCGAAGAGGCACATTTACTCTCAACACAGCCATCTGGAATTAATAACAGGGAGTGTTGGATATAAACAGCATGATCAGAAACTGATAAAGTCACAGAGTCCTATATGGAGCTTAAATAGAGTGCTGCAATTATTCTCGGTACTATCAGTCCTAATAAGTACTGCATACAGTATCAATTCAAGAGTGGGAAATAGTAATAATCTACTTCCAAATGTCAGTTGTCAGGCTGGAAAAAGAAAAAGAATCGTCAATAAGCCATAATAAACTGGATTCATAGAGCTAGAATAAGAGCCCATACACTTGCATAGTTGTCAGTTACATACTATAAATCTCGTAGGTCACAAAGAGTGATAAAACGATCATGTTCATAAGCTCCTAAAATACTTGCCCATGGAGTTTAGCTGTAAATGAGTTTGTAGTTCATATATCCATAAATTTTGCTATTAATTAACTATATTTTTTGTAACTTTACTCCAAAAAATTTTATAGTTTAAGACTAAAGAACCTAAAATAAGATTACATCTTTAATCTTCTATTCTTTTAAATACAGCAAACACTGTTTGGTCAGAAAAATTAATAAAAATTCTAATCTCTAATCTTTGAGGTTTATCTAATTTCTAATATTTACTGCTAACATCATTTTAGAACTTTTCCTACTATTTAATATACATAATTAGAGATGAGCGAACAGTGTTCTATCGAACACATGTTCGATCGGATATCAGGGTGTTCGCCATGTTCGAATCGAATCGAACACCGCGTGGTAAAGTGCACCAAAATTCGATTCCCCTCCCACCTTCCCTGGCGCCTTTTTTGCACCAATAACAGCGCAGGGGAGGTGGGACAGGAACTACGACACCGGGGGCATTGAAAAAAATTGGAAAAAGTCATTGGCTGCCGAAATCAGGTGACCTCCATTTTAGACGAATAGTGGATTTCAAATCCGGGTCATATGAGAATGTGAACTTTGTGACTATGAGACAGGGATAGCTGTACAGGCAGGGATAGCTAGGGATAACCTTTATTTAGGGGGGAATGTTATTAAAAATAACTTTTTGGGGCTCTATCGGGTGTGTAATTGTGATTTTTGTGAGATAAACTTTTTCCCATAGGGATGCATTGGCCAGCGCTGATTGGCCGAATTCCGTACTCTGGCCAATCAGTGCTGGCCAATGCATTCTATTAGCTTGATGAAGCAGAGTGTGCACAAGGGTTCAAGCGCACCCTCGGCTCTGATGTAGCAGAGCTGAGGCTGCACAAGGGTTCAAGCGCACCCTCGGCTCTGATGTAGGAGAGCCGAGGGTGCACTTGAACCCTTGTGCACCCTCAGCTCTGCTACATCAGAGCCGAGGGTGCGCTTGAACCCTTGTGCACACTCTGCTTCATCAAGCTAATAGAATGCATTGGCCAGCGCTGATTGGCCAATGTATTCTATTAGCCTGATGAAGTAGAGCTGAATGTGTGTGCTAAGCACACACATTCAGCTCTACTTCATCGGGCTAATAGAATGCATTGGCCAGCGCTGATTGGCCAGAGTACGGAACTCGACCAATCAGCGCTGGCTCTGCTGGAGGAGGCGGAGTCTAAGATCGCTCCACACCAGTCTCCATTCAGGTCCGACCTTAGACTCCGCCTCCTCCGGCAGAGCCAGCGCTGATTGGCCGAAGGCTGGCCAATGCATTCCTATGCGAATGCAGACTTAGCAGTGCTGAGTCAGTTTTGCTCAACTACACATCTGATGCACACTCGGCACTGCTACATCAGATGTAGCAATCTGATGTAGCAGAGCCGAGGGTGCACTAGAACCCCTGTGCAAACTCAGTTCACGCTAATAGAATGCATTGGCCAGCGCTGATTGGCCAATGCATTCTATTAGCCCGATGAAGTAGAGCTGAATGTGTGTGCTAAGCACACACATTCAGCACTGCTTCATCACGCCAATACAATGCATTAGCCAGTGCTGATTGGCCAGAGTACGGAATTCGGCCAATCAGCGCTGGCTCTGCTGGAGGAGGCGGAGTCTAAGGTCGGACCTGAATGGAGACTGGTGTGGAGCGATCTTAGACTCCGCCTCCTCCAGCAGAGCCAGCGCTGATTGGTCGAGTTCCGTACTCTGGCCAATCAGCGCTGGCCAATGCATTCTATTAGCCCGATGAAGTAGAGCTGAATGTGTGTGCTTAGCACACACATTCAGCTCTACTTCATCAGGCTAATAGAATACATTGGCCAATCAGCGCTGGCCAATGCATTCTATTAGCTTGATGAAGCAGAGTGTGCACAAGGGTTCAAGTGCACCCTCGGCTCTCCTACATCAGAGCCGAGGGTGCGCTTGAACCCTTGTGCAGCCTCGGCTCTGCTACATCAGAGCCGAGGGTGCGCTTGAACCCTTGTGCACACTCTGCTTCATCAAGCTAATAGAATGCATTGGCCAGCGCTGATTGGCCAGAGTACGGAATTCGGCCAATCAGCGCTGGCTCTGCTGGAGGAGGCGGAGTCTAAGATCGCTCCACACCAGTCTCCATTCAGGTCCGACCTTAGACTCCGCCTCCTCCAGCAGAGCCAGCGCTGATTGGCCGAATTCCGTACTCTGGCCAATCAGCACTGGCTAATGCATTGTATTGGCGTGATGAAGCAGTGCTGAATGTGTGTGCTTAACACACACATTCAGCTCTACTTCATCGGGCTAATAGAATGCATTGGCCAATCAGCGCTGGCCAATGCATTCTATTAGCGTGAACTGAGTTTGCACAGGGGTTCTAGTGCACCCTCGGCTCTGCTACATCAGATTGCTACATCTGATGTAGCAGTGCCGAGTGTGCATCAGATGTGTAGTTGAGCAAAACTGACTCAGCACTGCTAAGTCTGCATTCGCATAGGAATGCATTGGCCAGCCTTCGGCCAATCAGCGCTGGCTCTGCCGGAGGAGGCGGAGTCTAAGGTCGGACCTGAATGGAGACTGGTGTGGAGCGATCTTAGACTCCGCCTCCTCCAGCAGAGCCAGCGCTGATTGGCCGAATTCCGTACTCTGGCCAATCAGCACTGGCTAATGCATTGTATTGGCGTGATGAAGCAGTGCTGAATGAGTGTGCTTAGCACACACATTCAGCTCTACTTCATCGGGCTAATAGAATGCATTGGCCAATCAGCGCTGGCCAATGCATTCTATTAGCGTGAACTGAGTTTGCACAGGGGTTCTAGTGCACCCTCGGCTCTGCTACATCAGATTGCTACATCTGATGTAGCAGTGCCGAGTGTGCATCAGATGTGTAGTTGAGCAAAACTGACTCAGCACTGCTAAGTCTGCATTCGCATAGGAATGCATTGGCCAGCCTTCGGCCAATCAGCGCTGGCTCTGCCGGAGGAGGCGGAGTCTAAGGTCGGACCTGAATGGAGACTGGTGTGGAGCGATCTTAGACTCCGCCTCCTCCAGCAGAGCCAGCGCTGATTGGTCGAGTTCCATACTCTGGCCAATCAGCACTGGCCAATGCATTTCTATGGGGAAAAGTTAGCTTGCGAAAATCGCAAACTGACAGGGATTTCCATGAAATAAAGTGACTTTTATGCCCCCAGACATGCTTCCCCTGCTGTCCCAGTGTCATTCCAGGGTGTTGGTATCATTTCCTGGGGTGTCATAGTGGACTTGGTGACCCTCCAGACACGAATTTGGGTTTCCCCCTTAACGAGTTTATGTTCCCCATAGACTATAATGGGGTTCGAAACCCATTCGAACACTCGAACAGTGAGCGGCTGTTCGAATCGAATTTCGAACCTCGAACATTTTAGTGTTCGCTCATCTCTATACATAATGCAATACATTAACGATTATGTAAAAACACAATATTACAGTAAAAGTTATCTAAAAGATCTGTTGAGATGCATGCTGGTCAATATCTTTGAAAAAATTATCAATGTATGTTTGGTTGTCTTCAAGAGGTTTAACTGTACTTTATTTATGTTGCTATGAGCTTGGGTTATTATTAGAAGTGCATTCTGGAAGTTGCTATTGGAAAAACTAGAAAAGTCTTAAAACTTTTTAGTACCCCTAATGCTCAAATCCTGGTTTAAAAACTTTCTAGAATGAAAATTAAAAAAGAAAACATTAAAGGGGTTATCCGACTTCCAAAAATGATCTGCACATAAATCCACAGCAGTGCTAAATCCTCACTGTTCCCTTGTGCAGGCTTTTCTTGGTTTTATTTTACGTGAGACTCCTTGTATTCCTTGTTATCACATGCAGTGAATCTATGAACAAACTACATTTCCCATGATTCATCACTCTCTGTGTACCAATCCCTTCTGTACTCTCTGAAAATCACAGATAATAAATCACTCCCACATCTAACGTCACATGATACTATGACGGTTTGCTCAAGCTCACTCCCACCTCCCCTCTGTGAGGAGCAAACACACAATGTGAGAGCAGGCAGATCATGGTGAATGTAGTTTCTTCACAGATTCACTGTATGTAAATAATACGTCTCAAGTAAAATCAAGCCAAGAAAAGGCTGCACAAGGAAACTGTGAATATTTAGCACTGCTGTGGGTGAATTTGCAGCCATTTTTTGGAAGCTGAATAACCCCTTTAAACCAGTAAAGCCCCCAACTCTGAAATATCAATATGTAAACTAGAAAATGTTGCTTAAAAGTCAACAGAGATATTTACGTAACTAGAATGAAATTTGTAACAATCCTTTTTTTTTTCAAAATTATAAACACCATTTATTTTAAAACACATTTAATATAGACATTTCATGTAATAACTCATATTAGCTAATTACATTGGAATAGTCTGACAACAAAATAAATGAGAAGAACAGGAAATGTAAGAAAACTGAATCTGTACACATGCCATGAATGTAGAGAGAATTGTTCTTAAGTTGTTACTTTTTATGTCAAAACATATGCACAATTTAATGTTCAACATGAGTTTCTTAATTTTCTTGTATTTGGTTATACTGTAAGGTGCAACTGTTCATACATCACCTTGGTAATAGGGTTGAGCTGATCTTGAGATTTCAGGATTGTTTTATAAAATCCAAGTTTCAATCATTTTCCAGCCGATCCCGATTGTGATTGCGAAATTTGCTTGATCGCTGATCGGGATCCGATCTTTCCCGATCCCAGTCGCTCAACCCTAGTAATGAAATATTTATGAACAGGGTTGAACCAATCTTGAAATTTCAGGATCGTTCTTAAAATCCGATTTTCAATCATTTTCCAGCTGATCCCGATCACGATTGTTAAATTTGCTTGATCGCCGATCAGGATCAGATCTTTCCCAATCCCAATCGCTCAACCCTACTTGGTAACTGTTCCAAAACTGTTATTACAGTTATATTACATTAAATGGCATATAGTTATCAAACAAACGAGGTTCTTGCCAACTGAATATTTACACTGGACTTATTATATTTAAAGACATTGTCCAGTCTCTGGTCGAAAACATTTATACGTGATAAAGAAAATAAAAACAAAACATTTAATAAAATACATATTTCTTCCACCTATCCTGTATAATTGCATTGTGGACTATATAGCAAAATTTCAGCCCAAAAAAATCTCTCACGCTAGTCCACCCTCTTCACCATAAAAGAATGTCCAACACAGAAATTACAAACTTGTCTACAAATTCCAAATAAGATAGAACACTGGGGAAATAGTCCCCCCCCTTCTCTAATACCCAAGATAGAAACTGAATTAATGGCTTCTGCTTATGTGGGTTATATTACTCCACCAAATATGTCACCGGCCCACAGCCATGTACCATTGTGGGACCTGAGTTAAGCCACTTCAATAGCAGAGGAAATCTCTTGCTTGATGATTCTCCTCAACAAAAGGCTCAAAATCCTCCACTGCTCTATGAAGGCTGCACTGCCCCTTATTGCTGAAAACTTGCAGAAAATTGGGTTGAAAAACCCAAACTGGCATCCTAAGAAATCACCATCTCCTCCCTAGAGCAAGCCTTAACCAGATGTCACAATACTAAGGTCGCTCTTTAGGAGAAACTGGAGGACTTAGAAAACCTAAGCTGAAGAAACAATCTTAAATTTATAGGCATTCCAGAAACTATTTGGTGATAATTTTCTGGCCCTTGTAAAGGAGGATATCCCCAAAGCCCTCATCTTCCATCAATATGTTGAAAAGCTCAACATGGAATGGGCACACAGAAGTGGCCTACTCAGAAATCAGGACGGGAGGAGGGTGCTGTTTTGATACTGTGTTTTATTTGTGCCTCTGTTCTGGCTTGTTGTCATCCCAGAGATGTTCTATCTACTAAGTTTCCCTTGATTTTTCTGCTGTTCCCTACATTTAATTAACTCAGATGATTTTAAAACATTCTTGAAAATGTGTTGGACCAATTATTTAGATGATAACCTGGTACATATGGAGGATACCCCCCTACTTTTTAAAGCAGGGTTAGGTTATAAAAACATATCCCAAGCTTTGAGCCTCCCACAGAGTGCTGTTCAGTCCATCAGCCAAAAATGGAAAAAGTATTCTACAACTGCAAACCTATCAAGACTTGGCCATCAACCTGAACTGACAGATCGAGCTAGGAGAACACTGGTCAGAGAAGAAGGCAAGAGGTCCATGGTCATTCTGGAGGACATGCAGAAATCCACTGCTCAGGTGGGAGAATCTGTCCACAGGACAACTGTCATGTACTCCCCAAAGCTGGCCTTTATGGAAGAGTGACAAGAAGAAGACCATTGTTGAAAGAAAAACATGAGAAGTGTATGTTTGCAGTTTGCCACAGGCCATATAGCGGACACAGGAAACGTGGAAGAAGGTGCTCTGGACAGATGAGACCAAAGTTGCACCGTTTGGCCTAAATGCAAAGCGCTATGTGTGGCAGAAAAGTAACACTGTTCATCGCTCAGAACACACCATCCACACTGTGAAACATGGTGGTGGCAGCATCATGCTGTGGGGTGGGGTGGGGTGGGGTGGGGGGGCTTTTCTTCATCAGGGACAGGGAAGCTGGTCAGAGTTGATGATGTGCTACTTTGTGTTTGTCTATCACTTAAAACCTCAATAAAATACATTTAAGTTTGTGGTTGTTAGGTGACAAAATGTGAAAAAGTTCAAGGGGGTATAAATACTTTTGCACGGCACTATATACACTGTGATAGAAGTTTCAGTAGTAGAATAATGCTTAGCACTGTATTCATTCTAAGACTCATTTTTCCATTCCCAGAACCATATGAGGGCTTAAATTTTAAGGGACAAATTGTTCTTCATGATGCTACCATTTATTATTCTGTACAATGTACTGGGAAGCTGGAAAAAATTCTCCACGGGGTGGATTTGAAGAAAAAAGTGTATTTGTGTGACTTTCTTATGGGCTTCATTTTTACAGTGTTCACTCTGCAGCCAAAATGAAATGTCACCTGTGTTCTATGTTTCGATTTGATTTCAGGGATATAAAACTTATATGGTTTTATTTACATTTTAACCCCTTAACAAAATTCTAAATCTTTGCAAAATTTATTTTTCTAAAAGTCGCCATATTTTGATACCTGTAACTTTTTCATATTTCTGTGTATGTAGATGAATAGAGCATCTTTTTTTGCAGGATCAGGTGTGTTTTTTATTTATACCATTTGGAATGTCTATTGCTTTGATCACTTTTAATTAAAATTTTTATCAGTGGTGAAACAGTAAAAAATATTGCAACTTGACACTTTTAATTTTTTTTCCCCGCTACGGCTTTACTGTACAGGAAAAATAGTTTTAGAAATTTGTAGACTGGGCATTTTTGGACATAGGGATACCTAATGTGTATGTGTTTTACAGTAATATTTTACTTTTATATGTATTCTAGGAAAAGGGGGGTGATTTGTACTTTTTGTTTTGTTTTTGTTATCTTTTTAAAACTTTTTTTTATTTTTAATATTTTGTTAGCCCCTACTCCCAGGGGGCTTTAAGGGAGCATTCACACGGAGTAAAGTGGCACGCTATTTGGCGCGTTTGCGCCCTGTTTGCGCCACGTGTTTGACGGTGCGTGTTTGCGGTCGCCTTACCTGCATTTGATTTAACCTCATTTGACTACAAGTTGCTGTGGAGGCTGCACTGCAGCAGAGCAGCCGCCATCTTTAAAGTCCTGACATCAACCCTAAAATCAGGACTGATGTCGGGAAAGGGTTAAATTTACTGAGGACCTTATTATGAGGTTTTGCATTAATCAAATGCAAACTATTCACTAGAGATGGATAAATCAGTTTATAAGGAGTCAGTCAGGAGTAGGTCAGTTTTTAGTAAAAATGAACAAATGAAAATTCACTTCAGATGAACAAAAATGGTCCCTTTACAAGAAAATGGCTGCAGCCATGTGCTAGATCAGTTTCAGTTGGTGTAATGGTTACCATGCAAAGACATCTGTGTTTTATCTCACTGCAACTCATAGCTATTCTATTAGCTAGACTATAGCCAACACAAGTCAGAAAACTGAACAGTAGTCATATTGTATAGTGCATGTCCTTAATCTGGGGGCTTTCCACTTTGTTAACGTGTATAGCGGCTTAAAACAGTTGCTCCACATGTTCAGAACAATTTCTGCTCATTTCAGCTGCTTGTACATCGCAAAAATATCCTGCTTGATTTGCAGGAACAAAATGGTCTGCCTTTGCACCCACTTGTGTCAATCCAATTTGGTGGAACTCTACCTTAAACATGTGGCCTGTTCCATAATATCATGTCCTGACACACTTGTTGGCACAGCTGCCAAGTGCCTAACACCACTGTCCCCGATCAGACAGACATGTTCTATGACCTGGTCTTTCATATTATGCCCTTCTGCACTGCCAGACATGTTGCCATTGCTGCCGAATTCCTTCCACCACTGCCACCACTCCTGTGGCCTGGTCCACCATGACGTTCTACTATAGTGCACTGTTGGTGCCACTACCACTGGGTTGGTATAAAAATAAATAAATACAACTTTTATGCCATATTGACCCCATCACAAGATCTTTTTTTTTTTAATTTTGAACAGCCAATTCTTCGTAATTCTTCATCACACTTCAAATGTCTGACAGCCACAAATTTGTCTCTCAAATACCAATAAGAACCTTTAACACTTAAAAGCTTACAGAACAGACTCATTTTCTTCAAACCCATTGCTTTTTGCAATATAACCACCATTTGTATCTAAAAAGCCATAGGGACACACATTTCCTAAGAAATTGGTAATTTTTTGGAAAGTTTTGAATGTTAAATTTGTAGTGCAGTGTATGGTTAATCTCTGAGTTTGTATCCTGTGCTTTTCATTTGTTATTCCATAGACATACAGGTCATAACTTTGGCTGTGTTTGGCTTAGAGAGCTAGAAATTGAATAGATAAGTTCCTATGAGCCTGAAGAGTATCCTACACATGCTGTCAGCCAATTTAAAGCGTGATTCATTTGGACCAGAGCTGCCAAAACAGAACAAAACATTTTGAGAGCTTTGCCCAGCTCTACTATTGACCCTTTCTGAGTCATATTTAGATTTTTAAAAGTTAAGTATAAATTAGAATATTATTATTTCTGTCCTTATTGGCCAAGAATTTAAATGTTCTCTATGTCAAGAGAATATGTGAAGCTCCCAACAGAGTTATCATCAAAAAGCATGTTACTGCCAAGAGTTCTTCTCATTAGGTTACTTTTGTTGAAATGGATACAGCTCTGCGTGAAATCAAAGACCAAACTCTTCAAGTCACATTTGTTCATAAGTGAAAAACAAACCCATGTACAGTAAATCAGTTAAAGCTAAAATAAAATACATATTTCATGACTATTAAGTGTAACTTTTTACTATAATAGAGTATAAGTCTAATTTTTACAACCTTAGAAAAGGAAGAGATTAAGAGAACAATGGAAAGAAGAATAGAAACAAGGAAAGACATATGTATCATTTATTGGATGAGAAGAAAATTAGAAGGGATAGATGAAGAATGGAAGGTAATAGTAGGGCAGAAAAAAGAGGAAGAAAGGAAATGTCGCCTCTGGTACAAATTTACTGAAGAAGAAGGAAAAAAAGACTAAAAAAGATAGAAGAAAAAGATCAAGAAAAGAGGGGCACAATGGTAAGGGCTAGTTTAGACGTGGGGCGCCCGCACGGGTTTTGACACAGAGAGAGACGCGGTGAGCCGCGTCTCTCTCTGGTCAAAACCCGCCTGCCACAACCATCGCGGTCGCAGCTTTCCCCTCCTATGTCGGCTCAAATGAATGAGCCGTCACAGGAGGGTGCTGCTGCTAGGTGGAAGTCGCAGTCCAGCCCGCCGCGGCTTCCACCTGAAGAAAGAACATGTCGTTTCTTTTCTCCGCTAGCAGCAGCCTGCCGCTAGCGGAAAAAAGAAGCCCGGCGGTCTGCATAGACCACCATTGTAAAGGGGGCGGATTTTGAAGCAAAATCCGCTGTCAAAATCCACCCCTTTGTTCACGTGTGAACGAGCCCTAATAAAGAAAGCAAACGAAAACAAAATTAAGAAATTAATGGAGCCAAAGCCAAGAACTGCTACAAAAAGAATGGGAAACATATAGGAAGTACTTATATACCTTCTGCTCAATCCATGTGGTGTTTTACGGTCACAGCAAGGTGGATGGGTTTCTAGCAACTCCCATCCACATATTATATATATATAACTATAACTATATAGTAACTATATACTATAACTAAGTTTCCAAACTGTTGCAATTTTGTAAATTGCAGCATGTCAATTATACCTACAGAAACACCAGCGGTTTCCTTACAGATATAATGGAAACAGAAAGTTCACAGAGGAAACTTTTGTGTGACAAGTGCTTTAGGAAAAACTGTGATGTGTTGCCGTCATGGTTTTTCCCACAATGCTTTTTTGCTGCGGCCTGCTTCATGGGGCAACAGCCTAAAGCAGCCTTAACATGATAATGTTTTGTGATAGATTATCACAAAGTGATGTAACTGTCCTATTTGTATCCATGTGAGACCACCCACTAAGTAAGAATGAATTACATGCAAAGATATAGCATAGAACAATAGAACGATATAGGACAAGGATGGAGGAAAGGATATAAATCTGAAGAAATGTGCTAAATAAAGGGAAGAAAGGAGAAAGTGAAGAAATTAAGGAAAAGAAAAATAAAGTTTGAGGGAAATAATGAAGGAAACAGATTAACAAAGGCTTATTAAAGATGATATTAATTAAGACAGAGGATAAATTAGAGAAGAGGAAAACAGCAAGCAGTAGGAGTTAATATTTAATAGTAAAACGTAACCTTTATTGAGGTTAATGTTAAAATAGAGAAGTGAGAACAATAAAATAAGTGTGTGGCAGTGACACTGCAAATAATGGTGGGTGCTCTTCACCTATCAGGAATAGTTCTTGAATAAAAAAAAAAAAAAAAAAAATTTTTACAACACATGAATTTTAATGTCAAAAATTTTATTAGAATACACAAAACTAATCGATTAAAAGAATCCTAACTAAAAACAAGTGATATAAAGGCAAGGTCACGGTGTCACAAATATGCATCACATGAAAAAGAATAAACATATATCCATCATCTAATACTGTATAAATATATAAAATAACCCCTCATACAGCAAAACAGTCATTATCATCCAGGGCCGGCTTGTACAGAGACAAACAAATATAAATAAATAAATAGGCATCCTATAAAGGTGTGCACACCATCCTATCAAATCACTTGTCTCTTGTTACAATTCAAAGCCCGTTATGCAGAGGAATGGCCAAATTTAGATAAATGAATATACAGATAGGTACCCCATAAGGTTTTACACACCCTCATACACCATGTCTCATATAGCTTAATATCCACACAGTCCCTGCTAACACAATGCTGAAAAAGGGGAAACATTATAAATAAACATAGATATAAACTAATACAGAGAAACTGCACCAGTATCTTACATATAGTGACACAGTGACCTCCACAAGCATTGTGTTAGCAGTAGAGATGAGCGAGTAGTACTCGATCGAGTAGGTGTTCGATCGAATACTACGGTATTGGAAATACTCATACTCGATCGAGTACCACTCGCTGTTCGAATGGAAAAGTTTGATGCAGAACAATCATTGATTGGCCGAATGCTATACAGTCGGCCAATCAATGCTGGCTCTTCTCCTACCTTTAGAAGTCTTCTTCGTGTAGCTTCCCCGCGGCATCTTCCAGCTCTTCATTCACTCTGCCAGGCATCGGGCCTGGGCAGAGCCGACTGCGCATGTCTGCTTGTAGTGCGGGCATGCGCAGTCGGCTCTGCCCAGGCCCGATGCCTGGCAGAGTGAATGAAAAGCTGGAAGACGCCGTAGGGACACTGCAAGGAGAAGACTGCACGAAGGATCCAGCCCGACCCTCACTCGTGGACTTGGTAAGTATAATTTGATCAAACATTGCCTACCCCTGAAACGAGCATTTTCCCCCCATAGACTATAATAGGGTTCGATATTCGATTCGAGTAGTCGAATATTGAGGGGCTACTCGAAACGATGTTCGCTCATCTCTAGTTAGCAGCACAAAAAAACCTTCCTTCAGGCGGATTCCGTCTGCAAAAACCAACGCAGTCAATGGGAGGCGGAAAAAAGAAATGTCATGGATTTGGGTGCGGTCCATACACTGCTGGAGGAAAAAAAACAAAAATACAAAAACACTCAAAAAACGCTCCAAAAACTGCTTCAAAAAACCATTTCCTAATTCCTAATTTTTTCCCCGCCAAAAAACTCTGTGTGCATTGACCCTCACACAATGATTCCTTGGAAATGGTTTGGGATAGAGAAAAAAAAATTGACTTTGCCAGAATCAGTGGAGCAGCATCTATTGAAGGTGCAAAGTTGGAATTGGTGGATATGGTAAAAAGTCCCCTTTAGGTTTATGCCATTAAAATTGAAAAAATATGGAGTCTTACTTTAATTTCTAAATGGTTTGATGCCTTCAAAAAAACGCAGTTGAACACTGGAAACAAATTCTTCTAGAAGCACAGCAGTAAAGACTTCGTTATGAGTTGTCCTGCATTATGCATCATGCTCAGCCATGTTTACAGACTAAACATATATCTCAGAAAAGTCAGCCCCCTAAATCCTCCTTTGTAAATTTTCATTTTCTTTTTCTTTCTTTTTTTTTTTTTGGCTATTTCATAAATATTAAAATGCAGTCAGTCTTTTGCTGCTTGATCTAACACCAATACTTGTCAGCTGTTATTGCTTTACACCGGTATCATAATCACATTGCATTAGTACACAATGTGCTTTTGAAGAATAAACAAGCATAATCATGACATGCGACGCAGACTCCTTTTTGAATCAAGCTGCTCTTTTTTGTTCTCTTACAGTAAACTGCACAAAACCACAGAACACGTTGAATATAAAGGGTTCCACAACAATATGCTGGTTAGAGAATAAGTGCCGAAAGCTCTTTCACAAAGAATGTCTTAAGGTACTCAGCATGTACTCATTTCATGGCAAGATGAAAACAGAGCTTTTGACAGCGGCATTTGAAAAAGTTAAATGTGTAAACAAGTTGAACTGCTGGATAAATAAAATATAGATTTTAAAAAATCTAAAATAAATATAGAACTAAGAAAATTTTTAAAGACATAACTGTAAGACGACTAGGCTTATATTCTTTTTATCTTTCTGGCCACCAGAAATTCTAGATTGAATAACAGTTCCATGTTGGATACAAGTGGCGGGTTTGCAGACTTTTCGGGAATTATCAAAATCTTAGGTTAAGGAGTTTCCCTGTACGTAAAAAAAATGTCTTTAGCCACTTCAGTACCGGGACAATTTCTGGTTCGGGGCAAGACATATTTTTGGGTTTATATGCAGTTTTGAGGGCTGTAACAATTTTATCATTTGGGTTATTCAACAAATTTCTGCGTCTTTTTTCAGTGACACATAGGGCTTTATTTTATGTTATTTTTATTTTTGCATGTGTTTCAATTTTTTTTATATCTGGGAAATACAAACAAAAGAGGTTTTTCACTTTTTTTAATTTAATAACCCAAAACGCTACTTAAAAAACTTTTAAAAATAGTTTTTACTCTCCATTACAGTAATTTTTAGATGGTGTTGTTGGGGTGGGGCTAGAGCCTTTAATAAGGGCATTATTATTAGCATATTATTTTTTTTTTTTATTATTTTAATTATTTTTTTTTCTCTATTTTTTTTTTCGCATTGTGTCCCCATAAGGTCATAATAGACCTTTGGGGACATATGATCACTATTTCTTTTGTAGGGGAGGCTGATTTCTCCGGTAACTGGGGCTGGTACATTTAACCCCAGCTGCTGGAGCAACACAGCCTCCTGCGCATAATTATAGAGCTGATCTTGGTACTGTAGGACCAAGCAGCTGTTACAGATGCTGATCCCGATGCATCACGCCATCACGGGGTTAGAGGGAGCCGCATCATAGCAGTGCCCAAAGCGGTGTATACAGTGTTGTTTGTGCACTTAATTCACAGCGATCAGGACAGAAGGATTGGTAATAAAACTTCACTGCCTTCTCTCTGGGAGCTCCAGCTAAAGTTACTCCTGGCCCCCCATTTCAGCAGCTGCCTCTGCTTCTATAAAGGGATAGTTTTTTATGAAGTTAGTTCTTTATCACGCCACTTTTCAATTGGAAAAGACACTGACAGTCTGTCAATTCTTTCTTCAAATTCTCTATTTGCCAGTGCTATTGTTGCTCTGTTTGGATAATAAGATAAAAAAAAAAAAAAAAACACCATTGCTTTTTCCAATACCAACACAATGCTGGTAGCGCATTCTGCTCTGATAAAGGGATCATTTTTGGTGGCTTTTTCTTTTTTTTTTTAAATCCAATTTTTCATCACTGTCAAGAATGTTACTGGCTAATTAGTTTGCAATTTCCTGCTTGGCTACTAAGGCCCTGTTCACACGGGGCGCAGATGGCGGATTTTGGTCCTGATTCTGATGTGGGATATTTTTGTACGTCCTGAAAGTATACACTTCAATTACATCTCAATTTCTCAATAAATTTTTTATTTCTCCGCTCTCAGAGCCATATAAGGTTTTAATGTTTGTGGGACAAATTTTTCTTCATGATGCTACTATTATTTTTTCTGCATAATGTACTGGGAAGCTGGAAAGAAATTCAGAATGGGGGGATTTGAAGAAAAAGGGTATTAGTGCGATTTTCTTATGGGATTCATTTTTACGGCGTTCACTGTGCAGCCAAATTGACATGTCCCTATATTCTATGTTTTGGTATGATTCTGGGGATACCAAATTTATATGGTTTTATTTACGTTTTAACCCCTTAACAAAAATTCAAAACTGTGCCATTTTTTTTTCTAAAAGTCGCCATATTCTGACAGCCGTAACTTTTTTATACTTCCGTGTACAGGGATGTATAGGGCGTCTTTTTGGGGGGGCCAGGTGTACTTTTTAGTTCTACCATTTTGGGGAATGTCTTAGGGCTAGTTCACACGTGAACAAAGGGGCGGATTTTGACAGCGGATTTCGCTTCAAAATCCGCCCCTTTACAATGGTGGTCTATGTAGACCACCAGGCTTATTTTTTCTGCTAGCGGCGGGCTGCCCCTAGCGGAGAAAAGAAAGGATATGCCCTTTCTTCAGGCGGAAGCCGCCGGGCTTAGCCGCGTGGCTTCCGCCCCCGGCAGCTCCCTCCTATGTCGGCTCATTCATTTGAGCCGACAGCGGAGGGGAAAGCCGCAACCGCGATGGTCGCGGCAGGCGGGTTTTGACAAGAGAGAGACGTGGCTCGCCGCGTCTCTTTCCGTGTCAAAACCCGCGCGGGCAGTGCACGTGTGAGCTGACCCTTATGCTTTGATCATTTTTTTATTCAAATTTTTATCAGAATAAAAACAATAAAAAAATGGCGGTTTGGCACTTTTGACTTTTTTTCCTGCTACGGCGGTAAAATACGGGAAAAATAATTTTATAGATTTGTAGAGATGGCGTTTTTGGACACAGGGATACCTAACACAGTATTTAACTACTTTTATATGTGTTCTAGAGAAAGGGGGATGATTTGAATTTTTAATACTTTTTAATTTTATTATTTTATTTTTCTTTAACTTTTTTTTCTTGCATTTATTAGAACCCCTAGGGGGGTCTTCAACCCCAGGGGGTCTGATCACTAATGCAATGCATTACAATGCTAATGCTTTGCAATACATTGTAAAAGATCGTCATTTCTTTTGCAGGTTGTATAGAGCAGCCTGCAAAATAAAAGCACTGCAGACAGGCCAGGGAGCCTTTACAAGGCTCCTGGCTGTCATACCAATGTGACATTGGCCTTGGATCTTGCTCCAGGCTCTGGCGATCACTGGCAAAATGGTGGGGCCCGTGTGCCGCCGGGAAAATGGTGCCTCGGTCAGCTTTGACCAAGGCGCCAGAGGGGTTAATGCCCCCAATCGGTGCAGGCACCAACCGGAGGCATTAGTGCTGGGTGCCTACTATGTAAACTGCCCGACTCCCGGGCAGCAGCCATAGTTAAACACCTAGTACGGCGGATGTCGGAAAGGAGTTAATTAGTGCCTATGAAATCATCAGTAGCCTCTCTATAGGCCCTTATGATTGACTAAGAGGCTAATTCAAGGGATCATTGGAAAATGCTCTTATATCACAAATCATGTGATCTTCATGTTTTCTGCATATTTCACATGGAGTCAATGGTTTTTGGTCACGTTGAATATAAAACACAGAAATGTGTTGTAAATTGTGGGTTGAATGTGGTTCATTATGAACTGGTCCTCCCATCCCATCAATCTGTATGCATCATGCTGTTAAGTCTGGGACAACAAATAATATATTTGTCTTGCATGGACATATACAATATTTTAACAAGTAACCATCATAACATCAACATTCAATAAGTACTGAGGATTATTCTTTTCCTGTGTAAAATATTCCAAACTTGACAATGTATCATGTTAAGGTGACAGAAGAAGTCTGCAGAAATAGAATTCCTGACCTTATGTTCAGTTACATTTGAATAGCAATGTGTAATTAAGCAAAATGTGCAAACAATATATTAGTGTCACTTCCTATAGAGAGGTCGACATTTGTTTGTAATTGCTGCAGACAGCTGTGATATGAAAGTCTCAGAGGAGGAAGAAATCATCATTCATTCAGTCTTACTATATACATCATTGAGCTGAATCCATTTTCACTGAAGAAATAAGAGGAAATATATAGACTTAATAAGAGACCAAATGGAATGTGATTTCACATTAGTATTAGTAATACTTGTACAATTTCATTTCTGTTGAAAAGAGTATCTATCTATCGGAAAATAAAATAGAAGGCAGCACCCCAGGATTCAATGAAAAACACATAATGTGGTTTATTCACCCAAAATGCAACATTTCAGCTCAGCAATAGAACCTTTTTGAAGAATGTGTCAGTGTACAAGTGCGAATAAATAGTCCAATATTCAATAACTCTACTGTGAATGCCCAAACTGCCAATGTTCGCGCATGTGCATTATAGAAAACTATATTTGCTGCCCTCTTTGTGGAGGTAAATGCAATTAATTTAATTGCCACTATTTATCAACATATACCTGTTTGACAGTGGTGAAGCTATGTAGTAACCAGGGAATATTAGTGAACACAAGAACATCTATATATTAATAAGTAGATAGCTAAAAATTGGCAATTGAATGATCTGCAAGATGGCCACAAGCACAGTCATTATACACTGTCTACCAATAAGTATTTGGACACCCATGCAAATGAAGATATCCGTGGTCGTGATGTACATTATACCTTCTGCCGTTAAAGGAAATAGCATTGGCATTAGTGTATTGGCATTAGTCACATGCAAGATGCCACGAAGTGCAGAGTTGTTCAATTTCGAGAAAGGGGTAATTGTGGGATAACACAGAAATGGTTGACCCTTAAGGGACATAGCAAGCGAACTGAATTACCCAAAATCAACAGTGGCCTATGTGATTATGAAATGGAAGGTGACCAGTGATTGTTGGAATATGCCCTGAGTCAGCAGACCCCCGAAACTTCCGCCATCCAAAATCGGTGAAAGAACTTACCTGTCTTCTCCAAGCCGAATGGAATAAAATACCACTAGTCATCATATGAGGACTTGTGGAAAGCATGCCCTGGAGGGTTGAGGCTGTATTTGCTGCTCATGGAGGCTCTACCAAATATTGAATATGAATAAATGTTAGAAAACCATAAAAACCACCAGGTAACAAAATTTTTTAACAAAAGTGACAAAATCTTTATTAAAAAAGACAATACAACATATAACAAAAAACAAAAATACAAAGGAGGGGGAACTGAAATACCCAATAAATAGGAGTGAAGATAGGGACTACGGTAAGTATGCACAATACAAGACAAATATAAAAAGCATCATGATAGGCCAAAGGTAGTAGATGTATATAAATATAAGCAGCAGATATATCACAACCGCAGCACAGAAAGGGCAGAATATAATGCTAGAATTGCAACAGCCACATACCACAGTTGCTAGCCACCTGCCAATGTAAAAAACCTAGAGGCCCATAAGAGATGAAAAAGTGAAAAATAAAGGTGATAGCATACAGACCGTATAGGCCCTAAGGCCAGATATCCCACTCCACTTCCACACCCGACGCGCGTTTCGCCCGTTAGGGCTTTGTCAAGGGATATTGCATTAGGGCATCATGGGAGTATATATAGTGCTCTACAATACACAGCTGTGTGAAATAATATATAATTACAATAATATGGCCCATACATACGGAGGCAAACCTTGTTCAAGGAGAATACTGCAGGAAATGGCCGCATTGATGGTCAGTGCGCATGCGCGAATAAAGAATCTGAGCCACTAGAGGAAAAACTACATTTGTGGACCAAGGTAAAATGGCCGCTAGATTCGCGCATGCGCAAAAACTAAATAAATGTGCGCGATCAAATGATCAATGCGCATGTGCGAAGAAGAGAATGCGAGTCACGGAGCAAAACCATATACAAAGGTCTGAGTGGCAGCTCAGCTCGCGCACGCGTGAAACCCCGACCAATGTACATGATGTTAAAAGATCTTAAACAGGGGTATGTAGATAAGTGGCCAATCTAGTATATATGAAGACCAAGAACCGAATCCATATGCGCCAAAGGAATAACTATATGAATAAAAAAACTGGACGAATAAATATATATGGCAAGTGAACAAAAGTAATATACACTTATATTGTATAAGCAAGTGACATGATTTGAACCATATAGTGTACTGATATAAAATATAATATATAGGATGTCCAACAAACAAAGGACATTGATTGAAAAAGCACAATATGCAATAAAAATAAAAAAATAAAAAATAATAAAAATAAAAAAAATAAAAAAATAAAAAAATAGTGATGGGTGAAAGTGCGCAGTGCGAGTGAAAGTGAAAAAATAGTGAGGTGAGCACACAAAATATGTATAAAACCATATAATATTTAATCCATAAATATAAAATAAAATAAATAGTAAAAATTCCTCCGCGAACAAGAAGCATATGTTGTTGCAGACGTAATGGACCAAATAAGGGAGCATAAATCTGAAAAAAATGAAAAACTGAAGACAGTGAACTCATCAAGACAACACATAAAATGATAAATACCAACATGATACAAAAATGAAAAAATAAAAAAATAAATTAATCAATTAAAATAACGCTAGTGTGGAGACAATCGATGCGAAAGTATAGACACAGTGCAGCAAGATGCACCTCATAGAAAAGGCGAGAAACTAATATTCTCATTGAGACCTTTAGGGTGAATGGTTTTCAAAGTGTAAATCCATCGGCTCTCTTTTTGTGCTAAGAGCCTTTTCCAATTGCCCATACGTGGACCCGGGATAACTTGGTCAAAAGCCCTGAACCGGAGTAGTTCAGGATTAGAGTTATGGAACAATTTGAAATGTTTAGGGATTGTGGTAAGAGTGTCAATATTCTCCAAATCCCTAGCATTTGATATCCCCAACACATGTTCCCTTACTCGGCGGCGAAACTCACGAGAGGTCATACCGATGTATGTGAGATTACACGGGCAAATTGCAGCATAGATTACTCCCACTGATACGCAATTGAGGGGAATACTTATTTTGTAAGTACGCTCTCCTGACGAGTCAGCAAATGTATCCACCGACTCCACATTAATACAAGCCACACAGTGGCCACAGGGCCTACTACCAGGCCTTGGACCATGTGTGCTTATAGTTCTCTGAACTGAACTCTCCTCAAAATGACTCCTAACCAATGAGTCCCTCAGATTCCTAGCACGTCTATATGTGACGGTAGGGACCCGGTTGAGGTATTGCCGTAAAATTGGATCTAATTGCAAAATGCCCCAGTGTTTTTGTAACACTGCTCTTACTCTTCCCCAATGTGAATTGAACGTAGTGATGAACCTAACCTGGGATGAAGAATCCAGTCCATCTGAGGTTTTCTTCTTTTGATGTTTGAGAAGAGTTGTCCGATTTGCGGATTTGGCACGATTGTAACTTCGTTTGATGGTATGTATATCATATCCACGTGCTAAGAACCGCCGTTGTAAGTCGGTTGCTGCCATTTCAAATGATTCATCTGTGGAACAAATACGACGCGCCCTCAGGAACTGTCCAGTAGGAATGTTTCGAAGGAGTGGTCGGGGATGTGCAGAACTGTAATGAAGAAGAGAATTCGTAGCAGTTGGTTTCCGATGTAAATTTGTATTAATATAACCATCATCATTGACAGTGATTTTAATATCTAGAAACTCAACTTGATGCCGACTGTATGTCCATGTGATGTAAATATTCCTATCATTTTGATTCAAGAGTGTCATGAATTCATTCAATTCCTGGATAGAACCCTGCCAGATGAATAGAATATCATCTATGTATCTCCACCAATTTTGTACATGATCTACAAGAGGAATAGGGTCAGTAGAAAAAATGATCCTCTCCCACAGCCCCAGGGAAAGATTAGCATACGAGGGCGCACAAGACGCCCCCATAGCTGTTCCCTGGAGCTGCAGGTAGATCAACCCTTCAAAAAGAAAAAAATTGTGCGTAAGCACAAATCTGAGGAGGCGCAAAAGAAACTCACCAAGAGGTCTATCAATGCTGGACATATCCAAAAAGGTTTTAACTGAAGATAGACCATCCTCGTGGCGAATCGAGGTATACAATGCTTCCACATCGCATGTAACGAGATACATGTTTTCATCTAGATGTATTCCATCCACTTTAAGTAGGATATCCGAAGAATCCCTAATGTAAGAGGGAAGAGTTTCCACTAAATTTTTTAAATGATAATCTATGAATTTACAGGCAGGGTCACATAAGCCTCCCACCCCTGAAACAATAGGCCTACCTGGTGGACAATCATAGTTTTTATGCAGCTTAGGCAGCATATAAAAAGTAGAACAAGTTGGAAATTCCGGCAACAGGTAAGTGAATAAATGTTGTTTTGTAGTCTACCACAAGTATCTAAATACTTATTGGTAGACTGTGTATATAGTGCACACGCCCAAACATGTGAAATAGTGTTGCTGGTGTCCTCTGCTAGTGAGCAGGATAGTCTTGCCTAGTAGATACAGTCAGATACTGGAGATGGCATGCTCTTCATTTACATTGGGCTGGATTATTCTTACAGGGGCCAACAAATTCAGAATAAGTGATTACTTTTCAATACTGTTCACTTTTCAGGTGAAAAAGAGAACAATTTTTGGTTTGGTCATTTAGAATATTACATTTTGCTGGTATCTTTTTTTTTCCCCCTCATCTATCTATCTATCTATCTATCTATCTATCTATCTATCTATCTATCTATCTATCAATAATCTGTCATCTATCTATCTATCTATCTATCTCCTATCTATCTATCTATCTACTATTATATCTACAGTATCTAAGCACATGCACAATACCTTTCTGTCTTGTAGATTTTCCATGCATCGAGTCAATGGCACATAATTCTATACATCTAGTCATGTACAAATAAGAAGGTTCAACATAAAGATCAAACGTAATGTAAACAGGATTTATCATAGCTTTAGTAGTCAAGTGATCTAACTAACCTGTAATGCACAAAATTGCTGCAGCTATGAAAACCTGTAATATGTATAAATATCCTGGAAAAAATCCTAATATGTAGTAATGTAGCAAGTAAAGGAAAGTAAATAGTTATATAGAAGATGTAATTCAATATTTTCATATATATATACATATATATATATATATATATATATATATATATATATATATATATCCAGTATATATATATATATATATATATATATATATATATATATATATATATACAGTATATATATATATATATATATATATATATATATATATATATATATATATATATCTGTATATGTGTGTAAAATTTAAAACATATGTAAACTAAAATATATTCAAAAACATAAAATGCATTTTTTAACATTGACAGTGAGAGCACATACCACCCCAACCTTAATGGTACCCAAAATATAATCCAGATGTCGTTGACATATCAAAATTTGACAGGGGATTTTCGTCTTCTCATTGTGTGCTGTATCTAAGCAAAGATGTTTCATTTCACACAGATTAGAAGTTAATTCAGGTCAAATAAGGATTAATTAGGCTATGTAAACCAGCGATAGACATGAGCATACTAGTGAAGAATGCTTTGAAATTAGTTGTTATTATTGCAAATCTGCCTAGTCTCATGTCTAGACCTCTGCTGCATTATAAATTCCCCATCAGGTAGTCTTTAGGGATGGGAAATGATGAAATCTTGAAGCGTGCACTGTATTTAAAGTCATCGAAAGCTTCAGTGCTTTATCTAAAAACAAACAAAAAAGGATAGATTATATGCACCTAGCTGAGCGTTACTAATGTTCAGCAACAGCTGATGATGGAAGGCAATCCAAGTATTCTACAGTTTAGAAGAGTAGAAAAACAAATGTATAACCAATAAACTAGTATTAGGAGACTTTTATGATACGTAAGAGAAACTCATCTCATTACATACATTTACATCCCTGACAGCACAGTAGGGTTTCAATGATGGAAATTGTCAAATGGAAGTGTAGCACCAAATGGAGCAAAAAGCCGTAACGGATCAGTACCAACTGCTAAGGAATAATCATTCAGGAGCATGTGATACACTATGGCTCTGTTCACATTAGATAAAAACTGGTTTTAGTTGGGGCTGCACAGAATGTAAACGGCATAATTTGCCTGTGGCAGAAACATCACGATTTTACAGTACAGGCAAAGTGGATAGGATTCTAGCGATTTCCATGCCCATGTTGCGGTAAAAACCGCCGTGCAGTCACACCGCGATTTCCCAGGCCTGTGCAAATTTAGGAAATTGCACCATATCAATTATTCCTACTGAAACACCAGCGGTTTCCCCATAAGTATAATTGTAACAAAAAGTCAGTGTAGGAAAACTCCGCTAACATTTTTTTTTAGACAATCGGGAGTGGCTTGAAAAAGGAATGTAAAATATAAAAGAAGCATTTAGACTAGGGGTTTTTAACCCCTTAGCGACCCTTGACGTAACTGTACGTCATGGGTCGCATGGGGATGTATGGAGCGAGCTCACACGCTGAGCTCGCTCCATACACGGCAGATGCCGGCTGTATCATACAGCCAGGACCTGCCAATAACAGCAGCGGTCGGTGCCCGAGCCGATCGCTGCTGTTAACCCTTTACACACTGGGGTCAAACGTGACCGCAGTGTGTAAACGGCGCCGGCGGCATGGGCGCCGCCATGTTTCCCCGATCGCCGCCCTCCTGAACGTCACAAGAGGGCGGTGATCGGTTGCTATGACAGCCGGAAGCCTATTGAAGGCTTCCAGGCTTGTCTCTGCACGAGATCTATTAGACGATGCCAGAGGCATCGTCTAATAGAAGTGCTGGGATTCTGCTATTCACTGCAGTACTGTAGTATTGCAGTGAATAGTATGAGCGATCAGACTCCCTAGGTTTCAAGGTACCTAAGGGGTCTGATCATAAATGTAACAGAAGAAAAAAAAAAGTTTTTAAAAGTATTAAAAAAATAAAAAAAATATAAAAGTTCAAATCACCCCCCTTTCCCTAGATCAGCTATAAAAGTAATTAAAGAACATTAAACATAAACATATTAGGTATCCCTGCACTCCAAAATGCCTGAACTATTAGAATATTAAAACATTTATCCCGTACTGCGAACGGCGTAGCAGCAAAAAAAATAAAAACAGCCAAAAAGCGTTTTTTTCAACACTTTGCCTCCTATAAAAAATTGAATAAAAAGTGATCAAATCATCGGATCTTTCCCCAAATGGTATCAATAGAAACGTCATCTTGTCCCGCATAAAAAGACACCACAACCAGCTCCATACATGGAAATATGAAAAAGTTACAGGTGTTAGAACATGATGACACAATTTTTTGTTTCTATTTTGCAAAGTTTATCATTTTTTTAAAAGTATCAAAAAATTTCAAATACTATATAAATTTGGTATCACCGCGTTTGTACTGACACGTAGAACACAGGTAACATGTCATTTGTACCAAACAGTGAACGCTGTAAAAATTAAACCCATAAGAAAATGGCGCAAATGCATTTTTTCTCCAATTGCACCTCATTCTGAATTTTTTTCCAGCTTC
This sequence comes from Leptodactylus fuscus, assembly GCF_031893055.1. Taxonomy (NCBI): domain Eukaryota; kingdom Metazoa; phylum Chordata; class Amphibia; order Anura; family Leptodactylidae; genus Leptodactylus; species Leptodactylus fuscus. The sequence continues at coordinate 153,636,195 of NC_134266.1, read as the reverse complement.
CCAGTACATTGCACAGCATATTGAATGGTGCCATTACAAAGTACAATTTGTCCCGCAAACAATAAGCTATCATGTGACTCTGTGAACTGAAAAATGAAAAAGTTATGGCTCTTGAAATGTGAGGAGGGAAAAACGAAAATGCGAAACCAAATAATGGCCTGGTCCTTAAGGGGTTAAACAGGGGGCCAGTTTTAAAAATTAAGATTATATGCTCCACAGTAGCAGCCCCCACAGTGTTATACACTCCACAGCAGGCCCCTCACAGTATTATATGCTCCTCAGTATGCCCTTTGCTACATATTAACACCTTAAAAAATCAAAAACTTTGAAAAAGTTATTATTTATATATTAAGGGGCTGAATAAGGGGCCAGGCAGTAACTACCGTGGTAGCAGCAGTAGCTGCCATAGGGGCCGGGACATCAGGGGGCCTGGTAACAGCCGCTACTGTTGTGTTTTTTTTTTTTTTTTTTTTAATAGGCCGTTACTGGCTGGAGATAATGGGCCGCATTTACTTACCTCTCTTGGCTCTGGGCAGGCTTCGGGCCTACTAGTGTGACGCCCCTAATGTCACATGACCTTGGCCTGCATCCTTATACGTCGCAACACAGGCCCTGGTCATGTGACGTCCTGTATGTCATTGAAGATGGCCGACATCAGCGAGGAGTGCAGCGAAGCTAGGGATAGGTAAGTAACAGTGTTTTTTTATGTTTGTATCCTCCCTGGGTATCCGATCACTATACTCGTGGGTCTGAAAAGACCCCAGAGTGTAATAATTGTTCATGGGTGTCCACAATGGGGCATAATACTGTGTGCAGTGGCCACTATGGGGCATGGTACTTTGTGCAGGGTTCACTATGGGACATAATAGTGCATGCAAGGAGGGGATGTCGGTGGTCAGGGTCTTCGGCGTTGGTCTGGGGAGGCCCCATGTCAAAAGTTCATCATCATTCCTAGTTACACCACTGGGGCCAGGTGTACTTTATATTTATACCATTTTGGGGAATGTCTGATGTTTTTATTGCTTTTTATTCATATTTTTATGGGAAGTGAAATGGCGCATGTTCCGTACGAAGACCATGCGGAAAGCACACAGACCCCATTATAGTCTATGGGGTCCATATGTTTTCACTGCACACTGCTTGCCAATGCATTCTGTAGTCCCCATGCGGACTCTCCCGAACGGATTACTAACGCAGATGCGAACGAGGCTTAACAGAGGAGGTTGTGGAAGGTGAACCATTAAAAAATATTATACTCAGCTGTGCCTGTTTTCTACCAGCGATGTCTGTTTGGACACGACTTGTTCCACCCTGCAACACCGCATTCACAGAATGTAGCTTACAGGGCACGGCTTGGGAGTCTGTACTTTTCAGAGATTAGTCTCCGTACATTTGCGGGTGTACAGCCCTTCATGTGCTCTAAAGAGTTAACAGCCAAGAAAAATTTTTGCAACAGTTTCCAGAAGGTATCGGCTGTACAATACAGCTAACATCCATTCACTATTCATATTGCATGGTGTCCACGCCATATATTTACGGTAAGCAACAAAAAATCAAAACGTGGTTAAAAAGAAATGCAGGTCTACTTTTCATTTGTAACATTTATGCTAGTTTTGTCGAGGAGACGTTAATCGCTGTGTTTAACTATATACACTGATATGGTAAAGACAGTAAAGGCATCATTCACTGCCAACAGCTGCAACTTGATAAAAAACATATGTCTTATTTTCGTGCAGTCCTGATTTTACCTATCATTAATCAGTAGACATATGTTCTAGTTACCGACTCTTAGAACCTACAACATAGGCGGATAGCAGCAGCTCATTTTCAAGTCTACCAGCTTTAGCAAAACTTCCCAAGATGTAACATAATATGAAGTATGTGCTAGTGACATTGTCACAAACAGTATGGAATCTTTCATGTGCGATGTGTGTTATTCTCAGGTCATGCGTAGTTCATATTCAGCAGGAACACCGACAGAATCTGTGCCATATTGTTTTCTGTAATAACCAAGTAGAAACTGTTAACAGATCTTCTGACACATTTTTCTTACCACTAAATTAATATGTAATTTATGGATTTGAAATATGCAAATGTTACCAAATGTAGTTTTTAATGCCACATAGAATTTCCCCTTGGCCAATATTAATGTCTGAGAGATGGCAGAGACAAGGGGTCTCCAGGGTGAGTGAGACTCTGGCCTGGGGGGGGGAGAGAGGAAGAGAGGCCATGAAGCTCACTTGAGAGTTCAGCCCCGATTGCAGTGGAGCTGAGCAAGATGAATGATTCTGAGAGTGACTGGGAGAAGTCTCCGTAGTCAGATGAGACAAAAATTGAGCTCTTTGGCATTAACTCAACTCACCGTATTTGGAGATAAAGAAAAGCTGCCTATGACCCAAAGAACACCGTCCCCACTGTCACTGTCACTGGGGTGCTTCTCTGCTAAGGGCACAGGACTACTTCACCGCATCAATGGGCGAATGGATGGAGCCATGTACCATAAAATCCTGAATGACAACCTCCTTCCCTCCACCAGGACATTAAAAATGGCTCATAGCTGGATTTTCCAGCAGGACAATGACCTAAAACATATGACCAAGGCAACAAAAACAAAGGAGTGGCTCAAAAGAAGCACATTAAGTTCATGGAGTTTCTTAGCCAGTCTCCAAACCTTAATCCTATAGAAAACTTATGGAGGGAGCTAAAGTCCCGTGTTGCCAAGTGACAGCCTCAAAATTTTAATGATTTAGAGATGATCTGCAAAGAGGAGTGGACCAAAATTCCTCCTGACATGTGCGCAAACCTCATCATCAACTACAAAAAAATGTATGACGGCTTTGCTGGCCAACAAGGGTTTTGCCACCAAGCATTAAGTCTTGTTTGCCAGAGGGATCAAATACTTATCTCTCTATGCAAAATGCAAATAAATTTATAACATTAATACAATACAATTTTCTGGATTTTATTTTTGATATTCTATCTCTCACTGTTGAAATTAACTTACCCTTACATTTACTGACTATTCCTGTCTTTGTCAGTGGGCAAACTTACAAAATCAGCAAAGGATCAAATACTTATTTCCTTCACTGAATATATATATATATATATATATATATATATATATATATATATATATATATATATATACACGCTCACCGGCCACTTTATTAGGTACACCTGTCCAACTGCTCGTTAACACTTAATTTCTAATCAGCCAATCACATGGCGGCAACTCAGTGCATTTAGGCATGTAGACATGGTCAAGACAATCTCCTGCAGTTCAAACCGAGCATCAGTATGGGGAAGAAAGGTGATTTGAGTGCCTTTGAACGTGGCATGGTTGTTGGTGCCAGAAGAGCTGGTCTGAGTATTTCAGAAACTGCTGATCTACTGGGATTTTCACGCACAACCATCTCTAGGATTTACAGAGAATGGTCCGAAAAAGATAAAAAGAAAAAACATCCAGTGTGCGGCAGTTCTGTGGGCAGAAATGCGTTGTTGATGCCAGAGGTCAGAGGAGAATGGCCAGACTGGTTCGAGCTGATAGAAAGGCAACAGTGACTCAAATAGCCACCCGTTACAACCAAGGTAGCCAGAAGAGCATCTCTGAACGCACAGTACGTCGAACTTTGAGGCAGATGGGCTACAGCAGCAGAAGACCACACCGGGTGCCACTCCTTTCAGCTAAGAACAGGAAACTGAGGCTACAATTTGCACAAGCTCATCGAAATTGGACAATTGAAGATTGGAAAAACGTTGCCTGGTCTGATGAGTCTCGATTTCTGCTGCGACATTCGGATGGTAGGGTCAGAATTTGGCGTCAACAACATGAAAGCATGGATCCATCCTGCCTTGTATCAACGGTTCAGGCTGGTGGTGGTGGTGTCATGGTGTGGGGAATATTTTCTTGGCACTCTTTGGGCCCCTTGGTACCAATTGAGCATCGTTGCAACGCCAAAGCCTACCTGAGTATTGTTGCTGACCATGTCCATCCCTTTATGACCACAATGTACCCAACATCTGATGGCTACTTTCAGCAGGATAATGCGCCATGTCATAAAGCTGGAATCATCTCAGACTGGTTTCTTGAACATGACAATGAGTTCACTGTACTCCAATGGCCTCCACAGTCACCAGATCTCAATCCAATAGAGCATCTTTGGGATGTGGTGGAACGGGAGATTCGCATCATGGATGTGCAGCCGACAAATCTGCGGCAACTGTGTGATGCCATCATGTCAATATGGACCAAAATCTCTGAGGAATGCTTCCAGCACCTTGTTGAATCTATGCCACGAAGAATTGAGGCAGTTCTGAAGGCAAAAGGGGGTCCAACCCGTTACTAGCATGGTGTACCTAATAAAGTGGCCGGTGAGTATATATATATATATATATATATATATATATATATATATATATATATTTACATACTGTATATATATATATATATAGAGAGAGAGAGAGAGAGAGAGAGAGAGAGAGAGAGAGCAATGAAACTTTCAGTTTGTAGGAGATACTAATGTGTTCAGTGGCGTAACTACCACCATAGCAGCGATAGCAGCTGCCACAGGGCCCGGGACATTAGGGGCCCGGTGACAGCTGCTACTACTGCTATCATTATTCTCGGAGGTCTTTTCGGACCCCCGAGTATAATGATCGGGGCCCCCTGTTGGTGGAATACTTTCCACCAACAGGGGGCCCCGAAGCTGCAGCAACGGCTGAGACACAGGAGCTGCAGCTCTGGCTCCTGTCAGCGCTTCAGGACGCTCCCCCTCTCTCCCTCTCTCTCCCCCCTCCCTTTCTCTGCTGTCCTCTGCCCACCAATGAGAGGAGGAGGCGGGGCTTATCCCTGCCGAGCTCCTGCCGTCCTGCACTGGAGGAAGAAAGGAAGAAGGAAAATGAAACTAAAGCTACACAGGTACATACTGGGGTTACTTATTAATGTCAAGCATATGGGGTGATTACTTGTGTTTTAGTAACTCCATGTGCCTCATATTAATAGAAGTTAACCCCATCATCTCCCTCACATTAACCCCTGTGTGCCTCACCATAAGAGTTACTGATATGTGAGATATATGGGGGTAATAATAATGAAGATACTTTATTATTACCTCCATGTCTCTCACATATCAGTAACTCTTATGGTGAGGCACACAGGGGTTAATGTGAGGGAGATGATGGGGTTAACTGCTATTAATATGAGGCACATGGAGTTACTAAATTGTAATGCACATGACCAGATTTTTTATCCACAATTTGTCCTGGTATAGTGGTCAGCGGGTGACGTGACAGTATTTAGTCCTGTAGGGGCCACTAAGGGACATAATACTGTGTGCAGGGGCCACTATGGGACATAATACTGTGTGCAGGGGTCACTATGGGACATAATACTGTGTGCAGGGGCCACTATTGGGTATAATACTGTGTGCAGGAGCCACTATGGGACATAATACTGTGTGCAGGGGCCACTATTGGGTATAATACTGTGTGCAGGAGCCACTATGGGGGATAATACTGTGTGCAGGAGCCACTATGGAACATAATAGAGCGCGCAGGAATGCGTAGGATGGACTCGGTCTAGATCTTCGGTGTCGGGGGGGCCCCATGTCAAAAGTTCGCCACGGGGCCCCGCCATTCCTAGTTACGCCACTGAATGTGTTACTTATTCAAAATGCACTGTAGATCACTATGTAGAAAGTAATGTACCCTGCAGTAACCTACAAAAAAATAAAATTTTCTTGTTTTCATATACGAATCAAAACGAGCTCTAGAATTTGTAAACAAATGAAAAAATATCCCTTTGTAAAATCAAAATGAGCATGCGATTATATGATATTATCAACCAGATTCGCTGAAGGTTAAGTCACTTCAAGCATTTCTCTTGTAAGTACTCTCCAGTGATACTGGTAAGTGCTCTTAAAGATATTCCCTAGTGTGACTAATCAATAATGTATGAAAAATACTTATGTTTTTTAAGAGCGCACACAGGCCTTGAAGTAAGATCCCAATATAGTACAGGAAAATTTTTATTTTAAAACATACTTATTAACCTAGTCTTTGTTAAAATTTTGAACATTCTTTTTATTAATTTCCAAAATACCATATAACATGCCATAACATATTGGACACAACAGAACAACATATACATAATTTAACATTGAATAAACTATACCCCCTCCCCCCCCCCCCCCCCAACTTCTAATTTGCTTTTTTTTTTTTTTTTTTTTTTTTTAAAAAAAGCATGATTATCCATATCCCTGGGGTGGTCTGATAATTCGGTGATGTTTCATTTCACTGCTTCCAAAATGGAACGTCACCATTACTCTCACAGTACTCTCCCACTCCCTCCCAACCTCGTCAATGCATGCCAATACTTATCAATGCTTACCAGCCTTTCTGTCCGGGAACGGCTCCTCTCCTCTTCAAACACTTGCTGGAGGCTGGAGACACTGCGTCTGCACCATGTGCAGTAGAGATGGCTCTACATCTCTCTACATCTACATCTCTCTACATCTACATCTCTCTAGAGATGGCTCTACATCTCTACTGCACAGGCCTTGCAGGTACTTCCAGTCTGTGTGCAGCAACTCCAGTCTGTGCACAGCGACAAAGGGCTAGTAGTGGGCGGGATAGCATAGCTAGGGAGACAAGTTGGGCCTAGTAGTGGGAAGGATAGCTTAGTTAGGGAGACAGGGAGAGGGATAATGGAGTGAGAGAGGAGGGAGGAGCAGTGACAGGGAGGTAGTGTGGAAGATACAACAGGAAGCTACATAGCAAGAAGCTAACACCATGCAAACAAATGTAGAAGATGCCAAGAGGCCCACAGAAACCCAGAAATCACTCAAAACACTGCTAAAAGTATATAGGTGTACTTTTAATCCATTAATGACACTAAGAGACCTTTTTAAAAAAAAATGCTCAAAAAAACCCTTTAAGCAGGCCATACACATTAGATTTTAGACTGCCATTGTCTGTCTTTAGTTGGTCATATGGTAACTGTCCAAAAGGAAAAAACAACTATGAACCTTTCAAAGAGCGTTTGACTACCCCAGACATTTGGAAAATTAACAGATGATAGTTGTTCAATGCTAATGAATTGCTGAAAACTGGAAATGGCAGACATTTGGTGGGTGTATTAGTTGTACAAACACGTGTCAACATACAAAAATCTCCCAGAGATCTGTCAGCCTAGCTCATACTAGCTCATTTAGTTGACGGTTGGCTGTATGGATGAAACGTCATAGGTTTATATATGACCAACCAACAGCAGAACAGTTCAAAATCTGCTAATTCAGCAGTCTAAAATCTACTGTGGATGGCCAGCTTAAGTCTGTACATAGAGAAATGCAGCTAAAAAATGTTGCATTTTTCACTGTTTCCTCTGTATTTCCATTTTTGCTTCTACTCATATAAGAATATGGCAAAAACAGTGATTCCATAGGTAAAAAATAACATGGTACCTTTGTATAAACTATTGGGAGACTAGATAGGAACATAAGGCCTATATTCCACACAATGTGTAAAGAAAACACTGCAGAAAATGCAGCATAAGAATTTTACATGTGGAATTGCTTAACCCTAAGATTTATATAGGGAGAGGCAAAAAAAAACACATGTATCGACCACAAGTAGCGAAGCACTGATGTAAACTACTCCAGAAAGTAACGCAGTGGAAACAGAGTAAAAAAAATCCCAGCAAAATGCCGGCATTTTTCATTTGTTTTCCTGCTGCATTTTAGCAGTTTATACCTACATTTCGCTAAGTGTGGCCTTTGCAGTAGGAAAAAGTGGAGCATTTTATAGTCCCTTCTATTAAATCTCAATGGATCCATTTAATGGATCATTTAACGTCAGTTAGAGTCCGTTATTTTTTATACTGTTAATTTTTTTTTTGTTTTTTTTCTGCTTTCTGAGCATGTGCTGAAAACAATGGACACAAAATAACAAACAGTAACAAACAAACGGACTTCTGACGGATTGGGTTTAAACGGACACTAATGGACAAAAGATAAAATCCCATTGAAATGAATGAAAATCTTAATGGATTTTTGACAATTCAGCTAGTGTATGTTGCTAAAATCTTATAACAGACAATAGCTATGGACACTACTGATGGTCACCAACGGTAGTGTGAACGTCCCCTTACAGTATGGAGAATACAGTCATAAGTAGAGATGAGCGAACACTAAAATGTCCGAGGTTCGAAATCCGATTCAAACAACCGCACACTGTTCGACTGTTCGAACGGATTTCGAACCCCATTATAGTCTATGGGGGAAATGCTCGTTTCAGGGGTTGCAGTTGGCTCTTCCTAGGCCGGATGCCTGGCAGAGTGAATTCCAGCTGGAAGACGCTGCGGGGATGCTGCACGGAGAAAACTTCTAAAGGTAAGAGAATAATCAGCGTTGATTGGCAGAATGTATAGCATTCTGCCAATCAACGCTGGTTCTGCATCGAACCTTAAACTTGGAACAGTTAGTAGTGTTCGATCGAGTACGAGTATTTTGAATACCGTAGTATTTGATCGAACACCTACTCGATCGAACACTACTCGGTCATCTTTAGTCATAAGTACTGAAAATACTGATAAGGTAGTTTAAGAATTTAGCAGGTTTTTGAAAGCGCTATTTTAATGATTTTTTACTTTTTCATGAAAAATAGACATTTCTAATTATACAATGTGTATATAGATATGTATTTATTTTTTAGTTATTATATTGTTGTGAAATTTGCAAACATATGTTTCTTCTTTCTTTTCATTTATCTCAATAGGTCAGTCACAAATGATGATTTTTATGCAGAACTTGAATGATTTTGGGTTTCTGGGGGTGAAGCTTTACTTTTCTGCACTAAGCACCTGGAGATCATATGATCTATGTTGTGACTATTAGGGTACGTTCACACTGGGATTTTTAAACCGGATTTTGATACGGATGTCACCTCAGAATCTGGTCCAGTGCACTTCCCTCCTGTCTAAGTCCATTTATTTGGCCTAATCCGGAGCAGAATGCTGCGACTAGATGCCAATGCAGTGCCGTTTTTTGGACCGGATTCTGAGGCAGCCTCCGCATCAAAATTCAGTCCAAAAGTCCCCATGTGATCTTAACCTTACAGCTAACAGAGGACAAGCCAATAAAATACCGTTGCAGCTCCATTTAATTTATAGACTGTGTTAGCATCTAATGCCCAAACCTGTCATGATTATTGAAGTGCATTCTTTGTAATTGACGCAATACATTGACTTGCCAGTCCTAATAGTCTGTTCATAAGGTGAAACTGAAGCTGCAACGTCTAGAGGACTATTTCCTAAGGAATCTGCCACTTGTGTGTGCACAGTACATAAAAAAATAGTTTCAGCACATGTCACATATTAAATATTATGTTTGCATGGCTTTAAACATGCGGATTAGAATGAATGAGACAGTCTGTAAAACACCTCCCTAGATACATACATGAATTTTAATATACATTTTAACATGTCTTACAATTGAGAAACTACCTAGAAATATTACCACTGGGCAATACTGCAGCAAAGCCTATTGGTATTTTAATCCACATACTGTACATGTACATTGAACACTCTGTAAGTGCTCAGGATACAAATAGGTTTCCTGAAAATAGGAAATACATTTTCTAATTCCATGCATATCAGTATTCTGAAAGAGCGCCAACACATCAGGGATCTTAGAGACTATGCTCCTGCATATATCTGTAAATTTGGTGTTCACTGTACATCACTTTTCTAAACATATGTGTGATGCCTAAGGTTAAATTGCCATCCCATGCAGTCCTGGTAGGCTACCATATTAAAGAGGGTTTTTTTTTTTTTTGCTTTTTTTTTGTTTTTCAAATTTGTGTTGTACAGTTGATGAGACTGCAAGGTATCTGGACTCAATAGTCTTCCCTGTTTCGTCAAAGGATCAGAGGGAGGTGTTGGAAGCCATCCTGACTTTGTAAGTGCTGGTAGCAGTCCTTAAAGATCTTCAATAAATAAGACCAGGTTTTGAATTCATTCCACACAAGGGAAACATCTATTACTGGAAAACAGTGCTACAACTCATTGAAATTGAGTAAACTTATGTCATCTATGAGGAAGCGTTTATTATCTTGATTCTGAAGACAGATAAGAATCTAACATGTTTGGATTGCTATCGGTCTATTTCCATTTTGAATTACAATTTTGAAATTTTGGCCGAAATTTTAGGCTTATCGTGATAATTCCCTCTGTGCTTGGTTCCGATCTGTCTGGATGGCAAACCTTTTTTACTTTTTGCAAGCTCAGGAGGGCTCCAGTTTAGTACGCTGATGTTTGAGCAGGATGCACTCTTGTCTTTGGACACAGCCAAGGCTTTTGATACAGCACAGTAGAGTTTCCTTTTGTACTCTGCAAATTTCAATTTAGTGAAAAGTATATTTTAATGGATTAAGTTGCTTTATTTTAATCCTAAAGCTTAGATGGTTATGAGAGTTTCTGATAACTTTTTTCAATTGTCACAGGGCACCATCCAGGTACCGCTGCTATTCAATTTACTTATTCAAACCTTGGCTGCAAGAATAAAATGTAGTCTCTTGAAAAGAGCATTTCCTATTGGGGATGCAGAAGAAAAATGTTATCAGAATGCTTACAGCATGTTATTGTTTCTGAGTGATATTCCAGATACAGGACATGTCATGCTTTGCCATTGCTCATTGCCATATATAAACAATTTGGTCTTTGCACTGTAATAAAAATGAATTGGGATAAGTCTATGCTGCTGCCCCTTGGTTCTAGAATAAAATACCTGAGGACTTGAGGGTTTAAGTTGTTGCCTCTATTATACTGTACATGTATGGAAAACGGAAGCATTTCTGCTGCAGATTTTTTTCTACAATGTGCAGGTGGGATTATCCAGAATTCTATTCATTTGCAGGTAATGGGGGGCCCCGGCCTAAAACTGGAAAATGACTTATGTATATTAGTTGATAGTAAATTTAAATGTAGCAACCAAATCATGTGATACATCAAAAAGTGCATGACGGTAACATTGTTCAATCACTTTACATGTTACTAAAAAGAGTAGAGATGAATTAATGAATGAATTACAGAAAGAACCAGATTCACCATAATTTTTTTTTTTTAAATTAATATTGCCTCTGATATGTGGAAAGCTAATAGCATCAGAAATAGAAGGTTGACATTTTGTGGGGATAGAGGCAAGAGAAGGGCAAAAATCAGACTGAGAAACATCACAGAATAAACGTACTTACAAATAATGGGGCAAATTTGTTAAGACTGGAGTTTCATATGCCAGGCTTAATAAAGTCACTGCCTGATGCAGGACACAGATTATTTATGAGGAGGCTATGACTAGTTAGGAAAACTGGCGTGAGGCATAATGAATAGAGATGAGCGAACAGTGTTCTATCGAACTCATGTTCGATCGGATATTAGGCTGTTCGGCCTAATATCGAACACCGCGTGGTAAAGTGCGCCATTACTCGATTCCCCTCCCACCTTCCCTGGCGCCTTTTTTGCTCCAATAACAGCGCAGGGTAGGTGGGACAGGAACTACGACACCGGTGACGTTGAAAAAAGTAGGCAAAACCCATTGGCTGCCGAAAACATGTGACCTCTAATTTAAAAGAACAGCGACGCCCAGCTTCGCGTCATTCTGAGCTTGCAATTCACCGGGGACGGAGGTTTCCGTCCAGCTAGCTAGGGCTTAGATTCTGGGTAGGCAGGGACAGGCTAGGATAGGAAGGAGAAGACAACCAACAGCTCTTATAAGAGCTAAATTCCAGGGAGAAGCTTGTCAGTGTAACGTGGCACTGACGGGCTCAATCGTCGCAACCCAGCTTTCCCAGGATCCTGAATGGAATACACTGACAGTGTATTCCCGTATACCCTATAAATACCCCCGATCCCCGTTCCAACGGTGTGCCCCCCCCACCTTCACCCCAGAAATACACTGCAAGTCCCCTAGCAATAGGATTGGGGCTATATACACCCACTATTTTTGCTACTGCCATATAGTGCCATTGTTTGACTGGGAATTCAAAGAATATATTGGGGTTACGTGCACCCACAATTTTTGCTACTGCTATATAGTGCCATTGTCTCACTGGGAATTCAAAGAATATATTGGGGTTACGTGCACCCACAATTTTTGCTACTGGTATATAGTGCCATTGTCTGACTGGGAATTCAAAGAATATATTGGGGTTACGTGCACCCACAATTTTTGCTACTGGTATACAGTGCCATTGTCTCACTGAGAATTCAAAGAATATATTGGGGTTACATGCACCCACAATTTTTGCTACTGGTATATAGTGCCATTGTCTCACTGGGAATTCAAAGAATATATTGGGGTTACATGCACCCACAATTTTTGCTACTGGTATATAGTGCCAGTTTCTGACTGGGAATTCAAAGAATATATTGGGGTTATGTGCACCCACAATTTTTGCTACTGGTATATAGTGCCAGTTTCTGACTGGTAATTCAAAGAATATATTGGGGTTACATGCACCCACAATTTTTGCTACTGCTATATAGTGCCATTGTCTCACTGGGAATTCAAAGAATATATTGGGGTTACGTGCACCCACAATTTTTGCTACTGGTATATAGTGCCAGTTTCTGACTGGGAATTCAAAGAATATATTGGGGTTACGTGCACCCACAATTTTTGCTACTGGTATATAGTGCCAGTTTCTGACTGGGAATTCAAAGAATATATTGGGGTTACGTGCACCCACAATTTTTGCTACTGGTATATAGTGCCATTGTCTCACTGGGAATTCAAAGAATATATTGGGGTTACGTGCACCCACAATTTTTGCTACTGGTATATAGTGCCATTGTCTCACTGGGAATTCAAAGAATATATTGGGGTTACGTGCACCCACAATTTTTGCTACTAGTATATAGTGCCATTGTCTGACTGGGAATTCAAAGAATATATTGGGGTTACGTGCACCCACAATTTTTGCTACTGCTATATAGTGCCATTGTCTCACTGGGAATTCAAAGAATATATTGGGGTTACGTGCACCCACAATTTTTGCTACTGGTATATAGTGCCATTGTCTGACTGGGAATTCAAAGAATATATTGGGGTTACGTGCACCCACAATTTTTGCTACTGGTATATAGTGCCATTGTCTCACTGGGAATTCAAAGAATATATTGGGGTTACAAATACCCTCATTTCTTGCTACTGCCATATAGTGCCAGTTTCTGACTGGTAATTCAAAGAATATATTGGGGTTACGTGCACCCACAATTTTTGCTACTGCTATATAGTGCCATTGTCTCACTGGGAATTCAAAGAATATATTGGGGTTACGTGCACCCACAATTTTTGCTACTGGTATATAGTGCCAGTTTCTGACTGGGAATTCAAAGAATATATTGGGGTTACGTGCACCCACAATTTTTGCTACTGGTATATAGTGCCATTGTCTCACTGGGAATTCAAAGAATATATTGGGGTTACGTGCACCCACAATTTTTGCTACTGGTATATAGTGCCATTGTCTGACTGGGAATTCAAAGAATATATTGGGGTTACAAATACCCTCATTTCTTGCTACTGCCATATAGTGCCAGTTTCTGACTGGTACTTCAAAGAATATATTGGGGTTACGTGCACCCACAATTTTTGCTACTAGTATATAGTGCCATTGTCTCACTGGGAATTCAAAGAATATATTGGGGTTACGTGCACCCACAATTTTTGCTACTGGTATATAGTGCCATTGTCTGACTGGGAATTCAAAGAATATATTGGGGTTATAAATACCCTCATTTCTTGCTACTGGTATATAGTGCCATTGTCTGACTGGGAATTCAAAGAATATATTGGGGTTATAAATACCCTCTTTTCTTGCTACTGCCATATAGTGCCAGTTTCTGACTGGTAATTCAAATAATATATTGGGGTTATAAATACCCTCATTTCTTGCTACTGCCATATAGTGCCATTGTCTGACTGGGAATTCAAAGAATATATTGGGGTTATAAATACCCTCATTTCTTGCTACTGGTATATAGTGCCATTGTCTGACTGGGAATTCAAAGAATATATTGGGGTTACAAATACCCTCATTTCTTGCTACTGCCATATAGTGCCAGTTTCTGACTGGTAATTCAAAGAATATATTGGGGTTATAAATACCCTCATTTCTTGCTACTGCCATATAGTGCCATTGTCTGACTGGGAATTCAAAGAATATATTGGGGTTACAAATACCCTCATTTCTTGCTACTGCCATATAGTGCCATTGTCTGACTGGGAATTCAAAGAATATATTGGGGTTATAAATACCCTCATTTCTTGCTACTGCCATATAGTGCCATTGTCTGACTGGGAATTCAAAGAATATATTGGGGTTACAAATACCCTCATTTCTTGCTACTGCCATATAGTGCCAGTTTCTGACTGGTAATTCAAAGAATATATTGGGGTTACGTGCACCCACAATTTTTGCTACTGGTATATAGTGCCATTGTCTGACTGGGAATTCAAAGAATATATTGGGGTTACAAATACCCTCATTTCTTGCTACTGCCATATAGTGCCAGTTTCTGACTGGTAATTCAAAGAATATATTGGGATTACGTGCACCCACAATTTTTGCTATGGGTATATAGTGCCAATTTCTAACTGGGAATTCAAAATGCGCAAGGCTCCCGGAAAGGGACGTGGACGAGGCCGTGGGCGAGGTCGGGGGAATGGTTCTGGGGAGCAAGGTATCAGTGAAGCCACAGGGCGTCCCGTGCCTACTCCTGTGGGGCAGCAAGCATTGCGCCACTCCACAGTGCCAGGGTTGCTTGCCACATTAACTAAACTGCAGGGTACAAACCTTAGTAGGCCCGAGAACCAGGAACAGGTCTTGCAATGGCTGTCAGAGAACGCTTACAGCACATTGTCCAGCAGCCAGTCAGACTCTGCCTCCTCTCCTCCTATTACCCAACAGTCTTGTCCTCCTTCCTCCCAAAATTCCCAAGCTTCACAGAACAATAACCCCAACTGTCCCTGCTCCCCAGAGCTGTTCTCCGCTCCTTTCATTGTCCCTCAACCTGCCCCTCCACGTCACGATTCCACGAACCTAACAGAGGAGCATCTGTGTCCAGATGCTCAAACACTAGAGTCTCCTCCATCTCTGTTCGATTTGGTGGTGGATGACCAGCAACCCACCCTCATCGACGATGATGTGACGCAGTTGCCGTCAGGGCATCCAGTTGACCGGCGCATTGTGCGGGAGGAGGAGATGAGACAGGAGTTGGAAGAGGAAGTGGTGGATGATGAGGACACTGACCCGACCTGGACAGGGGGGATGTCAAGCGGGGAAAGTAGTGTGGATGTTGAGGCAGGTGCAGCACCAAAAAGGGTAGCTAGAGGCAGAGGTCAGCAGCTTAGGCGAAGCCAGGCCACACCCGGAATCTCCCAAGATGTTCCAGTTCGTACCCAGCCCCGAAAAACTCCCACCTCGAGGGCACGTTTCTCGAAGGTGTGGAGTTTTTTCACGGAATGCGCCGAGGACAGATATAGTGTTGTCTGCACAATTTGCCTCTCGAAATTGATTAGGGGCTCTGAGAAGAGCAACCTGTCCACCACTTCAATGCGCCGTCATTTGGAATCCAAGCACTGGAATCAGTGGCAGGCAGCAACAGCAGGACAAAGGCCACCTGCCGTTCACGCCCCTGCCACTGCCTCTGCCTCTGCCACTGCCACTGCTGACTGTGCTGGCGATGCACTCCAGAGGATGAGCCAGGACACCACTTCATCTGCCTCCGCCACTTTGTTGACTTCTTCCTCATCCTCCCCTGTTCCTGTCTTATCTCCTTCTCCTGCACCATCAAAGGCACCATCAGGCGCTTCTTTACAACAACCCACCATCTCTCAGACATTGGAGCGGCGGCAGAAATACACTACTAACCACTCACACGCGCAAGCCTTGAACGCCAACATCGCTAAACTGCTGGCCCAGGAGATGTTAGCGTTCCGGCTTGTTGAAACTCCCGCCTTCCTGGACCTGATGGCAACTGCGGCACCTCGCTATGCCGTCCCTAGCCGTCACTACTTCTCCCGGTGTGCCGTCCCCGCCTTGCACCAGCACGTGTCACTCAACATCAGGCGGGCCCTTAGTTCCGCGCTTTGCACAAAGGTCCACTTGACCACCGACGCGTGGACAAGTGCATGGGGACAGGGACGCTACATTTCACTGATGGCACACTGGGTGAATGTAGTTGAGGCTGGGACTGCTTCCCAAACTGGCCCGGTGTACCTCGTCTCCCCGCCTAACATTCCTGGCAGGGACACGAGAAGAACACCCTCCTCCTCCTCCTCCTCCACCGCCTCCTCCTCCGCCACCGCCTCCTCCTCCGCCACCGCCTCCTCCTCCGCTGTTAGATTGACCCCAGCTACGAGTTGGAAACGTTGCAGCACTGGCGTTGGTAGACGTCAGCAGGCTGTGCTGAAGCTGATCAGCTTGGGGGACAGACAGCACACTGCCTCCGAGGTGAGGGATGCCCTCCTCGATGAGACGGCAATATGGTTTGAGCCGCTGCACCTGGGCCCAGGCATGGTCGTTTGTGATAACGGCCGGAACCTGGTAGCAGCTCTGGAGCTTGCCGGACTCCAACATGTTCCATGCCTGGCCCACGTCTTCAACCTAGTGGTGCAACGTTTCCTAAAGAGCTACCCCAATGTTCCAGAGCTACTGGTGAAAGTGCGGCGCATGTGCACCCACTTTCGCAAGTTGACAGTAGCCGCTGCTAGCTTAAAATCTCTCCAGCAACGCCTGCATGTGCCACAACACTGGCTTTTGTGCGACGTCCCCACACGCTGGAACTCAACGTTTCAGATGTAGGGTGCCACAAAGTCAGCTGCCTCAGTTTCACATCCATGAGTGGCCATGGATGAGAGACCTTTGTGACATCCTACGGGTCTTTGAGGAGTCCACAAGGAGGGTGAGCTCTGAGGATGCGATGGTGAGCCTTACAATCCCGCTCTTGTGTGTTCTGAGAGAATCCCTGATTGACATCAGGGATAACTCAGATCACACAGAGGAGTCAGGGATAGCATCCGATCCGTCACAGCTGGAGAGTAGGTCCACACATCTGTCCGCTTCATCGCGTTTAATGGAGGAGGAGGAGGAGGAGGAGGAAGAAGAGTTGTCCGATGATGTGATGGTGATACAGGAGGCTTCCGGGCAACTTCGAATCGTCCCATTGTTGCAGCGCGGATGGGTAGACATGGAGGATGAGGAGGAAATGGAGATTGAACTTTCCGGTGGGGCCAGAGGAGTCATGCCAACTAACACTGTGGCAGACATGGCTGAGTTCATGTTTGGGTGCTTTACAACCGACAAGCGTATTGTCAAAATCATGGAGGACAACCAGTACTGGATCTTTGCTATCCTTGACCCCCGGTATAAAAACAACATCTCGTCTTTTATTCCGGTAGAGGGGAGGGCCAATCGCATCAATGCTTGCCACAGGCAATTGGTGCAGAATATGATGGAGATGTTTCCAGCATGTGACGTTGGCGGCAGGGAGGGCAGTTCCTCCAGTAGGCAACCAAGTTCTCACCGGTCCACACAAACGAGGGGCACACTGTCTAAGGTCTGGGACACCTTGATGGCACCCCCTCGCCAAAGTGCCGCCACGGAGGGTCCTAGTGTCACCAGGCGTGAGAAGTATAGGCGCATGTTGCGGGAATACCTTTCCGACCACAGCCCTGTCCTCTCCGACCCCTCTGCGCCCTACACGTATTGGGTGTCGAAGTTGGACCTGTGGCTTGAACTTGCCCTATATGCCTTGGAGGTGCTGTCCTGTCCTGCCGCCAGCGTCCTATCTGAGAGGGTGTTCAGTGCAGCCGGTGGCATCATCACTGACAAGCGCACCCGTCTGTCAGCTGAGAGTGCCGACCGGCTCACTTTGATAAAAATGAACCACCACTGGATAGAGCCTTCATTTTTGTGCCCACCTGTGTAAAGCACCCCAATATGAAACTCCATGTCTGTACTCAACCTCTCCAATTCCTCCGCATCCTCATACTCATCCACCATAAGCGTTGCACAATTCTGCTAATACTAGGCTCCCTCCACCCTGATTTCCCCCAACTCTGCTGGTTAGAGGCTCCCTCCACCCTGATTTCCACCAACTCTGCTGGTTAGAGGCTCTCTCCACCCTGCTTTCCCACAACTCTGCTGGTTAGAGGCTCCCTCCACCCTGCTTTCCCACAACTCTGCTGGTTAGAGGCTCCCTCCACCCTGCTTTCCCACAACTCTGCTGGTTAGAGGCTCCCTCCACCCTGATTTCCACCAACTCTGCTGGTTAGAGGCTCCCTCCACCCTGCTTTCCCACAACTCTGCTGGTTAGAGGCTCCCTCCACCCTGATTTCCACCAACTCTGCTGGTTAGAGGCTCCCTCCACCATGAATTGGTCCAAACTGGGCTGTTTAGAGGCTCCCTCCACCATGAATTGGTCCAAACTGGGGTTTTTAGAGGCTCCCTCCACCATGAATTGGTCCAAACTGGGCTGTTTAGAGGCTCCCTCCACCATGAATTGGTCCAAACTGGGGTTTTTAGAGGCTCCCTCCACCATGAATTGGTCCAAACTGGGGTTTTTAGAGGCTCCCTCCACCATGAATTTGCCCAAACTGGGCTGTTTAGAGGCTCCCTCCATCATGAATTGGTCCAAACTGGGCTGGTTAGAGGCTCCCTCCACCATGAATTTGCCCAAACTGGGCTGGTTAGAGGCTCCCTCCACCATGAATTTGCCCAAACTGGGCTGTTTAGAGGCTCCCTCCAGCATGAATTTGCCCAAACTGGGCTGTTTAGAGGCTCCCTCCACCATGAATTGGTCCAAACTGGGCTGGTTAGAGGCTCCCTTCACCATGAATTTGCCCAAACTGGGCTGGTTAGAGGCTCCCTCCACCATGAATTTGCCCAAACTGGGTTGTTTAGAGGCTCCCTCCACCATGAATTGGTCCAAACTGGGGTTTTTAGAGGCTCCCTCCACCATGAATTGGTCCAAACTGGGGTTTTTAGAGGCTCCCTCCACCATGAATTTGCCCAAACTGGGCTGTTTAGAGGCTCCCTCCATCATGAATTGGTCCAAACTGGGCTGGTTAGAGGCTCCCTCCACCATGAATTGGTCCAAACTGGGTTTTCTAGAGGCTCCCTCCACCATGAATTGGTCCAAACTGGGCTGGTTAGAGGCTCCCTCCACCATGAATTGGTCCAAACTGGGCTGGTTAGAGGCTCCCTCCACCATGAATTGGTCCAAACTGGGCTGGTTAGAGGCTCCCTCCACCATGAATTGGTCCAAACTGGGGTTTTTAGAGGCTCCCTCCACCATGAATTGGTCCAAACTGGGGTTTTTAGAGGCTCCCTCCACCATGAATTGGTCCAAACTGGGGTTTTTAGAGGCTCCCTCCACCATGAATTGGTCCAAACTGGGGTTTTTAGAGGCTCCCTCCACCATGAATTTGCCCAAACTCTGCTGGTTAGAGGCTCCCTCCACCCTGATTTTCAAAACAAATGTTGGTGCCAACCTCAACTTACTACAAGGGCCAAATTCACTGCTGGTGACAAGCTCTCCTCACTGCAAGTGCCAAATACACATGTTTCAAGGTGTTTTCCTACTGTCAGAGAGGTGGTATTGAGTGTGTAAAGTGTGTAGTTGTTAGGCTGTGATGTTGGGGTAATAGAGGGTCTTTGGTGTGTTAGATGCCCCCAGACATGCTTCCCCTGCTGTCCCAGTATCATTCCAGAGGTGTTGGCATCATTTCCTGGGGTGTCATAGTGGACTTGGTGACACTCCAGACACGGATTTGGGTTTCCCCCTTAACGAGTATCTGTTCCCCATAGACTATAATGGGGTTCGAAACCCGTTCGAACACACGAACATTGAGCGGCTGTTCGAATCGAATTTCGAACCTCGAACATTTTAGTGTTCGCTCATCTCTAATAATGAATATGAAACTGATATTTAATGTGTGAGGATTAGTGTGGGAGGAGATAAGAACAGACAGACTTATGCTAGGTTCACACTAGCACTTGGGAACCCAAAAACAGAAATCTACTTAAAAAGCAGTTACCCGTGGAAACTCACAGACCCCATAGATTATAATGGGGTCTGCCAGGTTTCCGTCTGGTTTCTGGTCGAACAATCAGATTCAGCGATGGAATCCCAGAACAGAGTGTGAGTGCTAGTGTGAATCCAGCCTTAGTTATATGGGTTTTATGGGTTCCAAACCTCTTTAAAAAAAAAAAGCTTCCCTGGTCTATATGTGTTCCCTGAAAGCATCCTGCATAACTTATTTATAAAATTGCCACCCTGAGATGCTGCCACAGTCCCATCATACGCTGGGATTCTTTACATCCCAAATATCCAGCTAGTGTACTTCTAAGACCTTGCTACTACAATTTCTAGAAGCTCTGCTTCTATCCCACTCAAGAACGCCAGCCCCTGGACTTTAGGGATATGGGATATACAGATGAGCGAACAATGAAATATTCGAGATTTGATATTCGTTTTATTCGTCTATTCAAACGAATATCGAACCCCATTATAGTCTATGGGGAAAAATGCTTTGTTTCAGGGGAAGCCACACTTTGACTCAGGAGAGTCACCAAGACCACTATGACACCCCAGGAAATGATGCCAACACCCTGCAATGCAACTGGGACAGCAGGGGAAGCATGCCTGGGGGCATCTAACATGCCCAAGTAACTGTATTACGCCACTATGTCGTCGGGATCCCTGTCAGCTTGCGATATGTGGGAGCTGACTTTTTCCCATAGATGTAGAGATGTAGCGATCCAGAGATGTAGCAGAGCTGAATGTGAACTGAGCTCTGCTACACCCGAGATGTAGCAGAACTGAGTGTGCGCTGAGCTCTGCTACATCCAGAGATGTAGAAAATCTGAGTGTGCGCTGAGCTCTGCTACACCAGAGATGTAGCAGAGCTGAGTGCCGGAGGAGGTGGAGTCTAAGATCGGTCCACAGTCTGAGCTCAGATGTAGCAGTGTTGAACGCACAGCTCTGCTACACCTGAGATGTAGCAGAGCTGGCCGTGTGCTTATCTCTGTTACACTCGAGATGTAGCAGAGCTGAGTGTGCGCTGAGCTCTACTACATCCAGAGATGTAGCAGAGTTGAGTGTGCGCTGAGCTCTGCTACACCCGAGATGTAGCAGGATTGAGTGTGTGCTGAGCTCTGCTACACCCAAGATGTAGCAGAGCTGAGTGTGCACTGAGCTCTACTACATCCAGAGATGTAGCAGAGCTGATTGTGTGCTGAGCTCTGCTACATCCAGAGATGTAACAGAGCTGAGTGTACGCTGAGCTCTGCTACACCCAAGATGTAGGAGTGGAGTCTAAGTTCGGTCCGCAGTCTGATCTCAGATGTAGCAGTGTTGAACGCACAGCTCTGCTACACCTGAGTTGTAGCAGAGCTGACTGTGTGCTGATCTCTGTTACACCCGAGATGTAGCAGAGCTGAGTGTGCGCTGAGCTCTGCTTCACCTGAGATGTAGCAGAGCTGAGTGTGCGCTGAGCTCTGCTACACCAGAGATGTAGCAGAGCTGGCCATGCGCTGAGCTCTGCTACACCAGAGATGTAGCAGAGCTGGCCATGCGCTGAGCTCTGCTACACCAGAGATGTAGCAGAGCTGGCCATGCGCTGAGCTCTGCTACACCAGAGATGCATCTCTGGTGTAGCAAAGCTCAGCGCACACTCAGCTCTGCTATATCTCTGGTGAGATCGGACCAGAATGGAGACTTCTGTGGACTGATCTTAGACTCCGCCTCCTCTGGCAGAACCAGCATTGATTAGCCAAATGCTGTACTCTGTATGGCATTCAGCCCCAATCAACGCAGGTCAATGCATTCCTATGGGAAAAAGTCAGCTCCCACATATCGCGAGCTGACAGGGATCCCGACGAGATAGAGCCCCAAAGAGCTGGGTGAGTGACATTCCCACCTAAATAAAGGTAATCCCTAGCTAACCCTGCCAGTACATCTATCCCTGTCTCACAGTCACCTAGTTCAGTCTCATATGACCCGGATATTAAATCCACTATTCGTATAAATTGGAGGTCACCTGATTTAGCCAGCCAATTACTTTTTCTGATTTTTTTTCAATGCCTCCGTGGTTGTAGTTTCTGTCCCACCTCCCCTGCGCAGTTATTGGTGCAAAAAAGCACCAGGGAAGGTGGGAGGGGATACAAACTTTTTGTGCATTTGCCTCGTGGTATTTGATTGTAATCGAATACCTCGAACGGCCTGAGACTCGATCGAATATCAATTCGATCAAAAGCCGTTCGTTCATCTCTATCTATTAATCCTTTTTGAGAAATGGAGTAATGGATTTTTGAATTTGTGGTGGCACCGAGGTAACAGTTATACACTGCCGTTACTTATACTGAAAATCAACACATAGGAAAAATTCTACGTAAAATTGATGTGTTGTCTGCAAACAACAGTTATAATAATGCTGCTAATAACATTGCAATTCAGTGTTCAGTTAAAAAAAAGTCATTTACAAATCTACATTAAATCGGTGTATTATCTATGCCAAACCAACAGCTATACATCACCATTAATTACACTTCTGTGCAGCGTCTGTTAAAATTTGGATGACAATATTTTTTTTTTTTTCATTTTTCCAGCCAAAATTGATCTATTTTCTGTTGTAAAACACTTTTTCTTTATTGCCATTAATTGTACTGTGTCCAGTGGAAATGTTTTTTCTTTCACCTACCTTTTAACTCAAATGCAATTTAAATCCTCAGTCCTAGTAGCAATTTTCTAATTTTTTTTTTTTTTTAATATTTTGTTGTTTGGCAAATTTCGATTTATACAGGACCTTAACTCTTTGTCCGAATGACAAATTTTCATTGAAATTTAAGTTCTCCTCTTCCATTTTTGGACCAATGCTGAAGTAATAGTTTGGCCTACTGCCTTCTGATTAAATTACGTCTTTTCCTTCTTCAGAACATGAAAATGAAATCATCTTCCTCCCTGTCTGGACCAGTGCTGAAGTGATAGCTTACCACACTGCAAGTTCCTGTTAACAAAATGACATATTTCAATGCTGCAGAGTTTAAATTATTGAAAATTGAAATATAAATTCTCTTTGTCCCAAACAAATTTTGTACAATGTCAAATTTGAATTTATACAAAGCTATTACACTAGTTTCACACTGCCGATTGACTATCTTTCATTCAGGTCCACATGGAGACCGGAGAGATGGAGAGACACCTGTAGACTCACAACTGCAGACCACATTAACTAAAATTTGGATTGATTGAATGAGGAATGAGGAACTGGGGCATGGTCATTATGATGGAGGAACTGGGACTCCTATACTGGAAGAGGAGGAAGAAGAACTCTCCTTTTAATGCAGAGTGGGCCCTTGATATATCACAACCGGGGGAGGAAACTGACGCTTATTTCTGCCAATATGATGATGATGATAATAATAACCACGCTTGTCCAAGATTACCACCCATGACAAGCACCCGGATCCGCGCAAATGATGGCAAGCATGGCAGGCTCTATGTTCCGCTGCTTACACAGTGACAAGCATATTATTAGCATTAAGCAGAGGGATAAGTACTGGATGGCAGTGTTCTCATATTTTTGTTATAAAGCCAAAATGTGGGAATTCTTCCCTGCTTTCCTAAGCAAAAAAAGAAAAAATGCAATATTATCAGGATAGGTTGCTTACCCAAGCTACCACAGCATTTAGGGAGACTATTTGCACGTATAACTAGGTGGCCTCTGCCAGCTTTGTCTGCCTCACTCAGCCAGTGCTCCTTCTCCTCTGCCAGTGCCATGGCTCTACAGAGATAGTCCACAGAGAGAACCTCATATAATTTGACTTGTTATCTGTTCTGATCAGACACAATCTTTTTTTTTCTGTGTTCTGCTATAATTTCCATCTTAATTCAGTACAGCACCACATGTACATCTACAGCATGATGCAAGGATGAGGAATATGGTTTCACTCCAATCCCAAAATTGCAGTGCATCACCCCATTACTTATTTCCCCCCACCCCCAAAACTTACTTTCCCATAACAACCATGGCCCCATTGCTGGATTTAAAATTTGGCCTATAAGGCCAATTTATTTAACAACGCAATTATATAACACTGTAACATTTACATAACATACCACCAGAACGTGGAGGTATATATAAATATCAATTTAACACATACTATAGACAAACAGATAAAATATAACCGTCATATATTATAAAAGTGCACCAACTGTCTCGGTAAGAGTAAAATTCACCCCCCCCCCCCCAATTACCCAGGTGCAAAACCTCGCCTCGGTAAACCTTCAACTGCTAACGACCTTCAGCCTAAACCCCATTAGGGACCTAGCCCAACCAATAAAAAAGGGGTGGGCAAGTGGGCCATTGCTTTCCAGTAACTATCCTTGGCTGACCCCAGAATGACCTCTGCTCACCTCTTAATACCTCTTATTTTTCTGCTCAAAACTCTTTACCTTAACCCCTTCATTCACCAATCCTCTCTCCTGTCATGCAGGCCCCATCCCTTATTGTCTGAGGCCTTTTCCTCTTTGCCTATTTGAAATCAGAGCAATTATCCTCTTTATATTTCCATAAACATTATAACACACCATGAGTATAGCATACTCTAGATGAGAAAAATAAACAGAGTTGCAGAAAGCATGACTGTACAATTGGTAATGATGCATTAGATAAATAGAATAGACAAATCAAGCACAACAAAAATACGTACGAGATATTTTTGCATATATGTACATGAGGATACCTAACAGTTTTTTTTTGTTTGTTTTTTTTTTGGGGGGGGGTTTACATTGTATTTTATTAATGGAATAATGGGCTTTCTAAACTCTTTAATATTAGAGATGAGCGAACACTAAAATGTTCGGGGTTCGAAATCCGATTCAAACAGCCGCACACTGTTGGACTGTTCAAACGGGTTTCGAACCCCATTATAGTCTATGGGGGGAAATGCTCGTTTCAGGGGTACGCAACATTCGATCAAATTCTACCAAGTCCATGAGTGAGGGTCGGGATGGATCCTCCGTGCAGTCTTCTCCCTGTGCAGTGTCCCCACGTCCTCTTCTGGCTCTGAATTCACTCTGCCAGGCATCGGGCCTGGGCAGAGCTGACTGCGCATGCCCGCATTACAAGCGGGCACATACCACATGCCCAGGCCCGATGCCTGGCAGAGTGAATTCAGAGCCGGAAGAGGACGCGGGACACTGCGCAGGGAGAAGACTTCTAAAGGTAAGAGAAGAACCAGCGTTGATTGGCCGACTGTATAGCATTCTCCCAATCAATGCTGGTTCTGCATCGAACTTTTCCATTCGAACAGCTAGTAGTACTCGATCGAGTACGAGTATATAGAACACCGTAGTATTTGATCGAACACCTACTCGATCGAGTACTACTCGCGCATCTCTATTTATCATTTGTTGATTTTTAATTTTTTTTTATTTCATACCTGTCCCACAAGGGGACTTGAACCATTTGGCAAAAATAAATGTTGTGATGAAGACATTGCAACACTGCAATCTTTTAACCTGTAACACGGTCAAACAAATGATATAGATCTAAGGGAGACTTCACACGGAGTTTACGCTCCGCTCATTCTGAACGTAAACTCGTTCAGAGTGAGTGGCGTAAAAAACAGATCCCATGGACTTCGATGGGTGTCGGCATACGTGCGCTACCCATTGAAATCAATGGGAGGCTTTTTCACCATATTGCTTTCCCTGCAAAGTGGAATCTAGTGAATCCCATCCACAGATTGAGGAAAAATATGCACAGCGGACACATGGAAATCACAGCACGTCAATTATACCTATGCTGGCAGTTTCCCTATAGGTATAATGGAAGCAGAAAGTCTGCAGAGGAAACCTTTGTGAATTTAATGTGAAAAGCAATGCAGGAAAAACAGTGATGCGTTGCCGCTGTGGATTTTTCCGCAGTGTCTTTCTTCTGCAGCAAAAGTTTCTAAAATGATACATTCTTTTACATGAATGAAGAACTAATAAGCATAATGTCTCTAGGTACAAGAATTATTTTCAATTATTGTGTGGCCAACCGATATACTAATGGAAGGTACTTATGGCCTGCTGCTAGTGGCAATATTATGAATTTGTTCTCAATTTCCATCCGTTCCTCACATGGGTGGATGTCATTCTTTAATGGGCAAGCTGTTTCTTTTGCAGTTAGTTTCTGCTGCCTAAAAACCCTGCAGTCTCACATTACCACATGTTTGTGAGTTTCACTTTGATTTTATGTTTTATTTTATTTTATTTCGTAGGAATTACCTAAATTGCTCTGACTTACTCATTTCTGATTTATTAAATTCCCTCCTATGGTCCCAAATGAGTTGTCACAGCAGAAATGAAACAGCTTCTAAGATGCACAGCATGAAACCCTGCAGTGGGACATACAAAACAGTGTGGAGCTCGATGAGGCTCAGCATTTAAAGTTTGGAAAATACATTTTATAAAGTTTCATGTATATTAGCTTAAAAAATATACAAGTTATCAGAAATATAAAAAACATAATAATTATATCAAATGAAACAGTTTCACAGGCAGGAAATATACGTTTTGCTGTGAAAGGTTGGATTAGCAATAACTTTACTAGATAAAAAATTACGTGTAACAATTAAAATGGAATGTTCTTCAATTAGACATGACTATAAGCGACACTGTATAAGGGCTCATTCACATCTGCGTTGCCCTCTCCGTTATGCAGGTTTCCGTTTCCTGCATAAAACAGAGCAGGAGACGGAAACCTGCAGGATTCTTTCTCACCCATTCATTTGAATGGGTGAGAAAGATGTCCGGCCATGAGCGGCGGTGAGCGTTTTATGCTCTCCGCCGCGAAACCGGGTTTTTTAATCCGGACACAGAGTCGGACATGCAGTACTCTGTGTCTGGATTAAAAAAAAAACAGTTTAGTGGCAGAGAGCATAAAACGTTCACCGCCGCTCACGGCCGGACCCGGTCTGTGCTTTCCGTCTTCTTGCATGTAGAAGACGGAAAGCACAGAACGGAGTGCTGAATGCAGGTGTGAACCTAGCGTAATACAAGTGAAGTATATGTTAATTACAAGTATGGATCACAGGATCCACTAGGAAAAAAAATTAAATTTTCTTACGTTTTGCACTAAACTGCTGATAAACATTACACCCCAAAGGACTTTTAGTATATCATTATTGAGTTACACTACCTAGTACATGAGGCTGATGGGTAAACCATTTGAGCGATATCAATGTCTCTCTATATACATATATAGTATTTCCCACCACACCCATCTCCTTCACCTTCATTTCTCTCTGCTCCTCTACTAGTTAAACTTATTCTTGCTCTGTGATTGACAGCCTGCCTTCCTATCAGGTCCAGGGTGGGTTCTTCCTCCCTATTAAGTTTTGGCTCACATTCACAATGGTGCTTGTTATTGCTTTGTGCATACTTGCTTTTTCTCTGTTTTCGCTGTTATTACTTATATTCTGATTCTTGACCTCTGCCTTTCCCTATTGACTATTCTTTTGGATTCCGATTTTGACACTTCATTGTTGTTACTGACCCCTAGCTAGCTGACCTTCCTTTATTGTTATTTTCTTGTCTGCGTTTTGTGTGCCATGTATATAGGTAGGGATCGTCTCCAAGTTGCCGCCTACTGTGTAGGATAGGGCCAGGCAAGAGGAAGGGACAGTGGGGGGCTTCAGCTTAGGGCTCACTGTCTCTTGTGCCCCCTTCTCCCCAGGGTTCATCTACGCACTTGGAGAACTGCTGTCTGCACTTCCCTAACACTGGTACAGTTTTCATTAATTTGCTCCATTGTTAGGCCTACTTTCTGGGGGCCATCACAGACAAACTATTATAATTATAACATAAAACAAAAGAATCAAACAGGTAACTAGCGAGCCCAAAAATGTTTTAATGCTCCAGCCACAACTAACAATTGCAATAGCAATTGCATTGAATAAGCAAAGGATATATTGTCCATGAGTGCTATATATTGTAACTTTGTGACCTGGGCCATTTCTAAAAGCTATGATGTTTTTGAGGCCGGGGCCTCATGGGACAGAAGGCAGCGATTTGCCTAAAAAGGACGTTGCTCCATCTGTGTTATATATGTGGGCCGCATGAATAATTCTGAAGGGCTTGGTTTTTTTGGTGGGACAAAATGACATATCAGTTACATTCAGTGGGCTGGTGCGATCACGACGATAGCATTTTTCATTTTTTTAAAAGAAATTCAAAAGATTAAAAAATACAAAAATTTAAATGGCGATATTGTGACAACTTTTTTATTTCTGTGTACAGAACTTTTTGTGGGGCAAGTTGCAGATTTTATTTAATCCATTTTAGGTGATGTCTAATTTTCTGCTCATTATTTCAGCAATTTTGTAGGAAGGTAAAACAATGAAAAAACACAGATTTGGTTATTTTTAGAGATGAGAAAATAGTGAAATATTCGAGATTCGATATTCGTTTCGAGTAGAGCCTCAATATTCGACTACTCGATTGAATATCGAATCCCATTATAGTCTATGGGAAAAAATGCTAGTTTCAGGGGAAACCACTATTCAACTAAATGAGAGTCACTAAGTCCATGAGTAGCAGGAGGAGAGTGTTTAGGAGGAGCATTGTGCAGATAAAGCGCACGGACCCCATTATAGTCTAAGGAGTCCGTGTGTTTTAACTGCACAGCGCTTGCAGTTGCGCTGATATTCTGTTTGGGGGGTCCTCCTGCAGACTCCTTCCGGACAGGAGGCAAGCGCTAATGTGAACCGGCACTTACTCATCCTGCAGAACCAGAATTGATTGGCCGAATGCTACACACTGTATAGCATTCAGCAAATCAACGCTGTTCTGCAGCAGGCTCATTCTTGCTAGTCGGGAGAGCTGGCAGCTTGCGTTTATGCGGGAGCTGACTTTTTCTCATAGGAATGCATTGACCATCGTTGATTGGCCAAATGCTATACAGTGTACAGCATTCGGCCAATCAACGCTGGTTCTGTCGGAGGCTCGTCTGTGAGGAGGCAGAGTCTAAGTTCGGACCACAATGGAGAATGCTGTGGTCCGATCTTAGACTCTGCCTCCTCACAGACGAGCCTCTGGCAGAACCAGCGCTGATTGGCCGAATGCTGTACACTGGCCAATCAACGCTGGTCAATACATTCCTATGAAAAAAAGTCAGCTACCGCATAAACGCAAGCTGCCAGCTCTCCCGACTAGCAAGGACGAGCCAGCTGCAGAACCAGCGTTAATTTGTTGAATGCTATACACTGTATAGCATTTGGCAAATCAACGCTGGTTCTGAATTCAATCTTTACTGCGAATAGCGATAGTATTCGAATGAGTACAAGTAGTTCAAATACCTACTCGATCAAATACTACTCGCTCATCTCTAGTTTTTTTTTATCTTTTTCCCTGCTACTACAATTCAATGTATGAGATAAATATTTTAATATTTTTATTTTTTGGGTACATGTAGATATCTAGCGTCTTTGTTTAATTTATTTATTTTATATTTTTTAAACATTTTTTTATAACCTTTTAAACTGAACATTAAAAAAAAAACTTTAGGCACATTAGATTGCTAGTATAATATACTCCAATTCTACTTTATTGCAGTCTATGGAAAAATCCTCTATAACTTTTCAGCTCTGCCACAAATAAGATATGAGAGACAGAGAAATATGAGAAACAGGATTTTTTGAGATGAGCCTTTCGGTATTCGAGAAATGTGCTATGTATAATATCTAAGATATGTCTTTTAAATACCATTAGGTTTCTTTATTGATCTAATCAACTTCGTTTCACAGTTTTTCAAACATGCTATTTTTATGCACATATGAATACACAATATTTCATCTTCAAATATATGAAACACAAACTAGCAGAAGTACTGGTTTATGATCCAATGTGGCAGAGGAAAAATACCAACTGTAATAGGTCAGCACAGCATTACAGTAAAAATATAGATTTCAAACTGGCCAAGCTTTACAGCACTGGGGAAGTAGCTTTATTGGTGTAGTCTGTAATAAAAAGATATGGCAGTAGATTCTGAATACCGCAGACCTTATATTAGCGTTGCTTGTAGTTTCACTGGCTTCTAAGTTTCAAAGATTTTTATTTCTTCAGCCCATTTATCTTAACAAGAAGTTGTGTCAGTCCCTTTTAGCTGGTAAAGAGTGTATAAAGAGAGAGCACATGGCTGTATAATAAAGTAAAAGTCATGTAGTAACTTAAGACAGGACATTAAAGGGCAAAAGAAATAGGGCAATAGAAAATTATTGTGTACACAGAATGTGCTGGCACAATAAATCCAAGCAATAAATAGTTTTCATATTCCCTTTATACAAAAAGCAACAAAATAGATATCTGCATTGATAGCAACAGTGTTGTAAGGAAGTAGGCGCAATATTTGTATTGCCAATCGATAATACTTTATCTAGAAGGTTTTTTTTTTACTTATCCTTAAAACATTTCTTAACCACTTCCAGACATCCGTGTACTAGTACGGCGGATGCCGGGTGTTTAACTATAGCGGATGCCCGGGCGACTGCCATAGCTGCCTGGTGTCTGCTGTTTCATACTGCAGACATCATGCGCTAATGCCCCCTGGTAGATGCCCACATCGATCATGGACATTAACTCTTCTGGTTTCTCGGTCAAAGCTGATCGAGGCACCATTTTGCTGGTGATCGCCGGCTCCTGGAGCAAGCTTTGGGACTGACGTCACATCGGCATGACAGCCAGGAGCCTTGTAAAGGCTCCCCAGCCTGTCTACAATAACTTTCTTTTGCAGGCTAATCTACATAGCCTGCAAAAAAATTGCCGATTTTTTGCAATGCATGCAACGCCATAAAAACGAATCCCATAAGAAAGTCGCACAAATGTACTTTTTCTTCAAATCCACCCCATTCTGAATTTTTTTTAAAGCTTCCCAGTATATTGTACAGAGTAATTAATAGTACTATCATGAAGAACAATTTGTCCTGCAAACAGTAAGACCTCATATGTCTCTGAGTGCGGAGAAATAAAAATGTTATGGCGTTTGGAAGGGGGGGGGGGAGTCAAAAATGAAAAATGAAAATCGAAAAATGTACAAGTTATTTTAATTACAATTGAAACTAAGTATTTGTAAAATACCTAATATAGGGGTACAAACTAAAAGAGACTAAAAGAGACACAACTCCTCCGTAGACAGCTGTAGGTGTTTACTAAAGTAGGCTGAAATGTTGTATGTCACCTCTATATTTCTGTCATTTAAAACTAAACTTTTTAATTCACATTCTACAAGAAAAACTTAGAACTACAGTACCCCTAAAATATTTCTTTATTTTATTATCATTTAAAACCAAATACAAACAAGAGATAGATGAAAACTGCTTAGCAATATGAAAAGCATATATAAGTTCATACATAGAAGACTTACAGTGTAAGCAATGTATGCAAATCACTGTGGATTACTTGGAAAAAAAAATGAACATATCCTGTATATCTTCACAAGCCTTACATATCGCTTACTACTGTCAAGTATTGTTACATGCATAACAAAATACAACCTATTAAAGGGGCTCTATCACTGGGAAAAGTCATTTTTAACTAATCATATCCTTGCATAGGCTTTAGAAAGGCTATTCCACACCTACCTTTAGTATGTAGATTGCCTCAGTGGTTTCTGAATAAGTCAATTTTTATTCATATGCTAATGAGCTTCCAGCCAGCACAGGAAGTTCCCAGCAGCACTCGTCCCTGCTATTATCTCCTATGTGTGTGTGTGCAAACAGGAAGCTGAGTCATCAGCAGCAGCAGCCTCCCATAAGTCAGTATTTTTATCAGTATTGATAAGCTAAGCCTGCAAGTGAAACCTAAAAATGAAAGAAGTGCAAATTGTTCCATTATAGTCTTTTACTGTTTGTTTTCCACTCCTGGATTTGGCTTGCAAATACTGATGCATAATACTGAATATTGCCATCTGAGGCTAAGGGCCCACATAGTGGTCTGCAGCAAAAACGCATTGCAGGAAAAAACACGACAGCAACGCATTGTGGTTAAATCCTGATGCATTTTTCAATTTCTGCTTTAATTATACCTAACTATGCCTCTGATTGGAAGGTATTGGTTTATTCTCCTGACCATAATAGAAGTAAAAAGGGAAACTATAGGGAAAACTGTATAACATCACAGATCAAATCAGGGAGGGCATTTCTCCTAGAGTAAGAGGCCATGGTAGGTGGTCCATAGCGAGCGGAGCCCTCTCCATATATCTCTGAGATAGGGTATCAATGAGAGTTAGGATTTTAGGAGGAGAGAGTAGGGTTTAGGCTGCAAACTATTTCCTATACAGTGATGGTAGCAATTTTGTTGGAAGGAATCCCCCAAGTAACTGACAGTATGGAATAGATATGAACAGCAGAACCACTAGTACAGGTGAGCCTGTATCCAATGACTGTTGTAATAAATAAGTAATGGATCATGTCTGTGGCTGTGCAGTCATTTTTTTCTTGAGCCTGTTCATGTAAGGATGGTCCAACATTCTTGCCAAGTCTGGTAAATCGCGGTGTGTCTAATAGTTTCTGTTTCGAGTACATAGCCTTGCCAAGTCAAATGTAAGATCTCTATCAGACACTTAAAATGTTTGTGAAACAGATAAGAAGTCATTTTAGTGACTCCAGTTGTGCAGTTTCTGCCCACAGATTTATCTTTACAAGTTAGGAAAATTAGGTTGCAAGCCCTAGTGTCAACGGGAACTGACCACAGTGCTGAATATGTAGCAATAAATAAGGAATAAGAACTAAGATGTACTGCTAAGGTGATTTCATCAGCATTACCATCCAGGTATTTGTAAGAAGGGATCCCCACAGTGTTACTAAGTGATGTATTTTGTGATGGTACCTTGCCAATACACAAGACCACCTTTAACAGTTGTCTCCATTCCCTCTATATCCCTTAGCAAAAAGCCTAGTGTTTTCCTGTCATTTCTTCAAAGCACTTATTCGCACAGTATGTATTTTCTTTATGATCAGTAAGGCATGCACTGGTTTTGTTAGCTTTACAACTCAAAAATAATAGCTAACAATGTGACTGATTGCATTCACTGCAAGAGAAAGATCATGGGAACTGAATTATAGCTTTTATTTTCTCTGTTATCTGGAAACCTTTCAGGAATTCGGGATGCAAAATTGTGAAGAGAATGTTTTCTTTTTTGCTCTGAGCAGTGAATGTAGAATTAGAGATAAGCAAATAATCTTGGCATTAAAACAAAGTACTTGCAAATTACTGAAATATCATTTCAACAAGGAATACATTTACATAGCACTTCTAATTGTTAATTAAAATTGCTCTAAACATGTTGGAGTGGGCAAAGGTATGTAGAATGACATTGAGACAGATTACTTCATATTTATACACCTTCACTCTTTCCAAGGATGCCTGGGAGATAATAAGTCCATATGCTTAATAAAAAGAACAAAAAAATAACTGTGTATAAAGTAAAATATGCAAATCTGTTTTCCTGGATGCAAATAGGAAAATGATGTCTCTGATTGCTGCTCCCTTAAACATCATACATGACTTTTTCAACAAGCCTTATACTATGATGCTAGGTTTAGCCAAACCAGTAGATCTATTCCAAAAGGAATAGAATTCCAGCTGTGGACAGCGCTTTTTCAATCTGTGTAATCTCATCAGCACAGCATAGGGAAAACTGGTTTGGTGATGAGAGACTAATAGATCAGGTTTTGGGGAAAATATCATTCCTTAAGGAGAGAGCACTTTTACAGGTGTATGGAGACTTACAAAGCCATTTTCGCTCCACTGGGGGATTATGGGAAATATGCTAATCTGTTTTCCAGGACATAAATAGGCAGAGACATCGTTTTCCTATTTACATCCTGGAAAACAGATTTGCATACAAAAAAACTCTCCAAAATAGGTCAGTACTGCCAAATAATGTGAACAAGAAATGCAGATGCGCATTGCTGTCGCTGCAATACACATAAGAATGCCAAAAAAGTTAATAGCACTCTGCTAGCACCAAAAGCATTACCACAAATGTCTACTACAAGGATCCATGAAAATGAGGTTCTTGGTGATTACACTTTGATCAAACTGTAATTGTAAGCCCACCTGCCAGGACATCCATCTTTCCAGGGCTGATTAATTAGAGCTTAATATGGGTGAATTATACACTGTATTTAGTAAGTGTAATAAATCAGTTATGCAATGTGATACAGCAGGATGATCCGTGTGTAAGATCTTGTCCTTGAGTCAATGACTGGAAAGATTTATCAGTTTGATTTCTAGAATTTTCTTTCTCTGTCATTCTTAAAATTATTTTTCATTATTAAGACTTCAGTCTTTTATATATTTATATGCAGCATTGCAGCTCATCTTCAATCAAGTGAATAGGGATGAGATGAAATAACAGATACTGTTATGGAAATGAGTGGTACTGTTTTTAGAATTAAATCAGTTTTTTTGGTTTTATTCTATAATCATAGACAGGCCACATATTTTATATTTATGCATTCCATGAATTTATACCCTTTTCCTGTTAATACTTATCAGTCACAGTTTAACAATCCCTTTTTCTTTATTAACCTGCACTAAGGAAAATTTTATGAATGCTTTAACACATAATAATTAGATGCTGGTAATATATAATGAAGTTACAACTTATATTCAAAGAGCACTTTTTATGTTAGATGTCTGAAATTTCGTAGCTCTGGAAATGCTTTCAAGTGTACTTCAAATACTGTTTTGGAGATCTACTGAAGGAAAATGTCATTGATATTTTTTACATACACTTCTAGTATCTGGTATTTGTCTTTCTTCACATTGTGTCTATATAGTTGTTCATCTTATTTAAATGTAATTACTTCAATATAAACATACAAAGGGGACTTCTGTAATTTGAAGACTTTGTTGGTCTGCAACAGATCATAGAGATGAACGTTTGACCCAAAAGGGACTGCTTACAACAAGAAAAACTACTAATGTAGGGTCCAGAAAATGATTAAGAATGTCCATCATTACATGGCCTCTGGGCAGCTGTATGGTCATTTCCTATGTGTCAAGAGGACCCAGGAAGTAACGGCTAGTCGGGCACTAAGGGCTAGTTCACACGGGGCAATATATTTTTCGTGGTAAGCTGAATCCACCTCAAAATCCACCCCAATATCCACCTCAAAATCCAAAATAGCAATTCATTTAGAACCTGACTCAACCCAAAGTTCACAGAAGTTTAAGATTCACTCCAGTAAGCACTATTACAGTCTGGGTCTACTTAAACTCCAGAGTATTAATAAGTGGAGAAATAACAAACACGGTCCCCTGGTGGTCCCCTGTCATGACGCTCCACGGACCCCTTGTGAATGCAGAGGCTCAATCAAAGGCCTCAACACTGACCCTATGGTGCATGATGTTATACAGAGGCCTGAAGAAGATGCCAGGGACTTCCAGACACCACAAAGATGCACAGGAAAGATGAGGTGAGATGAGCATAAGTGTTTGTTATTTTTCCTCATCTCCCCTTGGCCTCAACTTATTATACTGTATTATGGGTCTGAAAAGACTCCAGAATATAATAACACTACAAGGTCAATACAAAACGAACTGGAGGAACAAACTTACCAATTATTCACAAAAATAAATCTTGTATGGTTTGCCAATTCCTATTCCCTACTAATATGAGCCTTTTTAATGTATTTGGAACAGCCTTTTTAATATTCAGGTAAAAGTCAACCATACATCAATTCATAAATTCATCCAGAAATATGCAGCTCTTGAATGTCTAGGTCAGAGCTCAGATCTCAATTTTATCGAGTTGTTATGGGGTTATATATAGTATAAACAGGCCCAGCATACATAAAACCCTCAAAAATACACTACTGAGAAAATGAAAGGGAAAATATTGTACAGTAAGGGTAAGTTCACATGGAGTAAAATGGAGTGTATTTTGGAGTGTAATTTTACACGTGTAAAAAAAATTTACGCGAGTATTTTGGAGCTTTTTTTTTACACGTGGCGTTTACGGAGCGTTTTTTCGAGCGTTTACGCGTGTAGAAAAACACGCTTCCATAAACGTTCCAAAAAATGCTCCGTAAACGCTTCGTAAACGCCACGTGTAAAAAAACGCTCCAAAATACGCGCGTAAATTCTTTACACGTGTAAAATTACACTCCAAAATACACTCCATTTTACTCCATGTGAACTTACACTTAGGTCTAAGTCAGTTCAAGGAAACACCTGCAAGGTTTGTATGGTAACTGTCACAAATAGAGATGAGCGAGTACTGTTCGGATCAGCCGATCCGAACAGCACGCTCGAATAGAAATGAATGGACGTAGCCGGCACGCGGGGGGTTAAGCGGCCGGCCGCCGTCAAAGCGGAAGTACCAGGTGCATCCATTCATTTCTATGGAGCGTGCTGTTCGGATCGGCTGATCCGAACAGTACTCGCTCATCTCTAGTCACAAACACTCAAAAATAAAAGAAACTAAGGACGTACCTTGCAGTATCCCTACTGTATATTTATCATCTCATATATTTAAACATGGCTTCCATATTCTACCTGTAAATCAGATGGCTTGGGAAACATGAGTTATTAAAGAATTACTTGTATTCTCATGAACTAGGATAAGGAATTCTTGGAAGCATTGATTTCGGACAGCCATTTAACTCTATCACCTTTGCTGTTGTGATTTCTATAATAATAGATTTTTCCTGGTAAGCCGTCTGCCTGAAACAAATGCCGCACAGCACATTACTGTGCAATAATAAAGGTCATCGCTACCACACTGTAATTCAAGCTCCATCAATAAGTTAAGGTGTGCGTTTTTCCCGCTGCATACCCCTTAGGCAGCACAAAATTGAAATCCACTTCTATTTTTATACATGCCCACTGGTGCACATGTTTTCCTGACTTTACATACTGTCTTCCTCTCTCTATTTATTGCACCCCCATTATTGTTTTTATGAAAACGGAGTGTAGAATAATAGGAAGAAAAGAAAAGAAAAAGCTGTCATTTTTTAAACAAACAATTTGTCAAAAAGGTTTGTAGAACAATGCGTGATGGAATTGGCTGCTTCTCCCAGTGATCATAAATAAATGCCATCTTTGGGTAACATGAGCGTCCATCTTTTCACTTTAACTATATCCTCTTTTCAAACACTATTTCCTTTTTCATCTTACAAGCAGCACAAAGTTTTGTGAGCAGCAGATATCTGTGTCACAGCCTTTTTCTAAAGCATAAAAGCAATACATCTTTCTTTCTGCACCTATATTGACAGGATACTTTTAGATCTTTTACTTTCAACCACACTGGCCCCCTTAATCCATTGTTTCCATGACAACGACCACTGGACAGCATAGTCCATTCCTTTGATGTGATCAGGAGACTTTAGATGAGGAAGGGTGTATTTTATGGTGCTTCAAAATATATCATTGATGAAAGAATTGACGTATAGTCTTTTTGTACTATACATTTGATTTGTAGGTGAAAATTACAAAAATATGTATTTTTTTATGTATAACTTCTGTATAAATACTAAAACCATATATAACAAATAGAGATGAGCGAACAGCGTTCGACCGACAATATGTTCGATCGGATATCAGGCTGTTCAATATGTTCGATTCTAGTCGAACACCACATGGAAAACTCACTAAAAATTTGATTCCCCTCCCACCCTCCCTGGCGCTTTTTTTGCACCAATAACTGCGCAGGGAAGGTGGGACAGGAACTACAACAACGGAGGCATCGAAAAAAAATCGGAAAAAGTAGTTGGCTGGTTAAATCAGATGACCTCCAATTTATACGAATAGTGAATTTAATATCCGGGTCATACAAAACTGTGAACTATGTGACTGTGAGACAGGGATAGATGTACTGGCAGGGTTAGCTAGGGATTACCTTTATTTAGGTGGGAATGTTATTCACACAGCTCTTTGAGGCTCTATCTGGTCGGGATCCCTGTCAGCTTGCAATATGTGCAAGCTGACTTTTTCCCATAGGAATGCATTGACCAGCGTTGATTTGCCGAATGCCATAGAGAGTATAGCATTCGGCCAATCAACGCTGGTTCTGCCGGAGGCTCGTCTGTGAGGAGGCGGAGTCTAAGAATGGACCAGAATGGAGACTGCTGTGGACCGATCTTAAACTCCACCTCCTCCGGCAGAACCAGCGTTGTCATAGGCCAAATCAATAATCAATAAGTTTGAGCACTCGGGAAACAGACTCAGACACCAGTGTATCTCAAGCAAATGTTTCAGTTTTTTGAATCATCCAGTGGATACTTATAGGAAGAATGATATACTACAGTCACAGGGTATATTCCCTAAGCTTCCGGGACTAGTTTTATGACATGCAGACACAAGAAGAACTGATAACAGCGTACATCTGCTTCTTTTCCCAGCTTTGATATCACTATGCCCTAGACTGGCTGGCAGTGTTGACCTGTAAGGTCAGCACTATGATCACAGCAAGCTACTATTCTACTATTTTTCAAGAACAAGAATTATTATTATTATTATTTTAACCCTCACACATTCCTATGCCGAGATGTAGCGGAGCTGGCCATGCGCTCAACTCGGCTACACCGGAGATGCAGCCGAGCTGAGCGCACGGCCAGCACTGCTACAACGGAGATGAAGCAGAGCTGGCCGTGCGCTCAGCTTGGCTACTCTGGAGATGCAGCTGCTGAACCCTTCTGCACACTCAGCTCTGCTGCATCAGAGATGTAGCAGGACTGAGTGTGCGCTGAGCCCTGCTGCACACTCAGATCTGCTGTATCTCAGATGTAGCAGAGCTGAGTGTGTGCTGAACACTGTACTGTGTGAAGGGGTCACAGTAGAGCATATGATCCTGTATGGCGGCCACTGTGAAGCATATAATGATGTGTTGGGGGCCATTGTTGAGCATATAATACTATCTGAGGGCCAATGTGAAGCATATTATATTGTGTGGGGCCACACAACCGTCATTATCAAGAATTTGCTGTAGAGAGGAGGTAGGGGGGCACTGGGACCCACAAGACTTTATTTACACCACTGGTCCTTAACCAAATTTGGTAATGATGGCTACTTCTGTACATGATGACTTAACCCCTTTCTGCTTACCACTGTACTATTACCACACGTCATGGCCTACAAGTGGTTAAAGGTCCTTTGGACACCCTGCCAAATGATTAGCATGTCTGCCAGAAACACTAAAAATGTCCTAGAGGCTGTCCTATGTTGATTTGGTCCTACCAGAAACACAACCTTACCGGCACATGCAGAAATGTAATATAATGTACCGTAATACAGAAAATCAAAGGTTGATCTATCCACATGCAAAAAAGTCTGAACTCTTAAAATATAATGATATTTAACCAGTTTTTTGTACACCATCCAAAAATGTGATTAAAATTGTATGTATTAGAAAATAGAAGAAGAAGTGTTAAGGGAATATGCTACCCTAGGCAATTTCTTTTTAGTAAAAGTCGTAAAACATAACAAAACCACAGGAATATGGAATTGCCTTAATTTTTATGATTAGAGATGGACAAATGAATGTGTCATGACATGTATGGAGCAAGAAATACATAAGAGACGAATGTCTCTTTATTTAAGCATTTTTTTGTTGTTTACACAATATACATCTAGCAGCAGACTACTGGGGCCTAGCAGTCTAGCAGCCTCCGCTAATTTGAAAAAACAAAACAAAAAAAACTGTTATTTAAAACGGACTTTTCCTATTTGCTTGTAAAAAACAAAACAAAACAAAAAAAACCCCACACACATACAGTGTCAGAATTATTATCAAACACTATCATATGTAAGCAGTGTACATTAAAAAAAATGACTGGAGAAAAACAGGGCGGAGGACAGGAAAAAGGAGTGAGGGAAAACACCCATGCAAGCACTAGCAATAAGAATGACCACAGGTCACAAATGAGACAACAGCAACACTACAAGTTTTGGTGGTAGCCGCAGGATTGTTGCACTTCCTGAGAATGAAGATGAGGTTTTTGATTACTTAGCTTGCTTATCTCAATCAAAGGAGGATATTGCATCTAAGAGTAATGTGAACTTGATCCAGAATGCTGTGTTTTTCCTCCTACTTCTCCATAACATTTAATTTACTTCAGGCCCTTTCTGCACATCTTGTTCCTATTCTTCACTGACACAGATCCCTGGTAGTGATGTGGCTCCTGTTGAGAAAACTATTTCTCCTAGTCAGAGAAGTCTTCCTCCTCTTTTTGATGAGCTAGATGAGAACAATCAGCATTTTGTACAAGCAGAGGAGGAAGACATGACTAGTGGTGATGGATTTAGTAGCGACAGTTGGTGTAGTACTACTACTGGTATTATAGCTAAGGGTAAATTTGTAGGTGGAAACTATAAAAGCAGGAATCCCATGGCCATTATGTGCCAGAAAAAAATGAGAAAGATAATAGTATTGCCAATGATAGAGATTGTTTTACCGATAGGACCTGGAAAATGGTTCAGGGTGACAAGGTGAAATCAGATAAAGAGAGAGGTGGCAGTGGTAATAGTAACAAATCCAGCCATGGCGCAAGTTCAATATCTGAAAAAGACTACAGGCAAAGCGTGTGGGGTGGAGACAATGGTGATAATGGTGGTGGATGTGGCAGGCACATTTATGCTGCTGCTGATCTTAGTGGCAACAACTGCACACAGTCATCTCCCATGTGGAAATTTCATTGTACATTGCCAAATGATAAACCTATGGCAAGATTGATCAGTAAAAACTAGAGATGAGCGAACACTAAAATGTTCGAGGTTCGAAATTCGATTCGAACAGCCGCTCACTGTTCGAGTGTTCGAATGGGTTTCGAACCCCATTATAGTCTATGGGGAACATAAACTCGTTAAGGGGGAAACCCAAATTCGTGTCTGGAGGGTCACCAAGTCCACTATGACACCCCAGGAAATGATACCAACACCCTGGAATGACACTGGGACAGCAGGGGAAGCATGTCTGGGGGCATAAAAGTCACTTTATTTCATGGAAATCCCTGTCAGTTTGCAATTTTCGCAAGCTAACTTTTCCCCATAGAAATGCATTGGCCAGTGCTGATTGGCCAGAGTACGGAACTCGACCAATCAGCGCTGGCTCTGCTGGAGGAGGCGGAGTCTAAGATAGCTCCACACCAGTCTCCATTCAGGTCCGACCTTAGACTCCGCCTCCTCCGGCAGAGCCAGCGCTGATTGGCCGAAGGCTGGCCAATGCATTCCTATGCGAATGCAGACTTAGCAGTGCTGAGTCAGTTTTGCTCAACTACACATCTGATGCACACTCGGCACTGCTACATCAGATGTAGCAATCTGATGTAGCAGAGCCGAGGGTGCACTAGAACCCCTGTGCAAACTCAGTTCACGCTAATAGAATGCATTGGCCAGCGCTGATTGGCCAATGCATTCTATTAGCCCGATGAAGTAGAGCTGAATGTGTGTGCTAAGCACACTCATTCAGCACTGCTTCATCACGCCAATACAATGCATTAGCCAGTGCTGATTGGCCAGAGTACGGAATTCGGCCAATCAGCGCTGGCCAATGCATTCTATTAGCCCGATGAAGTAGAGCTGAATGTGTGTGCTAAGCACACACATTCAGCACTGCTTCATCACGCCAATACAATGCATTAGCCAGTGCTGATTGGCCAGAGTACGGAATTCGGCCAATCAGCGCTGGCTCTGCTGGAGGAGGCGGAGTCTAAGATCGCTCCACACCAGTCTCCATTCAGGTCCGACCTTAGACTCCGCCTCCTCCGGCAGAGCCAGCGCTGATTGGCCGAAGGCTGGCCAATGCATTCCTATGCGAATGCAGACTTAGCAGTGCTGAGTCAGTTTTGCTCAACTACACATCTGATGCACACTCGGCACTGCTACATCAGATGTAGCAATCTGATGTAGCAGAGCCGAGGGTGCACTAGAACCCCTGTGCAAACTCAGTTCACGCTAATAGAATGCATTGGCCAGCGCTGATTGGCCAATGCATTCTATTAGCCCGATGAAGTAGAGCTGAATGTGTGTGCTAAGCACACACATTCAGCACTGCTTCATCACGCCAATACAATGCATTAGCCAGTGCTGATTGGCCAGAGTACGGAATTCGGCCAATCAGCGCTGGCTCTGCTGGAGGAGGCGGAGTCTAAGGTCGGACCTGAATGGAGACTGGTGTGGAGCGATCTTAGACTCCGCCTCCTCCAGCAGAGCCAGCGCTGATTGGCCGAATTCCGTACTCTGGCCAATCAGCGCTGGCCAATGCATTCTATTAGCTTGATGAAGCAGAGTGTGCACAAGGGTTCAAGCGCACCCTCGGCTCTGATGTAGCAGAGCTGAGGGTGCACAAGGGTTCAAGTGCACCCTCGGCTCTCCTACATCAGAGCCGAGGGTGCACTTGAACCCTTGTGCAGCCTCGGCTCTGCTACATCAGAGCCGAGGGTGCGCTTGAACCCTTGTGCACACTCTGCTTCATCAAGCTAATAGAATGCATTGGCCAGCACTGATTGGCCAGAGTACGGAATTTGGCCAATCAGCGCTGGCCAATGCATCCCTATGGGAAAAAGTTTATCTCACAAAAATCACAATTACACACCCGATAGAGCCCCAAAAAGTTATTTTTAATAACATTCCCCCCTAAATAAAGGTTATCCCTAGCTATCCCTGCCTGTACAGCTATCCCTGTCTCATAGTCACAAAGTTCACATTCTCATATGACCCGGATTTGAAATCCACTATTCGTCTAAAATGGAGGTCACCTGATTTCGGCAGCCAATGACTTTTTCCAATTTTTTTCAATGCCCCCGGTGTCGTAGTTCCTGTCCCACCTCCCCTGCGCTGTTATTGGTG
This sequence comes from Leptodactylus fuscus, assembly GCF_031893055.1. Classification (NCBI taxonomy): domain Eukaryota; kingdom Metazoa; phylum Chordata; class Amphibia; order Anura; family Leptodactylidae; genus Leptodactylus; species Leptodactylus fuscus. The sequence goes on along the minus strand of NC_134266.1, from coordinate 153,593,297 downwards.
CAAAAAAGGCGCCAGGGAAGGTGGGAGGGGAATCGAATTTTGGCGCACTTTACCACGTGGTGTTCGATTCGATTCGAACATGGCGAACACCCTGATATCCGATCGAACATGTGTTCGATAGAACACTGTTCGCTCATCTCTAGTAAAAACGTATTTGTGGCCATGCAGGAACAAATGTAGGAATGACATCTGTATGTGCTTACATGAAAAGGTATTACTATCATATTTGGCAAAATACTAGACTGGGTAGTCGCACTGGCAGGGGAACTGAACAAGACTGTTCTTCTCCTCCCTGTGATGTTTCTTGTAAACAGGCCACATCTACTCCTGAATAGAGATGAGCGAACAGTGTTCTATCGAACTCATGTTCGATCGGATATTAGGCTGTTCGGCATGTTCGAATCGAATCGAACACCGCGTGGTAAAGTGCGCCATTACTCGATTCCCCTCAGGAACTACGACACCGGTGACGTTGAGAAAAGTAGGCAAAACCCATTGGCTGCCGAAAACATGTGACCTCTAATTTAAAAGAACAGCGCCGCCCAGGTTCGCGTCATTCTGAGCTTGCAATTCACCGAGGACGGAGGTTTCCGTCCAGCTAGCTAGGGCTTAGATTCTGGGTAGGCAGGGACAGGCTAGGATAGGAAGGAGAAGACAACCACAACAGCTCTTGTAAGAGCTAAATTCCAGGGAGAAGCTTGTCAGTGTAACGTGGCACTGACGGGCTCAATCGCCGCAACCCAGCTTTCCCAGGATCCTGAATGGAATACACTGTCAGTGTATTCCCGTATACCCGATATATACCCCCGATACCCGTTCCAACGGTGTGCCCCCCCACCTTCACCCCAGAAATACCCTGCAAGTCCCCTAGCAATAGAATTGGGGCTATATACACCCACTATTTTTGCTACTGCCATATAGTGCCATTGTCTGACTGGGAATTCAAAGAATATATTGGGGTTACGTGCACCCACAATTTTTACTACTGGTATACAGTGCCAGTTTCTGACTGGGAATTCAAAGAATATATTGGGGTTATAAATACCCTCATTTCTTGCTACTGCCATATAGTGCCAGTTTCTGACTGGTAATTCAAAGAATATATTGGGGTTACGTGCACCCACAATTTTTACTACTGGTATACAGTGCCAGTTTCTGACTGGGAATTCAAAGAATATATTGGGGTTATAAATACCCTCATTTCTTGCTACTGCCATATAGTGCCAGTTTCTGACTGGGAATTCAAAGAATATATTGGGGTTACGTGCACCCACAATTTTTACTACTGGTATACAGTGCCATTGTCTGACTGGGAATTCAAAGAATATATTGGGGTTATAAATACCCTCATTTCTTGCTACTGGTATATAGTGCCATTGTCTGACTGGGAATTCAAAGAATATATTGGGGTTACGTGCACCCACAATTTTTACTACTGGTATACAGTGCCAGTTTCTGACTGGGAATTCAAAGAATATATTGGGGTTACAAATACCCTCATTTCTTGCTACTGCCATATAGTGCCAGTTTCTGACTGGGAATTCAAAGAATATATTGGGGTTATAAATACCCTCATTTCTTGCTACTGCCATATAGTGCCAGTTTCTGACTGGGAATTCAAAGAATATATTGGGGTTACGTGCACCCACAATTTTTACTACTGGTATACAGTGCCATTGTCTGACTGGGAATTCAAAGAATATATTGGGGTTATAAATACCCTCATTTCTTGCTACTGGTATATAGTGCCATTGTCTGACTGGGAATTCAAAGAATATATTGGGGTTACGTGCACCCATAATTTTTACTACTGGTATACAGTGCCAGTTTCTGACTGGGAATTCAAAGAATATATTGGGGTTACAAATACCCTCATTTCTTGCTACTGCCATATAGTGCCAGTTTCTGACTGGTAATTCAAAGAATATATTGGGGTTACGTGCACCCACAATTTTTACTACTGGTATACAGTGCCATTGTCTGACTGGGAATTCAAAGAATATATTGGGGTTATAAATACCCTCATTTCTTGCTACTGCCATATAGTGCCAGTTTCTGACTGGGAATTCAAAGAATATATTGGGGTTATAAATACCCTCATTTCTTGCTACTGGTATATAGTGCCATTGTCTGACTGGGAATTCAAAGAATATATTGGGGTTACGTGCACCCACAATTTTTACTACTGGTATACAGTGCCAGTTTCTGACTGGGAATTCAAAGAATATATTGGGGTTACAAATACCCTCATTTCTTGCTACTGCCATATAGTGCCAGTTTCTGACTGGTAATTCAAAGAATATATTGGGGTTACGTGCACCCACAATTTTTACTACTGGTATACAGTGCCATTGTCTGACTGGGAATTCAAAGAATATATTGGGGTTATAAATACCCTCATTTCTTGCTACTGCCATATAGTGCCAGTTTCTGACTGGTAATTCAAAGAATATATTGGGGTTATAAATACCCTCATTTCTTGCTACTGGTATATAGTGCCATTGTCTGACTGGGAATTTAAAGAATATATTGGGGTTACGTGCACCCACAATTTTTGCTACTGGTATATAGTGCCAATTTCTAACTGGGAATTCAAAATGCGCAAGGCTCCCGGAAAGGGACGTGGACGAGGCCGTGGGCGAGGTCGGGGGAATGGTTCTGGGGAGCAAGGTAGCAGTGAAGCCACAGGGCGTCCCGTGCCTACTCCTGTGGGGCAGCAAGCATTGCGCCACTCCACAGTGCCAGGGTTGCTTGCCACATTAACTAAACTGCAGGGTACAAACCTTAGTAGGCCCGAGAACCAGGAACAGGTCTTGCAATGGCTGTCAGAGAACGCTTACAGCACATTGTCCAGCAGCCAGTCAGACTCTGCCTCCTCTCCTCCTATTACCCAACAGTCTTGTCCTCCTTCCTCCCAAAATTCCCAAGCTTCACAGAACAATAACCCCAACTGTCCCTGCTCCCCAGAGCTGTTCTCCGCTCCTTTCATTGTCCCTCAACCTGCCTCTCCACGTCACGATTCCACGAACCTAACAGAGGAGCATCTGTGTCCAGATGCTCAAACACTAGAGTCTCCTCCATCTCCGTTCGATTTGGTGGTGGATGACCAGCAACCCACCCTCATCGACGATGATGTGACGCAGTTGCCGTCAGGGCATCCAGTTGACCGGCGCATTGTGCGGGAGGAGGAGATGAGACAGGAGTTGGAAGAGGAAGTGGTGGATGATGAGGACACTGACCCGACCTGGACAGGGGGGATGTCAAGCGGGGAAAGTAGTGTGGATGTTGAGGCAAGTGCAGCACCAAAAAGGGTAGCTAGAGGCAGAGGCAGAGGTCAGCAGCTTAGGCGAAGCCAGGCCACACCCGGAATCTCCCAAGATGTTCCAGTTCGTACCCAGCCCCGAAAAACTCCCACCTCGAGGGCACGTTTCTCGAAGGTGTGGAGTTTTTTCAAGGAATGCGCCGAGGACAGATATAGTGTTGTCTGCACAATTTGCCTCTCGAAATTGATTAGGGGCTCTGAGAAGAGCAACCTGTCCACCACTTCAATGCGCCATCATTTGGAATCCAAGCACTGGAATCAGTGGCAGGCAGCAACGGCAGGACAAAGGCCACCTGCCGTTCACGCCACTGCCACTGCCTCTGCCACTGCCTCTGCCTCTGCCACTGCCACTGCTGACTGTGCTGGCGATGCACTCCAGAGGACGAGCCAGGACACCACTTCATCTGCCTCCGCCACTTTGTTGACTTCTCCCTCATCCTCCCCTGTTCCTGTCTTATCTCCTTCTCCTGCACCATCAAAGGCACCATCAGGCGCTTCTTTACAACAACCCACCATCTCTCAGACATTGGAGCGGCGGCAGAAATACACTGCTAACCACCCACACGCGCAAGCCTTGAACGCCAACATCGCTAAACTGCTGGCCCAGGAGATGTTGGCGTTCCGGCTTGTTGAAACTCCCGCCTTCCTGGACCTGATGGCAACTGCGGCACCTCGCTATGCCGTCCCTAGCCGTCACTACTTCTCCCGGTGTGCCGTCCCCGCCTTGCACCAGCACGTGTCACTCAACATCAGGCGGGCCCTTAGTTCCGCGCTTTGCACAAAGGTCCACTTGACCACCGATGCGTGGACAAGTGCATGCGGACAGGGACGCTACATTTCACTGACGGCACACTGGGTGAATGTAGTTGAGGCTGGGACTGCTTCCCAAACTGGCCCGGTGTACCTCGTCTCCCCGCCTAACATTCCTGGCAGGGACACGAGAAGAACACCCCCCTCCTCCTCCTCCTCTACCGCCTCCTCCTCCGCCACCGCCTCCTCCTCCGCTGTTAGATTGACCCCAGCTACGAGTTGGAAACGTTGCAGCACTGGCGTTGGTAGACGTCAGCAGGCTGTGCTGAAGCTGATCAGCTTGGGGGACAGACAGCACACTGCCTCCGAGGTGAGGGATGCCCTCCTCGATGAGACGGCAATATGGTTTGAGCCGCTGCACCTGGGCCCAGGCATGGTCGTTTGTGATAACGGCCGGAACCTGGTAGCAGCTCTGGAGCTTGCCGGACTCCAACATGTTCCATGCCTGGCCCACGTCTTCAACCTAGTGGTGCAACGTTTCCTAAAGAGCAACCCCAATGCTCCAGAGCTACTGGTGAAAGTGCGGCACATGTGCGCCCACTTTCGCAAGTCGACAGTAGCCGCTGCTAGCTTAAAATCTCTCCAGCAACGCCTGCATGTGCCACAACACCGGCTTTTGTGCGACGTCCCCACACGCTGGAACTCAACGTTTCAGATGTTGAATAGAGTGGTTGAGCAGCAGAGACCTTTGATGGAATACCAGCTACAAAACCCTAGGGTGCCACAAAGTCAGCTGCCTCAGTTTCTCATCCATGAGTGACCATGGATGAGAGACCTTTGTGACATCCTACGGGTGTTTGAGGAGTCCACAAGGAGGGTGAGCTCTGAGGATGCGATGGTGAGCCTTACAATCCCGCTCTTGTGTGTTCTGAGAGAATCCCTGATTGACATCAGGGATAACTCAGATCACACAGAGGAGTCAGGGATAGCATCCGATCCGTCACAGCTGGAGAGTAGGTCCACACATCTGTCCGCTTCATCGCGTTTAATGGAGGAGGAGGAGGAGGAGGAGGAGGAGGAAGAAGAGTTGTCCGATGATGTGATGGTGATACAGGAGGCTTCCGGGCAACTTCGAATCGTCCCATTGTTGCAGCGCGGATGGGTAGACATGGAGAATGAGGAGGAAATGGAGATTGAACTTTCCGGTGGGGCCAGAGGAGTCATGCCAACTAACACTGTGGCAGACATGGCTGAGTTCATGTTGGGGTGCTTTACAACCGACAAGCGTATTGTCAAAATCATGGAGGACAACCAGTACTGGATCTTTGCTATCCTTGACCCCCGGTATAAAAACAACATCTCATCTTTTATTCCGGTAGAGGGGAGGGCCAATCGCATCAATGCTTGCCACAGGCAATTGGTGCAGAATATGATGGAGATGTTTCCAACATGTGACGTTGGCGGCAGGGAGGACAGTTCCTCCAGTAGGCGACCAAGTTCTCACCGGTCCACACAAACGAGGGGCACACTGTCTAAGGTCTGGGACACCTTGATGGCACCCCCTCGCCAAAGTGCCGCCACAGAGGGTCCTAGTGTCACCAGGCGTGAGAAGTATAGGCGCATGTTGCAGGAATACCTTTCCGACCACAGCCCTGTCCTCTCCGACCCCTCTGCGCCCTACACGTATTGGGTGTCGAAGTTGGACCTGTGGCTTGAACTTGCCCTATATGCCTTGGAGGTGCTGTCCTGTCCTGCCGCCAGCGTCCTATCTGAGAGGGTGTTCAGTGCAGCCGGTGGCATCATCACTGACAAGCGCACCCGTCTGTCAGCTGAGAGTGCCGACCAGCTCACTTTGATAAAAATGAACCACCACTGGATAGAGCCTTCATTTTTGTGCCCACCTGTGTAAAGCACCCCAACATGAAACTCCATGTCTGTACTCAACCTCTCCAATTCCTCCGCATCCTCATACTCATCCACCATAAGCGTTGCACAATTCTGCTAATACTAGGCTCCCTCCAACATGATTTCCCCCAACTCTGCTGGTTAGAGGCTCCCTCCACCCTGATTTCCACCAACTCTGCTGGTTAGAGGCTCCCTCCACCCTGCTTTCCCACAACTCTGCTGGTTAGAGGCTCCCTCCACCATGAATTTGCCCAAACTGGGCTGGTTAGAGGCTCCCTCCACCATGAATTGGTCCAAACTGGGGTTTTTAGAGGCTCCCTCCACCATGAATTTGCCAAAACTGGGCTGTTTAGAGGCTCCCTCCACCATGAATTGGTCAAAATTGGGGTTTTTAGAGGCTCCCTCCACCATGAATTTGCCCAAACTGGGCTGGTTAGAGGCTCCCTCCACCATGAATTGGTCCAAACTGGGCTGGTTAGAGGCTCCCTCCACCATGAATTGGTCCAAATTGGGGTTTTTAGAGGCTCCCTCCACCATGAATTGGTCCAAACTGGGCTGTTTAGAGGCTCCCTCCACCATGAATTGGTCCAAACTGGGGTTTTTAGAGGCTCCCTCCACCATGAATTGGTCCAAACTGGGCTGGTTAGAGGCTCCCTCCACCATGAATTGGTCCAAACTGGGGTTTTTAGAGGCTCCCTCCACCATGAATTGGTCCAAACTGGGCTGGTTAGAGGCTCCCTCCACCATGAATTGGTCCAAACTGGGTTTTTTAGAGGCTCCCTCCACCATGAATTGGTCCAAACTGGGGTTTTTAGAGGCTCCCTCCACCATGAATTTGCCCAAACTGGGCTGTTTAGAGGCTCCCTCCACCATGAATTGGTCCAAACTGGGTTTTTTAGAGGCTCCCTCCACCATGAATTGGTCCAAACTGGGGTTTTTAGAGGCTCCCTCCACCATGAATTGGTCCAAACTGGGGTTTTTAGAGGCTCCCTCCACCATGAATTTGCCCAAACTGGGCTGTTTAGAGGCTCCCTCCACCATGAATTGGTCCAAACTGGGGTTTTTAGAGGCTCCCTCCACCATGAATTGGTCCAAACTGGGGTTTTTAGAGGCTCCCTCCACCATGAATTGGTCCAAACTGGGGTTTTTAGAGGCTCCCTCCACCATGAATTGGTCCAAATTGGGGTTTTTAGAGGCTCCCTCCACCATGAATTTGCCCAAACTGGGCTGGTTAGAGGCTCCCTCCACCATGAATTGGTCCAAACTGGGCTGGTTAGAGGCTCCCTCCACCATGAATTGGTCCAAATTGGGGTTTTTAGAGGCTCCCTCCACCATGAATTGGTCCAAACTGGGCTGTTTAGAGGCTCCCTCCACCATGAATTGGTCCAAACTGGGGTTTTTAGAGGCTCCCTCCACCATGAATTGGTCCAAACTGGGGTTTTTAGAGGCTCCCTCCACCATGAATTTGCCCAAACTGGGCTGTTTAGAGGCTCCCTCCAGCATGAATTGGTCCAAACTGGGGTTTTTAGAGGCTCCCTCCACCATGAATTGGTCCAAACTGGGGTTTTTAGAGGCTCCCTCCACCATGAATTGGTCCAAACTGGGGTTTTTAGAGGCTCCCTCCACCATGAATTGGTCCGAACTGGGGTTTTTAGAGGCTCCCTCCACCATGAATTTGCCCAAACTGGGCTGTTTAGAGGCTCCCTCCACCATGAATTGGTCCAAACGGGGGTTTTTAGAGGCTCCCTCCACCATGAATTTGCCCAAACTGGGCTGGTTAGAGGCTCCCTCCACCATGAATTTGCCCAAACTGGGCTGTTTAGAGGCTCCCTCCACCATGAATTGGTCCAAACTGGGCTGTTTAGAGGCTCCCTCCACCATGAATTGGTCCAAACTGGGTTTTTTAGAGGCTCCCTCCACCATGAATTGGTCCAAACTGGGGTTTTTAGAGGCTCCCTCCACCATGAATTGGTCCAAACTGGGTTTTTTAGAGGCTCCCTCCACCATGAATTTGCCCAAACTGGGGTGTTTAGAGGCTCCCTCCACCATGAATTTGCCCAAACTCTGCTGGTTAGAGGCTCAATCCACCCTGATTTTCAAAACAAATGTTGGTGCCAACCTCAACTTACTACAAGGGCCAAATTCACTGCTGGTGACAAGCTCTCCTCACTGCAAGTGCCAAATACACATGTTTCAAGGTGTTTTCCTACTGTCAGAGAGGTGGTATTGAGTGTGTAAAGTGTGTAGTTGTTAGGCTGTGATGTTGGGGTAATAGAGGGACTTTGGTGTGTTAGATGCCCCCAGACATGCTTCCCCTGCTGTCCCAGTGTCATTCCAGAGGTGTTGGCATCATTTCCTGTGGTGTCATAGTGGACTTGGTGACCCTCCAGACACGGATTTGGGTTTCCCCCTTAACGAGTATATGTTCCCCATAGACTATAATGGGGTTCGAAACCCGTTCGAACACACGAACAGTGAGCGGCTGTTCGATTCGAATTTCGAACCTCGAACATTTTAGTGTTCGCTCATCTCTACTCCTGAATAATGCTGGATAAGTAATGTAAATTAACAGAGTGTGGAAGGGATCTAAATTTAATAACTATCACTGAAAAAATCCTTATATATAAAATGTCACATTTATTGATATTCCATTAAAACTACTGTAGATATTGTGCAGTGTATGGAATTAAAAGGTACAGCAGCCACAAAGAAAGAGAAAGGGGGCAGCCCTACTAATATCATTAGACTACTATTCAAATCCTGGATATTCACCCATCAATTTCACATCGAGTAACTGACTGTGAAATAATAGACCCAGTGTGAACTGGTACCTAGCGAATCATCTAGGTTCTAGAACCATTACACAGACTGGCTATAACCAGCACTGGGGGACCTTATGCATGTTGAGATCTACTATACTGGGTTACCCGATGTGAAATTGAAGGGTGAATATCCAGGATTTGAATAGTAGTCTAATGATATTAGTAGGGCTCCCCCCCTTCTCTTTGTGGCTGCTGTACCTTTTAATTCTATACACTGCACGATATCTAGTTTTAATGGAATATCAATAAATGTGAAGTTTTATATAGGGATTTTTTCAGTGATAGTGGTTAAGTAATGCATTGCTCAGTTAATCCTACACCCCCCCACACACTCCTCTTCCATGCCAACATCAGTCATCCATAAGGGAATATGTGTCCAGTTTATTGCATCCACATGAGAATATTTGGTTGCAACATGTATGGTAGTGTGGCAGTGCATAATATGAGGGATCGGGCTACAGGACATGTCTGGCTGAGTGGTGGTAGTGGCAGTTGCAGTGCAGCTTGGAATACTATGATGGAATGGGCTGCAGCACTTGCCTGTCTGAGTGGTATCAGTGTTGGTATCTGTTTAGGAGTAGCAGGCAGCATCAGCAACTGTACACTACATCGAACATGATAATAAAGGGAGTCAGAGACATCAACTTTTAGAGGCCTCAATGATCCATGCTTGATTCATTTTGACAAAAGTAATTTTTTTCACAATAGCTGTGTACACTTCCGGCCAATATAATTGAGTCCAGACAAGATAAATCTCCCATTGCAAGCTTGGCCAATTCCATCCACTGTCCTAACCTACTAGTGCAGAATTCTGTGTTGTCAGAGTTATTTTTTGAAGTAGAGATAAACTATAGGTATGACTGTACCTGCTGGTGCAGTCAGTGGGTGTCAGTTGCCTGATGTGACTTTGGTTGGTGCTGCAAGGTAAAAAAAAAAATTCTGTTAACCATGTTCCAGAATCTGTATTGGGCCTGGCTGCTGCTGCTTTTACTCCTTCTGACACTTGGAGTTATGGCGCTGGGAGAAGAGGTGAAGCGCTGACTGAGAGAAGTGGACTGGAAATAGGCAGAGGTCACCCATGAGATTTGCAGTTGCAGTGGTCTCTCTAAATGCTTCAGTAAGTTGTGTACACAGCCTATCCTGATAGTATTTCAATTGTTTCTTCCCTTTCAGAAGCGGGGAAGAATTCTCCCATTTTGTGTATATAGCAAGGGTTTAAGAACACTGCCATTCATCACTTATGCTGCTTGATGCTAATAATATGCTTATTGCTGTGTAAGTATCAAAGCATACCGCCTGCCATGATTGACAGCGTATGCTGACAGCGTATGGTTGGTGTTTTTGGCCAGCATGGTTGTTAATATCATCATCATTTTTGAAGAAATAAGGTTCAGCCTCGTTCCTTGACAAAAGAGAGTCTTCCTCCTCCTCTTCTAGACTAGAAATTCCAATTTGTCCACCATAATGATGTTGACCCAGATCCTCCTCCTCCTGCATCAACATTAGGAGATGACTTCGACAAAGAGATGGAAATTGTTTCTCCTCTTCCTTTGCTTGCTTCTTGAGTGTAAGTTTTTCTTGTAAGATATACAATAGATGAATGACATGGCTGATGCTGCAGTTGCCCTGCTAACATATTTGGTGGCTTCTTCAAAGGGCTTGAGTAGTTGGCACACTTTGCTCAATAGCCACCAATTATTTTTCTTGAAATCACAGATTATGCCTGTTGTCTGCAGCATAAAATAATCATTCTATGCCTTCTGCTGCTCCTACAGATGCACTTTGAACTGAATTTATTATTTGTCAATGTACACAAAAAGTTCCAACATGAGAGATAACAGCTTGTAGTTGCTGCCACCAGTATCATGGTCAGTCTACCACTACCATCACCAGTGTCACCACCCAGTGAGTTAGCCCTAGGTGCACCATGGGCAGACTTTTTTGAATTTTGCCTGTGCAATATTCTCCACCGTATTTATTTGATGTCACCTTGCTACCCTGATCTGGTTGCCAGGTACTATCCACAAAAAAATCATCTTCGACAATGTCATTATTATAATGTATATAAGTAAGTTTAGTATAGTAGTTGTTTTTGAATGCCTCAGTCTCAAGCCCAAACAGCAGCACAACAATGTTCTATCTCCTATCTATTGATCTCTATCTATAACCCGCCTGTATAATTGCTTGAATCTAACAAATTCTCCTATTCTGGCTATTGACTGTAAGTTTTTTAGAATTGTGCTCTGTATGATGCAGTGAGATGAATTACAGATCTTTCATAATTTCCATTACTACAAGAAGCTTGTAATGACATTTGCAGCACCTTATAGTGTATATGACATAAGCATTGCTAGATGTCTCCCTACCATTGTCTATTGCCTGGGAGGCTGTCAGTTGATGTCAGGTGTTGCTAGAATATCATAGTCTGAGTCATACAAACGTGTATCTTCTGTATTTCCTGCACATGTGTGAATATGCAATTTCTTAGGTGCCACTGAAAATCGATCTACTGGGAATATTCAGGTGGAACCTGGTACTTGATGAAGCTGTTCACCACTTTCTAACCATCTTTGTAAAGACCACCACCTGGAAGACAATTTTTCAGTACAATTTTGGCTTTCTTTGTTAATGCAGCAACTCTCTTGCCCATTACCAGTGCTCTACACCTTTGTAAAAGTTCAACAAATTAAGTTTAATCTATGAAAAACGTATAATTGGTCTATATGTTGTATCATGTCATATAATGTCTCCTTTCTTTAATGTTGTATGCATGCTTTCTAAAATGCTAATATCCATATACAAAGATGTTGGAATATACTTGAGTGTAGTGTATATCTTATTTACCTTATGCAACAATGAGGTTTACAGCATACAAATATAACTTTCCCAACCATACAGGAATTATTCCCTGCTGTCATAATACATGGTTTCAATACAAAAATTCTATGTGATTCAGTGCTGGAATTGATACCTGTAGAATCTAATTGTTAGAACCACAAAGAATTACTTAAAATGGAAATGTTTACAGTAGGAAATGTTTCACATATTTTGACTTTTTCGGTCAAATATTTTTTAACAGTAAATAAATCCATAAATTCATGATTTGTTAATTTGTATGACTTAGGCTGGGGCCTTCATACCCCCTTCCTCTCTTCCATAACATACCAAGGTGAAATTTACTATCTACATCATTTGTGCACCTCTTAAAGAGGACCTTTCATGAGATCGGGCACTTGCAGTTTTATATACTGCTGGAAAGCTGACAGTGCGCTGAATTCAGCGCACTACCGGCTTTCCCGATCTGTGCCCGGTGTAAAGCGCTATCGGTCCCGGTACCATAGCGCTTTACAGTCAGAAGGGCGTTTCTGACACTTAGCCAGGGACTCCCTTCTGCCCAGCAGCGCCTATCGCGCTGTACAGTGTGAGCGGGGAGGAACTCCCCCCTCCCCACCTGATAATACTCATCTATGGATGAGCTGTGTGAGCAGAGGGAGGGGGCGTTCCTCCCCGCTCACACTGTACAGCACGATAGGCGCTGCTGGGCAGAAGGGCGTCCCTGACTAACTGTCAGAAATGCCCTTCTGACACTAAAGCGCTACGGTCCCGGGACCGATAGCGCTTTACACCGGGCACAGATCGGGAAAGCCGATAGTGCGCTGGATTCAGCGCACTGTCAGCTTTCCAGTAGTATATAAAACTGCATGTGCCCGATCTCATAAAAGGTCCTCTTTAAGTTGTACATGCTCTTTCTTAAGTGTATTTTCATACACTTAATTTACTAAAAAGCCACATGATGTATAATAAATCTAGTGCCAATTCACCCCAAGGAAATTGTAATTCCACTGCTTTCAGACATATATTTTTATTTTACGTTGCCATTTAAAAAAAAAAAAAAAGTATGTTACAAAATGTTATTCCATATAAACCATGCAGACTTTACAGTGAAAAAAAACAAAGTGAAAATACGGTCCATGCAAAACAGATACATCCTGTCTATAAAACAAAGAGAAAAATAAGTGAAGCGCAGATTAAGAAGAAAACAGGTTGAAGAAGTTTAATAAATATCCCCCATTATGCGTGTTTGTTGGCCAAAATCTCGCAATACATGTCCCCATCCATCCTCCTTTTAATATGGTGAAGTCATTCTGTCCCCTTTACAGAAAAACACCCCCAAAGTATGATGTTTCTACCCCATGCTTCACGGTTAGGATGGTGTTCTTGGGGTTGTACTCATCTTTCTTCATCCTTCTTCTTCCTCCAAACATGTGAGTGGAGTTGATGCCAAAAAGTTCTATTTCAGTCTCATCTGACACATGACCACCTCCCATGCCTCCACTAGATCATCCAGATGGTCGCTGGTGAACTTCAAACAGGCTTGGACATGTGCTGGTGTGAGTAGGGGGACCTTGCGTACCATGCAGGATTTTAATCCATGATGGTATAATGAGTTACTATTGGTAATCTTGAAGACTGTGATCCTAGCTTTCTTCTGGTCAATGACCAGGTCCTCCCATTTAGTACTGGGCTCATTCCTGACCTTTCACAAATCACAATGGTTTTGGAAATCAGAGTGTATCTGCGGCATGTATTTTTCCACAATGTGTATGTAAATGGGATTCTCTAGAATCCCATGCACTTTGCATGGACTGTAAAATGCTGCAGTCGTTGCCATGTTTCCAATGCGGCCAAATAGCGATATTTATGCCATGTGGGGTCTAGGCCTTATGTTGGAAAACTGAGGTCTAGACACGCATGCAAGAAGAATAGTATAGGACATAACTTATTGCCCCATGTCATAAAGCAGTGAATTACTAAATAAGCAGGAGAGAGCGATGGAGTAAAAAAAGGTGTTAAGAGAAAACCATATAGGTGTGGGAATAGCATTAAAAACAGTGCACAGTTAGAGCAGAGTAAGTATCTGGTTGATATCAGAGAGCAGTACAACTATTTGTTTAAATCTTATACCACCCTGACACCCAAACCCCTTCACCAGCGCCAGCTGCAAAGCCATAAGGAATTGTGCTGAATTTGGGGTCCGAGTTATCACCACAGAAACTGTACAAGAAATAAACAATCCACAATCAGAAACCAAATCAAAATTTACTAAACAGATTGGAATCAGGAGGACAAATCAGGAAAGTGAATAACCAGGCCAAATGTCAGTTCAGGAGAAAAGTCAGCCAAAATCAGCAAATGGTTTTGCGGCATCAAGCCAAGGGTCAGTTCCTAGAGGTCATGTCAGAGCCATACTCAGGACACAAGCATTTTCTATGATGTCCCACTTCCTTTTCTTAGGCCACTGAGGCTACTGCTTAGCTTCAATGGTCACGTGACTGTTGACACCAAACAGCAACGTAAGGAAAGGGACACCGGACATCATAGCCAGTGAGGACTTCCAGCAAAATAAGACAGTCAGGCAGCAGGACCAGAACACACTGTGAGGCACCAAAGCATCTGGGGACAGGTGAGTTTTTTTGTTTTGTTTTTTTAATCTTTTCACCTTCCCTGGCCTAAATATCTTTTTTTTCCTGCACACCCTCTTTAAGCCTGTGCTGACTGCCTCTGGTAAACATTTTAGTCCTAATCCACCAGCCTCTGCTATAACCATTATCTATGTTGTGAACTGCAGACTTTGAAAGGGAATACAATTCACAGACTTAAGGTCAGAAGTGACTAAACCACAGGAATTCTACTAAGTGAATTGTCAGGCCCAAGATTTTTTTTTCTTAAATATGTCATATTCAGCACATATACACACAAATCAACAATACAATTCATTGTCTGAAATATATCCAAGTGAGGGCTTTCATTACAAACATGATCTTGTAATATTCTGTCAAAAGCTGCTTATCTTTTATGTGGCATAGTGTGTCCAATGACCACCTAAAAAGAGTTTTGCTAACATGTCCCAATTATTCTTACATGTATAGTGCCAACATATTCTATATGCCCAACTGTCTCCTATCTTGTAAGATCACTATGGCAACACGACTCCTTGATTACTTACACAAAGTGTAATCGAAGTCATGAGTGAAGTTGGAGAACACTTAGTTCCCCATCCCACTACATATGATTCCCTGGTTTCCAATAGGTATGCAGCCCAAAACCTCTATTGAACAGCTACTCTTTGTCATGACATACATTATATCCTTCTGTAAACTAAACCTAACCCGAATAGGGCTCTTCTCTATGGACAGCCCCTTGATTCCCATGACTGATAATAGGGTGTTCCAATTGGCACTGGCACAATCCTTTTTAGGATGATCTTAACTCTATTTGAGGATACTGTAGTTTGAGTTTCTCAGGCCTTAAGCCATATCGGGAGTTGGTCACTAAGGGAGCTTGCTCCACTAAGATACAATGGGAGTATACCCAATTTCACTCTGCTCCAGATCCTAGCGCAGATCCTTGAACCTCGTTTACGACCATTTTCCTTTGAGAAGCAACGACACCCTCAGATAAAGCAGTCTATACAGTTTAAGGCTTCCTTTTAGAGGGTGTTTCCTCATATCTGAGTGACTTGGAGAGGGAGCTGGGGTTTTCCCCATTATCAGAAGAATGGAAGGATGCTTTTATGTTGTGCCGCAAATTCTCAATGTCATGCCCATGGCTCAAGTGATAAACCTCAAAATATTGACAGATGGTAAAGGCCCAATGACACTTAATATCTGGTATCCCTTGATGTCTGAACAATGCTGGCACTGTGGGCAGGCATGTGATACCATGCTACATATTTGGTGACAGTGTCCCCCCTCCTTTTTCCATTTCTGGTCTCAAGTGGTGGAGCTCATACAGCGCCTGACAGATGTACCCATCACCGATGAGCCAGTTCTGCTGTTACTACGTTTGCTGCCCAGAGTTATTCTCTCTCTATCATATAGGAATTTCCTTTATTGATTTTTTTTCTTGTCCTTGCTTTATGTCAGTGTTTTCTAGGATTATGTACACATCTCTCAAGCAGTTTTTATATTGGCTTAGTCTTAGTCTGATCTGCTGGACCAAATTGTTGAATACAGAATAGATTTATATGTTACATGCTTTACTTTCCTAGCTGTTACATATAAGGAAAACTTTTATTGATTAAAAAGAATGTTATATAAAAAAAAATCCTTCCTAAAAATAAAGGTTCTAGACATGCTCCTTACATAACACTTATGACATAGTCATTAGAGATGAGCGAACAGTGTTCTATCGAACTCATGTTCGATCGGATATTAGGCTGTTCGGCATGTTCGAATCGAATCGAACACCGCGTGGTAAAGTGCGCCATTACTCGATTCCCCTCCCACCTTCCCTGGCGCCTTTTTTGCTCCAATAACAGCGCAGGGTAGGTGGGACAGGAACTACGACACCGGTGACGTTGAAAAAAGTAGGCAAAACCCATTGGCTGCCGAAAACATGTGACCTCTAATTTAAAAGAACAGCGCCGCCCAGGTTCGCGTCATTCTGAGCTTGCAATTCACCGAGGACGGAGGTTTCCGTCCAGCTAGCTAGGGCTTAGATTCTGGGTAGGCAGGGACAGGCTAGGATAGGAAGGAGAAGACAACCAACAGCTCTTGTAAGAGCTAAATTCCAGGGAGAAGCTTGTCAGTGTAACGTGGCACTGACGGGCTCAATCGCCGCAACCCAGCTTTCCCAGGATCCTGAATGGAATACACTGTCAGTGTATTCCCGTATACCCGATATATACCCCGATACCCGTTCCAACGGTGTGCCCCCCCACCTTCACCCCAGAAATACCCTGCAAGTCCCCTAGCAATAGAATTGGGGCTATATACACCCACTATTTTTACTACTGGTATACAGTGCCATTGTCTGACTGGGAATTCAAAGAATATATTGGGAATACAAATACCCTCATTTCTTGCTACTGCCATATAGTGCCAGTTTCTGACTGGTAATTCAAAGAATATATTGGGGTTACGTGCACCCACAATTTTTACTACTGGTATACAGTGCCATTGTCTGACTGGGAATTCAAAGAATATATAAGGAATACAAATACCCTCATTTCTTGCTACTGCCATATAGTGCCAGTGTCTGACTGGGAATTCAAAGAATATATTGGGGTTACGTGCACCCACAATTTTTACTACTGGTATACAGTGCCATTGTCTGACTGGGAATTCAAAGAATATATTGGGAATACAAATACCCTCATTTCTTGCTACTGCCATATAGTGCCAGTGTCTGACTGGGAATTCAAAGAATATATTGGGGTTACGTGCACCCACAATTTTTACTACTGGTATACAGTGCCATTGTCTGACTGGGAATTCAAAGAATATATTGGGAATACAAATACCCTCATTTCTTGCTACTGCCATATAGTGCCAGTGTCTGACTGGTAATTCAAAGAATATATTGGGGTTACGTGCACCCACAATTTTTACTACTGGTATACAGTGCCATTGTCTGACTGGGAATTCAAAGAATATATTGGGGTTATAAATACCCTCATTTCTTGCTACTGCCATATAGTGCCAGTTTCTGACTGGTAATTCAAAGAATATATTGGGGTTACGTGCACCCACAATTTTTACTACTGGTATACAGTGCCATTGTCTGACTGGGAATTCAAAGAATATATTGGGAATACAAATACCCTCATTTCTTGCTACTGCCATATAGTGCCAGTGTCTGACTGGGAATTCAAAGAATATATTGGGGTTACGTGCACCCACAATTTTTACTACTGGTATACAGTGCCATTGTCTGACTGGGAATTCAAAGAATATATTGGGAATACAAATACCCTCATTTCTTGCTACTGCCATATAGTGCCAGTGTCTGACTGGGAATTCAAAGAATATATTGGGGTTACGTGCACCCACAATTTTTACTACTGGTATACAGTGCCATTGTCTGACTGGGAATTCAAAGAGTATATTGGGAATACAAATACCCTCATTTCTTGCTACTGCCATATAGTGCCAGTTTCTGACTGGTAATTCAAAGAATATATTGGGGTTACGTGCACCCACAATTTTTACTACTGGTATACAGTGCCATTGTCTGACTGGGAATTCAAAGAGTATATTGGGAATACAAATACCCTCATTTCTTGCTACTGCCATATAGTGCCAGTTTCTGACTAGGAATTCAAAGAATATATTGGGGTTACGTGCACCCACAATTTTTACTACTGGTATACAGTGCCATTGTCTGACTGGGAATTCAAAGAATATATTGGGGTTATAAATACCCTCATTTCTTGCTACTGCCATATAGTGCCAGTTTCTGACTGGTAATTCAAAGAATATATTGGGGTTACGTGCACCCACAATTTTTACTACTGGTATACAGTGCCATTGTCTGACTGGGAATTCAAAGAATATATTGGGAATACAAATACCCTCATTTCTTGCTACTGCCATATAGTGCCAGTGTCTGACTGGGAATTCAAAGAATATATTGGGGTTACGTGCACCCACAATTTTTACTACTGGTATACAGTGCCATTGTCTGACTGGGAATTCAAAGAATATATTGGGAATACAAATACCCTCATTTCTTGCTACTGCCATATAGTGCCAGTGTCTGACTGGTAATTCAAAGAATATATTGGGGTTACGTGCACCCACAATTTTTACTACTGGTATACAGTGCCATTGTCTGACTGGGAATTCAAAGAATATATTGGGAATACAAATACCCTCATTTCTTGCTACTGCCATATAGTGCCAGTGTCTGACTGGGAATTCAAAGAATATATTGGGGTTACGTGCACCCACAATTTTTACTAATGGTATACAGTGCCATTGTCTGACTGGGAATTCAAAGAGTATATTGGGAATACAAATACCCTCATTTCTTGCTACTGCCATATAGTGCCAGTTTCTGACTGGTAATTCAAAGAATATATTGGGGTTACGTGCACCCACAATTTTTACTACTGGTCTACAGTGCCATTGTCTGACTGGGAATTCAAAGAGTATATTGGGAATACAAATACCCTCATTTCTTGCTACTGCCATATAGTGCCAGTTTCTGACTGGGAATTCAAAGAATATATTGGGGTTACGTGCACCCACAATTTTTACTACTGGTATACAGTGCCATTGTCTGACTGGGAATTCAAAGAATATATTGGGGTTATAAATACCCTCATTTCTTGCTACTGCCATATAGTGCCAGTTTCTGACTGGTAATTCAAAGAATATATTGGGGTTACGTGCACCCACAATTTTTACTACTGGTATACAGTGCCATTGTCTGACTGGGAATTCAAAGAGTATATTGGGAATACAAATACCCTCATTTCTTGCTACTGCCATATAGTGCCAGTTTCTGACTGGTAATTCAAAGAATATATTGGGGTTACGTGCACCCACAATTTTTACTACTGGTATACAGTGCCATTGTCTGACTGGGAATTCAAAGAGTATATTGGGAATACAAATACCCTCATTTCTTGCTACTGCCATATAGTGCCAGTTTCTGACTGGTAATTCAAAGAATATATTGGGGTTACGTGCACCCACAATTTTTACTACTGGTATACAGTGCCATTGTCTGACTGGGAATTCAAAGAGTATATTGGGAATACAAATACCCTCATTTCTTGCTACTGCCATATAGTGCCAGTTTCTGACTGGTAATTCAAAGAATATATTGGGGTTACGTGCACCCACAATTTTTACTACTGGTATACAGTGCCATTGTCTGACTGGGAATTCAAAGAGTATATTGGGAATACAAATACCCTCATTTCTTGCTACTGCCATATAGTGCCAGTTTCTGACTGGTAATTCAAAGAATATATTGGGGTTACGTGCACCCACAATTTTTACTACTGGTATACAGTGCCATTGTCTGACTGGGAATTCAAAGAATATATTGGGGTTATAAATACCCTCATTTCTTGCTACTGCCATATAGTGCCAGTTTCTGACTGGTAATTCAAAGAATATATTGGGGTTACGTGCACCCACAATTTTTACTACTGGTATACAATGCCATTGTCTGACTGGGAATTCAAAGAGTATATTGGGAATACAAATACCCTCATTTCTTGCTACTGCCATATAGTGCCAGTTTCTGACTGGTAATTCAAAGAATATATTGGGGTTACGTGCACCCACAATTTTTACTACTGGTATACAGTGCCATTGTCTGACTGGGAATTCAAAGAATATATTGGGGTTATAAATACCCTCATTTCTTGCTACTGCCATATAGTGCCAGTTTCTGACTGGTAATTCAAAGAATATATTGGGGTTACGTGCACCCACAATTTTTACTACTGGTATACAGTGCCATTGTCTGACTGGGAATTCAAAGAGTATATTGGGAATACAAATACCCTCATTTCTTGCTACTGCCATATAGTGCCAGTGTCTGACTGGGAATTCAAAGAATATATTGGGGTTACGTGCACCCACAATTTTTACTACTGGTATACAGTGCCAATTTCTAACTAGGAATTCAAAATGCGCAAGGCTCCCGGAAAGGGACGTGGACGAGGCCGTGGGCGAGGTCGGGGGAATGGTTCTGGGGAGCAAGGTAGCAGTGAAGCCACAGGGCGTCCCGTGCCTACTCCTGTGGGGCAGCAAGCATTGCGCCACTCCACAGTGCCAGGGTTGCTTGCCACATTAACTAAACTGCAGGGTACAAACCTTAGTAGGCCCGAGAACCAGGAACAGGTCTTGCAATGGCTGTCAGAGAACGCTTACAGCACATTGTCCAGCAGCCAGTCAGACTCTGCCTCCTCTCCTCCTATTACCCAACAGTCTTGTCTTCCTTCCTCCCAAAATTCCGAAGCTTTACAGAACAATAACCCAAACTGTCCCTGCTCCCCAGAGCTGTTCTCCGCTCCTTTCATTGTCCCTCAACCTGCCTCTCCACGTCACGATTCCACGAACCTAACAGAGGAGCATCTGTGTCCAGATGCTCAAACACTAGAGTCTCCTCCATCTCCGTTCGATTTGGTGGTGGATGACCAGCAACCCACCCTCATCGACGATGATGTGACGCAGTTGCCGTCAGGGCATCCAGTTGACCGGCGCATTGTGCGGGAGGAGGAGATGAGACAGGAGTTGGAAGAGGAAGTGGTGGATGATGAGGACACTGACCCGACCTGGACAGGGGGGATGTCAAGCGGGGAAAGTAGTGTGGATGTTGAGGCAGGTGCAGCACCAAAAAGGGTAGCTAGAGGCAGAGGCAGAGGTCAGCAGCTTAGGCGAAGCCAGGCCACACCCGGAATCTCCCAAGATGTTCCAGTTCGTACCCAGCCCCGAAAAACTCCCACCTCGAGGGCACGTTTCTCGAAGGTGTGGAGTTTTTTCAAGGAATGCGCCGAGGACAGATATAGTGTTGTCTGCACAATTTGCCTCTCGAAATTGATTAGGGGCTCTGAGAAGAGCAACCTGTCCACCACTTCAATGCGCCGTCATTTGGAATCCAAGCACTGGAATCAGTGGCAGGCAGCAACGGCAGGACAAAGGCCGCCTGCCGTTCACGCCACTGCCACTGCCTCTGCCACTGCCTCTGCCTCTGCCACTGCCACTGCTGACTGTGCTGGCGATGCACTCCAGAGGACGAGCCAGGACACCACTTCATCTGCCTCCGCCACTTTGTTGACTTCTACCTCATCCTCCCCTGGTCCTGTCTTATCTCCTTCTCCTGCACCATCAAAGGCACCATCAGGCGTTTCTTTACAACAACCCACCATCTCTCAGACATTGGAGCGGCGGCAGAAATACACTGCTAACCACCCACACGCGCAAGCCTTGAACGCCAACATCGCTAAACTGCTGGCCCAGGAGATGTTGGCGTTCCGGCTTGTTGAAACTCCCGCCTTCCTGGACCTGATGGCAACTGCGGCACCTCGCTATGCCGTCCCTAGCCGTCACTACTTCTCCCGGTGTGCCGTCCCCGCCTTGCACCAGCACGTGTCACTCAACATCAGGCGGGCCCTTAGTTCCGCGCTTTGCACAAAGGTCCACTTGACCACCGACGCGTGGACAAGTGCATGCGGACAGGGACGCTACATTTCACTGACGGCACACTGGGTGAATGTAGTTGAGGCTGGGACTGCTTCCCAAACTGGCCCGGTGTACCTCGTCTCCCCGCCTAACATTCCTGGCAGGGACACGAGAAGAACACCCCCCTCCTCCTCCTCCTCTACCGCCTCCTCCTCCGCCACCGCCTCCTCCTCCGCCACCGCCTCCTCCTCCGCTGTTAGATTGACCCCAGCTACGAGTTGGAAACGTTGCAGCACTGGCGTTGGTAGACGTCAGCAGGCTGTGCTGAAGCTGATCAGCTTGGGGGACAGACAGCACACTGCCTCCGAGGTGAGGGATGCCCTCCTCGATGAGACGGCAATATGGTTTGAGCCGCTGCACCTGGGCCCAGGCATGGTCGTTTGTGATAACGGCCGGAACCTGGTAGCAGCTCTGGAGCTTGCCGGACTCCAACATGTTCCATGCCTGGCCCACGTCTTCAACCTAGTGGTGCAACGTTTCCTAAAGAGCAACCCCAATGCTCCAGAGCTACTGGTGAAAGTGCGGCACATGTGCGCCCACTTTCGCAAGTCGACAGTAGCCGCTGCTAGCTTAAAATCTCTCCAGCAACGCCTGCATGTGCCACAACACCGGCTTTTGTGCGACGTCCCCACACGCTGGAACTCAACGTTTCAGATGTTGAATAGAGTGGTTGAGCAGCAGAGACCTTTGATGGAATACCAGCTACAAAACCCTAGGGTGCCACAAAGTCAGCTGCCTCAGTTTCACATCCATGAGTGGCCATGGATGAGAGACCTTTGTGACATCCTACGGGTCTTTGAGGAGTCCACAAGGAGGGTGAGCTCTGAGGATGCGATGGTGAGCCTTACAATCCCGCTCTTGTGTGTTCTGAGAGAATCCCTGATTGACATCAGGGATAACTCAGATCACACAGAGGAGTTAGGGATAGCATCCGATCCGTCACAGCTGGAGAGTAGGTCCACACATCTGTCCGCTTCACTGCGTTTAATGGAGGAGGAGGAGGAGGAGGAGGAGGAAGAAGAGTTGTCCGATGATGTGATGGTGATACAGGAGGCTTCCGGGCAACTTCGAATCGTCCCATTGTTGCAGCGCGGATGGGTAGACATGGAGGATGAGGAGGAAATGGAGATTGAACTTTCCGGTGGGGCCAGAGGAGTCATGCCAACTAACACTGTGGCAGACATGGCTGAGTTCATGTTGGGGTGCTTTACAACCGACAAGCGTATTGTCAAAATCATGGAGGACAACCAGTACTGGATCTTTGCTATCCTTGACCCCCGGTATAAAAACAACATCTCGTCTTTTATTCCGGTAGAGGGGAGGGCCAATCGCATCAATGCTTGCCACGGGCAATTGGTGCAGAATATGATGGAGATGTTTCCAGCATGTGACGTTGGCGGCAGGGAGGGCAGTTCCTCCAGTAGGCAACCAAGTTCTCACCGGTCCACACAAACGAGGGGCACACTGTCTAAGGTCTGGGACACCTTGATGGCACCCCCTCGCCAAAGTGCCACCACGGAGGGTCCTAGTGTCACCAGGCGTGAGAAGTATAGGCGCATGTTGCGGGAATACCTTTCCGACCACAGCCCTGTCCTCTCCGACCCCTCTGCGCCCTACACGTATTGGGTGTCGAAGTTGGACCTGTGGCTTGAACTTGCCCTATATGCCTTGGAGGTGCTGTCCTGTCCTGCCGCCAGCGTCCTATCTGAGAGGGTGTTCAGTGCAGCCGGTGGCATCATCACTGACAAGCGCACCCGTCTGTCAGCTGAGAGTGCCGACCGGCTCACTTTGATAAAAATGAACCACCACTGGGTAGAGCCGTCATTTTTGTGCCCACCTGTGTAAAGCACCCCAACATGAAACTCCATGTCTGTACTCAACCTCTCCAATTCCTCCGCATCCTCATACTCATCCACCATAAGCGTTGCACAATTCTGCTAATACTAGGCTCCCTCCAACATGATTTCCCCCAACTCTGCTGGTTAGAGGCTCCCTCCACCCTGATTTCCACCAACTCTGCTGGTTAGAGGCTCCCTCCACCCTGCTTTCCCACAACTCTGCTGGTTAGAGGCTCCTTCCACCATGAATTTGCCCAAACTGGGCTGTTTAGAGGCTCCCTCCACCATGAATTGGTCCAAACTGGGCTGTTTAGAGGCTCCCTCCACCATGAATTTGCCCAAACTGGGCTGTTTAGAGGCTCCCTCCACCATGAATTGGTCCAAACTGGGTTTTTTAGAGGCTCCCTCCACCATTAATTGGTCCAAACTGGGCTGGTTAGAGGCTCCCTCCACCATGAATTTGCCCAAACTGGGCTGTTTAGAGGCTCCCTCCACCATGAATTTGCCCAAACTGGGCTGGTTAGAGGCTCCCTCCACCATGAATTGGTCCAAACTGGGTTTTTTAGAGGCTCCCTCCACCATTAATTGGTCCAAACTGGGCTGGTTAGAGGCTCCCTCCACCATGAATTTGCCCAAACTGGGCTGTTTAGAGGCTCCCTCCACCATGAATTTGCCCAAACTGGGCTGGTTAGAGGCTCCCTCCACCATGAATTGGTCCAAACGGGTTTTTAGAGGCTCCCTTCACCATGAATTGGTCCAAACTTGGCTGTTTAGAGGCTCCCTCCACCATGAATTGGTCCAAACTTGGCTGTTTAGAGGCTCCCTCCACCATGAATTGGTCCAAACTGGGTTTTTTAGAGGCTCCCTCCACCATGAATTTGCCCAAACTGGGCTGTTTAGAGGCTCCCTCCACCATGAATTTGCCCAAACTGGGCTGGTTAGAGGCTCCCTCCACCATGAATTGGTCCAAATGGGTTTTTAGAGGCTACCTTCACCATGAATTGGTCCAAACTTGGCTGGTTAGAGGCTCCCTCCACCATTAATTGGTCCAAACTGGGCTGGTTAGAGGCTCCCTCCACCATGAATTGGTCCAAACTGGGGTTTTTAGAGGCTCCCTCCACCATGAATTGGTCCAAACTTGGCTGTTTAGAGGCTCCCTCCACCATTAATTGGTCCAAACTGGGCTGGTTAGAGGCTCCCTCCACCATTAATTGGTCCAAACTGGGCTGGTTAGAGGCTCCCTCCACCATGAATTGGTCCAAACGGGTTTTTAGAGGCTCCCTTCACCATGAATTGGTCCAAACTTGGCTGTTTAGAGGCTCCCTCCACCATGAATTGGTCCAAACTTGGCTGTTTAGAGGCTCCCTTCACCATGAATTGGTCCAAACTTGGCTGTTTAGAGGCTCCCTCCACCATGAATTGGTCCAAACTTGGCTGTTTAGAGGCTCCCTCCACCATGAATTGGTCCAAACTGGGTTTTTTAGAGGCTCCCTCCACCATGAATTTGCCCAAACTGGGCTGTTTAGAGGCTCCCTCCACCATGAATTTGCCCAAACTGGGCTGGTTAGAGGCTCCCTCCACCATGAATTGGTCCAAACGGGTTTTTAGAGGCTCCCTTCACCATGAATTGGTCCAAACTTGGCTGGTTAGAGGCTCCCTCCACCATTAATTGGTCCAAACTGGGCTGGTTAGAGGCTCCCTCCACCATGAATTGGTCCAAACTGGGGTTTTTAGAGGCTCCCTCCACCATGAATTGGTCCAAACTTGGCTGTTTAGAGGCTCCCTCCACCATTAATTGGTCCAAACTGGGCTGGTTAGAGGCTCCCTCCACCATTAATTGGTCCAAACTGGGCTGGTTAGAGGCTCCCTCCACCATTAATTGGTCCAAACTGGGCTGGTTAGAGGCTCCCTCCACCATGAATTTGCCCAAACTGGGCTGTTTAGAGGCTCCCTCCACCATGAATTTGCCCAAACTGGGCTGTTTAGAGGCTCCCTCCACCATGAATTGGTCCAAACTGGGTTTTTTAGAGGCTCCCTCCACCATGAATTGGTCCAAACTGGGCTGGTTAGAGGCTCCCTCCACCATGAATTGGTCCAAACTGGGGTGGTTAGAGGCTCCCTCCACCATGAATTTGCCCAAACTGGGCTGGTTAGAGGCTCCCTCCACCATGAATTTGCCCAAACTGGGCTGGTTAGAGGCTCCCTCCACCATGAATTGGTCCAAACTGGGGTTTTTAGAGGCTCCCTCCACCATGAATTGGTCCAAACTTGGCTGTTTAGAGGCTCCCTCCACCATGAATTGGTCCAAACTGGGGTGGTTAGAGGCTCCCTCCACCATTAATTGGTCCAAACTGGGCTGGTTAGAGGCTCCCTCCACCATTAATTGGTCCAAACTGGGCTGGTTAGAGGCTCCCTCCACCATGAATTTGCCCAAACTGGGCTGTTTAGAGGCTCCCTCCACCATGAATTTGCCCAAACTGGGCTGTTTAGAGGCTCCCTCCACCATGAATTGGTCCAAACTGGGTTTTTTAGAGGCTCCCTCCACCATGAATTGGTCCAAACTGGGCTGGTTAGAGGCTCCCTCCACCATGAATTGGTCCAAACTGGGGTGGTTAGAGGCTCCCTCCACCATTAATTGGTCCAAACTGGGCTGGTTAGAGGCTCCCTCCACCATTAATTGGTCCAAACTGGGCTGGTTAGAGGCTCCCTCCACCATGAATTTGCCCAAACTGGGCTGTTTAGAGGCTCCCTCCACCATGAATTTGCCCAAACTGGGCTGGTTAGAGGCTCCCTCCACCATGAATTGGTCCAAACTGGGGTTTTTAGAGGCTCCCTCCACCATGAATTGGTCCAAACTTGGCTGTTTAGAGGCTCCCTCCACCATGAATTGGTCCAAACTGGGGTGGTTAGAGGCTCCCTCCACCATTAATTGGTCCAAACTGGGCTGGTTAGAGGCTCCCTCCACCATTAATTGGTCCAAACTGGGCTGGTTAGAGGCTCCCTCCACCATGAATTTGCCCAAACTGGGCTGGTTAGAGGCTCCCTCCACCATGAATTGGTCCAAACTGGGGTGGTTAGAGGCTCCCTCCACCATTAATTGGTCCAAACTGGGCTGGTTAGAGGCTCCCTCCACCATTAATTGGTCCAAACTGGGCTGGTTAGAGGCTCCCTCCACCATTAATTGGTCCAAACTGGGCTGGTTAGAGGCTCCCTCCACCATGAATTTGCCCAAACTGGGCTGTTTAGAGGCTCCCTCCACCATGAATTTGCCCAAACTGGGCTGGTTAGAGGCTCCCTCCACCATGAATTGGTCCAAACGGGTTTTTAGAGGCTCCCTTCACCATGAATTGGTCCAAACTTGGCTGTTTAGAGGCTCCCTCCACCATGAATTGGTCCAAACTTGGCTGTTTAGAGGCTCCCTCCACCATGAATTGGTCCAAACTGGGTTTTTTAGAGGCTCCCTCCACCATGAATTTGCCCAAACTGGGCTGTTTAGAGGCTCCCTCCACCATGAATTTGCCCAAACTGGGCTGGTTAGAGGCTCCCTCCACCATGAATTGGTCCAAACTGGGGTTTTTAGAGGCTCCCTCCACCATGAATTGGTCCAAACTTGGCTGTTTAGAGGCTCCCTCCACCATGAATTGGTCCAAACTGGGGTGGTTAGAGGCTCCCTCCACCATTAATTGGTCCAAACTGGGCTGGTTAGAGGCTCCCTCCACCATGAATTTGCCCAAACTGGGCTGTTTAGAGGCTCCCTCCACCATGAATTTGCCCAAACTGGGCTGGTTAGAGGCTCCCTCCACCATGAATTGGTCCAAACGGGTTTTTAGAGGCTCCCTTCACCATGAATTGGTCCAAACTTGGCTGTTTAGAGGCTCCCTCCACCATGAATTGGTCCAAACTTGGCTGTTTAGAGGCTCCCTCCACCATGAATTGGTCCAAACTGGGTTTTTTAGAGGCTCCCTCCACCATGAATTTGCCCAAACTGGGCTGTTTAGAGGCTCCCTCCACCATGAATTTGCCCAAACTGGGCTGGTTAGAGGCTCCCTCCACCATGAATTGGTCCAAACTGGGGTTTTTAGAGGCTCCCTCCACCATGAATTGGTCCAAACTTGGCTGTTTAGAGGCTCCCTCCACCATGAATTGGTCCAAACTGGGGTGGTTAGAGGCTCCCTCCACCATTAATTGGTCCAAACTGGGCTGGTTAGAGGCTCCCTCCACCATTAATTGGTCCAAACTGGGCTGGTTAGAGGCTCCCTCCACCATGAATTTGCCCAAACTGGGCTGTTTAGAGGCTCCCTCCACCATGAATTTGCCCAAACTGGGCTGTTTAGAGGCTCCCTCCACCATGAATTGGTCCAAACTGGGTTTTTTAGAGGCTCCCTCCACCATGAATTGGTCCAAACTGGGCTGGTTAGAGGCTCCCTCCACCATGAATTGGTCCAAACTGGGGTGGTTAGAGGCTCCCTCCACCATTAATTGGTCCAAACTGGGCTGGTTAGAGGCTCCCTCCACCATTAATTGGTCCAAACTGGGCTGGTTAGAGGCTCCCTCCACCATTAATTGGTCCAAACTGGGCTGGTTAGAGGCTCCCTCCACCATGAATTTGCCCAAACTGGGCTGTTTAGAGGCTCCCTCCACCATGAATTTGCCCAAACTGGGCTGGTTAGAGGCTCCCTCCACCATGAATTGGTCCAAACTGGGGTTTTTAGAGGCTCCCTCCACCATGAATTGGTCCAAACTTGGCTGTTTAGAGGCTCCCTCCACCATTAATTGGTCCAAACTGGGCTGGTTAGAGGCTCCCTCCACCATGAATTGGTCCAAACTGGGTTTTTTAGAGGCTCCCTCCACCATGAATTTGCCCAAACTGGGCTGTTTAGAGGCTCCCTCCACCATGAATTGGTCCAAACTGGGGTGGTTAGAGGCTCCCTCCACCATTAATTGGTCCAAACTGGGCTGGTTAGAGGCTCCCTCCACCATTAATTGGTCCAAACTGGGCTGGTTAGAGGCTCCCTCCACCATGAATTTGCCCAAACTGGGCTGGTTAGAGGCTCCCTCCACCATGAATTGGTCCAAACTGGGTTTTTTAGAGGCTCCCTCCACCATGAATTTGCCCAAACTGGGCTGGTTAGAGGCTCCCTCCACCATGAATTGGTCCAAACTGGGGTTTTTAGAGGCTCCCTCCACCATGAATTTGCCCAAACTCTGCTGGTTAGAGGCTCAATCCACCCTGATTTTCAAAACAAATGTTGGTGCCAACCTCAACTTACTACAAGGGCCAAATTCACTGCTGGTGACAAGCTCTCCTCACTGCAAGTGCCAAATACACATGTTTCAAGGTGTTTTCCTACTGTCAGAGAGGTGGTATTGAGTGTGTAAAGTGTGTAGTTGTTAGGCTGTGATGTTGGGGTAATAGAGGGTCTTTGGTGTGTTAGATGCCCCCAGACATGCTTCCCCTGCTGTCCCAGTGTCATTCCAGAGGTGTTGGCATCATTTCCTGGGGTGTCATAGTGGACTTGGTGACCCTCCAGACACGGATTTGGGTTTCCCCCTTAACGAGTATCTGTTCCCCATAGACTATAATGGGGTTCGAAACCCGTTCGAACACACGAACATTGAGCGGCTGTTCGAATCGAATTTCGAACCTCGAACATTTTAGTGTTCGCTCATCTCTAATAGTCATCAGAATTGAATAGACCAAAATGCTTTGACATACAGTTGTTGGTCAACACTTAAAGTGAACAAATGTCCTGAATAGGTGCATCAAACGATTGATGTGAAACATCTCATCTTCTCACCTCTATAGTAAGAAAACAAAACTCTAAATCTGAGAATTAGAAAGCACACATCCTGTATAGGTGTTAAGAGATATGATAACTAGAGATGAGCGAACACTAAAATGTTCGAGGTTCGAAATTCGATTCGAATAGCCGCTCACTGTTCGAGTGTTTGAACAGGTTTCGAACCCCATTATAGTCTATGGGGAACATATACTCGTTAAGGGGGAAACCCAAATCTGTGTCTGGAGGGTCACCAAGTCCACTATGACACCCCAGGAAATGATACCAACACCCTGGAATGACACTGGGACAGCAGGGGAAGCATGTCTGGGGGCATAAAAGTCACTTTATTTCATGGAAATCCCTGTCAGCTTACGATTTCCGCAAGCTAACTTTTTCCCATAGGAATGCATTGGACAGCGCTGATTGGCCAGAGTACGGAATTCGACCAATCAGCGCTGGCTCTGCTGGAGGAAGCGGAGTCTAAGATCGCTCCACACCAGTCTCCATTCAGGTCCGACCTTAGACTCCGCCTCTTCCGGCAGAGCCAGCGCTGATTGGCCGAAGGCTGGCCAATGCATTCCTATGGGTATGCAGAGACTTAGCAGTGTTGAGCCAGTTCTGCTCAACTACACCGTGTGCCGGTCAGCCCATCAGATGTAGCAGAGCCGAGGGTGCACTAGAACCCTTATGCACACTCGGCTCTGCTACATCAGATGTAGCAGTGCCGAGGGTGCACTGGAACCCCTGTGCACATTCAGCTCACGCTAATAGAATGCATTGGCCAGCGCTGATTGGCCAATGCATTCTATTAGCCTGATGAAGCAGAGCTGAATGTGTGTGCTTAGCTCAACTACTCCACCGGCGTAGTTGAGCTAAGCACACACATTCAGCTCTACTTCATCGGGCTAATAGAATGCATTGGCCAGCGCTGATTGGCCAGAGTACGGAATTCGACCAATCAGCGCTGGCTCTGCTGTAGCAGATGATGATGTATCTGATGTAGCAGAGCCGAGTGTGCATAAGGGTTCTAGTGCACCCTCGGCTCTGCTACATCTGATGGGCTGACCGGCACATGGTGTAGTTGAGCAGAACTGACTCAACACTGCTAAGTCTCTGCATTCCCATAGGAATGCATTGGCCAGCCTTCGGCCAATCAGCGCTGGCTCTGCCAGAGGAGGCGGAGTCTAAGGTTGGACCTGAATGGAGACTGGTGTGGAGCGATCTTAGACTCCACCTCCTCCAGCAGAGCCAGCGCTGATTGGTCAAATTCCGTACTCTGGCCAATCAGCGCTGGCCAATGCATTCTATTAGCCCGATGAAGTAGAGCTGAATGTGTGTGCTTAGCTCAACTACGCCGGTGGAGTAGTTGAGCTAAGCACACACATTCAGCTCTGCTTCATCAGGCTAATAGAATGCATTGGCCAATCAGCGCTGGCCAATGCATTCTATTAGTGTGAGCTGAGTGTGCACAGGAGTTCCAGTGCACCCTCGGCTCTGCTACATCTGATGTAGCAGAGCCGAGTGTGCATAAGGGTTCTAGTGCACCCTCGGCTCTGCTACATCTGATGGGCTGACCGGCACACGGTGTAGTTGAGCAGAACTGGCTCAACACTGCTAAGTCTCTGCATACCTATAGGAATGCATTGGCCAGCCTTCGGCCAATCAGTGCTGGCTCTGCCGGAGGAGGCGGAGTCTAAGGTCGGACCTGAATGGAGACTGGTGTGGCGCGATCTTAGACTCCGCCTCCTCCAGCAGAGCCAGCGCTGATTGGTCGAATTCCGTACTCTGGCCAATCAGCGCTGTCCAATGCATTCCTATGGGAAAAAGTTTATCTCACAAAAATCACAATTACACACCCGATAGAGCCCCAAAAAGTTATTTTTAATAACATTCCTACCTAAAAAAAAGGTTATCCCTAGCTATCCCTACCTGTACAGCTATCCCTGTCTCATAGTCACAAAGTTCACATTCTCATATGACCCGGATTTGAAATCCACTATTTGTCTAAAATGGAGGTCACCTGATTTCGGCAGCCAATGACTTTTTCCGATTTTTTTCAATGCCTCCAGTGTCGTAGTTCCTGTCCTGTTATTGGTGCAAAAAAAGCGCCAGGGAAGGTGGGAGGGGAATTTTTTTGGAGTTTGCCACGTGATGTTCGATTCGAATCGAACACATCGAACAGCCTGATATCCGTTCGAACATGTGTTCGATAGAACACTGTTCGCTCATCTCTAATGATAACATATAGAAAAGTTCTTGTATCCATCATGAGGGATGGGACACGTTTTGGAAGCCTATACAGTAGAAAGATGACAAGAACACCATTTCATCTTATGATAATCCTCATATTGTAATTCACCCCAATCATCGAGTAACATTTGAAATTTAAATTGTATGCTTAAATGTAGTAACATTTAGAGTAAAGCCATAGTATTTCACCTGTGGCAAGTTATTACAGTACATGCTGTATATCTTTTCCAATGAAAAGAAAAATACTGTAAAATAATGGCAGGCTATGCAATCGAAGTATATTTTGTCTTTCTGAAAAATAACATATACTATTCTGCCTTTTGAGCTAACATTTTTTACTTTAATATGATAAGATCTAAGCTAGAGCCATAACATTGTACTTGTGTCAAGCTTATAAAGCCATGGTGTTTCACAATACATGCTGTACATACTTTCCAATGAAAAGGTTAATACTGATTTCACATTTAATATTTAGTTTAGTATTTTCATGTTTATTAATGGTGTGCTATGCTCTAGAAGGTTTTTTTTAGAGAAAATCAAATACTAGTCTACCTTTTGAGCTGATATTTTGTGTTTTATATAAGACTAGCCTCTGCTCACAACTTCATCAATAATCCGCCTATATTCATCAAATTGCTGCCGTCGATGGTTTGCCTGCCCCAGCGTTTCGGCAGCTCTTAAGCTGTAGCGCTGTAGTGTGTTGCTCACACTGTGCCTGTGATTGTTCCAGCATCTCAGCAGCTCTTTCAGATGCCATATAATGAGTGTGTTGTTGGTGTTGATGATCCGCCTGCTTTGCAGTTCTTAAGTTGACTTGCCGCTGAACTCATTTCTCGTGCTGTGCCCGTGATTGTTCCAGCATCTCAGCAACTCACTGGGACGCCATGTAATGAGCGGGTTGTTGGCGCCGATGATCCCCCCTCAGCTCCACTTGAGGAGAATGCTGTGACTTCGGGCTGCCTTCATAGCTCTCATTGTTTTAGAATTCTGCAACAAATTAGATTTTCTTTTTCCCAGCATGTTTAAATGTAGCAAACTGCAAATTTGGAATAAAGATGTTTTCCAATCCAGTGTGTCAGCATGTTGCCTGGAGCTGATCAGATAATATGCAAATGTGTGTACACAATCCACTGAGGATTAGCGTGTGTTTACACAGAGAGATAACAGACCTGAGACCTGAGATAAGCTGCTGCAAGAGCAGAGTAATATAGTATGTGAACATAAATTCATAACAGTCATGAAGCCATGTCATTTACTGGGTTAAAAAGTAGCCTATGTTTTAATCGAGGTTACAAATTATTTATGTGCAGAATTTCATTCAAATCCGTTCAGCCGTTTTTGTGTGATTGAGGAACAAACATCCAAACACACAAACACACACACAAACACACACTTTCACATTATTATTATAATATTAGTAGGAATTAGTAGGATGTAAGCTAGAGCCATAAAATTGTACCTGTGTCAACTGTGGTGTAACTAAAGTCTTGTGGGTTCCAGTGCATTCTTTTGTCCGGGCCCTCTACTTCATCCTTACAGTGAATTCTTAATAGTCATGGTTACAGGGCTAAGGAGTTTATCAACCTTAGCATGGTTAGGGCAATCTGTGGGTCTCCTTGGCTTATGGGCCAGATGAAAGCTGCAATCTCAATACTGATGCCAGTGCTTATGGGCCCCCTAAGGCTTCTGGGCCCCGATGCAACTGAACCTTCTGCACCCTCTCAAGTTATGCCCCTGTGCGTCAAGCATTTAAAGTCATGATGTTTTACAGTTCATGTTCCTTGACAGTGAAAGTGTTAATACTGTACTCATCTTTACTAATTGTGTGCTATGCCCTAGAAATATATTTTGTTTTAGTAAAAAAAAAAAAACCATAAACTGCCTTTTACTCTGCAGTTTTACTCACTATTGTGAAAAACAGCCATATAATAGTCATCTTCACATCTGTATGATTTTTCAAGCTTAAAAACAAAGAACAAAATCACTATTCACCCAATCCACATAGAAGGGAAATATTTGACTTGGAGCTGTGGAACTTGTCTAAACTCCAAGACAAACTTTCTCTGGCACCAGTATTACCCAATTTTAATGCTGAAAGTGGTTCCCCATTTGCAAAAGTTCAGTTTCCAAGAGCCAAGCTGTGAATTATGCTAAGGGCTTTGCGTAGCAGTTGGTCTTTTGCCGATGAATGCAGAAGCTGAATATGATTCAGAAGTGGAGGGATTATCATAGAAGGTCAGACTAATTAAATCTGAAGAAGTCACCAGAGAGCCCAAAGCTTCCAAACATAATATCTTCAAAGCATAGACACATGCAGGGTTTGATAAGAAAGAAGGTCACCTCAAACCTTTCATTTGTCAGTATAATGATAACAGACACAAGGATATCCTACACACTACATTATTGAGGCTTACAAACTGTATTTACAAAGTTTTGAAGTTTCCATTGTTTATGAAGATATAGATTTAGATTATGAATTACAATTCATACTATAGTTCATACTACTAGACATTTAAATAACAATGTTTAAAGGTATAGTCCTTTATGTAAAAATTCAAGAATCATATAATAAAGCATACAATATGTGATGTTGCAAGCTTACAGCCAGTGATAATATGTCAGGGATGCCATAAAAATATCTTGGATAGACCAAGCCTTAAAAGAGATTACCACTGATGTATGGCAGAAATGTTTGTATGTTGCTTATACTGCAGCGAATGAAGGCCATATTACTGTCTAATACAAAGCCATATGGCCACAGTGAGTTGACAAACAGGCTCCGTCGGGTGTTGTATGTATAGAGATATTATTCCCTTGAACAGTGCTTCTAGGAGAAAATACTGCACATATGGAAAATTCTAATGAGGTGGGCAACAATTTTTTATTGATGTATTTATACAGAAAATCCGAGGCGTTCACAGATACAGTAGAGGCATCTCATTGCTGTCATGTTACAAAACTGTAATACAGATACTAGAAAAACTCGAGTGGATGCTGGAGCTCACTGGACTCAAGGGTCACATGAGAACTGAAAACTTAAGTTTTATAAATAAACCAGCCTTATAGTCTTTTCCCTTGTTATACTTGTAGTAGCTACAAGAAATGGCAAACCAGACTAAAGTGTCTACAGTCAGTTAAAGCTATCGTTACCATTTTTTCAAGCAATATAAATGGGTAGGAGCTAGGGTTGAGCGATCGAGATCAGAAAAGATCGGATTCCGATCGGCGATCGAGTAAATTTCACGTTCGTAATCGGAATTCCAAGCCCGATCATTTTAGGCAGGATCGAGGTCGGAGGTTATTTCCCACAATGCTTTGCTACTGGCCAAGCATTGTGGGAAAAGCTAACAATGTTAGGAATGAATGGATGCCCCTTTACCCCCTGCGTGCTGGCTGCTCCCATTCATTCAGTTTCCTCCCTGCTATGCCGTAGGAATGAATCTACGCAGCCGGCGTGCAGGGGGTTAAGCGGCCGGATTCCATCACAGGCTGTGTGCCAGCGGCATCCATTCATTACTATACTTATCAGCTCTGCTACAACTGAGAACTACATCTCAGATGTAGCAGAACTGAGTATACGAAAAAGAGTCGATAGACAAGTCCACTTACCTCTGCCACTCCCCGTCTGTTCTCTTCTCGCCTCTTCTCTGTCTGTGCACGCCCCTAGCTCTCAGGTTACTGTTACAGACCTAGGAAGAAGGCAGGGTTTGTGGTTTAGGAAATTGTGGGTGGGTACTGTACCCACCCACACTCTCCTAAGCCACAACAAGCCCCGTCTACTCCCAGCATCAGTAATACTAGCCTGGGAGGTGGGGGCACATACGGTGCTCTGAAGACATGTGCAGTAGAAAGAAGAGGAGTGAGAGCAGCGTGGATCGGTAGCAGCAGCTGGTAAGTAGATAACAGGGGGGACTTAGGTAGCTGGGGGATTTTTTAATCACCACACAGCATGGATTCTAACAATTAAAGCGTCCACCAGGCGTCCACCATAGCCACTGGGTGTCTGCTGTTTTATACAGCAGACATCTGATGCTAATGCTGCAATCAGTGCCAACACTGCTCACAAGCATTTACTTCTCTGGTGCCTCGGTCAAAGCTGACCAAAGTGCCATTTTTCTGGGCATCACCAGCAGCCAGAGCAAGCTCTGGGGCCAGCATCCTGTTTCCATAATTCAGACCTCGTGACTCCAGATCAGTCTTAGAGCCAGTGGTGTAAATAGCGGGGTAGCAGCAGTAGCCGTTGTGGAAGTGGAAGCGGCTGTGATCAGAAGCAGGGGTCATATATTAGAGATATATTGAGACATATATAGAGACATATTGAGAGATAAATGGATACAAAGCGTACAAACGCTGTGCCTGGGCCATAAGTGTTTGTATACAGCCCTGTATAAAGCTATTCCTAGGTTATTTCATCATTTAATTTTCTCATAATGCAAAAGTAATAACCATATGTCAAAGATTTAGTAAATTTTGTTAGACGATGATTCTAATAGCTAATCTGAATTCTTGTATTTTTAATGCATCTCTGAAGATGGATCCTACCTGCTGCAGACATAACCTTCATACTGAGATAAGGTATAGTCTATATTAATTATTACATGCAAGATGGACAGATAGCTCCCTATTCATGACAAGCTCACCTCACAGGTGTTACAAAGACTACACTGCTTTTTACAATTCTCTTAGGTAAAGTCCTTGGCAAAGAAGAAATAAATGTAAAACAGTATTTCTTTACATTATAGCTGAAATAAAACAGTATAAATTGTCGTGATCTCATTGCTACAAGATATTAACTATAAACCATTCAAATCGATCTTCATACAGTATTATTTTTAAAGTTCTTATAAAATACTGTTCCTGTAGAAGTATTTATATATTTCATTGTTTTTGAGCCCATTTCTAGGTTCATACATCTAAAGATGTTTCAAGATAAAATATGAAAAGCAAGAATTACTCTACAAATGAGTACTATGTAGAGAGCATACATTCAAGGAAATGGTATAGAGTACATCCATTAGCCTGCAATAACCAAAGCAGGGTTTCAGCGCAGACTGGAGACTAAGAAGAAATTCATTTGGAACAATCACATAGAGCTACCATGACAAACAGAGGAAAGTGACGGTCAGGTGTCAGCTGCTTTGTTCCTCTCCCACTTTTTCTATAGATATTAGTGAATAAAATTGAAGCCTTTTGATAAACACATCAGATACATATGTGTCCTCATCAAGGTTAGGGACACTGCACCTTAACTAAAGTAAAAATAAGCTGTGTATTGCAATGGGTGTGGGTCGACTGTGGTACTAAACTTTGGCTTGTGGCTACATCTGAGGGCGACGGGTAAGTGGTACTCTGGCCTTCACCTTATAATCCCTGTATGGGAATCAGGTATGTTCTGCAGGGAACCGTCACTACTTCTAGAATTAGTCTAATTTTCGTGGTAACTGACCAATGCAGGTTAAGAGACATGTTCAATGGACAACTTGAGTTAACTTTTTGTATTACTTTACTTTGCTACTAGACCGCCAATATGCTAATACTATACTGAACCAAGACAGAAGGGAACAATCTCCTTCATGTCCATCTCCTAAAATTGTCTATGCAGCAAACCACAACCATTTTAGGTTTATTACAGCTTTAATAGTGGCATTAGAATAAATAAATGCATTATAGTTTATTTTGCTTTCATTAGTAACAAATGATACATCATAGAATTCCATCAATACCTGCTTTAACTTATGAACAGAGAAGACTAAGACACAAAATCTTTGCCTCATTCTGATAATGAAGCAAGTTGCTTTATATGGTATCTACTTGACACTTGAATAAAGTTGTTGGAAGATCGCATAAATACAAAGCTATGAATACATTTATGTAGGCTCTGTTAACAGCGATTTTCATCATAAAAGAAAAACAACACATTATAGAATCTGTCATACAATTGCTGCACATGATTGATCCCATTGACTTATAATTCTGTTTAGGTGTCCTTTATTTTGACAAAAAACATTAGAATTAAAAGACCACTTTTGTGTTTGCTTTGTGTCTTTTATTTTAAATGTGCTTCGTACTAGAATATAGAAAGAGAATGTGTTTTTTGCCTAGAGCTGAGGCTTTCAAATGTGAGCGGAAGAGCTTGTGGCCAAAGGATATCATAGCCATTATTGGACAAATTATTATACGCCAAATGCATTGGTGATACTGATGAACCATCCATAAGAGAGATCATTAGCGTCTAATCTGTAGGGATCTGACACCCAGACCCATTGTTCCGGCTGCCTCCAAGTGCTAGAAGCTACAGCAACCAATGTGGAAAGAAAGATGCCTGCTCCTATTCAAGTAACAGGAGAAGAACTGCAGACCCATCCATTGTATAGCGGTAACCCTTCACTCCCATTACTGGAATAGAAGCAGCCTAGTTCTACTTTCAACAGATCTGTGTGGGGACTTGGTTTCACAAATCAGATAATGATGACGTAACTTGTGAATACTGTAGGTCAACAGTATCAAAAATGTATTTGGGGCAGGGAAAACACATTTAATGGGTATGTACACAATATTATTTTCTGTAAGGGAACTGTACACAATAATAGAAATGTACATAATATTTTCTGTAAAGGATCTGTGTACTACTAATACAGTAACTTCCCTGGGAATTAGTACATGCTAGGCTATATTTCTAAAACTATCACTACAAGAGAGGGAAACCTCTGAAGATTCCTTTCGTTATAGGTTTGAGTGTTTTGGTCCTATGATTCGTGATGAGTCCAAATAAATTTGTTATGAATCATAGTTTAAATTGACTTAAAAGATAGTGTATGACACTGTCAGGGCTCCCAGGACTCTGCCAATCCCACTTTCATCTCTCCGAAGCAAACACAGTAATGGGCACATATATGTGTATGGGAAATCGGATGGATTCAAACTACTTGTTTAACCATACACAGTGCTGCCACTTTTTTACACCTCTTAAAATGAGAGACATTCTACTGAACTCATTTTGGGAGAAGATATCTGCAGTTTTTTTTATACACACAGTGATTATACTGGAGAAAGTTTTTACGTTAGCCACTTTTGTGGGTTTGTAATTGTAGCAAGTTACCCTTTTTGGGACCAGAATGCCAAATGTCATTGGTACTGAAAAAAGAGTCTTTATTTGTTTTATTTTTTATTATGAAAACAGTGAGCAGCAGCAAGCGGCACCTACAGAATTTGAAGAAAAAATTGTGGTAGGCTGACTGCCTGGTTAAAAAGGCAAGAAAAGGTTTTTTAAAAAAAACAGCAGAAATGATCCATTTAGGCCAAGTTCACACTGGGATTTTTGGTCCGGCTCAAAAAAACGCCTCCCATTGAAATCAATGGGAGCCAGTTATTTCCTTTCTTCAGGTGGATTCCACAGCTGAATCAGCCGCGGACGTCCACCTTGTGACACTCCTTCCCGACTAGGCCCATTCATTTCACTGTATGTTAAAGATATACACTACTGTAAACAATGGTTAGCAAAATTCAATTTGGCACTCAAAGAGTGATCTAACCAGTCAGACTGTATGTAAGAGAATTGACAGTCATAACGCAGTGTACAGTTTGTTCCCTGAAATTCATGTGATCTCTCAGACTCTATCAATCTGTCTAAATTAAAGAGGACCTTTCACCACCTTCAACAAGTCTAGCTCTTAGAGTCGTTTAATAGGTGCTGCTCCACTGATTCT
This sequence comes from Leptodactylus fuscus, assembly GCF_031893055.1. NCBI lineage: Eukaryota > Metazoa > Chordata > Amphibia > Anura > Leptodactylidae > Leptodactylus > Leptodactylus fuscus. Next base: position 153,553,935 of record NC_134266.1, on the reverse strand, counting down.
GGAACAATCAACTTTTTTTTCCATCCCCACCATTCATGAGCAATCACTGTTCTTAGTTTTGGTACCTCATATGCTAATTAGGCTCTGTACTGTCAGAAGGGTAGTATCAGGAAGGACCAGATAAGGGGTGTGATTTTGAGCATTGAGACGGGCTGTCTCTAATTGGAGCTCTGAATTATGCTCACTTGTCTGCATAGTTTTCAGGTACCATGTCCCATTGGCAAAGCCCTTGAGGTGCCAAAATAGTGGAAACCCCCCAAAGTGACCTTTTTTTGGAAACTAGAGCACTTAAAGAATTTATCGAGAGGTATAATGAGTACTTTGACCTTACAGGTGTTTCAAAGCATTGGGCTATGAAAATGGAAAATGACATTCTTATGTATAAAATTTGCTTTAACCCAAAATATTTCATTTACAAGGCATTACAGGGTAAATTCCACCCCCCCCCAAATTTGTTAAAGAGGACCTTTCATCAGATCGGACATATGCAGTTTTATATACTGCTGGAAAGCTGATAGTGCGCTGAATTCAGCGCACTGTCGGCTTTCCCGATTTGTGCCCAGTGTAAAGCGCAATCGGTCCCGGTACCATAGCGCTTTACAGTCAGAAGGGCGTTTCTGACGGTTAGCCAGGGACGCCCTTCTGCCCAGCAGCGCCTATCGCTCTGTGCTGTGGAGTGGGGAGGAACGCCCCCTCCCTCTGCTCACACAGCTCATCCATAGACGAGTATTATCAGGAGCGGGAGGGGGGAGTTACTCCCCGCTCCACAGTACAGCGCGATAGGCGCTGCTGGGCAGAAGGGCGTCCCTGGCTAAGTGTCAGAAACGCCCTTCTGACTGTAAAGCGCTATGGTACCGGGACCGATAGCGCTTTACCCAGGGCACAGATCGGGAAAGCCACTGTCAGCACACTGTCAGCTTTCCAGCAGTATATAAAACTGCATATGCCCGATCTGATGAAAGGTCCTCTTTAAGCAATTTCTTCCCACTATAGAAATGCCCCACTTGTGGATATACATTTCTGTATTGACACACAGCAGGGTGCTAAGGTTTTCAGATGGCAGATTTGGCAGATTTTACTGAAATTGATCTAAGGCACCATGTTGCATGTACTGAGCCTCTGAGGTACCAGTGCAGTAGAAAGCCCCAAAAAACTACCTTATTTTGAAAACTAGACCCCTTGTGGAATTTATTGAGCACAGTCAGCATTTTGTTCCCACAGATGTTTCATTGAATTTAGTACCGATGGAATGTGAAAATGAAAAATTCCTTTTTCTCCAACAATATGTCACATTGGGCCAAATTTCTCATTTTCACAAAAGGTTAAAGGAGAAAAATCATCCCACAGTTTGTTACACCATTACCCCATATGTGATCTTAAAATCCAGTATGAGTACATGTTGGAGCTTGAAACGGAAAGAGTGCTATTTGGCTTTTAGAGGTGAAATTTTGCTGGAATTGTTTTTGGGTGTCATGTCTCATTTGCTGACTCGTTAGATACCAGTGCAATAGAAAACTCTAAAACATGACACCATTATGGAGACTACACCCCTCAAGGAAATTATCAAAGTCTATGCTAACGAGTGATTATGAAGATAATCTTGTTTCCCTTAGTCCTAACAGCGGCACAATGTGGGGTATTTCTGCCCCTGTGTGCTGGTAGGACAGGCGGATATTTAATTAGCCAATCAAATGCGTGGCAGGCCCTATAAGAGGGCACAAGAACCTCCCCTCTGCGTGTAAATACAAAAGTACCTCCATTACATTTATATACAGTTTTATACATAAGATATGATTCCCAGGGTGGGAAATCTTGTGCCGCTGTTAGGACTAAGGGAAACAAGATTATCTTCATAATCACTCGTTCCCTGTCGTCCTCAACAGCGGCACAATGTGGGGATATAGCAAGCAGGTCCCCAAGATGGGTGGGACAAACCCATGACCGAACTTAAACTGGTCTGGGCAAAGGCAGTGGAATCTGCCACTTGGTCCTTCAGGCGGTAATGCCGAATGAAGGTGGATTCAGATGCCCAAGAGGCAGCTGCATATATTTGGTCCACAGACAAAGCACTTCTTTCTGCCCGTGAAGTGGACACTGCCCTGGTTGAATGGGCATGAAGGAAAGATGGAGCCGACAGCCCTTGGGCGGTATAGGCGACTCTAATAGTCTCGGTAACCCACCGGGATATTGTAGCTTTGGCGGCTTTGGCGCCCTTGTTTTTCCCCGTGTAGCTGACCAACAGGTTTTCAGTCCACCTAAAGGGGCGAGTGCGCTGCAAGTAGATCTGCAGGCATCTAACCACATCCAGCTTGTGCCATCTTTCTTCTTCAGCAGAAGAAGGGAACGGAAAAAATACTGGAAGGGAAATCAGTTGGTTCCTGTTTACAGCAGATGGCACCTTGGGACGAAACCCAGGGAGGAACCTAAGCTGTACATGGTCAGAGAAAAAGGTGGTATATGGCTCCTCAGCGGACAAAGCTTGTAGTTCACTAACGCGTTTGGCAGGTGTGACTGCCAATAGCAGCGCCATTTTGCCGGTTAGCGACTTGAGGGAGACCTCTTCCAGAGGTTCAAATGGCTGGCCACATAGGGCGTTCAGGACCGGAATAAGGTCCCATTGGTGGACAGGGGTGTTTACCACCGGTCTCAGCCTAGTTGCCCCTTTAATAAAGGTGCTCACTAAAGGATCCTGAGACAAACGCCTCCCCAGATAGGCGGACAGGGCCGCTACGTGTACCTTGAGTGTGGCCGCAGCAAGACCTCTGTCTAGTCCGTCTTGAAGGAAGTCCAGGATCGCCTCCGTAGGGGGATCGGTGGAGTCCACTTGATGCTGCAGACACCAGGCATTAAAGATGTTACCTATTCGACGGTAGTTCCTGTTAGTCGAATCTGCTCTGGCGCTGGATAGGGTCTTCAAGACGGCTTGTGACAGTCCTCTATTTCTCAATAGGGACTGGTCAACCTCCAGGCTGTCAGGTTGAGTCTCCTCAGATCCTGGCATCTCAGCTCTCCTTGGGTTACCAGGTCTGGGAGTGGGGGAAGCCTCCAATATATGCCCTGACTCATTTGTATGAGCTGAGCAAACCAAGCCCTTTTTGGCCAGAACGGGATTATGGCTATTCCTGAGGCTTGGTCCTGTCTTATTTTTATCAATACCTTCGGTATGATTGGAATTGGAGGGAATATGTAAAACAGCCTGAACCTCCATGGGATGGACAGGGCATCCACCGCCAAGGGATTGTCCTCCTGGTACAGAGAGCAGAAGGTCCCCACCTTGGCATTGAGTCGGGTAGCCATAAGATCGACCTCCGGGAGACCCCATCTCTGGACGATCTGTTGAAATACGTCTGGATTGAGAGACCATTCTCCTGATACGGTAATACCCTGACTCAGCTGATCCGCTACTATGTTCAGGGAGCCCTTTATGTGAACAGCGGATAACTGGACCAGATTCTTCTCCGCCTAGGCAAATATGAGATTCGTCTCTCTCAGCAAGGTTGGTGACCTGGTGCCCCCTTGTTTATATAGACTACCACCGTCATATTGTCTGACCGGTTTTTGACAGACTTTCCTTTCAATTCTGGGGCAAAGTGTACTAGGGCCAGGTACACTGCTCTGAGTTCCTTGAGATTGGATGACCCCAGCTCCGGACATCTCCATCGTCCTTGTACAGTTTTGTCTTGACAATGGGCTCCCCATCCCCACTGGGATGCATCTGTTGTCAACAGGGTCCACACTGTCGGGACCGTGGACCTTCCGTCTTTCAGGTGTATCCACCATCTGAGGGAAAGACGGGTAGCGGGAGAAAGGCAGATCTTCTTGTGCAATCCCCGTGGAGACCTGTTCCAGGTTCTCAACACTTCCATCTGCAGGGGACGCAAATGCCATAAAGTCCAAGGCACCGCCCTGGCCGAGGATGACATCAGGCCCAGGACTCTCATGGTGGTCCGGATGGTTACCTGCCGAGTGCGCAATAGGAATCGTGCACTGGCTTGGATTTTTTCCTTCCTTGGACTGGAGAGGAAGATCTGCATCGCTTCTGAATCCACTATAAATCCGAGGAATTTTCTTCAGGTGGATGGAACGATTTCGGACTTCTCCCAATTGATAATCCTAACTCCTGTAGGAAGTTGATGGCAAGGTTGAGCTGCTGGAGGAGGGCAGCAGGAGACTGAGCTTTCAGTAGCCAGTCATCTAGATAAGGGACGATGAAAAGACCCTGAAGTCTGAGGGCCGCGGCGACCGGAGAAATCACCTTGGTGAATACCAGTGGGGCGGATGTGATGCTGAATGGCAGAGCTGTGAATTGATAGTGCTCCCTGTGGCCGGCCATAGCGACGGCAATCCTGAGGAACTTCCTGTGGAAATGAGCAATGGGGACATGTAGATAGGCGTCCTTCAAATCGAGGGTAACCATCACCTCTCCTGGCTGAAGAAACACAGCCACAGAATCCACGGTTTCCATTCGAAATGACCTCTTCCTGATAAACCAATTGAGGTACCTCAGATCTATTATCATCCTCCAGCCCCCGGTGAACTTGGGGACCAGAAAGACGGGGGAGTAGACTCCCAGACCGAGGTCTGAGGCTGGTACCTTCTCCAGGGCGCCCTTGGTAACATATTCGGCAACCAAGGCTTCTAGACTGGCCTGCTGAGAAGGTGGAAGAGTTTGGGTGGAAACGAACCGATCTGGAGGTGGAAGATGAAAGTCGATGTGATACCCGTGTTGTATGATCTTCAACACCCATGGGTCTTGGATATGGGTGAACCATGCTCTGGAAAAGGAGGAAAGACATCCTCCCACAGGAAGGGGGGCCACAGGGAGCTGCCCCACGTCAAAACTCAGGCTTCCTCTTGGTGTCCTCCTTGGAAGCGCCACGACCAGCTCCCCTAGGGCGATATCTAAAACGCCGTTGTTGGGAAGGGCGTCTATAATTAGAGGAAGAACCTCTGCCTCTAGAGGGAGCACGTCTGCCCCTGGATGCTTGAGGTAGGGACCTTCCCCTACCTTCAGCTAATCCCTCCATAATGGCGTCTAAGCTTTGGCCAGACACCCTTCCCGGCTCAAAGGGGAGAGCACAGAGTGCTGCTTTAGACGCAAAATCTGCCCGCCAAGGCTTTAGCCAAAGGGGTCTACGGGCCGCAGTAGACAACACCATAGATTTGGCGGAGATTTTTAATTGATGGCAGGAGGATTCCGCCAAATAATCTGCAGCCCTATGAACTCTTTTCATAGAGGCCAGAATCTCATCTCTGTCTACGCCCAAGTCTATATCCCGCTCCAAGGCGGCTAAGCAGTTGCGCAAAAAGTCACCAACCATAGAGGAGGCTATGGCCACAGAGGCTTGCGCGGAGGAAGCTGAGTAGACCTTCTTCAGAACGGAGTCCGCCCTACGATCCAGAGGGTCCTGAAGATTTGAACCATCTTCCAAGGGCACCAGGGTTCTGCGGGACAGCTTTGCTACGGCCAAATCCACCTTCGGGGGAGGCCCCCAGGAATCCCACTGGGTAGTGTTAACAGGAAACAAACTCTTGAAGATCCTGGAAAGCGAATGTCCTTTCTCTGGCTGTTTCCACTGCTGCGCCATAAGGTCGGTCAGCGTGGCGTCCGCATGGAAGGCAATATGTCCCCCAGAGGCAGACGTGGAGGCTTCCCCGTCAACATCTCGGCCCACTGTAGACCGGATGGACTTCAGCAGCCTGCCCGTTTGTTCATAATGGAACGCAGTTCTGCTGGAATAACTGAGTCGTCCTCGGAGGAATCATCCTCTGCCACCCGCAGGTGTTACAAGGGGGGGGGGAGAGACGAGGAACGGAGCTCAGAGCATGGTCTCCTGGTGAGCTGAGACAAGGTGCAATGGATCCCTTTGAGGGAATCATCCTGCAAAACAAAAAGGAGAGTACAAGCAAGGGAAAAACTATTTACCCAAGCGATGCCCAAACTCACCATCTCCTTGACCCATGCCATCATATCTCTGGGAGAGGGCTCCACAGGTGGAGGACCTCTGCACCCGCGACAACGGGCCCACTCATAGCCTGAAAATAGGCAAGTTATAGGACCAGTAGTACCCCGCAGGGCACAACCTTTCAAGCCGCTACCTACCATCAGGGAGTGGTGTGTCGCAATCGAAGCAGGAAAGATGTTTCCTCTTGGAAGAGGTTTTCCTCCTACCATCCCCAGGAGGGGTAGTAGAGGATGATATATCCTACAGAGAGAGATAATAGACCATGCAACACTGTCACCATGACATCATACCAGCTTTTAAAAAAAGGGTAAATCTTACCAGGTCCTGTAGACCGGACAGCGAGGTGACGGATCTCAATAAAGTTTGCAAACTGGAAAAGAGTTCAAGATCAATGAACACCACAATCACACGCCTTCAGCAGATACTGCAGGAAGGTCTCTGACACCAGGCCAGCCAGCCTCTTAATTCTGGCCGGCTGGAAGTGGGCGGAGCCACAATCAAAGCAGGTGAGGCAACCTGCCCAGACAACTAACCCTGTAATCAGGGGTCTGCAAAGATATACATTCCCCCCCACCAAGAGGCCCTTAACACGGGCACTTACCCCCACATCTCCCCGTCTTTTCCGGCCTTTAATAAGGCCTGAATCTTCCCTGAGTGAGCGGCCGCCAGCGCCAGGCCGTTGCCATGGCGCTATGATACTTCCGGTGAAACCGGAAGTGCGCGCTTACAGCGGCCGGCGGGGAACAGGATACACAACAGTGTGGTTCCACCCGCCGGCAGTCCGCGCGGCCACCAGAGGCGGCATGCGGAGTCCCCGGACTCTCACCAAAATGTCAGGTAAGTCACAAGGAGCGGGGGAAGCGGAGGAGAGGGGGGGCAGGGGGGATAGAGGGGGGTAGCCACACATGGCTAACAAGCACCTTCTCCCCGCAGGGCACAGAAGGTGACAAGAAGAAAACAACCGCTCAGGAGGTGAGTGATCCTGCTGAGCTTCTCTAAGAGGACACAAGTCCTCCCACCTGTCCTCTGTCCACACAGGACAGAAAAAAACACGCAGAGGGGAGGTTCTTGTGCCCTCTTATAGGGCCTGCCACGCATTTGATTGGCTAATTAAATATCCGCCTGTCCTACCAGCACACAGGGGCAGAAATACCCCACATTGTGCCGCTGTTGAGGACGACAGGGAAACAGTTTGATTCCAAATCTGTTTCATAGATTTTATTTACATTGGGCAGTGAAATTGAAAAATTATACTTTTTGTACTAGAATGTTGCTTTAGCCACAATATTTTTTTTCATTTTTAGAAGGCGTTAAAGGAGAAAACATATCCAACAATTTGTTATGCAATTTCTTCTCACTACAGAAATACCCCACATTGGGAGGAAAACAGCTGTTTTGGCTCACAGTAGGGTACAGAAGGCAGTGAGTGTCATTAGGCTTTTGGTGGGCAGTATCATTTTCAGCTGCCATGACACATTTGTCCCTAAGGTGCTAATGCAGTGGAAAGTACCAAGAAGTGCCTTCATTTTGTTAACTGCAACCCTTAAAAGATATTAGTGACCATTTTGACCCCAGAGATGATTTTCTGAAAGAAATACTCTACACAAGGTGCAAAATTAAAATTTACATTTTCCCAAATAGACCATTTCAGTGCCCAATAGGTCATGCCCACCTCATGGAACTGTGAAAAGTTAGCTCTCCAGTTATTATGCTCTGTTTCCTGGTTTACTACATGGGTCCCTAATCTTCGTTTAATTATACCACAGGGCTCAGTAATGAGGAAGTACTGTGCACATTTGAGACCTAATTTGATATTTTACACTGCATTGGTGAGCAATTGTAGAGGATTTGAGACAAAATTTTAAAAAAATGAATCCCTATTTTAGAAGCATTCATACCCTTTGAGTATGGCATTATTTTAATCTCCATTAAGTATGCTCAGTGAAAAGTTAAAATTGCCATTTTCCAGAGATATACCATTTTAGTGCCCCGGTTGTATCAGCAGCGACACACACTTCAAAAACTGTTAAGCAGGATGTCTTTGCTACAACAACTTTTGGAGCGTTAGTCTCTGACAGAATTTGGGCACAACATAATGTGCAATGAAATGAAGTATTCCTGGAAAAATTGTCATTTTCACTCTGCACATCTGATGGTGCATTAATTGCTGAAAAATACAATATTGTAACACTTGGGGGTAAAAATGCTCACTGAATCCTGGGATAAATTCCTTGAGGGGTTTAGTTTCCAAAATAAGGTCACATGTCAGTGGATTCCATTTTCCTGGCAATTCAGGAACTCTGCAAAATTGGCATGATGTCCAAAAACCAAGCTATTTCCAAAATCCAAGACACGCGTTTCTCTTTTGCACTTTGCTTTGTGCCCAAACAGCAGTTTGTACCCACATATGGTAGTTAAGTGGGCACACCCAGTTTCTGTGTGTGCACCATGTTTCCACCGTACCAGTACACAGTAAGCAGGAAGTTCATTCAGGCAGTGATGTTCTATCAGAGTGGACATCGAAAATGGGTTAATAAAAATATCTTTTTTCAGCTTTTTGGAGTTAGAAAAACTTCAGTCCTTGACAGTTAATGCATTTTGAAAGCTAACCATATTTTTACAATGTCTGATGAAATTATTTGTGTTGGTCATGCACAATCCTGCTTAGATTAGGTATTGATCCTCAGTTGTTTTCTGGTTCATTAAGGTGAAAGGGAAAATCTAAGCTTTCAGCCTTTTCTTGACCATATTGATTTGTAAAACATAGATAAATACTGTTATCCTTGAATGATGGAAATGATCATTCATTTCTGAAGATCTTTAGTGCTTTAGGCCTGTAACTATTGTTTAAAAGCTGTGCTCCCTGGTGGTCTAGTTGACCCCTTAAACAACATGTATGTTACTATCAAGAAGTTGATAGTAACATACATGTTGTTTAAACAACAAAAAAAACTTCATTTCTTTTCAGAAATGAATAGTTTGGGCAAAAATAAAAATCATTTTGTAATTTATCTTGTTTAACAAATATGTTGCCTTCTCTATTCATGAAGATCAGTTACTTTTTATATTTTAGTCTATGATAAAGGGAGGAGTAGAAAGAGGCTACCGTAAAACACATAAAAACAACTGCTGATACTACACTGAGTGGGAGTTGCTCTCTTAATACTGCTATGCTAAAGATAAAAGGTAGAGATGAGCGAGTAGTGAAATATTCGAGATTCGATATTCGTTTCGAGTAGAGCCTCAATATTCGACTACTTGATCGAATATCGAATCCCATTACAGTCTATGGGAAAAAATCCTTGTTTCAGGGGAAACCACTATTCGACTAAAGGAGAGTCACCAAGTCCACAAGTAGCAGGAGGAGCACCCATTATAGTCTATGGGGTCCGTGTGCTTTAACTGCACAGCGCTTGCAGTTGCGCTGATATTCCGTTTGGGGGGGTCCTCCTGCAGACTCCTTCCAGACGGGAGGAAAGCGCTAATGTAAACCGGCCCTTACTTATCCTGCAAAACCAGCATTGATTGGCCGAATACTATACACTGTATGGCATTCGGCAAATCAATGCTGGTTCTGCAGCAGTCTTGTCTTTGCTAGTCAGGAGAGCTAGCAGCTTGCGTTTATGCGGGAGCTGACTTTTTCTCATAGGAATGCATTGACCAGCGTTGATTGGCCAGTGTACAGCATTCGGCCAATCAATGCTGGTAATGCCGGAGGCTCGTCTGTAAGGAAGCGGAGTCTAAGATCGGACCACAGCAGTCTCCATTGTGGTCCGATCTTAGACTCTGCCCCCTCACAGACGAGCCTCTGGTAGAACCAGCGTTGATTGGCCGAATTCTGTACACTGTACAGCATACAGCCAATCAACGCTGGTCAGTACATTCCGAGCTTATCCATTGGACCAACCTACATTAACAAGTTCCATTTAGCGGCTGAGCCTATCACCCTTATCTCCTATGTTGATGTATCACTAAAGACCTTGTTTGTTTTTGCTGACTACATTATAGTCTTGCACACAGGTTGCTTTCCTATGAGCCATTTCCTGTAAATTCCCTGGCACGGTTCACACACAGGTCAGACGTTATTCATTTAAAGGGGTTGTCCCATAACAACGATCCTATCTGTACTGCTAGTTTAAATACATTGCTTTATCAAAACTGCTTTGTTTGGCCACTATCTTAGTTTATTCACTTCATTGTTTACATGTGTTTCTGTGATAACGGGGCCCATTCTGAGCTTATCTTCTCAGTCCCCAAATGATGTAGCTGCCTGCTCTCGGGGTGAGGGTGGGGGGCGGAGGGAGGGGCTGAGTGCTGGGAGCAGCTCTGAGCTGTGTATGTCTCTGCCACAGACAAGCAATGGAGCTCCTCAGATAGGGGAGGGGGGAGGTGAGAGCTCTGGGATTTCTGAGCTCTTATCTCTTGCTATTCTACTTACCAGTTGGTTTAATTGAATTTAGATGATAAGGGCTGACATAGGGAGTCCGGTACCTCTGTATGTATTACAAACTGACTCAAATCCAGCTCTGTTACATCAACCTCTACATCACCTTCATACTGTGGTAATTCATTTACAACCAATCCCTCATTGCTGACTGCAAACATAGGACAATCCTACTGCAGAATCAGTGTTGATTTGCAAAGTATAGCATTCAGCAAATCAACGCTGGTACTGCAGCAGGCTTGTCTTTGCTAGTCGAGAGAGCTGGCAGCTTGTGCTTACGAGGGAGCTTACTTTTTCTAATAGGAATGCATTGACCAGCGTTGATTAGCCGAATGTTATACAGTGTACAGCATTTGGCCAATCAACGCTGGTTCTGCAGGAGGCTTGTCTGTGAGGAGGCGGAGTCTAAGATTGGACCACAACGGGGACTGCTGTGGTCCGATCTTAGACTCTGCCTCCTCACAGACGAGCCTCCGGCAGAACCAGCGTTGATTGGCCGAATGCTGTACACTGGCCAATCGACGCTGGTCAATGCATTCCTATGAGAAAAAGTAAGCTCCCGCATAAACGTAAGCTGCCAGATCTCCTGACTACCAAGGACGAACCTGCTGCAGAACCAGCGTTGATTTGCCGAATGCTGGTTCTGAATCGAATCTTTACTGCGAATGGCAATAGTATTCGAACGAGTACGAGTATTTTGAATACTGTAATATTCGTTCAAATACTTAATCGAATACTACTCGCTCATCTCTAATAAAAGGCAATAAATCAATTAATATCCTCATTTCCCTCCCATCTCCACAGAGATCTGCGTGAGCAGCATACGCTACTAAGTCTATAACAAGAAGATAAGAAGATAAGGATATATTATAAGTTTCTTATACTCACATATACAATTAATTTATGAAAAGTGGTTTATAACTGGAAGTACACTTAAAATCTTATAAACATCAGATTATTTTACTGAAAATATTCTGTATAATTTAAAAATAGTAGTTAAACTTTACTTTTCTAGTATGTTGTTTCATCTTAACAATAAGAGCTTGCAATAAATCTTTTATAGACTTATTAACAAGCTCGGATTGGTCCACGGGGGTACCTGTTGGCTCATGCATTTTTAATAGGCCAACAGCTTACTGACGGTTGATCCTGCTCACAGCAGCCTATTCCACTACCACTGAGTCACAGGACTCCTGGCAAGTAGTGGGCAGCTTCAAACAATGGAGCCTTGGGACATTTCTAATAATGATGGCCTATTGTTAGATCAGCTTTTCAGGGACAGCATCAGTAATATTAACAATTCCAGGAGCCGCACTATTATCTTTCCGTACAATGTGTAACAGTGGGTTTAAGTATGCAGTGGTGTACACAATATGTAACATGGCTCCTGACATGTTATTACCTGTAGCCATGCTGTTTTGGTACAGCTGACCTGCGGGGGTCGTGGCTGTCGGACCCACTCAGTTGTAATATAGGCTATCAGTATTAGAATGTTGAATAACTCATTTAAGTGTTTTTTTTTGTTTGTTTTTTGTTTGTTTGGTTTTTTTTTGGGGGGGGGGGGGGGTTCAGGTTATAAAGTGAAATGAATTTTTCTTATTGAGGCCAAATAAACATGGTCTACCATTTGGCAGAAAGTCATGGAAAAACCATTTAATATACGGGGCATAATGTATATTAGAGAGACAGACAGAACTCTGGGTGAGAGGAGGCACTGTGTGGGGTGCTGAAAGGGAGGCATAATACCATGTGGGGAGCCAAGGAAGGAGGTTTTATACCATTTGAGAGCCAATAAAGGGCTGTTCAGAGGGTGAGGCTCTGATTCGGCATTCTGCCACAAGAAGCTAGAGGGCCAGAAAATGAAGAGGAATCTAAGGAATTCCCCTTCATTTTCCACCATTTGAACAGTCCCTTACTCCTCTCTGACCTCCTCTGAGAACTACAACCCAAGAAGCCCCAGTTCCTCAGGACCTTCTGAGTGTTGTATTTTAATTCTTGCCAACCACTGTATTATTATGATTGACAGTGACTAATGGCTGAGAATACAATCTCCTCCTCTTAATCTCTAAGATGTTAATATAGACTGCACCTCTAAGTAGTATAGAGAAAATATGGGTTGTTCTACTAAGAGCAATGTTTTCCACCAACTGGAGTTTGCACTTTTATAGCCATTCTTGGCTTTGGCTCAAAAAACTGCAACAAAATCAGCAACAAAAAAGCTGCGTTTCTGCAACGTGGGGCCTTAGCCTTAAGTATGAATTACAATTTCAATTATTGTGACCTCAGTAATAATGTATCATAAAATTCTCTGCACAGCCTAATATGGAGGAATTCTTACGAATGGCCCACCAAATGATATCCACATGTCCTAGTAGAGTATATGGAAAGACAATGCTTGATAAGATATTCCCTTTAATATTAACTTTCAGTTACATTGTACAGTACATCTAGAATCTCTTTATAGGATGATAGTTTTATCAATATTGTTTCATAAGCCATATCATGAATGTTATGAAAGATTTAATTGAGCATTTTTCTCTTCCAAAGTATCTTTGGTTATAACTGAAATAATTTTTATTTTTTTTTTTTTTTTTTTTTTTTTTTTTTTTTACATTAACTAAAAGGCCTCTGCTTTGATCAGTTGAAATGCTGACAGGTATCCAAGTGTATAGCTCAGGGTAAAATAAATCTGCAGTTGTACTGCAGCGACTCTGTAAAGCTATATGCAGATGAGCTCATATTTAGACATTTCAGAAGGGATTAATGTGGAACAGCTACAGTACTTCTGAAGATGAGTTTCTCTCTAAGTAGGGAAATTCTAGTATATCAGACAACCATTTCTGCTATATTACGGACAGTAAATATCTTGGAGTACAGACTGGTAAGCAGGTTTTTCCTCTAAGGCATGAACTTAAGAAGCTCTGGATATCTACAACATGTCTAAAGAAAAAACAAAAAAAAATTGTTAAAGTTGATTTAGCATATTTTCTAAAATGTAATTTTTCTGATTATGCAAAAAAAGTTGCAAGGTTGCGGCTATGTGCTGGCACAGAGTTTATTGTTATATAATGATCAACTTTGTCATTTTTAATATGCTTTTAATTTAGTTTGTTTCATTAAAACACACATTAGCTGAGTCAATAAGGCTAAGACCCTACGTGGCCCTAACGCATTGCGATTCTACCCGCCATGCTTTGCACAGAAAGTTCACAGAAGTTTCCTCTGCTCACTTTCTGCTTCAATTATACTTATAGGAAAACCACCAGCGTTTCCATAGGTATAATTGACATGCTGCGATTTCCAAAACCACAATGGTTTTACAAATTGCAGTGTGTCCACTACGTGTATTTTACCGTAAAGTGGGGATTCGATTTGCGAACACAGGCTTATTTGAGGCCTCAGATTCAAAATGGCAGAAAACAACAGGAAGTGTCAGTTTTGGTATCATCTGTGTTGTTGTATTCTGACCCAAATTGTCAAACAGTGCACTTGATTGAAAACTGAAGCTTTCAACCTAACACTTTTGACCTGAGATGTTTCTTCAGGGAACCTGTTACCATGAAAATGCCTGTTATCTTCAAGTAGCAGGTTATAGAGCAGGAGCAGCTGCGCAGATTCATATATAGTTATCTGACAACCATCTCTGTATTCACAGTTCTAGAGGGGCTGCTGTCCTTTACTGTTAGATTATACTGAATCTTTTACAACATAACTATTTATCAATATATCTGATGCATAGTTGATACATGCAGACTACACTTCATATTCATAGTAATAGATTCTTTTTAACCCCTTCCCGACATTTGCTGTACCATTAGGGTCAGTTCACACAGAGTTTTTTGGCGAGGATTTTGATGCTGAATGCCTCAAAATCAGTCTCCAAAAAAGCCTCATAATAGAACTCAATTCATCCATCTTACAGTGGATGTTGGGTATTTAAATGCAGCTCAGTTCCGTAGTGGCTGCCGGGTCTCTGCTGTATTATAAAGCCAAGTATTAATGCCTGTAATCAAATCTGGTCAAGGTACCATTTTTTGGAGGATTGCCGGTCCCTTGAACGAGATCTGGGGCTGTTGATTCATTGCTATGACTGCCAGGAGTCTATTGAAGGCTCCCAGGCTTGTCTAGAATTAACTTCTAGTACAGGCTGCTCCATCCAGCCTGTAATAGAAGTGCCAGTAACTTTAAATGCATTGCAATTGGGTTCAAGGAATAAAAAATTTCAATCACCCCTCTTTACCTAGAACAAAGGTGTCATTTTGGCTGCACAGTGAATGCCATAAAAAATGAAGCCCTTAAGAAAGTCACACAAACACAGTTTTTTTTCTAATTCCACTCCATTCTGAATTTTTTTCCAGCTTCCCAGTATATCATACAGAATATTACATTTGTTCCATAAGCATTAAGCCCTCATATAGCTCTGTGAATGGAAAAATAAAGAAAAGTTGAGGTGTGGAAGGCTGGAAGTCAAAAAAGCAAATTGAAAATGCCTGCGGTGGGAATTACATAGTTCTTATTGATAAACATATGAAAAGGCAGTGAATGTGTTACTGTTAATAGTATGAATTACTGACTAGTTAAGCAATTAACTACAATGTCAGTGAGCAGGTACAAAAAAGCTGCAATTATGTAATTAGCATAGAAATTTATCAGACGATAAACGATAGAACTAAAAATTATCAACAAGTATGGATATCATTTATAGCATGTTACTAAACAATTCAGTTTCACTACTTCAAAACCTGATTTGAGTATTCAAGTCTCATTCATTATATATAAATAGATATAAGTGGTTATATATAAATATATATATATCAACAGAAGAAGATAGGAACTATAAAAAAGCCAGAACAGTTGCGGAAACACAACTGATTTTGTTGCAGATTTTGCTGTTTTTTTGTTTTTAAACAAACCAAAGCCGAGACTGAATTGAGCACAAGGTAGAAGTATATGTACTTCCTTTCTTTTTCCCATTGTTGTTGTAGCCAGTTTTTTGCTTTGGTTCAAAAAACCCGCAGCAAAATCTGCAACAAAAAAGCTGTGTTTCCACAATATGAGGCCTCAATCTAAATTACCGTATATACTTGAGTATAAGCCCAGTTTTTGTGCTGAAAAAGCCTCCCTCGGCTTATATTCAAGTCAGCAAAAAAATATTTATTTATTTATTTATTTTAGGAGGGGGGTGTATAGAATCAATTCAAAGTATAGAATCTCCCATAAAATAGTGCAAAAATTTAAAAAAAAAAATAAAAAAAAATAATAAAAGTTCTTAATCCCTCCTTTCCCTAGAATACATACAAAAGTTGAAAATGACTGTGATATAGGGTATCTGCAGTGTTCCTATTCCATCAGGAAGGGGTTAAGAGGAGCACTGCAGATACCCTATATTCAGTCAGGCTGAATTCCAAGTGGGGGAAGAAAAAACAGTCCTCAAGCTCAGCGAAGGGGCAGACAGACAACCAAAACACCCCCTCCCCTTCCCCAGCACCCAGCATCTACTGCACCCAAAAACTTTGACCGTTTTAATTTTTGAAATTTTCCAGTAGCTGCTGCATTCCCCCCCCCCCCCCCTCGGCTTATACTCGAGTCAAAAAGTTTTCCCAGTTTTTTGTGGTAAAATTAGGGGCCTCGGCTTATATTCGGGTCGGCTTATACTCGAGTATATACGGTAGTTAGATGTGTGATCTGCATAAAATTGACAGATACAAAAAAAATTCCTGAGACATTGCAAACGCCACAACCTAATGTCAAATAAAAATTACAGGGGCCTCCCCACACAACTTTTTAACATTCCATTTTACATGTAGGAGGACCAAAATATGGCCTAGTATGCACTCAACAGGAGTCAGCAACAAAACCGCCATTTAGTAAAAACAGTAAAAACAATTGTTGTCCTTTACCAGCTTCTATAAGATACAGATTTTTCTCATTATGCTTCATGATTTCAGTCGAGAGTAGATCATGACTGTCTTTATATTTTATTTTCGCTGTGCCGTAGCATTATTCTTATGGTTTTTGTGATTAATGTGAACTGTTACCATTCCTGCTGTAATTTTGTGTTACTATTCTGCATTGAATTCATAAAACTTTATAATATGAAGTATAGTTTTGCAAAAGAAGGTCCCATATAATGATAGGTGAACCTCAGAACATTTGTGTCACACTATGTTTGGATGAAATGATCCCACGGTTCGGGGTGAACTTGGTCAAATAGCGCCAGAAGGGGAATTGTTATATTCTGGGATCTCTTCAGACTACAGAGTACAATAGCTGGAGGCCCAGGGGAGGTAACAAAAAAATAAAAAAAAAACATTTATACTCACCTTCCATTACCTCTTTTGGGCCTCCTTGTAATGTCCGGTGCTCTGTCTTTGCTTCCTTGCTGTGTCCGGAGCTCTTCTGTAATACAATGCGCCCAATATCGCTGCTGAGGCCTGTTATTGTGCCTCAGTGGTGACATAAGAAAACCCCTCTAAGGGTTGCTAGCAGAAAAAGGAACCCATCGAAGTCAATGGGAAGCTTTTTTTCAGCGCTGAATCTGAGGCGGATTCCACGCCAAATTAGGCACCATTTTCCTCCATGTGAATGCACCCTAAAGTTCCTGCTACTAGGTGCCTCTCTAATTTGCTGTTCGCTCCTTGTTTCTAAGCACTTTTTCGGTGCGGCCTGTTACACAGGGCCTTAGTTTTCATTTCAGTACTTAGTGTCAACAAATGACCCACAAATGACGAGAATTTTTGCTCCTCTCCCGAACTGACATTTTATCCCTTTTTGTTTATCTGAATTTCTTTTTAAATGATAACTCCATAAAACCGGAAAAAAACATGAATTCCTTGTTGTCATTGGCTCTTTATCCTTTTGATTTATGTAACGGCTCCTAAAAATCAGCATATTGTTCATAAAGCTAATGTCTTTTGGACAGTCAGCTTATTGCAAAGTCTCTCACTTCAGATCCTTAGAACTATTGAATGAGAATAACTAACACTTGTCAGCTTTGGTCAGCAGCCAGACTGAAATTTTATGTTGTAGAGAATCATAACTCTCTACTATTCTAACTATTGTCATGTTTGAGGAAAAATCCATAATGTTCTCTTGACATACTTTTTATGAAGAACGGCACAAAATATATTCCTGGCTTAATGTTTTACTGCAGCAGTAAATGGCATTTCATTAATTAATAATAAAACACTTCCAATGGTAAAACTCCAAAGCAGTGGCGTAACTAGGAATGGCGGGGCCCCGTGGCGAACTTTTGACATGGGGCCCCCCCGACACTGAAGATCTCGACCGAGTCCCTCCTACAGTGCCTACAAGTGCCTTCCTGTTATGTCTCTTCCCTGGTCACAGCTGTATCCACAAAGTACAGTGGGGTAATATATATAATAATTTTAAACCCCTGCCTATTGCCTAGAACAACTAGAATAGATGCCCTACTGTAGAGTGGTTAGTGACTACTTTTGCTTAAATCATAGGAAACATATTAATACATATTTGTTTTCTTCCTATTTTCTGTAGTCTAAAATGTGGGTGTATCTTGTAGTCAAGTCTGTTTTATAGTCCAGAGAAATGTGGTAAATAAATTCACATGGATTCAAGACATTGTGAAGTATTTCAATTTGGTTAAAAAAGTGGTTGATCCATTGATTACATGAAATACTCCCTCCGATCACATTACCCAGGGTTGTGATGCCACTAGAACCCAGGGTTCAACAACTGCAATCCCTTGGACCAGGTACTACTCCCCAGACAACCCTTGTAAGGCCAGGGCCCCACAAGGCGTAAACCATAGCAATGCATAGTCCCTGCATTGTGGATGGGATTTTAGCAATCCCTTCTACATACTGTGGAAAAATATGCACAGTGGAAATGTTGCAGTTTCCAAAACGGTTGTGGTTTTGGAAATTGCAGTATGGTAAATAATACATATGGAAACTCTGGCATATTCCTTATAGGTATAATGGAAGCAGAAAGTTCATAGAGGAAATCTGTGTGGACTGTCTGTGAAAATCGCTATGGAAAAAAACTTGATGTGTTGCGGTTGTGGTTTTTCCTGCAGTACTTTTACACTGTGGCCTGCTATGTGAGGCCTTAAAGGGATTCAATCATTAAATCATTAAAATGCATTTTTTTTTTCTTCCTAACATGTAGGAATAGCCTTAAGAAAGCTAATTCTTCTCCTACCTTTAGATGTCTTCTCCGCGCCGCCATTCAGAAGAAATCCCGGTTTGCTTCTGTATGCAGTAAACTGGTGTATGTGGCCATTTTCTTGTGGCTGCTTACACCGTAAGTTGGGTAAGTAGCCACAAGTAAATGGCCGTTGGCATGCGCAGTTGATTCTGAATGAGGCCTGACAGCAGAGCCGACTGCGCATGCCTAGAAGTTTGAAGCCAACGTCGGAAGAAGACACGGTGAGAGGCCGTTCCAGACGAAGATAGAGGAGGTGCTGGAGCGTTCTCTTGTAGCATTGGGGATTCCCCCAGTGCTGTTTGAGCGCTGGGCTCCACCCCCAGTACTCGAGAGAACTCATACAGAAGAAAACCAGGATTTCTATTGAATGGAGGCGCAATGAAGACATCTAAAGGTAGGAGAATAATAGCCTTTCTTAAGGCTATTCTTATGTGTTAGGGAGAAAAAATTGAATTTTAATGATTGAATCCCTTTAACCTAAGGCAGTCTATGGTGCTGCATTTGAGATTAGCACTTGTGGTTGGGAGTTGCAAGACAGGATTTAAGATTTTCATCCCGTGGCTAAAAGTAGTATCACACATAATATAATGAAGACACTGACCATTCAGATGAATATCCATAATATAATATGATACGTGCCTCAGAAATGTATAGGCATATAAGGTTTCCCTGCTGATCAACATTTTAGCTAAATAACAGCATTGAAACAAGCTGAAAGTTTTTTAAAGGATTTTAGCGAAATTGTCTCTACTGTACATTGTGACATCCAAAGAAAATCTACATTTTAATGCATTAATCTACCAGTTTTACATAAAAACACCAATAATTATAACAGTATTAATTATTAAAAATGCTAAACAGTTTCATTTTTCATTATAACTCTTTGAGCAAGGACTTCCAGCAATTTACTGTCCTAATCATTTATACGGTCTTAACATAGAAATATTTGTATTGCTTTTTAGAATTTCCATTAAGATTACAAGGTAATTTTCATTTCTCATATTCACACTGTGCTTCTTTTTCTCTGAAGAAGCTTACATTTCTTTATTAATCGTGACAATACAAATTAAACAGAGTGGAACCTTATTTTTTTACTTTTTTCTATAAATTGAGCATCAATTCACTGCTGAAAAATCAAGTCAGCAGTTTCATAATGGTGAAAAAAAACCTGTAAGCTGAAGGTTAGAAACGCTTATACTTATTTCGATAAATGAGCTTCATTACTTCTGCAAAAGAACAATCCCTCTTAATTTTATCACTTGTAGCGCTGTTGCGGCGGGCGCATGGCTCGGCAGTGGACACAGTTAATTAAGATCAATATTGATCGCGGCAAAGAAAATGGAAACACTCATTTTTGTTTTGCCTTAAATGAGAGTACTAATAACATTGTGTAAGGTCTCAGAAGGCGTATTTTCATGTGAAATGTATAGTATAAGAGGAATCCAATAGTTTTCCATGGTTATTCTACACGTGGGACCACAATGATATCATATGTAGACTGGACTTCGTATAAAGAACATAGATCATTAGTGTTTGCAATTGGTTATACTTTTATGCCATTATTTTACAAATCTTTAACCTACTGCCAGGAAATAAAAGTGGAGGGGCAGAACCACAGAAATGATATCAAATGGACCTGTCCTCCTGTCCTCTAGTAATAGACCAATGGATCTGAATGTACAATGGCGGTAATATAGCCATGGTATCATATGTTGAAGTGACACCAATGAAAGTGACAGATGTGGCCAGTCGTGGACAAACATTTTCAGATAAATAGTGATTTTGACAAAGCTTTTCTGTTTCAATGTTTTTCGATATTTTAGTCAAATGTTTCTATGGTATACTCAAGTACAATTATAGGCATTTCATAGGTTTTTAGACTTTTAATGACAAATACATCAAGTTTATACAAAGCCTCTTTATAACAGTCTTGACCCCTATTTTCCAAGACTTCTGTAATTTAATATGCTGAATATCACTTTCTGGATGAAATCTTGACTGATGACAAGCCATTTTTCATTTAGAGTTTGGAGTTTATCACAATTTTTGTGTTTTTGTTTGTCCACCCACTTTTTGAGGTTTGAACAAAGGTTCTCAGTGATTGAGATCTGAGAGTTTTCTGACCACGGACCACAAATTTCAATCTTTTCTTAACCAAGCCAATTAGTTATAATTTTTGTTGTGCGACACGGTGCTCCACCATGCTGGAAAAAGCATTATTCATCACTAAATGGCTCCTGGATAGTGGAGAGAAGTTTTTCTTGGAGGATGTTTACATACTGTCCCTTGGATGAACTCATCACACCTCCCTGCCTCAGACATCATTAGCTGAAGCCTGAATAGTGGTGATAGCTCCATGCTTCACCATTGTATTCAACATTATCTGAGTCCACCAGAGTTGCAGAAAGTCCTGATCACAGCAGTCATATGCATCTCCATTGTGATTGTTAAAGGTAATTCTTGACATAATTATTGATACCTATTCCAGAGAATAATGGCACTGCTATAGCGTAATATGTCTGAAGTAACGCAAAGCTAAAACTAAAAATTAAAAATCAAATGAACCATAATGTCTATTTGTATTAATACATAATCATTGATAAAGCTACCGTTGTACATTGTAGCTTTTTGGCATTATACAAAGGCTGGAAGAGATATGACCACTATAGGCTACAGAAGGCTAAAGGAGAGACCATTTACATGAATAAGGGATGACCTACGTACTTATTCAAATGCAGAAGATATATAGTATACAGAAAATAAGAGTGAGTAATGACTTTCGAGGTAGCAGCCAAAAGAGCAATTAAAGACAATAATAAGAGCTTTTATGATGTAGATAAGACTCAATACAACAAGGTTTAAAAGGGCCCTTCAAAAAATTAGTCAACTGTTGAAACATTTTATTGCATTATTGCTACTGTATGTGGCCTATACAATATATCTACTTTACACTGAAGCATTTTACGGATAGTATGTCAAGTTGCATTATAATAATACACCACCAGTTGGCGGTCTACACTATGCACAGAGCTTTAACCTCTTCCCACTTCAGGCTTTTTTTCAATTTTCATTTTTGACTCTCCATCTTCCAGACCCCATAACTTTGCTAGATTTCCATTCACAGAGCCATATGAAGGCTTAATGTTTGTGACATCATTAATACTACCATTACAATAATACCATTCAATATTCTGTACAATGTATTGGGAAGCTGAAAAAAATTCAGAATGGGGTGCAACTGGAGAAAAACTGTGTTTGTGTATCTTTCTTAAAGGGGCTCTATCAGCAGATTTACGAGTTATGAGCTAAAGATATTCCTGAATAGCCTTTAAAAAGGCTATTCAGGTGCTGCTATTAGTTTGTACAAAGACACCCCCCATTTTTGTTAATTACCTTGGTAATCGACATGTAAATGAGCTTGATCGTGCATGGTGGGCGTTCCGTGCACCCCTTAGCGTCATAGCTCCTGTATGCCTACCACTGCCTCTAAGCCCTCCTCCTGCTTATTCACGGTGGTTTCTATTGAAAGCTATTGAAAGCACACGCGTGCGCAGTAGTGCTCCCTCCGGCACACTACTGTGCACGCTTCAATGCCATTTTCACATAGAGAACATTTCGAGCTGGAGGATGCACAGTAGCACGCCGGAGAGAGCGCTTCTGTGCACGTGTGTGCTTTCAATAGCTTTCAATAGAAACTGCCGTGAATACAAAAAATTTAAGTGGTTTACAAATGTGCACACCAGAGGATTAGACTGCCACATGCGATGAGAAGCCAAAACACTTTGCTCCTTCACTTGCTATGGTGCAAAAACGAAAGTGGAAAGGAAGCCAATCAGACAGCAGTGAGGACAGCCAATCAGAGATCATTGACGCCAACCAATTAGAGAGCATTTACGACTAGCCAATCAGAGCGCAGTGAGTACAAGCGACAACAAGCCAAGGGCCACAAGGTGGCTCAGTGGTTAGCACTGCAGCCTTGCAGTGCTGGAGTCCTGGTGTTCTATGTGGGGCTCAAAATCTACATTAAAAAAGCGACAACAAGCCAATCCACAACAGCCACGTCATGGATCATTACTGGGGCTAACACTTTGTGCCATGAATCAGCAAGAGGAGGATGGCTTGGAGGCAGCGGTGGGCGTCCAGAAGCTATGATTCTAAGGGGTGCCGAAACGTCCACCATGCATGATCAAGTTCATTTACATATCGATTATCAGGGTAATTAATAAAAACGGGGGGAAGAGGTTTTTACAAACTAATAGCAGCACCAGCCCCAGGGGCACTTTTTTTTTTTTACTTTGGGAGGGCATATCAGAATACAAAGTCCATGATCAGATTGGACTCTCCGCTGTACATTACACTGCAGACCTCATAGCTATGGCAGCCACTATCTTTAAAGACCCAACATTTTGAGAATAGTTTAAAGGAGTTATCCAGTTTTTAAAAGATATGGACCAAATAACAGGATGCATTAATACAAAACACTTTCTAATACATATCCTGTTTACGTTTGACACAATTTTTATTATTTATCTATTTATTTTCAATTACCTCAGCTATGACAAAAAGCCATGGCTTTTTGTTGTGTTATGTGATAAAAATTTCACCCTGCAGCAATGCACTGTATCAGTATACATCTTTAACATAGTACAGGGGGTAGCAACCTTTACTTAACAACTGTCGTGGTTTTGGAAATCGCAGCATGTCAAATATATCTACAGAAATGGCAGTTTCTCTATAATTGAAACAGAAAATCTACAGAGGAATCCTTTGCAAAATTTCTCTGAAAAGCACTGCGGGATGCCACGTTGGGTCTTTGCCATCAGTGTTCGGGAGTATTTAAAATACAAGTAATTAAAATAGTATTTAAAATACTTGTCAGGTATTTGTATTTTGTAATTAAAATACTTTTTTATTCAGTATTTTGTTTTTGTAATTAAAATACTTTTAGGAAGTATTTTACGTACTTTAATTACTGTCTAAATTCAAAACAAATGTTGTAATTTAAATAACCCGCCTCACCGCACTTAAAAAAAACAAACAGCGCGAGTCACGTCATCACTCTTGTTTCTCGTATCTCATGCGAAATGCGACGAGAGGAGGGAAAATTACAGCGCGTTCTAGCAATGCAAGTTCGCCTTGAAGTGAAGCGTGATTTATTTTTAGTTTTTAATCATCCCGATCGAGTAATCCATTCCATAAAATTACTTCAAAAATGGAGGAAAATTGTAATACCAGTGAAGGGGATGCAACTGACAATGATTCAGATCTCGAAGACCCACATCTCCCTGCAATTTTGGACGGAACTTTTTCAAAATTAGCAAGACTAAATCTGAAGCGGCACAGGCAGGACAAAAAGTGTATGCTTACGGGGCAACACGGTGGCTCAGTGGTTAGCACTGCAGCTTTGCAGCGCTGTAGTCCTGGGTTCAATTCTTGCCAGGAGCAACATCTGCAAGGAGTTTGTATGTTCTCCCCGTGTTTGCGTGGATTTCCTTCCGAAGATATATTGATAGGAAATAAATAATGTACATTGTGATCCCTATATGGGCTCACGATCTACATTAAAAAAAAAAAGTGTATGCTTACTGCAAGGGCTAACCAAACAAGTTATTCACGGGTCAAATAAACTCAACGTCCAACTTCCTTAAGCACTTAAGGGTAAGTTATTTAATTACTCATTGTTTGGTTTTTATTTTACAATCCCCAACCCCGAAGTAAATTTTTCCGACTAAATCAGTGCGTTACTCTCATCGGCTCCAGTCGAACGCTTATTTTCTCGAGCGGGAATAATTCTCTCACCGAGAAGAAACCACCTGTCTGACAAAACATCTGAAATCCTTGTTCTTCTGAATGCAAACAAGCACATAGCATAAATAATGTATAATAACTTTTTGTTTTTATTACATTTTTTGTTTACATTTTTCAAGTATTTTAGTATTTTTAAAATACTTTAGTATTTGTATTTAAAATACTTCAGTCATAAGGTTTTTTTATTTTGTATTTAAAATACTTTCCCAAAGTATTTTCCCAAACACTGTTTGCCATGAATGTATTTTTTTCTAGAGGACAATACAGATTTGTCTCAAGACATACACAAAATACATACAGTTCTACCTGACCGAATAGTAGCCACTGCAGAATTTATACATGTTTTGGGTACAAAACAAAGCTATATATGTACAGTAACAGCATCCTACAGTAATCTACAGTGTAAGGAATCACAATATCTGTCCTCCTGCTTGTCCACCTAGTAGTCACTGTTCCTTTAAGTGAGGCAGTGTTGGGGAAGATTATATGTCAGATCATGCATCTGCATTTACCACACAGCTGTCAATTTAAGGTTACCATGCCTACAAGCCAAACTCTGAGTCTGCTTAGTCAGTCAGAACATTGCTATGCAGAGGCAATCCTGTAGAGCCAAGACTCAGCCTCTAATCCTGGATGGGTATTTAATTCCTTCCTGACATCCGCCGCATTAATATGCGGATCTCGTTGCCATGACTACCAGGAGCCTATTGAAGGCCAAATTATGGGGAGCAAAACCTCCTGTTCTCCTAATCAGTTGCCATCTGATGGTAAAACTTCTTTAGACTGCGGAAACGCAGCATTTTGGTCGCAGATTTTGTGGTGGTTTTTGAGCCAAAGCCAAAAGTGAATAGAAAAGAAATGGGAAATATATAGGATATTGTTATATTTCTACTGTCTGCTGTTTCTACTCCTGGCTTTGACTCAAAAAAAAAAAAAAAACATAGCAAAATCTGCAACATAAAATGCTGCATTTCCACAACCTGGGGCCTCAGTTTTAGTCTATTTTAGTCTATTTTTAGTCCATTTCCTCCCAACTGTGGTAAGGCTGTATAATCAACATCAGACTAAGTGAAGATGACTTTGCACAGAAAACTAAATGATCCTGTGTCTCTCTTTTTCTTCCTAGTTGCTATGACTCCTAGCATCTTTTTTGACCTGTTAAGAGCTTGTATGTCTTCTTGTCTTGTAATTTATTACTGTATTATCCATGCTGCTGTAACACACTAAATTTCCCCATGGTGGGACTATTAAAGGATTATCTTATCTTATTTGAACATACAGACTAACAAGACTGCAATGAGAATGCCTGCCTCTTTGATCATGCTTTGATTATTAAACAGTAAATGATATGTATTGCAAAAATAGTCAGCATAGAAATCCTATCTGTTCTGTAATAAAATAAAAAAAAAATGAGAAAGGAAAAATAAAAGAAAGAACCAAGGAAAAAAAAAAAAATCCAGCCACAAATGATTTTGTTCATAGGGGGTTAAAGCTGCCTTTAAATCGTGATTACTTTTCAGATGCCATTTACCGAATGCAATAAAATGCTATATAGTTGCACTAAATAAATACATTGAACTGTAAATTACTTTTTTTTCTTCCCAGAATTCATTTTACTTGTATGAACTACTCAGATTCCTCACTTGAGCTGCTCTGCTCAGAAATATCTCATTACAATAAAAAATGCCGTAAGAAAGAAAGCTAAAATAGATACATTGTGTATTAGACTTTTCTCTTTATTCTTGCCAGTATGTCATCCCTAAGGTATTATAGCCTTATCAATAGACGACAATGGGATGACAAGCTGAATAAGATCACTTGCTTGTTAAGATAAAGGCTCTGCTTGTTCCAGTTGTTGGCTTATCAAGATTTATCAGTAAAGCTTTGTAGGACTGCATCTAAATAGTTCATTGATTTACAGCTTATTCTGAGTTGTCATAGTCGCACAAGTAACAGCTTGTTGGTTTGACAATCAAAGCTTTTTTCCTTAATCAATAAAAACAGATTCAATGAAAGAACCAAGGTGCTCAGAAGTATGCAGTAAGTCAGCAAACTTAGTATGTCAGGCAAGCTAAAATAACATGGATACCACGGTCACAAAGGTTTCTAGATAGAAATACATATCCAAATTTGCTGGAGAATAAATTGTACAAATGAAACGGAATACATATAGAGAGTATGGCATAACCCTTGCATTGTTAGTGGATAATGTCAAGAATTAAGAAAAAATGATATCTTAGACATTGACATGAATATATGAATATTAACGGCAATCTGCCACCAGAATCCAGCATATCAATAATATCGGTAGGATATTATCACCTTAATAAAATGGTGTTTTCTCCTTGTAAATTGGTGCCTCTATTATTACAAGATGCAAACAAGCTCTTTGTAACATCAAGGACATTAACGCCTACCATTTTGGATCAACAACAACTCCCCCATTGCTCCAAAGAGCTCAGCTAAATAATGACAAAAAGATTGATACCAGCAACAGAGGCACCAAAGGGAAACACCATGTATATTCAGGTGAATATAATCTATCTGCCGCTGGGTTGATATCCTGGGTTCCAGTGACAGACTCTCTTTAAGGTATACCTTTATACTGTACATGTGCAATACATGAGGACTGACTGTTGCAACTGTTATGACTTTATTGTGATCTAGCTTCATATGTCAGATACACCATAACAAGTTTATTGCACAAATCAGGTTTATTCAAAAATGTACAACTTTTTTTCTGCTTTTGAACTGCACATACCACTTTCATGGATGGGGGTATGATGTGGATTGTGCACTAGATTTATTATAATTTATGCCAGTTTACTGATGTAAATGACCCCTGTAATCTACCCCCGGTATGACATATGAGGGGGTAGTGCAAACAGTGTAAACACACAGCCACCTGTCTTATGAGGAGGCCTGTGCCTCATTATTAACCTCTACACACACCCTCTACAGAAAACCTAGGCACTGTATGTCCTGCGGGCCACATCTGGCCCTCTGACTATCTCTGCCTGGCCCGTGTAAGGTATAGGTTAAATGGTAGGATAAAGTAGATGCTACATGGCAAGTGTGCTAAAGAACCTTTAATGACGTCATGATGTCATCAGAGGTCCTTTATCCCACTAGGATATGATCAGACTCTTTATTGGGCAGAGCTATTCTTGATTGTACAGGACAGTGTGGTTGGTGTTACACAGAAATGGCAAGCTGCCAGGAATGGAGACTGATGGAAAATAAAGAGGACAGAAGAGACAGTATGTGTGAATAAAAGGGGGAAACTGGGGGCAGATGTAGATGACAAACTGAAGGCAGATGAAGGGCAATTAAACTGAAGGCAGATGAAATGGCGGACATTAAACTGGGGTCAACTAGAGGAGGAAATTAAATGCTGGGGAGTACCTGGAAGGGGACATATCTACCTCTAGTTGACCCCCGGTTTATTGCCCCCCTCCAACTATTCCCACTGTTTAACGTTCCAAAATGAAACCATGATATCCAAGTAGGTGTAAATAGATACTAGAGAAAATTTGAAAGAATGGGGTACACTAAAATCTAACTTAGTGGTGGCGGCCATACACTACGGCTGACCGGGCAGAACAGTTCGCTGCTCGTAAAGGCGCTATCCCTGCCTAAACAATATTGAACTAACACCTGTTTTTCTGCCTCTGATGTGCTGCGATATGCAGTAAAAACACGTCAGGCAGTTTTTGTATGCGCTGTGGTATGTTGTGAGTACTCATGTGAGAGTGGGTACTCCTCACTGAAGATTTGAAAGCTGGTGTTGTGTTGTTGTGTTATACTAGAGAGTTATGAGTTTGTAATGTGTACTATTTTTGGGTATTTTACTCTTGAAATATTGGGTGCAGACCTTTTTGGTATACAAAGGCCCCTATGGGTTAAATTTATCCCACATGCAGCCCACCAAGCACTTCTGTCTGGCCCCGCCGACAACGCCGACAGGCATGCATTTATAATGAAGCTCCTGGGGAGCTCGGGCCAGGCCATGGAGCGCACGTCACTTTACCTATTGGAGGGCACCGCTCCCGATGTCTGTGCAACCTGCTCTGCCTCCGGCCCACTGTTTAAAAAGTTTGAGGACCCCTGCTCTAGTCCATGTGTGTATGAGAAAATAAATTTTGGATATATACTAGCAGTAGGGAGATACGCAGTGATCTGCTGGTTGTGTCAAGGTAGGATTATATTGTACATGGATACTCTATGCAGACTCTATTTTACTCTGTGAGCCAATTGATGTTCACTATCCTTATCAGGGTTTGTTCACATCTGCGCCCGGGTTCTGCGCTTTCAGGTTTCTGTTTCCTGCCCGAAACTGGGCATGAGACGGAAACCTGCCAGCATTTTTCAAACCCATTCAAATGACATGCAGGACTTTGTGTCCGTTTAAAAAAAAAAAAACGGTTTCACCACGGAGAGCACAAAATGCTCACTGGCGCTCACGGCAGGACACGGTCTGACAGGTGTGAACGCAGTGTTACCTGTTAATATCCTAACACTACCATATGGGCCATTTACCAGCTGTTATTAGTTGGATGGACCGCCCACATTCCCTTGTCACTCACACCTACAAACTAGAGTGTGTAATGACTTTGTAGTAGTAGTGTACAATATTGGTTGATTTAGTGTCTTATATTACACTTTTAATACATCAATAAAAGTTAGATTTTAGTATACTCCATTCTTCCAAATTTTCACTGTTTAATGTTCCCCTCCAGCTGCCCCAGTTTTATGTACCAAAAAAATAGAAAAAATCAGGGCACTCACCACAGCGTCTTTAAATATCAAAGAATCTTTATTAGAGATGAGCGAACAGTGTTCTATCGAACTCATGTTCGATCGGATATTAGGCTGTTCGGCATGTTCGAATCGAATCGAACACCGCGTGGTAAAGTGCGCCATTACTCGATTCCCCTCCCACCTTCCCTGGCGCCTTTTTTGCTCCAATAACAGCGCTGGGTAGGTGGGACAGGAACTACGACACCGGTGACGTTGAAAAAAGTAGGCAAAACCCATTGGCTGCCGAAAACATGTGACCTCTAATTTAAAAGAACAGCGACGCCCAGCTTCGCGTCATTCTGAGCTTGCAATTCACCGAGGACGGAGGTTTCCGTCCAGCTAGCTAGGGCTTAGATTCTGGGTAGGCAGGGACAGGCTAGGATAGGAAGGAGAAGACAACCAACAGCTCTTGTAAGAGCTAAATTCCAGGGAGAAGCTTGTCAGTGTAACGTGGCACTGACGGGCTCAATCGCCGCAACCCAGCTTTCCCAGGATCCTGAATGGAATACACTGTCAGTGTATTCCCGTATACCCGATATATACCCCGATACCCGTTCCAACGGTGTGCCCCCCCACCTTCACCCCAGAAATACCCTGCAAGTCCCCTAGCAATAGAATTGGGGCTATATACACCCACAATTTTTACTACTGGTATACAGTGCCATTGTCTGACTGGGAATTCAAAGAATATATTGGGAATACAAATACCCTCATTTCTTGCTACTGCCATATAGTGCCAGTTTCTGACTGGTAATTCAAAGAATATATTGGGGTTACGTGCACCCACAATTTTTACTACTGGTATACAGTGCCATTGTCTGACTGGGAATTCAAAGAATATATTGGGAATACAAATACCCTCATTTCTTGCTACTGCCATATAGTGCCAGTGTCTGACTGGGAATTCAAAGAATATATTGGGGTTACGTGCACCCACAATTTTTACTACTGGTATACAGTGCCATTGTCTGACTGGGAATTCAAAGAGTATATTGGGAATACAAATACCCTCATTTCTTGCTACTGCCATATAGTGCCAGTTTCTGACTGGGAATTCAAAGAATATATTGGGGTTACGTGCACCCACAATTTTTACTACTGGTATACAGTGCCATTGTCTGACTGGGAATTCAAAGAATATATTGGGGTTATAAATACCCTCATTTCTTGCTACTGCCATATAGTGCCAGTTTCTGACTGGGAATTCAAAGAATATATTGGGGTTACGTGCACCCACAATTTTTACTACTGGTATACAGTGCCATTGTCTGACTGGGAATTCAAAGAGTATATTGGGAATACAAATACCCTCATTTCTTGCTACTGCCATATAGTGCCAGTTTCTGACTGGGAATTCAAAGAATATATTGGGGTTACGTGCACCCACAATTTTTACTACTGGTATACAGTGCCATTGTCTGACTGGGAATTCAAAGAGTATATTGGGAATACAAATACCCTCATTTCTTGCTACTGCCATATAGTGCCAGTTTCTGACTGGGAATTCAAAGAATATATTGGGGTTACGTGCACCCACAATTTTTACTACTGGTATACAGTGCCATTGTCTGACTGGGAATTCAAAGAATATATTGGGGTTATAAATACCCTCATTTCTTGCTACTGCCATATAGTGCCAGTTTCTGACTGGGAATTCAAAGAATATATTGGGGTTACGTGCACCCACAATTTTTACTACTGGTATACAGTGCCATTGTCTGACTGGGAATTCAAAGAATATATTGGGGTTATAAATACCCTCATTTCTTGCTACTGCCATATAGTGCCAGTTTCTGACTGGTAATTCAAAGAATATATTGGGGTTACGTGCACCCACAATTTTTACTACTGGTATACAGTGCCATTGTCTGACTGGGAATTCAAAGAGTATATTGGGAATACAAATACCCTCATTTCTTGCTACTGCCATATAGTGCCAGTGTCTGACTGGGAATTCAAAGAATATATTGGGGTTACGTGCACCCACAATTTTTACTACTGGTATACAGTGCCATTGTCTGACTGGGAATTCAAAGAGTATATTGGGAATACAAATACCCTCATTTCTTGCTACTGCCATATAGTGCCAGTTTCTGACTGGGAATTCAAAGAATATATTGGGGTTACGTGCACCCACAATTTTTACTACTGGTATACAGTGCCATTGTCTGACTGGGAATTCAAAGAGTATATTGGGAATACAAATACCCTCATTTCTTGCTACTGCCATATAGTGCCAGTTTCTGACTGGGAATTCAAAGAATATATTGGGGTTACGTGCACCCACAATTTTTACTACTGGTATACAGTGCCATTGTCTGACTGGGAATTCAAAGAATATATTGGGGTTATAAATACCCTCATTTCTTGCTACTGCCATATAGTGCCAGTTTCTGACTGGGAATTCAAAGAATATATTGGGGTTACGTGCACCCACAATTTTTACTACTGGTATACAGTGCCATTGTCTGACTGGGAATTCAAAGAATATATTGGGGTTATAAATACCCTCATTTCTTGCTACTGCCATATAGTGCCAGTTTCTGACTGGTAATTCAAAGAATATATTGGGGTTACGTGCACCCACAATTTTTACTACTGGTATACAGTGCCATTGTCTGACTGGGAATTCAAAGAGTATATTGGGAATACAAATACCCTCATTTCTTGCTACTGCCATATAGTGCCAGTGTCTGACTGGGAATTCAAAGAATATATTGGGGTTACGTGCACCCACAATTTTTACTACTGGTATACAGTGCCATTGTCTGACTGGGAATTCAAAGAGTATATTGGGAATACAAATACCCTCATTTCTTGCTACTGCCATATAGTGCCAGTTTCTGACTGGGAATTCAAAGAATATATTGGGGTTACGTGCACCCACAATTTTTACTACTGGTATACAGTGCCATTGTCTGACTGGGAATTCAAAGAGTATATTGGGAATACAAATACCCTCATTTCTTGCTACTGCCATATAGTGCCAGTGTCTGACTGGGAATTCAAAGAATATATTGGGGTTACGTGCACCCACAATTTTTACTACTGGTATACAGTGCCAATTTCTAACTAGGAATTCAAAATGCGCAAGGCTCCCGGAAAGGGACGTGGACGAGGCCGTGGGCGAGGTCGGGGGAATGGTTCTGGGGAGCAAGGTAGCAGTGAAGCCACAGGGCGTCCCGTGCCTACTCCTGTGGGGCAGCAAGCATTGCGCCACTCCACAGTGCCAGGGTTGCTTGCCACATTAACTAAACTGCAGGGTACAAACCTTAGTAGGCCCGAGAACCAGGAACAGGTCTTGCAATGGCTGTCAGAGAACGCTTACAGCACATTGTCCAGCAGCCAGTCAGACTCTGCCTCCTCTCCTCCTATTACCCAACAGTCTTGTCTTCCTTCCTCCCAAAATTCCGAAGCTTTACAGAACAATAACCCAAACTGTCCCTGCTCCCCAGAGCTGTTCTCCGCTCCTTTCATTGTCCCTCAACCTGCCTCTCCACGTCACGATTCCACGAACCTAACAGAGGAGCATCTGTATCCAGATGCTCAAACACTAGAGTCTCCTCCATCTCCGTTCGATTTGGTGGTGGATGACCAGCAACCCACCCTCATCGACGATGATGTGACGCAGTTGCCGTCAGGGCATCCAGTTGACCGGCGCATTGTGCGGGAGGAGGAGATGAGACAGGAGTTGGAAGAGGAAGTGGTGGATGATGAGGACACTGACCCGACCTGGACAGGGGGGATGTCAAGCGGGGAAAGTAGTGTGGATGTTGAGGCAGGTGCAGCACCAAAAAGGGTAGCTAGAGGCAGAGGCAGAGGTCAGCAGCTTAGGCGAAGCCAGGCCACACCCGGAATCTCCCAAGATGTTCCAGTTCGTACCCAGCCCCGAAAAACTCCCACCTCGAGGGCACGTTTCTCGAAGGTGTGGAGTTTTTTCAAGGAATGCGCCGAGGACAGATATAGTGTTGTCTGCACAATTTGCCTCTCGAAATTGATTAGGGGCTCTGAGAAGAGCAACCTGTCCACCACTTCAATGCGCCGTCATTTGGAATCCAAGCACTGGAATCAGTGGCAGGCAGCAACGGCAGGACAAAGGCCGACTGCCGTTCACGCCACTGCCACTGCCTCTGCCTCTGCCTCTGCCACTGCCACTGCTGACTGTGCTGGCGATGCACTCCAGAGGACGAGCCAGGACACCACTTCATCTGCCTCCGCCACTTTGTTGACTTCTACCTCATCCTCCCCTGGTCCTGTCTTATCTCCTTCTCCTGCACCATCAAAGGCACCATCAGGCGTTTCTTTACAACAACCCACCATCTCTCAGACATTGGAGCGGCGGCAGAAATACACTGCTAACCACCCACACGCGCAAGCCTTGAACGCCAACATCGCTAAACTGCTGGCCCAGGAGATGTTGGCGTTCCGGCTTGTTGAAACTCCCGCCTTCCTGGACCTGATGGCAACTGCGGCACCTCGCTATGCCGTCCCTAGCCGTCACTACTTCTCCCGGTGTGCCGTCCCCGCCTTGCACCAGCACGTGTCACTCAACATCAGGCGGGCCCTTAGTTCCGCGCTTTGCACAAAGGTCCACTTGACCACCGACGCGTGGACAAGTGCATGCGGACAGGGACGCTACATTTCACTGACGGCACACTGGGTGAATGTAGTTGAGGCTGGGACTGCTTCCCAAACTGGCCCGGTGTACCTCGTCTCCCCGCCTAACATTCCTGGCAGGGACACGAGAAGAACACCCCCCTCCTCCTCCTCCTCCTCTACCGCCTCCTCCTCCGCCACCGCCTCCTCCTCCGCCACCGCCTCCTCCTCCGCTGTTAGATTGACCCCAGCTACGAGTTGGAAACGTTGCAGCACTGGCGTTGGTAGACGTCAGCAGGCTGTGCTGAAGCTGATCAGCTTGGGGGACAGACAGCACACTGCCTCCGAGGTGAGGGATGCCCTCCTCGATGAGACGGCAATATGGTTTGAGCCGCTGCACCTGGGCCCAGGCATGGTCGTTTGTGATAACGGCCGGAACCTGGTAGCAGCTCTGGAGCTTGCCGGACTCCAACATGTTCCATGCCTGGCCCACGTCTTCAACCTAGTGGTGCAACGTTTCCTAAAGAGCTACCCCAATGTTCCAGAGCTACTGGTGAAAGTGCGGCGCATGTGCGCCCACTTTCGCAAGTCGACAGTAGCCGCTGCTAGCTTAAAATCTCTCCAGCAACGCCTGCATGTGCCACAACACCGGCTTTTGTGCGACGTCCCCACACGCTGGAACTCAACGTTTCAGATGTTGAATAGAGTGGTTGAGCAGCAGAGACCTTTGATGGAATACCAGCTACAAAACCCTAGGGTGCCACAAAGTCAGCTGCCTCAGTTTCACATCCATGAGTGGCCATGGATGAGAGACCTTTGTGACATCCTACGGGTCTTTGAGGAGTCCACAAGGAGGGTGAGCTCTGAGGATGCGATGGTGAGCCTTACAATCCCGCTCTTGTGTGTTCTGAGAGAATCCCTGATTGACATCAGGGATAACTCAGATCACACAGAGGAGTTAGGGATAGCATCCGATCCGTCACAGCTGGAGAGTAGGTCCACACATCTGTCCGCTTCACTGCGTTTAATGGAGGAGGAGGAGGAGGAGGAGGAGGAAGAAGAGTTGTCCGATGATGTGATGGTGATACAGGAGGCTTCCGGGCAACTTCGAATCGTCCCATTGTTGCAGCGCGGATGGGTAGACATGGAGGATGAGGAGGAAATGGAGATTGAACTTTCCGGTGGGGCCAGAGGAGTCATGCCAACTAACACTGTGGCAGACATGGCTGAGTTCATGTTGGGGTGCTTTACAACCGACAAGCGTATTGTCAAAATCATGGAGGACAACCAGTACTGGATCTTTGCTATCCTTGACCCCCGGTATAAAAACAACATCTCGTCTTTTATTCCGGTAGAGGGGAGGGCCAATCGCATCAATGCTTGCCACAGGCAATTGGTGCAGAATATGATGGAGATGTTTCCAGCATGTGACGTTGGCGGCAGGGAGGGCAGTTCCTCCAGTAGGCAACCAAGTTCTCACCGGTCCACACAAACGAGGGGCACACTGTCTAAGGTCTGGGACACCTTGATGGCACCCCCTCGCCAAAGTGCCGCCACGGAGGGTCCTAGTGTCACCAGGCGTGAGAAGTATAGGCGCATGTTGCGGGAATACCTTTCCGACCACAGCCCTGTCCTCTCCGACCCCTCTGCGCCCTACACGTATTGGGTGTCGAAGTTGGACCTGTGGCTTGAACTTGCCCTATATGCCTTGGAGGTGCTGTCCTGTCCTGCCGCCAGCGTCCTATCTGAGAGGGTGTTCAGTGCAGCCGGTGGCATCATCACTGACAAGCGCACCCGTCTGTCAGCTGAGAGTGCCGACCGGCTCACTTTGATAAAAATGAACCACCACTGGGTAGAGCCGTCATTTTTGTGCCCACCTGTGTAAAGCACCCCAACATGAAACTCCATGTCTGTACTCAACCTCTCCAATTCCTCCGCATCCTCATACTCATCCACCATAAGCGTTGCACAATTCTGCTAATACTAGGCTCCCTCCACCCTGATTTCCCCCAACTCTGCTGGTTAGAGGCTCCCTCCACCATGAATTTGCCCAAACTGGGCTGTTTAGAGGCTCCCTCCACCATGAATTGGTCCAAACTGGGTTTTTTAGAGGCTCCCTCCACCATGAATTTGCCCAAACTGGGCTGTTTAGAGGCTCCCTCCACCATGAATTGGTCCAAACTGGGCTGGTTAGAGGCTCCCTCCACCATGAATTTCCCAAAACTTGGCTGTTTAGAGGCTCCCTCCACCATTAATTGGTCCAAACTGGGCTGGTTAGAGGCTCCCTCCACCATTAATTGGTCCAAACTGGGCTGGTTAGAGGCTCCCTCCACCATTAATTGGTCCAAACTGGGCTGGTTAGAGGCTCCCTCCACCATGAATTTCCCAAAACTTGGCTGTTTAGAGGCTCCCTCCACCATTAATTGGTCCAAACTGGGCTGGTTAGAGGCTCCCTCCACCATGAATTTGCCCAAACTGGGCTGTTTAGAGGCTCCCTCCACCATGAATTGGTCCAAACTGGGTTTTTTAGAGGCTCCCTCCACCATTAATTGGTCCAAACTGGGCTGGTTAGAGGCTCCCTCCACAATTAATTGGTCCAAACTGGGCTAATTAGAGGCTCCCTCCACCATGAATTGGTCCAAACTGGGTTTTTTAGAGGCTCCCTCCACCATGAATTTGCCCAAACTGGGCTGTTTAGAGGCTCCCTCCACCATGAATTGGTCCAAACTGGGCTGGTTAGAGGCTCCCTCCACCATGAATTGGTCCAAACTGGGGTGGTTAGAGGCTCCCTCCACCATTAATTGGTCCAAACTGGGCTGGTTAGAGGCTCCCTCCACCATTAATTGGTCCAAACTGGGCTGGTTAGAGGCTCCCTCCACCATGAATTTGCCCAAACTGGGGTGGTTAGAGGCTCCCTCCACCATTAATTGGTCCAAACTGGGCTGGTTAGAGGCTCCCTCCACAATTAATTGGTCCAAACTGGGCTAATTAGAGGCTCCCTCCACCATGAATTGGTCCAAACTGGGTTTTTTAGAGGCTCCCTCCACCATGAATTTGCCCAAACTGGGCTGTTTAGAGGCTCCCTCCACCATGAATTGGTCCAAACTGGGCTGGTTAGAGGCTCCCTCCACCATGAATTTCCCAAAACTTGGCTGTTTAGAGGCTCCCTCCACCATGAATTTGCCCAAACTGGGCTGTTTAGAGGCTCCCTCCACCATTAATTGGTCCAAACTGGGCTGGTTAGAGGCTCCCTCCACCATGAATTTGCCCAAACTGGGGTGGTTAGAGGCTCCCTCCACCATTAATTGGTCCAAACTGGGCTGGTTAGAGGCTCCCTCCACCATGAATTTCCCAAAACTTGGCTGTTTAGAGGCTCCCTCCACCATTAATTGGTCCAAACTGGGCTGGTTAGAGGCTCCCTCCACCATGAATTTGCCCAAACTGGGCTGTTTAGAGGCTCCCTCCACCATTAATTGGTCCAAACTGGGCTGGTTAGAGGCTCCCTCCACCATGAATTTGCCCAAACTGGGCTGTTTAGAGGCTCCCTCCACCATGAATTGGTCCAAACTGGGGTGGTTAGAGGCTCCCTCCACCATGAATTGGTCCAAACTGGGGTGGTTAGAGGCTCCCTCCACCATTAATTGGTCCAAACTGGGCTGGTTAGAGGCTCCCTCCACAATTAATTGGTCCAAACTGGGCTAATTAGAGGCTCCCTCCACCATGAATTGGTCCAAACTGGGTTTTTTAGAGGCTCCCTCCACCATTAATTGGTCCAAACTGGGCTGGTTAGAGGCTCCCTCCACAATTAATTGGTCCAAACTGGGCTAATTAGAGGCTCCCTCCACCATGAATTGGTCCAAACTGGGTTTTTTAGAGGCTCCCTCCACCATGAATTTGCCCAAACTGGGCTGTTTAGAGGCTCCCTCCACCATTAATTGGTCCAAACTTGGCTGTTTAGAGGCTCCCTCCACCATGAATTTGCCCAAACTGGGCTGTTTAGAGGCTCCCTCCACCATTAATTGGTCCAAACTGGGCTGGTTAGAGGCTCCCTCCACCATGAATTTGCCCAAACTGGGGTGGTTAGAGGCTCCCTCCACCATTAATTGGTCCAAACTGGGCTGGTTAGAGGCTCCCTCCACCATTAATTGGTCCAAACTGGGCTGGTTAGAGGCTCCCTCCACCATGAATTTGCCCAAACTGGGCTGTTTAGAGGCTCCCTCCACCATGAATTGGTCCAAACTGGGCTGGTTAGAGGCTCCCTCCACCATGAATTTCCCAAAACTTGGCTGTTTAGAGGCTCCCTCCACCATTAATTGGTCCAAACTGGGCTGGTTAGAGGCTCCCTCCACCATGAATTGGTCCAAACTGGGGTTTTTAGAGGCTCCCTCCACCATGAATTGGTCCAAACTGGGGTTTTTAGAGTCTCCCTCCACCATGAATTGGTCCAAACTGGGGTTTTTAGAGTCTCCCTCCACCATGAATTGGTCCAAACTGGGGTTTTTAGAGGCTCCCTCCACCATGAATTTGCCCAAACTCTGCTGGTTAGAGGCTCAATCCACCCTGATTTTCAAAACAAATGTTGGTGCCAACCTCAACTTACTACAAGGGCCAAATTCACTGCTGGTGACAAGCTCTCCTCACTGCAAGTGCCAAATACACATGTTTCAAGGTGTTTTCCTACTGTCAGAGAGGTGGTATTGAGTGTGTAAAGTGTGTAGTTGTTAGGCTGTGATGTTGGGGTAATAGAGGGTCTTTGGTGTGTTAGATGCCCCCAGACATGCTTCCCCTGCTGTCCCAGTGTCATTCCAGAGGTGTTGGCATCATTTCCTGGGGTGTCATAGTGGACTTGGTGACCCTCCAGACACGGATTTGGGTTTCCCCCTTAACGAGTATCTGTTCCCCATAGACTATAATGGGGTTCGAAACCCGTTCGAACACACGAACATTGAGCGGCTGTTCGAATCGAATTTCGAACCTCGAACATTTTAGTGTTCGCTCATCTCTAATCTTTATTCCTTTTTCATTAAAAATATGCACACATAGGGAGGATGGTAGCACTAGATGAACAGCAATGACTTTCGTGTTTACACACTTCCTCAGGCTTGCTACAGGTATTTTGTATACACCACTTTAATACATATTGTCAGGGTCTGGTGTTGCTAGGTGGGGTGGCATAGACACACAAGTCCAGTTTCTTTAGTCCAAAACAAACGTAGAGTTTATTTTCACTCAAATGGTAGTACAGCAACAAAAGGAAACAATACAAAAATAAACACCTGCCCGTCTAGGCTCTAACTAAACATAGAATAGGTTACCTCACCTAGAGTAAGGGGGCATTCACACTACCGTCGGTGTCCGACAGGTAGTGTCCGCTCCTAGTGTCCGCTCAAAATCTGGCACGGACATTAGGAGCGGACACTAGCTGTGTCCGTGACATCTGTCATTTATTTAAATGGGCATTGGGTGCGTTCTTTTGCACTCCGTGCCCGTCCTTCCCTGTCTGCAAGTGAAGATGTCCGACTTCTCAAGCGGACAGAAAAACCCTGCATGCATGGCGTGTGAACGCTCCCTTATACAGAAATCCAAAAGCCAGTAAAATTATTCAGGACACAGCTCCAAAAATATTACCTCTTTTGTTGGCTCTCCAGCCAAGCTCTGCCCCCAGTCTGCTGCTGGAGCTGACTTCTTAAGCCTCCCTGACGAGGAGACTCTCTGCAGCTGAGTCACTGCTGGAACATCCCCAAAGTGTGGACTGGAGAGGGGTGGAATGACAGGTCCCACTACCAACCTCCCTGCCATTCCTACAAAATCCAGCTCAATAAACAGAACTTTGAAATAACACTCAGCAGACAGAATTATCTGCTGAGAAACATTCTTTCTGGAGTTTCTCATCTCACCCACCTGAGTAGTCTGGGTGAGATATATACCCCTCCATTATCTGACCAGCCATCGGCTTACAATATATATACTATATGCAGAGTCAGCATCCAGCAAACCTGGGCAGCTGCCTGGGCCCACCAGATTTGAGTGGGCCTACTGTTCGCCTGAGAAATGAAATCATCAGTTTTATTAACACTACAGCCTTACAGCTGGTCTCTTTGCTTCATTGTTGTCATCAGGCTGCAGCCATTTGTCTTCTAATGTTTCTCTTTTCTCACCTCTCACCCCTCTGTTGTCTTCTCTAAGTGATATAGTACTTCTGTAACTGACCTACTCTGACTATCTGTCTCCATGATTACAAATTACAAACTATGTGTTGTCTGACCCTACAGTCATATCCTTTCCCCAGTGTTCCCTACTTCTTGCTTACTTGGTAGGCTTTCAAGGTGTAAGGGTTAGTCTCCAGACTGACGGCTCTTAGTGAGTTTTAAACAAAATACAATTCCTTACTCTAACAATATGTAAAGTTTTTCATGTCTTATTGAAAACATCTAAAAAATAAAGCATAAATATTTGATTGTTAGTTCCCACCAAGTAGCTGAAATAATTTTCTAAACAAGTATTGAAAAGTGCCATTCTTTTGTTCCGCGGTCCAGATGCGAGCTTAATTTGGCAACTCTGATTTCGCTACTGTAAAAATTGGCAAAGATTTGTTGTACAGTTTATTTAAACTGGCAAAATGCCCAGACTGAAGTATAACAACTTGAAAAGTTGTCAGGAGTGGGAGGGCAAAATCTTTTGTTATGTCATCTGTGTGTAGAATGAAAATATAATAAATAGTAACTCACTTGCAGCACAGAAAGAAAGAGGCTAAACAATACAGCTCAAATGGAGATGACAATACCAATGAAAAGGATAACCAGCAGTGACATAATATTGGGTGGTCGTCTCAAGGATGTTATCTGTTATAATAAATGCGCACATTCTTTAGAACAATTGAAGGAACATCTTTTATTATAACTTGCACTAGCCTTCTGTTATTCTTATTGCACATTTATGAATAATATGTCATCTAGGCATTATAAGATGTGTCTCTATACATTATGACAATTGCTTACCTGTCCTGTCAGTATCAGACTGTGTAGAGACACAACATTCTGGATCCACAAAATACAGACTATGGAACCATTGGGCCTTAACCGGGAGGACGAAATAACATCATTTCTTTAACTGTATTGTAAAGTAAGCATTAGTTACATTTCTGTTCTCCTCGAAAGGCTATAATTATTCCTTATAAAACTCACTGTATGTTATTTTACATTATCAATTGATTTGATACTATCATCATCATTTTCTATTGTTTCCAGATTAAATAAGGTCATGCCCGCATCGCTTGATTTGGACTTCTTTTAAATTTACTATCCTTTGTCCGTAGCTCCTCTCCTCCCCTCAGTCCCCCATCCATGGTATCCACTACCTCTATATTATTCTAGATACCCCTCTCCCCCTTCCTACTATATTATTTATTTTCCATCATTCTATTTAGATATTGTGTATTTAAGTGTTTGCCCCTGTTCCTTTAATAATTCAACCTCTATCTTGAACCTTACTATTGTTACTAACTTACTATCTGTATCCTGTATTCAGCAGTGCTGAAGTGTGGCAAACTTTCTGGACATAACTGTTCCGTTTGCGCAAGCGCATGAAGTCCCAGTCCTGCAAGACCTCTGTGCACCATAACAATGAGGTCCTTTCACTATGCAGACACCAAGCACGCAGCGTCACGTGACTGACATGCCTGATGCGTATTTAAAGATGGCAGTAACATACTCTGTCAGCGCCATCCTTCATCACACTACCAACATGTTTCTGCTGCGCTGGTTTTTCTTTCCATGGCCATATCTGAATAGATGCCCCTATTAATAGAATCTGCCTTGCACATATCCGTTTGTGAAACTGCCATGCTCATGTACGAGGCTACATAAATTTTTATTCTGGTACGTATAAATGGATTCTTATATGCATTTGTAAACAGCACTGCAGAGTATTGAAAACTCTTTTGCCTTATTTTGTCCTATTTTTGACTCTATTTGCGGCATGTGATACTCTTCTCCCCCCCCCCCCCCACCCATTCTAGCATATACCCTAGTATATATCTCTCTACATTACTGTATGCTCCTCAATAATAAACTAGACTGGGCTGATCACCTGGAGGCTCTGCACAGAAAGGGCCACAGCAGACTCTACCTGCTCAGGAGGCTGAGGGCCTTCGGAGTCCAGGGGCCACTTCTTAGGGCCTTTTTCAACTCTGTGGTTGCTTCAGCCATGTTTTTCGGTGTGGCCTGCTGGGGGAGCAGTATATCAACCAGGAACAGAAATAGACTTGACCGGCTGATCAGAAGGGCCAGCTTTGTCCTGGGGAGCCCCCTGGACCCAGTACAGGTGGTGGGTGACAGAAGGATACTGTCCGTGGTGACCTCCATGCGGGAGAACAAATCCCACCCCATGTATGAGACCTTGATGGCACCCTCTGATTCACCCCAAGTGTGAGAAGGAGCGCTATTGCAAGTCCTTCCTTCCAACCGCGACCAGGCTGTATAATCTACATCAGACCAAGCGAAGATCACTCCGCACAGAGAACTAATGATTAT
The DNA here is from genome assembly GCF_031893055.1 of Leptodactylus fuscus. NCBI lineage: Eukaryota > Metazoa > Chordata > Amphibia > Anura > Leptodactylidae > Leptodactylus > Leptodactylus fuscus. The sequence goes on along the minus strand of NC_134266.1, from coordinate 153,511,603 downwards.
GACTATGAAGTCTTCCTTCTTTCTCTTCCGTTCCTTAGCTGCTATGGACTCCTAGTATATCTTCTCTTCTCACTTTATCCTGTATCTGTATTACTATGCTGCTGTAACATACTGAAATTTCCCTGCTGTGGGACTATTAAAGGATTATCTTATCGTATATTCATTATCTACTATACCATGATTATGTATGTTAATAATATGTGATTTCCTAATAGGGGTTGTGTCATTCACACCTTTCTTATGATCCTGCCAGCAATTGCACTGTATAACTATTTTGGCTATCACACTGCTATTTTACTATGGGAAGAATATGCAAATCTGCCTTCCATGATGTAATTAGGAAGACAGTTGCTGCCTCATTGTTGCAAACCAATAGAGGGCGCTCACTGGAATGTGCAAGACTGTCTTAAGACAGGATTCCAGTGAAATAAACCAATAATGGCTGCTCCCTTTAGCCTCATGCCCGACCTTCCAAGAGGCCTTTGTTTAGCAATGACGCTGGGATTAATACCAGAGATCCAACCAGATCGAAACAGCTGTCCTCGATTGAGAGACTATACCTGGTATTAATCCCAGCGTCATTGCTAAACAAAGACCTCTTGGAAGGTCGGGCATGAGGCTAAAGGGAGCAGCCTTTATTGGGCTATTTCACTGGAATCCTGTCATAAGACAGGCTTGCACATTCCAGTGAGCGCCCTCTATTGGTTTGCAACAATGAGGCAGCAACTGTCTTCCTAATTACATCATGGAAGGCAGATTTGCATATTCTTCCCATAGTTCCTTGCAAAGTGGAGTGCTAAAGGCTTAACAAGTCTCCACACACCTATATGGTGGTCTCTCCCTAAGGAGTGACAATATCCCCCGAACTGCTATTTTACAACATTGTTCCCTATGCATTATTGTTTATACCTAAACCTTCTGGGACTTACTCCATGCCAGTAATTCTGGGACCCTTCTAGTATCGACTGATAATCTACTCATGTGATAAAACGGATTAACATTATATTGTATATGATTGTACACCCTTGTATTACTATGTATTTTCACTCACGTGTGTCTTTCTGTATTGTACACTGTTCTGTAGAGTCTGATGAGGGCCAATGAAAGGGACGAAACATCATAACATTTGCTCTACACATATATTACCACGTGATGAATAAATATAAACATTTCCTTAAACAATTTCCTGGAGTGTGAAATCCTTCTTCTAATTTATGATATGGACACAGGGAAACGTTACACCCTGTTGTCGAGTTATTCCTGCATTTCCTGGAATAATACCTGAAACAACAAAATACATAGTTATATTGTAATATAAGATATTCCAGAATTGTTATTTCCTAAAAAATGTAAGTATTTACTCAAACATACACTTGTATGGTAATAAGGTAAGTAAGAATAAACAAGCAGTTCTTGCATGTATAGTGTCTATTGTGGTTTTTCTCTATTAAAGATATTAGAAGTAAAAAATATATGCCCCCGGCTGTAAAATATCTTAAAGCTGTGTATTATTCAAGTGTAATTTGTAAATAGCTCGAGGCATATTGCAGCCCATATTTCGGCGAGACAATAAACTAAATAAAGTATTTCCAGGTTTCCCTCTTCTTGCATACAAACAGCCACTAAGCTTAAGAATTCACTGGTGAGAATCACCACAACTCCACCCCCCACCCCCGGGGTCACCAGTAGGGACTTACACATTTCCATGCAACAGACTTGTACCCATATCTTATCATTAAGCTTGGTGGATCAGTGGTTAGCACTTGAACCTTGATTTTGATTTATATCCTGCCAAGGACAACATCTGCAAGGAGTTTGTATGTTCTCCCTGTGTTTGTATGGGTTTTCTCCAGGTACCCTGGTTTCCTCCCATACTCCAAAGACATGTCAATGTCTGTAAAAAGCTGTGGAATATGATGGCGGTATACAAGTAAGCAAAATAAATATCCAAAGAAGGAATTTACACTGAATAAACAAAACAAAAACTACAGGCAAGGATGAATTTACAGGCATAGAGTGAAATGGCAGCTGGATACCCCTGTGGGAAAACACTTCTCTGGACGTTAGCACAGTTTATCAGACATAAAAGTCCTGGTTCTTTAAAAAGTCTCTTCAAGAATGACAGAACAAAATTTGGGAATTCAAGCTTGTGATAAGATTTTGTGCATTGATGACGGAAAAGGCAACTCACTGTAACACCTCAATTCGTGAGTTCTTACATGGATAGACTTCGCCTCCATTCCCCTACACTGACTTGAGACCCCTTAGCCTCCTCACTCCTATAACCTCACTTTTATCACCTTGCCTTATCTTACTTGTATATCACCTCATGAACTCATTTCCTTTGTGTAGCATCCTTTGTGTAGCACCCAAATGTTTGTTATATTCTCAGTCATTCATTTGTAAATGCCTGAAGAAACTGATGAAGGAAGCTCTGCTCCTTGAAAGCTTGCAAATGTAATGTTTATGGTTAGTCATTAAAGATATCATATCTATAATATTTTTCTGATTGCAATGTATTGTACAATTCCTATCCTTTGATAAGAGGCTGCCTAGCGCAGCTTGCTTTACTGTAATAAAAAGCCTAGGAGCCTTTATAGGTTACCAACTGCCTTTGGAAGAGTAAGTTCACACTGAGTTTTTTGGTCCGGATTTTGACGTGGAATCCGGAGAATTCTTCCATGTGATTTGCACACGGGCCTAAAAGGCCCGGGTTATGTAAAAATGTAGATTTATAACGTATGTAAATGTAGATTTATGTAAATGTAAATTATGTAAATTATGTAAATAGATTATGTAAATGTAGATTTATAACAGTAAGGTTAACCACTTCAGTACCGGGCCAATTTCTGGTTCAGGACCAGACACATTTTTAGTTTTTGGATGTTTCATTTTGAGGGCTATACAATTTTTATGATTTGGGTTATTCAACTAATGTATGTGTCTTTTTTCACTGACCTATAGGGAGTACAACTTAAAAACTTTATAAAAAAGTATAATAGTCTTTAATTTTTATTTTTTTACATTATGTGCTCATAAGATCATAATAGACCTTTGGGGACATCTGATCACAATTGTTTTTATGGGGGAGGCTGATTTACCCTGTAACTGGAGCTGGTACATTTAGTCCCAGTTGCAGGAGGAATACAGCCTTCTGCTCCTTCTGCGCCTCTAGGACCCAGAAGCTCTTCCCGGCTTCTCGCGTCACTGCTGGGTCAGAGGGGAGCTGCATCATGGTGGCGCCCATAGCAGTGTATACAGCAGTCACTGAGCACTGTGTACACATGGATTGGGAAGGCAAGGACGGTCATTACCTTCCCTGCCTTCTCTATGGGAGCTCTAGCTGTAGTTACAGCCGGCTCCTCAATTCAGCAGCTGCACGATTTTGTACAGCTGCTGAAAACTGCTTGGATGTACAGGTAGCCACTATCCGGACGTAAAAACCCAATGGGCAGTCCGGAAGTGGTTAAACACCCGACTTCTGTCGTAAAAATTAGGCAGAAGTTGATTATTCCCTAGTGGCTGTAAACTTGAATTCAGTCTGTTGCCAAATGTAAACAGGTAGTCGAAATGTAATTTTCAAAACAATTTCTGCTTTACTGATCTCTGGTATTTTATCCCTATTTATCCTGTCTCTACTTCTAAGAACCTTTTAAGCCATTTGCATGCCAGTATTTAGTATTTCTGACATCCAGTATTTCTGATTATTTGCAAATCCTTTTACAAGCTGCACTTTAAAGGCTCTGGTCAGATTTAGTGCAGCTGTAACTTTCTACGTAGATATACATTATTCCTCACTAAGATCTGTAGTTTTGTCAACTGTTACTAATTCAGAAAAATGATCCTACTTTAGATAGAACAAAAAATGTAATGTAAAATCCTGTAGTATGTCAGGTATACATTTACTACATGAAGAAAACGAATGGCATGTGCTATGCATATGTGGCATGCAAAGAAATACACATAGATGAATGCACTTCAAAGATACTGTCACTAATAAAGGTAGTAACTACTAAAGTCAGTCAAAATAAAGTGACTAGAGTGCATATCCAGTATTCATAGGTTATACCGCTATATTGTGTACACCACTAATATGAACAGTAAATATTGCAAATATGAACAGTAAATATTGCATGTAGAATAACGGTATACATACTTTAAATAACAAAGTTTACATACTTTAAATAACACAGCCAAATAAATAATGCTACAACATATAATATACAAACAACACATGAATATGACAGTCAGAGTACCCTTGCTAAAAGCACCACTATCGCCAACAGTGTTGTCATTGAACAACAGTCTTCACAAAGTACCAGACAAAGAAAGCAAGGAGTCGCATTGAAGCCTAGTGAATTAACACTGTTTTTTTATGTTTGTCACCTCCCTGTGCATCCAGTCATTATTATAATAATAGTTCATGGGTGGTGAATCCTCAATATTTTGGGATATATTGAACCCAAAATTTTTTGCAATATTTGCAACAAACACCATAGTGGCCACTGTGGGACATTATCTTTTGTGGAGGCCAATATGGGACATTATACTGTGTGTAGAGGCCACTATGTGGCATTATTCTATGTAGAGGCCACTTAGGTATATTATACTGTGTGGAGGAGCCACTACAGACATACTGTGTGAAAGGGCCACTATGGAACATTATACTGTGTGAAAAGGCCACTATGGGACATTATACTGTGCGCAGGGGCTGTTATGGAACATTAAATTGTGTTAAGAGAATGCATTGGGACATTATACTCCAAGTGATGTATAGAGCTTCTGTAACAACTAGTATGTGAGTGACCACAGATAAGTGATAGATAAGCAGTAAAAGTTCTGTTATTTTGCTAAAGTTTATTAACCCGTTTACTGAACATTTGTTCTTCTCTGGTACCTCACTCTCGTTACACAGCTGGATATAATGAGCTTGGTATATCTCACTCAACTTGGGTGAAGGACACAAAAGGGAAAAAAAATCCACACTCTTCAAAAGGTAAAAAAAAAATGATGTTTTTTTATTAACAACATTTTTATTAACATTGTTTTTTATTCCCTCAGGCAATAAACAGTGTGACACAGCCTATTCTGAAAAAAATATCTTGTTAAGAGTTTTTATTATATATAAAATAAGCTGACTAAGACAGTTCTAGTCTAATAATACTAACTAATCAGATGACCCTTTTAGTTTTAGTGCTTTAAAATTTTTCTTCAAACAGTTTTTGTAAAAAAAAAAAATTACATTGTGTCAAGGCAAGGGACTGGCAAAAGGATGGGGAAGAGGAAACACTTGTGCAAATACTAACAGTAAGAATGTGGATGGTAACAGCAACATTACTTCTGGTCTTAAAAGCTGCCTTCACTAGCTGCAGTGTTGTCATACTTCCTGAGAATAAAGACATTTTTTATAGCAGTGACCCACAAATGTTTACAGAGGGTTCTGTGTGTTACAATTATTGTGGATTTTCAGCCAACAATAAAAATTTTAGCTTACATTCACAGTTGTATGCCTAGACAAGACATATCACTTTTTTTTGTAAATTGGGTCAAAACACAATAAAGTCGCAGCATGTCCTTCTAATTAGTCATTTACTTTTGTGGTGAGTTAACAAAACAAACACAACACTATGGAGTCTTTGAAGGCTATCTCAGGAAACACTGAAGGGATTTATAATAATATTCAGTGTTTTCATGCTGCTGTACATTGCTGATGCTGTAATTCTTGCTTTCCCAAATGATGTAAAGTTTAGAAATGAGGTAGCAGTAAATATATCATCACGTTAAATAAATGTGCCTGTTTCTAGTGAAGAAATATTTGCAAATATAACTTCAAATCATAAAAGAAAACTATTAGGTTTAATCAAGCATATAGCTGCATAAACAGGAAAGAATGGTATTCTCTATAAAACATCAGCATTCATGTATATCATCTGAAACCATTTTATCTTATTACCTCAAGGAAATGAAACTTTATAGAGCTCTGCCACACTTAAAGACATTGTTGCACAGACACTGCTCTAGCCATTGTGGCTATACACTGTATAGCATTCGGTCAATCAACACTGGCTCGGAATCGAATATTTACTGCGAATAGCTAGTAGTATTCAATTGAGTACGAATATTTCTAATACCGTAGTATTCGATCGAATACCTACTCGATCAAATACTACTCGCTCATCTCTAGTAATGGCTATTGGAAAGCAATATTTAAAAAAAGAAAAATAAATCCCTGGTCCAAAAGGTAAAAAAAAGATTGGTTTTATATGGGTTAATTTCTGCCAATTAGGAAAAAAGTCAAATTTCACAAACAGCTATTTCATGTGTTCAACCAGCTTTTGGGTGTGATGACACAATTTATTCATGATGCTGCCGAGACACAGCTGTGATACAGCCTGGGCTGCCATGCCAGCTGCCACAGTTTTCTATTAAATTTCATTACAAACTGATTACTGAGTTATTAGCAGGATAGGCTTGCAGGTTATCCCAGAGATATTAACGCTGACCTTTTTTAGCCACACCTTGATTATATTGATTGTGTCAAGGTCAAGGCATTACTGGGTCATGACTGCATTGGCTTATTGGACCCTTAGTAAACTTTATATTACTACAGTTGGTAATTGTAGGTTACTAGTTTACAGCCTGCCACCTGCTGATGGTTCTACAAGTTAGAGGTGTGAAGAATGAAATTTCTCATAGTCCGATATTATTAGATTGCTCCTTGAGTAACTCCACAAGGTCTGGGGAACTTTTGGTCTTGAAAGGATTGTGGACATTTGTAAACCTGAGAATAGGAGCTAAGTGTCTGATTAGAGCAGGACCAACCGCTGGGACTCCAATAATGAGAAGATCGGGTGCAAGCATGTTCCCATATGTGCTTCATGTGAATTGCATGGAGACAACACCATTCACTGCTGCGAGGTTTCTAGGAGTATCTTCAGGTTCATAGAAGTGAACACACTGATGACCATCCATGCCTCATCACTGTACACACAGGGGGAACTTTCAAGCTCCCATTAACAATCATTAGGAGGGTATTCCAGCCCTTGGACCCCAACTGCTCATACATTATCACCACAAACATTTTAAATAAATTAATAAAAAAAACCACATAGTTAATATTTCTACAAACCAATGATTTCTACAGTAAAACAAACAAATGCATTATTTATTATGCATGTGTAACATCTCTTCCTGTCCGGGTCTCTGCGCCACCCTCTGCTTTCATGTTGCGGTGCAGGAGGCGTGTGCAGTTTGATAACTTGCTTAGAGTTTTTGGTTGCATTGTCTGGACACTGTCCTATTCCTTCCTATACCTTGTTAATTGATTTTCCACCACACTCATCTCCTTCACTTTCATTTGCCTCTGCTTCTCTAAGAGTTAAGTTTTGGTTTGCCCTGTGATTGACAGCCTGCCTTCTTATCAGGTTCAGGGCGGGTTCTTCCTCCCCATTTATTCTTGGTTCGCATTCACATTGTTGCTTGCTATTGCCTTGTGCGTGATGGCTTTTCTCTCGCTGTTATTTCTTGTATTCTGATTCTTGACCTCTGGCTTTCCCTATTGACTACTCTTTTGGATATCGATTTTGAGACTGCATTTCTCAACTGTTACCGAACCCTGGCTAGCTGAGCTCCCTTTGATGACGTTTGTGTTGTCTGCGTTTTGTGTTTCACGTACATAGGAAGGGATCGTCTCCAAGTTGCCGCCTATTACATACAACAGGACTAGGCAAGCAGGAAGGGACAGTGGGGGGCTTCAGCTTAGGGCTCACTTTCTCTTGTGCCCCTTCCCAGGGTTTCCAGCAGCTACTGGGGAATTGCTCCTATTGCAATTCCCTTACAGCATGGTTAATGCTGTAAAACAATTACAAAAAATGACAGAAAAAGTTTTTAATTATCATCCCTCCCAAAATGAATAGACATGAATCATACTTTATGTATTCTAAAACAGTATAGATTTAAAGTACAGCTTGTCCCACAAAAATAACAATTCTTACAGCTCAAATGTTATGATTCTTAGAATGCAGGAACACCAAAACATGTAATATTCTTTTGTACAAAAGCAGTGATAAAAACTATATAAATTTGGAATCAGCATAATAATGTTAACATTTCACATGTACTACATGGTTAAAGTATGAAAACAAACCCAACAAAGCAAAGGAGAAATAGATGTTTTCTGTTCCCATTTCTCATTCTTATAATTGTTCTCCTTTTCTTATGATGTTATTTCTCCCCCATTCAGGGGGAGAAAATGAAGTCTGTTACAGTGACAATTGTCAGCATTAGGACCGTCCTAAGTTTGGCCTTAGAGCTTATACTGCATCCAATATGCTGGTGACCTTGAGATCAATAGAGGCTGCAGCATTGTTATTGCCTATCTTGCAACATTGGCTGACCATGCCCAGTATGTTAAAATGGGACTGGGAATAGGAATCAGTAGGTATTATAAAGGGCAGCGGAGATCATAAGTTCATTATAATTCAGTTAAAATAAAAACACGTCTTCCCTCCCTAATGACAAACTCTTTAATTCTAAGAATCTTGCAAATACATTTACATTGTAGCCCCTACATGGTACAAGCCATTCAGCTACTGTATTAGGAAGCTACTGATTTTGTAATTCCCTTCAGTTTAAGATTCACTTTCCATCTAGTAAAAAATAAGCTAAAAATTTTGTATTATGATTAAAAATTAAACACATTATATATATCAATGAAATAATACGATATCTTTTTTAAGATTAAATGTTAAAGAATTCGATGTTTTATTTAGATATGAGTCTTGCACACAAAAATTGAAAATGAAGTCAACAGCTGTTTCATCAAAATTCATCATATTTATCATACACCATCATACATCATCCAGTCCCTCAAATCTGAGTCTGATTAATAAATATGAGCTGCTCTGCCAACGGAATTAATTTCGCTATAATATGATGTCCTTATGTGTCACTGCTACTGTCTAGAAAGCAGATAGTGTGAATGCCATCGAGTAATGCTGCAATTCTTTCCCTAGCTTGGGGTATCTCATTACTTCTGCATACTCTTCATACAATTTCCACATTTTCTATGACAGGCACATGTTAACTCTTGACATACCTCACTTTCCATATTCACCCACTTTATAACTGGCATCTAGAAACTGTTTCTTTTGCGGTTTTGTGTTAAAATGCAATTTATGTTGTCATTAAGATGCTGTTAATTTTTTTATATAAATGAATAACATTTTACTAATCAATAAAGAAGGAAAAATGTATCATCCGTGTCTTTTCTAAACCACAGCACATTTGTATATATCTTGTATTCAATGATTTCTCTTGTTGCTATGCTTGTTTGTAAAGCATAATTGCATAAACTCACCAGCATATAATAACTTCTGCATTCTACATTATTATTATGATAACTGAGAGTTGTAAGATTGTAAAATGATAATCACTAGTTTGCTAATGACGCTTGACCTTTAGCACATTCATTCATATAGCATAAGCTTACACGACAGTGAACATCAGATGAATAATATATCTAGAACATCAATGATCAGTGAGTCATTGTTAAGACTACTGCTAAGAATTCCCAAACCAAAAATTGTAAGCTGGGCTATGACAATGACTATGGGCAGCTGATTATGACAATGGCATGGTAACAAAAAAAAAAAAAACAGATGTAGAACCCACAAAACAAATGCTCATATCTTACCAACAAATGTTCATTTACTAACTATGTAGTGCTGCATATCGTGAAGTGAACATGAACAATCGTGAACGAATTATAATAAATATTGCGTTTCAATGGCTATGCTAAAGATTTCACAGAAAAATATTGTCAACCTTTTTTTGAAATGAAAATAAACCATCTATAATTTAACAGTCAACAGATATATTTGCCTTGATGTGATATCACAATTGGCTTTACTTCAAAAGAAGACTTCTTTAGTCCCTCGAGGAGATTATAAAAGATTCCATCAAGTATTTTTGGCAGGTTTCCCAATGTACAGTCTATCACATTCATACATATCAAGCTTTCGCTATTAATAAACATCATTTTTAACATCTTGAGGGTCAAGAACATTCCACATTACATTGAGGTAAGTGCCCAGTAAGGATTTAGTTTTTTACATTACTTTTGTCAGTACTACTATCTATAGCCATTACCACTCAATATATGACATACTAAAAAAAATAATAATACCTCCCAGCTTCATTCTAGATGCAGAAGTAGAGTCAAGTATATATTAGCTGATATAAAGTAAAAATCCACATTTGTATCAGTAAATAAATGACTACACTAGACACTTCACTGCTAGTTTATCCAAAGGTTATGGCAGTGGTTCAAAGATCTTAAAGACTACTACACAGTCAATGCCTTGTATTAGAGACCTGGAAATGTAGCATGAAAGCTATATCACATGTTCACCTACAAAGTAAAGCTAAAGGAGTGCTCTCTCAGTATAGAATATGGCAACATATGTAACAAATCATTAGCCATAGATTTTCCGACTGGCTACCACATTTGTACCCCTCCTCCATACAACTCAGAATAATAGTTCCGGGACTATTATGCTACTTTTACGGTTCTGTCTATATATATGAAAATAATAGTTTTAAATGTCGACAGAACCGCTAGACTGCAAGACACTGCAGTGAGGTCCACAAGCCCCAGGAGGGCAGCCATCTGACTGAGCACAGCAGCAGATTATAAGCCGCAATATACACTGTATTAGTTAACCCACAGACATGGTTAGTGCGTGCGGCCTGAAGTACGAACTACCAGTTAAGGCACTGGATAGTTGTGTTTCTGCAGGTTTAGTGTGAACAGACTGCAATGACTTTACACCAGTTAACTTCACTGGGAACCTGCACCTGTGTGTAGGTGCTATTAAGTAAAGGCTGTCAGGGGTTAGACGTCACCCCTGATCAGCAACACAAAAATGCTCCACAACAGCTTGGAGCTACCGTGTCAATTCACAGGCAATAGTATATTCCACAGAGCCCTGTTGGCAGCGCCACGGGCTGGAACAGCAACCACTGCACAGAGCCCTTAGTCAGGCTATGTGCCTAGCAGGGGTAATGCACTCAAGTCTCTTTGATTAGAACAGGCAGTTAAGTCAGCTTTCTGGTCCCTAACAGCAGTGCCCTGGTTGGGCCAAGGAATACTATCCTAGCAGCCTAGTCTGGCAACCTGCCTAACACCGGAACCTAGCCCTGACCTCCTGTCTCAAAGAATTAGTCAAAGTGTGAGCACCTCGGCTAACACTATAAAAAGGCAGATCCCCGCCCACAGGGCGGTGGCCATACTTCACTGAACACGCTCAGTATGGGCAAAATGGGACTTAGTATCCGAGTGGCTCCAACAGGTCCGAGCATGCTCAGTAGGGAGAGAATGGGACTTAGCCTCTGAGCACCTCCAAACGGTCCAAGCACGCTCAGTAGGGGAAGAATGGAACTTAGCCTCTGAGAGCCTCCAAACGGTCCGAGCCTGCTTAGTAGGTAGAAAGCTGGACTTAGACTCCACACATCCCAGTGCACGTCGCCGAGGGCGAGAGCTGGGTTGACCCGCAGGTGGCGCTGTGCGCTGGAAGGGAAACCTGCGGGACCCCATCCTAACAGCTACCCTGTAGTTGATGGATTGTAGCAATCTGGAAACCTGCCAAGCAGATTTTAGATTGCATATCAGACAATACCCGACTCCGGCTTCCACGACTGACTGAGGAAGACCTGGCAGCCTGAAGAACCATTGACTGTAGAGGAATCAGAAAAGAAATGCAGACTGGTAAGACCCTGAGACCCGATGAATTCCCATTGGTATATTGTAAAAAGTTGAGTGACAGCCTGTCCCCACATCTCCTCAGAGTCTTTGACTCCCTAGTTTCTGACTCAACGGTGACTCTCTCTGAGCCCAAACTGAATATAAATCACACCTAATGCTTCAACTACCAACACATTTCACTACTCAACATCAACATGACACTCCTAGCCAAAACTCTAGACGCATGCCTGATGACTCACATGGATCAGGTAATTCACCCAGGCCACTCTGGATTCATGTCGGGTAGAGAGGCACTGGATAACAAGACTGACAAGCCCATTAACTTAATTCACAGAGACCGCCTAGACTGATGGTCTCTCATCTAAATATCCTGAATGATACCGGGCAGGGATGCCATGGGTCACCTCATATTTGTCTAGACCGATATGGGCAAACTGAGACATCTTAGGCATTCCTTTGCAGACATCTGAAGCAAAGATCACAACTTACACAGGCAATCTTCTGCTTTCATTACCAACCACACTCTCCATCAAACCTATTGACAGCTGTTCAGGACTTTTCCGAACTGTGCAATTTCAAATTTAATTTTACTAAGCCAGCACTGGCCTCCATACTAGAATGATCATTCTCCTTCTGTAGTCTGTCATGGACTGTCACACCTAGGCACTTTTACCTGGCTGGATAGGAAAGAGCAAACACATCTCTGTATATTTTTTATGAATCTCTATACATCTTTTAGAATTGTTTATGTGTTTTGTAATAAACCAACCTAATTTTAATTCTGGTTGATCATGTATTTGCTAAAATACTTCCATCGTAACCAACCACTGGTGAGGAGTGCTTCACCTGGGTCTACACATTCCCATGGACTAAGGTTCTGGGAAAAAAATTTCTTTACTTAGTTGGTATGGTGCAACATTTAGAAAATGAACATACTCTGCAATATACTGGTTTCAAACTTTTCCAATCATGGTCCCATGTTTCAGTTCCATCCCTTCTTTCAGTCTCTGCTGTTCATCCAGCCTTGGCCAGGGTGGCAAACCAGCAAGGATATAGTGTATATTTTTTACTTGTCTAAAACACAGACAAGGGTGGCCTCGCTCTTCTGAATTGTAAAATGTATTATTATTAGTCCCATGTAGCCCACATTATTGATTGATGCAAACACACAATAAAGAAATCCTGGAATCGAATAGAACAGAGCTTCACCCCATTCAATTGGAGATGGGCCCATGACTTGAATGCCATTTCTTTAAGGGCCTTCTCATGCATGTTGTTCCTATAAACTAGTTTGTGTGCATCGTCTCCCACCCAACTCTGACTTTACACAACATTTCAGCCTGGGCTCACTGACATGCCCTTCTGTTCATGGATGAAAGCTGGGTTTTCTCAAATGATACATATGCAATCATGATCAGAATGGTGAATGATCACAGACTTCTCTGTTTATCAGCAATTACCTGTCTTGTCCATGATACGAAAAATAATCAGACACGTGGCCGTCAACATTCAATTTCTCAGTCCTGCCTTATTTCTCCTATATCACAGCAACATTTCTCTATGAGTCTAAAAATTCTCTCTCTTCAGATTCCTAATGATGGCAGTCTGCATACTACTTACATAGAAACAGACTAACCTACCATCAATGTGCCCCTGGATCTCCAAGGTCAATGATATGAAGCGCATGGAAAATTTCACCTCTTCCATCACTGAATCCTATGATAAATTTGATAAAACTTGGTATTATTAGATGTAATTCCAGACTACTGGAGTATTCTAGACTACTGGGTTTCTCACTACTGGGTTCCTCAAAGGTATTATCGCTTTCACGCCACCTACATTTTGATTGTACTGACACTGGTGTAGCTTTTTAAACTGGGTCGAAGCTTACCTTCCTTACCTCCTTCCAACCCCTTCCCAATGCCCTACTCACACTCCCCCTTCTTTCTCTTCCCCTTGTTTTTTTTTCTTTCTCTCTATTCCACCCTAGTCCACTTCTGTGTTGCTCCCCCCCCCCCCCCCCGTTTCCTTTTTACATTCAACTTGCTCTGCCACCTTTCTAAAGTCTAAGGCTAGGTTCACACTTGGATTATGCTACCATTTGGAGATTCCATCCTACATTGGGTTGGGATTCCATTTTTTGGGTTCTCAATTGGACTGAAGAATCGCTAACGCAGATGTGAACCTAGCATTAGTTATTGAACTAGTGAACAATCTAATAAATTAATTCAAGCCATGTCTTTATAAGTTAGAATGATAATGACAAATATTTTTTTTCCTATTCTTATTTTTGGTTTTCTACATTGTTATATGGATGGTATGAAATTCCAGGATGGTCAACGGGAAATAACCCATCTCATTTGCCTGGCACTTTTCAAATCCTTCTTTTTCCACATAGTAGGTTTTTTATTACCTCCTTCCACCTTTCTTTCTAAATTGAAACTCTTTTCAAAATCTCTGCTTAATTCTTGGTCACCAAGAAGGAATGGCAGCTCAGTGAAGTGTCAAATGCAATGTGTCCATAGAAACCTTTTGAGATGGAGCAATGGCCAAGTGAGAGTTAAGTAGAGAGATACAGGCAAACATAGGAATCTGCAGATAATTGTGAGTTTTCTGTGTCATCTTAATTGGTCACTTCAGATCAATACTCTTCAATGTGGCAGAACTGTTTTCTTCCATGATGCTGTTACTTTCAAGTTAGATCTACAGATAGGGGAGGGCAATATACTCTTTTGTGTTTATAGTGTATTAGAAATATTGTAGTAAAGCAGCCTCCAACTCCTAACCCAGGTAAAACTGAGAATTAGAGATAGAGCCTTTAGAGGAGAATATGTGCTAAAAGATGTAGCATAGAGGGCATATAATGGCCAGAAACTGTGTTAATCAAGCAAAAATGCAAGCATTTTTATGTGAAATGAGTGCTGGAAATAAAGTATTTGCATTTTTTTTTATTTGTAATAAAATTATGTTTTTGATGTAAAAGATTCTGAAAATGAACAGAAGATATCCTAGTCCACATTGTTGGTCTGCAAATTTTTTAACATTTCCAAAAAAACAAATATAGGTGTTCATTTTTTCCTCACTTCTTCCATTTTTGTTTCACATGTGAATTAAGGATTGGTTTAGATAAAGGGTGGGGCTTAATGTTCTCCAATTGTTATTGCAGACAAAACAGTTAGGCCGGGGCTCTACAGGCCGGAAACACTGTGATTATCCCCGTAAGCCGGCACACATTGAAGTGAATCGGATCTGTTTTGAGCTCTCACACTCTGACACATGTATACGTGTCTGAATGCGCGGCACGTTATTCCGTGGGATCGGAGCCTTACCACCACAGCCAAACCAAAGCTGCCAGGCCTCGGCCTAAATATCAAAAGGGAAAAAAATTATTAAAATTTTCTTCTGTACGAATTGCAGCAAAGCAACATAAGGAGATACATTAGTTTCCCAAGTCGATAGTTGGAGAATATTGTACTAGAGAATCCCAATGAGTAACTGACAATATTATTTTATTTATCAGTACATAAAGTATCTTGAGTAACTACACAATAAGGCTGCTAGAAAAAAATAACTGAACTCCACTGACAGGAATCACTGTTTCACTGTTTTTGTAAAGGCCATTTCTTCTCTGTCCCTCATAATTTGTATTTACTACTAGATATAGCCTTGACATATATTTTTTCCCCTATCAATATTTCTTTGGAATGGGGGAGGAAACCCACACAAACACAGGGAGAACAAACTCCTTGCAAATCTTGTCCTTGGTAGGATTCGAACCCAGCCACTGTGCTGCCTCAGTCTTAACATAATTTATAGCCCTACTCCAGTAATTGTTTTTTAATCCCCAGCCCTTTATTATAAGTAACTGTAGTAGAATGAAGGGTGAGATCACACACCCGGCAAATGTTTCACTTTACTTTCCATTCGAACCCATTGGATTCCTTGGCTAATCATGGGATGGCCAGACTGACATAGCAATTTATACAACTGAAACCTATTTACTAAATAAAAAAAGATAGGAAAACAGAAATAAATCAGACATCTGATACAGTATTACCCAATCATAGCTGGGAAGCTAAATGTGGCTTTCAGCTCACCTGAATGTGGCTCCTAAGTTGCATACACTAGTAGTACTACGGATTGTAATGGTTACTAGAGCAAAAGTCATATCAGTAAGTCATATCTTTAATAGCCTTCCCTTTGTTTTGGCAGGTGCTGGCTTTCATTAAAGAGATTCAGTTCATGTATTGGGACTTACTTATTAAAAAATGCTCTAGGAGAAGAAATATGCAAACTGACTCTCCATCAGAAGTAAAAACTGTCATATTAGATGTAAATTAATGTAGCATCCAGTAAAGCACTGAATAATAAACGTAGATGGAAAAGCCCCATCTGACCATCTCCCTGGTCCCACAATTCCAGGAATAAGAAAAATGGTAAAGAAGTAGCATCCAAAGTAATCTAGAATTTATCTATAGCCAGCATGAACAGCAATGTCTCAGCTCTTTAAGAAAGGTTGATAATAGCTACATTGAGGAGCCAAAATGTCATATGTCAGTCCTGTCATATTAGATAGGTGTCTGGTTTGGCTAATATGTCAGTTTTCTTCCTTTTGCAGGAGAGATTATTTGCATACACTTTCTCTAGCGATATTCAGTGAAGCGCAATAAATTGGCACATAGCCAATTTTTGGACCAAAAATTAAAGTTTTTTACAAATATAACTGATGAAAATGCAGAATATAATACACTTATAAGAGTCTCAACACCTTTGAGAAAGAACACGTAGAGTGTAGAGATGAGCGAACACTGTTCGAAACAGTCATTCCGAACAGCACGCTCCCATAGAAATGAATGGACGTAGCCGGCACATGGGGGGGTTAAGCGACCGGCCGCCGGCAAAGTGTACGTGCCAGCTGCTTCCATTCATTTCTATGGGAGCGTGCTGTTCGGAACGGCTGATCCGAACAGTGTTCGCTCATCTCTACTAGAGTGTAATAGTTACATAGTTGATAAGAATGGAAAAAGATGTACATCCTTCAAGTTCAACCTATAAACCTCCAGTGTTGATCCCCAGGTTTCCTCTGCAGACTTTATGCTTCAATTATACCTATAAGGAAACTGCCAGCATTTCAGTAGGTATAGTCGAGATTCTGAGATTTCCAAAAATTGAACGGTTTTGGAAATCACAGCATTTTGGTTGTGCATATAATTTATGCAATGTGTGGAGGGGATTCACTACAATCCCATCCACTTTGCAGGGACTGTAAAACACAGCGGTTTTTGGGACCCCGACCATAAGGAGATTTCAAATTGCCCATATTAACGGATAAATTCCTTCATGACTTCAAATACAGCAACCAAAAAAAAAAAATCTATGGATGAATTCTCCAGAACAAATCAAATTCTTCTTCATCTTCTATCTTTTATTATTATTATTATTATTATTAGATAAATATTATGCTATTATTTTTCTTTCACTCTTCTAGAATTATTTATTGACTTTCTTCTATTAGAATTAAAGCTTAAATCCAATTTAAAATAAAACGATCTTACATGTGTCAACTGTAAGCAAAGCTCTCCATGGAACAAATGTGTGTGACAGAGTATACATTAATAATTTAGACTGTTTAGGCTTTTATGTATGTTTGCTTTTGCTTTTTACAAGCTGGTGGTCATGAGTACAGTGTTTTTCAAATAGGTATAAGGCTGAATTTTAGCCCTGGTTCTGGCTAATATTATGCAGCCAGTAAAATGTTCTTCATCCATACAATGATTTTTTTTTTACCTCCAGTGCTACAAAGTAGTTGTTTGAAAACTGAAGGTTTGGATTGTCTGGATGTTGCTCTGAGTTGGATATTAAAAGGCAGTGGCATGATAGAGCAAGATTACTGGTGCATGAAACGTTCACTCCAAAACAGAATAGGATTGGAAAAGACACGGAGAGTGCAAAAGAATAAGAGAAAGCTTAAAAGAATAGGTGAAAGCAGAACAGAAACAAGTGAAGGGTAACAGACAGGGATGAAGATGAAAAGGAAAGAAATAGAAGGTTGAATCTCAGACACACAAAGGAGTATAGAGGGACAGTTTAGAATATTGTAGACTTGATTGTAGAACAGCATGAGGCAGTGAATCAGAAGACCGTGTAAAGTCAGAACTCAAATGATTATGATATTGTATGAGAAGAGAAAATAGGCCAAGTGCCAAAGGGCAGTAGGTGGAACACAAAAGCACTGAAGAAGTAATGAGTGAATATAACATTTTTCATGGTTATGTGATAATGGGCACTGCAATAAAAACACCAGAAAAGGTTGAAGAAGAACTGACCTACTGACAGTCCATTACTGTCTCAACCTACTGTGAAAAGGAATTATATTTGTGATATGTCATATATATTCTAACAATGTTCTAGACTTACATTCTTACTATTCCAAACAGTTTGTATTAATTGACAGTACAAACCAAACTCAGTTTGAAATTCCCAAATATTTTAGGTTCCAGTGGATCCAGAACATTTGTTTTGGAAGAATTATCCGGAAAGGTTACTGCCATTTTACAGAACAGAACAAGACAAATAAGAAGGATGATTATATGACCATAAGCAGTGGGCCTCCTCCCAATGCCTTGCTGGTAACCTTCAGACAACCATTAGAGACTATAAGTGTATGAGGTGACTGGTGATTTAGTTATGAGTCATCGTCATTATAACAAGTTCAGCCATGAATGATGTTGTTGTGTTGGTATAGAAATTGCATAGAACGTATATAAGAGAACATAAAGAAAGAGATTAGTGTTTTTCAGTGAGGAGAAGAGATATGTTACATTTAGTTACAATTCACAAATAATAACAACTCATAGAGAGAGATTTTAAGGAGAGAGATAGGAGTCTTATTACAATAGTGTCACTGTGTTAGGCCTTTCCAGTCAGTGTACTGCATCACAATTAGGGTTGAGTGATCTGCGATCAAGTAAATTTCATGATCGCGATCGGAATGCCGATCCCGATCTTTTCAGGCGGGATTGAGGTCAGAGGTTATTTCCCACAATGCTTTGATACTGGCCAAGCATTGTGGGAAAAGCTAACAATGTTAGCTAGGTCCCATAGGAATGAATAGATGCAGCCAGCACACAGCCTGTGCTGGCGTCCGGCCGCTTAATCCCCTGTGTGCCGGCTGCGTCCATTCATTCTAATGGGAGACTAGCTAACATCTATAGTAACTAACACTTACTTGCACAGAAGCGCTGCCGCTGGTCCAGTCGCTCCTCTTCTCGCCTCGCTGCCCTCGCCTACCAAGTTAGTGTTAAAAACCTAGGAAGAAGGCGGGGCTTGTGGCTTAGGAGAGTGTGGGTGGGTACTGGGAGGGGAGACTTGAGTGATGCACTCACGTCTCCCCGCCCTGTATCCACCCACACTCTCCTAAGCCACAAGCCCCTCCTTCTTCCTAGGTCTGTAACACTAACCTGGGAGGCGGGGGCAGAGAGGTGAGAAGAGGTGAGAAGAGGAGCGAGAACAGTGGGGACTGGACCAGCGGCAGCACTACTGTGAAGGCAAGTCACCAGCAGGGGGGCTTAAGTAGCCGGGGGATTTTTTAATCACTACACAACGTGGAGTCTAACAATTAAAGCGTTCAATTTTTAGACTCCATACTGTGTAGTGAATAGGATCATTTTTAAAATCCGATCTTTGATTATTAAAAAAATCCCATGGAATTGCATTGGGATCGGAATTGGGGTTGGGATCAGGTTCAATAGGAAAATGATCAGAAATTGAATTTTAAAAATTATCCTAAAATCTCAAGATCAGCTCAACCCTAATCACAATCACAGTCTTACAATCTGTGTCCATGTGATGTAACATTTGACACATGGCTGCACTCATTTTATTATATATAGTGCGACCCAAAATGGTTGTATTTCCTGTACCCACTTCACAAGTCAGCATTTTAACACAGTTGTTTATTACAATTAAGTAGGCTTTACTTCACCAGGTGCAAAAGTTCAGGGAACTGTCTTTACTCTAGATACATAAAAGTGGCCTGCTGGCACCTCCCTACCACCCTGTACATTCCTTGCTGGAGCACAACAAGAAAATTAATCCCTAGCTGAGTCCTCTAACACCCCCCCCCCCCGCCTACTTGCCTTAGCTGTCCTAGGCGACAGATGACAACGGGGCGGAAAACACTTCCTAAATATAGGTGATGACACAGACCGCAGACAAGACAAACAACAACAGAAGGGAGGTCAGCTAGTCAAGGATTTGGTAACAGTCAAGCAATGCAGTACAGAAACGAGATCCAAGAGAGTAATCAAAGGTAAAGCCAGGGGTCAATAATATGAGTACATCAGCAAGAGTAACATCCAGCAAGCACAAGGCAATAGCAAGCACCAATGTGAATGTGAGCCAAGAATAAATAGGAAGGAAGAACCCACCCAGACTTGATAGGAAGATAGGCTGTCAATCACACAGGCAAGCCTAATATTAACTATTAGAGGAACAGAGGGAAACCAAGGTACAGGAGTTGGGTGTGGTGGTAAATTCAATTACAGAGGTGATGCAATAGGACAGTGTTCAGATATTTAAAAAAAAAAAAGCCCTAAGCAAGGAATCAAAACTGAATACGCCTCCTGCACCACAGTGTTTGAGCGGAAGGCGCAGAAGTTCAAACGGGTACAGACGAACCAGTCTCTAGGTTTTTTGCAACATGGTAATCTGTCTCTTGGTGGTGATGACATGTTGTAAATATAAAGTTAGTACCACTAAACATTGGCATATTTTATGCTGTAAGCTAGCCAAGTAGTTATGCAGCAACACCAATTATATTTCAGCCTTTATCGTAATTATTATTTTTAAATACATTTATTTATTCAATAAATAAAATTCCTAGTGCTGATAGAGTTCCAAGTGTGGAAAGTGCCAGGTTTTTTTTAATAAATTTTAATTGAAAACTATTAAAATTGAAATTCTCCAGTACAGATGCTGAATCTGATAGATGTGCAGCTGACTTATTATTGAAATATTTAATTAAATCTGAGATCGCATTTCACGCTGCCTGTTGTACTTGCATATTTTTAGTTCAAATGTATTTTGATTCAAATTTAAAGGAGTATTCTGATTATTTCTTTTTATCCCCTAGCAAGGTTTAAAATAATAAACACTATATATTCACCTTTCCATTGCTCCAGGGATCAGACAGAGAGTGTCGTTTCAAGCCTTCAGTCTTCATGACATTTGTTCCGCTCTGCTGAAACGAAGATTCCCGCCCAGAGAGGTGAGAATACAATGTTTATAGTTTCAAGCCGACTGTCCAGGAGGATTTCAGTTGAAATCCTCATGAACACGTGCTGAAATTGCTATCATACCACACTGCTTGCTGGGCTACTGAATTACTGACTTTTCTCAGTCCCCAATTGACAATTTTTTAAAAAAAAAATACATAAATTTTTCCTGATTCTCATAACATATTACACCACCTGCAGATGTGCTGACATTTTTTTAGCATCCAAATGACAAATATTAAAAACTAAAGTTTAATTGCTGACCTCATTCAGTGACTATTTTGCAGATTTTCTTTTAAATCCTTTAGGCACATTATGGTGGAGAAAGCAAATGACATTGTGGACCTGATGGTTATCTTACAGTGTGTTTTTAAATAGGTTGTCTGTTACCATTGGCTTCATCCATCTGCCCCTAGTCATATATTTTGCCTAAATTTGCATTTTTGTTCACATTATTATTGTACAATATGTGTCTCATAAGTATGTGGGTGGAAAGTGTCTACCTTTCCACCCACATTCTCATAATATTCCATCAGAGTCTCATCTAATGGCTCCAATATATCAGCAGAAGGCCATTGTTCATTAATTTAGACGTGTTGCACAATAGACTATTTCTGTTCTTTGTTTATATGTATGAGAATAAATATGCTTTTCTCCAGTGTAGCCTCATGTCAATTCCATTATAATGAAATGTGGTGAAGTGGTGTGACCTGCACTGAAATCAGCAAGACACATAATCTGTGAGCTCAGACAACTCTCCAACATTTTCTGGTTTTTGTGGGGCTCCTACTGGGACTTCGCTACTCCCAACACTACCTGATCCTCTCCTGGTCACCCCAGTCTCCATGGGATGTGGTCCTGGACCCCACTGCTCAGCAACACTGCCTTCACTAGACTTTGGAGTGTGGTCCCATTTTACCACTCTGTTCTTCTCAGATCTCCAGTGTGCTGTCTCCTGTTGGCTCCCTACTGCTACCTCTGGCTCTCCAGACTTCCCACCAAAACAGCCGCCATCTCACCTGTACTTCACCCATGGATGCTACCTGGCAGGGCCCGAGAACATCCTGCTGCTTGTACTCAGGTACTCCTGCCGAGAACAGTCACCATCTTACATTACCCACAGTGTAAGACTCGTATGTGTTTCCTGAGGACCCTAATTCAACTCGTCCTTGCACTATTTCCTTTGCCAAGTGCATCTGTGTCTTCTCCTGTACCTGAAATGTTTGTAATACAATTAATGGCTGCCACTACTTGCTTTCTTGGACTGTTTTGCCTTTACAATTTAACTCACCCTGTCCTAGGGCCCCCAGACATGGTCTATCCAGACCTGATGGCATTCACAACGCCCTGTCTTTCAAAATGGTGCTCGTGCCTGTTTTCCAGTGTTCACCCCTCAGACCCATAATGTCTGGCTAACTACTCAGCTCTCCATCACGGTTATCCCATGAGCACCACTGGCTTGATAATACCACTAGGACTGCCCTAATATCCACCAGGTCTCCAAAAATGAAAACCTGCAAACACAGAGAGGACACAGCTACCCGGCATAATTTGCCTGAACTTTTTATAACTCCCTGCCCTTCTATCTCAACAAGCAGAAGCTCACCCCGCAGCATCACCATATCTCTTGCTGCCTCTGATCACAAACCTATGGCAGACGCCAGGGCCCCAGAACTGGACCCTTCAGCCCTTCACTAAAATCCAGCAACTTTTCTCCACTAATCTATCAAAGGTGGTGATCAACTTCAACAAACAGATCCAGGAACTGAGCAATAAGTTCACTGGCATGGAGAATAGGATGGATGAGGTTGCTAATACCTTGGAAGAAGACAATACTTGCCTCAATGATTATGCACAAAAACTTGAGGCCATTGCTCTGAAAAATAGATCAAGGAGAGCCAACATCTGGGTCAGAAGAGTAACAGAATCCATGACTGTCTTACAGGAAGGAAAGATTTGTACCTCTTCTGTGTTATTGACCCAATCACTGATGGAAATCTTTGACCAATCACATTTGGGTCCATTTGGACTTACCTGTACATTTACAAAAATAGTGCCGTGTGCAGCATATCGGATCTTGATAAAGCCCCAATTGCCATAACAATTATGGTTCCATTATAAACAGAAGCCATAACAATATTGAACAACATTTGTTTAAACTCAGTTTTGGAGAGCCATAACATTTTAATTTTTTGCTGAGTTCTCTACAAATATTGCAGCTGGACTCTGGCTGTACATTACTGCTGGCTTCTGCAGATGCGTAAGATCAGCTTCTGAACCTGCGGCATCCATACAAGACAAGTGTACAGTACAATGAGTTAAATAAGTATGGTCATTGTTAATTAAAGCTCTCAATGTCACTTTATTACTGGATAAGAATACTGTATAACGTGTATGTACACTTTACTACTTCTTGGGGGAACAGAGCATTCCATAATTTGACTACTCTACTGTAAAGAGCCATTTATTATATTAATATCTGTATGGAATGCCTTTGGTATTTGAAAAATCTTTCAAAAGAATAATCGTGTAATTTTTTTGTACTGACTATGCATATTTCTAGATGTGTAAATAGATATTATAATGCATCCATTGATGTATGATTATTTAGCTTCAATATACCAGAAAAAAACATGTCACCGAACCCAGAAATAAAAGTACATCAGGAATCAGGCTTCTATGTCTCTATACATCTGTAGTGTTATATGCACCCAATAATGAACAGCGTTTACTGGCATTAAGATATTTGAGGAAACTCATAGAGATGTTTTTTAATGTTGCAGAGTTAGTTAGGAATTTATATGCACATTGCAAGTCAGTAAGTACAACAGTTCGTCAAATTACTGAGCTATTTGGACAGGTGGCTTGATCACGCAAATTTCATATTTACTGTAAATTTGTGTAATTATTACCCATGTGCCCTTTTGTGACAGATGTTTTTAAGTACAGGTTCCACTATATTTTTCTTATTAGGCAAATATGGAGTTCCGCTTGCATAATTTAAGCAAACACTTTTGCTCCAGATGCAATGAACGCTATCTGAATGTTGATTTACTGGATATCTAAAGTGGAAAATAGAATTTTCTTGGCTGTGACTACAGCTGTTATATATTTGGGTTTGTGTTATGTTTTAGTAGTGCAGATAGTTTTTTTTTAAAGACTATAATATATCAATATCATACTAGGTAGAGCACACACTCACAAAGTACCTAGGGATGTCCTATCTCTGTAAAGCATGTTGCATGGGTAAAGGTTTGCAATTCTTATTTCTATAATATGAACAATAAAATAGTGCAATGCTTGTACTTCTTATGTAGGGCAGAATGTCACAAGGCCATAGCTTGGCTCATCCACTAAGTCATTCTTATATCCCTAATAAACTCAAGTATCCATAAACGCATTGAATGAATGAGATAAGATAGCAACTCCAAGAAACCACAGTCAGCTGTAGGGGGACAGCAGAAATCTCCCTTACTAAAACTTAGACAATGGTACAGTATGTGACACCCGCTAAATAGAAAACTCCAACCAGTCTTAATAAATCTCCCCTATTACTGTTAAATATTCAGTCTTAAATTTAAACATCCAATAGGTTAATTTATCAAGTCATTTGTGTTAGTTTTCTGGCTTCAAAAATGCAAGTTTTGTGCAAAAATTGTGAATTTTGCCTATTTTTTAGTTAAGAGTCGGTTGGGTTGTAAGGAGAGTATGGACTCATTCATTTCTTAATAGATTAAGCACATCTTACTTCAGTGCAACTTGGATTAAGAAAAATGTTTCATTAGTAAAACTGCTGCACATACACACAAAAAAGGTGTAGCATGCAGTCAAGTAGATAAATGAAAAAAATGGGTCTTTATTTCTTGAATCCTTAAGGCTAAGGCCCTACGGGACGACCCGCAGCCAAAATCATTGCTTGAAAAAGCGCGGCAGCAACGCATCACCGTCAAGCGCTTTGAACAGAAAATTTGCAGAGTTTTCCTCCGCAGACTTTCTGTTACAATTATATCTATGGGGAAACCACCAGCGTTTTCCTAGATATAATTGACATGATGCGATTACCAAAACCGCACTGGCCTTGGAAATCGTGGTGTGTCCACACAGCGTTTTTTACCACAAAGTAGGCATGGGATTCACTAGAATCTCATCAACGTTGCCTGTACTGTAAAACACCACGAATACAACATGTATCTGCAGTTGTCAGATAATGGTTTGTTATGGTTGTGGTTATTATTTGGGCCCTTATTTCTAATATTTTTTAATTTACAAATTTTTAATCACTATATTAAAGGTGAAGTTTTAGAAATGTCTTATATTTTTTCTGTGAAGACATAAAATCCCAGATATATTAAAATACTAGGAAAGATACATATGAATCAGAATTTTAACCATTTCAAAAATAGGATGAAGTTATTACATTTTAAATATATTAAATACATGAAATTGGAATGAACAAATGGGAATATTTTTTATCTATTTTCGGTGTGTAAAGATGCATGCTATCATTAAGTCCTGACCACCTACCATGTACTATCTATAATATTGGTCTCAATCCTATATTCTCATAATTCATTACCTTGGAATTTAGTTTTTATTTGAATACCATATGAGAAAGATCCTTTGTGTATTGTTCAATTTATTTTATATAAAGTCCATTGATAAAATGGTGATGTTTTATATAATGATCTTTATTTGTTAAATGTATAATAAAATGTGCCTAAAATTCAATTGCAAAGGTAAAGAATCAGCATGAAAACACAGTAAGCGAAACACATTAACCCTGTTACCACTCCATTTCCTCTCTATGTAATTGACTGCTCAGTTAATAATTACTGATTTCTTTCCTTTCTGCAGGAAGATACAACTTTCTGTAAAACAGATAATTTAATGGAGAGAAAATAAGCTTTTCTTCGTATGTCAGAGGTTTTTGTTTCCATTCTACATTTTCAAGTTTTCATGAATATTCACAAATGACACAAGCACCCGATCTACGTTTTCAGGTTTCCATCTTCTGCAGACAGAAGACGGAAGCCTGACAGACCGTGTACGGCCGTGAGCACCGGTGAGCATTTTGTGCATGTGCGTTTTCCTGCATGTCCGACTCTGTGTCCGGTTAAAAAAACGGTTTCACTGCAGAGAGCACAAAACGCTCACCGGCGCTCACGGCCGGACACTTTTCAAACCGTTTCAAATGAATGGGTTTGAAAAATGACTGCGGTTTCTTTCTCCTGCCCAGTTTCGGGCAGGAAATAGAAACCTGCAAAACGGAGACCCGGGGCGCAGATGTGAACAAGCCATTAGGTGGTATTGTATTGTATCACAGGACTAAACATTTAGCTGCATAGTGAATTTTTACATCAGTATTTTGCTGCAAGAAATAAAGTTGTAATTGAATAAGTAAAATTGAGAAAAATGCAACATTGTTATTCATAGGAAAATATTGAAGTTACGCTAAAAATTTATAGGGATAACCATGCGGAGCCCTGCCTGATATGACAATTTAATATAGTTTAATATTATTGTGCTCTGCATTTATTTATTCCATGAAATCCACCACTAGGTTAAATAACAAAAATTTTATAAAGTGATGTGAATTTTGCAATAGGCAGAAATGTAAAACAGAGTGTTTAGTTGATACACTCTATAGTTATGAATTTCGGAATTGCCTGTTCCAAAATTTCCATCAGGTTCTATTATTTTCAGAATTTAATAGATATAATAGGAGACTGTTACTGACATTACCTGCAATTAGGTTGCTATTGCTTTACAATATTTCTGCTATAGTGACATATAAGTCTCAAAAATAGGAAGTGCAGACTGAGGTCATGCTATAATTTTTGCTGGCAGATATGCAGATAGATTTTACCAGACTCAAGAGTCTGAGGAAATCAAATCTTCCAGCTCTCAAATAAAGCAACAGTAAAACGTCCAGCTGTGGCCATTAAATCTGCAACACTTACTTCAACTGAGAGATGGCTTGTATAATGTAGAATATGACTTTGCAATCCTATTAATACCCACCATGCAAAAAAAATCACTGTCAGGTAAAATAGAGAGAGAAGGGAAGAAGGAGTTATACAAGGAAGGGAGAATGTAACTTATCACATATAAAAAGAGGTTGGACAAGGCTAGAAAATCAAGTTCTCATCTTCTCAGTAAGAATCTGTTAACCCTTTTGTGCATTTCTGCCAAATTTCTAGTGCTCTTTGATTACCTAAATATAGTGTAGACTATATCTAACTAACTAATTAACTAACTAACTAACGTATCGCCTATAAAAAGAGGTTGGACAATGCTAGAAAATCAATTTCTCATCTTCTCAGTAAGAATCTGTTAACCCTTTTGTGCATTTCTGCCAAATTTCTAGTGCTCTTTGATTACCTAAATCTAGTGTAGACTATATTTGTTTAGTGTTGCACTATTACTATCCAGTAACACAAAGTGGATGGCTTATCCATTATAATGTAACTCAATATAAGGATCTTTTAGAATCTCATCTAATCGGCTGGTTTATATATGAAAGTATATATGAAATTTTTAGTAGTAATATTTAGCAGTTTTCTTAGTTTATCCTACTAAAATATACAAACATTTATATCCATTCAAAAAGTAGTGCTCATGAACCTTTATGAACATAAACTTTGTGCACAATTCAATGATTTACAGCATTACATTTCCGAACAAAGAATCTTGAACTGCAATTGGTTTGGTGTTCCCCATTCTAAAGTTTGAAATGTAAAGGGGTTTTCCCATCTCACTGTTTCAGCTTTGCCTGTAATTTTCTTCATGTCACTTCCTGTATCCCCTCCTTCTTGCTAAATGGCTGGAGAAGTCTCACCACACTTATACAGATCAGATAATATGCAGATGTCTGTACAGAATGGACTCAGTGTTATCTGTGTGTTTACATAGTGAGATAACAGACTCCTCTTTATCAGCTTTATTACCTGAACCATTGCCCTGCTGACACTGAGTAAGTGACGTCACTTGTCCTGTCTTACAGGTCCGTGGTTATAGCAACGCAGAATAAACAATGGGAGGAATAAGGTCACATACCAGGCAAACAAAGATGAATTTCTAAAGCAATATATTTAGGAAAAGGCTTCAATTTACATAAGCTATCAGTATAGATAGGATCTTTGAGATGGAACAACCCCTTTAAGGAACTCCCTGTTCTTTACTTTTAACCCTCACTTTAGCCATGACTTTTCTGGTTAAAATGCCATGTTGCAGTCCCCGTAGTAGTTACCAATAGGTGGCAGATGCATTGAGGGAATAAATTAAGTACTATCAAGAATTGTAATCAATGGTTGTCACCAGGAGAGTGGTCAGGGTACAGCCAGTGAATGAGACAACATCACGGACCAGGGGTCAAAAACAGAAATAGAGCTTCAGATACCTAAGCAACAAACCGAAAGGAGCTAGATAGAAGGACAGAATTACAAAGGCAAGATTATCAATTGGGGAACAAACATAGAAGTACCTTGATTTACAAGAAAGGGGCACAAGCTGGAACTACAATGGAGAGATAGATAATATACATTCCTGGATCCAAGGATTATTTAGGCAAAACTACTTATATTTAAGTGTAAACATGTAAGCTCTTTGCCAAAAGAAAGAATAGTCCATTACATCAATAAAGTACACAATTATGTAAGTAAGAATTATTATATGATGTAAAATATTAATGTTTAAGATCATTTATGCAGTTCTGCCACAATATTTTGCATCGCATTAAGAGCATTAAATCACAAAGGGATAGAAGTCATCAGAGGTTGTATTGCATAGTCCAAATATTCAGGATTTACTGCTATACAAATTTGCAACATGTCCTTTATTTGCAAATGATAAAATATTAATTTATTCAGGCTACCAACCAAACGTTATAGCTTTATTAGATAACTCTGTTTATCTCCTGTGACTGAACATTCAGTTATTCTGAAGTCCTTAGTATTAATTTCCCCAGCCACCTCATAAAGTTGTTAGAAATTAATATTCATTTTCAATATATTAAAAATGGATGTTCAGGGTATTAGAGATGCTGCTCCAATGGATTTAAGTACTGTCACCCTGTCTTAATAAAACTGATACAGGAAAGGGACATATTTATGGTACCACAGTGAGCAAACACATGCTACTTTACATTCCCAAATACTGGCTACAAAGCGAGCAGAGATACGAAAATAGAAGATGCTTTATATGAAGGTGTACGAAGGAAAAAAACAAGGATTTCTATGACAGCATGACCGAGATCAGTTTTTATAACTAACCTACTGGTTTGCTCCTTCAATGATCCTGTACATATAATGGCACTGCTAAATGTTAATCTGTAAGTTATAAAACCCTGCTACATTTCCCTGTAGGGATTCATCATATTTTCTGACATATTATTATTACCAGCTATAAGACAAGGAAATTGGTAAAGTATTTAGTATTGGAACTCTTAGAGTGCTTTACTCTGATAGCAACTACTTCAAAACCTCAGTCTGCAGATGAGATGCTGCCAGGCAGTTAGGATAAGATTCCTCCATACACTCAAAGGGTGCCCTACGGATGTAAAATGGCCATCTGAAGTCTGAATGTAGCCTGACTTCAAATATTTTTGCAACTTTCGAAAAAGTGGCTTTAGATAAATCAGGCATAAAGCAGCACAACAGGCTAGCAAGTCCAGCAGAGGTTGCTCATTCTTTCTTTGGAGCGTGTGGGTTACGGGCACCTGGCACAGACAAGTCTAAGGTTCACAGCATCTGCATTGAAGTATTTTTACTACTAGCCTCTACTGCTGGCTTGACTGCATAATAAACACAGTCAGTCAAATCTTGTAATTTTCTTAGAACCCTTTACACAAGGCTTACTATTTCATCTTCCACTAAATCTGGGCCGTGCTGGCTGCTGCTGTGTCAGTCCTGACAGCAATTTCTTACACACTGTGGCATAATGAATGAGCAAGTATTGTAGTCTGAGCACAATGAGTACTGTAAGACTGCAGCACAATAACATCTGATCTGACAACTGTGCCAGATTTGTTGGGATTGTCTCAAATTTTCACAGATAATTCTGCCAGTTTTAACTTTTATTGGGTAATATCTGCCCTGTGAGATGGGGTTAATGCAAAGGAAACCCCAAAATAGCAACTCCTGATGGTTTGAGGCTGCTCTGGGACTTAAAGGGTTTTTCCAGGCAGAAAATATATTTTTTAGAAAGGTATGTTAGCGCTAGTAATGGGTTAACAAGTACTCCCATATACTTTTACCAGTGTTTGGAGTGAATTCTGGGTGTCTCTGGCAGCTGCTGGCCTCCTCTGTAGTTGTATACACAGTGTAACTTCCTGATGTGCCGCTTTCTGTGTACCTTCCACACTAGTTCCCTCTGTCACACAGCCCCCCTCCTCTCTCACTCCATTATACCCCCTCCTTGTCTCCCTATCTAAAGCTATCCCACCCACTACTAGCCCCTCCCCCTGTCTCACTCGCTAACCTATCCCGCCCATTACTAGCCTCTCCTCCATTCTGCCTAGCTAACCTATCATGCTCACTAGTAGCTCCTCCCTGTCCCCCTAGCTAAGCTATTCTGCCCACTACAACTATCATAGAGGACGAAGGGAGGAGCCATTCCCAGACACAGGAAGGCTGGTAAGTATTGATGGGGATAGGGGGGCGTAATGGAAATGTTCCATTTCGGAAGTGGTGAAACGGAATGTCACCAGATTATCAGAAAGTGTCTCTGCGGTGGTCGCATGACCGATATAGGTAATTATACATTTCTTTTTAATAGAAATAAATGAGAAATTAGGTGGAGAAGGGGTTTAATTTAGGGATTAATTCCTAGTTTACCCTGGACAACCCCTTTAAATGGGCACATGTGATCATAATAAAATGTGTAATACATCTTAGAATATTTTTTTCCTGCTGATCATATCAGGCTGTTTTCCTGCTTCCCTCTCTATTATAAGCACTAATTGGGGCCAATTTATTACAATTGTCATATTGTACACCAATTTTATTAAACAGATATGCTTCAGTGACATATTCAATTATTGAGAGGTGTTCGCCTTCCAATAACATTTGTGCATTATGGGTAGTCTTTTTTTAATAGAATGAGCAGACTTAGATCAAACAATGGGCTCGACCCCAACATGAAACTTTTGCTGTCCGTCATCCACGAAACAATATTATACTCTGGGGTCTCCTCAGACCCCCAAAATATAATAAGTGCCCATGGGAGGTGAGTAAAAAAAAGCAAACTTACCTTGCTCATATCTCCTGAGCTTCTCGTGGTTCCCAAGCATCCTCTTCAGGACTTCATCAGATTTTGGCTGAAGTCGTACAGCCCGGAGTAACTGCTGAGTGATGCCTCTGATTGAGGCCTGAAGAGGACACTGGGAAACTGCAGGATACCCAGGAGTGGGGAGGAAAAGTGAGTATAACTGTTTATTATTTTTACTACACTCCACTTAAATATGTCTGAGGAGACCCCAGAGCATAATGGTACCACTTTTTGGTTTGTGTTGGAAAAACATCAGTTCAAGCAGAATTGGCGGCCGAACCTCAAAAATATTTGTCAAAACAAATCTTGTGAGGTTCACCCATCTCTAGTCCGTATGCCTGAGGCTGAAATTTCAGCGATCTCTCTCTCTCTCTCCCTTAGTTGCATAGCTTCAGATTTACTGCAGTCAAGTTTTATACAATAATAATAATAATAATAATAATAATAATAATAATAATAATAATAATACATTTTATTTATATAGCGCTAACATATTCCGCAGCGCTGTACAATTTGTAGGGTTCAGATACAGACAGATACATAACAAAGAACTTCATTTCACACAATGGGACTGAGAATGCCATGACAAGAAAGCCTAGCTGTTGGGGCCATAATAGTACACTCACCGGCCACTTTATTAGGTACACCTGTCCAACTGCTCGTTAACACTTAATTTCTAATCAGCCAATCACATGGCGGCAACTCAGTGCATTTAGGCATGTAGACATGGTCAAGACAATCTCCTGCAGTTCAAACCGAGCATCAGTATGGGGAAGAAAGGTGATTTGAGTGCCTTTGAACGTGGCATGGTTGTTGGTGCCAGAAGGGCTGGTCTGAGTATTTCAGAAACTGCTGATCTTCTGGGATTTTCACGCACAACCATCTCTAGGGTTTACAGAGAATGGTCTGAAAAAGAAAAAACATCCAGTGAGCGGCAGTTCTGTGGGCGGAAATGCGTTGTTGATGCCAGAGGTCAGAGGAGAATGGCCAGACTGGTTCGAGCTGATAGAAAGGCAACAGTGACTCAAATAGCCACCCGTTACAACCAAGGTAGCCAGAAGAGCATCTCTGAACGTACAGTACGTCGAACTTTGAGGCAGATGGGCTACAGCAGCAGAAGACCACACCGGGTGCCACTCCTTTCAGCTAAGAACAGGAAACTGAGGCTACAAGTTGCACAAGCTCATCGAAATTGGACAATTGAAGATTGGAAAAACGTTGCCTGGTCTGATGAGTCTCGATTTCTGCTGCGACATTCGGATGGTAGGGTCAGAATTTGGCG
Source organism: Leptodactylus fuscus (assembly GCF_031893055.1). Lineage (NCBI taxonomy): Eukaryota > Metazoa > Chordata > Amphibia > Anura > Leptodactylidae > Leptodactylus > Leptodactylus fuscus. The sequence goes on along the minus strand of NC_134266.1, from coordinate 153,479,016 downwards.
TCAACAACATGAAAGCATGGATCCATCCTGCCTTGTATCAACGGTTCAGGCTGGTGGTGGTGGTGTCATGGTGTGGGGAATATTTTCTTGGCACTCTTTGGGCCCCTTGGTACCAATTGAGCATCGTTGCAACGCCAAAGCCTACCTGAGTATTGTTGCTGACCATGTCCATCCCTTTATGACCACAATGTACCCAACATCTGATGGCTACTTTCAGCAGGATAATGCGCCATGTCATAAAGCTGGAATCATCTCAGACTGGTTTCTTGAACATGACAATGAGTTCACTGTACTCCAATGGCCTCCACAGTCACCAGATCTCAATCCAATAGAGCATCTTTGGGATGTGGTGGAACGGGAGATTCGCATCATGGATGTGCAGCCGACAAATCTGCGGCAACTGTGTGATGCCATCATGTCAATATGGACCAAAATCTCTGAGGAATGCTTCCAGCACCTTGTTGAATCTATGCCATGAAGAATTGAGGCAGTTCTGAAGGCGAAAGGGGGTCCAACCCGTTACTAGCATGGTGTACCTAATAAAGTGGCCGGTGAGTGTAAGTAATACTGTTATAATATAATGGCCATGTGTAACTGGCCAAATTGAGGTATTAAAACTAAAATGTCTGATAGGTTAATAGAGATAATGACAAATAAGTAATACATGTTCATAGTGAGTGGCTATAAAACAATTTTGTGCAAAAGGAAAATTGCCTAATCGGATATTGTCATAAATGAAAATTATACGGCAGAAAACTGAAGCTTACTGCTATATTTTCATCATGTTACTGCTAATGGCCAGTGTTAAAGGAAGACCTTTCCGGTGCATTATTATCACCATATCTATCTCCTAGAAGGAGTACGGCACATCTTCTGTTCATTAATTAAGAATGTATGTCTCGAGTCTTCGCTGCCATAATACCTGAATTGAGTAAATTACAGACACAAAGGAAGCGCTCATCTCTGCTTTCAAATAATCTCTATGGGATTTAAATGCACAGGATCAAATCCTGAGACCAAATTCACTTGCTGGAAGTATAGACAAATATAGCTCTGAGCAATAATTCTAAACATATGTACAATGGAGCTTCAATCACAAACTAAGACTGAGTTCTTTCATTTGTTGGAGGAAAATCAATTGTCTACATGTAAAAATAATGAGATCCAATATGAAGACTTCAAGTGAGTGAAAAAAAACGTCAACGTTCCTTAAGGTTGTACTGAGATAAAAGTATGGGCTAATTATAGAGACTAAGAAATAGAAGCAGAAAATAAATGGCACAACAGATTAAATTTTAAAGGCTAAGAACAGTTGGACAAAGCAGACGATGAACTTGAGAAGAAAGTAAAACAGATCCTGTGCACTCAGGCAATAGAAACCAAGAAGTTCCAGATAGTCTTTTGACGCTGCAGTATTATACTGTGGGATTTGTTCATTATATGCCTTCACGGAGTTACCTTTTCCTTGTCTTCTTGAAAAGGTGTAGGTTGAACAGAGGTGAAATGAGTCAATTAAGGAGAGCGGCATGACTTGCTCATTTTATTGCATTCATTGTTGATTGTGAAGGAATGGATAGAACTTGTAGGATGGGAGAAAATCAAGCTTTGACTCGGACATGCCAGTCTTAAGTTGCCGTAAACTGAGAAGTTTTTTTTTCTATTGTGTGAAACTTTTTGCTGAGAAGTTGGCTTATACAGTAAATACAAGAAATAAGAAATATACAGGGAAAGGAAGGTTCACATTTAATGAAGTATGAGATCGCAAAGAAAGCCGGTTTACCTAATCTACATGCAGTGTCAATAATGTTTAGATGGATGTCTGCAAAATAATATTTAACCTACTAAAGGGAAACTAGGACAGGTACATTAAATAATTGCGTCACATCACATTTATCAGTTAGGCTATGATCATACTTGAGTTGGGCTTTCCATCCAAACCTGAAAAACAGCCCGTTGGATAAAGCACGATGTATTACCTGCAGATACCTGCAAAAGCCATAGACTATCATGGGGATTGCTGGGTGTTTGTCAAGTTTCCGACATTTTTATACTGAAACTAGTGGAAAGAAAAGTCCGCCATGCAGGTCTTTTCTCTCCAGCGATTTTTGGGAAATTCTACATTCTGATGCAGAGTTGAACCTAACCTATGTGTGTACAAGTGATTTTATAAAGTCTAAATTATAGAAAAATGCCTAGGAAAGATGGCACACAATGCCCAGTGTAACAGCATGGATGTCCTAAACGGTATGCAATCTGAAAAGGTTATCTTCAAGTAGCATTCTAGAATAGGTTTACTGGCTAAAAAATATGCAAATCTATTCTCCAGGATGTGATACAGTGCCTCTGTATGCTGCCCTCTAGGGGCAGCCCCCTTAACATCATGCATGACTCAGTTAATAAGCCTACTGACATGATGCAGGGTTTATTGCCAAACTAGTATTTCTATTCCAAAAGGAACAGATTCCCAGCTATGGACAGCGCTGTTTTGGTCTTTTGGACTTCCTCAGCATAGAGCAGGGATACAGAGTGAGAGACTATAGACCAAAAGACCAAAACAGCGCTGTCCATAGCTGGGAATCTGTTCTCTTAATCACATCCTGGAGAATATATTTGCATATTTTTTACCCAGAATTCCTGGCGGAGCAGGAATGACTTGTAAGTCTCCGTACGCCTATGTAGGCACACACTCTCCTAATGTGTATGATTATCCCCTGACCTTAGAATAGGTTTAGTGAGGATAGAAGAATAAACAAGGCTTAAAAGGTTATCTGTGCTTGTTATGCAGGGAGTCCCTACATTATTGCTAGCCAAGTGCCCAGGCACACTTTCATTACTATGAACTTCACAAAAATACACATCACAATTATAGGTGAGAATTCACATGGTGAATTATAGTGTTAGACTGTAAGAAACATGGAGAATGGATGCAGAAAAAATGTGGTCTAGTTTGCCCTTACATTATTTCTTTTTTATTAGCTGTCTTATGATAGAGAAGTACACTGCTCAAAACAATAAAGGGAACACTCAAATAACACATCCTAGATCTGATGTTGTGGATGGTTTCCTGAGGGATCTCCTCCCAGACCTGGACTAAAGCATCTGCTAACTCCTGGACAGTGCCTGTTTTCTATTAAAGATAAGTTAGATAGGTTGATTAAGTATATTACAAAAATGTCCACCAAACACCCCCAGCACAATGGCAAAAAAGGGAGTTACATTTTAAGCTACAGTGGATTTAGATCATGTATTGCAATACGTATGTATAGAAATTACGTATACGTATGTATTAAAAATTAGGCAGCTAATAAGTAGAAAGTACAAAAAAAAATGCAGTGTCTCGAAAAGATTTCCCAAAATATCAGGTTTGCATATTCTCTACACTTTACTGAGCACTTCCCTTTGTTAGAAGTGGACAATGGATTTCCATATACATTGCGATTATCTATTATGTCTGTCATACTATATTATGCACAAGTCTGACACTTATGTTCAATTTCCCAGGGTTATATAAAATCTTATTGAGGTAGTTCATTGGTAATTGGAAGGAAAATGTACTTTTTATGTGGAAGGGAAGTATTGCAGTCTTTATTATAGTCCATGAACAAAGGGAGGAGTTGGAAGAGGAATAAAGCATGTGTAGGGAAATGTAATGTTATAATGGAGCATTAATTGGGTGAGGATAAGAACAGGTGCTATGGAAGTGAATGTAGGATACAAAGTTGCTTTAATCTAACAATTTGTAAATAGCTCCCATAAGGGTGGAATAAAATACTGTACATATAAAGTAGAGCCAGGTTTTCTCTGCAGATATAATATGCCCAGAACACTCTTCTATAATTTACAGGATTCTGAATCTCAGCGGAAACAAGCAGAGCAAACACTTTTAAATCAAATGGATTAAGTGTCACATAGAAAACTACTGAAATACTTTTCCACAGTTCATATGTGTTTTCATTCATACAAAGAATAGCATTCTTCTCCTTCAGATACATACCAAATGTAAGAATGTTCTTTAATAATGCAAAATCATTATAGCACATTTTCTATAGACACTGAACAAGCAGGTCAAGGATTTTTCTCACACATGATATTGATGGCTGATTGATAGGATAAACCAGTGTTTCCCAACCTTTTCAGACTCAGGGCACCCCAGAGGAAAAAAAAAAATCCTGCAGGTAGTGTTGTATGAAGGTATGCAGTCATCTTCCTAGCCAAGATCCCTACTGGATTTACAAGGCACCCCTCTTTGGAATCTGTGGGATAGGCCATCAATATCTAATTGGTAAGGATGTAACTATTATGAGTTCCACCAAACACTAGAGTAAAGAACTGCGCTAGTAAAGCAAGAGAAACCTGGCTGCCTTTCATGAAAACTATAATACTACTAGTTAGGGGTACTAGAGTTTTGCAAAGGGATTTTAAGTCAGGGATTTATTCTAACTGCCCTGTTAAAAATTAATAAGGAATTTGTGGCGGCCCTATTTTTGTTTCTATTTGGGCATGTGGTCTACAAAACAAAAATATTGGTGAAGCTGAAAAGAGTGGGGACTCCAGTCAATGACACAGTAAGGAAAATCAGATTAGCTGAAAAAGGCTTTAGGGGCATTTCTTTCTTCCTTCATTCTCTGCTCTAGATCATCACCCATAATTGTGACAAAGTGTGACCAAAGTGGCAGATGTCACTCAAGCAATGGAGGGCAAAGTAGCGGCAGTTATTTACAACAGACAGTAAAGCCCCAGCAGGAGAAGATACACCCCTAAAGATCTTTTCAGCTATTTTACATTAGAATAAAATCTTGATTTTCATTAAAATGGAGCCGCAATGTGGAATAAGAAAGGCATCTTGGGAAAGTGTAGAAACCACCCTAAGTGGTACCATCATTAATTTAATACAAATGTTCCTGCTGATAGACTCCCTTTAAAGTGGTTGTACTATTAAAGATAGATTGCCTGGGCTACAATCAGAGGTCCTGATAAAGCCAGGGATTGGAGAAATGCACAAAGTGAAAAGGTAAGTAATGTCTAGCTCACCCTAGTATCTTAACCATCTCCCTGGGATTATGTCTAATATATTATATTCATAATAATTAGAGATGAGCGAGTACTGTTCGGATCAGCCGATCCGAACAGCACGCTCCATAGAAATGAATAGATGCACCTGGTACTTCCACTTTGACGGCGGCCGGCCGCTTAACCCCCCGCATCCGGCTACGTCCATTAATTTCTATGCGAGTGTGCTGTTCGGATCGGCTGATCCGAACAGTACTTGCTCATCTCTAATAATAATATATTGATATTATTAATGAATTTGGGTAATTTGGAATATATTAGTACATTTTTGAGACATTTATTGTTTTGGACCATTTGTAACAGCAGTTTCTGTCACTCTAGGAAATTACTAGCAGCCTCCATGTTTTCTCCCTTAATTTGAATAGATCTTTAAATTGTATTGTTGGTATATTAATAAATGATATATCTATTTTTATTAATAAGTGAGGTTCAGACTTTGAGTAATATGGTAGATGTGATGCTGTAAGGTGTTTGTAGTAGCATACTATAATCAGGGGTTGATATACGCGTATTAAGAGAATGAACATCACAGTTACAACAGTGAATGTCCATCTCTCGACTTACTGTTTCTCCTTGAGGGGCTTTAGCTGGTATAAAAAGTCTTACAGCCAATGCTCCTGGGGAAAAAAGTGTGGAAATGACAGTAGCTCTCCTCCTATAATTAGCACTATAGAGACAGCTTTCTTTCTTCTGGAGGAGAGCTGATTTACATTGTAAAGGGTCTTCTATATTGAGATTTTTTTTTTAGTGTAAGGGGATCACATATTGTCTTTGGCTAAAATACTGCACATGCTATATCCTTATATAGTTACAAAAATCTGATATCTGTATATTGTATCTATAGAGCTTAGTTTGTATACATGAAGACTATAAAATGGCAGTGACCATGAGTGAATGTACAATGTAATACTGTCTGCAGGACTAACATTTCTGAATTTATTTTGCTCCTGTTGTCAAGGACTGTTAGCATAGTATATCAATAGAAGACTTCTGCTACAATAAAACACAAGACCGTTTAATTAATAGTGTGTGCTTACTATTTTTATTATATCTAAACATTGATTTTCCATTTTAATATTGTGTTCTTCTTCATAACTGAGCTGCATCCGGTCTACACATGTCCCTTAAAATTCCTTCATGTAATTTTATCACCAACTAAATGCTGCTTATGTTCTTTCCAGAACAGTAAATTTGACAAAACTCATAAAATGTTTTATGAATGTTGTGAATGGCTATGTTCCATATTTTGTTGTAATAAAGCAACCATAATGTAAGCTGTAACCACTATTGACTTCAGTGTTTCACTGAGCTTTCAAAAGACTGTGAAGCTATTTAACCATGAAGTGTACACATCTACCTGTGTGCACATTTCAGTTTTTGTGAATACAATAGAATATTTTCAGATTCAAATACTGTACAATATGTGAGGCTAAATTGTCAATACCTTTGATATGAGGACAAATATAGTTTTCATACTAAACTTTCTTTATTGTATACGAATTATTAATTTTATAAAATCCTTATCTAGGGCAATTGTTATTGGTTGACATGAAACGTTTATGCCCTAGAGTCTAGGGGCCTAAGAAAACACCAGTATTATAGATAATATATAGTAAATGGCGGCCCTGGTCCAGATTTTGCATTGGGGCTCATGATCTTCAAGCTACATCTCTGAGTATAGAAGTTATAATCTAACTATAACATACGCAGAAATCAGAAGCTACATTTCTGAAGTTGCAGTGAAATTCAATTATGTATAAAGTGTGATACCTATGAGTCTGGGTGTGTACATTATGCTACTGTGTGTCAGCTGTATTTAGTCCATGACACTGGAAGATGTTGTTTCCAGCGGAGGTGACTTACACACAGTATTGGACTGGGATGTCTAGGGTCCACAAATGGAATTGTTTCTAGTGGCCCACCACCAGGACCCCCGCAGATTAGCTGTACTAAGACAGTGTGGCTACAGGTAATAACATGTTGGGAGCCATGCTGCTCACCCACCATACAATATGTACCACTGCACTACCTAAACTCATTGCTATACCCTATATGGAAAGCGAGCAGCATGGCTCCTGGAATTGTTAACATTACCTGTAACCCCAGTGTCCTGGAAACGCAAATCTGTATAACTCTTGGCTGTTGAACCACCACAGAAGATTGGGACGGACCGAGGGGCAGAGATTAAGGGGAGGACCCAAATGACATGGGTATGGATGGATTGAGCATTGGTTGATTCAAGCAGTAAGTATAGCTAACTGTGTTTGGTTGCAGGGGGCGGGCTTTATATGAAATGCAGTTGAGGGGGGTGTTCCTCTTTTTTTTTAGAAATCTTTGTAATGAGGTTGGATGGGTTTCAATGGTAGATGCTGTTACAGGAGCTTAGGCTGGAGGGCCTTGGAGTTGGGAAGGAGTTATCGGTTGGCATGGTTGGGAGTGGAGCTCTGAGGCTCTGGACTCCCCAACTTATGGATATGTGAGGAACAGAATTTTTTGGCTTGCCTGAGATCAGGGGATCTTAATTATAGGTCCATATTTCACCAAGGTATGGTGTTCTGCTGCCTATGAGCTGGTGTCTACGGCTGGAGGTAATTTAAAGAGGACCTTTCATCAGATCGGGCACATGCAGTTCTATATACTGCTGGAAAGCAGACAGTGCGCTGAATTCAGTGCACTATCGGCTTTCCCGATCTGTGCCCGGTGTAAAGCGCTATCGGTCCCGTTACCGTAGCGCTTTACAGTCAGAAGGGCGTTTCTGACACTTTGTTATGTCAGTCCAGGTAGCTGCAACGGGGCTAAGGAATAGCAGTAGGGAATCTCGCCCTGCACTACTCCCACTAGCTATCCCGGTCCCTGCCTCACGGGTGTGGGTCGGCTGTACTCAGGCTAAGCCTGACCCCGACAGCTCCTCTCTCACTGATACCGTAGGCCTAGAGGGAAGTGGGAGAAGGAATGCCCTATAAGATCTCTAGGGACTGAAGACTAAAGGGGGTCACCCCTAACGAACAAGTGAAGCTGCTACTGACAGGGACTGACAAAGGTGTGCGCTGACTAACTACACAAGCAGCACACAGGAAAAATGTGGGAAAGGATTCCCCCAAACCAATATGGGAAGGAACCTTACACTAGGAAACAAACACAGGGAAACTGAGTAGAAATCAAAGGATAAGGCAATTCACTCACACAGTCAATTATACACAGAGGGAGGATTGGTGAACACAGAAGGGAAAACACAAACACCAACTCGTTCACCCAAACCTCCCAAAAACCAACCACGGAACTTCCTCTATCCAAGATAACCACCTACTCCTTCTGCTAAGGCCTAGCTCTGTAAAAGCGACACTCAGCACAGAACCATGGGAGGCATGGGTTTAAATACAGAGTAGAGACCACTCCTCCCAGGTGCAAATGGGAGGACAGACTAATCAACCAGGAAATAAAGCTGCCTACCAGCAGTGCGCGCGTGCAAGTCAGAAGGTGTGCACCAATACCCACGACAGGACAACCCCGCAGCGCCAGGATGCCACCCCAGACACTGCGCAGCCAAAAACTCCCCAGGTAAGAAAAATAGAAAGTAATGAACCTAAATACTCCTAACACACTTAGCCAGGGACGCCCTTCTGCCCAGCAGTGCCTATCGCGCTGTACTGTCCATAGACGAGTATTATCAGGAGGGGAGGGGGCGTTCCTCCCCAGTCTTAGAGCACAGCGCGATAGGCGCTGCTGGGCAGAAGGGCGTCCCTGGCTAAGTGTCAGAAACGCCCTTCTGACTGTAAAGCGCTACGGTACCGGGACCGATAGCGCTTTACACCGGGCACAGATCGGGAAAGCCGATAGTGCGCTGAATTCAGCGCACTGTCAGCTTTCCAGCAGTATATAGAACTGCCTGTGCCCAATCTGATGAAAGGTCCTCTTTAAAAAGGAAAATGTTAATAGGCCACTGTGTATTGGCTCCGAGGACCTCCTTTTATTTGGGGTATGTTTATTTATTTGTTGTTTGTCTTAATAAAATGGCTGCTGTGGCCAATTCAACTCCACCACTTGGTTGTTGAGTCTTTATTTACAGGTGGGATTGGTGGTCAATAAAAGGGACTAGACATTACCTTGCCATGTAATATTGATAGCCTTTGCTATTCACAGGCCATAAATATTAGAAAGATGGATAAACCTGTTAAAGAGGTTATCCAGTAATTGGAGTAACTCATGTGGTGGACAGGGAGGTGTAAAATACAATTTAAAAAAAGCATAATCACTAGAGATGAGCGAGTACTGTTCGGATCAGCCGATCCGAACAGCACACTCGCATAGAAATGAATGGACGTATTCAGCACATGGGGGGTTAAGCGGCCAGCCGCCGTCAAAGCGGAAGTACCAGGTGCATCCATTCATTTCTATGGAGCGTGCTGTTCGGATCAGCTGATCCGAACAGTACTCGCTCATCTCTAATCACCTGTCCCCAGTGCTCTTATTGTCTGCCACCAGTGTCCATTCAATCTTGTGCTGGTGCCTTTTTATATGGAGTCCTGCACCTCATGTGACTGCTGAAACCAATTAGATACAGGAGGTACAGGATTTACAGAAATTAGGCACTGTCAAGAGACCGAATGGGCACTGGCGTGAGACAAAGGGGTGCTGGGTGAGAATGCTTTTTTTTCTTTAATTTTACACATCCCTGACTACTGTAGAGGTCACTCCAATTTTTGGACAACTTCTTTACAAGGATTGTATAAGTCTAATTTTTTTTATGGCCACTTCACTAGTCCACCCACACAGGTTCCCTTCGGTGGTTCCCAATACGTTATGGAAACCAGTGATGGGCCCATTATAGTGTGTCAGCAGTGACAGGCTAAGAGCCTGTGGGGGGGACATTAAAGTGCTTATTTTTTAAATGGCCTATTCTCAGCATAGGCCATAAATACCTAATTAGTAGGGGGTTGACACAACCGACCCCATCAGCTGTACGGTGCCGCTTCCGCACTCATCCTGTACAATTAAGCCTGGACACACCCATTAATATTCACCCCATGTACTTTAATGTTGGCTGATCAGGATATTAGCTCCCATCACTGCTTCCACACAAAATAATGGTCCCACCACTGGTCCCCATAAAATATAGGCAGAACCAGGGCATTCTCTGCTCCTGCCTGCAGCCTTCTTCTTTTTTCTCTTCAGCCTTCAATGGACCCTGTTTGCCGCACATCCTGTTGTGATGAAATAATGTGTGGTCCACTTGGGCCTACTAGAGACTGAAGAGGAAAATTGCAGTGAACAGAAGCAGGGATAGGTAAGTTATTATGAGCCATTAATTAACCTTCACTGCCTATTAAAAAGCAGTAGGGCTCCCTAATGGGACAAGACCCATCAGGGAATTCACTGGTACCATGATGAGCCAGTCCAAACCTGCTTGCACAAATGATTAGATCATTGTAATGAACAAGCAAGAGGACTAAAAAAAAAAAAAATCTGAGCTATGCACCAGCAGACAACACACATAAAGGAAAAATCGCCATACAGAAAAACAGTAATTTCGAGTATTTAGAATTCTTTATTGTTAGGTGAAAACAAGTTCATTTTAACTCCCACTGATAGATAATATTTATCAAGCATGTGATGCTTTCTGTTCATCAATGTTACATTCATGATTTTCTTGTCTATACATTATGTTGCTTGCTATCTACAGTACTTACACTTTCAACTCCTTTAGCTGAGACTTATGTATGGATGTCATTTTCCAGTTATCTGGAAAAATTACTCACCGTGTGAAAGAAGCTCTGCCTGATTCTGACTATGCTCTGTTACACCAGGGGGGTGCAGCAGAGGGTGCAGTAGAAATGTAACGTTATGGCTTAAGGCATCATGTTGAGGAAAAGCTGATTTTATTGTTGCAGATTGTTCTGCTTTTTTTTTTTTTTTTTTTTTTTTTTTTTTTAAACCGAAGCCAGGAGTGAATTGAGCAGAAGAATTAAAAGGTTCTTCTGTAGAAAAAAGAAAAAGAAAAAAAAGACTGGAAAATCCACAACAAAAAGGCAGCTTTTCTGTAATTTGGGGCTTAGATTTACTTAGACAACTATTTTAAACTGCAGCACCAATAAAATAAGCAAAAGTTGTGATAATGTTTATTGTCTTTATTTTTTTATTGTATTTAGAATAATGTGCAATGTTATAGGGATCTGATTGTGTTGCAAGTTGGGGACCAATGACTATTCAAGCCCTAGGTCAGCATTAATGAGTTTGTAATGCTACCATGTTCTATGCTTCACAGTCCCTAAAAGACATCTACTGTAAATTTCAGGACAGGTGTAATTAATAGTTCTGTCTGATTCTACAGGTCTGACTCTGTCTGCATGCCCAGTGGGCATAGAAGTTTAGAGATTTAGAAAGTATGGTCTGTCTGTTAATGATGTGCAAAGTAAATTATTAATAATGACCAGTTTGTGGCTCACAGGAGGGCATACAGTGACTAAAAGTCTATTGGGTTTCACAGTGGTAAATGTGCTGATTTGCATTGCAGAATATAAAATGTTTGAGAGTTTTGTAAAGATTGTACTCTTATCTGATCAATTATGGTAATAGAATTCAATTAATGAAAGCTTGAGACTATCTTCCCTGTTCAACAATGCTGCTCAGAAAAGGGAAAATCTGCATCATCTACGGAACTAAGACAAAAGGAATTAAAAGAAATACTAATATTAAATCAATTTCAGAACTCAACATACTCTATTAAAAGTAAAATCAGAGGAGAATAATAACACATATGGGATGTGATAAAACATGCATTCTTACATTCATCTTATCAATAAGATCAACAATTTAAAGGGATCCTATCATTCAAACTCAATTTTTTGTTCCTAACACGTAGGAATAGCCTTAAGAAAGGCTATTCTTCTCCTACCTTTCGATGTCTTCTCTGCGCCACCATTCGCTTAAAATCCTGTTTTTTGTCAGTATGCAAATGAGTTTTCTCGCAGCACTGGGGCGGGCCCCAGTGATCAAACAGCACTGGGGGCATCCCCAATGATGTGAGAGAACTCTCCAGTGATGCCTCCATCTTCATGCGTCCTCTTCACACGTCTTCTTCCGGCGCAGTCAAACTTGTAGGCCTCGGGCAGAGCCGACTGCGCATGCCCACAGACCACAGCTACTATTACATAATATAAGCCAAGAAAATGCAACAGATTTAGATACAGAAGAAGTCTTAAACTGCATACATACACTGTACATGACGTTATATGACATTACTATGATAGTTCTTGTAGTGTATATATTTATAAGCCAATGTCTACTCTGTAGTTTCTCACATTTAATGACCATATTATTTTATACTAAAAGATATCAAAGGCATTTACTGTATGGGATATCCACAAATATACAATATACATCTAATCAATGAATGCCTATCTCTGGGGCCCCACATATTAAAACAATGGGAGTAGTTCCCCTTTGTAAGACCAACTACAAGCTATTTCTGTTGCAGACTACTTCAGAGAAATGACCTTGGGATTACTAGCTCGATATGTGTCCTCCCATGAGGAGTATTTTACTGTTAAGACTGTAAATGTCTTAGACTTTGTCCCAATTTACCCTAACAAACTCCATTAACGTTGACTCACACTCCTGTGCCAAGACCTGGCCATGATGCTAATGAGTACATCCATGATATCTTGTCATTGCTTGGGATGTAAATATTAGACTCCATCAATCAAAGCATAAATATAATGAAGAAAATTTGTGCTGCAAGTATTATAAAATACTTACTTTATATCACTTTCTTGCAACTGGTTCTATTTCCAAATGTGTAAGGTTGACGATTTTGAATAGGTAAAATGACCTTGTATCAAACAACCTAAGAAATAAGCCAAATACAGTACAATATGTACCCACTTTATTTCATTGGTGTGATGAATCACAACAAATCTGATGGGCTATAAAATATCTGGTCAGCAGTAATCAGAGATGTCCTCTGTTTGTCTAACATTTCATGTCAAAGTTAATAAAAAAAACCTTCCTAACTCCAGATAGTATAGCGGACAACCTACTGAAATAACTTTTTGTCATTAATACCAGTAGCCTTGTATATTATGTTTTTGAAGGAAAGTCTCCAGTCCTTTCTTTAACTTATTTCCTTTTCTGCTATCATCAGTTCCTTTGGGAGAGCATTGCATAGCTCTACGATGTTAACGGTAACGCTAGAGATTAAAACACTTTGTCTTTAACCACAAAAAATCAGCTTATGTCCTCTATGGGAAATGTCGTATAGCCAGTTTTCCTGAAATGTTTTTTAGAACAGGTTGTTTGCAATTTTTTTGTTAAGGACTAATATTGAATTGTTAGGGATCAGGGTCACATCCACAGATATATTCGCTCACTGTATAGCAATTCTGGGCATTATTCATCTAACTCATTTGACGCTGATACAATCATAAAAGAGAACTCTGCTTCTACAATCCCTTTCAAGTCCCCCTACACAGAAGTGAATCTCCCTTTTACACTCAAGCATCCGCACCACTTGCCAGTTATGGTACAATCAGACACTAATATGTCCACACCACACACAGCCAGAATAGAACAGGGTAACACAGATAGCAATAGTCATTCTTCAGATGTGGGAGAATGTTAGAGCCAAAGATCAAGCCTATAAAATTTTAGATTCAGTACACATATAAAAGATACAGTGTGTTACCATAAAAAATGGAATAATATAAAGACAAATATATGCTCCAGCATAAGAAAACAGACCGATCCCACATTAGATGTGGCGCTAAAGAATCTGACCCTGAAATCATGAGCCTTATCATATTTATCATATGGATTAAAGGCTTAAATCAACAGTGGGGCTATATTCATACAACAGTGAATAATGGTCATGTCCTATTTTTAGCTGATTTCATGGATCCCTCCATGCATTGAATATGGGATCAATGACAACGGGAGCCCCACGGGTGCAAGACAGGTGAAAAATGGACTTTTTCATGGTTGTTTTGCTCCTCTTTTGTGTGAATATAGCTTGAGGCTAAACATCAGTGCAACGCTAGGTGGAACCTGCAACCTAACTAGATGCTAACTCTATAACTAGGCAGAGTCTCAGATAAAGCCCACTTTATTTTAAAGAACTCCCATCATTAGTCAGATATAGCAACCCAACGTGCCTAGCCTGAGGACCAGCCAAGGAGGGGATTGAAGGCATTTTTACAGTACCCAAGCCAGGTACCTAATAAAGATACAATAAATGAAGCAATTTCTTACCTTGCCAACCCGCTGCCACTGCCATTTAGCTGATTTCTGGAGCTCTGCCCTTTCCAGTAATCATTTCCCAATCTAGACATGTAGCTACTAGAGATGAGCGAACACTAAAATGTTCGAGGTTCGAAATTCGATTCGAACAGCCGCTCACTGTTCGAGTGTTCGAATGGGTTTCGAACCCCATTATAGTCTATGGGGAACATATACTCGTTAAGGGGGAAACCCAAATTCGTGTCTGGAGGGTCACCAAGTCCACTATGACACCCCAGGAAATGATACCAACACCCTGGAATGACACTGGGACAGCAGGGGAAGCATGTCTGGGGGCATAAAAGTCACTTTATTTCATGGAAATCCCTGTCAGTTTGCGATTTTCGCAAGCTAACTTTTCCCCATAGAAATGCATTGGCCAGTGCTGATTGGCCAGAGTACGGAACTCGACCAATCAGCGCTGGCTCTGCTGGAGGAGGCAGAGTCTAAGATCGCTCCATACCAGTCTCCATTCAGGTCCGACCTTAGACTCCGCCTCCTCCGGCAGAGCCAGCGCTGATTGGCCGAAGGCTGGCCAATGCATTCCTATGCGAATGCAGAGACTTAGCAGTGCTGAGCCAGTTCTGCTCAACTACACATCTGATGCACAGTCGGCACTGCTACATCAGATGTAGCAATCTGATGTAGCAGAGCCGAGGGTGCACTAGAACCCGTGCAAACTCAGTTCACGCTAATAGAATGCATTGGCCAGCGCTGATTGGCCAGAGTACGGAACTCGACCAATCAGCGCTGGCTCTGCTGGAGGAGGCGGAGTCTAAGATCGCTCCACACCAGTCTCCATTCTGGTCCGACCTTAGACTCCGCCTCCTCCAGCAGAGCCAGCGCTGATTGGCCGAATTCCATACTCTGGCCAATCAGTGCTGGCCAATGCATTCTATTGGCGTGATGAAGCAGTGCTGAATGTGTGTGTTTAGCTCAACTACGCCGGTGGAGTAGTTGAGCTAAGCACACAGATTCAGCTCTGCTTCAATCAGCACTGGCCAATGCATTCTATTGGCGTGATGAAGCAGTGCTGAATGTGTGTGTTTAGCTCAACTACGCCGGTGGAGTAGTTGAGCTAAACACACACATTCAGCACTGCTTCATCACGCCAATAGAATGCACTGGCCAGCGCTGATTGGCCAGAGTACGGAATTCGGCCAATCAGCGCTGGCTCTGCTGGAGGAGGCGGAGTCTAAGGTCGGACCAGAATGGAGACTGGTGTGGAGCGATCTTAGACTCCGCCTACTCCAGCAGAGCCAGCGCTGATTGGCCAAAGTACGGAATTCGGCCAATCAGCGCTGGCCAATGCATCCCTATGGGAAAAAGTTTATCTCACAAAAATCACAATTACACACCCGATAGAGCCCCAAAAAGTTATTTTTAATAACATTCCCCCCTAAATAAAGGTTATCCCTAGCTATCCCTGCCTGTACAGCTATCCCTGTCTCATAGTCACAAAGTTCACATTCTCATATGACCCGGATTTGAAATCCACTATTCGTCTAAAATGGAGGTCACCTGATTTCGGCAGCCAATGACTTTTTCCAATTTTTTTCAATGCCCCCGGTGTCGTAGTTCCTGTCCCACCTCCCCTGCGCTGTTATTGGTGCAAAAAAGGCGCCAGGGAAGGTGGGAGGGGAATCGAATTTTGGCACACTTTACCACGCGGTGTTCGATTCGATTCGAACATGGCGAACACCCTGATATCCGATCGAACATGTGTTCGATAGAACACTGTTCGCTCATCTCTAGTAGCTACCACATCCTATCATTGACTAGTATGTGATGATTATCAGTTCTTTACCATTTTATAGTATTATAAAAGTTTTTGTTAAATCACATGCCTGGACCATGCTTTTTAGCAATCTAATATAGATATCTAGTAATATTACATCTTTCTAGAAAGACTTCCCCACCATTTGAAATAACATCAAAATAATATAAAGGACTTATTAGGTCAGCCCCTGTCCACTGCCTATTGTGACTATAGAGAGGGGTGCTATGTACCTCAAGACCCATCTATTAACCAGAGTACAGATCCACTACTAAAGAACATATTTCATTTTGGCAGATATGGCACAAAAATATACATTACATGGTACCCGTACAGTAAAATGTGTGCCACATACCGTATACTGTTTTTATTCCCCAGCAGACAGTGCCTTTTTGTCTGCCTGCAGTTTTCCCAAGAATTACAGATGATAATTTTTTGTTGTTGGACCCATGGGGTTCAGCTAACCATTACTGGGTCCTTTTCTAGAGAGTCCAGAAGTAAAAAGAAACTTTAGCTATCCCAATATTCTGTGAATTTCGCTGCTCATCATTTTTACTACACTTAGTGTAAAGAACTCTTTCCATGCTGCTGAATTTTCCTTATCCTAGATATTCTTGAATGTTGCACAGTCAAGTAATGCTAATAGCTTTCTGTACCATTGTAGGAAAGTTCTGCACTAGATAAAATGTTAGATAATTGATTACTCATATTAAAATACTAATACTGAGGACAAGACCATGAAACATGAGGTCTATTGTATGCTTCTATAGCTATCTTTAATCTCTGTCATGCTGTATATTATGGTGCATACCAATAGCATTATGCAATGTTTATATAGCTATAAGATGTATGATGTAAGAGTTATCCAGCAGGGAGATTTTATCTTCAGTTTTATTGTATGGCTCAGAACAGCTGTCATGTTACTATGTTCAATTTATCTTCATTATTACACATTGCTGACAAATATGTGATACTGAATAGATGCGGAATAAAAACAATTATTACCATTTGCGTCCATAATTTTTCTGTTAAACGTTCTAGTCCTTTCAATCATCAGTTATATCATGCAACCACATCTGTCATTCTTAAAGGGGCTCTATCAGCAAAATCATGCTGATAGAGCCCCACATATGCGTGCATAGCCTTTAAAAAGGCTATTCAGGCACCGTAAAAGTTAAATTAAACTACCCCCCCGTTTTAAAATAATAACTTAAAAAAGAATGTTCTCTACTTACGGAACGTGCACCCTGGGCGGGCATTCAGGGTGTGTCTTCATCTTCTTCCCCGCCTCTTCTTCATCTGACGTCTTCGGGTCCCGTTCGCCTCCGGCGCTTGCTCGCGGACACTGATAAAAAAAGAGAGCCCGGGCGCATGCGCAGTAGCACGCAGCTTCTACTACGGCTACTGCGCATGCGCCCGGGCTATTTTTTTTTCATCAGTGTCCGCGAGCAAGCGCCGGAGGAGGACGGGACCCGAAGACGTCAGAGGAAGGAGAGGCGGGGAAGAAGAAGACGGCGCACCCTGAATGCCCGCCCAGGGTGCACGTTCCGTAAGTAGAGAACATTCTTTTTTAAGTTATTATTTTAAAACGGGGGGGGTAGTTTAATTTAACTTTTACGGTGCCTGAATAGCCTTTTTAAAGGCTATGCACGCATATGTGGGGCTCTATCTGCATGATTTTGCTGATAGAGCCCCTGTAACCTTACATTACTGTCTGACCCCAATGCTATAATGTTCAGTTTTCTTGTAAAGATTCACATCTGTATTACTAGAGTTTTGTGTCACAGCTCGGTGTACTCTTAAAGCAATACTGTAAAAAGCGAGATTGTTGGCTTTTTAACAAACTTGCATGAATTTAATGCAAGCAAATATAAGAAAATGCTTCTTTTACTGCTTATCAGATCCCTTTTCCTGCACCCCAACCTCTCCTTGCTAAACTTTCTATTACTACAAAAATATCTAATGCACTTCCTATTGCTAGAGCCAGATGCATAGAAGGTCTGAGAGGTGTCAAACTGCAATTTACAATAGAGGTCTATGGAGAAGGACATGTGTTGTCTATAGCCGGCATCATAGAATCTAGTCTTTACCCTAAGCTCAAGAAGAACCAAAAGTGAAAGATAAAACCTCTATAGAGGATAACTGCTAATAATGTAGAATATAAGTAACTTAATAGCTAGAAAGAAGGTTACCCTTCATATATATACACTGTACTGTTAATGTATGCCAAATTTAAGTGACGTTAAGTATGCATTAAGACTACAGCTATACAGGGCAACATTAATGTGGATGTTGTTGTAGATTTTTGATGCTAATTTGTTGAATATTTTCACCACTCCTAATACATGCTGTATACATATAGACTTAGAGGACATTCAAATGTAGCAGAAATTGTGTTGAAAAGTGGTTTTGTGACCATATAAAAGACACTCATTAGCCAGCATTCATTTTATGAAGCTAGTACCCCTTGGTACATTAATACTTGCTACATCCCCGATACATGCGCTTGTGTCCTACAGGTGACCCACCAGGTCATATGTGTTAGCAGAAAGGTCATCAGAGAAGTGACATTGGCCATACTGATGTTATGACGGTGACTTTTTTAATGTGGTGTCTTACAGTAGACTTTAGACATGCAACCATACGGCATAGGGCATTCCTGTAGTCAAATGCCATTCCAGAGCTCAATTTATAGGGCTAGCAACTAATGTAACATTATAGACGCAAGGGGCAATCACTACCAATTACATTGTCATCCGCCTTATGGCATATGATAGGACTAATTAGCTACTAGTTGTTGCAATATATACGGTTAAAAAGAACTATTGTAACTTACATAACATACAGTACTTACATATCCAGGCAGATGTGCCTAAATCTATTAGGTTTACTTTAATGACATATTCCTTTTAAAGGGGAACCTGCCACATTGTACATGCAGTTGACCTGCAAGCAACATGCTTTAAAGCAAAAAGAGTAATATATATAGTTTCATATGAATCAATGAAATCTGCGCTCATTCTAGGCGTACAAGGCTAGTAGGCGATCCTACTGAATAGGACCGTCTACCATCCCAGGATGAGTCAAGAGTTAAATGAATAAAGTACAAGTTATACTAAACCTTTTCTCAAAAATTTATATATCAAAAAGCTCAAATTCTTGTCTTCTACAACATGCCGCCCATAGATTCCAGGGTGAGAGGATCCCTTTAGAATGGAGTCCCCCAACTAGGACAGCACCTTTTATTTTAAGTCACACTCATTGCTATACAGGTCACAGGGTATTCAACAGATGGATCTCCCTGCAGTCAGCTGAAATCTGTGGCGAAGCGTTCAGTTACCCTGCAGTAGCACTACAAGTTAAATGAAGCATTACAGAGGGAAATAGATGGCCATTCCATATAATGCACTGACAACGCGTATCTAAATGTGGATATAAATATATATGTATAGGAAAATATGTGATAAGAGCTGCTGAAGAAGGATATTAGAACTTGTACAGTATAAAGTATTCTTTGTTGAAAGAAATCATAGCGGCGAGAAACAGCTTGGAAAAATAACAGAAAGATCTTTATCAGCTGAATGACTTTCTAAGTACTGCTGATGTGATGCTTTCAGCTGTTTATGCCTATTGAGTTTTGTTCTCTTTTTTTTACCACCCTTGAAGGGATTGCACTTTAAAGCTGGTCATACAAAATAATTGTCTGGTCAATGTGATCATTACAGTGCAAAACCGATGCTAAAGGCTTCCTGTGTGTCCTTCTTCTCCTACAATCTGGTCTTGACCCAGGAGCTGTGTGTTGCTTGATATGACATGACTACTTTCTGGTTCAGCCATTGAATGATAATCTTCTGACTTATCAATTTCAGCTAACAGAGTTGTCAATTCACATAATGAACTGATATAGTTTTATATAGTTGATAAAATAATGAAAAACAGGTGGCAGAATCGTTAATCGTTAAGCTTAATCCTTATCCTCAAATAAATCAGACATAATTCATGTATTATGATGCTCTTCCTTCTCTCTCTGATATCTATATTATTCATTGATCCAACCCAGCATAATGCTACCACTTTGCTTGCAGAAGACATACTTGTTCCCCATGGCAGTAGACTGCAGGACAGGATCACTACTTGCCAAGTACTTAAAGGAGTTGGCCACTTTCAGACCGACATTGAGAGACAAATGTTATGGTTTATATAATAAAAAGTTGTACAGCTTTCCAATATATTTTCTGTATCTATTTCTCGCAGTTTTCTACACTCACCGGCCACTTTATTAGGTACACCATGCTAGTAACGGGTTGGACCCCCTTTTGCCTTCAGAACTGCCTCAATTCTTCGTGGCATAGATTCAACAAGGTGCTGGAAGCATTCCTCAGAGATTTTGGTCCATATTGACATGATGGCATCACACAGTTGCCGCAGATTTGTCGGCTGCACATCCATGATGCGAATCTCCCGTTCCACCACATCCCAAAGATGCTCTATTGGATTGAGATCTGGTGACTGTGGAGGCCATTGGAGTACAGTGAACTCATTGTCATGTTCAAGAAACCAGTCTGAGATGATTCCAGCTTTATGACATGGCATTGCATTATCCTGCTGAAAGTAGCCATCAGATGTTGGGTACATTGTGGTCATAAAGGGATGGACATGGTCAGCAACAATACTCAGGTAGGCTTTGGCGTTGCAACGATGCTCAATTGGTACCAAGGGGCCCAAAGAGTGCCAAGAAAATATTCCCCACACCATGACACCACCACCACCAGCCTGAACCGTTGATACAAGGCAGGATGGATCCATGCTTTCATGTTGTTGACGCCAAATTCTGACCCTACCATCCGAATGTCGCAGCAGAAATCGAGACTCATCAGACCAGGCAACGTTTTTCCAATCTTCAATTGTCCAATTTCGATGAGCTTGTGCAAATTGTAGCCTCAGTTTCCTGTTCTTAGCTGAAAGGAGTGGCACCCGGTGTGGTCTTCTGCTGCTGTAGCCCATCTGCCTCAAACTTCGACGTACTGTGCGTTCAGAGATGCTCTTCTGGCTACCTTGGTTGTAACGGGTGGCTATTTGAGTCACTGTTGCCTTTCTATCAGCTCGAACCAGTCTGGCCATTCTCCTCTGACCTCTGGCATCAACAACGCATTTCCGCCCACAGAACTGCCGCTCACTAGATGTTTTTTCTTTTTCGGACCATTCTCTGTAAACCCTAGAGATGGTTGTGCGTGAAAATCCCAGTAGATCAGCAGTTTCTGAAATACTCAGACCAGCCCTTCTGGCACCAACAACCATGCCACGTTCAAAGGCACTCAAATCACCTTTCTTCCCCATACTGATGCTCGGTTTGACCTGCAGGAGATTGTCTTGACCATGTCTACATGCCTAAATGCACTGAGTTGCCGCCATGTGATTGGCTGATTAGAAATTAAGTGTTAACGAGCAGTTGGACAGGTGTACCTAATAAAGTGGCCGATGAGTGTAGATCTCTGCTTGCTGTAATTCATTCTGTTACTTGTAGTGGATAATAGTCTGACCATGGTCATGTGATTTACAGTCCATGGTCATGTGATGGACACACAGGTGAACAGCTTGATACCAGGCAGATGTCTGATCCCTGTGCTGAGACTATAACGAGTGGCACCTGTGTGCTCATCACATGACCATGGACCGTAAGTCACATGACCATGGTCAACCTTTTATCCACTAGAAGTAACAGAATGAATGACAGCAAGCAGAGATCTAGAAAACTGTGAGAAATTGATACGGAAAGTATATTGGAAAATTGTACAACTTTTTATTATACAAACAATAACATTTGTCTCTCAATATTGGTCTAAAAGTGGCCAACCCCTTTAAGCCTACATTATATATGCATTATAGTATTAGCACTAAAGGGGGGACACAAAGTGGCACCAAGGATCATTAAGTGATGTCAGATAGTACAGGATAGAAGAGATCTGATGATGTCACCTGAAGCATGCTCTGTTGCTATCTTATATTTCAGGGAACTTTTCAGTAGATATCATATTATCTAGAAAATAGGGAGAATAAGGTGGAAATTCCTTTGGGAAACTATGGTTTGCAGCCGAGGTTTCCTTTAATTACAAATATCTAACTTATGATAAAAAAACAAGTAGTTGAGCTCAATGCAATTGGAAAGTTACCAAATCAGAGACATATAGAATTCTGAACAACTGCATTTGTAGTAAAAAAAAAAAAAAAAGAAGATACTGGGGCAAATTCAAACATGTGCCTCAAGCCTCCACTCTTTGTCCCGACAGAATATAACTCACTCCAGTTGTCTGGCATGATTTAACATGGAAATCTATGCCAGTTAACATTTATACTCTGGTGCAGGCACTGCAGACAGATTTATGAAGAGACAGAAGACTCTTCATAAATCTCCCATTCCTTGGTCCAACCAGGCTGTTTCTTAAGAGTGGCATACAATACGCCAGTCTTAATAAATTTGCCCCACCGTTTTTACACTACCTCTAGTGTACAGCCCTGTTATGCTATTGTCAGAGGAAATTGTTTTATGCTGCGTGTTTTTAAAATGCTCAAAGACCTTTTAATATTTCTCTATGTAATGATTGCATCCTTGTAACTGAACAGAACATGTGCACTTGCATATTTGCTCAGAAGGGCAAAAGAGAAGAAAAGCTGCAACTTCTGCAATGACTAATAAAGTAATATTGGATTGTCGTACTGTTATGTTACTTGAGCCCTGTTGCTGGAAACAGCTTACAATTCCCCAATACAATCTAAATGAATAAGCTCAAAATAGTCGAGAAACATGTTACTGGAGGTTGTCTCAGCCAATTTCCGATTCACAATATACTCAGCAAACAACTGATTTTGCCAGGGGAAATTGTCATTGGCAGAGAATTTATAGTATTACAGACATGTCCTCCTTCACCTTTCGTCTTGACTGAACATTTCTAGATATGAGCAGCTTTTCAAAAACAACAAGATTTTGACATATTGTGACAAAAAGTGATATGTTATATATATCTGTATGTATAGCCACCTAGTGGTTATGTTGTGGATTACAGCCTGTCAATGGTTTTGATAGCATGTTGTGATCAATTTTATTGGTTTTATGAGAAGTTGAAGACATTAAAAAGCTTTACCAGGTTAAAAATATTTAGAGTCTACCCTAAGGTTATGTCATCAACACCAGATGGACAAGTAGCAGCACCCAGCCCCCACCTTTTCATCTGTTTTCAGCAGTTGGTTCACAGAGAATGGAGCAGGGAGAAGACAGCTTTGTTCTCTGTGTCGTGGCCTAACCGAGTTCCCGCAGGTTAACTCCCATTCAAGTAGATATGACCTGATCTGCAGTAACCTGGTTTGACCAATACACAGAGGACAGAGCTGTACTGCTCCATTCTATGTGAATCAGTTGTATCAGATGATCAATGAGGGTATTGGATGTCAGGGGCCCACTGTTCTTATATTGATGGCCTATTCTGGGATAGGTCAACAATATGTTTAGCTCAGAAAACCCCTTTACCCAAATTCATATCTTGTAAGTTAAGGGTGTACAGATACTCAGGGCCCAAGTTAGAGAGAGAGGAAACTGGGCAGTTGCCCAGAGCTCCAAACCCCTATGGATCCAGGACTCTAGACATTTCTCCTGGTGCCTATGATCATGGGAACCTCACTTACAAAGGAAGAGGACTCCAAAGGTCTCCAATAGATTTGAAACCAGTCACCTATGACAGAGCATGGAGACATATTCTCCATGCTTTTCCATAATGCAAGACACAACATCATGAACATATAACATTAGTTCATATGTTTGTTATTTTCTGGAGAACAGAGGGGCATTAAACCTAAAAAGGGGCGCTGTAACTGAACTGTAGCTACCACGTTTCTCTGAAAATAAGACAGGATCTTATATTATTTTTTTCTCGGAGAAAAAAGACCTAGGGCTCTTAATTTTCAGGCACCAGAGCATATAGGAATCTCTTCTGATTTGCTCCAGATGAACCTTGCAAAATGGTTACAGTTAGTAGCCCTAACCTTACCTTCATTACCAATTGATGGTGCAGTGTCAGTGGGTCTTAAAGGGGCTCTATCACTGGGAAAAGTAATTTTTAACTAATCACATCTTTGCATAACCTTTATAAAGTCTATTCCACACCTACCTTTAGTATGCAGATTGCCTCAGTGATTTCTGAATAAGTCCGTTTTTATTCATATGCTAATTAGACTGTTGCACGATACATCGTGCACTCCTCTCCTGTTGTTTCCTATGGGAGACTGCTGCTGCTGATGACTCAGCTTCCTGTTTGCCTCACACACATAGGAGATAATAGGAGAGAGGAGGCTGCTGGGAACTGGCTGAAAGCTCATTAGCATATTAATAAAAATGGACTTATTCAAAACCATTGAGGCAATTTACATACTAAAGGTAAGTGTGGAATAGCATTTCTAAAGCCTATGCAAGCATGTGTTTAGATAAAAATGACTTTTCCCAGTGATAGAGCCCCTTTAAAAAATTTACTGGCATTCTCTCTCTCTCTCTAAACACTGTGTGGCAGAGAGTGGAGAGTGGACATTGCCCTTCCATGGTAGGAGGTAGGATTCCAGGATGGTTATTAGCTATGGTATGCCTATAACCTAGCTCTGGATGCGCTGGCTGTAACTAGGGCTTATATCATTAGTAGGGCTTATATTTCAAGCCTACTCCAAAAACCCTGAAAATGCCAGTGCATATAATGTAATTATAAAAAGACTTTCTCAAAGGTCTATCTAGTCCTTATTTCATTGAAGTGAAGTATATTAGTAATTCCAGGTTGTTAGGTTCAGTGAGATTACGGACTGGAAGTCCAGAAAGGTCAACCCCTAAGATCAGCACATGATATATCTTGAGAAAGGGACATTGTTCCGAAACGCGTTGGCGTTTTTTTAGGGGTTTTTTGTTTGATTTGTTTTTGTTTATTTATTTTATGTAGTACAATTAAAAGTTATATTTTATTTATCTTCGGATGAGTGGCCGGTGTTTCTGGTACTTGTTATTGAAGGAATACATTCGTTGTCCTGTGTGTGCCGTGCACCCCGAAGATACCACAACTGCAAGGATTGGTGAATAAGGGTGAGCTCTGGAATTTTTTGCTTTTTCTGTTGACATGATATATCTCCACTTCTGAAACCTACAGAAGCATGTGTAGAAATAAATGTAGGTATATTTGCTGTTCTTAGAACCGTAACTTCTGCTTTTTGTCTTTAGATCATGAATGGTTACATTTGGGTGTCAGCAGTGTTTTCTCGCACCCGTGTGTAACTATCTGTAATATTAGGGCAGTAATTAACATTGTAGAGAGTAAAGCTCTGTAGTAATGAACTCGGATCAGTGTAAATGTTCCAAGGGCACAAGGAAACACTAAAATAGCTCTGTATTATTCTACCTGACTAGTGACTTCTGATACTATACAGCAGATCTTCCAAAGACCTAATAGTTCAGTCATTGCGAGAAGCATTCAATTATTACCACGTAAATGCGGAGTCTGTTTATTTCCTTCATCTTTTTATGTGCTTTTATAAGCCTGTTTTCTTATGATATTCGTAAACCTTAAATCTCAGTATAAGGAAGACAAAATACAAAATACAATGTGAATCCAATGAATATCCAATGAATGACCAAGAATGCAGAATATAATCTAAAAAATCTATACCCTAATATTGGTGGGTTTTGTCCAGTCAATTACTAGATAATTTTTATTACTCGACATTACTAGTACCTGGGGCGGATGATATAAAGTGGTAATAGGGAGATACAAACTCCAAACTGTAAGGGGAATATAATAGCTATAATCTACAAACATAGGTTTAAGCATACTATAGGCAGTATTGGCAATTTGGCTTCTGTTCTGTTATATTGGGCTTCTATTCTATTATATTGGGCTTCTATATGCATGTTCTCTACAGTATGTACATGCATAGAGATGAGACAGGACATTTACATATCTTTGGGAATACATCTCTCTCAAATCAAAGGCTGTCAAATGGCAGGATGTAACCAGTGTTCTCCATATTATTCATTACAACTCCACTGATCTTCTCTTCTGATGGATTCAGTGCTAAAGGTTAGCATGAGACTGACATTCTCAGTGTAGTTATGCTTTCATTACAAATACTGTTCAGATCAAGACCTTAAACAAAAGTGGTCAAGTATAACAGTAACAGAGGTAAGGCTTTTTCTAGGAAGAAGAAGGTGGTAGTCACTCTAGGAAAGTGAAGCCATTCAACATACAGTATGTGTAATACTAAGGGGGCCACGGTGGGTCACCTAAATACATGATCAATAAATACACGTTTGATCCATAAATAAACTATTAAACATTATTAATATAATATTCTAAATATACTACATAAGGATAATAAGGATCTGATATCCTAGTTTAAAAAGGGTCTTCGCACGTGGACAATATAATGCCTCCTACACAGATCTCCACCAATCAGAATAATAGGGGGGATTGTGCACACCACTCCATTCATTTTAAAGGTAGCGTCAGAGATAGCCAAGCGCTATATTTCAACTCTGGCACTCCAGTGAAATAAAAGGATTGGTGCACGTCCTGCCAGACCCTGTGACCACTACTCCATTTAGAGGGACGGACAATACTCCCCCCTCTCCAACGAGTCTCATTATTGGTGGCTGTCACATTCGTCAGACTACCGTTGGTTTAATATCAAAATATCTGCTATTTCTTGTGGAAAGCCTCTCAAAAACACTCTGCTAACAAAGTCACTTGCTAGGATCCCCAGCAATCTGATGTAATCTGTACAGAAATTTGGTAACAGATGTTCAACTTCCCTGCAGCACCATCCTAAGAAATCTAAAGTACTACACAGTGCTCACTGAAATCAAAGTAGCACACTTCCTTATTGTGTTATATTCAGTTTAATTCATAGAGGTTATGAATGAAAGCTCCCCCTCCCTTAAAGGGATTTTCTAAATTAAAATCTCACCGGGGCCGGGGTAAAATAAAAAAAGAAATGATACTCACCTACACCATCCTTGGTTTCATGTGGCGCATGCCCATTCATTCTAGTTCACACTCTGCCACAGCTGGAAGTTCAGAGGGTAAGGTGACCACTGTGGCCAGTCACTGTCCTGAATGGGCACATATTGAGTCCCACCATGGTCACTGCTAATATATCACTAATACCCAAACATGTGGCTGCTCACCTGACCATCTACATTTGTGGCCTCGGTAGTCCGTGGATCAGGTGGAACGGGGGCTTATTTTACCCTATCTCCATGAGATTTTAATTTAGCCCAGACAACCCCTTTAACCAGGATGTCCTAATATATGGGTATACTGTAACATAACAACAGTGTATTTCTAAATGTTTTTTTGTTTTTTTTCTGAGCAGATGATGTGATCTCTATTAGATGGGTAATATTATATAGGGTTGAGCGATCAGGATCGGAAAAGATCGGATTTCGATCGGCGATCGAGTAAATTTCATGATCGCGATCAGAATTCCGACCCGATCTTTTCCAGCGGGATCGAGATCGGAGGTTATCTCAAGATTGGCTCAACCCCAAATTGATTTTTCCCATAGAGAAGCATTGACTAGCATTGAGGATCGGGTTCGGAAAGGATCGGATTCCGATCGGCGATCGAGCAAATTTCACGATCGCGATCAGGATCGAGAATGGCTGGAAAATGATTGGAAATCGGATTTTAAAATCGATCTTGAAATCTCAAGATCGGCTCAACCCTAGTAATATAGCCTTTTATTTAATGCCTAATTTCTTTAGTCTGATCTCCGGAGATCTGTTTTCATAGGTTACGTCCTGGTGGTCATAACATTGTTGCATATTTTAGTAAACTGCTCTTTGAGCAATTTTCAGATGTATTCAGAATCTAGAAGTGTTCAAACCTGTTTATTGAGAGCTAGTGTTACTATACATGCCCATACTATTCCATATTCCATATTTAGCTCTGCTACATCTGTACAATATATTCAATGCGCTCATGTTCATCTTCATGTCCTAAGTGCTTTATCAGACTGAGACCCCTATGGATCACATACATAAATGACATGCGCAGTCAGTCTTGTATGGAGTGAGAGTAGGCAGTGTGGTGTATTGTGGTACTTGTAGTGTAACATGGTGACAGAAGTAAGTGACAGTGACATAGGTGGGATGAGGGATGCCATTGCTCTGCCTCCCTATACACGTGTGTGCTGGAACTTGTCCCCAGGTCATACATGTGCATGTCCATGACATGTATGCTGAGGGCTGTGATGTTAGTAAAAGTTGTGGATGGAGTACAGGAGACTGGAGCTGGAGGGAGGGCTGCGAGCTGAGCCCCCTCCTCTCCGGCCTGGGAGAGAAGACACACAGCGTCGCCCTGACCTCCTGCGGAGAAGGAAGCTGAGGAGGTGACACAGCCCAAGCACCGGCTGCCAGGCTGACTATTGTCTATGAGGAAGAAGAAGCTGCTGAAGAAGAAGAAGAAGAAGAGTGCTCCTCTCCTCCGTGCACTTCTTGTCTCCCACCCAGTCTCCTGCCCCTCCTCTGTCTGCCTAGTCTGGATGCATCTGTCACTGAGGAGGAGAGCAGAAGACGAGAACCGAGCAGAAGAAGAGGAGGACAAGGGGAGGGGGTCATCTTCTACCCTGGAAGTTCCTCACTGATCCACGGGCTACATCATGGAGTTCTGCAAGAGCAAGCAACAGTAACAAAGAGTTAAATGTTTGCAGGGAATACATCAGGTGGAAAGCTCCATGATTTGGTTAAGGGAGGGGGGAATGATTTAACCTCCACTCCTGATCAAAGCCTTCTCCTCTCCAGATTTCCAGGCTGTGATCAGCCATTACTTTCCCTGGCAGCCTTAGAGGAATTTCTGGCTTGTGTATGTGTGTGTGGTGGAATCACACTATCTATCTGCACATTGCTGCCTGCACCAGGAAAGGAGCAATGTGCTTCCCAGGTCTCCAGCCTTGAGGCTGCTTTTTTGCCTTTTTCTTTCTGATTTTCTTCTTTTGCAGACCGTGGTGGGTTTTATTTTATTATTTATTCTGTATCAGGAGGGGAGGAGGTGGGGAAGGGGAGAGGGAGAGGGGTGGTTGCTGGTGTCTCTTCTGCTGCTGCTGCTGCTTCTGCTGCCTGTGCTGCCTGTGCTGCTGCTGCTGCGGCTGTGGGTGCAATGGATGGCCCACGGTGCAATGGCTATCGGAAGAAGAGGAGATCCAAATCCCAAAGGGATAGGGAGATGAGGGCCAAAGGAGGATTAGGGCTTTCCAGGACCGGCTCTTTGCTTTCTTCCTCTGGATCTGAGAAAGAAGACAATGGGAACCCGACTGCTTCTTCCTTGTCCAGACCGAAGCCCCCTAGGAGAAAGAGGAAAGAGTCCTCCTCGGCTGAAGAAGACATCATTGATGGATTTGCAATGAGCAGCTTTGTGACTTTGGAAGCGCTGGAGGTAAGGCACAAGGGTGTGTGTGCATTGCTGTATGGGGGTTCATTTAAGGTCCTAATGTTTTGGAGTGTAGGGAGGAGGGTGATGGGGAGGAGGAGGTTGGACCCTTGTCACTGCAGATTGCATTTTAATCCTTTCACTGCAAGCTTTCAGACGGTGATGATGATGATGATGATGATGATGATAGCCAGGGCTGTCATCAGCTCCCTCTCACGTCCCTCCAGCAAGAATGGGGTTAATGTGCACAGCCAAAATGGAAATGAAGTGTCTGTGTATAATGGATGGGGTGGATTCATCATACCTGCATGCCATTAACTGGTTAACTGCTCCAGTTCCCATCCCAATTGAATGTGGAGTTTATTTCTGGCTGTGTATTTGATGGCTATAATCTGGGAGTGGTGGAGTTAGCAGGGCATTGTTTAGAAGGACAGGATGCTGCTAAATGACATTTGGATCCACAATCACTGACTGTACTGTGTATTTATCACTCTGCTGGCCAGGCTGCTACACTCAGCTCTCATCCTTGCTGGAGGGGTTAATCAAATCCTCCCTGCTGACGTCCTATATTAAAGGCTTGTCCTGCTATTGTCTGTGCAAAAGTGATTTTATACTGTTCTCTGGCAGAGCCTTGTATTATGGATGACACCGGGACACCTGCAGCGCTTTATAAAGAGACATATATAGATATATTATATATATTGCCATAGATGTCACTTCTGCTGATGCTCACTGATTAGATTATTATTGTGGGCCAGAGTGATGGAAACTCTTGCATTGTTTGGGTATAGATGGCCCTTTTCTCTGCTTTTTTTGCAAGATACCATCGGTCAGCAGTGAAAGTTGTATTTCTTGTAATATGTTTTATGTCTGGCGTAATTGCATGCATGCTTTAATAACAGTTGAAGTGTACTATGATGTCACTATAGAGCTCTCCATCTGCTTAGCCTTCTACTTGTGGCTCTAAACAATCCGGATTCATTGTTCAAGGTTATGTCTGTGCGAGATCAATTGATAAATATATGGATGATATGGACCGAGATTATTTAGTGTATGACGACCGTAGATATAACTTCCACTATTCATGGTTGCAGCAAAAATCAATTTGTTGATGGGACCAAAATCTAGTAAATATATCATGTTTTACCATTTTAATTGCTTGTATAATCCTGGCCTATATTTAGAAATATCACGAGTCATGAAGCCCATTGAATGTATGGGTTATGGATGTTCACTAGAAGATAAAGCATATCTGAATTTATTAGCATCAGTAAGATTAATAGTTTTGCATATGGGACAGTTTACTTATCATTGATATTGGCTGGTTACGTCTATGGTCGGATTATACGCTGCCTGTCAAGTGTTGCTGTACGATTAGTAAATCACTTTGCAACATAAACTGCGTTTTCTTGGCAATATTTTGTTTTATTAGGCAAATATTGTCATATACAGTAGGCTGCTTTAGGAAACATCCCAGAGGGGCTGCAGACATGTATTGTTGTGGTTGAATTCCATTGACATTGGATGTGTTTTGCATTATGCTTTTGACCAAACTTTTCTGGTTCCACCAGCTGTTATTGTTTTTGTCAGCAGAATAAACATCTGTGTTTAGGGTACTGAACATGATTTAGTTCATCCACTTGTTGAGGAATGGATTCCAGATTGTCATGCTTATGTGTGAAGTGAACGTTTTTCATGCTGCTGTTATATAGGGTGTAAGATGGGAAAGTTGCCAGAACACTCAACATCTATGTTTCATCTGTCATATAAATATTTTTTTTTAAAAGTGTATAACAATGTAATACTTTATTATTAGTAAGTAACACATTTGTCCAAATTGTAGATACTGGGTGTCAAAAACTTTATAAATGAAAGTAAATTTAATCGGAAATCTCACATTTAAAGGGATTTGAATGTTCTCATCACAACTTTAAAATTAAGGCCTAAATGGGTTACATAGAGTTAAGATTCGTCTGATCTGTCATTGTGAAATAGCAGAAGATTATATCAATGGCGGTCCACAAGCTTAGACCCCAGCTAAATGGGCCACACTTATGTATTACACACCGCAACTCTCTGGTTTATGCTAACACTAGAGTCCCTTGCTAGAGGGTCATGGTCCCCTATTACAGTCATAGTTGTCACTGACGCCATCTTTTATGGCAAGTTAAATCAGTGCTAATTTGGTGTAATAACAAATAGTTTCTGTACCCTAAGTTTGTCATGAAACGGTAAGGGCTAGTTTATATCTTTAGTCTAGTAACTTGCAGCAGACTGGCCTTATTCAGAACATGTCACCTCTATATGGTATCATACTGGATTTCCTACTTGAAATTCCTTGGATTGTTAGCAAATTAGACATTTTCAAACATAGGTGTAAGTAAAAAGACAATCAGTCGTGAATATTTAAGAAACCAAGGATCTCTGTCATTTTTTCATTGGATTAACATCTGGTTTAAATGAGCGGAAGACACACTTGTAGAAGCAAATGCAACAAGTAAAGGGTGTGTTGATCCCTATGTTGTAGCACATGTAGAAGGCTGCTAAAGATTCTTATATTCTTTGTGTGCAAACAATTGTAACCAATTTTATGGAGAGTTTGACCATCTGAATTTTCCTAAAAATCCTGGGAATGCCATTTATTGAGGTTTCCATCTGTTATAGGATTGATTCCACAGTGCATAATATTGATGTACTCTGTGCATTTATATCTATAATATGTTACCATAGTCTTTAGACACAATGTAAAGGTTCTTTGCTTTCACTAAAGTCTACAATATTGGTTAATGAAGTGTTGTCTAATAACATAAATGTTAATTTATGCATAATGGCATGATGTTCAGTGTTGCTTTTGCGTTAATGTCAATGGTCCTATTACACAGTCTATAATGCGACCTTTTCAAAAATTCATTGACAAAATCTTAATTGGCCATTTTGCCCCATGTAATAAAATGTAAAAATGGTCCTCACATGAATGATAACTTATTTATATGGCCAGCATGTTGACATGTAATGTAATTCTGTAGCAGTTGTTGAAATTGAATTTATCAGTGTACATACAGTAATATATTTTCTAATGTATGTATACTGTTAATGGTTATGTATGTATATTTTCATGCACATAAACACATATATTTGATCATTTGTTGAAATATGCAAGATAACCACATGGGAGACTTTGTCCTATAGAAAGCAATGCTATGTATACAATAAATGTGCAGCACAGGTATTTCTTTGGAGCCTTGTGCTTGTAACAAAACAGATGGTAACATTGTTGTGTGACATTCTTTATTTGCATTAAGAAAATTCTATTCTGTGCAAATCACAATCTTATGATCAGATTTTCCTGCAAGTTAAAAAATTTCGGATATCATTAAGACATAACAATGTTTCAGCTCAGAGATGTAACACAAGCACTATAGGAGAATACTACAGTAATGACTACTTACCTGGGTGGCAATGTAATATGGCTCGGAGATGTAATACAAGCACTATAGGAGAATACTACAGTAATGGTTACTTACCTGCTATCACTGATCGTGTATTGCAAGTGGTGGCAATGTAATACAGCTCATATATGTAATACAAGCACTATAGAAGAGTGCTACATAATGACTACTTATCTGGCTATCACTGATCAGTAATTACAAGTAGTGGCAATGTAACATGGCTCAGAGATGTAATACAAGCACTATATGGGAATACTACAGTAATGGCTACTTACCTGCTATCACTGATCGTGTATTGCAAGTGGTGGCAATGTAATACAGCTCGGAGATGTAATACAAGCACTATAGGAGAATACTACATAATGACTACTTATCTGGCTATAACTGATTAGTAATTACAAGTGGTGGCAATGTAATATGGCTCAGAGATGTAATACAAGCACTATAGGAGAATACTACAGTAATGGCTACTTACCTGCTATCACTGATCAGTAATTAAAAGTGGTGGTAATGTAATACAGCTCAGAGATGTAATACAAGCACTATAGGAGAATACTACAGTAATGGCTACTTACCTGGCTATCACTGATCAGTAATTACAAGTGGTTGCAATGTAATACAGCTCAGAGATTTAATACAAGCACTATAGGAGAATACTACAGTAATGGCTACTTACCTGCTATCACTGATCATTAATTACAAGTGGCGGCAGAATATAATGCAGCTTGCCCTGTTCTTCTGGTACAGAAAATTCTGTTCCCTCTGCAGAAGAGATCAATATAATGTCAGTAGCCTACTAATCTCATTCCACCTCAGATATTCTTGTGCCTCAGTTTTCCTCACTCACGTAATTCATTTTATTGTACTGAAAAGGAACAGAAAAAGTTTGACAAATAGACTGTATGTAGAGCACAAGCTTGTTGTATCTAATAGTAGTACATCTCTAAATATATTTGGGTTTTACGGTATCGTCAATTAGCTATTCAGGGACGTGCCCAGAAAGATGGAGGTGGTGGAAGCAACACACCTTGCCAATATTTCTATAGTATAGAAGGTGAATAGGTCATGAATACCAGTGGTGTCTCTCCAGTGGTGAGATCAGCTGCTATTCCTGCAGTAGTCTAGTGCTACATAGGAAGTCATGGATACAACTTAATAGGGGTTATTTATCTTCTGCCCCTTTTGTGACCATGTTTTTCACAGGTGCACCTTTTTTAGACCAGATTTGCTGTGATGTCTATTTATGAGGTAGATGCACCTCCTTGTGAGATGTTGTGCACATGTATTAGTTTAGATGTGCCTTTTATAGGGCTATGTGTACTTTGCCCTTTTTTGTTTAAAAAGGTGCAGTTGACACTTTTTAATGTTGTCTGACCTTATGGGCTTTTTTGCACTGCCCATGTACTGTTTTGTATTTGTACCCTTTTTACCCCCCTTTTAAGGTCAACATCATAAATACTGTATGAAAAGGATCTCCATGTAGGCT
The DNA here is from genome assembly GCF_031893055.1 of Leptodactylus fuscus. NCBI lineage: Eukaryota > Metazoa > Chordata > Amphibia > Anura > Leptodactylidae > Leptodactylus > Leptodactylus fuscus. Next base: position 153,444,516 of record NC_134266.1, on the reverse strand, counting down.
ATGCCTAAGTGGTGAGGGCAGCATAACATCTGGACATAACATCATGGAAAAAAACATAAATGCTTCAGAAATGAAGTGCAGGGCAGACAAAGCCCACATAAAGGTACAATTTCCACCCCTAAAAAGGTGCAAGTAGTTTATTAAATCTGCCCCAATAAATCAGGTTCACGAAGTCTAGTTTAGATGAAAAATGTATTTTTCAAGAGACAGACTAGTAAATAGCATTTACCGGAAATTCCCATTAGGATGCCTCATTACAGTCAGCTCCTACAAGGTATCAATCTTCTCTACAAAGGTTACTTAGCAAAGGTTACAAAGGTTATTAGCCTAAATCAGTCAGCTACATCCTACTTCACTTCCTGTATTTCTCTTTTTCTCCACCTCCCAGCTTCCTGAATGGGACACTATGAAGTATCAGAATACTTATGCAGATCAGATAATATGCACAAGCTTGTAGAGATCAGACTCAGTGTTATCTGTTATGTCAGTCCAGGTAGCTGCAACGGGGCTAAGGGATAGCAGTAGGGAATCTCGCCCTGCACTACTCCCACTAGCTATCCCGGTCCCTGCCTCACGGGTGTGGGTCGGCTGTACTCAGGCTAAGCCTGACCCCGACAGCTCCTCTCTCACTGATTCCGTAGGCCTAGAGGGAAGTGGGAGAAGGAATGCCCTATAAGACCTCTAGGGACTGGAGACTAAAGGGGGTCACCCCTAACGAACAAGTGAAGCTGCTACTGACAGGGACTGACAAGGGTGTGCGCTGACTAACAACACAAGCAGCACACAGGAAACATGTGGGAAAGGATTCCCCCAAACCAATATGGGAAGGAACCTTACACTAGGAAACAAACACAGGGAAACTGAGTAGAAATCAAAGGATAAGGCAATTCACTCACACAGTCAATTATACACAGAGGGAGGATTGGTGAACACAGAAGGGAAAACACACAAACCAACTCGTTCACCCAAACCTCCCAAAAATCAACCACGGAACTTCCTCTATCCCAGATAACCACCTACTCCTCCTGCTAAGGCCTAGCTCTGTAAAAGCGACACTCAGCACAGAACCATGGGAGGCATGGGTTTAAATACAGAGTAGAGACCACTCCTCCCAGATGCAAATGGGAGGACAGACTAATCAACCAGGAGATAAAGCTGCCTACCATCAGTGCGCACGTGCAAGTCAGAAGGTGTGCACCAATACTCACGACAGGACAACCCCGCAGCGCCAGGAAGCCACCCCAGACACTGCGCAGCCAAAAACTCCCCAGGTAAGAAAAATAGAAATTAAAGAACCTAAATACTCCTAACGTTATCTATATGTTTACATAGTGACATAACAGACAGGGCTTTATCAAAAAGCTGCAATTAGCTGAACTGATTTTCCTGCCATCAGAGCTGTAGATAGTGAGAGCAGTGAGTGATGTCACTTGCCCTATCACACAGGTCTGGCACTATGGAAACGCTATGGGAGGAATAAGTTTACATAGCAGGAAAACAAAGCAGAATTTCTAAAGCAATATATTTAGGGAAATGTCTTCAATTTACATAAGCTACCAGTATAGATAGGATCCTTGAAATGGGAATCCCCCTTTAAGGCATTTGGAGATATTTTTAAAGGATTGTGCCAGATTTACAACTTACATGATAAATGTCTGGCATACTGTTTCATGTCAGTGAGGGTGTCAATGGCTGGATTGTCACTGATCAGATTCTTATCATCTATCGCATGGATAAGTAATACATTTACACAAACTTTTGATGGTTTTGAAAGAATTCATAACAAATAATACTGTTCTGCCAGATGTTGTACTATATGTTGTGCTATATGTACTATATTTTCCATGAGAACTGTTGTGTTGACTTATGGATGGACCATATGACAGCACTTCGACTTTCCTATATGGAAATGTATAAATATGGAAATGCAATCTTAAAGGGGCTCTATCATTGGAAAAAGTCATTTTTAACTATTTACATCATTGCATAGCCTTTAGAAAGGCTATTCCACACATACCTTTTGTATGTAAATTGCCTCAGTAGATTTAGAATAAGTCTGTTTTTATTCATATGCTAATTAGCTTCTCTGTGCACCCCGGAAGTCTCTTCATGCACTGTCTTCTGTATATACAGCACACGCTGCTGCTGCTGACTCCTCCTCCCTGCTCTTATACATAGCACACCGCAGAGAGAGGAGAGCTCGCTGACAACTTCCTGTGCACAGAGGAGCCTAATTAGCATATGAATAAAAACTGACTTATTCAAACACTACTGAAGCAATTTGCAAGGATGTGATTAGTTAAAAATGACTTTTGCCAATGATAGAGCCCCTTTAAAGTGTTTGAGCAAACATCTTTGCCATGACAATGTAGTTTGATGTTTTATAATGCCAAAATCAATAGTGAAAGGATAATAGAAAGCTTTATACTTATGCTTGTATCTAAGAAAGTGGGGGAAAAGTGCAATTAAAAGTTACATCACCATGGTAATTGTGAGCGTATGTTCACGTACTGTTGCATCTAATCTCTTATGGTTATTGCTGTATGTATTTCTTATGGCCCTAATGCTAATTGGATTGATGGGTAAGCCTGCGTGGAAAGGTCTCAACCATCAGTCTCGCCGCTCTTGCGACTACGGCTGCATACATATTCTGATCGGACTGTCCTGCATTGTAATTTCTTGTAATTGCTGTGAGACTAATCTTTTGATTGCTAATTCTATAAACAGTCTTTTCTATTATCTGCTGTGCTGTTAGTTATTGACTTTTGTACAGAACTGTCCGTTCTTTAATAGTTATGGGATTTCTTTCAATTTTAACAAAATGAGTTAATAACATGAAACCTTCTGTTAGCTATTCGTTATTATATGATATCATTACGGGAAATTACAAATCTTATAAGAAAGCCAAATATTTGTTACATGTTGATGCTTTGTAGTATTTCAGATTAAGATGATATGCTCATCTGATGGACACAATAAAGGAACGCAGTCAAGTAAATAACAACAGATTCATTCCCCAATGGGCATTCTAGCAATATTTTACAGCTATGTGATTTATCATTGCCAAATTCTATTAAGAACAGAAAGCATTCATGTATAATGCATGTAATTACACTTCTTTATCTGAGGAATAGCTGTAGACTATTCACACTGTATAGACTATTACATGTATTTATTTTCTATCACGTATGGCAGCAAGGTTGCAAGGTGGTTAACAATGCAGCCTTCTAGCACTGGGGGCCTGGGTTCAAATTCAAGGGCAACATCTGCATGAAGTTTGTATGTTCTTCCCATGTTTGTGTGGGTTTACGCTCTAATATCAAACATATACTGAAAGATAAACTGGCTTCCTGTTACACAATTGCTCTTTGTAGATGTTGGGGATGAGCACCTGTTTGGCAGCCGCTGAATCCCTTACTCCATAACACTCCCTGTACTTTGGGTCCGCTGTATGAGAAAAGTGCATTACATGTTTTTCATTGTCATTACCATGATAGGAAACAAAGGGAATATTGCTAAATGGTCTGTCACTATAAAGGTATATTCACACTGAGTTTTTTGCAGGCGGATTTTGAATCCACCTGCAAAAATGGCTCCTGTTTACTTCAATGGGAGCCGCTCGCTTTTTTCTACTAGCTAGTAGCGGGAAAAAGAAACTACATGCCCTATCTTCCCACGGATTCTGCGGCTGACTTAGAGACTTGGCATCTGCGCGAGACTCACTCCCAATTAGGCCCATTCATTCGGGCCTAATTGGGAATGGGATGCTGCAATGGGATGCTGATTCACTGCATGGCATCTCGTCGTAGCTAGCTGCATGGTGAATTCATAAAGTGGAAAAGGTTTCCGCCATGTGAACATACCCTAACTGTTTGTCTGTTTGGTAAATGAAGTGACAATTCTGGAGCATATTCTTTTAAAGGAGTTGTCTATAATTAGATATATATGGTTTATCCCTAGTATCAGGTCTATATAAATACAGTGCTCAGAACCTACCACATCTATAAGGGTCACCATTCTCAGTATTACTGGGTATACCACTGATCAGTGAGTTATTACCTATTTATTACATAGGATAGAACTTGTAAACTGTACCCCTGTATGATATAGTGAGGGAGGAGACCTATCAAGTGTTTCCTCTTATTTAACCAGGTCACTCCCATGAGCTAATATGGAAACCTATGGCATCAATGGTATGGCAGTCAGGTTTCCACGACATGTAGGTTTTCGGGTATGAGTTATAATAAATTTGTCAGACAAGGCATCCCTGCCCTGGCCCACCTTGTTCTCCGCCATGCTCTGCCCACTACCACTATAAGTACTAATGGAGGCCCAGAACAAAAGATGTGGGACAAAAAGGGGTCATGCACAAAAGATGCTTTACATTGCACCCATCTATACCAGAAAACTGGTGTAGATAGGTTAACCCCCCCCCCCAATGTATTTTTAACAATCTTAACCTGTTGCTTTTTTCTAAATCATATGCCCATATAAAGACTAGGGATAGTGTATTTAGCATATGATAATTGAGGTTAAGGCTGGGCTTTATAACCCAAATCAAAATCTTAATTAACTGGACATTCTACTTCAATTATGATTATTTTAGGACACTCCCATTTTTACATGCTACACTGTGCCCCTGCATTTTGTTTTTGGTTATTCATGTATCAGCACTCCTGATTGGATAACATACAATTAGTGACAACTTTTGGGCTAGGTTCACATCAGCGTTCGGGTTTCCATTTGGGGGGTCCGCTCTAGGAAACCTAATCTGCTTAAAAAAGCTGTTACCCGCGGACACTGTGGACCTGATAGACTATAATGGGGTGTGCGTGGTTTCCGCTCGGTTTCTGTCCAAAAAAGGCGAACAATGCGGAGAGTGGAATGTAATCCCTGTACAGAGAGCCGGCACTCGTGTGAATCCAGCCTTAGTCAATGTCAGTGTGAGACAGGATGGCATGGATGGAAAATAATCGAAATAATTGACCCGAGCAAACAGACAATGATTAATTGAGCTGACTTTCAATTTTGATTATTTTTTCGATTAATTGTCCAGCCCTAATTGAGGTTTATATTACACATTACAAATAAAAATCAAAGCTGATGCTACATGTCTTAAGAAGACAGCTATCTGCCTTTCCTGGTTTTTGTAAATAGAACATTGAATTTCTTTGCATGCTTCATTAAATTGTGTAAGACTGTGACAACACAGGTGACATATCAGCTGGCATGTCACTTGCAGTCATGTACTGCATTAGCTGGGCTACATGACACACTATGCTGGATATAGTCCTTAGCTACTGCATTTGGATAAAGCTTCTTGCACCTTCATCTGGCATCTGCCTGTCAACCTGAAAATACACGTTAATATAGCACACCATGATAAGAAAGTGTGAGCCCCAGACCTAATATGTAGTTATTGTAAGCCTAGTCATTTTACTGTATCCTTACACAGAATTATATATCTGTAATATCAAGGATTTGTTAGCAGTTGAACAGCATGTACTCTATTTCCAGGTAGATGGGTGAAGCAGTGTAAAGCTGCATGAATTCCTCCAGTGAACATCTTAATGATATGCTAAATCTGCTTAATATACTTAATGTAAGACCATCAATACTGGAATGCTTGAATATTGTCAAACAAGATCTTACAACACCTGTTTGACAGGTGTAATAGAGATCAATAATAATTATCTTTACAAGCAGCATCTGCTAGTTTATAATCAACACGAAATATATATATATTTTCTTGTTTTGTCAGCAATTTAAGATTCGTATTCAGTTAAGTATTGGCTGTAACCATATGCTCGAAACCAACTGTACCTGAATTATTGACAAAATATATATGTTTCTCAATGAACTGTAGTCTTAATATGGAGGCACAATCTATTCTAATCTATCTATCTACTGTATCTATCTATCTACAGTCCTATGAAAAAGTTTGGGCACCCCTATTAATCTTAATAATTTTTAGTTCTAAATATTTTGGTGTTTGCAACAGCCATTTCATTTTGATATATCTAATAACTGATGGACACAGTAATATTTCAGGATTGAAATGAGGCTATGAAGTAAAAGTACACGGATTCCCATAGACTATAATGGGTCCTTGTGCTTGCCGCCAGATCTCCACCCAGAACATACGGAAAGGTTGGTAGTTCACAATCCACTTTCCTGTCTGCATGATTCTTCCAGACTATAATGGGGTCCGTGTGCTTTCACTGCACAGCGCTTGCAATTGCGTTTGGTATTTCATTTGTGGACTCCCCCAGACGGAATACCAATGCAGATGTGAACCAACCCTTAGTCGATATTGGTATTTTCAGCCTCTGCTTATATCACAGCTGTCTGTAGGCAAATGGTGCCAACTCCACCTGATCTGCATATCCATAAAATGATGTTCATCTCTGCATTGCTTTATAGGTTTGTGGCCACAAAGATATATTTCTCCTAGTAAATGCCTCTAAACTGCATGGCACTGGATTGTGAGGCATTTTGGATCTGCTATACGCTCTTTAGGACTGTGCCATGAGTAACAAATGTATTATTACACTTCCTAAAATACTATACTATACTATACTATACTATACTATACTATACTATACTATACTATACTATACTATACTATTGTAGGAAGGTTTACCCATAATGTTGAGTATTGTCTGCAGTAGCTAGTGAATACATTCTGCTCACATGTTATATGCCACTCAAGCTGTAGACACAGCAATGATAATACACAGGGGAGTTCAGGAGAGATTAGACATCCTATGTTGACATTTACACTTCTTCTTTGTGAGGAAATACACTGGACTATGATAGGAAAATTACCAGCTCCGGATTCTTCTTCTCAGCACTTGTCCATGGCACTGGATATGAAGTAACTGCTGACTAATAGTGGGACTTGCAGGGAGCTGTGTTTATATATGGTGTCAGCTTGTCTGCTGTCTATCTTGGCTGTAAGAGTTAGTGAGAATACTGTGGTCTTAAAAGATCATGATATCACAATGACATGGATGTTGAAGAGCTTTCATGTATGTATAATATACATTACAAACCATGTCAAAAACAGGAAATACAAGCTTCACCTTTCAGAACTATTTATGTATTAAAGGGGTTGTCCAGGCATATTTTCTTTCTGGCCTATATTAAGGATAGGTGATAAATATATGACTGATAGGGGGCCGACACCCAGCTCCGGACTGATCATCTTTACAGAGCCGCTTATGGCTCCCGTCTACTTTACAACACAGGGACGGAGCAGGAAGCTCAATCCACAGTGTAGTGGCCCAGCTCATTCACTGCAGATCAGCTCCTACTGACTACAATGAGACCTGGGCTGCACCGGGCTGCTAGACAACTTGCTCACATTGATCACTTGAATTATTTTGCATCCATGTCATCCTGTCTCACACTGCAATTGGCTAAAGGACATGTCACTAAGGCAAGGTTCACATCTGCGTCAGAGACTCCATCGTAGAAACAGATGCAAGTCGACTGAGAAAAAAGTCTTGCACAGAGGACGCTTTCCGTTTGGAAATGGCGGACAACAGTGGAGTTATCCTTGTGCAATCGCTGTTGTATCTGTCCTGCTCAATGATAGATACGAATTCATTAAACTTGGACAGGCAGAATACACTATATGAATACTATACTTTTAAAGGATATTTCAATCTGATATATCAATTTAGTACAAGTTCTATATTGTTATATACAGTCCTATGAAAAAGTTTGGGCACCCCTATTAATTTTAATCATTTTTTTAGTTCTAAATATTTTGGTGTTTGCAGCAGCCATTTCAGTTTGATATATCTAATAACTGATGGACACAGTAATATTTCAGGATTGAAATGAGGTTTATTGTACTAACAGAAAATGCGCAATATGCATTAAACCAAAATTTGACCGGTGCAAAAGTATGGGCACCTCAACAGAAAAGTGACATTAATATTTAGTAGATCCTCCTTTTGCAGAGATAACAGCCTCTAGTCGCTTCCTGTAGCTTTTAATCAGTTCCTGGATCCTGGATGAAGGTATTTTGGACCATTTCTTTCTACAAAACAATTCAAGTTCAGTTAAGTTTGATGGTCACCGAGCATGGGCAGCCCGCTCTCAAATGATCTGAAAACAAAGATTGTTCAACATAGTTGTTCAGGGGAAGGATACAAAAAGTTGTCTCAGAGATTTAACCTGTCAGTTTCAACTGTGAGGAACATAGTAAGGAAATGGAAGACCACAGGGACAGTTCTTGTTAAGCCCAGAAGTGGCAGGCCAAGAAAAATATCAGAAAGGCAGAGAAGAAGAATAGTGAGAACAGTCAAGGACAATCCACAGACCACCTCCAAAGAGCTGCAGCATCATCTTGCTGCAGATGGTGTCACTGTGCATCGGTCAACAATACAGCACACTTTGCACAAGGAGAAGCTGTATGGGAGAGTGATGAGAAAGAAGCTGTTTCTGCAACCACGCCACAAACAGAGCCCCCTTAGGTATGTAAAAGCACATTTGGACAAGCCTGTGGACTGTTGAAACAAAGATTGAGTTGTTTGGTCATACAAAAAGGCGTTATGCATGGCGTCCAAAAAAAACAGCATTCCAAGAAAAACACTTGCTACCCACTGTAAAATTTGGTGGAAGTTCCATCATGCTTTGGGGCTGTGTGGCCAATGCCGGCACCGGGAATCTTGTTAAAGTTGAGGGCCGCATGGATTCCACTCAGTATCAGAAGATTCTTGAGAATAATGTTCAAGAATCAGTGACAAAGTTGAAGTTACGCCGGGGATGGATATTTTAGCAAGACAATGATCCAAAATACCGCTCCAAATCGACTCAGGCATTCATGCAGAGGAACAAGTACAATGTTCTGGAATGGCCATCCCAGTCCCCAGACCTGAATATGATTGAATATCTGTGGGATGATTTGAAGCGGGCTGTCCATGCTCGGCGACCATCTAACTTAACTGAACTTGAATTGTTTGTCCAAAATACCTTTATCTAGGATCCAGGAACTGATTAAAAGCTACAGGAAGCGACTAGAGGCTGTTATCTTTGCAAAAGGAGGATGTACTAAATATTAATGTCACTTTTCTGTTGAGGTGCCCATACTTTTGCACTGGTCAAATTTTGGTTTAATGCATATTGCACATTTTCTGTTAGTACAATAAACCTCATTTCAATCCTGAAATATTACTGTGTCCATCAGTTATTAGATATATCAAACTGAAATGGCTGCTGCAAACACCAAAATATTTAGAACTAAAAATGATTAAGATTAATAGGGGTGCCCAAACTTTTTCATAGGACTGTAACTTATTATAATATAGAGCACCACATAGCAAAATGTATTACATTAACAAGCTATTATTTAATATAGGTATACTGTATATCTATTATGTAATATACCTTCTATATACAATGATTTGCTGCAGTATAAATTGTATAATTTGTATTTTATTGTAAGAAGGAAATGTATCTTTTAACTGTAAGGTATATTGAATTCTAATCTAAAGAGCTGGATCACTAAACTTAAAATAATGAGTCGTTTTATGTTGGAGAGATCTGGTTTCTATATTAGAAGCATGTGTTTGGCTCATGCTTATGGTTAACCCTTCAGATTTCCAGGAACCTGGAAAGTGACTGTGGACATCAGCTTCTGATAAGCTGAGTCTTCTCACATGATGTCTACAACAAGCTTCAATCTTTTCATGCTAGTTCCAGGTACAGTGACAGACTGAGGGTGTTGGGTCCACCAGATAAAACGATTCTTTGGACCTGCTGTCCAACAACCCCTAGAAAATAGTCCATAATTACCTTCAAATTTGGGAGTCGTCTGCTGTATGTTTGAGCTTGGGCCAACTAGAGGATCTTCTTGAACTTTGGTGGGTTAGTCTGACACTGTCCAAATAGAAGAATAGGCTTCACCGAGGTGGAAAACTTGAAAGATCCTTCACCTCATGTAACTGCTAAGACCAATCAGTGGACTCAGTGGTCACTGGAGTGAGAGCTGTGATGTCACTCACTTACATCACCAGTTCCACTGGGGTTTCATCAGTCATGAGAGGTGTAGGACTTCTGGCAATGAGACTCCAGCATGAGACTGAAAGCTTAGTTGCTGTATACATGGTAGTAGAGTTACATTGTGATGCTGGTTTCAAACACCAATGACTTCAAGGAGTTTGTACAGTCTTCTATTGCTTGTGTAGGATTCCCCGGTTTCTTTACGTATCTAAAAAACATTTAGGGCTAGTTCACACGTAGTTAATTAGTCTGGATTTTGACGTGGAATCCGCGTCAAAATCTGGGTCAAAAAACTGCCTCCCATTGAATTCATTTTCTTTTCCCGTGAGCTGTATTTTACCACTCGCAGAAAAAAGAAGCGACCTGCTCTATCTTGACGCGGATTCATCAAGACAATCCCTCCGGACAAGGCACATTCATTTGGGCCTAATCTGTCGGAAGCCACGGCTAGCCACGGCAGGCACATTTTGGTCCGGATTCTGATGTGGCTTCCCACGTGAAAATTTGGACTAAATAACTATGCTTGAACTAGCCCTTATAATGGAAGGATAATCTGCTTGCTATGTTTTTGATACAAGTGTATGCGTTTGAGATTTAAAGGTAAATTTGAGGTAAAGTTTGAGGTAAATTAGATTGTGAACGCCACTGGAGACAAGGATGTATGTAAGTGATGAGTTAAATATATTGGTATTATATGCAGTAAATAATAGATAGGGGTTAGTATTCTATTTGTGGCCATTGCAGCTCATTCATTGATATAAAACTTCTTAAAGTCTCTCAGATAGTGTTGATCTGAGCTATGTTTAAGTACAGCACTTTCTTGCAGCATATTGTGCCTCAGGGAATTCTATTTAAATGAACTTAAGTTATTAAAATTTAAAGCACTTCATTCAATTAACACCATCACATATAAACACACAACGAGGAGAGCGTTGCCATTAAGGAAGCCGTACAGACAGACCATAAAAGTAAAACATTGTTATTTATGTCAACATTAAAAAGCAAATATATATTTTGTAATTAATACTAAAATAAGTGGAGTCGTTTTAGTAGTGATTTACAGGCATTCTATAGGCTGTAAATATTCCCAATTAAGAAACTCATACAGTAACTTGTATAATAAGGTTGGAGAAGACGTAAGTCCATCAAATTCATCTTTATATTTATTTCAATGACTTTGACCCAGTGAAAAGAAAGAACTGAACTGAGTAGCTAGATGACATTGTATTCAAGACTTCTTTTTTGTTTCCATATCAAGTTTATAAAATTTTTGACGTATTTAGCCCCTTTAATATGGACACAATAACTCCCCATTTTAGCAGCTATATTAAGGTGGCGTCACTTGGGGTATAAGCCATAACACAGATGCAGTCAGAGCAATGGCCACAGATCAGTGAAGATATGGCTGTGCCATATTGCGGGCTGCTGCATGGCAGTAATTCTGACTACGTCTGTACCGTGGCTGATACCTGGCTGGCACCACCATTATGACTACACCACTATCTATGATCTAAGTTTGATTAATTAGTGTACATAATACAAATGTGCTAATATGCTGCCATATACTGTAACTTCTTTAAATCAGACTATAAATAACTTCAAATCTGACAATTTATCAACTCCTTGGGGCGTACAAATTATTTCCCCCTTAATTTAGCATTTAGGGACATTTAAGGTAAGAAATAGAAGATAAAGAATTCCTGTTTTGGAGCATAACATGATCAGGGAATTATGATGTTATTTAACAGGATGTTTTTCATTGTTGTTCTACACAAGGAGTTAGATGTTTTACATTATTTACTTGTATATCCTCAAGATATTCCATAGCACTTTACATACTTCACTAATCACTGTCCCATATAGGGCTAACAGTCTTCATTCTCTAACAGTACGTCTTTGGCGTGTGTAAGGGAAACAGAGTAACCGGAGGAAACTCACACAAACAAGGAGAGAACATACAGACTCCTTGCAGATGTTGTCCTTGGTTGGATTTGAATCTGGGACTTCAGTGCGGCATTATTCTACTTTCAAAGTCACCAACGCATTATCATTTGATTTTTTTTATCCAATATATGAATGAATATATTGAATATGAGAAAACGTGCAACTTATGAAAATCATGACACATGATGCACACTGCACAACCTTTCTGCTCTTGATTCATTCATTATTCTACTGAAGGGGTTTTAGAAGATTGTGATTACTACTGAAAACCCTCAGACCACTCTGTAGGATTTTAGATGAAAAAAATACTGATTCAGTTTATGTAATTTTTATCATGATATTTATTCACATTAATCTAGTGGCATAAATACCCGGTGGGCCCCTGATGTTTTTTTTTTTTTTTTTTTTTTTAAAAAGGCCATTACCTGTTTGAGTAATCCCATTTGCTCCTGCTCACAGACACCTCTGCTTCCTCCTCTGTGTCCCATATCATGTCTGCCCCTGTCTTGCAGAAGGGGAAGCGGAGGCGGGTGTGAGCAGGAGCAGGGATCTCATGAACCCCAACAAACACTGCTATGGTGCATAATACCGTGTGCTTGGACTTCTATGGGGCATAATACTATGTGCAGGGACCATTATGGATAATAATACTATGTTCAGGGGCCATTATGAGGCATAATAGTGTGCGTGCAGGGGCCACTATGGGACATAATAGTGTGTGTACAGGGGACACAGTCGGACATAATACTGTGTGCATAGGCCATGGTGAGACATTACACTGTGTGCCGGGGCCTCTCTGGAACACTGTACTGTGTGGATGGGCCTATTTTGGACATTATAGTGTTTGGAGGGGCCGCTATGAAGCATTTCACCATGTGGAGAGGTTGCTGTGGGACAATATACTGTCTGGAGGCCACTTTGGGACATTATTGTGTGTGTAAATGGGGTGTTATACTGTGTGGGGGCCAGGAAAGGGGATGCTATGCTGTGAGGGACCCCAAGTCAAAAATTTGCGGGTGGCCAAGTCTTTGCTAGTTACACCACTGTATTAACTAAGAGTCAGCCCACAAACAGTTATATAGATATGCTGTACTCCTAGGCTTGTAGATATAATGGAGAGGACTCCTAAAATCTTCAGGGCATGGACCCTTTGTGGGCAGAGTGCTAGGAATAGTGATGTGTACCAAGTTAAAAATCAAAGGGAACATATTAATTTACTTACTTATAGAACGCATTATAGATATTATCAACACTGTCCCATGTCGGGCTCACAATCTAAATTCCCTATCAATATGTCTTTGGAGTGAGAGAGAAACGCACACAAACATAGGGAGCACTGTATGTTCTCCCTGTGTTTGTGTGGGTTTCTTCCAGGTACTGTAGGTTGTCCTTGGCTAGATTTGAACCTAGGACTCCAGAGCTGCAAGGCAATAGTACTACCCACAGGGCGTACTTCCAATCTGTGGGAGGCATAGAATAAGGGGGGGGGGGGGGGAGATTACTAGACTGAGATCTTTGTGGGAAAATATTGACTATACATTGTAATTAATTCTCTCTCCAGTTTCCTCCCACTCTCCAAAGACATACTAAACATCAATTTAGATTGTGGGAATGCACCAACATGGATCCACTATCATTGTTTTTTTTTTGTAGTTTTAACTGATAACACGTAGGAATAGTCTTTATAGAGGCTATTCATCTCCTACCTTTATTTCCACTGTCCTTGCCACCGTATTCACGTTATTCACAGTATTCAGTTTATGCAAATGAAGCTGAGAGAACACAGGGGGCGTCAGTCCTCGCACTGCTGCCTATGTGTATTTTCAGCATGCCCCCTCCTTTTATCCAACCTCTTCATTCATCAGGAGCCGACGTTATCATTTTTGGGATTGAAATCCCACGCATGCGTAGTCAGCTCTGCTTCTTCGGGCAGGGCCAACAGCGCATACTCTGCCTGCCATCTTGAGTTGATAACTACACAAGAGTACTACGCCTGTATACTGAGCATACTCCATAGAACTACACAAGCGGACTGCGCCTGTGCGGTACACTCGTTTAGTTATCAAATCAAGATGGTGGGTGGAGTATGCGCTGTTGGCCCTGCCCGAACCCGAAGAGGCAGAGCTAACTGCGCATTCATAGGATTTAGATACCGAAGATGTTAATGTTGGCTCCTGACGAGCGAAGAGACCCGATAAAAGAAGCAGGGGGCGTGCTGAAAATACACATAGGCGGCAGTGCAGGGGCTGATGCCCCCCTGAGCTCTCTCAGCTTCATTTACATAAACCGAAAATTGTGATTAACGTGAATACAGCAGTTAGGACAGTGGAAATAAAGGTAGGAGATAAATAGCATCTCACACCTATAGGGGAATGAAGACTGATGTAGGAAACAGCAGTTGTAATAAATCCCCCAGTGCCTTTTTTAACCTAACTGGCCGTCACAGCAGTTTGTGGATGCAAAACATAGTGGCAGATACCCTTTAAGAATACCAAATAATAAGGAAAGAATAATTTTAAATTACAGACATACAGTAATCTGTTATATATAGAGTAGTGTAAAAATGCCCATTGAAGGGAAAGTGGAACATCTGGACATAACAATGTAACCATATACTGTGCACCCTTTAAGCATAAAGGATATAAATGTGCCTGTTATTGGATGAGACAGACAACTGTTGTAAATGGGATTTAGCTCTTAAAAACAAGCTTGTATTTGTTGGATAAATTTGGTGGTAATTTTTCACCTGGGAGTATTGCAATGTCAATCCCTTAGTGATAATGAGATGGAAGCAGTTTGGAAAGGAGTTCTTTTCCTCTCATTTATAACAGTGAATGAGCTTGTAATGTAATATAAAACCTGTTCTTTATAAGGGAAAAAATAATTTTGTGCCTAAACTGCAGGTTTCAGAGCGTTGGTTTAATGCTTTCTCAGAAGTAGAATTGAACAACGGCCAAGTTATGCTGAATGCTTGCATGCCAACTAGTGTAAGTCATATATTGTTCTTGGGTAATGTACTGTATTCTTCTTAAAAGCTTGTATTTAAAGGAGACTCGTCCTCCATAAGCCATGTTCTATCTGCCGGGCTGAGGTGACATACTAACACACATTGCTGCAGTGGCTGGGTCTGTTTCATTACTAAACCTTTCCAGAAGGTTGCAAGAAAATGAAGCAACTATTAACATTACCATTGGGAAATTTTAAAAAAGGAAACCTGGTCTTGAAGTCCCACAATGTTATTGTATTTGTTATTTGGTTTGCTTTTTTTGCCTATAACTTCATCATTTTGTATTGAGGTGGAATGTGTTTTAACTTATACTAAACAAGCAATTATGTTAGTGGGGAGGGAAGTATAATGTTGGATATTTTTATTTTATGCTATACTGTATGACAAAAAAATTAATTCTGACCTTTTTATTTACTTTTCCCAATGTACAGATTGCAGATAAGCGTTATCTAATAGCTGCTGGCTTAGATAGTATACAGGGTGGTCCATAAGTATGGATACACCCTGTTGGGCCATAAGTATGGATACACCCAGGTGGGCCATAAGTATGAATACATCCAAGTGGGCCATAAGTATGGATACACCCATGTGGGCCATAAGTATGGATACACTCAGGTCAGCCATAAGAATCGATACACCCAGGTGGGCCATAAGTATGGATACACCCAGATGGGCCTTAAGTATTTATACACCCAGATGGGCCATAAGTATGTATACACCCAGATGGGCCATAAGTATGTATACACCCAGGTGGGCCATAAGTATGTATACACCCAGGTGGGCCATAAGTATGTATACACCCAGGTAGGCCATAAGAATCGATATACCAATGTGGCCAGGTGGGTGTATCCATACTTATGATGCCTCTGAGATCTACTGATACCTTAGTTATACCTATTAGATCTTCTTAGTTTTACTTTATATGCATGTTATATGTATCATTCCCTTATATAGTGCAGTTTAATTTCAGTAATACTTAGCACTGTGCTGTTTTCTAATGCACATGAGTGCAGTTTGTGTTTGATCAGGTTAAGGATAAGGGCACATTCTGCCAGTACATTCCCTATCATTTTCTTTCTATTGAGCATTCTCCTGCACTTTGTATTGAATGGAGTTTCTGACCACTTCTACTTCCTCTTCCCTTTACATGTGGTTTTGCATAGTAATGGTGTTTTTTAACCATAGGGGTGAGTCTTTGATCCATTATTACACTTATATGCAAAAAAAGTGATTTTATCTTTTACAATCGGCTCATTAATCACTGTATATGCGTTACACTTGTGTTTTCATTACAGCATAGTTCTATTATAATATTATTTAGATATGCAATATATCACTTGATTCCAAACTTTGTACATTTGACACTGTTGCACTTTATATGTTTGGAACATGTTTTGATCATTGTGCAATGTAATATTTTTACTAATGATGTATTTGCTTGTTATTGATTACAATGAGTGACATGTATTTCACTATAAAATTCTGCACATTGCACTATGCTACTGCTTGAGAAAGGTCCTGAATTTCTGGGACCGAAACATTGCTATGGAATAAATCCTCACTTTTTTTTATTTTTTTTTTATTTTTGGAGTGCTGTTCATTTGTTGCATTATGGATACACCCAGATATGGATACACCCAAGGTCTCCAGATCTCACTCCCTTGGACTTCTATCTCCGGGCCATTTGAAGGCTATGGTGCACTCCGTGAAGATCCAGAATGTGGGCCACCTGAAACAACGGATACAGAAGGCCTGTGGTAGCATTTCTTCTGTAGTATTGCTTTCGGTGTGTCAAGAGGGTGAAGAGAATCAAGTTGATAATTTCAATAAAGGGCAGCACTTTGAGCACATCCTTTATTGGGTTACTGTTACAGGTCACAAATGTGTCAATAACTCGATAATGAATAAAGCTACCTTAAAAATGAGCACAGCATTGTTTTTCTTGTGCAATTCTCCATGTGTTTGATGTGTCACATTCCTATTGAAAAAAGTAAAGTTGAATCCAAAATGGCGGCTTTGCAGATGACCACCATGGGTGTCACCTGGCCTCAAATGTTTTCCCCCCTCCCATGTACTAATAGGCCACAAACATTTCCATTTTATCTGGGTGTATTCATACTTATGGCCCACCCTGTACTTGGTAGGCAAGGTTGTACATCTCATACACCTTCACTAGCTGACGGCTGAAAACTTTTCTGACCAATAGCTGTTACATACGGCCTGCTTATACATATGGAAACTCGGTTCTTCAAGGTTGGGAGGGATTGTAAATGGCATAAGGCCTGTATTACGTAGATGCTTATTACAAAAAAATAACAATTATTTTACAATATATAACCTTAGAATCCTCTGAGTAAAAGTCTGTGGCCCTTTTTCACTTGAGTGGAGCTGAGGCTAGGTTCACATTTGCGTCAGTCTCCTGTACAGAAGACTTTTCTCTACTCTATGGGTTCCGCAGGTAACTACTCTTTTATTGAAAGGGCTCTCCCTTGTTCAGGGCCCCCGGCGGACAGAGAGCCCAGCACAAGTGTGAGCCTCACCTTAGTTGCAGTTCCCTGCACAACTGATAGCAGGGGAATCTCTGTGCAAGACACTTGTAAGAGGGGTGTCATTGGTTTTCAGGATGAGTGGGGTCTAACATTTAGGACCAGAATGTTATGGCATACTCTAGTAATACATGATTACATTCTAAGATGGAAATGCTACATTAAGTAGAGATGAATGTTATTTACATACCACTAGTCTTCTTTTTCTGGTTGTGTGAGTTCTGCACATATCTGGGTGTATTTCTCATTAGAAAGATGCTTCCAAAATAAAGAATGAAGCATTTGAGGTTGGTTCTGTATCAAATAGGATGAAAGTCTTCTTGTACTGAGTAGAATTTGTGTTTTATACCTATTGAGTGACTCTTGTGTGCTGGTTTCTATTTATGTTGCATTTTTCTGCAAAATAATAATGCATATACTGTGCCATACACCCTATTGGTATCTTAAAAATAGTGACCTAAACACCAATTTATATTATGTAAGTATACAACAGTAGCAGTACACACTGTGCACAGAATCAGCCCATATAATACACTATGTTTTTCTTTTGTTGTTTTCTGAGTCCCCTCTTAGGTGTGTTGGGTTCCAGATGGATGCTAGTCATATTTAATTGAAGACTAGACATACAGCTTACAAAATCTGTTCCTTTCGAGCTGAAGTTAAGGAAAGCTTTGTCATCTAGTTGTCATAAATAATATAGAGACAAGCATAGTCACTCATGATATAGCACTCTGTGCTGTAACCATGCTGTGAATTCCCTCTGTTTGCTACATTGTAGCTGTAAATGGTCCAGCTACTGTATTAAACTATTCATTATACACAGAAAAAAAATGTTAATTCGTTTGCTTGTGCTTTCTGACGGAAATATGATATTTTTGCTTGCAGCTTTTGCACTACTATAGGTTGGATTGGCCATAAATGACAAACCAGACATCTGTTGTTCTTCCAGTCCATTAGGTTTATTGCAGAGAAGTTCTGTAAATGAAGTGTATTCATTTTATAGTGCAAATTCACACAACTTTCTAATATACTTTGTGTGTAAATTTCCAGATGTAGTGTCAGTTAATTGAAAACGTTTTGGAAATGTTTTTTGTCCTCGTCACTTATACAACCCTTTATGACAGGCCCTTCATGTGTGAGATACACAAGGTGATAGGTTTTTCAGGCTCTCAGGAAAACCAAGCAGAGAGAGTGGTGAGAAATTAGAACACGGTTTATTAGAAAATAGAAAACATCTTCAGTGTATTACAATAAAAAGGGGTTATCCATGATTAGAAATTGGTGGCCTGTCCTACAATATCAGACCAGTGGAGTTTTAATCCAGACACCCCCACCAATCCGCTGCCCTTAGCACAGTGTACAAAGTTGGAAGCATATATCTCCACACACCATATAGTGCTAAGTTGCACTTTAGCAGTTTTTCTCTCATTTACTTGCGCTAGGCACCACACCCTCACCGATCTTAGGGTAAATTCACACAGGTTTTTTTGATCCGGAACCTGAGGCGGCCCGGACCAAAATACGGGTAGCTGGGACTGGATGCCGATGCATCCAGTTGCGCACGCTACTCCGGATTAGGCCCAAATGAATGGGCCTAATCGGGAGGGAGTGTCTTCAGCCGGATGTCGCGAGGCGAATCCACCTGAAAGAATGAGCATGTCGCCTCTTTTTTTAATTCAATGGGAGCCATCTTTTTGGTCAGGATTTTGAGGCAGATACGGCCTCAAAATCCTGACCAAAAAAACCCATGTGAACTTACCCTAAGGTTAGGATCACATTTGCATCAGAATTTCCTTAGGAGACTCTACCACAGATCTCTTCCGAAAATCAGCAGAGAGAAAAGTCCTGCATGGACGATTTTTCTCTCTGCCAATTTCAGTATAAAAATGGCAGAAATCTGCTGGACATCCAGCGGACCCTATTATAGCCTATGCAGTTCCAGGGGTGTCCACGGGTAACCACTGTTTTAGGGGACGGATTCTTCATCATTCGGGTCCCCCAGTGGACCATAACAACGGAGAATGGAGTGTGAATCTAACCTAATATAATGAACTATCCTAAATATAGTACATAAAACCAGTAAGTTGGTTTCATAATTTCTCATCGATGATAGCTTTTATTGATCTGCTTCACGTGGTGTACTGTAAAGCAGGCCATATATGTACAATAACAGTCAACCAAACAGCTATTTCACCTGACTCCACCATAAATATGCTATTATTCATGTTTATTTCAGTGGGGGGAGAGAACTACAGGCACCCTCCGCAGTGGCGTACCTACTAACAGAACAAAGGGTATTGCTACATTGATATTCAACATGCCTCATCCAGATGTACTTTTTATTTATACCGTTTTGGGAAATGTCTGATGTTTTGATAGCTTTTTTGTTAAATTTTTTATTGGAGACAAAACAGCGAAAAAAATGACTGTTTGGCTCTTCTGATATTTTTTCCCACTAGAGCATTTGGTGTATGGGAAAAATATTTGTATATGTTGTAGACCAGGTGTTTTCAGATGCATGAATATATTATTTGGTTATGTTTATTTTTATTTATTTATTTTGTTTCAAAACGAGGAAAAGGGGGGTGATTTGAAGTTTTTTTAAATCTTTTTAAAAACTTTTTAAAAATATTTAAAAATTATATTATTAACTCGTATATACACAGGGTTTAGAGTCCTAATTCAACATCTAATCACACAAGGGTACTCCATTTTAGACACAAAAATAATAAAACCTAACTTTTATTGGCTATAGTTAAAAATCTACACCCAGTGATCATTCCAAAATCAATAAAGTGAATAAAGTGACTAAAAACAAATATCTGATACTGCTTTATAGTTGGTAAAATCACCATGAATTGCTAGGTGGTACCATCCGTATCTTTCTGTATAACTCCCTTCCAATATATTGTTTGTTAAGGGAGATTTAATGAACGGTGTGACAACAGATATATTCCCAGCAAAACTATTTTCTAGCAACTAGGCAATGATTCTTCGTGTATATAGGCAGGTGTACCTAGATATACAATTGTGTATAGTGAGTGGTGGAAACTAAGGCTAGATAATGAGTCAGGTCAACCTATAGCTAATCTTATGGCTCCCCAAAGTAACCACACTATGTACTCAACTGTATAGTCATTTCTATACTATGGTGCCCTGCCTATTACTGCAGCGATAGATTAACATGATAGTTGGCTTCCTCTACACGTTTCGCCTACACAAGTACTGGGGTCTACCACCGAGGCCCCAGGAAGTGCGGTTTTCACCGCAATACATTGTTTCTCTAGCAATAATCATCCTCCTGATGAGCCATAGCGGCGAAACGTGTAGAGGAAGCCAACTATCATGTTAATCTATCGCTGCAGTAATAGGCAAGGCACCAGAGTATAGAAATTACTATACAGCTGAGTACATAGTGTGGTTACTTGGGTGATTATATATTATTAGCTCCCCCACTGAAGCTAATGCCCGTGACCTCTGCCAAGCCCAACTCTTTGCATGATTTAATAGATGCTACTCCACTGATCCCACTAAAGTTGGATTTTTTTTCTCTAGTCTCCACTGTTCCTGAGCAATAAGTCTCGTTAATTTTGGTGCCTCATATAATGTTTAGGCTCTGTACAAAGTTCTGACAATATCCATCTCTGGATCACACCCCTTTTCTTTTCTCTTTCTGACACCAATCTCCAGACAGTACAGGGCTTAAAGAGGACCTGTACTGGGCACCCCCGATGTGCCCAGATGGTGAAAGGTCCTCTTTAAGTAGCATATCAGCCACCAAAACTAACAGCACTTATTGTTTAGAAATGGTGGGGGACTAGAGAGGAAATTTCAACTATATCAGAATCAATGGAGCAATGTCTATTAAATGATTAACTAGAGTTGCTGGAGGTGTTGGAAGTTCCTTTTTAAGACTTTTTTTTTAACCTTTTGGTTGTGTGGCTTTATATGAGCAGTATGAACCATTCATATAGACATATTAGAAGTTTGCAGTATTATTACTGGCTGACTGGTGAATAACTGGAAGAAGAGAAGATTAATATTATCTGCTACTTAATCATACGCTCTGTGCATGAACTGTTTTATCTGATGGGACTTCTGATAAATGTCAAAGGACTCAAGCGATTCTATTAGATTTCCTGAAAATAACCACTGTACTGAAAAGAACTTTGTTCAGGAAACGGAGAAGTATTATACATAGATGATGTATAGTCAATAAAGATATACACTCACCGGCCACTTTATTAGGTACACCATGCTAGTAACGGGTTGGACCCCCTTTTGCCTTCAGAACTGCCTCAATTCTTCGTGGCATAGATTCAACAAGGTGCTGGAAGCATTCCTCAGAGATTTTGGTCCATATTGACATGATGGCATCACACAGTTGCCGCAGATTTGTCGGCTGCACATCCATGATGCAAATCTCCCGTTCCACCACATCCCAAAGATGCTCTATTGGATTGAGATCTGGTGACTGTGGAGGCCATTGGAGTACAGTGAACTCATTGTCATGTTCAAGAAACCAGTCTGAGATGATTCCAGCTTTATGACATGGCGCATTATCCTGCTGAAAGTAGCCATCAGATGTTGGGTACATTGTGGTCATAAAGGGATGGACATGGTCAGCAACAATACTCAGGTAGGCTTTGGCGTTGCAACGATGCTCAATTGGTACCAAGGGGCCCAAAGAGTGCCAAGAAAATATTCCCCACACCATGACACCACCACCACCAGCCTGAACCGTTGATACAAGGCAGGATGGATCCATGCTTTCATGTTGTTAACGCCAAATTCTGACCCTACCATCCGAATGTCGCAGCAGAAATCGAGACTCATCAGACCAGGCAACGTTTTTCCAATCTTCAATTGTCCAATTTCGATGAGCTTGTGCAAATTGTAGCCTCAGTTTCCTGTTCTTAGCTGAAAGGAGTGGCACCCGGTGTGGTCTTCTGCTGCTGTAGCCCATCTGCCTCAAAGTTCGACGTACTGTGCGTTCAGAGATGCTCTTCTGGCTACCTTGGTTGTAACGGGTGGCTATTTAAGTCACTGTTGCCTTTCTATCAGCTCGAACCAGTCTGGCCATTCTCCTCTGACCTCTGGCATCAACAACGCATTTCCGCCCACAGAACTGCCGCTCACTGGATGTTTTTTCTTTTTCGGACCATTCTCTGTAAACCCTAGAGATGGTTGTGCGTGAAAATCCCAGTAGATCAGCAGTTTCTGAAATACTCAGACCAGCCCTTCTGGCACCAACAACCATGCCACGTTCAAAGGCACTCAAATCACCTTTCTTCCCCATACTGATGCTCGGTTTGAACTGCAGGAGATTGTCTTGACCATGTCTACATGCCTAAATGCACTGAGTTGCCGCCATGTGATTGGCTGATTAGAAATTAAGTGTTAACGAGCAGTTGAACAGGTGTACCTAATAAAGTGGCCGGTGAGTGTATTTGATAACATGAAAAGTTAGGAATCATTGTTCATAAAGCAGATGACTGAAAGTCAGCAATTACTCACTTGGTCTATATCTCATTCCTTAAACTTGACTTAAAGGGAATGTCGATTTTAGAATTCTAGGCTAAGGATGAGCATTATGACCTAAATTATAGTCATAATTGAATGTTTTACTTTGCTTTACAAATCAGCAATCCTAATCAGATAGATATTCTTCAACCAATGTCAGTGTGAGATGGGATGACATTGATGCAGAATAATTGAAGTAATCAATGTGAAAAAGTTGATATCCATTAATTGATCTGACTGTCGATTTCAGTGATTTTAGTGATTAATCGAATAGCCCAGTCAGAGCCCATAAAGCCAGTTTTACAAAAGTGTATATATCATAGTATGTCATCTTAATTGGAACCCATTATAACGTCAATGATAGGTTGTCTCCTAGGGAGGAAGTTGATTTGTAAGGGACAGCCCCATTGAAAATAATAGATGTCATGGTGATAAAATTGTGCTAGCATTAAAGTGGTCTAAAGCTTCATAGAGCTGTATTGGAGTCATTCTTATTATGGCTGAAAAACCCACAAGGATCAGGGGAGCCAGACTTACTTAGTTTCCATAGAAGCTTAGTGTACAGGTGACTGCTCCCTTGCCACTTCCACACAATGGTAATCTCTATTGCTCCAAAGTGCAAAGGCAAGCTACCGGGTTTGTAGATTTCTTTTTTATAACATTCATTATAAAGAAGTCTTCCAAACCTTCCAATTTCATCAGAACCAGTTGGTTGTCTTATGTCTATTGGGGCCTTCCCTGATGGATGATATCAGGAGGAAGAAAGGTGGTCATGTTAAATTTTATCATTCTTGATCCTTTGTTTTCCTGGGATTTAGATCGCCTCTAAAGGTGCCTGGGAGTATCTACCTTTCTTCTGCCCATTGAAATACACATTTGACCAACAACTGTTTACCAAAGCAACTACTGAAGGTATCGCAGACGTATGGCCATCTGTAAAGTATCATACACAGTGTGCATATGCGCATTCACCCACATAACAAGTATACACTGTTTATATATACTATTTATAGTTTACACTGTGTTACTGCATGTTATGAATGTTTCAGCATTGATAGCACCCACACACCAAATGGAATAGTTAGTTGTTCATTGCACAGTACAAGAATTAACGTCATGGAAAAATTAACCTTCTATGAATCCATTTAATCTTAACCCTGTGGCCGTTTGTTATAATCATTGGAATATTATCATGGGTTCAGTTATTTTATTGAAGAATATAAACCTTATAAATATTCTGTAAGTAACTTCATATTTCTACATCTTCAGGTATTGTCCAGAATTCCATAAACATTACCGGTTTCTTCCAAAAATTGGAATGGTGCTTGGCTGTAAACCACACACAGTCCGTTGTCGCACTGTTTTTAAAAGTAAACTGCCATGTTTTTTCATCTTGAACAGATGTAATACGCATTTACCTGTGTGACTGTTTTGAGATATGCCAAGATAAATGACACATGACAACTAGCTTTATATATATATATATAAAAAAACATAGCTATTCTCTGCTGGCCATCTGGCCATTTCATACCAGTAATCTTGACTTATCTCGAGAGAGTCGAGCAGGTAAGAAAGGACTCATCTGCACTTCCCCATTCCCGGTGAAATAACAATTCAACACTTCAAGAGTTATGTTTCTCATAACTCTTCTTATGCTGTTCCTCTGGCGTTCCTCCCGGAAATCTAAGATTTAATTGAAAACTGGTTGCTATCATTACACGTGTCAAAACGGTGTGCTCCTACACTTAGACTATCAGCACTGATTTAACAGCGTCTGGTAACACCCAGATGTCAATTTGCTCATATATTTCTAGGGGGAATAGGGGAAGATGGCACAATGGGGGTTCTAGGGTCCAACATTGTTATTTTATGAAGAATTTAATAAATAGATATTTCTGCAAGTATGGACGTTTACACATTTAACCTGATTTTGAGTGGTCACACACAGACAAAAATAAGAAAGTTAGCATATTAATTTGCTGATAACTTGTCAGACAACCATGTTGAATTAGAAACTCTGCTTGTATGTAGAAATAGGGTCTCTGTTTTGGTGATCTTCTTGGTAAAACATTAGGTGCTCTAACTGCATTATGAGTAAAGCCTCTTCAGCTCTAAATTCTGACCCGTCCTGATGTTTAATGGAGTTCTTCCAGTAATGATACTATATTAGGAATGATACTTTGCTCAGGATAGGTCATCAGCTTAAGATCCATGGGGTCCTACACTCGGGGCCCCCGGGGATGAACTCTTTGAATTATCAGTGGTGGTCACTTGATATAGCTGATCAGCTGGAGGTTGGATAATGTGCCGCTGATGAGCTTTAACTCCTTCCTACCGGTGACATTTTTTGATTTTTGTTTTTTACTTCCCGCATTCCAAAACCCATATCTTCTATTTTTTTGCATTCACTGAGCCATATGAGGGCTTAATGTTTGCAGGACAAATTTTTCTTCATAATGCTACCATTTTGAAACACTGTAAGGACCTGTGGGTGGTTTGGTGTCCCAAATCACCCTGTCAGATTCCCTTTAATTACCCAGCTCTATGATAGGCCATCAGTCATTTAGACTGGAAACCCCCTTTAAGGATTACTTGTAATATATAATGTAACATAGAATTCAAGTCATTGCAAGTTTTTTTTATTCCTTGTATATTGTCTTTGTCCATCAGCAATAGGTATTACGATATATACTCAGACAAAATTACTTCTGCCTCATATTTTAGAAATGTTCTATAAAATTGTTCTCCTGTATTGTGTGCTTTGCTGCATGAATCTGTAAGAATTGTAAAGCCGGCAAAGTGAAAAGATGAAAAGATGTTAAAATGGAAATGATTTACACCATTCCATGGCAAGCAGATACAATACTAGGGTTAATAGAAGATCAGAATAAATTACACTACTACCTGTCCTTTTTCTGGCTGCTCTGTTTGTATTCCTTTTAACTACATAAAAAAAATAATTAATAATGAAAGCAGAAAATCTATATTGGCTGTCATTTCCTCCCATTTAAATTGGTTGTCCAGGCATTTCAGTAATCCCAAAGGAGACCAGGAAAGGTGAAACAAAAGATTATACTCACCTGACCTAGGCTTTCTCTTGTTTACCGCTGCTGTCTGTTCTGACATTTGCTGTGAAGCCGCCACTGGAAGTCCTTCACTGCACATGAAAAGAAAGGAACCTGTGATGATCGTTTACTGACGTCAAGCCATCTTGTCGCCTCTCAGCCTTCATTATTATGGGTATATGATCAGAATAAGATGAGACATTCTGGTTGCTATGTAAAAAAATGTTACAGCTCTCCATTTTTTTTCTGCAAAAAGTGTTTATTCACAATTTGTTGTAACGCCTCAGGAACTCGTCCCTTCATCAGGCATTGGTCCAGAGACATTTGATGTCATACATGCACACAGTTCTCACTACCCACAATTGGTTTTTCCCATAATACTGTATGACATCACCTGATTAGCCTACCTGTCTCTGGACCAGTGCCTGATGATGGCACAAGTTCCGAAATGTTAATGCAGAAAAAAACGGAGTGCTCTCACACTTTTTTATATGCTTTCCTCTAGGAAGTTGGTCAGTTCCTCAATGATTGTGAACCCAAGTTAATTTTGAGTCTTTTAGAGTGGAGTGCCGCCCTTTACCCCATTTTCAACAAATCTAGTTGCTGGGGACACTGCCTAAATAAGAATATAGTATGGATCTGTAGGTGCTAGTGTGTAGTTTATATTGTTGTATAGAAACTGTTATTCTAGGCAGAGGCTTATCTTGAAGGTCCTGGACCTCAGTGCTAAATGTGTAATAATAGCTTCATCTCTCTTTTAAAAAGTGTGTTTGCTAATGTGGTAGAAATTGCTTTCAGCTCCCTCATGTACTAAGGTCTGAGTGTGAATAGAGGATAAGTGTCCTTTAAGTCCACAGTCATCCCCACCATTGACCCTAGAAGTAACCTCGTAGCAACCAGTCACAGTGTAGCTTTCCTTTTTTTATTCTGTTCTTGAAAAATGAAAGCAGGTTGGTGATTGGTTGTGATCAGCGATAAAGACAGTTATTCCTTTATACAATTTGTATGTGCAGTGCACTGGCATCCCGTTGCGACAACCACGATGGAATGGGTTCAAGCGAAACTACTGTTCTAGGTTGTATAAAACCAGAGATACAGTCATTTGAAGTAACTATCCCTCCTTTGGTAAAAGCTTCAGCCCTACGTATTCACAACACAAACGTCTACAGACTTTCCCTAGTAGCAACTCACTTAGGAATTTAACATTTTATTATGAATTGGATAAGTTCTATTTACCGCATATACTCGAGTATAAGCCAAATTTTTCAGCACAGTTTTTGTGCTGAAAAAGCCCCCCTCGGCTATAATTTGAGTCAAGCAAAACAAAATTTTTTTTTATTTTTTTGGGAAGGGGGGGGGGTCTATGACCAGCCGCAATAATAATGTATAGAATCTCCAATAAAATAGTGAAAAAAAAAGAAAGAAGCTTTAAAAAAAAGAATAAAAAAATAAAGTAAATAAAAGTTCTTAATCCCTCCTTTCCCT
This sequence comes from Leptodactylus fuscus, assembly GCF_031893055.1. Lineage (NCBI taxonomy): Eukaryota > Metazoa > Chordata > Amphibia > Anura > Leptodactylidae > Leptodactylus > Leptodactylus fuscus. The sequence continues at coordinate 153,416,932 of NC_134266.1, read as the reverse complement.
AGAATACATATAAAAGTAGAAAATGACTGTGAAACACATTAGGTATCCTGTGTCTGAAAGTGCCCGGTCTACTGAATATAGGGTATCTGCAGTGCTCCTGTTCCGTCAGGAAGGGGTTAATAGGAGCACAGCAGATACCCTATAGTCAGCCAGGCTGAATTCCAAGTGGCGGAAAAAAAAACTCAGTCCTCAAGCTCAGGGAAGGGGCAGACAGACAACCAAAACACCCCCTCCCCTTCCCCAGCACCCAGCAACTACTGCACCCAAAAACTCCGATCATTTTAATTTTTGAAATGTTCCAGTAGCTGCTGCATTTCCCCCCCTCGGCTTATACTCGAGTCAATAAGTTTTCCCAGTTTTTTTTTGTGGTAAAATTAGGAGCCTCGGCTTATATTCAGGTCGGCTTATACTCGAGTATATACGGTACATAAATCCAGAAACCTCCTTAAATATTACCAAAACTCATTTAATATCAGCAGTCATGTCACTCCTGCTCTACCGAAGAGTATCAGGAGATTAATAAACCCCTCTTACAGGTTCCCAAAATAGAGATCATGTTTTTTATTAAGATTTTTGCAGAAGATGCATTTTCAGCACTCCAGAGCAAAGAAAACAGAAAAGCAATAAACTCCAAGGTTTGCAAAACTGCATGGCATATGCAAGGTGTAGACATTTAATAGCTTCTCACTTAAAACAAGGATCAAGGGACATTAAAAGTTATTAAACAGCAGTTAAAAGGAAGAGAAGCCGTGACATAAGTGCTTTCACATTCCTCTTAGCTATATGTAACATACAAGGCAGGAAAAGGCCTTACAAGTGCTAGAACATTTGTTCTCGCTCTACTTATGCTTGTAAGATGCTACCAGACTGTAAAGAATGTTTATTCTTCCATTTTAATTCATATTTTTTTGTCTATGCACTGCGTTATTGCATTATCGAAAAGGAAATATAGAACTGTTCATCCAGATATAAAGACACCATGTAACAGATGGTGTGTATGGAAACTTATATTTCCTTCGTGAGCACAGCATCAAGAAAGAACGCACAAGGGCCATGTACAGTCAATATACATATCTAGCAATCTTTAACTCGTGTCTTCTTGCTGAGTGATGTGGTCACAAATGAAAGCCATTGATAAAGCTTGCCACACAAAGTACCTAGATACAGTTATAGCAGCATCCAGCCGCACAGGCTGCCGCTACTGGCTGATCGGTTTCACTGTTATCACATGGATAACAATTAAAAGTAGGTAAAATTAATAAGTGTGTCATGTGCGGAAAAGTGAAAGAATCAGTGACCTGGAAGTGAAAAGTGAAAGCATCGGCGGCCTGGGGACTGTATGCATCTATAACCATGTGCAGGGAAATCATATCGTCATACCTTAAACATTTCTTGCACCTGTTTACTTAAAGAGGTTGCCTTATTAAAGATACTTATCCCCTTTCTACACTATCCTACTAATATTATAAATGTGAAAGTTTGTGTGTTTGGATGTTTGTGTGTTTGGATATTTGTTCCACTATCACAGCCAAACGCCTGTACGGATTTGGCTGAGATTTCTCACACACTTGGAGATTTAGCCAGAATTAAAGATAGTCCACCTCCCATAGCGCGCACTCCCCCGATTGCCCCGCCAGGACTGGTGAAACGCGACTCCGGCTCCGCTGTAGGGCCTCAGATGGCCTCCTCGCAGGTCTGCCAGCGGCGCTCCCATTAATTCGCGGCAGCCTGTGGGAGGGCCTGTGGAGCAGCGCCGTGGCCCGATACGTCAAAGCCACTCTGTGGCCGGGCTGCTTTCCGCTCTCCAACAAGGCCAGCAGGGCGGCTACTCGCGGCACTGGAGCGCCGTATCCATACTGCCTGCTGTGCCTGGCCGGACACTTCTCTCGCCAGTGGCCACGCCTGTGCATCCTCCACACACACTGCCTTCATCGACTCGGCCAGCATGGTAAGTACACTGTAGAGGAAAAGGGGGGATTGCTTGAGGAGGAAGTTTAAGGGTGGCAGACGGGTGGGGGCCGTGGGAGAGTCGGTAGGGTACCGCAAAACAGAGAGAGGGGCTGCTGAAGGAGAGCCGGAGTGCAGCAGGGGAGACGAGGGGTGGGGGGCGAGGGATTGCTTGAGTGGGGAGTTTAAGGTTGACAGACGAGTGGGGGCCGCAGGAGAGTCAGTGGGGTGCCACTGGAGAGAGGGGCTGCTGAAGGAGAGCTGGGGCACAGCAGGGGAGACGGGGGGGAGGGTGCCTGCAAGGTTGGGCTCACCACGGGGGTGCTGCAGGTGGGAGGGGGCCCGGGCCATGCAGTACACAGGGGGAATAGGGGCCCCAGAGTGGGATGGAGCATAAGCCCCGGGAATCAGCTGCGCGAGGGGGGGTAGCAACCGCAACCGGAAGGTGGAGAGTGCAGTGCGAGAGCCAATGGGAACCAGGGACACGCAGAGGTTAACACGTTTGCGCACCACCAAGCAGAACCAACAGCGATTGCTTACATATAAGCGGCTCAGCGCCACCGCCAACCCGCAGACAAAGTCGCGGGCAGATGCTAGTAGGGGATAAGTGTTGTATTGCTGGATATCTCCTCATGTGAGTGAAGTGCTAATGTGCTTTTGTGACTTGTACTTCATTGCTGGCATTTCTATAGAAGTGAATGCAGCACCAGTCACACAAGCGCACTGATGCTTCATTCAAATGGAGGATGTATCGGAACTTTCAGTAGCTTGCTACTAACCCATCCCAATTTTCTTCCAGAAACTAGTAGTTCCTGACTGTCAGGTAAATGAAAAAATGTAGAAGCCATGTCTTATACTTCATGATAAGGGATACATAAGGCAATTCTGTATACATAAACTTTGTATCTGTGTATAAAAATGCAGATTTTTGTATCATTCAGGGCATGTGGAAAACACGTTGTACAAGCTATTTCAGTGACTGTTAGTGCTAGAAAAGGTCAAGCAGAACCCACTGAATAACATATAATAGACTAAACACAAAAGAACAACTTATTTCCAAATATTCTTCCGTGAGAAATTAATACTGTGACCATCTGTAGCTGTTAGAAGAACAAGAATCTGTTATCATAGTTTATTTTGTCTAAGGGATATTTCATTAAATGTTTCTTTTTAGTCTCCCATCCAATGTGTTTCATGGCATGTTCCGCGTGGCTAGCTGCGACAGGATGCCGATGCAGCAAGATAGGGCATGTCGCTTCTTTTTTCCGCTACTAGTTTAAATCGACAACATCCATAAACTTAAAACACCTACAGCAGTCACCTGACAAGAGTCGTGTAAACGGGAGGTTTACATCATCCAAGTGGCATTAACAAAATACACAGATCTTGTCTCTAAATATTATCAAAGCTTCACTAAAAACAATTATGGAAAAGTGAAGCAGTGTCCAAAGAACATATCATGGGAAAATGGATTTATTATAGAACATGATTATTTTGAGACATAGATTAACCACCCTTACTATATTAATAACGATAAATTAGATCTTGTCTCAAGTTCAATCCTTTAGGATGTCTGGTATGTAGGATGAACATCCAATACCTCTCTATTAACCAGATTTTTTATTTAATCTCCTCCCTGTATGTGATATGTAACTCATTCAATGACTTAAAAGTAAAAAGGCAGTAAGGGCGGGTTCACACCTGTGCCTGGTCTCAGTTTTGAGGTTTCCATCTTCTGCTGACAGGAGACGGAAACCCGGCACACAGTGTCGTGAGCGTGAGCGTTTTGTGGTCTCCACGGCGAAATTGTTTTTTTTTTTAACTGGATACAAAGTCCTGCATGTCCGACTTTGTGTCCGGTTAAAAAAAAAAAAAAAATGTTTCGCTGTGAAGACCAGAAGACGCTCACGGGCGGACACTTTGCCAACCCATTCAAAAGAATGGGTTTGAAAAGTGACTGCCAGTTTCAGTCTCCTGTCCAGTTTCTCAGGCAGAAGACGGAAACCTCAAAACGCAGACCGGGGCGCAGGTGTGAACTCTAAAAAGCTACATCACATGTACATCACATGACCATGGACTGTACATCACATGACCAGGGACTGTATATCACATGACCATGGACTGTACATCACATGACCATGGACTGTACATCACATGACCATGGGCTGATTTTTACCCTTTGGAAGTAAGCAGAATAAATAACAGTAAGCGTGAGGAATTGATTGTAAAATTGTCTAAATTTTCATTATACAAATATTACCATTTGTTTCTCAATATTGATCTGAAAGTGACCAAACCCTTTAATAGTTCTGGTGTTTCAAGACCATGGAAGATCATGGAAGTTCATACAGGTGATACAGCTGACTGATTTATGGACGTGAACTGTAACTCTAGGTTCACACCATTGGTTAGGTCCAGTCGGAGAGGCTATCGACTAAAAAAGAAGTTACCCGCAGACACCCCCAGATACCATAGTCTATAATGGGGACCATCGTTTTTGAGCTGATTTTATCATGAAACTGATAGAGAGAACTAATCTCTGATTCAGGACTTTTCTCTCTGCCTATTTTAGACAGAATCTGCTGCGGAGACTCCAACACGAATGTGAACCTAGCCTGAGTCACATTGTTGAAATCTCACAAACCCACAATGAACTTTAACTAAGAAAAATTAGCCAAAGCTCATAAAAAGCATAATTTAGGTGACACATAACTGAGAACTCAATGGTACTTAGAGAATAACACTGAAATAACTGAAATAGTTTGCGCTGTCAAATATTTACTGCACAGGAGGTTAATAGCGGTTGTACTTGAGCTGTCATTCTCTTATTGTACCGAGGTCTCAGCATCTCTCTTGTCTTCTATAGATAATTGTTTCATGCAAATAAACTTTCCTCTGGTATTATGTGTTCCGGCGTCTAATAGGCTTATTACCATTTATCAAAGACTATATTTCACTTTAGTTGTGCTGTTGGGTTATGGGAGAGAAATGAAATGAAACACAAGTAGCTTTTTGCTCTCTCACACTGAATCCCCCAGAGAAGTGCAGGATTTTGTCCACTATTACACAGCTCATTATAGCTCTACTTGCAATTCAAAGGAACTTTCTTCCTTACGATGTGAAATTAACAAGTAGACAAGCATCTGTGATCTAACTAGCATTAAGAAAGCGGCAAGGATGAAATTAGACCAGCTCATTACTGACAAGGAGGTAAGGAAAGTGATCAAACGACTTTTAAGTAATAAAGTATCAGTCCCAGATGGCTTTAATAATCTTTATTAAAAGGACGGCAGAAAGATTTTTTACTGCTACAAGATTTCAGTATCAGGCTGCTTTCACACAGTCAGTGATTTTGATCTGTGTTTGTAAGCTAAAACCAGGAGTAGGTTGAAAACACAGAACATGGACAAAACAAATCAAATTCTATTATACATGATCTGTATGTAACTGTATGTATGTATCTGTATGTGACTTGCAGTCACTGATCAAAGTCATTGACCAAACAATGACTTGTGAAAGCAAGACCCTAGAAACTCTGTCCGTGTGAGTTGCAGATTTCACAGCCTGAACAGTGTACAAGAAGAGGGACTCTGAGTATTACAGTTATCTATCATGCTAGGAGTGCCGATCTCTCTGCAATGTACTGTCCCTTAAGGAATATTGTATGGAACAGTATGTTTCTGGGAGGCAGGAACTCCTAGCATCATAGATAACTATAATACTCGGAGTCCCTCTCCTTATACGCTGTTCAGGCCGGGAAATCCAGCACTCTCAGAGATAAAGCCCGGTCATGTGAATCTAGACTTAGATGGTGCTCTAAATGAATGGATATAGATGCAATTGCTTATGGACAACCCAAATTTTCTTTATTTGGAAAGAGACCCAGAGTGTATTTCACATGATAGAAAATGTCTGTGGTAAATTATTCCCAATTATACTGTACAATACCCAAAGGAAACTGATCTTTATCTTTCTACTATAGAACACTAGGGCCATTAAGAGTGGCATGCAAACCGTAATTCCTAGGCACTGTTAGTTACTGTCTATCAATCTTTTCCATTCTTTGCCATGTTCTTAACAATAAAAGATCACTCTGATCCTGGTCTGTGTCTCCTGTGAAGGGTGCTCAATGGCTGCGGGTGGAGGATCATGTGACTAAACACGTCATTTTACATCCGCTATAGTATAACTAGAGCAGGTCTAGTAGGGGAGACTGAGTGATGTGTATGGTCACGTAGTTCTCCACCCGTCGCCATGTTATGGACAGGAGCACTGTCCACTGTCCATGTTAAGTGTGAGGAAAGAAGGGACATTATACTTTGTGAGGGGTTTTAGAATGTGTGGGGCATCCAAGGGCCTTATAATTTTAATTAGCCAGCAACGAGCATCAGAAGTCTCAGTGAGCACTGTGTACTGTGTGTGTGTGAGAGCAGGGAAGGCTGATGAGTCATCAGTAGCAGCAGCCTGTGCTGTACACATACAGTCCTATGAAAAAGTTTGGGCACCCCTATTAATCTTAATCATTTTTAGTTCTAAATATTTTGGTGTTTGCAACAGCCATTTCAGTTTGATATATCTAATAACTGATGGACACAGTAATATTTCAGGATTGAAATGAGGTTTATTGTACTAACAGAAAATGCGCAATATGCATTAAACCAAAATTTGACTGGTGCAAAAGTATGGGCACCCTTATCATTTTATTGATTTGAATACTCCTAACTACTTTTTACTGACTTACTGAAGCACAAAATTGGTTTTGTAACCTCAGTGAGCTTTGAACTTCATAGCCAGGTGTATCCAATCATGAGAAAAGGTATTTAAGGTGGCCAATTGCAAGTTGTTCTACTATTTGAATCTCCTCTGAAGAGTGGCATCATGGGCTACTCAAAACAACTCTCAAATGATCTGAAAACAAAGATTGTTCAACATAGTTGTTCAGCGGAAGGATACAAAAAGCTGTCTCAGAGATTTAACCTGTCAGTTTCCACTGTGAGGAACATAGTAAGGAAATGGAAGACCACAGGGACAGTTCTTGTTAAGCCCAGAAGTGGCAGGCCAAGAAAAATATCAGAAAGGCAGAGAAGAAGAATGGTGAGAACAGTCAAGGACAATCCACAGACCACCTCCAAAGAGCTGCAGCATCATCTTGCTGCAGATGGTGTCACTGTGCATCGGTCAACTATACAGCGCACTTTGCACAAATAGAAGCTGTATGGGAGAGTGATGAGAAAGAAGCCGTTTCTGCACGTACGCCACAAATAGAGTTGCCTGAGGTATGAAAAAGCACATTTGGACAAGGCAGCTTCATTTTGGAAACAAAAATTGAGTTGTTTGGTTATAAAAAAAAAGGCGTTATGCATGGCGTCCAAAAAGAAACAGCATTCCAAGAAAAACACATGCTACCCACTGTAAAATTTGGTGGAGGTTCCATCATGCTTTGGGGCTGTGTGGCCAATGCCGGCATCGGGAATCTTGTTAAAGTTGAGGGTCGCATGGATTCCACTCAGTATCAGCAGATTCTTGAGAATAATGTTCAAGAATCAGTGACGAAGTTGAAGTTACGCCGGGGATGGATATTTCAGCAAGACAATGATCCAAAACACCGCTCCAAATCCTCAGGCATTCATGCAGAGGAACAATTACAATGTTCTGGAATGGCCATCCCAGTCCCCAGACCTGAATATCATTGAACATCTGTGGGATGATTTGAAGCGGGCTGTCCATGCTCGGCGACCATCTAACTTAACTGAACTTGAATTGTTTGTCCAAAATACCTTTATCCAGGATCCAGGAACTGATTAAAAGCTACAGGAAGCGACTAGAGGCTGTTATCTTTGCAAAAGGAGGATGTACTAAATATTAATGTCACTTTTCTGTTGAGGTGCCCATACTTTTGCACCGGTCAAATTTTGGTTTAATGCATATTGCGCATTTTCTGTTAGTACAATAAACCTCATTTCAATCCTGAAATATTACTGTGTCCATCAGTTATTAGATATATCAAACTGAAATGGCTGTTGCAAATACCAAAATATTTAGAACTAAAAATGATTAAGATTAATAGGGGTGCCCAAACTTTTTCATAGGACTGTACATAGAGAACAGTGCTCACTGAGACTTCCGGTGCTCGTTGCTGGCTAATTAGCATTTGAATAAAAGCGGGCTCATTCAAAAATGACTGAGGCGATTACCATACAAAAGGTATGTGTGGAATAGCCTTTCTAAAGGCTGAGCAAGTATGTGCTTAGTTAAAAATGAATTTTCCCAGTGATAGAGCCCCTTTAATATCAAATGTAAAAACTGTCAATGTGCGTCATGTATCAGATACAAACTCAGCTCTGCACTCAACACTATCTGAACAAATCAGTAAATACACCAATACACCAATATAGTGTTATACAATAATCAGATAAACAGTGTGTAGCATTATATATTGTGCATTATGTATTACGTAGGCGCTTCCTGAGGAAGTGACACGAAACATACAGGCGCCTGATTACAACACCAAAAATCTCCCTTAGGTAAGGTATTGCTAGGATTTAGCACTATTCTTCTGCATAGTATACCCAATTGGTAACTATCGTGAAAACTTTGTTATAATGTGAACTAATATCTAAGTTAGAAGATTTGTGGACCATTGGTTTAAATGCATACATAATGTCTCCCTCTGTTTATTTGATGGCATTGTATTAATATATTTACTGATTTGTTCAGATAGTGTTGAGGACATAATTGGGTTTGCGTCCAATACAATGAATTCACATTCATCATTTTTTAATTGGCTATAAAAATAAAATATTTTTTAAAAAATATTGGATTTTCTATGTATCTATGTGCAGCATGAGATATCTGCCAGCAATACACTCTGAGTTATCTGTCTAGAAATCCCATAGTGCTGCTTTGTACATGCAGCATAGACAGACACTCTCTCTTAGAAGCTCTTTTCCCTGGGTGGCCGCTATAAGGGTGTAATTTTGATTATTTATCAAATCATTGTGGTGAGTTCTAGTAGCATGAAATTGCTATGTATGAATAGAGCAAGAGAAACAATGCTGGGCAAAAACCATAAATCATTTACTGCCACACTAGTTATAGCACGCACGTAGCTTTTTATTGTGTCTCACCTGCCAATTCTCAGTTTCTTTTTATCTCATTTACTTTCGAGAGGATGCAGTCAAAGTAGAACTATGCCATATTACAAGATTGCATTGGTCTCACAAGAGGTTAGCGCTGTAGTTAGAAATTGGTGACCTCGGTAAGTGAAATATAAGGGTCTTGAAGGATAAGATACCTTAGTTATTAAGTTACATGTAATATGTCCTTTTTCCACATTGGGCAAATGTTAGTATCCCAGCTGTTGCCTAGATACAGGTCCATGAAGCTGAAACTTCAGTTAACACTTGAAGATACAGATAATGAGATGTGAAGACAGACTGTGGCTCCAAACATCTGCTTATTCTATAAATGTCAATTGTAATATATAGGTACTAATATTGCTTTCACCGTGTTATATGTGGTCTATGCTTATTAATTAATATTAAATATAATGCTAAAAAGGTTGGCCAGTTTTAAACCAATATTAAGAGACAAGTGTTATTTTTATATAATATAAAGTTATACAATTGTCTGCAAAATTTTCTGTATCAATTGCTTATTGTTTTATAGATTTCTGCTTGCTGTCATTCATTATGTTTAGATTCAGTGGATAAAAATCAGTTCATGGTCATGTGATCTACAGTCCATGGTCATGTGATTTACAGTCCATGGTCATGTGAGTTACAGTCCATGGTCATGTGAGTTACAGTCCATGGTCATGTGAGTTACAGTCCATGGTCATGTGAGTTACAGTCCATGGTCATGTGATTTACAGTCCATGGTCATGTGAGTTACAGTCCATGGTCATGTGAGTTATAGTCCATGGTCATGTGAGTTACAGTCCATGGTCATGTGATTTACAGTCCATGGTCATGTGTTCTACAGTCCATGGTCATGTGATTTACAGTCCATGGTCATGTGAGTTACAGTCCATGGTCATGTGAGTTACAGTCCATGGTCATGTGAGTTACAGTCCATGGTCATGTGAGTTACAGTCCATGGTCATGTGATTTACAGTCCATGGTCATGTGAGTTACAGTCCATGGTCATGTGAGTTATAGTCCATGGTCATGTGATGAGCACACAGGTGCACAGCTCATTACCAGGCAGATCTGATTACTGTGTTGTGACTATGACGAGCTGTGCATCTGTGCGTCCATCACATGACCATGGACTGTACGTCACATGACCATGGACTATACACTGCACAATAAGATTCTGCAGCATCTCACACATACAGTGTAAGTTTACTAGTTTGTTATATTCTTGTGGCTGTTTTTTTATTTATTTATTTTATTGCAGATAGGAGGTTAGTCATAGATACAAAGCAGTTTTCCTGTTTGTTCTTAGAGTTCACTTTTTCTGTGTCGGGAATCTGTGTAGCTGCACCATAACATGGATTTGCCATCCAGTGTCCTTGGATCCCCTATATTATGGTTACTTGGGCTTTTTTCAGCTATTTGATTGCTATTTTAAAGTTATTCCTGGCATTACATGTAAAGAAATTAGTAATGATAATAATGGATGGAGAGGACAACTGCTCTGTATTGTACATGACATCAGGGACAAAAGTAAAATGTGCTACAGTGATAATGGGGCATCTAGCATTATTTCAACTTTTGATGAAAACTCAGGTAGCAGGAGATTGCAGTTAACCCAAATCTCTCAGATTAGACTAGGATTACAGATTTAATATATATGCCAGGAAAATCTCCCAAGGTATATATTTTACATAAACTGTCATTACACATATGTCAAAAGAGTTTATGAGACTGTTTCGACTGTGCCCTGAAAGTAATCACCAAATATGTTGTGAACCTTAGTTGCTAGGGGCTGAGATCTTTACATTGCAGAAAGAAGACATTCTAGTAATACTGTTATCTTATAGAATTTCTAGTTCTGCAGTTTCTGGTACGCTTTCAAAGTGAACGTATACTTAATGGCTTACTTTAAAAGAATGGATAAAACCATATTTTACTAATGGAAGAATGCAAAATTAGACCTGAAATGTCCATAAAGGTTGAAATGAAATATCTAAGAATAATTTCTAAATGTATAGATAGTTTATACGCCTTACATATTGCACATTAATTATAGTTTCCTAATAGAGGCAATTTATATTAGGTAAATGTCAGGTAAATGCCACTAAAATAAGCAAATCACCCCCTAGAGGTAAGGGAACCTGGAGAGTGATGTACCTGCTCTAGTCATGCTATGTATTCATCAGTAAGTACAGCCTGGCATCTATGCAAATGATTAGACATTGATGAATTCCATTTGGATGTGCGTTTCTCGAAATCATACATTATTTGTTTTTCTCTCACTTTGTTTTACTGCACTTGGCAGGTGCAACAGGATTTATTCATCTTGAATTTTCCAATTGGAACAACATTTTCATAAAAGAAAGAGAAATAAATCTTGTCCTCTGTGCTGCAATTAGATTGCATAGCAGGTGCTGGGTACAGAAAAACTCTATAGTCTTTTGCTAGCATTTACCCACTGAGATACTGTGTCTCTGGTTAAAGCCCCACACACCCCACACTGGCATTTTTTTTAATTCTTCTTCTTCCCTGTAGAACAGGGCATACTAATGTGTAGTGGACATTACAGTCGCTCTCACGTTCCAGTGGATGTACCTACTTTCTGTCAAAGGTTATGCAGGATCTCATAGACTTACATTGAAAAAGTGACTTCCAGCCAGTGTGTGAATCAACAGGTCAGTCTGCAAATCACATGACCAGCCAGAGGACTTGTTCTGCAGCTGAATAAAGGGATTGATGTTCCCGGTGAGTGACTACATTGTTCTCTACACATTAGTATGCCTTATGCTACAGGGCTAAAAAATAATAAAAATCACCAAAGTGGGACTATAAAGATGCACAACTATTGTATGTAGATATACACAGCCCAGTCACATTAATGTGACCACCTGTCAAAATCCAGAATAACCACCTTTTGCAGAGTGGACCGCTGTGAGACGTGCAGGAAGAGGGGATGTTGTGATGATGTTCACTGGGATGTTGAGCCATGCCGACTCCAGTGCCGTGTCCAGCTGTGCTAGGTTACACGGTTGACCATCTATGGTGCGAACAAACCGATCAAGGTGGTCCCACACATTCTCGATTTGGTTCAAGTTCGGGAAATTTGATGGCCAAGGGAGTACAGTAAACTCATCCTGGTGCTCCTCAAACCACGCACGTACACTGGGTCTACAATTAATCCCCAAAACCTGGATATGGATTCATCCATCACCAAGTAGAAAGGAGCCATCTTAATGAGATATACAGTATCTTCTCTCCACAACCATTCCCACTGCCTGCATACCATATATATATATATATATATATATATATATATATATATATATATATATATATATATATACTTTTTTGCAAAACGCAGTGATGATGAAGTAGTGATCGTTGGCAAGTGGAGTGGCAGAGACCTAGAAGGTGAGAGGGCGAGAAGGGAAGTTTGCTCAGAGGCTTTTCCTGTCAACTCATTGATCATGGGACTTTTGACTGGTTTATATCTGTGGATCACACATCAGTGCTCACCAAGCCCACAAAGAAAAGCTATTTAAGCACACATTTCTTTCAGACATCTACATGAATTGTGGACATGCTGCTGAATCTGGCATACTTTAATCTATTTCTTTGATATCTTTATAAGGCCATTAATAATCTGAAGCTGCCTACTTCCTAAGACATAGCTGAAAAACACTGTCTCTTCTCTCCAAATCTCATGCCACCTCCACATATGCTCATTCTTATCCTATTGACGCCTTAAGTACATGCCATTTCACTACCATCCGAGCTCATACTGATCTAGATTTAGAGAAGTAAGACTTATAACTCTCCTACCATTACCATGGAATTGAACATTTTGCAATATGTTAACAAGAACGTTGACATGCTGCTAAGAGCAACACACACAGATACATAAGGGATAGACATCTTATGACAGAGTGTAACAAAATCATGTTCTTTAAAAAAGTTGATTATCACATGACATATATCTGGACATAACCAACCAGAGCAAAAGAAAGGGAAGACACTATAGCTTGATTCCATGAAACATACAGCTAACTACCCAGTGTCCATTGGATTATGCTGATAAATGTAAATGCTATATGTCTTTTTTTTAATGCAAAAATGGTGTCCTATCCTAGGTTGATAAATATGCCGATGTTAAATGAACTAGTAGAACAGAAAAGCTCAGTTAAATCAGCCATACTCAATTTGCAATGGTACAGCTTTAGCATCTCCTTAAAACGTTTTAAGTCTGTGAGCTTCAGAAGTCGACCTCCACCGGGGTCCTTTGTGGTAATTTCATTCTGTGTTATATTATTTTTTGACTGTAATTACTTTTCATTTGCTTTTGAAGCCCCCTGCAGTTTAGAAGAGTTTAAATACTCATATACCGCTAGCTCCTCACCTACTATATAGTTCCCTTGCAGTTTTTATTATCATTCATAAATGAGTTTGGATTTTCATTTTATAGAAGTACTTTGTTGCTTGAGCGCTTGCATTAGTTATTGTGTTTTTTTTTTTTCTTTTTTTGATTGCTGTTAGTTATTTCAATTCTTTAGAGGAATATAATTTATTCTAATGAAATGTCTACTGAAAATCAAAGGTAAACGGTTAAAAGACTAAAATAATTACTTTTTCCTTAAGTCATTTTTCTCCATCTATTGGCACGTAAACCTCATCCACTATCAACACACATTTTTGCTTCCATCCTCATTGTTATATTCTTTATTACAGATTTATTTTCTTAAACACATATGTACATGACCTTTTGAATGCATCATTGTTAGGAAGAAATGCCCAGAAGAGGGACTTGCCAATGAATGACTAGTGTCTAAAGAATTAGAGGCCCCATGTGTGAGAATAGTATATGGGTTCCATGATTCTTGTATCCTTTTAAGGTGGTTTTTGCCTGCAGGTTGCTTGGATTCTTTAGTTCAGCACCAGTTCAGATTATCTCATATGTATAAGCGAAAAATTCCACTATAATTCAGTATTACTTCATTGCCTGGAGCAATGATTTCCTTTGTAGCCTGGATTTAATTACCGTATTTTTCGGACTATAAGACGCACCTAGGTTTTAGAGGAGGAAAATAGGGAAAAAAAATTTTGAAGCAAAAAATGGTAAAATATTTAATATATGGGAGTTGTAGTTTTGCAACAGCTGCAAGGCCACATTGACAGATGACCCTGCAGCTGTACGGGGATGCATAGAGTGTTTTTTTTTTTTGCGGGGCCAGAAGTACTTTTTAGTTATACCATTTTGGGGAATATCTATTTCTTAGATCACCTTTTATTGAAAAAAACCCCGGTGGTTTATGATATATGATTTTCAACTTTTATATATATATATATATTCTAGGGACAGGAGGTGATTTAGAACTTTTATTTATTTCATATTTTTATTATATATTTTTAAAGGTTTTTTTTTTGTTTTTTTTACTATTTTATTCCCCCCGGGGGCTTGAACCTGCGGTCGCTTGATTGCAAGTCCCATAGACGGCAATACAACTGTATTGCCGTCTATGGGACATTCTGTCTATTAGTATTACGGCTGGTCATAGAGACCAGCCGCAATACTAATACAGCAGTGACAGGCCTGGGAGCCTCATTAGGCTCCCGGCTGTCACCCGAACAGGTCGGCTCCTGCAATATCGTCGCGCAGGAGCCGGCCTGCAACTTTACAGGTACGGGGCCGGTGGGGACCGGCCCCGGGGGAGAAGGGGCCACCGATACTGACCCGGCATCCGCTGTACTAGAGAGGCGGATGCCGGGGAGGGATAGACGCCGGGGCCTGAGACATCGCTGCCCTGCCCTGCATGAAGCCAGCGGCGGGGGGACGGAGGAGCGGAATAGCAGCATCACTCCTCCCGCTGTTGGCTTCATGCAGGGCAGAGGAGCGCAGCGATGTCGCAGGCCCCGGCACCTGTAATGGCGTCTATCACTTGCCGGCTTCCGCCTCTCTATTACAGCGGATGCCAGGCGCCACATTCGTACTATAAGACGCACCCTTCTTTTCCCCCCAAATTTGGGGGAAAAAAAGTGCGTCTTATAGTCCGAAAAATACTATAAGCAACTAAACCATAGGTGATAAAAGATCTCAAGATAATCACCAAAAATATATTATGGCAAAAAACCTGACGCTTATAATTGGATATATTATGTTAATTATTAAAACATATTCCCCTGTAAAATAATAAAAAATAAAAGTAAGGATAATGGTGGCTCAGGAGTTAGCCTGGCTGTTAATAGTTGAAGTATGACTAGGGGCAACAGTGCATGAATCTTGTGTGTTCATGTTTTTATGGTTTCCTTCAGGTTTTGCAGTTTTCTCAAAAACATACGGACACTATAAAATTTGCCTAAGGTCCTGTGCTGTCCCTCAGTGATCTATATTTAACATCCATGAATAACAGATCAACTTTTTCTCTTAACATTGCCTGTACTTGGGTTCATGAAAAACAGATGATATACGGAAGCCAACAGTGAATGAGTGCTTATGCCAGCCATGAAAAATGCCGATAGCATATGTATGTAAAGTGCGGATGTTGGAATAAGTCTTCATTGTGTATGAAATTATATTGTGAATCCAGCTGGGGATAGAGACTGATAGAAATTATAATAATTAGAATACAACAATTCAGAATTTATATGCAGTATACAATAACAATACAATGAAATCCTTTTTATTGAAAGAGGACCTTTCATGTCCTCATAATAATGCGGTTTTATGTACCACTAGAATGCCAACAGTACGCTGAATTCATGGCTTTTCAGGTATGTACCCCTGTGGTGAAGATATTGATGCTTTTATTTTCGGCACTGATATCTCCCCACTGTTATAAGGGCATGCCTCATAGCTTAGCATCATTGCTGGCCTTTAAGGAATGCCCTCCTGACTGTACTCTAACATAGCATTGTACTGTTAGAGGGGGCTTTCCTTACCTCCTAACAATGTCACTGAGCTGTGAGGAACACCCTCCATCCCCACAATACAATTCTGTGGACGAGTACTTAGCACACAAACAAAAAACAAGAGCACTGAGCAGTGCTTAGTACATTATCACTTGATACTGAAAATGTAAGAGGAAAGACAAGTAGCTTCTCATCTTTAGAGGTTGCATTGAATAACACAACCAACTTACAAGCAATATAAGAAATCAACAATGGATAATGGATCACAGCTGTCACTGTATGCCACCTAATGGGAGATAAGAGTACAATGTGAAAGTTCGGTATAGTATAAATAGTTTTATTTCCAAAGAACACCAAACAAACACACCACGCGTTTCAGGGATTTTGGGTACCCCTTTATCAAGTGTGTACTAAACTTCGCACAGTCCTTGGTCTGAACTTTCACACTGTGGATGAGTACTGTCAGGGGGGCATTCGTCACAGCTGAAAGGTCCTCTTTAATTAGTGATTTTTTTATATATTAATATCCCTCATTGTATAATATTACACTTTATAAAAGAGTTGAAATCCAGGTTTCTACACCTTATACTGATATGTGCCAATCAGATGATTGAAACGAGGACACTTTTGGTCTCTTTTTGCCTCCAATCTAACTCTGTACACAAATACAGATGTCTTCTTTATTACATGTCCCCTTGGTTAGACATGTCTAGATTTGTGTGTGACACAAGTTAAGCTAATTTAATAAGACTATGACCTCCTGATAAGTTAAGTGGGGTTGTCCTGGATATGAAGATATTCGATACTGATAACCTAGCGACACCAGAATCTCAGTCCGATCAGTTGATGCGGTCACCGAAAACCATGTATAAGGTATAGAAACAGAATCAGACCTGCTTCCTATTCAAGTGAAGTAGGGGTGGGGGCAGTTCCCCGGTGTTACCACTAGAGTGTAGTGAGCTCCATACACTGTATACAGCTTTCAGTCCATACAAACTAGCAGTGGTGCCCTGCTCACATTCACTGGAATAAGAGAGATATTTCCAGGTAATACGAAGCTTCTGGCTTCCATAACAGCTGATGCGGATAGGTCTTTGGGTCAGACCCTGACAATCTGATACTGATACACTTTTGTGTGTACAGGTCATCACTGTCAATTATCATCAGTTCATGGACAACTCCTGTAACACTAAAGTATTATCTATTATCAGTCTATGGGCCTCTTGAATTAGTACTTTACATAGCAATATCTACTGCAGATTAAAAGGCCTGAGCTTGTTCTGAAGTTCACAAATTGCTGACTTATCTGCAGAGGAACAGATTATTCAAGTAAAAAAACATGCCGATAGTGACCTCCTACTAAGTAAACATATGCATGTGTAATGCTATATCGATTGAGTCCATTAAAATCTACGACCAAGTCTGGTAGTGGTACAGCTTGTCTCTCACTACTGCTTTATATTCTCAACGCCTAAGCAATGTCATTATTGTTTCTACCAAAGTCACTAGATTTGTAAACATAATTTTTAATCAATTGTCTTTACTTTGCCATTGATTTTGGAGCAAAAATTCCTCAGTCATGCAAAAAATCAATTGTTCCATAAATGAACATAGAATCATGATGAGAATGTGTGAAGACGGAGCGTCTTCAGCCTTTGTGTGCGGCACTAGTTCATTTGTTTGTTGTTGTATAGCCTATTGAACTGTGCAAACAATTTAAGACGACTTGATAATGATGTGCCTTTGTATTGAAGATGTTAATGCTATTTATGAAGGCATAAATGCAGCACAGGACATGAGCTGGAAAGTGTCACTAAGCTATGTTTGAGCGCCATAAAGCTTATATTCCTTTATTTGCGTAACATTTACTATTTAGTCTGTGAATTAATCTGCTATAATACGGCTTTCCTAAACATAACCTGTACTCCAGATTAAATTACTTTTATAACTGTATATTTCTGAAATTATTGTTATAAAATAACTTGCTTGGTATACTGTCCTTTTTTATACTGGATTTAATTTGTATACAAGTTTAAAGTAGTATTTCCATATATTATAGCTAGCAAGATAAGCCAGCTGTATGTAGTTTGGTAGGCTAAGGTTTCCCCTACACAAATGATTAGACAAAACTAAACCAAACCCTGTTGATATTATTTGACTGAATATCTAATGTTTACGAGACACCATGACACCAGTCTCTTAATCTACTGTGAAAAATAGTAGGAAATAAAGATCAGACTTCATGGATTTTAGCATGTCTAATCTTTGGTTTGTCCAGTAGGTAAGCCAATGCGCCATGTTGAGAGTATAGATGCACAGTTGTCAAAACCATACAAGCATATATTTGGGTAATTTGTATGATGGTTTTAGAAGACTGGGTCTTCTGGTCAAATTTCAGATTCTGTTAATGAATTAAACATTATGAAATCATCTAAGAAATTGTTTGTATCTTTCTGTATCAGTAATATTTCTGATGACCCATACTGTAGCACCACCAAAAATGTTTGGTAATTAATATGATTAAAGGGATATTCCCATCTCGAGGATCCTATCTATACTGCTAAATGAAGTAAATGCAAGAATTTTCCTAAGTACATTGCATTAGAAGTGCTACTTCATTTGCCTGCTATGTTAGATTATTCCTCTCATTATTTACACATCGTTTCCTTCCTTGTTCCCCATGTTACATCTGATAAGTCAAGGAGGATGAGTCACTGCTCTTTTGGGGGGTATGGGGGATTAGTCCTTTCCCTGCTCTGCAGTCAGAACAATTATGTCAGCTAATCACAGTTTCCTGATAAAGACAGTATCAGTTATCTCTCTATGTTAACACAAAGATAACATTGAGTTTACTGCAAGCCCAATGTCTGTGTAAGTCTTCTGTAGAAACCTGTGTAATGTAATATACTTTTACAGTGCTTATTTGATCTGTATATTGGTATTTATTTTCAGTATCTATACGTGTAAATTTTGCCTACCGAGCTATATTACAATAAGAACGGTTATTACAACATTCTTTTTTGTCTCAAAATATGTACGAGACACATACAATTAAACACAGTGGGAGAATTTATTAAGACTGGCATTGTGTTATGCCACACTTAATTTCCTGACAAGTACAATGTGCAGTAGAATAATTTAATAATTTATTAGGTGCGTCTGAACTGTTATCGAAGACACTCAAGTAATAGCATAGATTTTAGATATGCAAGAATACACACAGGAGTTGATATATACCATATTGCAATAACAATGCGCCAAGTTGATGTTGTGATGCTTTAACACAGGCATTATGACGCTTGGCGCACCCCATGTAGTAGATGACTGCCAAATATAGGTCTCAGCTTAGATCCTGGGACACATCACCCAGGAGGCCAGAAAAGGACCCAGAGGAAGTCCCAAAACCCACAAGGATGTCTAGGAGAGGTGATGAATGTGAGAATAACTGTTTGTTATGTTTCCATTCCTCCACTGTGACTCCAGATGAACGGGTTTTCCTACCTGTAGCATACCAGTGTATCGAGCTACAGATGTGCCATGCTTATAATCTGTATTATTCAGTATGATTTTCCAATGTGTATGCAAAAAAATCCTTGGATGTTCTTAGCTTTCAACTAAATCTAGTTACAATAGGGGGAATTCATCATTCTCTCTATGACAGTTCCATGATGGCAATGAGGCACACATTTAGTGGAAGGCACTTTCTAGCACAATTGTGTGTCTTAAGCCCCAATCCATGACACAGCCGCTACATTTTAAGAATGTGGGCATTTAAGGGCAGACCAAGGTGGGGATGTCTTGACCCGACCAATTTACTAATACTTATGCCAAATTCCTATTCTAGTTCCTACCTGGCGTATCTTTCCACTGTGGCGTCAAGACTTCTGACAGAATTATGAAGAGGTCACAGCTTCTTCATAAATCTTTCGGTTCCTGCGTCAGTCAAGCCGTTTATTAAAAATGGCATACGATATGCCAGTCTTAATAAATTTTGCCCATTGTGTAGTATTACAGTTTTGTTTGAACATACCGTATGTAATCTTTTGCAATAACCATAGGTATTAAATGGGTCAACTGTGATTAGAAAAAAAGTCTTGTGTTTTTTTCTGTTAGAGGCTGTGTATGGTAGTACAGTTCAGGCCATTTTTAGCGGTGCTCCCTAGTCATTTTACATCAGCATATGGTCCACATTTGTTCCTGTTGTGAATTATGATTGGTATTATATTCTTTGTATGCAATGAACCAGGAATTAGCACATATTGTTCAGAATCCTCCCTGAATGGAAAACAGTTGAATCAATCACATTCATCGTGGTGAAAGGAAGCCGAGTATGGTTCCAAATGCATATGTAATCCATTGCACAGTGAGCAACCTAATTTCATCCATTTTACTAGGGGATTGTGTAGTGTGCAGGTATGACATGTTAATTGTGTGAAAATATATTAATGGCTATTGTAGCAATTTGCTTTGCGAATAATTACTATACAGCAGAATACCAGAAAGAAGGAAAAAAAAAACATGCACAAGCCGTTAATTAAAATTAGCGGAGTGGTAGGTCATGCATAATTCTTACCTTCAAGCAAAAAATCATATTACAAACATTTATTGTCTATATAATCCAGTATTTATAGAACTAAGGACTTATTACTAGACTTCACAGTAATACATTTAGAAGCCTGTTTGTGTTAATGATACAATGGGGTATTACCTGTCATATGTTATGTAAATAATATTCATTAATAAGAATGATGGGAGATTGCTAATTCAGTTCACTATATTTTATTCATGTAATTGTATATTGTATCGAGCCAGGTCATACATAGAAGAGAGCGGGCAGCATAAAAGCATCATATTATCAGGGAATAATTTCACTCCTTAGTGAGTGAGCACTTTTACAGGCGTATGGAGACTTCTTAGTCATTTTTACTCCACTGGGGGATTATGGGAAAAATATGCAAATCTGTTTTCAAAGATGTAAATAGCAAAACAGTGCCTCTGCATGTCTTTTGCAACAAGCCTATTACTATGATGCAAGGTTTAGCCAAACCAGTTCCCAGCTGTGGACAGCGCTGTTTCGATCTGTTGGATCTCCTCAGCACAGTGTAGGGATACTGGTTTGGCAGCGTGAGAAACTATAGACCAGGATCAGGGAATAATATCACTCTATAGTCTCTCACGCTGCCAAACCAGTATCCCTACACTGTGCTGAGGAGATCCAACAGATCGAAACAGCGCTGTCCACAGCTGAGAGCTGGTTTGGCTAAACCTCACATCATAGCAATAGGCTTGTTGAAAAAGTCATGCATGATGTTTAAAAGGGCTACCCCTAGAGGGCGGCAAACAGAGGCACTGTTTTCCTATTTACATCTTAGGCCAGGTTCACACAGAGTATTTTGGCTCGTAATGTGGTACGTAGACGCTGCAGGAGCTTTTGCGGGCTGTATACGCTCCCATTGTTTTCAATGGGAGCCAGTACCGTATAGGCGGCGCTATTTTGCGGCCGTGATGGTACCGGCTCCCATTGAAAACAATGGGAGCGTATATTGCCCGCAAAAGCTCCTGCGGCGTCTATGTACCACATTACGAGCCAAAATACTCCGTGTGAACCCAGCCTTAGAAAACAGATTTGCGTATTTTTTGCAGGATCTTATCTCATAGTACTACACCTTTTCAAAAAAAGGAAAGGCGTCTTGAAGTTATTTGTTTTATTCCCATTACTTGTTCAAAAAGGGCCCATTTGCCCCTTGAGCCTAATTCAGTAGGTTGGGTATTCCAGTTCCTATTGACAGAGGTGTAAGTCTAAAATTTCTATGGGCAATAGAGATGGTAACAATCCAGAAAGCAGATCATACAATTTCAATAGCTGTCAGCATGATAACTTGCTGTAGTGTGATATCTTAACAAAAAGTCATTGAACCGCTATTGGCTACTTTGTGCCATAGTGCTGGTAACATGGTGATGGTGATGATCAGTGTTTAGCATCAATGCTAATGGGTACAAATCCTGCCAAGGATAACATCTACAAGGAGTTTGTATGCTCTCCCAGTGTTTGCATACCGATAGGTGCATCTGGATTTTTTTTTCTGTAGCCCCCACCACTACAGAGCAATGATTTCTGTTAGTTTTGGTGCTGTACTGTCAAGTAGATGGTTAGGCAGGAGCTGACAAGGGGACCTGATCTTGAGCGGATGTTACCCACCTCTAACTCCCTGAAGACCAACCACCTGACAACACAGATCCTAATTATCAAATCAGGTACCAAAACCAACAGCACTTATTGCTCAGAAATGGTGGGGGCTACAGAAAAAATATATGGAACAGCGCCAATTAACAGATGCTAGAATACTGGAGGGCAAGGGTCTGCGCTCACTGGTAGGTCTTGAATAATAGCAGGAAAAGCAGATGTAGTGGTAGAAGGTAGGTTCTTTTTATTGTAAAAACAATTAAAGGCACGACGCGTTTCGAACCACCACGGGTCCTTTCTCAAGTGCAGGTTTAGCTCCTCCTCACTGCAGTCCGCCGTGTACTGAGCAGATGCAAAGAATTTGAAGTGGCGAAAGGTCTTCTTTAATTCCGAACCATATGAATATTGCAAATATTTGTCATTTCATGAAATACTCTCCATGAACCTTGGCATAAAACTTATCTTCATATATAAAACTACTTTAAATGATTTCAAAGTATCACTTCAGTAAAAAGTCAGGTATGTTTAAGTGGTGTTAAGTACATTGGAAAATAAATGATGTATTGGAGTTTAGTGGCTGTAGTCCATTGTGTATATGAGATCTCCGGCTCTGACATGGCTCATTATGTTTCAAGGCCAGCTTTAGACATATTAGGTGAGCTGTTCAGTGAAGTGCATTTGTTGTCATTGAATTATAGCAGACATTGAGAAAAAAGCTGTGGCTGTAGTACAGAGCGCTCTTACGTTAATATGATAAACCCCTTGTTTAAATGGAAAAATAACATTAAAAAGGTGATAGGTCCTTATCACTGAATTACATTTCATTGTGCCAAGCGCTTCATTAAGTTGCTTGTGATAATTAATGAGCCAGCAATTATAAAAGGCAAGAAACCTAGACCATTCTGCTTTCCTCAAAGAGAGAAACCTGGCATAGAAAACTCCCAGTTTTTTTATGCGGATTGTGGAAATTGTACTGAAATTATTTTAGTTTGATAAAAGCGAATATTATAGATGCAAAATACAGAGATCAAATAGGTTTATGTTTAGTATATATTATATTTCCTTTCTAGCATTTAACTTATTGATCTTATTATATCTAAGTGTATTCAGTATTTATGCTACAGTATATCAATATTACAGCTTTCATGTTATATTGATTCTACACTGTATATTTCGAAGAACATGAGATACTCCCCCTCCCC
The DNA here is from genome assembly GCF_031893055.1 of Leptodactylus fuscus. NCBI lineage: Eukaryota > Metazoa > Chordata > Amphibia > Anura > Leptodactylidae > Leptodactylus > Leptodactylus fuscus. Next base: position 153,393,557 of record NC_134266.1, on the reverse strand, counting down.
AACATTTTCCCACACTATCCTACCCATGTTGGCCAGTGTAATTATCCTGCACCGTGGTGCACCCATGTGTATGTTAACAGCTTACCGACATTCATAGATTACAACGAGAAATTCAGATGTATTATGTTACCTGGTGTATATAGTGGGTGCACAGGGTAAATACACTATGGAGAAGCAATGGCCTGTATTTACAATAGTGTTTGTTAAATAAAAACATGGAGAATTGGTCAGCCAGCATTATATCCACAATGGGGACATTAGATAACTATGAACTCAAAATTTATTAGAGGTTATTTTAGATAGAATGCATTGTAGGAGGAATCAAAGTTGGCAGTAAGTTAAATAAGACTGATCTACCATCTGCCCACTTATATAATTTCTTTAGTCCACTGCCAATAAGGGCTTAGCTAAAGACTTATAGGTTCAGGTTGGACCCCTAGCGGAACTTATTCTCACAACAACCATCTGTGACTCATCCATAAATCTCAGCAGCATCTCAGGGTCTCTTAAGAGCACTAGCAGACAGTGACTGCTATGGTTGTAGTGGTGGGAATGGACTGACATCTCATGTACATCTCAGGAGCCTCTTCTATGCAGTCTTGCTATTACATTTACATAATACAAGAGGATTTTTCTGTGCTATTACAGGTTTGATGGTCTTTAGTTAAAGAGGACCTTTCACCTCCTGGAGCACATGCGGTGTAATACACTGCCAGAAAGCCGACAGTTCCCTGAATTCAGCAATTTCGGATTTCCTGTTCTGTGCCCCCGGTGAAGAGCTATCGATGCTGGTACCATAGCTCTTCACTGTCAGAAGGGCGTTTCTGACAGTCAGTCAGGAACACCCTTCTTCACAGTAGCGTCTATTGGTCTGTACTGTGGGAGGGGGCGTTTCTTACCGCCCAGCGATGACACTGAGCGGTGAGGAACACCTCCCCCCAGTACTTGTCTATGGATGAGTACTATCAGGAGAGGAAGGAGGCGTTCCTGACTGCTCTCACAGTACAGCGCTACAGATGCTACTGTGAGGAAGGGCGTTTTTGACTCACTGTCAGGAACGCCCTTCTGACTGTAAAGAGCTATGGTACCGGCACTGATAGCTCTTCACCTGGGGCACAGATCGTGAAAGCCGATAGTGCGCTGAATTCAGCGCATTGTGGGCTTTCTAGCAGTATAAAAAAACTGCATGTGTCCCAGGAGGTGAAAGGTCCTCTTTAAGTAAGTTTTTATTGTGTCTTCATTAGGTAAAGCCTACGATCTCACGATGATCTTTTCGTAACTACACACATCCATACTACAATTTTCATTGGTTTGGCCTATTACACAATGTCATTGCTAAGTATAATACATGGATGGCTCAAGTCTCCAAGGGCAAGAGCTGCTGCTTGTCAGGAACTCAGTTCTGCTCATAGAGAATTTCCATAGTGTGGGACTCTCTCTTTGATGTCCATGCCCTGGCTGGCATTAACATTGTGGAAATGTGTACTTGTACTTGTGAAAGGAGGCCCATTACACCATCACTACACCCTATGTCATCAGAATAAGACTTCAATGGCTTCTGGTGGCAGAATCTTTTCACTGTATTAAAAAAAAAGTATTCTACTCATATGCACTGCAAAAAAGCTATTATAGAACAATGTTCATTGACTTTTTAATGTTATTAATAAAAAAAAGAAAACGTTTTATGGAAGTGGATCAGCCACCCTTTATCCTCCTTGTATACAGATTGAGATGACATCTTATCGATCTCCTGGCATCATCTAGCACTTTACATTAAGTGATAATAATTTGCATAAGCTGCAGCAGAGCTGAATATTAATGCAGCTCTTTCCTTTGTGCACAGTGAGAATATTAACTTAAAGTACTGTATACCTCCTGGTATTTTTTAATAAACACACAGGAAAATCAATATGTGTTATATACCGATGTGTGTATAATATAGAGTTCAGCTCACCCGTGGGTTTCCCCTGAGGTGGCTTGGGGCTGTCTAGATTTTTAGATATAAGCATTTTGAAAACATGGAACGCTGACTGGTGATAATGTGGAATATTGTAGTGTATTTAATACTACTCAGTAGGCTTTCATGCTATCCTGGCAAAAACAAATAATGATTCATTAGGATATCAAAATAATTAGGTCTGCATTACAAATTCTGCTCTGCAAGGGCCATGGTGAAGCCAATAAAAACTAAGTTTCGCTGGCTTTACTACCAAGAACGTGGCTAGACTAAACAGAGCTTAAACATTGGTTTCAGTTTACCAGAAGCACATTCAAGCTAGTAAGCAGCCTGAAAACTTGACTCACATAAGTATGATGGCTATACAGAAGCCATCACTCCCAAGCTGAATTTGCTTATAAGTGGATAATAATGAATCCCATTAACTGTAATCAAGGTCTTTTAGGCCTGGGTATTATTATGGACAACAAAAGTAGCACTTTAGCTCACAGTCAAAAATACCTGAGAGGGCAATGAGGCAACGAAAGGCCATGTTGCAAAAAACACTGAGAGGTCGCCATATTTAAATTCTTTTAACATTGTATAGGTATGTTCCTGATTCAGTGCATTAAAGGTGTTATCCTTTTAAAAAGTTATCTGCAAATACATCCACAGCAGTGCTAAATACTCCCTGTTCCCTTGTACAGCATTTTCTTGGCTTTCTTTTACTTGAGACTCTTTGTATCACTGTTATCTACATGCAGTGAATCTATAAACAAACTACATTTCCCATGATGCATCTCCCTGCTCTCCCCTCCAATGAAATCACAGCTAATTGGATGTGCTGACTTTTCTATTACAATAACTACATCTAATTCTCTGTCTTCCTTTTCTTTGCTTGTACAGTTGTTAATGTCTACTGAAAGGAAAATCATACCATGGTTTGTAATATTATGCGGATAATTAGATCGCAATGGCAGTAACCTGAACATGATTGCAATTTTACACTGAAACAATACACCGGCTGTTTACTGAACTATCATCTTTGTTGCTTAAATTTAATTTCTCATGCTGTCTGCTTCAATTCCATGCTTGTGAAATTTCTCGTTTTCCAAAAATATGGGAAAGCGTTTTCCTTTTTATGTCAGAGTATATTTCTGCCATATGGTTGTCATCATTTACCTGTAAATTAAAGTGATTTAGTTACTTTATTTAGTAGGTTACAATATATGTAAAACATTGAATCTTTGGATTGGTAACAACACAACTGAATATGTAAAGTAGAGACTGACTATATAGTCCATCAGGCCAAGGCAAGATCATGAACATTACATATTATAAGATAGTTTCCAATGCTTAACTTTTTGTATACATTAATTATATAGGGTATTTACCAAAACCACATTACACCCATGACCCAGGTATATAGGCAAGTCACACTCCCTTGGAAAAGACACAGGGAATACTACAGTCTGTGCTTGTGTGGCAGCATGTTCAGATGTGATTATTTCCTTTTCTCTTGGATGGACATGCCCAAATATGTTTATCATAGAATGGATAACCTTTAAAGAGGACCTTTCATGGATTTGGGCACAGGCAGTTCCATATACTGCTGGAAAGCCGACAGTGCACTGAATTCAGTGCACTGTCGGCTTTCCCAATCTGTGCCCCGGGTAAAGAGCTAGCTGTGCTGGTACTGTAGCTCTTCACAGTCAGAAGGGCGTTCCTGACAGTCAGCCAGGTACGTCCTTCTGCCCAGCAGCGTCTATCGCGCTGTACAGTGTGAGCGGGGAGGAACTCCCCCTCCCTCTGCTCACAGTGCTCGTCCATAGATGAGTATTATCAAGAGGGGAGGGGGCGTACACTATACAGCGTGATAGGCGCTGCTGTGGAGAAGGACGTTCCTGACAGACTGCCAGGAACACCCTTCTGACTGTAAAGAGCTACGGTACCGGCACCGCTAGCTCTTTACCTGGGGCACAGATTGGGAATGCCGACAATACACTGAATTCAGCGCACTGTCGGCTTTCCAACAGTATATAGAGCTTGTGCCGAAACCCATGAAAGGTCCTCTTTAAACACAATATACTTTTGCAATGTACCCCAAAATAATATTGGGTGTCGGTGTGTGACTACCCATTGTTTGTCATGTAAATTGCAGCTTTTCAATGGTAAATTGCTTCATTCTGCTACTCCCAGGGGTTAAAAATCAGTTCATGATCATTTAATATATGGTCAGTGGTCATGTGGGGAACACACTGGTGAACAGTGACCCTTTCACCCACCCAAAAAGTTTCAGTTTTCCCACATGGAATTCCAGATCACTACCCACTAGTCTCTTTTAGCAACCACTGATCAGAGTGATGGAGTTGGAGTCAGGCCAGATTTCAATGGAGTCAAAAAGTTACTAACTCTGACTCCTGGTTTAATATAAAATCATTATTTTTAATTATGGTATGCCATTATTAGTATTGTATAATGACTTAGATGACTTCGTTCACTAGCTTTTTGGAATTAGAGGAGCTTTTCAACTTCTGTCTGACCATGGCTGTCAGCCACTTATAAAGGAGACTCTGGAAACATAGAGGAGTTGGAGTCAGTGCTTTGGCCTAATGTCTGTACAACTCCTTAGCTGATGTAGAATTAGGAGCAATGAGTTAGTATCTGAGTCACAGATACTAGGAGAAATCTGTAGGTAGATGGGGCAAAGGTCATAATAGGGAGAATTATACTATACACGACCAGGTGATGGAGTGGCACGGTGCAGGAGGAGAATGGTGACCAGAAAAAGAATGCCAAGAATTGTAGCGGGTAGTCAGTTCAACATGACAACTTACTTTGTTCAGATATTTTGACAAATGGATCTTCTTTAACAGCATTTTTGATCATCGTAAACCATAAGGCAAGTTTAGTGCTGGTTGTATAAAAATGCTGTGAGTGGTAGACGCCTTGCCCAATAAGTGGCCTTCTCAATAATAGTGTGCAACCATTACTAATGGCAAGACATTGTTAAATATTTACACACTTCCTGCAGTTGTTTCTTTCAGGCTTTTGTCTTGAATGTTCTTGATCCTGAATGATTTCCAATATTCTACCTTGAAGACGATTTCAGTGGCTAAAGTGCAATTAAAATGGAATGGAAAACCCTCAGTAATAGCATATACGTGCGTGCGTACTTCAGAGACAGAGGGAGATAGAGAGGAAACGACTGTGATTTATGGAATCATTTCTTCCGTGCCTACTTTAAAAGGCTTCATTTTATGAGATGCTAAAGAAATGCTGATTGTCACTAGAAACTATTAAAGACTGCTGGAAATATCAGATGAACGAGCAACAAAGGAAGTTAATTACGAACAGTGATTATTCTGATATAACAATTATTGGATCATTAAATGTTTATGACCTCTTATGCACCTCTCTTGCCTATTTTTCAAGCTATGGGAAATACAGCAAAAAGGAAGTGATGATGTACTTAAATCCAAAGTAATAGAGTCAAACACGTCTAATTCTGCTCTTCTGCTCATTTAATTTAATTTTTTCCCATTGTGAGAAGGGTATGAATGTGTGTGAACATGTAAATCGACAACTCTTTTCTAAAATACAATGTTAAGAAATTGAGAAGCTGGTAACAAAGCAAAAGGAAGAACCAATTGGAGACTTCAAATATGTAAGGGTCTTGGCTCAAGAGTTAATGTTACAACCTATGCACAGAATAGAGGGTAAGATGCTGATCAGTGGGGTCCCTCACCGATCACAAAAACAGGGGACTCATATGCCCTACTAAATCATACAGCAGGCCAAGCATGCACACTGCCACTCCATTCTTTTGCAATGGCAAGTGCTGTACTCAGTCCCACCTGTCCTGCTGTCTTTAGTGGATGCAATGAAGGGTCAGTGGTGTTCCCTAAACAGATATTTTCTATTGTAATTTGGTCTATAAATTTGGAATACCAAATGTATATAGTTTTATTTACAATTTAACCCCTTAACAAAAATCCAAAACTTTAAAAAAATATATATTTTTTCTTAAAATCGCCATATTCTGACACCTGTAACTTCTTTTATATTTCCGTGTACGTGGATGCACGGGGCGTCTTTTTTTGCAGGGCCAGATGTACTTTTTAGTTATACCATTACAGGGAATGTCTATTGCTTTGATCACTTTTTGTTCAAATTTTTATCAGATGTGAAACGAATAACGCTAGTTCAGAACTTCAGATTTTTTTCCCACTATGTTGTTCACTGTAGAAATATTTTTCTAAGTTTGTAGACCAGAAGTTTTTGGACACAGGCCTACCTAATGTTTATGTGTTTCACAGTATTTTTGTACTTGTATATGTATTCTAGAGAAATGGGTGTAATTTGAACAAACTTTTTTTTAAAACATTTTTTACATTTTTTTATTTTTTTTACTATTTTGTTAGCAAACTTAAGGGGCTTGAATGTGCAATCATATGATTGCAAGTCCCAGTCTAGTATTGCAGTGTATAGGAGATTTGCTACGTTACTATTCCCTATGAACATCCTCAATGGTAATATTCCTATGACAAGCCTGGGAACCCTCAGAAGGCTCCCAACTATCATAGGAACAGATGCCCATTGGAAAAGATACCTACTGTCTCCGAGGCGGCTCTTCAACTTTGACGTAGCCTCAGGTCTGTGCAGCATTTTTAAAGACTCAACATCCACCGTAATAGTACGGCAGATGTCGGGAAGGGGTTAATGAAGGTATCTGATTTATATGGCATCCTTTTCTGTAATAGGGAAAAATATAAATTTTATTTGATAATTATTATGATGGAAATAATTCGGATAAACAAAACATTATCTTCTTAACCACTACTATCTACTTTCTTAAATTTGGAGATAGCAATAACCTTGTTACTTTTGCTAAAATTGCTTTTTATGTGGTTAACTTTTGAATTTTTAAATATTTTAAATTATTTTAATTTGATTTCAGCATCATCAGCAATTTTCCTGGTCCAGGGTATGCTTAAAGCATAAACAGCTGCATAAATATATTCCAATACTGACTGTACTTTTAATCAGTGATATCTCTGGAAATAAAATACATAGGAGAACCTTAGGTAAGACTCTCCTCTTCTATACACCACCAGAAGCATGTGTTTAAGTTAATGCCTGAGATATAACTGTTTGAAGTGACCCTTCCTCACCCTCAGTTTCTCTCCATTACATACAAGCCATCCTACAAAAGACATTTACAAATAGATGCTCTATGTAAGTTTTGACAAACTAACTATAATAATAGAAAAGATAAAAGATGTATTTTATGGTACGTGACTTACTAAAGGCCTTCAACTTTGGGCTTCTACATGGTCTCAGAGTTTGAGTGTGGCTACCTAAAAGTACATTATCCTTACAATAATTTTATTACACCCATGGCTTCTTTCTATGAGAGCCATTGTATTCTAACAATGTGAAGTGAGTAAGAGATCCTGATATCCTATAAGACTTCTTATCCATATAATATTTACAATACCACAACTTTCTGTGTGCATTACTGGTAGTGAGATAAATATAATAGTAATATCAAACTTATGTCTCAAGTTAGTGATATTTATCTTCCAAAGCACTATACAGTGTCCTATGATGTATATATTATGACTGTAAGGTCATATCGAAGTGCTAGTTCCCCATACAACGATATATTACAGATGTGACTAGACTTAACTGATCCCCTGTTTGCTATTTCATGAAACTGATTCAGCTCAATATCACAGCATGCCACAACTGCTTTGAATGACTACACTTCACACATTTATTCCCCTACACCCCCCCATAGGGTGACCGTACACACAAATAGGATAGTTAGCAAATCTCTTATCAGCAGAGCATGCTGCTTTTAGAAAAACTGCTTAATTTACAAGTATAGTACACATATCTGAACCAGCCAAGAGGATGGATGATAAAGGCCGCATTTGTATGTGTGAGTGTAGGAAGGAATCTTTTTTTACCTTTTAGGGTACTTTTACAGGTCATTGTGATGCAGCTATTTGATGCATTTTTGTAAAAGCAAGAATGGATTATAAAACAAGGGCTAGAAATTATTCTATATCCCTCTTCTTTAAAGATGACCTTTCATTTTCTCGGGCACATGCGGTTTTATATACAGCACACTGTTGGCTTTCCTGTTATGTGCCCCGTGGCTAGAGATAACAGTGCAGTTACCGATATAGCTTCACTGTCAGAAGGGCGTTCCTGACAGTCTAGCCGGGCTGTGAGGAACGCCCCTCTTGACAGCACTATCCATAGCTCTGTACTGTCACAGGGAGTGTTCCTTACCACCCAGCCATGACGCTAAGCTGTGAGGAACGCTCCCTCAGTCCTAGTCTATGTCTAAGTACTGTCAGGAGGAGACGGGCATTCCTCACAGCTTACCCATGGCTGGGTGATACGGAACGCCCCCTCTGACAGACCTATGAAGAAGTACTGTCAGGATTGGCATTCCTCATAGCCCAACTAGACTGTCAGGAACATCCTTCTGACAGTGAAGAGATAACTGTACCAATATCTCTTGCCCTGTGGCACATACCAGGGAAGCTGATAGTACACATGTGCCCGAGCACATGAAAGGTCCTTTTTAAATCCATTCTGCATCTTGGCATCTGAAGTAGATCCTTAAGAAACTGCATCAAAAACTACAATGCCATTTTTGCAAAACATCAAAATTCCGCATTGTGATAACCTTATAACGTTTTATATACATATGGGAGATGGGTCAATATCCAGGATTGTTTTTAGAAAATATTTAATAAAAGTGAAGTTTTATTTTAAAATAGTTTTTTGACCAAGGTCTCTTAGCAGAGAATTTTTTTCTCATCCGTGTCAATTTCAATATCCAGGTGTGTCTGTCCACCTTTGCATTAGATTGAATTTGAACCCCAATTTCTACAATACGGTACCATACAATATTGCATAAAATATATTACTATATTGAAAAGTTAATCCTCTCATGACATTCTTATCTGAAGTTTGGTACAGAAGTATACATCTGTAGGAATATTTGGATAGAAATGTTCTTTATTTGACTAAATCACATGTAGCAAATATTTTTGCCCAGCTATTTATTTTCTTGTATACTGTTGTGTTTCTAGGGATAGTGTTTTTTCCCCTTCCTTCTAAAGACAAACATTATTTTCATGCTTTACACAACTGAAACCAATATATAGATTCTGTAACTCTATGAAAACTAATTTCCTTTTACATTTGAAAAGACTTATTGTCTTTAGCTACAGTAAACCTAAGTCAAGAACCAGATGGATTCCATTATAAAGTGTGTCAAAGTGTCTGGTGCTCCTTCTATAATGGAAAACTGCGACTTTTATGAGGTTATTTTAGAAATAAAACTTTGGGGCTTAGTTAAGGATCACTGCTGTGCCAGAGCCAAAAGCTAATTTACTCAGCAGCAGTAACATTTTCAGTGTGGGAATTTCAGAAAAATACCAGCCAAACTGTTTAGGAAGCACAATATAATGTTTACTCACATTAAATGCTGCCAACTATCACAGCTAAGCCAGGGAGACTTGTTCCTATACCCTCAAAATCTAATAATGGCAGGGGTGGCTTATACTGGAGGACATTGTACACTGGTCATGCTATGGGTCATGCTAATCTCAATGAAGATGGTGACACATCCCTTTAAATGCCTCGGCAACTGAATGCACTTAAAAGTCATTGCTACCAGGTCTATGCTATGTAAAATATCTGACCTGAATGTTGTAGCACCTGCTTAGTTCCTGAACAAGTCCTATAGCCTATAGCAGTTGTCTGAAACAGGTTAAGCTATTATGTTACAAAATTTTTTAGAAACAAAATAGCACAAAAATAATGATTTTTCTGAAAACTGGGACAAATTTATGAAAACTGTCTAAAAGAAAAAACATCTTAGGGGGCGATCACACTTGCGGCCAGTGTCTGCCCTATGCCATTCCGCTGGGTTTCCAGCTTCAGCTCCGAGAAACTGGACAGAGGACGGCTTCCCGGCAGTCAGCTTTAAAACCCATTCATTTGAATGGGTTTTTAAAGGTAACCACCGTTGTCCATGTGCGGCCTCTCTGCGGGGAAACCGTTTTTTTCTTAGCTGGATATAAAGTCCTGCATGTCCGACTGTGTGTCAAGCCCAAAAAAAAAGCTTTCCCCATGGTGAGGCTTTAGGCCGCTGGCAATTACCTTTAAAAACCCATTCAAATGAATGGGTTTTAAAGCTGACCGCTGGGATGCCATCCCCAGTCCAGTTTCTCGGGGCTGAGGATGGAAACCCAGCGGAATGGCACAGAGTGGACATTGAGCGCTAGTGTGAACACCCCTTAAGTTACCAATAGTAAACATTAACAAATGCAGTAAGACATGCAGATCTTCCATAGCCCCATTCCTAGTCTACCTATTAGAAAGGTGGATATAGTAATGTATTTAACCTTCCAAAACCAACAAAAAGAATGGGCATATGGGAAAGAGCTGTAATCTATGACTAATGCCACCAATGGTCAGCAGACCCCTCTCAAGTACTGGTAATAAAGTTTATGTTTTTTTTAAATATTTGATTATAGTGATGTTTTCCGATTTGTGTTGGATCGTCAAATAATTAGTGTAATTGTAATTAATTTGGAAATTAATTAAAAGCTAGCAAGCAGAAGTATGATGATTATTTTTTTTTCTTGATATGACAATATTTTCCCTGTGTTTTCTCATGTCATCATTAGCTTCCCACTATACCAGTATGTAAGCCTCAGTACCTTTCACATCTTTAAATAATGTATTACAAACATTTTCCAGTCTGTAAGTGCTTTTTTAATGAGCATGTGAAGAGTTTAATGGGAGCAGATTGCTTTTCATATCATTACAGAGGAGCTAATTGTGACAGTGTCGAATAGAGATGCTCCAATGTTTGGTTAGCAAGTTTGTCTGACTGTGGATGAATCATTGGATTATATTGGAATAAGGTGATATTTGTGCTTGTAGTGCACCTATAGGGGGTGTACAATGAAAAGAGTTGTCTCAGATATTCCTATACTGACAGCCATACTTGTAAACATGGTGACTCCACAGTTACACTGGCAGTACTAGGGTCCTCAGCTTAATTCTATCCTGGTGTAACATTTGCATGGAGTTTTTACTGTAGGTTCATTTCCGGGCACTCAGATTTCAATTTGAACTCTTTGTATTAGTAATTTCTGTTTTAAAAACACTCCTAATGGATATCCAATAGACCCCGTTATAGTCAATAGGGTCCCAAGGTCTCTGTTCAGTCCATTATTTTCTTGATTAGTGGTCTTTTCATCCAAATTTAGAACATCAAGCATTGTTAACCCTTAATATAAATTCCCATTGCAAGTTCATGAATATTGTATCATATGAATATGACCTGCACTATATATTTCAGACTGTAATGCAACCTGTATATGTGTAACACATATGTTTTCACATATGTAACAGACACTGTACAACATTAGGTGTGAAGATACCTTAATGACTTAAAAATCTAAAAAAGATACATTGTTAAAATTGTACAATTGTATAGAGCCATCTCAGTTTGTATTAGGAGAGATGACATATAAAGGAAGCATCAGTGGCTGTGTATGCAGTGGAGACATTGTACAGAGTCTATATGTGACTAAGAATAAAGCTATGTTTGTATATCAGAGTTAGTGAAGGCATCAGCATCCAGGACACACAGTCCTCGCATCCACCATCTATTACTGGGAGCAACTGGCCTACATGTGAAAAGACTGAAACTATGAACACAGGAACTAGAAACTAGGTAAATTACACATTGGGGGTCTTAAACTTATTGCAAAATTTTTTAACTCTAACCATAGTCTAATTTGGAAGTGATTTTTATTTAAAGAGGACCTTTCACCACTTTTGGGCACATGTAGTGTTATATGCTGCCAGAAAGCCGACAGTGCGCTGATTTCAGCGCACTGTCGGCTTTCCTGATTTGTGCCCAGTGTAAAGAGCTTACGGTGCCGGTACCGTAGTGCTCTATGGTCAGAAGGGCGTTTCTGACCATTAGCCAGAGACGTCCTTCTGCCTCGCGGCGCCTATCGCGCTGTGCTGTGGAGCGGGGAGGAACGCCCCCTCCCTCTGCTCACACAGCTCGTCCATAGACCAGCATTATCAGGAGCAGGAGGGGGCGTTCCTCCCCGCTTACACTGTACAGCGTGATTGGCGCCACGAGGCAGAAGGACGTCTCTGGCTAATGGTCAGAAACGCCCTTCTGACCATAGAGCACTACGGTACCGGCACCGTAAGCTCTTTACACCGGGCACAGATCGGGAAAGCCGACAGTGCGCTGAATTCAGTGCACTGTCAGCTTTCCGGCAGTATATAACACTGCATGTGCCCAAAAGTGGTGAAAGGTCCTCTTTAATTATTTTGCTGATCTACTATTGAATGGGATATTTGTTTGGACCTTAGTTTAATGCTAATGAATATAAATGTATTTGTTTATCAAGCCTTGTTCACATTCTTGACATTATTATTACTGTATTTGACATTTGCAGTATTTCACAATGAATCTGACACCGTAATCATAGTACATATGAAAATAGAACCCATAACAATAGTGTAAAGAGAGAAACTATCAATGTATCTTTACATGTGTATTTCACTAGGAAAACATATAAAGATAACCATAATTTGATTACATGAGAATGGTTGAAGTATCTGGCTCTTGCACTGCGTTAGGTACTGTACATAATAATGGCCTTGATAGTGTCCTAAATCCTATTAGATTTCTTAATCATATTGGAGAATACAATCCAGGTCTGCATAAACTGCCTTGTTCTATTTCACTGTCTTTATCTGCAGAGATGAAACAAGTATTTTCGCTAAAACCATTGACAAATAAGATTAAATTATTTGTGTGACATCCTACATAGAAGGTTTTGATATAAACATAATGCAACACATACAAATAGTAACATATAAACCTTCTCTATAAACATAAATGGTTATTTATTGAGCCTGCAAACAAATATTTTCCATCAAAGTGGTGAATATTTCTCATCTTCTATTTACCTCTTTTATTGGAGAAAGCCTGAGAAAATGGAATGAGTTGCTTCTTCAGTTAATATAGGTAGAAGGGAGAGTAAGGCCGGTTCACATCTACATTTGGGTATTCCGTTCTCCTCTCTCCGCATGAAAAATGCAGATCTCCTCATTTTTTGTGCGGAAACCACATAGACCCCATTGTAGTCTCTGGGGTTCACATGTTTACCTAAGGTTAACCACTTTTTTATGCGAATTAGCTTTTCGTTGCGGGAAGGGGGGGTCCCCAAGCGCCCCCCCCCCCAAACGGAAGCTCGAACACAGATGTGAATCTATCCTCAAGCATAGATACTGTTCGTTTGTATACTAATTTAATAAACTAAAATAATGTGTTAAAAATCTATAATACAAGATTATGAATTAAAGGGAGTTTGTTGTTAGAAAATATAAATGTAAAATATAAAATAGATGGCGTAATCTTGTAGACGATATTTCAGTAAATAATTTTAAGGCCGGTTACCCAATTATGCTGCGTAATAATTACAATCACGTGCAAAGGTTAAAGAATATATTTTATCAGTAGTATCATATCAGAATAAGGGGAAATTATAGTTACATGTAGAGATGAGCGAACAGTGTTCTATCGAACACATGTTCGATCGGATATCAGGGTGTTCGCCATGTTCGAATCGAATCGAACACCGCGTGGTAAAGTGCGCCAAAATTCGATTCCCCTCCCACCTTCCCTGGCGCCTTTTTTGCACCAATAACAGCGCAGGGGAGGTGGGACAGGAACTACGACACCGGGGGCATTGAAAAAAATTGGAAAAAGTCATTGGCTGCCGAAATCAGGTGACCTCCATTTTAGACGAATAGTGGATTTCAAATCCGGGTCATATGAGAATGTGAACTTTGTGACTATGAGACAGGGATAGCTGTACAGGCAGGGATAGCTAGGGATAACCTTTATTTAGGGGGGAATGTTATTAAAAATAACTTTTTGGGGCTCTATCGGGTGTGTAATTGTGATTTTTGTGAGATAAACTTTTTCCCATAGGGATGCATTGGCCAGCGCTGATTGGCCGAATTCCGTACTCTGGCCAATCAGTGCTGGCCAATGCATTCTATTGGCGTGATGAAGCAGTGCTGAATGTGTGTGTTTAGCTCAACTACACCGGTGGAATAGTTGGCTAAGCACACAGATTCAGCTCTGCTTCAATCAGCGCTGGCCAATGCATTCTATTAGCTTGATGAAGCAGAGTGTGCACAAGGGTTCAAGCGCACCCTCGGCTCTGCTACATCAGAGCCGAGGGTGCGCTTGAACCCTTGTGCACACTCTGCTTCATCAAGCTAATAGAATGCATTGGCCAGCGCTGATTGGCCAATGCATTCTATTAGCCCGATGAAGTAGAGCTGAATGTGTGTGCTAAGCACACACATTCAGCACTGCTTCATCACGCCAATACAATGCATTAGCCAGTGCTGATTGGCCAGAGTACGGAATTCGGCCAATCAGCGCTGGCTCTGCCGGAGGAGGCGGAGTCTAAGGTCGGACCTGAATGGAGACTGGTGTGGAGCGATCTTAGACTCCGCCTCCTCCAGCAGAGCCAGCGCTGATTGGTCGAGTTCCGTACTCTGGCCAATCAGCGCTGGCCAATGCATTCTATTAGCCCGATGAAGTAGAGCTGAATGTGTGTGCTTAGCACACACATTCAGCTCTACTTCATCGGGCTAATAGAATGCATTGGCCAATCAGCGCTGGCCAATGCATTCTATTAGCGTGAACTGAGTTTGCACAGGGGTTCTAGTGCACCCTCGGCTCTGCTACATCAGATTGCTACATCTGATGTAGCAGTGCCGAGTGTGCATCAGATGTGTAGTTGAGCAAAACTGACTCAGCACTGCTAAGTCTCTGCATTCGCATAGGAATGCATTGGCCAGCCTTCGGCCAATCAGCGCTGGCTCTGCCGGAGGAGGCGGAGTCTAAGGTCGGACCTGAATGGAGACTGGTGTGGAGCGATCTTAGACTCCGCCTCCTCCAGCAGAGCCAGCGCTGATTGGTCGAGTTCCGTACTCTGGCCAATCAGCACTGGCCAATGCATTTCTATGGGGAAAAGTTAGCTTGCGAAAATCGCAAACTGACAGGGATTTCCATGAAATAAAGTGACTTTTATGCCCCCAGACATGCTTCCCCTGCTGTCCCAGTGTCATTCCAGGGTGTTGGTATCATTTCCTGGGGTGTCATAGAGGACTTGGTGACCCTCCAGACACGAATTTGGGTTTCCCCCTTAACGAGTTTATGTTCCCCATAGACTATAATGGGGTTCGAAACCCATTCGAACACTCGAACAGTGAGCGGCTGTTCGAATCGAATTTCGAACCTCGAACATTTTAGTGTTCGCTCATCTCTAGTTACATGCTTCGGTGCCACAGAAACTTAATAGTACCAATCAGCATAATGTAAATGAGCTCTTTATGTTTGTAACATCCGAATAACAAATTTACATATTTGCATATTTATGAAGACATTACTGCCTTATTCATTGTAAGGGACAAGGTTTATTTTATTATTTACATTGAAGATAATGTACAAGTCTGCAATCTGCTACTTAGTAGGACTACAGGAGTTGTAGAAACAATAATGTAATAGCTCTATTAATATTTCATGTAATAATATTTATAGTCATTACAGTCGAGCTGCAAATGATACAATAATTATGGGATTCCATTTCGTTTACATAGACAATATTTTATTGGTACGTATCTAGCAAACTCTAATCTTTAAAATAATGTGTTAACTACACTGTGGAACATAGGGTTAACTTGATTTTTTTTCAATAGATTGGAAAAACAGCCTGTTGTTATCTTATCTTCTTTTGTAGTTGCTTCTATTATAGTGGAAACCATTATGTTCTATGGTGTTGTTGTAGTTCTTTACCAATGACTGTACAGGTAGCATTGAAGACTGAAAGAGTCTCAGATCACTCACCTCAGTTTACACTGGAGAAGGCTTAAAACAGTACTTTTAGAAAATTTGCCACACTCCCACCTTTACAGTGATGCTATATTCAGCAGCCTTCACTGTCTGCATCCTCCGTGTTTATATAGTAATAGAATGATATCAATAAGACCACACAGATGGGTTGTGCCGTATTTCAGCAATATCAATGACGTGAATATACAGTATCAGTCCAAGACTGTCCCACATACTGTTGTGAGACGTCAACTCTATCCACAGCATGGTCATTACAATGGTAGATAAGCAGAAGGTGCAGTACAGGATCCAGACATTGGTGGCAAGAAATGGGAGTTTATTCTAAACATAGCGTACAGTAGGTTTATATAGTTACTTAGTTAATGAGTCTGAAAAAAGAAGATTCATCAAGTTTAACCAATGATCCTACAGTGTTGATCTAGAGGAAGGCGAAAAGTCTA
This sequence comes from Leptodactylus fuscus, assembly GCF_031893055.1. Lineage (NCBI taxonomy): Eukaryota > Metazoa > Chordata > Amphibia > Anura > Leptodactylidae > Leptodactylus > Leptodactylus fuscus. The sequence continues at coordinate 153,377,176 of NC_134266.1, read as the reverse complement.
AAGTAACGGGTACCAGTTACCCCATTCTAATTTTGTGTGATTCAACTTTTTTTGCTAACAAGGGGTACGGCAATTTGTGATGGAGTTATTAGACTTATACTTACACAAAACTACCTTCTTTTCAAAGATAAGTCTTCCACCAGTTCAGGAGCACAGTGATTGGGAGTCCTCATAACCCCACCTATGCAAACCTCTTTCTGAGCTGATTGGAGGAAACCATTGTATTTAGGCAGACGATCCAATGAATTTCACAGATTTTGTTTGGGGCATGTTAGACATAGACAATATCCTTGTTTTGTGGAAGGGAGATGCAAGCTCCGTCAAGACATTTCTATCTGAGATTCACAGAAATGTGAGAGGTCTTCATTTTACATAGGAAAAAGCAGCAGGTCTAGAAGGAAAAATCCTGTCTAGACCTGCTGATTAGGAACGGCCTTGAAGCTAACTTGAAAATGGTTATCTTTTAGAAACTAATGACACCAACTCATTTATTATGATGGGAAAGTCACCATCCCCCAGCCCTTAAAAAAGGTATCCCCAAAGTCCAGAATCTCCATATTCGGAGAAACCGTACTGAATTGGGATATTATTATAAACAAGCCAGGGATTTACAGTGCAGATTTTGGTACCTGCTACAGATACTGCCCATTTTGAGCTGCCCTGGTGTATCAAACTAGTCTACTAGGCAAGACAAATAGAACCAGTTATTTGTCTAATAAGTACATATGGTGATTAAGCTGATGCCAACATGCAGATTTTAAGAAGACTTTGAATTTTTTTTTTACATATAGCTCAATATGTATACAGAGTCATTGAGACATACCCAATGGTTACTTACAGAAAGCGTTGATCATTAAGGAACCAATTAGTTCACAACAAGATCAATTTATGAGCCCTACAAGGATTTGGCTAGTTAGGAAACCAACCATCATGTTTTTGTGGGCACTGTATAGCTTGTCCTTTTCTGGAGAAGTCAAACACGTTTTAAAAGATTAGCACTTGCAGGGAATATGTGACGATATGATAGCTCAATATAATCTATAGTGGATGATCTGGATGGTAGCACACATTATTTACACACAACAATGATTTTTCTTTTTGGTTCTTGGATTTGGTTTTGGGTATGCATCTTCCTGGCTAGAGTCTGTAGTGAGTTAGTATGAACATGGCTCTCGAGCATTTGGTGATTGTGACTGAGCCATGCTGTCTTTTTATAGTCGTGATGGCATAGGTTGTTAAGGACACTAACTGTCACCCACATGCCAATCCTGGGATCTCCAGAGAAAGATGGCAAATCCTCCTGAACAAACAGATGCTGTGGTGCAGATGCATTCATTATTGTTGAACACCATGTACCAGAAGTATGGGCTGAAAGTGCAATGGAAGTGAATTAACACCATGCAAGGCCTCTTATTTTCAGGGTGGTTATGTGAAAGGAGGACCAATCATTCTAGCTTGGTGGCAGTTAGTGGGGGTAATGCTGAAATCTGATTTGTCCATTGGTCATCTGACAGTAATTACTTAAGTAGCCACCTGATAATGAACACAGGCCCACTATTTATGAACTATTATGGAGTCTGTACCTACAGGGCTGGTTAAAATGTCCCTTGATGAACCTCTAATGTTATAAAAAGGGGAAACACATTGGGACATTGTATGTCTTTGTTGATGTCCAATATTACGTCTTTCTAAAGACATTTACACCCAATGTGCAAAGTGCATTTCTGCAGGAGATACCGGTCGGGAACCAAAATCAGTAATCCCTAATTGGGATCATTTATAGGGTCTAACAAGGGAAATGGTATTTGGTTGTCCACCATGGTCAAAGGAATGGTCCTGAAAGACATGTTCTAAAAGTGAGTTATTAACATTAGTACTGGGCATATATCTTAAGCTGAATTAGGTGATACATTATTGAGCTTTTATGTGTTGTTGATTAAAAGTTAAGTTGTATTATGCTGGTTGTTGGTGTAATAATGTTCTAGATTCATTGACATCCATTTATATACATTTATATATTTGAAAGGAAAACCCAAACCATTTATTTCTAATATAAATGCACTTAAAAAGTCATGGAAATGTGTAAAAAGATAACATTTGATCAGCTGTGTTGGTTCATCTAATATAGCAGTGTGCTCATTTACATATTTATTTTACACTTACTTGTGTAGCACCATCATATTCCACAGCTCTTTACAGAGAATATTTCATTTGAAATAGTAAGACTCGGATGATTTAGGTCATCTGAAATTAGGAATGCTGATGAGGAATTCTCTACTTTTGCTCATAGACAAGGGTCCTGAGTAGAAGACCACGTGTATGGCCTCCAAGAGCCCTACCAGGGAACATGGACACAGGTTATCCTAATGGGGATTCTCATTTTTGGTACATTTTTAAGTTCTCTAATGTGATCTCTGCAAATTGATTTCTTTACCAAATTTTAATTTGCCTGATTATTTCTTGGCTTCATTAGTTTGCGGTAAAATGTTATGTTTCCGCATCTATTTAAGATCTGGGTATGGCAGAACTATTGGTTTGGTGGGCATTTTGGACCTGACAGATTCTCCTTCACATACGTCCATCCAATTACAGTAGTATGCTTCCATATGGAGTTTATAACCTCCAGCGATAAAAAGATATTAAAAGTTATATTGTTTTAGCGAAATGAATTTGTAGATTTTTGTATATCCTATTATATCCCTAAAATAGAAGGCATTTAGTAAATATTCCTGTGCTTATTAAATACACACAAGTGACTACGCCATTGCTTCCAGCCATTTGGGCAGAGCAGTAAGAATAAAATATGAGTCTCAAAGTACAGAACATTGCCAAAGAGGCAATTCTAGAACATTACATAAGGAAAACAATACTGCTATCAGATAATGCATCTCCAAAGTGGATTTTTTTTACTTTTCATAACACTAGCTTTAAGCGGAAAAGGTAATTTCGAGTCCATTAAATATTTACCAAAAAAGACATGCATCACATACTTTAGAAAACAAATGTATCATAAAGAAGGTCCGAGGGGTTATAAAGTGAGAGTATACAGTCAGACCTAATATACATAGCAAAAATATGCAGAAAGAATGGCCATAGTTTAGTTAAAAAGGGAAGGCATAACCTTGTTGAAGATGAATTCCCCTTTAGATGGATTCTTAGAATTCATTACACCGCTTCCAGCTTCTACAAAACCATTGGAGTTATTGAGTGCTTGGGGCTGTGCTTCACTATTTTAGATGGGCCCCTTAATTTCAGTAAATGGAAATGTGAGTATGGTATTTTAGTAGAAATTAACATTAAAAGGATAGCTAATTTATTAAAATATGGAGACTGTAATCATTATTGGTTTTCTAAATAAGATGTTATGAACATGGAATTAAATAAGGTTTTATCTTATTACTAGTAAAGACATTTAGCATGACATGACTAGATATTGTACTGGGCTAAACAATACACTACATTTTACCTACGGCAGGGTCTGAGAGGTCACAAATAAAACAGAATTGTGTCTTTGATGTTGTTTGTCTCCTTGTGACCTGTACCTACCTCTTGTATCGTGCATATAATATAGTACAAGATATTTCTTATTATAATATGTTTCTAAGTGTCTCCACTATTTTAAAGTTGCTTCTGTTTGCGCCGTAAGGCTGCATTCACACTACGGAACGCCAGCGTGTATCACAGCCGTACACGCCGGCGTTACAGCAGGGCTGCCGGACACTTCCCATTCATTTCTATGGGAGCCGGCATGCGAGCGCTCTCCATAGAAATGAATGGAAAAAAGCAGTCCATTCATTTCTATGGGGAGCGCTCGCATGCCGGCTCCCATAGAAATGAATGGGAAGTGTCCGGCAGCCCTGCTGTAACGCCGGCGTGTACGGCTGTGATACATGCTGGCGTTCCATAGTGTGAATGCGCCCTAACTGTGGTTTTCTGTTTTGGAAATGTGTCGTAAATTAGACACTTTGAAACCAACGCCCATTCTGGTGCACAAAAGTGTCAAGCTAGTAGTATTTTGCTTTGTTTTAATGTAGATGATGAGTCCCATATAGGGCTCACAATGTACATTTTTCCCTATCAGTGTGACTTTGGAGTATAGGAGGAAATCCACGGAAACACAGGGAGAACATACAAACTGCTTGCAGATGTTGTCTTTGGCAGGATTCAAACCCAGGACTCCAGCGCTAATAACTGAGCCACTGTGCTGCTCCAGAATAGTATTTTCCCACACTTTCCGTGCACCATATATTGTAGAATAAATGTAGAAATGTTGAAAAGTGTCAAGCCAGTAGTATTTCCCTGTCATTTCCAATGCACACTGTTCAGAAGTATGTCGTAAATATCGCGCACCATAAAATTTGGCGTATATGTAGACTGAAAAGTATCGGACTTCTATTGATAAATATTCCCCACTATATCAACTTTGCTTAGACTGTTCCTTTAAATACAAACCCCTATCTACAGTGAGCAGAAAATATGATGATATGTAGACTTACAAAGAAGCAGATGGACTATTTGTATGGCAGCGTGATTATTTTCCCTGACATATTTAGCATTCATTAAGTCAATGGCAGAAAAAATATGTCTGAACTTATTAAACCAATAAGACTGGCACAAGTCCAAACCTGTCCTACTGGATTAATTCCTTTATAACTGTTTTAATTAAAATGGCTTTGTATATAATTAACCTAAAAGTTTTAATTTCTGAAAATTGTTGTACAAATGAGACATTAATATTTTATATTAGACATGCAAACATTTCTGTTAATTTGAAGCCCTGCCTGATGTAATGAAGCAAATAATGCTTTGGGAATTGTCTATTTTGTCAAACTAAAGGGCTTCTTCTCCCTCAAATATTAGGAAGGCTATAGTATTTTGGTTTTTTTTTTTGTTTTTTTCCCCCAGATTTCATAGAGCAAGTAACATTTGATATGTATATGCAAGACAGGAAATAGTTGGGTACATGGTGTAGGGGGTCTCATAGATAAAATCCAGCCCTCTAAGGCCTGGTTCACATCTGCGTTCGGTATACCATTCGGAGAGTGCGCTTGGGGACCACCCAAACCGAACATGTTAAAAAGTAGTGAACAGTGAAAACACACGCACCCCATAGACTATAATGGGGTCCAAATGTGTTCCGCACAGTGTCCGCACAGAACCTGTAGAGAGAAAGGTACTTCATGAACTAGTTTCCTCTCCACATGACTTGTGCAGATACTGTGCAGAAAGCACAAGGACCCCGTCATGGTCTATGTGGTCCATGTGCTTTCATTGCTCACCGCTTTCCATGCGTGTGAGCGGATTGTCCAAGCGGACTCCCTGAACAGAATACCGAACGCAAATGTGAACCAGGCCGTACAATGCTGATTCGTATGATCCAGTTATCCTGGAAAAGAAGTGACTTCACATCTGGTTCCTTGAATAGGAGAGATGTACAAGTAGCATGAGTGGTTTGTCTGGGCTGTTTCTCCGCACAATGTGAACTCCATAGCAGGCTTTTATAACAATTGATAAACTGCCAAAAAAATGTACTTAGATAATTCATTGTAGTATAAATATATTTTAATAGATATTGTGAGAATAAAATCTTTCTCATTATCTCATATATCGGTTAAGTAAAAAAATGATGTTGTAAATGTTGAGGTAAGTGCTTAGGTCAATGTCACTGCTATGCAGTTCTCTTTCCAAGAAGCCGCTGAGATAACAGGAGATGCAGATGTGTTCTTGTTGATAAAGGGTAGCTCATTACCAGCAGAAATGCAGTCAAGGACACGGCTTAGAGGAAAAATCTTTACCGCTACAACAGAAACATGATTAGATCAGAGAAACTGTACTACTTTATATCAGAAATGCTTCTCTATGATGATGTTGGTTTTGTGGGCAAGCTGAGCCACATATTGGATTTTGAGTGGTTTTCATGTCAAGATAAATTGAGCTGCAGATAAATCCAGAATTGATAGGGTGAACCACATGAATCTCTATATTAGGAGAAAAGTTTTTATAATAAAAAAAAAATCCATTTTTTTCTTTCTTCCAGGAAAATCAACAGAAACGATCTTTTATAAATTGAGTAACTAATAAATGAAAACAGAAACGTATGCTATTCAAGGCCCTATGCAAATGTACTAGTACAGTATGATGACTATTACATAGCCAGACAATAGAAGATGAAGACAGAAAAGCTATATTGTGCCATCTCTGAATGCAAAAACTGTGGTCTATAATTTTTTTGTCAGCAGCAATAAATTGCAGTGGCATATTGTAACATCTCTGCCTGTTCAGACCTCTGAACCACAGTGCACGAGCACTGTGGCGCAGAAGGTGTGTTCAGTTATTATTCCTTGCTTTAGGTTCTTCTTGTATTGTCTGAACATTGTCCTATTCCTTCACCACTGTATTTGATTTTCACCACCCAGCTCCTTCACCTTCATTTCTTTCTGCTCCTCTAATAGTTAATCTTATCCTTGCCTGTGTGATTGACAGTCTATCTGCCAATCAAGTCTGTGGCAGGGTCTGAACTTCCCATATATAGCTCATCAGCCCACACAGGTTTGCTGGCTATTGTGACTTTGTCCTTGCTAAGCAGTTTTCTTGCTATTGTATTGTACTTACTGACTTTTGACCTTTGGCTTTTTTTGTGACTACTCTTTTAGATTGTGATTTGGTACTGCTTTGTCTCTCTGGCTTTGTCCCTTGGCTTGCTGACTCCTCTTCTGTGTTGTCTTGTCTTGTGTGCACTTAGTGTTTATACTTATTCAGAGAAGCGACATATACTGGAATTACTAACCATATAAGATTTGGTCTGACGTGGTATATAATCCCCAAATAAATGTATGAATGAGTAAAATATATATTTTATATTTCTCATATATCCTCTTATTGGTACTGAGCACCGCATGTTTGGGATCAGTATAGAGCTAGACAAGCTAGTTTTATAACTTTAGATTAAAAACCTCTCTTGATTTCCATCACACAGGGACCAAATTCTAATTATCCTTAAATCCTGACAAATGCAATATTAATTTAGAAGACTCTTTTGTCATTCTATGTCACTAATAGATGCCGGGTAGCATTATTGCTATGTGTTAGCACCACACAAGAAATGTCACTGATAGTTATTTATGCCCTGGACGTAGCTGGACAAAAGCACTGAGCAAATATTTGTGGGCTTTCATATACTGAATGTTTTCAATCTTTTCAGCATATTATATAGGCTAGGATTGGGATGTTGTTAGTTAACATTACTGCATTCAAAGCACTGCTGAAGAAATGACAGGTCAGTGCATATGTGATGTATTTAAAGTGTTAAACCCTATCATTTCATCCTGAGGATCCCTAATGTTTTTTGCCTTAAAAGTTATCATGCTTCATCTTCCAGACTGTATGTTACAAATACTAACTACTATTTGCAGGCTGCCGTAACAAGCAGGTACTTCACTCTAATCATTGTTGTTAGCACTTCTCATCCTTTTTGTCAGAGTAGATTCTGTAGATAGAAGACTGCTGAGCAGTGAAGACTGGAATTTATGCATACATTCTGTGAGTTTTTTTGATGCAATAATAGCTTTAAAATGCAAGTCGTTTGTCAATAGTGTTTAAAAGATGCTTTATATTTATGCTGTACGATATATCACACTTGGAGAGATTAAACCTTGGATTTGTTTCTTGACTGTTGGACATAGTTTGAATATATACATACAATTATATATGAATTGAATATATATATACAATACAATTTAGATACGCATATATATGGAAACGACTCTAGTCCCTATGCAAACAATCATCAGGTTATTCCTTTTTATTGACTAGTAAAAGTATTGCAGGGTAGTCTTGGCATAAACTAAAAGATGTGAATAGCTTAGCCCTATCTGCCTCTCTCCCAGTAGGAAGTCTCAGCATGATCTTAAGATGCTGTCAACAGCTATACTGTTTCTGAACCCTAGGAAACCTAGTGACAATATATAATCAACAAACACTTCTGGAAAAACATTCAAGCAATCTCTGCTAAAATTCAAGTAATAGTCCTATTATGTATAGCTAAATCCTGCCCATAATTGTAATCATTTTTGAATTTACACATATTTCGTAAAAAAGTGTATATATCGATATTAATGGAAATACTATTAGAATAACACTTCCTGCAGTTTCTACTGAGGATCCTTTTTGTGATACACAGTCTCTGTCTCACCTCTGTGCTTACTGGTAAGCAAGATCTTCCTATTTTGGTAGATGGGCTGCTTCTGAAGCTGTAGTGTCTACTTTGTTTATCCCAGCTTTGCTTGTCTTTCTTTATTCTGAATACAAACTACAGGTGACCTACAGGCTACATTGGCGCACATTGGATTGCAAATGAGTTCTCTCACAGCACTGGGGGCATCGCCATTGCTATGAGAGAACTCTCCAGCGCCACCTCCATCTTCTTCTGGAACATCATCTTTATGCACACACCGGACACAAGTGTGAATGCCCCTTGAGGTGCTATTTATCCTACAGTAAGATATTATAGTGCTTACTTCAGGGGGCACAGGTAGGGTCTGTGATCCAGGAAGTCAGTAGGCACTAAACCAAACCAGTGAGGTGGCTATGCCCACTGTAATTTGGACTGCCTCAGGTCAGGTCAAGTTGCTATAATGACCTGACTGATGAAGTGACGCAGGAGGGGCGTAGGTGGAGGGGCACAATTGACTATATCGGGCCAGGCCATGGAGACTGCGCGCTTCACTTTACTAATTGGAGGGCACTGCTCCTGATGTCTGTGTGATCTGCTCTGTCTCCGGTGTCCACCTTTGTCCTCCTGTGATATCGCATGTATGCGATGTAAGGAGGATACCGGAGGCATACATGCGATGTGACAGGAGGACACAGGCAGGCACCAGAGACAGAGTAGATCGCGCAGACATTAGGAGCGGTTTCTCCGGTATCCTCCTTACATCGCTTACATGCGATGTGACAGGAGGACACAGGCGGACACTGGAGGCAGAGCAGATCGCGCAGACATCAGGAGCGGTGCCCTCCAATAGGTATAGTGAAGCGCGCTCCATGGCCTGGCCTGAGCTCCCCAGGAGCTTCATTATAAATGCACGCCTGCCGGCGGGCCGGACAGTTGTGCTTGGCAGACCGCATGTGGCCCGCAGGCCATAGTTTGATGACCCCTGGTACAGTGTATCAGTACAGCAGATAATAAATGTTGCGGGTAGCTGTGTTATGCCTCTAGTGTAACCACTGAAGGATTGATATACCATCACATTGTCAATGAATTCAAATGAAATTTTCAAATTTGTGTACATCACAATCGTTCTAGAAATATGTACAAACCACCCATTAGAATACCAAGGAATTGGTTCTAGAGGACCTTTCACCACCTCCAACTACTCCAGTTCTTAACATCTGTTAGTAGGTGCTTCTCCACAGATTCAAGTGCAGTTGGATTGGTGTCTGATATGTTGCTTTGCTCTGAATTGTCAGGTGGGCAGTGCCAGGCAGGAGCAGGCAAGGGGGCATGATTCAGCGTTAAAATTAAAGGTTGTCATATTTGCCTGCGCCTGCTGGACACTGTCCCTATCTGAAAGTAGAGAGCCTAAATAGCATATGAGGAACTGAAACTAACAGCACTTATTGATTGGGAACAGTGAGTGCTAGAGAAAAAAATTCCAACTGTGCCAAAATCAGTGGGGTCCACCTGATAAAAGATGCAGAGAGCAGGACTTGGTGGAGGTTGTGAAAGGTGTTCTTTACCTTATTGTAATGTATGATACATCTGTGGGCCTGAAGCTTGGGAGAGGAACCAAAAGTGATACTCTTTGTGGTACCTATGCTGTCACTGGTAAGACAGTGTATGGCTCAGGCTGAAAGAAAAATAAAAGTTACTACCCCTAAAAAACCCTGCACTTAACATAATAGTATCATTTTATTCTTGGATTGCTCCTTCAATGAATATTATGCACTCATGGACTGTCTGTAAATATACTCCACAACTTTGAACAGTTGCAAAACCAAAAAGGACAAACTTTAACATTAGGCAAAATAAGGACTTAGCAAATCATCAAATTTCCAAGTACTAGCTCCAATCTATAACATGTGTAAGAGACTTAAATGCCAGATTGAAAGCAAAGTTATCAAACCTCGAAGATGGTAACAACTAGTGTGGAATCCCCCCCCCCCCCCAATTTCATTGACTTGATATATCCATCCCCTTACATACAAATACATGGCTGTACATAATTCTAAGCTAAATATATACATACAGTATACTGCTGTCACACATGAGACACTGCAATCTTCAACCAATACTCTTTCACTAGTTATGACATATCTAACTTCCATGTTATTACTCTGAGAAATGATGTGTCACATTATGTGATAAATGTAATGTAATAAATTGTATTCAAATTTGAACTTTCTAGTAAATAATTTATCAGCTAAAAGGGAGCATTTCACCATATTTGTCAGGAAAAACTGTGATATTTCAGTAGAATAAATAGAAAAAAGTATGGTGGTTGAAAAATGGACAGCCTTAAAGAGGTGTGGACAAAATGTGCAGAAAACTGGTTTATTTACAAAAACAGGAAAATAAATAAACCTTGGTTCAGACACAAAATGAGCAAAACATAATACAGCCTTAGGTAGGGTTCACACTACTGTTGGTGTCCACTCAGAAGGTGTCTATTAAAAAAAAAAAAAAAAAAAAAAACAAAGGACACAAACAAGCAGTAACTGATGACTATCAGTTACTGTCCGTTATAAGTCTGTTGCCCATAGACCTCAATGTTAAAAAAAACCCAAAACAGACACTTACTGTCCGTTTTTTCAAATGGACAGAAAAGTCCTACATGTAGGATTTTTTTTTGTTAGCTTGACAAATCGGACATGGTTGTAAACGGACACTAAAGGACACAAATGGACACTAAAGAACACAAGATAAAATCCCATTGAAATGAATAGAAATTGCAAACGGACCAGCTAGTGTCCGTTGCTAAAATCTTGTATGTACAATAGCTATGGAAACTGCTGAGCGGACACCAACGGTAGTATGAACGCCCACTTGACTTCAGGCAAAAACAAAATAAATACCTGCTCATCTGTGTGGCTAACTAAACAGAATTGATAACCTAACTATACATATGGCTTACTTCCAGCCACATGAACACAACAATATAGTGTCACTGGACACAGGGTTACAGGACAGAACCACACACCTCCTTTCACCTCATGGAACTGCATTGGAATGAGCCAAGAATCTACACCTGGGCTGCGGCCTACTCCAGATCCGTCCTGGACCACACATACGTCAGAAACCTGGGGCTGATATATCTGGACTCCAGCACTCTGCCTGTCACCTTCTCACTATATATATATATATATATATATATATATATATATATATATATAGTGTTAGGTCATTAATATAATTAAAACGTACTTTTGTAGTGTAACGTAGTTAACTCAGTAATAACATAATCAGTTGTGTGAATGTACAAAGGCCTGAAGTTAGGCTCCAGTCATAATAAACATTTGTCGTGTGCATTTACATCTACTCAGCTATACTGTATTTAAAAGTCATATGTACAGTAAGGGCTTGTTCACACGGAGTAAACAAGGCACGCAATGTGCCGCGATTTTGACGGTGCATGTTTGCGGTCGCGTTTGCGCCGCGTAAACGCGCGTTAACCGTCAAAATCGCGGCGCACACATCCCGTACATGCGGCACATTGCGTGCCGCGTTTACTCCGTGTGAACAAGCCCTAACTGTACCGCAATAAAGCTGCATAGGTACTCATGATATTCATTTCAACTCGTATATTATAGTTTGGTGTTGTTTCGTTTGTTTTTTTAATGAAATGGTCTAAGGACATATTCAAATGGCTGAAAGAAGAGGAATTTGAAGAAAAGACAAATTTCTGCCTCAAAATCCTCTTTGATTTCTGCCCATCAAGCCTTCTACCGTGACTTTCATTCGCAGATAAGGCTCAGATAAATGGGCCTAGTCAGAGAACTGGCTTGTACCGTGGACTCTTCTGATGAATGAGCTTCAGAATCTGCAGCACGGTTGAGTAGAGTGCTATTTTTTCAATGTTCAGCTTCAATCCCTGACTCCCTTGGAAAACAATGTTAGACAGGTACAGAATGGAATTTGGCGCAGACCTTGAGGCGTACGCTACCTCAAAAGCAACACCATATTCCACTTTGTGAACATACTCTAACTGGTTATAGCTTGGTATAATGTATAGAAACAGAATCCAGATGTGAGGGGACTATCCTTAGGTGGATCAAAGAATACTGTATGCTTGGATACTTTCCATATGTGCACATATGCTTGTGATATGCTCCACATATATTATGTCAATAGGGTTGAATTCTTTTGTGACATAGTTTTAGTGGCTTTGTAGTAGCCTAACTTTATAAAATAATACATAGTGTCTGTTAGCATGAAATAAGTAATAAGGCTAAATACAGTTCTTTTTAGTGCTGTTTATATACTTTCTAAATATGCCTCTCTTGTGCATCAATTCACATCCATTTTACAAAAAATCACTACTTCTTTCTTATAAAAATTAGGTGAAAGGTGCTTTGGAGGCATAGCTTATCTTCCCTGGACCTCGCTCTCACTGAGTATTAGCTTCGCTCACAGCTGACCATGTCTACCCCTGTGGATTAATTGACAGTTCTCTGCCACCAGTCTCATTGCTCCTGACAAGCGCAGTACAGACATCATCAGGCTGTATTGATGCATAACAAAGGCATATATGGAAAGGGTACAGGTACTGTGTTTAGATTTATTATGGATTTCATGCTGACAGACTCCCTTTATGAGGTATAGAGATATAGACAATGTCGGAAGTTATCATTGGTTTTACAATACCATTCATTTCAAAGAGAGTCAGTAGCAGAAAAATCAGCTAGAGGAAAAAGAAGCGTCATAACTTATCTTCAGGAGATACCACCTTAGCAAAACCCATTGAAATGAATGGGAGGCAGAAGAAAACGGATTATGCCTCAAAAATCCGACTGTAAAACGCTCGGTGTGAAATTACCCTTAGGGGGGATTCACATGGAGGAAGTTGGCGCTCATTCTGGCACGATAACTCGCGGCAGAATCAGCGCTAAAAAAAAGACTTCCATTGACTTCAGTGGGTTCCATTTTCTGCGCGGAATCCATTGAAATCAATAGGATAAAAAAGCCTCCCATTGATTTCAGCAATGTATAATGGAATTAAATGTTATGCAATTTTCTAGTATACTTTGCCTTTCAGTTCAGCAGGTCTGTCAAGATTTTGGTATGTTGTCAAGGTATTGTTCACACTTAGAGGCTTTAAAAAAAAAAAAAAAATCTCTCTGACTAGAGTGGAGTAGTTATACTGATATAATATAACAGTATACTTAGAATTATATTCATCCACACAAAGTGGCACTAATTTATTGCATTTATTTTCTGTCACTAGAACAGTACAAGACATATCAAATTTGGACTATTATATTCTGATAACATTCAGCTTAAATGGTCACTAACTTTTTTAGACTGCAAAGTCTCATTTAACACAGATTGTGATTCTGGACCAAAATTTTATTCACTTTATTTAAAAATGTTGATGTTTTTGGCCTGAAAAACCTCTCTAAAATTCCTGTTATTAATTGTCTCTCTTTTAGTTAATTTGCTGTCCACTGCTTGTTACTAGGGAAGTCTTGTCCATAGATACATTGGGCTTAAGTGGATATTCCCATCTCAAGGAACCTACTGGTAGCTTATCTAAATTGAAGAGTTTTCCTAAATACATTGCTTTAGCAATGCTTCTTCATTTGTCTGCTGTGTTAGATTTCTCCTCCCATTGTTTACACATCACTTCCTTGGTGCCCAGCTTATATCTGATAAGAAAGGACAAAGGCACTGCACTCTGGAGGCTAAGTTCTCTCTCTGTTATGCACAGTTCTGCCTGTAAGACTATCAGTTCAGTTGGATCCCAACTGGGATCAGGATATATATATCATATGCAGATATTGTCCTTGGTAGGATTCGAACCCAGGACACTAGCGCTGCAAGGCTGCAGTGCTAACCACTAAGCCACCACGTTGCCCTATATGATGTTTGTTATGCAGCTGCATATAAATATCCTAATCCTGACTGTGTCATCTGAAAGAATCGGGAAACGGAGAATATCCTATTTCTTATGACATTGAAAACATGTTTTTAAGTTTTATAACGCCTGAGATATAATGGTTTGAAGTGATCATCCCCTACCCTCATATATTCTACAACTTACACAGCCCTGTATTCCAAACCTGTTCTCCATACACAGATACTTAGTGAGAGGCAGTAACCGCTCTCAATACAGAAGCCAGGGAAAGAATACAGAGATGCAGGATTTCACTGAAAGGAGATAAAATGTGTTAATAAAGTATATTACAACATTTATTGATGACACAAATACTGCCCGAAAAACAAAAGTTGTCTGAATGCTTAGTTCCATTTTAAGAGTCCATAGTATGCTGTATAGTGCTGTATAGATGTATGTAAATGTAAACATGGATACATCCCCACCAACACTGAATTTTGTGCAGTCAACACACGAATATTGCGGCTGAGTCAGATGAGTATAATTCACGGGGGGCAATAAAAGAGAAGCTAGTACAAATTGCTTTCTTATTCTCAGTCCTGTATTATATTGTTCTATGATGCAGCACAAGTAGAAATTTCCTTTTCCAATGATGGATAAGATCACTTTAACTGGAAGCAGTTTATGTTCTATTGGTGAAAATCAGCAATGTGTTGTGGTGGTATTAGCATTCCTATTCTAACAATCCATTACTTGACTAGAATGGAATGTACAGATAACTTTGATTATTTGAGCAGATGGAAATCATTTTAATGTATTTTCTAAAGAGTGACTTGTTCTCTCCCTCATCTGTTTGCACATGCCTCTTATATTTATTTCTGTATACATACAATATCTGGTTTTGTCATTAGATTTTGTCAGAGTGCACAATTCCAAGGTACAATCGCAGCACATAAGGTGAAGGACATGTGCAGGCTGATCAAGATTTATATATCAGCATATGGGCTTGGGATAGAAAGTCACACTGAAAACTGATAAAGCAGATTACTGTCAGCGCTGTGATCTTATGAATAACAATATAGTCACAAATATAGCAGTCAGACATATTGATTTGTACTGTATAAAGTTGTAGGAAATGCTCCCAAATTGGGAATCAGGTGGAAAGATTAAAGAAACTGTATTTTAATATGTGATAGCAATGAAGAAACATAAATGTGTTGTAAGCTTTTATCCTAATGAAATATGCTTGTATGGGTATTTCTATATTTATATTAGACGTAGTACATACTGAAATATTGAACCCCTGTAAGTAGGTAGTAACTTAAATGGAGTCTACTACCACCCTAACATATTCAACTGTCACCATCATGTTACAGAGCATAGGTATTTGGTGGATTGGGGTGGGTCTTTAGTTCCTAAAATACTGCTTTCAATGCCTATGTTACCCCATTTAGTGGGAGCTGATCCTTCCACTGCTATGACTTCACCCATTCTACATAAGCAGCCTAACTGCCTAATTTGCATAACTCTTCAAAGTTATTTTCCTCTAAATCTACAAAGATGACATACATAACAAATGCATGGTGTTTATCACTGTATTGTGCTAACATGGTAGCAGAAGGACCAGGAAGAATAAAGACATGCAGGATTTCACAGAAAGGAGCCACAATTTGTTAATAAAGTATAAGATACAAATTGTTAATGATACAAATACTGCCAGAAAATCAAGAGTTGCCCTAAAGTTTAGTTATGGTTTAATGAGGAACTTTCATGTCCTCGGGCACATGCGCTGTAATACACCGCAAGAAAGCCGACAGTGCATTGAATTCACTACTATAAGCTTTCCCATTCTGTGCCCCTGATGAAGAAATATCAGTGCCGGTACCATAGCTCTTCACTGCCAGAAGGGCGTTTCTGACAATCTGTCAGGAATGCGCTTCCTCACAGCAGTGCCTGTGGATGTGCACTGTGAGGAGATGGAGGAGGCGTTCCTCCTTGCTCTCACAGTACAGCGCTATAGATGCTGCTGTGAGAAAGGGCATTCCTGACAGACTGTCAGAAACGCCCTTCTAGCAGTGAAGAGCTATGGTACCGGCACCAATAGCTCTTCACCTGGGGCACAGATTGTGAAAGTTGACTGTGCGCCGAATTCAGTGCACTGTTGGCTTTCTAGCAGTATATAAAACCACATGTGCCCCAAGTGGTGAAAGGTCCTCTTTAAAAAGGAACTTTTACCACTTGCAAGTCCAACTCTTTGCATCATTGAATAGGTGCTGCCCCCCTGTTTTTGGCATAGTTGGAATTGTTTTCTCTAAACCCACCCTTCCCCAGCAATAACTCCTGTTGTGTTGGTGCCTCATATGGCATTTAGACTCTACTGTCAGATGGGTGGTGTCAGGAAGGGGTGTGATTCTGAGCTCTGACACTGTCATTGTTGGATCTGGTTGGAGCTCTGAATCACACCCCTTGCCTAACAGTACAGAGCCTTATTGCCATAATACGCCTTCTCTGTGCCCATGTGAACAAGCCCTAAGTGATACTTAGCTTGTATGTTACAGCCTTGCTTGCTTTTGCTCCAATTTTGTTTGATCTTGGACAACCCCTTTAAAAGCAGTACAAAAAACCACACTATCTGGAATGTTACTTGACTTATAATAGCGTTAAATGTTGAAAGCAGACACTCCCTCAAAGTAAATCTATTTAAAGAGCATGGGTATGATGGAATTAATACATGGCGTTGTTATTCTTCAGACATGACAGTGGAAATATGAATGTATTTATATTTATACTTGCTTTTAGTGTAACGGTGTATTAGCCTGTCATTCAACAATTGTAATTGCTGATAAAACAGGATATTTAGACAAGACTCTGTAATTACAATCTAGATGGAGGATTATAAAGTGTTTACAGACTAACAGTACTATTTCATTGGACATCTAATGAATAACAGCGTCTGCTGCCGAAGTTGCCAATGTTCTGCTAACAAAGCATGTTTACAGAGTCTGTGCATAAGCAGCTTTTTCGCTGGTACATTAGAGCAGGAGCCTGGCAGGCTGTCTCATCATGTATCTTGTCCTGTAGAGTTGCTTGATTGGATTTCTGCTGCTTCTCCTAGCACGGCCATCAAGGCTAGGCTTTTAGAGCAGATCTCCAATGAAAACCAGGCCTGTCGCCTCTGCATTATACAGTCCAAGGCTGCTGGCAGAACAGAGCAAATGTAATTCCTGACCTTTAGCTCAACCCCAAGCATAAATCTCTCTTAATGCTCTGCATTGTCTGCAAATAAGTCATAAAAAAGGTTGTACATTTACAAGGAGACTATTTGTAACCTCTTACTCAGATTTCCATATTAAAGCGGCAATATTAAAATACTACAAACAGTTTATCATTAGCCGGACGGCTACCAGACAATGCGCCATAGAGAGACGTCTTGCGCAGAGTGTCTCAAGTGCTTTTATCTTTCGTTTTTTACACTGTTCATTTCAATGCATATAAATCTATCTAAAGTTAATGCTCATATAAATAAAGCTGAGTTGTTAGCTATATCACAGAATAAAGACAGACTGCAAAAAAGCACCAGAGTCTTTGGCTATTATTTATGAAGGGATTAATGCCTGGAAACCGGCTTTAATAAATTTTTTGCTGGAAATTATTTGATTAATGCAAGACATGCTTTTATTTTTTATGTTCTCCATCAGGTATTGGCCCAAGGTGAATTTGTGTATTTTACAAAAAAGCTGCTTGCAAAATTAATGGTAAACTGTGTTCTCAAAAACTAAATAAAATAAAATTAGGCTATGTGTCTATGAATAGGAAACTGCTCAGTGCAACTAGTCATTTGCTTCCAGAAAGAGGCATAATCTGAAGCTTCTGGGTTCCAGTGCCTAAATTGTAATGGGGCCCCTACATACTCTAAGGCAGAGGCTTAATGGCCCTGGTGTAAAAGTCCATAGCATTTTTTTTTTGCCCTCCCCCCAACAATTTTCATTCCTTTTGTACAATACAACCTCCGTCCTTGATTATACTCTGACCTTTGGCATAAAAAGGTTAATTTTCTCTTCTTCTTCTTTTTTTTTTTTTAACCAGAGGACAGGGATAATAAATTTAAAATGCACAAACTGCCTGTGATCAGACATATTCAGAAGCGTGATCAAAGAAGTTTAATCAGTGTTTGTGTGGTGAGTGTGACTTATGGACCCCCAGGCTTATGGACCCAGTAGTAGATGGGACCACTGTTAACTATTTAAGCTATGCCAGTGTTTATGGACCCCCTAGGGCTTTTGGGCCAGGGTGCGATTGCACACTCTGCATCCACTCAAGTTCTTCTCTACACTTCTCTAACCCATTTAGAATAGTGGTATATTTTATGTATCAGGTGGACCTTTTGGTTCCCCAGGGTCCAGGAAACATCTGATTCATGGTGGTGCTAGATGTCAAACTCGCACTAATCTCATTAATCTAATTAAATCTCAGTACTTATTAAAAGTTATGTTTTAGGCCAACTTTGCTGAAACACATACAGTATGCTGGTGCCTTAGTGTCAGTGGGTTAGTAATGGCTACATGCACACAACCATGGTAGAACAGCACATGGATGATATCTGTGTGTCGCCCATGCTTTCACTGACCCATTATTTTTCTTCAGTAAGCCCGAGCCACAAAACGGACAGGTATAAGACCTTTCCTGACTTTGCCCCATGATAATTTATGGGTATGTGTATGGGATCATCACCCTTAGTTATGGGATGATTCTTCGGACTTGAACAGCAATGTAATAGCAGTGGGTGGGATTTCAAATACAAACTTTCAAAGCTCTTGTCACTTAGGTTAAACATAAAGTCTTACTTAAGGGATTAATTCAGAGGCATGCGACTCCTAATATCACACCAAGGCCATCGGAAAAAAAAAAACATTTTTTTGAAAGTCCAGTTTACTGGAACAAAGCTCAGAGCTATTAGGTATTACAGTATTTTTTGCATATATATTTATATACAATACTAGAAAAAGTCCCCGATTCTGACTCATTATAAAGTGTCGGTCTATCCTATGCTCTAAGCCAAATCCAATACATCTTTGAAATGTGAAATGATAATGTCATGGCGAGAGCGATTTTAAGCCTCTTCTGGACTTGGCTTTAGTTTTAGAAATTTCTAAAGTTAGATTTGCTGGAGGATGCATTGGCGTAATGTGCACCAAATTGGTCAAATGTTACACTACGGTAAATAAATCAGGTGCATCTATCTATCTGTCATGTCTGTCCTGAAATTGCCCTCCACTTTTTTCACCACCCCCTGACTACAGAGAATCTGTGCCAATTTTTTGTAACTTTTTGAAAAGTCACAATTGATAAATTTGGTGTACAAACAACTAGACAGGCTAACCAACAGAAAATAACTAACCAATAGGAGATCCAGCAATAAAAACACTTTACACCTCCTGTATACATATACATATGTATATATATATATGTATATATATATATATATATATATATATATATATATATATAGCATTTATCATAGTAGCACATGCTTAATGTAGTCAAAAGTAAGCTTTGTTATACAGGGGTCATGGCTTCTGCTCTATATACCACCATGACAGGTATAATGGATCTGTATTCTAATGGATGACGATAAATCCTGACTGATTCAATTGTGTCTGTCATATTTCAGGTGTTTCTGACAATTGTGCAGCAGACTATGCTCTTCTTACTGTCAGTAATACTGTCACCTGGACAGATTAGAACCCTGGGCATGTGTGAGATTTGCAGTATGGTTTTCATATTATAGAAGTTTGTGGATTTTTCCTTTGTGACACTTTAGAATACCAGTAGGATATGCGCAGATGGATACAATCATGTACCTGATAAAGGCCTTGCCAGGCAGGAACCTCTGGCATGAAAATACAGTCTACTGTGCAGGCAGTATGTTATAGAGCTGGCGGAGGAGAGCAAATTCATATATGGTTTTGTGGGAAAAGATTCAATATAGTTTAATAGGATAGGTCATCACCTTCAATAAATGTGGCCTAGAATATTCTTCGTGGAAAACCTTTCCTGTTTTTCTTGTCACTTTTTAAATTTAGCAACTAAAGAGAACTCAAAATATAGCACATTTGTGAACAATAGGGGGAATTCTAGAACTCCAGAATTCTGGCATAAAAATTTGCGATTAGGGTTTTTTGAGTTTAATTGTGGTAATATTTGGTGAGGTTTTGCATTTCATACCATTCCATTTTTGACTGGCCTTTCTAATTGTCTATATATGAGATTTATAAAAATACAGCTTTGTAGAGCCACAATATCACCCCAGTAAAGGGTAATATCCTAGGACAGATGTTTTAAACTTATAATAAATCAAATAAAATGTAGCAAATGTACCAAATAAATCAAACATTGTGTGACAATGGAGGCAATACAGGCACCTGCATAATTGAGTAAAATTTACTAGAGATGAGCGAATAGTATTTGATCGAGTAGGTATTCGATAGAATACGACGGTATTCGAAATACTCGTACTCGTTCGAATACTACTCGCTATTCGCAGTAAAGATTAGATTCAGAACCAGCGTTGATTGGCCGAATGCTACACAGTGTATAGCATTCGGCAAATCAACACTGGTTCTGTAACAGGCTCGTCTTTGCTAGTCGGGAGAGCTGGCAGCTTGCAGTTATGCGGGAGTTGACTTTTTCTCATAGGAATGCATTGACCAGCGTTGATTGGCCGAATGCTATACAGTGTACAGCATTCGACCAATCAGCGCTGCTTCTACCAGAGGCTCATCTGTTAGGAGGCGGAGTCTAAGATCGGACCACAATGGAGGTGCTCCAGAAACTGACCTCCAGCACAAATACAGTGTAAAAGCCAGGGGGCTACAAGAAAAATAGATACAACCAGGCATATAGTTAGCTGAAATATAAAAAAAATTATGTAAAATTAATACTCCAACATGTCATTCTAGCCAATATATAGAGTGACAGATGTTATACAACAAGAACTAAGATCATAACAAAGTAAAAACTAGCTATGCCTTACCAAGTCCTGGTGACTTAAATGGATCTTATTATTAGAATGCCTTCTTTTCTAACTAACACTTAGGAATAGCCTTAAGAAAGGCTATTCATCTCCTACCTTTAGATGTCTTCTCCACACCGCCGTTCGGTAGATATTACGTTTTCTGTCTTTATGCAAATGAGTTCTTTTGCAGCACTGGGGGCGGGCCCCAGCACTCAAACAGCACTGGGGGCATTCTCAATGCTGCGAGAGAAATCTCCACTGCCGCCTCCATCTTCTTCAGGAACTGGCCTCTACGTGTTGTCTTCCAGCCTGGCTTTCAATGTTCTAGCATGCGTAATCAGCTCTGCCTGTGGGCCTCGGGCAGAGCCGACTGCACCTGCACGCGGCCATTTTTTTTTGTCCGCTTACTACTAGAGTTCGCGTAAGCAGCCACAAAAAATGTTCCAAAAACTGTCCACAGATTCAATGTAGCCATTAGGGGCTGTAAAGAGGATGTATTCAACAGCACATCCCAAATAGCTGCAAAAATCTCTTTCTCTTAAAGAGGACCTTTCACCATTTTGCCCACAGGCAGTTCTATATACTGCCGGAAAGCTGACAGTGCGCTGAGTTCAGCGCATTGTCGGCTTTCCCAATCTGTGCCCGGTGTGAAGAGCTTATGGTCCGGTACCGTAGCTCTTCTATGGTCAGAAGGGCGTTTCTGACAGTTAGCCAGAGACGTCCTTCTTCACAGCACAGCCAATCGCACTGTACTGTGAGAGCCGGGAGGAACTCCCCCCTCCCTCCCTGATAATGCTCGTCTATGGACGACTACTGCGAGCAGATGGAGGGGGCGTTCCTCCCGGCTCTCACAGCACAGTGGGATAGACGCCGCGAGGCAGAAGGACGTTCCTGGCTAACTGTCAGAAACACCCTGAACTCAGTGCACTGTCAGCTTTCCGGCAGTATATAGAACTGCCTGTGGGCAAAATGGTGAAAGGTCCTCTTTAAATACTCCAAAGTCAACTCATAAATTCATGTACAGTAGAACAGCGGCCAAGGACCCCTTTCTTTCCTCCTCCTATTTGCTCAGAAAGACTGTGCAGCAGGACAAGCAGCACTCCGGAGAGCCGACACCTTCCTGTAGTTCTCCACAGCAAGTCCAGCATCAGTAGGGTCAGATCAGAATCTCTGGATTACATGTGCGGTGTCCTGCTCTCCGCACCTAGCTGATCAGTATATGGGTAAATAATAGAAACAAACTTTACTGCAGACAGATTGTCTGGCTTGGCTCAAGAATGTTGTCACAATTTTGAAATACTATATACCACTCGGTGGGAATTAGAGTAAGAAAGGTCAGAGTACACAAAATCAACTTCTTTAGTAGTGAGGCATTCAAAGCCCAGGTAGACTGAAAGGTCTTTTCCTATACATAAATAGAGAGAGCCGTGCAAGACATCTTGGGAGCTGCTGGTAGTTTTAAAACATGTCAGGGATCAGGGAGACGAATCCTATGTGTTCCCTGACATGCTGCAATTTTTCAGAGTACAACATAGCTTAACGTAACGAGGTTGCCTGTTCGGATTTCTTGTTGCCCATGGTATGAATGACGGGTTCCCTATCCCTGTATGTCTAGGCAGGAATATGGAGTTATGTATACTTATATTGTATATCATACATACAATAGGGATATGGAGTTATGTATACATATACTGTATATCATACATACAATGTTTGACTTGAAAATAACAAGATGTTAAAAAGTAGCTATTTACTGTAATGCTTTCTAAATACATAGTAGGCAAGAGAAATAGCAGTCCCTGAAGCGAATACTTTCTCATACAGTATATACTCAAACAGTTGAGGCAAAAACTGTATGAAGCAACATGCGTACTTTTCATAGTGAAACAATTATATCTGGTCATTTTCTTACTATGTGCTTAGGGGGGATTTTGGATTTTATTCCTTGTTAAATTCAATTACATTCTGTACGTTGACAAAAGCCTGAAGGGAGATGGAAGTTCATGTGCACTAACAGTTCAACAAATTAGTAACTTTCACAAAGGATCTCTTTAGTTCCAATACAGTGAACAGGTAGCGCAGTTCATTTAGCAGCTGGATAATACCGCCGGCTTTATGGATATGTATTACTACAGATAGGATAAAGGAATGGATTCATATGAACATTTTCTTTTGAACTCATCTGTAGTACCGCTTTGCTATAGACATCTAGACTACAGTATTCTGTATTTTGGTGAATGACATATTTACATAACGTTTTGGTTGACTATTACGATTGACAGAAAATGTGAAAGCAATGGACTCCTTCAAAAAATCAGGGCTGTGGAGTTGGAGTCAGGACCAATTTTGGGTGGAGTCGGAATTGGAAAAAAGATCAAAATAAAATGGATACATTTATTAATATAGTATAATAGTATAGTATAATATATTATATATGTGACTTGTTGCGTATCTACTTTCATAGTAAATCAATCACTGGCTGTATAATGAATTAGAGTTCCTAGATGTCATCTGTTTTAAGTTGGAGTCAAGCTGTAGAGGAGTCTGAGTCGGTGGTCTAGCCTAGTGACACCATAGCCCTACATTAAACATTACTTTAAGTCCACTTTATCAGTTCAACACAATAAATCGCAAAAAGGAACTCTGTGCGTAAACGGAAAGGTATGTGCTGTCAAACAATCACATGTACTAAATTAATAAATGGTGTCTTGTTATTTACGATCACAACACTTTTTTAATAATAATCATAATAGTATTGGTCTAGTGTAAAACAGAGGCAGGGAGGAGGCGATGCAACTGAAGCATCAGAATCAGTGTTTTTGTGAAGCAGAAGATATGCTAAATCTGAAAGTTACACAACTGGTTTACACTAGGTTCACACTTGCGCCTGAGTTTCCATTCATCAAGCCCGCTTGGGGATCTGAAGAACAGAAACCTAACTCACTTGGGGGCAACACAGTGGCTCAGTGGTTAGCACTGCAGCCTTGCACTGATGGAGTCTGGGGTTCAAATACCGCCAGGAACAACATCTGCAAGGAGTTTGTATCTTCTCCCTGTGTTTGCATGGATTTCCTCCCATTCTGAAAAGATGTACTGATAGGGAAAAAAAAAAGTGATATATGGGGCTCACAACCTACTTTAAAAAAAAAAAAAAAAGAAAAAGAAACCTAACTTGCTTTAAAGACTTTTCTCTCTGCATTTTGTAAGCAGATTCGGGGATGGAATCCCTGAAGGGAATACAGGCACAGGTGTAAACCTAGCTTAAGGAGTGAATATTTTAGAACATCCTACTCAACTTTCTCACCTGTGCTAATAGAAGGCAGTGTTCTTGATTCTTTAGTGCTTTTCTTTTATTCGTACCTATATATCTTAATGTACAGCTATTATGTGTATTATAATTTTAACAGCATTCAATTTCTCGTAGCATACAGCTTAAAGTTATCAGTCAAGCAGCATGTCAACTCTGGATTTCTTTCTCTATAAATATTGAATGTATTTAAAGTTGACATAACAATTGTAGACATAATTCCAGGTTAACACAATTTTAATGCAAATATTGCAAGCATTGTGTTCAAAATATAATAACGCAGTAGTCTGAATGATTACTGTAATAAAGCATTAATTGTCCAGACAGATACGCAGTCACTGTAATTTTTCTATCTGCATTTGGACCCTGAAAGCACCAGACCATAAAGCAATAATGGATTAACACTAAACTGGAATAGAATTATTATTAAAGATTAGAGATGAGCGAGTACTGTTCGGATCAACTGATCCGAACAGCACGCTCGCATAGAAATGAATGGATGTAGCCGGCACGCGGGGGGTTAAGCGGCCGGCTGCCGTCAAAGCGGAAGTACCAGGTGCATCCATTCATTTCTATGGAGCGTGCTGTTCGGATTTGGCTGATCCGAACAGTACTCGCTCATCTCTATTAAAGATATAAATCCTTAGAATACCAGAACCTATAGGGGAACATTACATATTAAAGTTGTAGGTGGAGGCTGATACTAGAGATGAGTGAAGTTCTTTACAAATTTCCCAAACATTTTGGTTCGGTTGAATCCCAAACATTTGAGGTTTGCCACCTACAAGTTATTATTATACTCAGGGGTCTCTTCAGGCCCCAGTGTATAATAATCAGAGGCTAGGAAAGGGTGTAAAATTAAGAAAGACAGCACAAAAAAAACACACGCTTCATGTCCTCATGATGTGCGGTATTACATATTTATAGACGGTCGACAGTGCTCTGAATTCAGCTTTCTCAGTATGCGCCCTGGTGCTAGACATATCGATGCCATTAGTTTTGGCACCAATAACTCTCCATTGTCAGAAAGTTGGGCCTTAACAATCTAGTGTCCATCTTGGGCTGTGAGGAACAATCGACAATTCCTCACGGTCCAGCAATGACACTAGTATGTATGACCCACCCTTATGACAGTATCAAAAATACCGTATTTTTCGGACTATAAGACGCACTGGACTATAAGACGCAGGTTTTAGAGGAGGAAAATAGGGAAAAAAAATTTTGAAGCAAAAACTGGTAAAATATTTAATATATGGGAGTTGTAGTTTTGCAACAGCTGCAAGGCCACATTGACAGGTGACCCTGCAGCTGTACGGGGATGCATAGAGCGTTTTTTTTGCGGGGCCAGCTGTAATTTTTAGTTATACCATTTTGGGGGATATCTATTGCTTAGATCACCTTGTATTGAAAAAAAACAGGAGGTGATTTAGAACTTTTATTTATTTCATATTTTTAAAGCTTTTTTTTTTTTTACTATTTTATTCCCCCCTGGGGGGCTTGAACCTGCGGTCACTTGATCGCAAGTCCCATAGACGGCAATACAACTGTATTGCCGTCTATGGGACATTCTGTCTATTAGTATTACGGCTGGTCATAGACCCAGCCGCAATACTAATATATAGCAGTGACAGGCCGGGGAGCCTCATTAGGCTCCCGGCTGTCACCCGAACAGGTCGGCTCCTGCGATATCGCCACGCAGGAGCCGGCCTGCAACTTTACAGGTACGGGGCCGGTGGGGACCGGCCCCGGGGGAGAAGGGGCCACGGATACTGACCCGGCATCCGCTGTACTAGAGAGGCGGATGCCGGGGAGGGATAGACGCCGGGGCCTGAGACATCGCTACGATCCTCTGCCCTGCATGAAGCCAGCGGCGGGGGCACGGAGGAGCCCCTGCCGCTGCTGGCTTCATGCATGGCAGAGGAGCGCAGCGATGTCGCAGGCCCCGGAACCTGTAATGGCGTCTATCACTTGCCGGCTTCCGCCTCTCTATTACAGCGGATGCCAGGCGCCACCTTCAGACTATAAGACGCACCCTTCTTTTCCCAAAAAATTTTTGGGGAAAAAAGTGCGTCTTATAGTCCGAAAAATACGGTACTTTATTAACAAATTTTGGCTTGCTACTTCTTATCAGTGTATAGGTCCGGATTGTTGATTTCTGAGAGCATAGGTCTACAGCTTCTGTATGCTGCCTATAGGACAACCCCTTTAAGCACCTCAGATCACTTCATGGCACATCATGTAAACAACCAGCGATTATAATTATTCATGTTTTGTCATGTCATTACTGATACAGGAAAATTCATATTTTTTTTATTACTAAATTAAGAATAAAATGAGTAGAGGATTTATCTGTGCCCTATTAAGAAAACTGTAATAGGCTATCTGAAGACACACTGAATATAGTAAGGAAGGCAATTAACACTTTTCTATAAACACTAGTCACCGACTTTCTCACCGTATCGAGAGTGATTCATAGAGATACAGTTGCAGACACCAAATGAAAGTTTTGCACACTACATTATTGGTATGTTATTTGCTTTGCTCAATTTAATTCTAAAACTGGGACTGACTAAAAAGGCCCACGTATAATTTGCATGGGATTTAGTTTACTAAAGGAGGCCGGCAGGTCGTATGCCTTACGTAAAGATGCTTTTTCACGTCCTCAAAGATGTCACTGTGCAGTGTAGTTACAGTTTACTATATATGCCAAAATTAAAGTCACCAATATCTTCAGTACGGGGCACACACCGGGAAGGTTGACAGCGGTTTTCTCCTGGTATATAATATCACACATTTATGAAAGTTCCTCTTTAACACTTTTCTTATAAAGAAGGTGGCCCAGAGATCATCTAATTTCTGCAAGAGGAAGATGTGCTGTCCATATCGGTACATACTTGTTGCTAGAAGTTCTGAACTTTCCAATGAATAACCAACAATGTGACCATCAATGAGAGCGCTACTCTTTTTTGTGCGTCTTATTTGTACTGGAGGTAGTTGAGTTGAGTAGCCCCCATCTGTGGCATCCATATTTGGTAGCCATATGGAAATATGTCTAAGCATAAAGCTGGAAATGAAAACTGTAAGTTATAATTTTGTAAAGTGATTATATTAAATTGAAAAACCTGACGAAAATGATAAAAGGTAAACGTGACCATATATTAGAGATTCACAAGGTACACATGAGCGTATATATATTTCACAGGATACATTATAGCATGATAACAGTGGCCGCTGTTTAATTTCTTGCATTACCACTAATTACAATGTTAAAATTGAAGGTCAGATTAATTTCTAAAATTGGCTTATTCTGAGTTAATGGACTTCATTTATGTAAATTAGAAATATTCACTTTAATTAAACTTAATAAGGTTATCACGTTTTCTCTTCACAGCACAATTTATACAAGAAACAAATTGACTGTTTTCCTTATACACAAGCATCAATCATCCCAACTAAGATAAAAAATTAAATTTATTATAATCAAAATATTCCCAACACTTCATCGCATAACGTTTTAAAGATTATTTCTGTACATTAAAATAACTTTTAACCATATCAACTTAATGCTACTGTATGTATGCTGGCATTGTGTGAAGCACAACCTTCAGAATATCAGCACAGCCTCAAACCGTTTTTTTTCCTCTCCTATGAACCTTTTCCATTTGCATCTGCCAAGACTAATATGAAAAAATGCAATAGTTCGTCACAGTCTTTAGAGCAAACGTTAGGAAAGCGGAGTGAGGGAATCCTCAGGAATTAGTCTCGTGAACACAGTTGTAAGTATGGTACTCTCCCATAAATAATATGTGTTATTACAGTCATATCTCATGAGCTATTCCCTAATTTACAGTGGAACCTAGAATTAGATTTACTTTTAGTAGAGTAACTGCTAATGTACTGCAAAAGGGGTTGCCTAGTCTTTAGAAAAATGCTAAAAACAGGGAATATGATACAATAAAAATAAATGAATACCCATTAAGTCTCTTGCTGTTCCAACACCCCTTCTCTGGTTCCTCACTACGTCATCACCCCAGGACAATACTCTTCTCTGGTTCGCACCGTTCTGCAGCTGTGTGCAGCTCATCCTTAGCAGCCCTGCACTTCTGGCCGGGCTACCACCCCACCAACATTACTATTGGCTTATTGCCCTTTGCTCTGTTTGGGTTTTCTGAGTGAGAGTATGAAGAAGACCACTAACGACCGAAAAGGTTAACTCCACAACTCTACACTGTATATACCTGTGATTAAAACAGTGATCAAGTTCACAACACTCATGTGAAGTTCATTCTTCTCTGGTTCAATCTCTTGCTGCTCCAACATCTCTTCTCCAGTTCCTCATTGCATCATCACCCCATGGTGATCTATACCTAAGTGCTATTTCATGTTTTTAGGGTCAAGGTTTTTTTTTGGGTGTATGTTTTTTTTCTTTGTTTCTTAGGGAGTCCACTTGGTGACCCCCCGAATCGAATACCGAACTAGCAAAGAAACCACACGGACCCCATAGACTATAATGGGGTCCATGTGTTTTCCGCTCAGTGTCCACATGAATCATGCTGAGAGAAAAGTACTGCAAGAGTTCGGTATTCCATTTGGTGGGTACATAAGTGGACTTCCCGAATGGAATAGTAAACACACATGTGAACCAGGCCTTAAAGGGGTATTCCCATAACACTTGTTCTCTAACCCGCAGGCTGTTGTGCTCTCTTCACTTCCTGCTTTTCTCGGCATATAGGTGGGCAGGGTTTCACTTGCACGAAATTGGTTGTAAATGAATTACCACAGTGTGAAGCTGATGTAGCAGAGCTGGATTTGAGTCAGTTTGCATTACATACAGAGGTAACGGACTCCCTATCTTAGCCCTTATCAGCCAAATTCAATTAAACTGACTGATAAGAGCTCAGAAATCCCAGAGCTCTCACATCGCCTATTTGAGAAGCTCTGCTACTTAAAAGACACAAACAGCTCAGAGCTGCTCCCAGCCCCTCCCTCCCCCCCCCCCCCCTGAGAGCAGGCAGCTACATCACTTGACAAATGAGCAGATAATCCCAAGGGCCATAGAAACGGAGTGTAAACAATGAAGTCAATAAATTAAGATAGCGGCCAAACAAAGCAGTTTTGATAAAGCAATGCATTTAAGAAAAGTCTTAAATCCACATAAACTAGCAGTATGGATAGAATCGTTGTGATGGGACAACCCCTTTAATCTTCTCTGGTTCAATCTCTTGCTGCTCCAACACCACTTCTCCGGTTGTCTTTCTTGTTCTTTAGTAAGAATATGTTGTACTGATGTGACCAAACTTAATTAATTTCCAGTTTAGTTGACTAATGCAATTTCTCTAGAAACCTCTCAGCTCGATATCATGAAAGGCTGGTAAAAGCCTCTAAAGGCTTCACACCTTCCCTTCATCCTCGCAGAGCGGTCACATGTAGACACAATGAGGATAGTTAGCATATTCTCCTGGTTTAATTTATCAGATCATGTTCTCTTTAGGAAAGAAGCTTGACTTGTGACACACATAGCTGGACATATATGCCTCATGCAGTGGTGCCTTTCACTGTAATCTTGATGATAAATGACTACTTTCTCTGTCCTCAGTATACAAAGCTGAAATATGATCAGCCATTTCCATTTGCGAGGAAGCAATTGGCCTGCAAAGACTTCAAAAGTGGCAGAGAAAAAAGATGCAAATTGCAACATAATAATCAACTATTCATCCATTCACATAGAGCATTCGTCCATATTCATTTTTCGAGTTCTGTTGGGATTTGGAGACTTCTAGGGATAAAACCAATACTGTGGTTAAGGTTAAAGTGATAAAACTATCACTTTTCATCATCCTGGTAATTCTTTGTAAATCACTGATTTCAGCATTAAAAGAAGGACCAGATGTGCTGCTGTAAACACATATAAAATACTTTTTCCTGAACAAAGTGGGAGAAAGAGAAAAATGTAGTGCGCGGTTTCTGTGCTCTGCCCTGGATCACGCTGTTATAAAAGTAGCTCTGCTGTTCAGTTTACATTTGAGGCTGCTTTCATGCCAGAACTGGAAGGGAATGAGAACTCCCTCCCACTGACATTCTTGTGCACTTGCCTGCCAGGTTCAAAGCCATAAATATCTTTTATGTTGCTATAAATTAATCAGCAGGCTTATCCAATATTGATATAGTGATTCTGTTGTTCACAGTGTTGCTAACATATAGGTCATTGTCTTATATTGCTAAAGACCTTTTATAACATGTTTAAATATCTGGACGGTTTGGCACGTTCCATGAATGCTAGAAACGGTGAAAACCATTGTACTCCGTTCATATTATACTGCAATCTTGCAGAATATATTGCTATTTCATCTGCAGTTATATATGGCACTCTATTTACATTCATTACTTGTGTATTTCTTCATTTTTAAGAGCTATGTGCAGTCATATATTTTATAAGGAAGTGTTCATTACAATAATTTCCCCTTACAGTCTCATTGTTTCTTGAATTGTCACTGTTTATTCAATGTTTCCAGTAACTGACATCATATAGGACAAAATGTGTAATCGCAGGTGAATTTGTCACGGGGATCAGTGAAGGACATAATAGCAGTGCTGGAGAGGATAATATATAGAGCATTGTGTTGATATAGTTTTATGGCAAAATGGAATCCTTAGCAATATTAGAGACCAGTTAAAGAGGACCTTTCATCACCTCCCACAAATCCATCTCTTTACATTAATAGGTGCTTCTCCACTGATAGTGGCACAGTTAGTGTCCCCTTCATTCCTCAGTAATCAGTGCTGTTAGTTTTGGTGCCTGAAATGCTATTTAGACCCTGTATTGTCAATGGTGTCAGGCAGGAGCAGGCAAGGGTGTGATTCCTAGCTCTGATATTGGCTGCCTCTGATTGGCGCTCTCAATCACGTTCCCTGCCTGACACTAAGAGCTTTAATAGTTGTTAAATATTATGATATTACAATATGCATGGCATACATAGGGTTAATACTCTGCTGACTTCACTCTTCTATATTTTGGTACATGGGTGCGGTTAGTATACACCATTTTAGAGTTGTCCTTATAAAGCAACAAGATGAAGTGCAACACCCTCTCTCATAAACATAAATGATTGACAGACACACATATCTGGGTGGTCGTCGTGGGTGGTGGTGGTCATCCATGGGGGGGATCTATGGTAGGTCTGCCTGCTATCTCTCTCTCTCTGTCATCCTGAACAAGATGTCATGACCAGCCTAGCGTCCATCAACCAGATGATTAAGCATGAACCAAGCTGTATCTCTGCACAATATCCAGATGAAGAAACCTACCTATGAGCTTCTCTGATGATGTAAGCTAATGAGACATTGACTGATATTTCTCTTATTCTGAAAGTTTTCCCTGTTCCTGTGTTTTCCTTGAAGACATTAATAAACCTCCACATTGTTTTTTATAACAAGTTGACTCTTCCTATCATGTTATCTTATGAGTCCTATCTCTTAAGGCCTCTCAACACGTGATCACAAGTTTCACCAAATACTGGATATTTTACAATAGTACACCAGGCATATGGTGTTATGGTGTCAGTAGTAGAAAGCTCCAATTACTAGTTCATTTATGTCATTGGGGTCAGGCTGCTGGTTAATCGCAGCATCTGCAGCATCTTCATAAAAAGATTTCTTCACAGGGGTTTAAGAGAGCTCAGAGTTGAACTCTGGGACTCAGTAGTGGATGTGCAATGGAGCTGTAAAGTTTGGACCTCTGTATTTTTTTTATTTTTTTTTATTTAAATGTAGATTGTGAGCCCCACATAGAGCTCACAGTGTACATTTTTCCCCCTATCAGTCTGTCTTTGGAATATGGGATGGAAATCCATGCAAACACAGGGAGAACATACAAACTCCATGCAGATGGTTTTATGCCCTTGGCAGGATTTGAACACCAGGACTGCAGCGCTGCAAGGCTGCAGTGTTAACCACTGAGCCACCGTGTGGCCCCCTTTTTTTTTTTTTTTTTTTTTAATTTAAATGTACATTGTGAGCCCCACATAGAGCTCACAATGTACATTTTTTTCCCTATCAGTATGTTTTTGGAATATGGGATGGAAATCCATGCAAACACAGGGAGAACATACAAACTCCATGCAGATGGTTTTATGCCCTTGGCGGGATTTGAACACCAGGACTCCAGCGCTGCAAGACTGAGCCTGTGTGTGGCCCCTCTCTGTACTCTGTATGAGTGAGAATATACTTATCACTTCTGTGTGTGGTAGAATGGCACTTGATGTAGATAGAAATATTTGTTACAGCTCAGACTAGCAGGTTTTGTTTTCTTTATTCCTGAAGAAGGCTGTTCTTTTCTATTGGTTTTGGACTATACAAATAAACACAGAACCCCTGTTTGCACCCTACCAGCTGTTTCACTGTCTCTATCTGATGTGAACCCGCTTTGCCTACCAATGATGCTAATGCCCACACTATATATAACACCTCATACTCTGCCGCATGAATATAACTTATAATAAATTATGCTCCCAAAATATAATACTGCTATACAACCGGAAAAGAAAGTGTCATACACTGTGTCCCCTGACTATAGAATAGTCACAGTGTATGCTCACTTAATAATAAAGTATTGTGCACAGTGTCCTCTGAATATCAAAGCATTGTATGCTGTGACCCTGAATACTTAGAATATTAGAATTGCTAGATGCAGCCTGTCATATTACTGTCATATTATCAGTCATCACAGGATTGTAAACTACAAATAATCCTGCTCTATAGCTTTATGTAATAAGCAGTCTGGTCACAGCCGCACTCTCTCTTGCACTTTGCGGTTCTTAATGTGGTACTAAACTGACTTTCTGATACAATTGATTTAGTGACAAGATAAAAAGGTAACTTCAGTCATGATCAAATTCGAGTGTTCAAAGAACGTGAAGGTGTCTTCTGGCTCCTATTCCCCCATTACCAGTGACCCAATGCACTGAATATCACATATACATAGCTGCATACACGTATCATGAGTTGGTTTATGTATTTTCTGATTCATACTACCTTTGAATATCTGTGCTGATAGGGTATGTTAAAAAAAAGAAAGAAAAAACATGGATGCCTATCATAACGGCCATTAACTGACACTAACTGATGTTAATGTGTCTGTTAACTGATCCATTTATTGCTTAAAGGGGTTTTCCCATCTCAGTGTTTCATCAGTTTGCCTGCAGTGTCTTCTTCTTACTTCCTCTACTTCTCCCCCTTCAGTGACTTTTTACACACCATAAAGTTTTGTTATAAGTGATTTAGCCGTGTCGTTTGTGTTATATGTACTGTGTTGTGTTGACTGGTTGTAACTGGCAACATTTTCTCTGGGATTTCTTCATTGTTCAGATAGGATGAAAGACATATAAAATAAATTGGCCTGCACGGCGAGAAACGTTTCCTGTAGTACTGTGTTTGGTATCTTGATTTCTATGTCTTGGTAGAGGTGCTTATTGGTGAGCATTATTATACTGGTACACAGTGGGAAGTCATCACTTCATCTGATGTAGCTGCCAGTCCTGAGCTGTGGAGATCAAAGTATTTCTGCTGCTTCTTAAGCTTAAGCTATAGTTTGTCTTAATATTTTATAGACTGATTCAAAGTACTTATTCCACATAAATAGAAATCCCTGAATTACAGTAAGGAGGTCAAATGACCAAGCAAGATAACAATAAAGTTACTTATCATTAGCATTTGTACAGCATTTACCTTTCCTTAAAGCAACATCTGTCCCGAATCTGTATGGAATTCATGTAGAAAGTATATACGTATACATTGTATTGATATTTTGTATCTATATTTGATATATTGAGTGCTGGAATACTAATATACAGTAAATATCCCTATAAAAAATTACAGGTTTAATGTCAATGTTGTTGAATTTTTAGCATTGCACTGGGTGAACTCTGTTGCGAAACTGATGACAAATGAACTACGGACATACCCTAACTACCCTGCCATACCCACTAATGTGCCCACTATTCACAAATGAGTCAATGTTACTACAATACAAATGTGTCCCTCCACCCTTATCTGTACTCTTGGTTTGACATGTTCAGATAGGTGTATCACAAGTTAGCCTAGCTTCACATTTGCTCTCGAGTTTTCACAAGTGGACTCTCCAAACGAAAACCTAAAAAAGCAGTTACCTTAGGAAACCCGTGGACCCCGTAGACTATAATGGGGTCAGCGTGGTTTCCATTTGGTTTCTGCTTGAAAAGGGTGAACAATGCGGAGAAAACAAGCAAATTTTCCTGCTAGTAAAATAAATAAAAAGTCAAAATGTCACAAAAAGACAAAGGAACCAATCCTCCACCATGCCATGCCACTTCCTGGGCCCCCACTTGTCTTTATTTCTTTGTGATTCTTGACACAGAGACACAGTCACTAGCCGACGTAGGTCAATGCTTTTGCCGGTGATTTTGGAACAGTCACATCTTGCAAGTGACTTCTTTTTTTTTTTTTTTTTTTACTACCATTCTAAATTGTTTTTATTTTAATAAAGGGTGGGAGAATCCCCTTCAACATCTGCCCCAATATCTGCATTACCAATTACGTAATAGAATTGCTAATCAGAAATAGGAGGAGGGGGCTTTGTGAACGGTGAAGAAAACGTGAGGTCTGCATTTCATTTTGTTTCTAAAATACATCTGAAAGCCTTGAGTGTGCAATGTTTGAAGTATGACCCATCTGTAAAATAAGCTCTTGACTATCCCTGCTGTAAATCCTATCATAATCCTATTATAGGACATTTTTTCCATTATGATATTGGTAAGAACAGATTTTTTAGACACTGCTTATGACTGTTCAGTTCGACCAAATTCTCCATTGTTTCTATGTGTCCAGAACTAAACATGTGGCATAATGTGATTTCACGGGCAGTCCAATATGCCTCAATGAAACGAAGACTTTTCTCTGTGTAGTATTCCCCTTTTAATGATCTTCTAGGCATTCACCAGCTGCATTGATCACGGAAACATCATTTTATTGTAAAATATGTAGGTTACAGAGTTCAAATGGATTTTCTAATGCATGTAGCAATAAGAACTAAACTAATAATATTACTACAGCATGTACAATAAGAAGAATTAGGGAGGAACAAGACGCTTTGATAGAAACTCTCAGAGGTAAAACTGGCTAATGAACTAGTGGGCTGCTTAATTCCCAGATGTCTTCATGGCAGAGCAGATTTAATGAAGGCCTTGACTGAGCTAGCGAGCTAACAAGATGGAAAATAAACACAATATGATAGTGGCCTGTAGAGGAGTGAGAATAATGCGTAGGATGAACAGTAAACAAGAAGAGACTGCTTTATTAAAATGTAATATTCCGGCCTGTATCCTCTTGTTAAGTAAAGAGGTGACATGGCACTCTATTGGCAGCTGCATCAAACACAACAAATGCTGTACATGAGAAGGTCCCTCCAACCAAGTGAGATTTCATTCTCCAATGTGGTCTTACTTTCCCTAGGAGTCTGCGGCGCGAAACTCCCTCCCTCCCAGGGCCATTCATTTGGGCCTAATCCGGAGCAGAATGCCGCTTCTGGATGCCGGTTCACTGCATCGGCATCCAGTCACGACTAGCCATTTTTGTACCAATTCTGCCTCAAGATCCAGTCCAAAAGTCCCTGTGTGAACCCAGCCTTAGAAAACACCTAATCCTAGGTTACAGTAGCAGCAAACCTTCACTGACAGTTAATGTACTAACGGAAATTGAACTTGACTCCACCAAAGGCTTTTCAGGGTTTTTTATCATGTTAAGTAATGTTATCACTGCAGCAAGCTCTCAGTGTCAAGTTAAAGTTTGCCACTTCTGTAGTTTTCAGAGGAGAGACTATTGTACTGTCAATATTAGAGATGAAACAGTAAAATGTTCGAGATTTGATATTCGTTTCGAGTAGCCCCTCAATATTCGACTACTCGAATCGAATATCAAACCCTATTATACTCTATGGGGGGAAAATGCTCGTTTCAGGGGTAGGCAACATTCGATCAAATTATACTTACCAAGTGCACGAGTGAGAGTCGGGCTGGATCCTCCGAGAAGTCGTCTCTGTGCAGCATCCCCGCAGCATCTTACGGCTCTGAATTCACTCTGCCAGGCATTGGGCCTGGGCAGAGCCAACTGCGCATGCCCGCACTACAAGCGGACATGCGAAGTCGGCTCTGCCCAGGCCCGATGCCTGGCAGAGTGAATTCAGAGCCGGAAGATGCCGCGGGGAAGCTGCACGGAGAAGACTTCTAAAGGTAGGAGAAGAACCAGCATTGATTGGCCGACTGTATAGCATTCGGTCAATCAATGCTGGTTCTGAATCGAACTTTTCCATTCAAATAGCGAGTGGTACTCGATCGAGTATGAGTATTTTGAATACCGTAATATTCGATCGAATACCTACTCGATCGAATACTACTCGCTCATCTCTAGTCAATATGTATTTGTGTGTCTTTTGATTCATTGAGATGGTGCACATGTATAAAGGCCACAGAATTTTAATACTTTAGGTTTCAAGTTTTGTCACAGATATGACTGTAAATTAAGGACAACATGGTGGCTCAATGGTTAGCATTGTAGCTCTGGAGTTCTGAGTTTGAATCCTGCAAAGGACATCTGCAAGGAGTTTGTATGTTCTCCCTGTGTTTTCATGGATTTCCTCCAACTCCAAAGACATACTGATAGGGGAAAATGTGGATTGCGAGTCCTATATGTGGCTCACAATCTACATTTAAAAGAAAAAAAAAGACATCTCTGTAAATTATGGCAAGGCATGGATTACTATAGTCTCAATATAACCGTTTACATCAGGCAAAAGAAAGCATATTTTCCAATGTAAATAACCAAAAAATAGATGATTACTGATCAGTCCATTTCAAGATATAGTATAAAGCTTACCCATCTCGCTACTGAAACTTTTTCAGCTCTTGTGCTGTTTTTTTATTACTTTGCTTAAAATGCAGCATGGCGCACAGTAAGTTAACCCAAGTGGTGAAAATAAATGTCACATATGTTTTTTGTTCGTGAGAATTTCTTGCATTTACTAGTTCTGAGTACACTCCTTTTTGCAAACTTGCCTCTTCAGTCACCTGTAGTTTTACCTACATTGAATTTAGCTAGTAATTTGTGGTAGCATCGGTATATTGTGTTTACTTTCTATGGTGATGTGAAATTTACCAATATTCTGTATATACTTATAAGATTTAATGTTCATAAGCTTTACCTAATATCTAAACCAGAGTGATTTTAGACTGGCAGACATGTCCTACCCATCAGAATCAAAAGTCAGTACTTGCAGCTTTTCAGGCAGGTTGTCAGACTTCGTTCATTAAAATTAGTATTACTATAGCATGTTATAAATATTTTACTCCATGAAATATTGATAGTGTTTTGACAGATTTAGTTTTACCTTCGTGATTGTGCAAATATTTCTTCCCTCCCTATGCAAGGCTAGTAAATATAACATCAGTACTTATATTAAGATGACTAGTAGGTATTCTTGGTTTTCATTAGGCTCTGTAGTATATTTTATTGATGTGTAGTAGCTTAGTAGTCTGGTAGACTCAGTATGTCTAGTGAGCAATGTTTTTTTAGGAAATTTAATGAGGTGGCTAGTGTATAACAGATTGCAGTGGTTGTTGCCAGTGTATATGTAATATAATAACTTCTGCAGAACAAGACTTTGTTGGGTAGCAGAAATGTGCCACTACCAGCCATTGCATATGCATATATTCTAAGTATGTACAGTAATGTGGAAAAAGGCTGCAAAGTGAGAATAATCTGAAAAATAGCAAATAATATTATTTGTTAATAACAATAACCAAAATGAAGTGAATAAAAGAGAAATATATAAATCGACCACCATTAAAGCCACCACCTTTAGCCTATAAGATGGCAGCAATTCTTCTGGGTACACATGCACACAGTTTTTATAGGAACTCAACAGGGAGGTTGTTTCAAACATCTTGGAGAAATAACCACAGATCCTCTGGGGATGTAGGATTGCCCAAGTCTTTCTGCCTCTATATATGTAATTCCAGAAAGGCTTGATACTATCGAGATCAGGGCTCTGGGGGACTATATCTTCACTTCCAGGACCTCACCTCCAAAGCGTGATCACACCAAATATTAAAAATTATAGGGGGACAACACGGTGGATCAGTGGTTAGCACTGCAGCGCTGGAGTCCTGGGTTCGAATCCCACCAAGAACAACATCTGCAAGGAGTTTGTATGTTCTCCCCGTGTTTGCGTGGATTTCCTCCCATTCTATAAAAAGACATACTAATAGGAAAAAAATGTACATTGGGATCCCTTAATGGGGCTCACAATCTACAAAGAAATAATATATATTGTAATTATAGTAATAGTATAGTAATAATTAACATCATATTTTTTCT
Source organism: Leptodactylus fuscus (assembly GCF_031893055.1). Taxonomy (NCBI): domain Eukaryota; kingdom Metazoa; phylum Chordata; class Amphibia; order Anura; family Leptodactylidae; genus Leptodactylus; species Leptodactylus fuscus. The sequence goes on along the minus strand of NC_134266.1, from coordinate 153,338,400 downwards.
GATGTGACTAAATATTATTATTTTTTGTCCTAGTTATTATTCTGCAGGTTTTGTGATGGGTACAACGGCATACACTAAGTATAAACAGATCCAATGTATCTGTTCAATTGCTGTTAATGTTACTTATGTGTGAAAGGATCATCAAAAACACATCAATCACACAAACATATTCAATGCTTCCTTGCCTTATTTGCTATTTTGCATGAGTTTTTTTTAATGTGTGAGAAATGTATAAGCTTTATGTAAGTAAAGCCCAAGGACTTGAATTCAATTTGCATTAAATACAGCAGAGGTTTTATTAAATTTCTACTTCTGTTTCCATGTACAAATCATGACAGTAGAAAAGCAGAACTCAATAAATTCTCAAAGAAGTGCTGTTACAATATATCACTTTGACAGACAGTATGGATAATAGTGATTGACAGTATCTGAAAACACTGAAAATGGATTAAAAAAAATAAAGCAGGGAATGGACAAGTGTTATGACATTTTGGTACATCAAGACAATAGTAAAAACAAGTTAAAACACCAACTCAATGGATCATTCAATGTACTAATCCTCTCAACACCTTCAGGAGCAAGAAGGCCATTGTGGTTTATCAAGCTATTTTATAATCTGTTTTCAAACCATATTTGCCAAACTGTCCATCACCAGTAACCAGAGAACTTTAGGATATTGTTGTATATGACAAGTGTAACTTCACCTTTAATAATTCTGTTACTGTTGGACACAACATCTCTTTTTACAATTTTTAAATACACAAAAGCACTTGTAACTTCAGTCCCCTGGATCTGAATAGAACTAAATTGCTACAAGTATTATAATTTTATTTTTTAATAACCATAAAGTGCCCCTTCAAATAACTATTTGGGTACAAACCTTGTTACTAGTGCCCAAAGTCCGTATGGATTCTATGGTATAGGCATAATGATGGGGATTTTTTTGAACCAAGAAACATCTCCCTAAAAAATTTAGAAATGACACCATATGACATACAATATAGCGGCTGACTGACATAGTACTACAGCCCTGCTCCTATGCAAGGGAATGGTAACAGAACTGCACTACCGTGGAGACACCGCTATACTGGCAATTGCTTCTGCTTACAGTTATGTCCTACATCAGAGGTTGGTATAGGATGTGTGAAATCTGTGTGTCTGAATAGGTCATGCTTATCAAAATGGCAGATCCCAGACAACCGGACTTTGTGTCCGGTTAAAAAAAACTGGTTTCGCTGCGAAGAGGCACAAGACGCTCACGGGCGGTCACTTTGCAAACCCATTCAAGTAAATGGGTTTGAAAACTGACCGCCGGATTTCTGTCTCCTGTCCAGTTTCTCTCGGCAGAAGACGGAAACCCGAAAGCGGAGACCAGGCGCAGGTGTGAACCCGCCCTTATTTTGGTCGCCCTTCTTTGCATTCTTTCAAGTTCGATTATGACCTTCTTTTATACTGGGGCCCAAAATTGTATTCTAAGGGTGCATTCACACGGAGTAACGTGCCGCGTGACCTGGCACGTATATGCCGTGTGAGATTTTGAGCACCGTATACGCTCCCATTGATTTCAATGGGAGCCTGGATCGTATACGCCGCATTATTTTGCTGCCGTGATTTTGCGGCCGCAAAATCTCACACGGCGTATACGTGCCAGGTCACGTGGCATGTTACTCCGTGTGAATGCACCCTAAGTGTGGCCATACATCAGTTCCAGATTACATATAATGTATGTGACACACACCACCAATGCATTACATACTTGCAGTATGCGGTACTTTTTATGAATATACCATTATAAAGCTGCTTCATCAAATGTACTTTCTCCAAAATGCAGAAAGTCCAAAGGCTGATCATAGCAATAAACTCTACAAATTCTGGAGAACCCCTTAGAGAACGCACAGAAGCATTTCTTTTCGCCTAACAGTTGTAAAATCCTGCCTGCTTTGACAATATCGAGGCGTTTTAATCAGTCTGTTTTTATTCGCGTACAATTACTCTTATTGCATTTGGAAGAGGGGAAGTTTACAGACATGGTCTCCTTGGAAATACTAATATTACTTGCCTATTGAAGCGTGCAGATTTAAAAATGTAATATCTGGCTGCAAGTCTATGCTTTTTATGCCGGTTCATATACACATTATTAGAAATTATGGTAAAGAAAAGTAATATTCCAGCAGTACTACTTCTATAGTTTGAAGAGTAGGAAAAAGTGGTTAAAATGGATTATTAAAATAGTGACTGGGCACAAATAGCTAAGAGACGTCTTATTTGAATCTATTAGTTTTGTCAGGGGAACTAGAATAAAATGTGTTAAAGGATTTTAAAAGATGTAGTTTTTAGTCATCACTTTGCATTTGCTATCATGCTAAGACTTGGTAAAACCTTGTGTGTGTTGTTATGGATGTACACAGTGTATAAAGAGCACTCGTTACCCGGTCAGATAAGCCAAGGCATACATTATCTCTGTCCAGTGCTGTCACCCTGAGAATGTGTGGGAAACTTTTTCCAGCTCCCCGACTCCCACTCCACTGTCCTTGGATTCTATGAGCAAAAAATGATTTATACAGGTGCCTTTATGTGTGCTCCGTATAATGGGCACGTTCTAAAGGCTTTAAACATTTTAATGTTGGGCAAAATGAATATACATTGTGAAAATATCAAATTAACTATGTCAATCCGCTGTCTTTGTATCAGTTCCAATGTCCGCCAAAGCATGCAATTACAATGTTATTAAGTAAGCTTCATGATACAACAATCTATTGTCACAAGCAGAGGACCCAAAGAACTATGTACATAATTATTTTTTAAATTTGTAGATAATTAAAAGTTAAACATTTTTGAAAACATAAGTAGTAAAAATTCTACAAAGTTTTAAAGATTTTCTCAAACTTTCTTAGTGGTGACAGTCTTATCTTGATTGGTTGCCATGGATACGACCACTAGTGCAGAAACTTTCTAAGGTCAGAAAACCAGCCATGATTTCTTTATTGTGGCCGGGATATCTTCTCATACATGTAGTGTGCTTGCCTGATAACCCGGCTACAATAAGAATCATAGCTGGGCTCCTGACAAGTCCCAGACCATAGAAAGTGTCTGCATTAGTGGTCGTATCCATGGCAACCGATCAAGATAAAAGACTGTCACCACTAAGAAAGTTAGAGAAAATCTTTAAAAATCTGCAGAATTTTTAATTACTTCTATTTGCAAAAATGTTTAACTTTTAATTATCTACAAATTTTAAAATAATTATGAACATGGGAATACCCCTTTTAACTTTTAACATATATTATAATAATAAATATTTAAGCCGGTCAAAAAACATCACCAGTTTCAGTGCACATAACAAACTGCTCTAGATAAAATAGGAACGCTCTTACCTGGACCTACTGAGAGACATTGGGGACTCAACGGGACTTGCAGATGAAGGGACCACTGCTGACACAAACACTCCCCTGCACTCATGGTGGAGCATCTACCTCTATAGCCCTACAACTAGAAAGCTCACTATGGAAAAATATGGTTGAGCAGCATGAAGGGCTTTCACTCCCTACTGTGCTCATACTAAGAAATCCCCTGAGGATTGCCCCGTCATCCTGTTGGGACATGAAATGCGTTGGGTGATGGAAATAAGAGAAACAGATCTAATGTGATAGGAGATACAAGAGAGCTCTGTGCAATGTCCATGTTAGGACAGGAGTCATTGTGGGACATAGGCGAGAGACAGTTTATAATTACACCAGCCCTTCATCTGCAAGTCCTGTCGAATCCCCAACATGTCTCAGTAGGTCCAGGTAAGATTGTTCCTCTTTTATCTAGAGCACGGTTTGTCATGTGCACTTAAATTAGGGATGTTTTTTCACCATCTTAAAAATGTATTATTATAATTTCTATTAAAAGTGAAGTTTTATATTTCTTCGGGTCTCCTACATGTGACAATAGATTGTTGTATCATGAAGTTTATTTAATAACATGGTAATTGCATGCTTTGGCGTACACTGAACTTATACAATCCACGGTGGGTGGATTGAAATACTTAATTTAATATCTTCACAATGTATACCAAATAGAAAGATCAACTGGTAAGAATTATTCCCAGAGCAGTCAGATATTCTCCAATGTTGCAGCAAAGAGGTAACATGTAGCATAAAACTATCCAGCCTCCTATAACCACTCATTGAAATGTGAACTGTCGACAGACACGCTTTCCATTTCAATCATGCAAATGGCTGTGACAGAGCAACCCTATGCAAGACAGTTTAACAGTGAATAAATATTAATCCCGGCTTTTCTCTGCCTTATCTTGAGTGTGTCATGTAGGGAGCTCAACTTTTCAGCACTAAGTAAAACATTATGACAGGGGAGAATTATTTATACAGTGATCAATCCAACTATTTAATATACAATTTTGAAAGGTTCACAGAAGATCACTTATTTAATAATGTGCCACTTATATCAGCGTCAAGCCTGCAGTGTCGGTTATATAATGCAGTATCTATTTCTTACTGTGCTACAACTAATATACTCCCTTGAATACATTAAAAGTAATGATGCCTTGTAAAAGTAATGCTGAACATTAGAGCTGATAGTGAACTGGGATCGTTACAAATTTTCCAAAAATTTTGGCCAAATCCCTCTTTTTTGGAGTTTACCACCCATGAATCATTTTTGGTGTTTGCTCCCCACAAATCACTCACTTCTCCTGGACTCCCTTACTGGTGCCTTACGGCGTGCTCGCTGATGTCAGGGACCTTAGAGGATGGTGGGAAACAAACACCACATGCTGTTAGGGACCCCAGGGAATTGAGTATGTCTATTTATTATTTTTCCCATCCTCCCCTAGGTTTCTGCTTATTATACTCTGGGGTCTGAAGAGACTCCAGAATATAATAATAGCTCTTCTGTTTTTTAAAATTGCAAATATTCATGAAATAAATTTGTAAAGTGCTACTGTTATGAGCCACAGACAATTTGGAAAGGGTGTCTATAAATCCCATATATCATTTTTAATCATTAAATGTTCACTAACTATTGAACATACTTTGCATAAATCTATAGTGCATGCCAATATAATAAACATAACACATCATACCATAATATATATCAGAGAGAAAAAAAACCCTCACTTTTCTTGCTCTTCTTTTCTGATAAACTAACATTTACTCTAAATCTCTGCATGATCCATTTGGCAAAACGCGACTGCAGATCAAATGTTTTTAAGATTACAGCTAATAATAAAATGAAGTGAGAAAGATAAAAAGCAAAAACAGAGGCATCTGCAGCTATAGCAAAAGTTTCTACGTCACCCAAAGTGCTTTATTAACATTACTAAAAGTCAGTATTTCTCTATAATGTTCTATAGTAGAGATGAGCGAGTACTGTTCGGATCAGCCGATCCGAACAGCACGCTCCATAGAAATGAATGGATGCACCTGGTACTTCCGCTTTGACGGCGGCCGGCCGCTTAACCCCCCGCGTGCCGGCTATGTCCATTCATTTCTATGCGAGCGTGCTGTTCGCATCGGCTGATCCGAACAGTACTCGCTCATCTCTATTCTATAGTATAGTTTCATTGTGATGTCCTCTAGCACAGTTTAACTTGACACTCAGCATGATAAATACACTGTACACCATTGTACTTAATGTACTTAATATTAACTTGTGTTACGTGTAGAGTTTTTAGAGTTACAGATAAGGAAATACTTTGCAATATCTGTACTTAATCCTGATGATTCTTCTGAGTTAGAGTTAGAGATGTGTTCCTTACCTGTCCTTTTGGCTGGATAATTCCAAATTTGTGTATCACAAGTTAAAGGGGTTAAGTCGGGGTCTTTCAAATTTTTACAGTGCAGTCACTTCACTGGATAAACATGTTACTGGTAAAGCTAGGGACCCCATGCCTCCTGATTATTAGCTTTTCATAGTATACCTTGGGGTAAGGACAGATATTATCAGTTGTCCCTATGACTTAAGTCTTGCTTATGGAATAAAGACATTGGTAACAATTTAAAGCTATAGCCGTCTCCATGTTGGGATCAATTGTTTGCCTCAGCCGTGACGGTAATTAGCTGAGCTTGTTGTATTGGTGTTAAAGCCCAATTATCATTTTCAGCATAAAACTACAATCAACTGCATCATAAATAATTGCTGTAAATTGTACAAGTATAAATCATATTCATGACATGTAATCAATTTCACTTATTCCACCAATTATCCTTTTTCATCTTTTTTTTTAATATATAATTATTTCTTCAAGACATCAATCTTGCAGCGGTACTTACAGGCTTCTAGAGTAATTAGTGTTTTCTTTATTTCATTTTCATCAGATTACATACTTTGTGGTTGCACTTTCTACTCACACCGAACAATGAATTTCCTGTTTTGACTTATATTCATCAATTTGTGTGTCTACGTCTGCGTACAGTACAAATAAGTGCCACGTAATATATGCCAAGGCAGCAGACTAATGTTCAGAAAAAAAATGGGGCCTCAGTTACACAGGGAAGGTTATGTGTGAACCTGGTCTTAAAATTAATGTGCTCCGTTTTGTTACTTTAAACCTTAAAGGGGAAAAGTCATTTTTAGATAAGCACATCCTTGCATCGCCTTTAGAAAGGCTATTTCATATAAACTCAGAGTAGGGGAGTATAACCTACCCAAAATGGGACATTTTAAAATATAGCCTTTATTGGTTCAATTAAAATACCCAAAGGATTTCCTTTGGGTATTTTAATTGAATCAATAAAGGCTATATTTTAAAATGTCCCATTTTGGGTAGTGAACAAGAAAATGTAAAATAATAACCCGGGATATCTATAGAGCGCTACTGTGTGACAGTAAAACAGAAGCCAATTGCATGCAAAAATAAACCAAATGATTGATTCTTTATTGATTCCAATTGACAGTAGAAAAATAGGCGAAATTTTGGGTAGGTTATACTCCCCTACTCTGAGTTTACATGATAAAAAATTTTGGGTACGCTACAAGAATATTGATAATCTAAAATAAAATTATAAAGGCTATTTCACACATAACTTTAGTATGTAAATTGCCTCAGTATATTTTGAATACTTCCATTTTTATTCATATGCTAATGAGCTTCGACCATGCAACGGAAGTGTCTGTGTGCACTGTCTACACTATGTGTATGCACAGTGACCTGTGTATGTGTATGAGTATGCTATCTGACCCGACGGTCACGTGATCCGCCGGGCTCAGTGTCTTGCAAGAGCTGCTGGGTCCTACAGGCCAGATCAGCTCTGTATACTGGGTATACAGTGTGCCAGAGGCTGTATTCCTCCTGCAACTGGGGCTAAATGTACCAGCCCAAGTTATAGGAGAAATAAGCCTCCTTAAAAAAGAAAAAAGTGATCAGATGTCCCCAAAGGTCTCTTATGACCTTATGGGGATACCACTTGAAAAAAATTATATAAAAAAAAAATTAATAAAAAAGTAAAAAAAAAAGTAAATAAAATAATTAAAAAAGAAGCAAAATAATACACCAATAAAATGCCGTTATTAAAGGTTATAGCCCCACCCCCGACAACACCATGGTATTGGACAATGGAGCAACAATAATTTCTCTTCTTTGAAAGAATGTGATATATTGGTACTGCACCCATAGCTGTCTGTGGTGCAGTATAAGATTTTTATGGAATTTGACATAAGAAATGATCCTCCTCAGATGCCATCTTACAGAGTTAATTCCCCTGGAAGCATTGTTAAAGGAGCTGAACTATTTCATACCAATATTAAGAGAGAAATATTATTGTCTGTATAATGAAAATTTGTACAATTTTCCAATATACTTTCTTATTGCTGCTTTCTTACTCCCAGTGGATGAAAATCAGTCCATGGTCATGTGATGGACACACAGGTGCACGGCACATTATAGTCACAGCACAGTAAACAGACATCTGCCTGGTAAGGAGCTGTGCACCTGTGTACTCATCACTGGAGATGAGCGAGTAGTATTCAATCGAGTAGGTATTTGATCGAATACTATGGTATTTTAAATACTCGTACTCGATCGAGTACCACTCGCTATTCGAATGGAAAAGTTCGATGCAGAACCAGCATTGATTGGCCGAATGCTATACAGTCGGCCAATCAACGCTGGTTCTTCTCCTACCTTTAGAAGTCTTCTCCGTGCAGCTTCCCCGCTGCGTCTTCCGGCTCTGAATTCACTCTGCCAGGCATCGGGCCTGGGCAGAGCCGACTGAGCATGCCCGCTTGTAGTGCGGGCATGCGCAGTCGGCTCTGCCCAGGCCCGATGCCTTGCAGAGTGAATTCAGAGCCGGAAGATGCCGTGGGGACGCTGCATGGAGAAGAATTCTCGGAGGATCCAGCCCGACCCTCACTCGTGAACTTGGTAAGTATAATTTGATCGAACGTTGCCTACCCCTGAAACGAGCATTTTCCCCCCATAGATTATAATAGGGTTCAATATTCGATTCGAGTAGTCGAATATTGAATATTGAATATAATCACTACTCAAATCTCGAACATTTTACTATTCGCTCATCTCTACTCATCACATGACCATGGACTGTACATCACATGACCGTGGACTGTATATCCAACATCAAACAATATTAAGCTATTGGTTTGTTACTGTACAGCAGAACAGTATTTTATTGACGCTTTATCAGAATCTTTCAGTATTAAATTGATGTATTGTACATTCTGATTAAATTTGCCATGTAACATTTCAATGAACCCTTGGTAACCTAAACTGCACATTTATTCAATGCTAAGAGAAACTTTTGAAGGTTTGCCAAGCTGAACAAATCTCACTAGGGTTTGCACAGTGTATTTATGAGAAGATCGATATCTTGGTTTATACATAGGGGTTTCATTCAGCACCACTGTTATTACACTTGTATAAAGTGTAGCTTTCGATCTGCTAATTGTGATGCAGTCTTGTATTAAATAATATTTTATTATCTAAGCTTTGTTTAGATAACTTTCTATATTTTTTAATCCCAGCATCATTGCAAAATAAAGGCCTCTTGGAAGGTCGAGCATGATGCTAAAGGGAGCAAACCTTTATTGGGTTATTTCACTGAAATTCTGTCTTCCTAACTACATCAGGGAAGACAGGCTTGCACATTCCAGTGAGCGCCCTCTATTGGTTTGTAACACTGAGGCAGCAGCTGACTTCCTAATTACATTATGGAAGACAGATTTGCATATTCTTCCCATATATTTTTTAAACAATTTGTTTTTATTTTTAAGTCTTATTACATTTGTTCAAACTTTTATAACTTTTCACAAAATGTCAGCATGCTCAAAATACGTAAAGTCTGACAGCCAATGTTGGATGTGGACCCACTGTGTCACCAAACTGGTTTGGTTTAGGGTTATTCCTAAGGATGTTCTCTAAGTAGGTTCCCCAATATTCACTTTTTAAGTCCCATATGTTGATCTGAACTTATCTGGGTAGCACTAAGTCTCTAACACTTAAATTGGACTCAGTATTTGTGACAAGTGGTCAAGAGACACTAGTGCAAAGCATCAGGTGTTAGAGAAGTGAATAGTCCAAGCGGTGTGGTTTTATGTTTATCAGCTGTAAAAAAAGCTCCGTAACCCTTCGGGCTTACTGGGTGGAGGATAAGTATCCTCACTGATGAAGAATGGGACTCCAAAGTTGGTGTCCCCTTGGAGAGCGAATGTTCCAAGTTTATACCCTACGTGGGGCTTACATGACTACTGCCAGGGTTATTTTATTATTGTTTATTTATTATTGTTTATTTATATAGCACCATTAATTCCATAGTGCTTTACATTTGGGGGTTACATACAGTACACAAAATATACAGGTAGATATAATACTAACCATGACTGACTGGCACAGTGGGGTAGAGGGCTCTGCCCACGAGGGCTTACAGTCTATGAGGGAAGGGGGGTAGAGACAGAAGGAGAGGGGGAGACTGTACAGATGGCAGTGAGGTGATAGTGTTATTGGAGTTTGTAGGCCTTCCTGAGTAGGTGAGTCTTCAGGACCTTTTTGAATCCTGTGATTGTGGGGGTCAGTCTTATGTGTCTTGGTAAGGAGTTCCAGAGTATGGGGGATCTACGGGGGAAATCTTGGAGATGGTTGTGTGAGGAGCGGATGAGAGCAGAGCGGAGTAAGAGGTCAGTGGAGGATCTGAGGTTATGTGTGGGCAGGTAGCAGGAGATTAGTTCAGAGATATATGGAGGGGACAGGTTGTGGATCGCTTTTTATGTTAACATTAGTAGCTTGAACTAAATTCGCTGGGCTATAGGTAGCCAGTGGAGGGACTGGCAGAGGGGAGCAGCCAATGAGGATCGGGGGTGAGGTGGATTAAGCGAGCAGCACAGTTTAAGGTGGACTGGAGTGGGGTGAGGGTGTTAGCTGGGAGTCCATGGAGAAGGATGTTGCAGTAGTTTAAGCGGGAGATTATGAGGGCCTGGACAAGCATCTTGGTAGTTTCCGGGGTGAGGAAGGAGCGGATTCGGTGGATGTTCTTGAGCTGGAGGCGACAGGAGGTGTTGAGGGTTTGAATATGTGGCTTGAAGGATAGGACAGTGTCCAGGGTTACCCCAAGGCATCGGGCCTGTGGGACAGGGGTAAGTGGGGTTCCGTTATCTTTGTTAGATGGGTTGGGTGGAGGGGCCATATGGGATGGGGTGAAAATGATGAACTCCGTTTTCTCCATGATGAGTTTGAGAAAGCGGGAGGAGAGGAAGGAGGCTACGGCCGTTAAACAATCTGGAACTCTGGCCAGCAGGGAGGTAATGTCTGGTCCTGAGATGTAGATTTGGGTGTCGTCGGCATAACAATGGAACTGGAAACCATGAGATTCTATGAGTTGTCCCAGGCCAATGGTGTAGATGGAGAACAGGAGGGGTCCTAGCCAATTTCGAGCTGGCTTCAGGAATATGTGCCTAAAATGCATAGAATTGCTTAGTACCATTTACAATCTTTTGTGGTCTTCTCTACTTGTCAAGACTTACACATTTGGCCAAAAGAGAAACACTGAAATGATGCACTTGTTTAGTTGGCTTTATATTGATCTTAATGCTTTCATGTATCTTGTATACTACTCTGATTGCTCTACCTAATACAGTCTGGATTCTGCTATTGTATGAAGTAAGGTGATATGGTGTCCATTCTCTGCACTTTCTTCACTTCAGACCAGTTGAATGGGTTTTGAATTGGTTATTTTATACCTTGATTTGAAGTACATTATAGGCTTTATATGACCAACAATTATCGTGTGCTTTAGTATATCCTTATACATTTTACTGTTAATAATTTTTTTTTTTTTTAAAAAACCCTGTTTATAATCACTATATATCACTCATGTCCTCAGGTACACATGATTTTGTAGATCGCTAGAAAGTCAACAGGGCGCTGAATTTAGCACCCTATTGACTTTCCTGTTATGTGCCCTGGGGCTGGAGATATTGGTACCAATATCTGCCCACTGTCAGAAGGGCGTTCCTGACAGTCTATCTGGATTGTGAGGAATACTCCCCCTCCCAAATGTACTGGAGGGTGTTCTTCACAGCTTATCGTCATTGTCGGTCAGTTAGGAACGCCCCTCTGACAGTACAGGGCTATGGAGGAGCCCAGCTAGACTGTCAGGAACACCCTTCCAACAGTGAGCAGAGATCCATAATCGCACCAATATCTCCAGGCCTGGGGCACATAATGAGAAAGCCAACAGTGCACTGAATTCAGCACACTGTCAGTTTTCTAGCGGTATATAAAACCGCATGTGCCTGAGGACATGAAAGGCCTTCTTTAAGGTATATGTTTCAAGCTGGAGATGGCTACATATGTAAACAAGTAAGCGTTAGAAAGTGCCAGTGAATGTGCTCTACGAGTGCAGCAAATAGGAACGGGGGGGGGGGGGGGGGGTTTGAGGATGCGCACACAGCAGAAGGGAGGAAATAGAGATATGCGGAAGCAGTAGAGCTGTCAGCTGTGACCACATTAACATTGTCACAGTGCGTGATTTTAAGCTTTGCTGAATATGTTCATACATACATTAAATTTGGTCTGTCATTTTTACTAAAAAAAAGCATAGTTTTTTGTAAAAATGAAAGATCTTTTTTACATTTCTTAAAAATTCAATGCAGCCAAATGTGAGTATAGCCCTGCTTCTCTGAAATGCCACTATTTGCATAACAAACACTGTTTTCTAACTACCTGAGAGGTTTGTAGGGTCACATTAATGTCTTTGTTCTTGTTGTCTCATACCTGTTTCCCTAAACTATTCTGTTTGCATCCTTTGTGTGTGTAGCTATTGTGAAGCACCGCATATTATTATAATGGATATTTTCTTTATTCAATATTTCTCTGTCTAGAGGAAAGCACTGGTTGGAAATCAGACATGATAAATCAATGGCATAATCAGAATCATTACAGAAATGATTACTCTTTTGTCACTGCAGAATTTAGTTGGTAAATAAATTGAATTGCACAAGAACATGACATCTATTTATACTATGTAAATAATGAGCCAAGTGCAACCAACTACATATTCTGCCAAAGCCGTTCACTTGGCTCTATGGCAATAGCTTTACATTTTATTTTACGAGGAATACTGTATATATATATATATATATATATATATTTGAAGTTTTTTATACTGTGCTTCAGAATATCTGTAACTCATGAAATATGCTAAAAGATACTGCTCTTATATGCTAAAAGATACTGCTCTTTTACTCCTGTTTGATTACATTTCAAATAGGACTATGCAGTGACTTTGGCATGTAGGAAATTTTATGCTGTAAATATTCCATTAGTGCTCCCCACAGTATAATGCTCCTTAATCCTCACCCCCCACACACAGTATAATGCTCCTTAATGCCCCCATCCACAGTATAATGCTCCTTAGTGCCCCCCTACACAGTATAATGCCATGTTAGTGCATGCTGAAGAGTGTAATGCCACACACAGTGTAATGCCATGTTAGTGCCCTGTGTACAGTATAATGCCCTGTTATTCATACCTGCGCAGTATAATGCCTTCTTAGTGCCCCTGAATAGTATAATGCCACTTTAGTGCACCATGCACAGTGCAATGCCACTTTAGTGCCCGCCACCAAATTCAATCTGTTATGCCAGGTTTGGCAACCTAGAAGTGATCTACAGATCCATATGCAACATCTGTGGGCAGTGTGCCACAGAATACCACACAGAATCTGTCTGTCTGCATGTCTAACCATATCTCATCTTGTATCCAGGGGCAGCACTACAGGGTACTAGAGCATCTTTTCAATTGTGTAGGTTTCCCCAATAAACTTGTCATTTCACTCTAATATTGTAATCACTTACATTCTGTATATGATCATTACATTCACAGATATTGGGGCAGATAGAGTAATATATATGCACCATAAGTCTGGCAAAATTTGAGCCAGCAACTGCACCAAATGTTTGTACCAAGATCTTGTTGTAAATGGAGCCAACCAATAAGTGGTGTAAAGTTAGACTAGACTGTGTAAAGGTATACCAGATTTTCAGCAATAGCAACAGACACTTTAGAAAATTTTCTTCACTTATGCCTAGAGTTCCATTATTGCAACTGAAGAATATATAACCTGCAGCATAAATGGGTTAAGACTATGTGGTCTAAACTTGTGTTGTCTGAAAGATAGACCTTTTTTAGTTTATCTGTCCCTTAAAGTCATATTCAAATCCAACAACTCCCTTGTGGTGCGCTATCCTTACTATCAATAACGTAGGATTTAGGTACACCTCCACGGCACACTAACATGGCCGTGTTAATGGATTTTCAATTACTATTTTGGTAAGTTATTATGACACAATAACTTCCCAGATTCAAGTTAAACTTTGCTACGCTTTACTAAACATTGTACATAGACATAGCACAATATCATTGTCATGAAGTGTTTCCCATTATAATTACCATTGATTTTGATTAGCAAAAGTATTAACATCTATTGATCTATGGGCCATATTAATTGACTCAAATACCAGTTTGTTCTTTCCACAGTTAATTAACTTCATCGTTCTAAGTATTAACAAAGGAGTCTTATGAGATTTTGCTACAATAAGCTCTATTGTTGGTTACAAATACGTAGAAAGGAGAACCTGTCAGTTCTTCGGACATGTGTGTTTTAGTAAAAACTTATACAGTATCCTCCATGAAATTTTGAAGCCTTTTTTCTTAAAACTCTGCTGTAATGTGTCTTTTTTTTGTTATTCCTCGTAGAAATTTTATATAGAAATTGACAACTGGATAGTAGGGGGCGTTCATACTTGCTCCCGTGTCTGTCCACCAGGTCTCCGTCCTAATCCCCCAGGGACACTGGATAGGGGACAAGTTGCCGGTGGACAGTTTTAAAACCCATGCATTTGAATGGGTTTTTAAATCAAACTGCCATTGTCCGTATGCAGCCTCTCCATGGGGAGCCCGTTTTTTTGCACGCTAACAAATTCGACATTCAGAACTTTGTGTCCGTACAAAAAAAACGGTTTCCCCGCGGAGTGGCTGCATACAGACACCGGCGGTTAGCTTTAAAAACCCATTCAAATAAATGGGTTTTAAAACTGACCGCCAGGAAGCGGTTCCTGTGCAGTCTCCCCGGGAAATATTACAGAGACGTGGTGGGCAGACATGGGTGCAAGTGTGAACGCCTCCTCACCAGTTGGAGATATGTTCCTATACACTCTGATATAGGCCAATCGCACCTGACAGCACCAGATTGTAGGGGCACAAACCTTTGATAAGTGGAATGGTAATGCCCAGTTGCCAATTTATTCCTAAATGTCTAGGAGAGAACTAACCAGTAGGGTTGAGCGATCATGTTCGGAAAAGATCGGATTCCCATGGGCGATCGAGAACATTTCTCGATCGTGATCGGAATTCCGAACACGATCTTTTTAGGTGGGATTGAGATCGGTGATCTTTTCCCACAATGCTTTGCTTAGCCTTCACACTGAATATACGCTGTATACTCAGTGTGAAGTCTCGGGTCCATAGGAATAAATGGAAGCAGCGACACACAGCCTTAACCCCCTGCATGCCGGCTGCCTCCATTCATTCTAATGGGAGACTAAACTAAACATCTGTAGTAGCTACTTACCTCTAGAGATGGCTGGTCTGGTGCCCGGTGTGTTCTCCTTCTGTCTCTTGCTGCCGCTCCACGCTGGTCTTCTCGCTGCCCCGCCTCCTTAGTGTTTAAAGAGCTAGGAAGGCGGGGCTTGTGGATTAGGAGAGTGTGGGCAGGTACGGGGCGGGGAGATGTGACGTCTCCCCTCCCAGTACCCGCCCACACTCTCCTAACCTGCCCACACTCTCCTAACCTGGCAGGGAGGGGGCAACGAAGCAAGAACAGTGTGGAGCGGCAGCAAGAGGAAGAAGGAGAACACACCGAGCACCGAACCAGCCATCTCTGCAGGTAAGTGGACACCAGGGGGGACTAAGTAGCCAGAGGATTAAAAAAAAAATCCTCTGGCTACTTTAGTGATTCACTACACAGCGTGGATTCTAACAATTGTTAGATTCCATGCTGTATAGTTAATAGGATTGCTTTTAAAATCCGACCTCTGATTAATAAAAAAATCCCATTGACTTGCATTGGGATCGGAATTGGGATCGAGATCGGGTTCAAATGAAAAATGATCGGAAATCGGATTTTAAAATCGATCCTGAAAAGTCAAGATTGGCTCAACCCTACTAACCAGGCAACAGTACAACACTCAGCTGTAAGAAAAGATGATTCAGAATGGTTATATTATGGGGAATACAAGTCCATGTATTTACTTAGACCCGTCAGGAAAGCTGACAGCTACCTTTTATGGGCAGTCGGTCTGAGCCTTGGCCATCTTTAACTTACTTTCCAGTCTCTTTATGCTTTTAAGAAGTCAAGCACATTATTAATCAAAGCAAATGCTGCCCATCTCTTTCATTGTCTTAAACTACTTCCAAGAGATTGTCTGGATGATAATGGACTACAGATGCCATTCGAGGCAAATATCCAAAGGATTGTGAAGTGGTAAACAATTGATTGCTATAATGAGGTAATGGAAGTAGTCAGGGTGTAGAGTATCCGCAGGACGGCTAAACCTCACTGCGGCGCCCTATAGAGACATCTCTAATACATTGCTTTACTCAAAATAGGTTTCTGACTCTTGAGTTAGTTCCTATGGATACAAGAGGAGGGCTCTGGTTTCCTTGGGAACTCATGTAAGGTTTGCAGAGTTGAATGGCAGAGAAAATATGAAGACTGCATAATTTATCATTATAAAGATTGAGGGTCCATTAGAGTTAAGCCTAGTATATAGGGCCAGCATGGCAAACATGAATTCTGTTTGGCTTTAGCATGTACGTAATATAAATGTTGTACTACTATCGGGCTGGGATTTTTGCCTATTGAAGCAGTTTACTCTCAGTTCTTTACCAGCTCTACTCATAAAAATGACCTGAATGGAACAAAAAAGAAAAAAATCCCCAAAACCATATGGTAACAAGTATCATTACTCTCCAGTATTATTAACAACCAATCCTGTAATTGCGACCTGTTAGAATAAAATACTCCTGACCTTTGAGGGTATTCAAATACTAGTGAAAGCTACAAGAAATTTGATATTCCTACAAGTGAAACTTTGCTACATCTGTACGTATGGCATTAAAAATGTAGCTCAAAGTGGAAATCCATCCAAATTGGATTTTGTGGCATGTGATATGTATCCGAGTATATAATTAATGGAGACGTGTACTTGTGCGACCTCGTTCCATTCACTTTACACAATACCCCTTTAAGCCATTAGATACATTTTTGCCAAATATTCATTCAGCCAACAGATATCTTCTAGTTCCTAAGGAGTGGCAGTAGATCAGTCCATGGATACCCAGATGTAAGTATAGGCACCAGGAAATGTGGAGTAGACAAACCCAAACTAGACTGGTCAAACAAACTCCTTGGTCACTCATGTAGATGAAACAAGTGTCCTTATTGTTAAGTACAACACGTTTCTCTTTTATCAAATGCAACACAAACTTATACATATCCATAATACACAAATCGGTATGGGTATAATACATAGCAACAGGCTACAATGTATTAACACAGTTTTTACAAAGACTTTACATAGGTTTTTGTTGTCTTCTGTGATAAGATATTGCACGCCAGCAACTTATCGTGATGCAGAATGTCAATTTAATACAGCTACATCTCTACCTCTCCAGACCATATATACACACTCGTCTTGGTTGTGTCCTTGATAGGCAATGGGGAGTAACGCTCTATTTAAATTCAGCAGTGATTTTTACTATATGAGGATGATTTGTGGTCTTCTATAGAGAATAAGTTCCCCATTTTTTAAGGAGTCAGAGGGAAGCGCAGCATCTACATCCCCAATGACAAGGAATCAATATTTGGCAATAATGTAGTGAACAATTTCTGTGATAGCTAAATCCTTTTAATGGTCTAGACTTTGGACTTGAAAAGGACATATTTATGGAAAGATTTCCATGAATCAGCATCTATAGCATGAAACCGTTCAGAGATAAAGCAGAGGGGTGAAGTCAGGCAAACATATTTCTTTTAAGAAAAAAAGATGTGCCATGTCCATTTAATAAAAGTGTCAGGAATAGAGCATGTCATTTCAGCATTATTCTAACCTCATATTCAATCATCGCATACTCCGTGCCTTTCTGCCAGATAGATGACTGATAGCAGGGTCTGCTGTGTATTCTGCAGATATTCACTTCTCTTGAAATCTCTGAAAAAGATAAAAAATATATTTTAATATCTATTTATACAGCAGTGTCTTCTTTGGATAGATTGCATCAGTTCTGTAATCTGAAGTGCAAAAATATATACAAATGTGAATCCAACCTTATCATTGGATGGAACACCTTTACATACTTTAACAATGTGGAAAGCATGGTAATGAGATACTGTGGATTGCAAATCGGCACCCTGGATGCTCCACTAATCCTAGAGGGCTGCTTTGAGTTATTGCATTTTATTGGATGGATCGCCTGATTATGATGGTGTCCAGCTGCTGGAATTCCCAGAAATGAAGTGTAAGCTGTTAGGGAACCCAGCGGCAAATGGTTATCTTCCCTGTGTTACCACCACACAGTTCTCATTAAAAGACTTTTCTGATTAACTCTATTAATAGTTATTTAATTGAAGATTAATGTGACTTGCTCTAGTGCCACCTTTGGGAAGCTAGCTCCCTATAGATCAATGCCATCTTTTCCTGTAACCTAGTGAATTAATCTGGGAATAATGCAAGCCAGAATATTTACTTCATAAGAAGGGTACTGGCTGGTGGGGGTACTATGTTTTATTAATGATACATAACAATATGATGTACAGGAACTTATTAAACCCATAATGCACTGATGAGAGGTATTGACATCAAAACAGATGTGTGCAGGTGGGTCTCTTTTCCATTTGTGGGGGGTATTCTAGTTTGGCCTTCTTCCTAGATTATGCTACCAGGTTTCAGGAAAACCAGGCATTGATCTATAGAGACCTAACTTACAAAAGGTTGCTCTAGAGTAAGTTCCAACTCTATACTAAGAACACTTCATTGACATATTCTTTTTCCAATATTCATGGCTTACTAAGTTCCTATACACTTATTGAGACATAGTATACTGCCTAATGTAAAAGTACATCAGACAGGCAGAAGATTCACCAAATTTATCATACTGGCTACGTAGTAGATTTGGCACTATGTTACTAATATTATGATTTATTTTTAGAATACCATTGATTAAATCTCACCCTATTTTCTCAAAGAATCACTTCTTTTACTCTAAGCTGCATTTTTCTAGACACTTACTAAAAAAATGTGCAAAACATGTCTAAAATTGGTGTTAGAATTTAGAAGTAGGGCAAGAAGTCCAGTTTTATTGGCGCAAGCCGAGACTAAATTTCTGGCTCATTTTGCTGACTTAATCTCCCCCATTGTAACCTTGCTCAGTCTAAGGCAATTTGCAATTTTATCATTTTTTCTTACTAGTTATTCGTACATCTAGCCTTTGTTTATTAATAGGTAGAGAATTTGCATTGGAATACATACATTGGCGACTCTGTCTTTTGACTCGAAATGCATCTATTCTAAAGGTTTCCCCAATATTTATTGCATGACTCTGTAGGAGAAATATGAAATCATTTACTCTGTGTCAAAACATTCTTCTATTTTCATTATAGTCAGAAAATGTCTCTGTTGAGTTATGTGGAAAAGAAACAATACCTTTCAGTCAACTGAACTTGAGCTTTGAGTTGATTTGTGCGGCTGTGTTTTTTTTTACATGCTTTAGAGATAATAACAGTGACAGCTATTAATCCGATTGCGCTCTTGGCTGTCGGTCTTCACAGTCTGTTAACAATCCCCAAACATATATCACTAAGACTTCTTAGTATCTTGCCTCTACAAATGAATTGGAACCAAAGCCGTTTTTTTTTTTTCTTTGTGGGTTTATCCTGTAAAGAACATTTACATTTTACATCAGTGCGTAGAGCCATTGGCATCCTGACAATAATACAATGTTTGAGCATTGTAAAAATAAGTGCCGATAATAATCTTTTGTGCATACAATTCAAGCTCCTTTTTATGACTTGACACTTCTGGCAATATGTTTCTAATGATTAAATTACTTGATCTCACGAGGATAAATCTAATCTTGGTCTATTTGAAACTCAGGCCAAGAATGTACCTCCAAAAAGATTGGTAACTCGAGCTGCCACAACGATATTACTTGTTGAAATACCATGTATCATATTAAGAAACGTACAGATGCCAGCCAATTTACACCAGCCGTGTGCAAATCATATTGGACGCCCAAGGACACTTGTAAATGGATGTTTCAATGTGAATGATCCAGTCTGCCAACGTGTTAATGGGAAGAGCTATATCACTGGACAGTAAAATAGTGTCATATATAAAATTAAAGTATGTATTAATTGCAAACAACCATCTTATCTATCATTGGCTTTTACTTCCCAGTTACATTATTGAATCCCATAAAACATGATTTAGATATATTGAATATTATTTTGAAATCAGCAGCATACTATATCTTCAAAGGCAACATATTCTATAGGTTATTGCTGCAAAATGACTTTGTCTACACAACTTTAATAACGCACTGATGCAACATTACAATTAATGCAAGGCTGCTGATATCAATTGCACACAATGCTTTACAATGTACATAGCATATATGCAGTCTTTTAATATTGACCCCTGATGATTATGAGAAACACTTAGGGTAAGTTCACACAGAGTTTTTTTATCAGGATTTTGAGTCCATATCCGCCTAAAAATCCTGACCAAAAAGATGGCTTCCATTGAAATCAATGAAAGCCGGTCAGTTCTCTTTTCCGGGAGCGGGTTTGTTCCGGCTCTGGGAAAAAGAAGCGACATGCTCATTCTTCAGGCAGAATAGCCTCGCGATTCAGCCTGAAGACACTCCCGACTAGGCCCATTGATTGGGCCTAATCCAGAGCGGAGTACGCGACTGGATGCAGTGCACTGGCTTTCAGTTGCTGCTACCCGGTTTTTGGTCCGGAACCTGAGGCGGCCAAGATTAGCAATTTGGGGGCCAATTCTCAGGTCGCGGTGCCAGTAATTGGACTCCCTCTGATCTGAAGTGTACCCCTAAACATTTGGTAATGGATTAGTGTCTTCCCCTCTGCAGCCAAAGTACTCGTGTAGTTCTTCATTTAAAACTAAAGAAAAAAAATACACCAAAATCCATAACTGCAAGATAATCACAAGGAGTGAGCAGAGATTGCATAGAAAGATGCTTACCAGGGCAGTAACATTTCATAGTCATCTCTACCTATTAGGATCACTTATATGATATTTACATGCTTTCATATGCATATTAATATTTTTGCACACTTTTTTGTACTTTATATATTTAAAAGGATACAATGTTGTATACTTGGATCCTCATATTGCACTATGATGTAATAGACATTGCTTGAAAAAGTCTTAAGTTTCTTGAGCTGAAATGTTCCATTTTTTATTTTTTTTTTCATTAAAAGTTGTATTGAGTTTTATCAAATGTACAATCAAGTAAAGCAAATCAAGAAACAATTATAACAGGGTCCGGGTGCAGGGGGATGGGGAAGGTTAGAGGGATAGACAATACTCAGAGAAAGCACCTAATTACGGTCAATAGGAAGGGATGCACAAAGCTCTGTCGCAGCAAGGCATTGGAGTACACAATATGGTGGAAAGGTGTTGTCAAGGAAGGAGCCTCCTAATACAAAGGAAGAACAAGTGAAACTGCAATAGAGGAGTTGAGGGATAGGAGAGGGGGAAGACAAGTATTGGAGAGTAAAGAGATCAGGACAGGGTTTAAAAAAAATGAGAGGAGTAATTTCAGGAAAAAGAGGAGAGGAAGGAAGATTGAAAATTGGTGAAGTAGAAGAAGGTGTTGATGTGTGTTATCGCTTGGCCTGGGATCAGCGGCTGGATCCTCCATATGTAAAGAATCTCCTGAAACCAGGCCAACATAGATGGGGTGAATGTAGATTTCCACAACCTGGGTATGATGGACCTAGCCACCACCAACAGAAAGCCAATTAATTTGCATATGTGTTTTGTAAGTTTGCGGGAGAAGATAGAGAGAAACAAAGGGGCTGGGTCATCTGCCAAAGTGACTCCAGTAACTCACTGCATTATTCTGCAAACCTCATGCCAAAAGCAGTGTAGGAGAGGACAGTTCCATCATATGAATACCCTCATGCCCCAAGCAATACCACACCTCCAACAGTGATCAGAGGTGGAGGGAAACATCTTGTGGAGGACAGATGGGACTCTATACCAACGAGAGAGAATTTTGTAGTTCGTCTTTTGAGCTCGAGATAGAGAACTTGTGGCAGAACTGGAATGATGTTTTCAATAAGGCCCATTTGCAAAAATGTTTTTTACATTTTTCATTATACTAATAATAAATATTTAGGTTGCAAAGTGGGACAAAACCACCAATTCTGAAAATAATGGCCACAGCAAAAAAAACTTTCCTGGCCACCTGCCTGTACAGGGAACTGTTTCTAGTTGGTTGGCAGCTATGAAGAGAAAAACAGTAAGTAATACAGTTAAGGGGACTTGGCATTATACGGGACTGTAGTCCTTTCATTCTCAGGATCAGTGGAATTCTGAGAGGTCCTTGTGATATGCTATAACTTATAAGACGGGATTAACCCTTTAGGTAAAACAAATATTTCTGCTACCTCTGTACACAATACAGTTATATTAATTCTATATACAGATTTGTCCATCCTTACCATTAATCTTGGATCAACATATTTGGAGATGAGTGATGCGAACCACATCATAATTTTGTGATATTAAATTGCTGGCTGTGAAAAGTTATGATATCATGTTGTAACATTTGTGGGGAATCGCTCAGGTAGATGCTTGTAGCTTTGTAGGAAACAGACACAGACACTGGATTGCACACAGGTTCAGGCTTTATTCACTTGTAGTGCATACACTGCCTTTGCAAAGCCACAGGATAAACAAAACAAGACCCTTCTTGGCTGAGAGACTAACTTAAACATAAGGAAACTATTCCCTGACTATACAGGAGACTGGCTACCAGTCTCCCACCTTGGCAACAACAACGGGTGGCACAGTACCTGCTTTGGTGGTCCGTTCTGGGCAGTTCAACTCTGTCAGTGTGGTGCCACACTGCTAGTCTTCACACACAGACTGTTATTAGGGCCTGATTAGTCATCTGACCTCCCTGGTGTGAGTTTTTACCAAACACCCTTTAGCTGCCTGGCTGGGACATACCTGTCTTCCCAGACCACACCTTTCACTCTCTCACACATTGTGTAGAAGTTTTACTGTAGAGTGAAAAATAGGCGTTCCTCTGACAAAGTTAGCTGTTTTCCAGCAGGTTCGTGGGGGTCTGATTCCCAGCACCTCTGCTGATTAGCCATTTTGGCCTGCTGCACACTAGGACCAACTACATAGCACCTTTTTACATCAGCTAAGTCTCAATCAGAGAATGGGAGAGAAATACATGTACCAGCCATGGCCGCTACACAGTGCATGCTGCTTTGCTTTTAGTTGGTATACTGTGTAGATGGTCTCAGTGTACAGTTAGCCTGGTAATCAGCTTATCAGTGTTCATGGCTTATCCTAAGGAAATCCCTTTAAGGATGGACACATCGATACATGGGGGATGTGGTGTACACTAGTGAAATGTATGAACTATGTCATGTTCCAAGGTGGATCATTGGGTGGAAATAAAATGATTCAAAACTAATAGGGATGTAAAACAGCACAAAACAGTTTTAAAACTTATATTAAGGGGACATTTTCATTTTATTCACTTATCAAATATCCACTTTATAGTGTACGCTATATATATATATATATATATATATATATATATATATATATATGTATATACAGCCATGCCTCAATCAACAGTATATTATTAAAATGAGCAGGTACACCAGTAGGCCTTCCTCATTTGGACTCACAGTTAAATTTTTTTCATGAAGTCTTGATATCCATAAAGTAAATCCATATTAAATAGATTTTTACACATGTATCAGAACTAAGCCATACCTATTGGTTCTAGCTGTCCATAATAGCTGATTGGAGTTTGGCCAGTGATGTGGGGCTACGTTTGCAGCGGAATAAACTTAGATGCCACACAGAGAGATTTCAGTGTCATCTGAGTGCATTATGTGATCCAGTCACCTGTCTGTCATTGGAACAGAATGGATAGGAAGCCCCCATAGAGGTGAATGCGTCATGGAATGCACTAAGATGTAACTTCAAGTGTGACCTGATGAAGTCTCAGCGCCCCACATCAGATGCACACTCGGCCATGTACTTGGGTCATGATTATTGGAATTAATGCTATTAAAGGTAGTTATAGTTTTCTGACATGTAATCCCATTATTCTTCTGATGGTTACAATGGCACATTCGACTAGGCTGTGAGATTTTCTCCTTATTTTCTTACCTTTCCCACTAATAGAGCCTGCCGTTCCAATAACAAGACACTATCAAGGAGTTGCTAAATATTCATTTCTCTCTCCAAAGATGAGCCTACTGTACATTGTAAGAGTGAACATGAAACAAGTCACCTGCCTATAATTGTAAAGCGCCTAGCAGCTTCAGGCATATTAGTGCTACAGGTCCAGGGAGACATTTCCTCAGCTTTGCTGTGCTCAAACCTTTATCTTTTACAGTTGTTTTATTCCTGTGGCCAGGGATATATTTTGCTTTGTTAAGCGACCTTGTTTTTGATCATCTCATTCAGCCATGTGATTCATATGGGAGTACACAGTAGTGACAAGGAGATAGTGCTTGAAGCTGATATGTGCCACAAGTCAATGATGAAGTCTTTCAGCTCAAATTTAAACATAAAAGAGATAAAAGGGCACAAAGAGATGAGAAACTGAGAAGTGCTGTGACTGCATGTATATATATATATACGCTTAACTTCTAATAGTTAATGAAAATGTAGTCATTGCACTTGACATCTTATATGGGAGAGCTCTGGATGAGGTGCACAGGTAGAGGGACTGCGAGGGAATGGGCCGTGGGTGCCTTAGAGGTGCAAACAAGACTAGTCTAGAGGATATCTGATTGGTGCAGATATCCCCTACACTACAACTATGGTGACTACGGTACAGTCGGAGATAGCTATGTACATCATTCTTTGTTACAAAGCCCTTTAATCATTGCCCCAGTAGTGGTGGGCTAGTATATTGACATTCTGCTTCCAAGTCTCTGAAGTGTGAGGTGCATTTGCACAGCGCATTTACCCCTCAGGTCACCTACACCCAGAAGAAAGGGCCTGCAACTTCAACTGGCATACACTGGAGACAAATGTGCTTGTGTAGCGCACCTCACACATCAAAGACCTCTACTGGGGTCATTCTGTATGCGAGGGGGAATAAGGAAGAGTATGATATAGCACGTGCACTTTTGCACTTTTACCTTTTGCACTTTGCTTCATTTGCATAATAATAAAGCAGATTTACATCAAATAAAGTAGCAATTCTTCAAACAAAGTGCAAAACTGTGCTCCGGGCTCTGAGCATTACAAGGTACTGTGGCTGTTTCTGGGAGGTTTTTCCTG
Organism: Leptodactylus fuscus; assembly: GCF_031893055.1. Lineage (NCBI taxonomy): Eukaryota > Metazoa > Chordata > Amphibia > Anura > Leptodactylidae > Leptodactylus > Leptodactylus fuscus. Next base: position 153,313,314 of record NC_134266.1, on the reverse strand, counting down.
CTGACAGACTCCCTTTAAAGTGTCATAAAAGTATACATCTAAATGTGTCAGGCCAACATTGCAATAAAAATTGAAAGTGACAACTATTTTTCTGTGTGGAAGATGTTCAAAGCACTTGTCACTTCTCTTCTCTACTAGGTTTCTATTTGACATTGTATAAATGGCATTACTTAGAAGACCGAGCCAGAGAGCATAGGAGATGCCGACCTGCCAGTGGAAAGACAATTACATGTATGACCTAGTTTTTTGTATAAGTAAAATATCACAGTACAGCACCCTAGAATAAAACTTCACTTTTACTATGGTAAAAGAAAATACAAAAAGTGCCCATATAAACTCCTAAAACAGATTCAGGTAGAATCTAAATTCCAGAAATAGTTTAACTTGACAAATCCCAATAACATGGCCAAAACTCACACATAACGCATGCAAAAAAGAGTCATAACTGCAGAAAATAAATGGCTATACTCAGCTGCGTCAATCCAAAGGCAAATATTTCTCAATAGCTGGAGTCTGAGTACACATACAAAACTGTAAAAACTGTGCGACTGTCGGGAAAATAAATGGCTCAATCTCACCAATTTCACATATGTATAGTGGTTCTTCTTATCCAAGGAGGTAGGAGCAGCTGATGTCCACTGTCCAGGGTTATATCTTGCTCTTACTAAGCCAATATCCCTCACCCCCAAGGCTCCCGCCTTTACAAGGGCACCCTCTAACTCACCCTTGCTTTACCCTACACGTTTCATCATTGGTGGACAATGACTCATTAAGGGATTCTTAGTACTTATGTCTAGTGTAGCTTCTAGTCTCAGACCACTTCCCTTTTGTTAAGTTTAAGTTTTAGACTAGTATCTTGCCATTAACAGTCTGCATGTCTCCTGTGCACTTTTTGTATTTTATATTGCTATAAGAAAAGTTAAAATTAAAGTTAAAGTTAAAGTCCCATCTCAAGGATCCTATCTATACTGGTAGCTTATGTAAATTGAAGACCTTTCCTAAATATAATGCTTTAGAAATTCTGCATTGTTTGCCTGCTATGTGACCTTATCCCCCCTCCCTCCCCCCCCCCCCATTGTGTACACTACGTTGCTATAACCACGGACCTGGGAAATAGGACAAGTGATGTCACTTACTCAGTGGCGGCAGGACAATCCATTTAGATAATTGCAGTTTGCTGATTGCTTGTTATCTCTCTATGTAAACACACAGATAACACTGAATCCATTCTGTACAAAAATCTGCATATCTGACCTGCAGAAGGATTGTATGTCCCGTTCAGCAGGGGGGTGGGGGGAGGAAATACAGAAAGTGAGAAGCAAACACTGCAGATAAAGCTGAAACAAGGATATGGGAAAACCCCTTAAGTTTTATTCCATGATGTTGTACTGTTAAATTGATTTGTGGAATAATTTTGTTGTTCGGTGTTTGATGCAAAATTGCTTTTGGATTATTTAAGTAAAATATCAAGTCAGAGAAAAAACATATATGAAAATATATTTAGAATACATCATCACAACCACAGTAATATTAATATGAAGTTTTGACTTTTAACTGTACATAAACCTAGTTAGGATTCAGTGGGATCTCCCCCATCAGGACCTGGGGGGTTTTCACAGGAAGGTACAAATTTTTGAAATGTTTTAAATGTAACTTATTTACATGGTCATTGGACTTGGATGGTTACTACCTGTGTAACACTGCTGTATTTATGTTTGGTATGTTAACCAGGTAAATGCTATGGAAGTTTCTCACAACACCTTTTTTTGCTCCTCCACTGCCTATTTAGGTACACTTTCACAAATAGATAGTCAATATATCAAATATATCTAGGGACCCCAAAATATTGTCTATCTATGAACCAAAAGATACTGAGGAGATCATCAATAAAATAACATAGATTTATTAAATATGACTGCATAAATTCCCAGCACTCCCTGTTCTACAGTATCCAGAGGACTTAAAGGCTCGGTTCCTAGTGGTGCTCAGGACTGCAGCTCCCTATTGCCATATACCTACACCAGTGACGGTGAACTTCCAGCCAAGTGAAAGAACCACCATCTGGTCAACATAATAAAATATAGATTACTGCCTAACAAAATTATCACATGTGAATAACAAATGATAAAAAGTATGGCTTATAGTATAATACTGTATGGACTCACATAGTAACCTAGACCTTTGTATGTGTGAGAATGCAAGTGAAACTCCAAGGAATGACTCCCGCAATGGTACGGCACGCAACCGTACACAAGTATTGTGGTGTAATACTACATTAGTCCTCTAATGGCTGCCCCAGGAGGAAATTAGTCTAACATACCTCTTGTGAATACCAACCCTGTCCTCTACAGTAGTAGCCATAGCTCATATACTCTATAGGTTAGTCACCCTGAGCACTTTATATGTACACAAGTACTAAATTGACCACAAGTAAAGAGCCTCATAAGATGTTTAGTAAAAAATGGGCCCATTTGGCTGACTGATATTGAAACTGGTACATGGTATAATATAGATAAGCAGGTTTTCATAATTCATTGTGGCAGGCTGTAAATAAAAATGTTGCCGGCAATGATTCTATTGGAATTAATTTATGTATAGCATAACCTTTTACACAAGAGATAAGACACAGGCTAAGCAAAGCTAAGGAAAATCTATGAAGGTCATGTTTATGGATTAGCCAAGATAAGGGTCCATTAGACTTAAATCAACATCTTAAATATATAGTGCTTTAGAAGTATTTGTTTAGCTCTAAGCTCCTTGTGTCAGTAATGGTTTCTAACACCCTGCGTATATTTCTTGCCTGAAGAGGTATAACTGAATTTGTATCTGTCAGAGATCTAAAAGACTTTGATGAATTAAACCATTGCTTCTCCGAGTGCACTTGTGTTCCAAATAAGATCACATACAAAAAGCTGAAACTGACAAAAAACTGAATTCATGCCTCTGGCAGTGACAACATGTTGTAGAGATTCCAATATCAGCAGCCTGTTAGGCAGTGATATAAATCTACTGTTGTTCGGAAAATAATTGTGTGAATGGCGGCTTAGAAGAGGACATGATCCCTAATTGAAAGTTGTTGCTTTAGAAAGCATTCACAACATAAAATGAAAATGGTCTAGTTATAGTTTCCAAAAAAAAGAGTGTGATTTTTATTTTTTTTCATTGGACTTGTAAGGAAACAGGTGTAGCTTCAGCCAAGACTGGCATAAATACCTCTTTGGGGGGCAATGGGAACATTAATGTGAGGAGCAATGTATGCACTAGTGTGAGGTGCAATGTGTGCACTAGTGTGAGGAGCAATGGGTGCACTAGTGTGAGGTGCAATGGATGCACTAGTGTGAGGTGCAATGTATGCTCTAGTGTACGGTGCATTGGGGTTACTAATGTGAGGAGCAATGTATGCACTAGTGTGCATTGCATTGAGGTTACTAATGTGAGGAGCAATGTATGCACTAGTGTGAGGTGCAATGTATGCACTAGTGTGAGGAGCAATGTATGCACTAGTGTGAGGAGCAATGTATGCACTAGTGTGAGGAGCAATGTATGCACTAGTGTGAGATACAACAGAGCTACTAATGTGAGGATCAATGGGTTTATTCTATTACTAACTCAGGCACCTCACATTGATGTTACTGCACCGAGAGATACATGGAGTTAATATGAGCTACAGAAAGGTATGTTCGTAAACCCATATAAATTACATTAATACTCCCAAGTGTTTATTTTTTATTGATCATCCCCACAGTCAGTATAAGGAACATTAGATAAAGAGATGGGCCTAGGCAAGACAGGAACATGGCATACACTGTAATAGGGGTATTTGCCTGCTACAGTGACCTTTTCTGTGTCCATTTTTGTCCCTTTCTCTCCTTCCTTTGTGTACATTTCCTCACTTCCCTGAAATCAATGTAATTGGTAGCAGGGATCACTCATCCAGTATTAAAGGGGCACTCCTCCTTAGCACAGTTTGCCGCTACCTAAGAACATTATGCACCACTGTGCAGTTTAAAGCATGCACTGCTAATCTTTTGGATCTTATGCCCACTGTCCAGATTCAGGCTCTGTCAGCTGAGTACCCCTAAGTATATAGAGCATGGACTTCTATTGCATAACAATAAAGGATTGTATTTCCTGAAACATCTCTGGACCCTTAATGGGCTTTACATTACTCCTTCTTGCCATTATGATCTCAAGCTGCTCAATTCTGAAAATATAGCCAATGACAAATATGATAGCAGACTGTCATCATTTAACCCCTTAAGGACCAGGCCATTTTTTGGTTTCGCATTTTCGTTTTTCCCTCCTCACATTTCAAGAGCCATAACTTTTTCATTTTTCAGTTCACAGAGTCACATGATGGCTTTTTGTTTGCGGGACAAATTGTACTTTGTAATGGCATCATTCAATATGCTGTGCAATGTACTGGGAAGCTGGAAAAAAATTCAGAATGAGGTGCAATTGGAGAAAAAATGCATTTGCGCCATTTTCTTATGGGTTTAATTTTTACAGCGTTCACTGTTTGGTACAAATGACATGTTACCTGTGTTCTACATGTCAGTACGAACGCGGTGATACCAAATTTATATAGTATTTGAAATGTTTTGATACTTTTAAAAAAATGATAAACTTTGCAAAATAGAAAAAAATTTTTGTGTCATCATGTTCTAACACCTGTAACTTTTTCATATTTCCATGTATGGAGCTGGTTGTGGTGTCTTTTTATGCATTACAAGATGACGTTTCTATTGATACCATTTGGGGAAAGATCTGATGGTTTGATCACTTTTTATTCAATTTTTTATAGGAGGCAAAGTGTTGAAAAAACCGCTTTTTGGCTGTTTTTATTTTTTTTGCCGCTACGCCGTTCGCAGTACGGGATAAATGTTTTAATATTCTAATAGTTCGGGCATTTTGGAGCGCGGGGATACCTAATATGTTTATGTTTAATGTTCTTTAATTACTTTTATAGCTAATCTAGGGAAAGGGGGGTGATTTGAACTTTTATATTTTTTTAATTTTTTTAATACTTTTAAAAACTTTTTTTTTTCTTCTGTTACATTTATGATCAGACCCCTTAGGTACCTTGAAACCTAGGGGGTCTGATCGCTCATACTATTCACTGCAATACTACAGTACTGCAGTGAATAGCAGAATCCCAGCACTTCTATTAGACGATGCCTCTGGCATCGTCTAATAGATCTCGGGCAGAGACAAGCCTGGAAGCCTTCAATAGGCTTCCGGCTGTCATAGCAACCGATCACCGCCCTCATGTGACGTTCAGGAGGGCGGCGATCGGGGAAACATGGCGGCGCCCATGCCGCCTGCGCTGTTTACACGCTGCGGTCGCGTTTGACCGCAGTGTGTAAAGTGTTAACAGCAGCGATCGGCTCGGGCACCGACCGCTGCTGTTATTGGCAGGTCCTGGCTGTATTATACAGCCGGCATCTGCCGTGTATGGAGCGAGCTCAGCGTGTGAGCTCGCTCTATACATCCCCATGCGACCCATGATGTACAGTTACGTCAAGGGTCGCTAAGGGGTTAAATACACTAGGCCCTTGGAACTGTGCATGAGAAAACACATCTTATATTGGGGCCTAGTGCACTCAAGTTACTTATCCTGCTATTTGCCATCGAGTTATCAGGGCAACATTTTATGATTTTTCTTGTTAGAAAATTGGTAACCTAATTGCCGAAATAATATTCTACTGATGATCATTTATTAAGATAATTGTTAGGCTGTAAAAAAAAAATGTAAATAATAATAATTATATAATGGCTGGAAACAATCTAGAAATGTGTGTCACAAGATGATCATCTTTTCAAAACGACAAAGCTTAGTGATATTCTGTCACAGAGTGAGATACTATATACTATATGTGTAAGCACCTAGTGGTTGTGAGTTTCAGCCTGTCGAGGTGCTGTATTTGCTAGCATGTCTCAATATTGTATTTGATTGCTTTTGGTTTGGTAAGCGCACTTACGTTTAAGCTAAGGGTGGACATAGCTGTACTTCCTTTAAAGTATTGTTCTATTGTCAAATTTTGGTTGTGAAAACTCATTGCTAAATTCCTACCAGTTTTTGTTATTAAAGCATATGCAAGAGAAAGCAATCATTAACAAAATTCTTCAATCATTCAATACCACAGGACACTAGAGGTACAAGAGAACCGAGTCACGGTAAAAGCTAAGAATCTGATGTCATAAGCCTACTTGTAAACTCTGGGTGGCAAGTAAAATCCAATTTTCCATTAGGGTCTTAGTATAAGTCCATTTCTCCAGTTTGTAATGGATTATTAAGGTTCTGCATTAGGCATTTTAGTCATCATCCCATTATACGGTGCATGAGTAACTGCCTAGAGTGCCTAGAACATTTTGTGGATAGACACAGGGGTTTAACTAAGTTTCTTAGATCTGTGCAGTCTTTCTGAAACACCATTTTCCTCAGTAATTTGTTAACCTATGGCTGAGGTAATGAGAATGTAAAGAGACATGAAATAGACTAAACAATGCAAAATGTTCCCATTGGTTATTGTTTAAATATTTCCATTTTTATTTAAGAACTTAAAGGAGTTGGCCACTTTCAGACCAATATTGACAAACAAATGTACAATAAAAAGATATACAATTTTCCAATATACTTTCTGTATCAATTCCTCGCAGTTGTCTAGATCTCGGCTTGCTGTCATTCATTCTGTTACTTCTAGTGGATAAAAGCCTGACCATGGTCATGTAACTTACGGTCCATGGTCATGTGATGGTACACATGGTCTGAAAAGTGGCCAACCCCTTTAAGATATTTTTAGTTACAAGACTGTTTATTTAAGATCTTAAATCCTTTAACACTTTCTACATATAATTATCCTCCCATTTATCTCTTATTAGGGTCATGTGGTCCAGGATCACAAATACCAGTCCTCTACACAATAGTACAGTAGATGGTAATGATCAGACAAAGGACATACAGGTTGCTCAGAGGCAGTCCCTGTCCATATCTCATATTAGAGCGTACGGGCATCATAGGTAAAGAACTTTCCTTCCCTTGGAATCTCTTTCTATGGATCAAACCATGACTGTATATGAGTTATACAGCGGCTTAGCTCCTAGAGCCCATTGTGATAACCAGGTTGCCGTAATGGATAGATACATGAGTTAAAAACTTGCTTGGCGCTGCATAATAAACGTCTTTGAGATTAAAATGAACAACTCCATACTGAGAACAATATAAAAAGAATGAAGGATCTACCATAGTTCAATTCATTAGGAATTCAGCTCAGCTTAAAACAACTACATCATTCTTCCAGGTCCTTTAATAGGTTTTTAATACCAGTTCCGGGACAGGCAGTGTTGTGCACACTGTATTACAATTACGTGTGATTTCCACAGAATTCAGGAGGGTCTACATCATTTTAAATGTAGGGAACCTACAAGAACAGATCTCCGTGCCAATGCTCGCTCGCTCTCTCTGATTTATGCACATTTTAAATAAGGTAGCACATTTGCTATTATGATTATATGCGGTGCTGCCAGCGTTCAGTGAGGAGCAAGTATTCTTGAATGCTATAAATCCCCAGCTGCCCAGAACAACATGGACTTTCATTTATCTCAGTGTTGTTCAGCAATTCTGTAAGGTCAGAAAAGATTTTGTTTTTGTTTGATCTTTTTAAACATAGAGCCATAAAATCCCATATGTAAATGAAAAAACGGCACTAAGGGCACTATGCCATTGGTTTTACTAATAAAATACTCGTTTTACGTTTCTACATTGGTCTCATCCATTAAAACATGAGTGGGATTTTATGTGTTAAGTGGTATAAAGGATTGAGGGCCTTCCTTCTTAATGAGAAGACAGGAGAGAACCATTCTTCAGCTCAACATTCATCTCACCTACTGCCGTTGCAATACAGAACGGATGCAATGTATTCTCAAATGGAAGGGCAAACTAAGTAACTGCTTGTATAATTCTGAATAGATTTTCAGGACATAGATTATTTCTGTACATATAACATGTCTGCTAGATTAGAATTGGGTTTTACTGTTGCTGGAACCAGTTGTATTGCTAGTGGGGCTATGAATAATGTCAGTGAAATGAAGTCTCATGTTTAATTAATTACTTCTATAATCTGGAAATCGATCATACACAGGTAAACAAATAACAGAGAAAATACTTCAATGTCAAATCTCGTTAAAGGGTTACTTAAGATATTAATACTGATGAACTGTCATCAATAACAGATCAGTGAGAGTCCAACATCCGGGACCCCAACCAATTAGCAGTTTAAAGGGTCTGAGACCTCTTCACTGTTTACATTGCACGCTGTTTCCTAGAAATTATTCAACATCATTACAGTTTAGTCCCATTTACTTCTGTTGGATGAAGTTGTAATTACTTAGTGCCGCTACAATAAAACAGATGGTGGCATGCAATGTAAGCAGTCAAGGAGTCATAAAGCTCTTATGAGTTCCTTCAAACACCTCATCAGCAGGGGTCGCAGGTGTAGGACATGTCAATAAAAATTGGTTGGGCAACTCCTTTAAATACTACAGTTGAGCAAATCCTAGGTTTGTGGACCTAGGTTTTCTGTAAATAGCTACATTCAGATAAAAAAAAAAAAAAAGGAGAATCAGAATTATTTATTATAATTATGGGGAGAAACCGATATTTGTTAAATAATAACTTTCTATCAGATATCAGTAATTTCTTCAATTGAAGAAAAAGCATTTAAAGGGATTCTCGATCACACATAGGCATAGCCTTAAGAAAGGCTAATCTTCTCCTACCTTTAGATGTCTTCTCCGCGCCGCAGTTTGGTAGATATGTAAATGAGTTCTCTCGCAGCACTGGGGGCGGTCCCCAGCGCTCAAACAGCACTGGGGGCGTCTCCAATGCTACGAGATAAATCTCCAGCACCGCCTCCATCTTCTTTGGGAACGGCCTCTCCCTGCGTCTTCTTCTGTCCTGGGTTTCAGTCTTTTAGGCATGCGCAGTCGGCTCTGCCATCGGGCCTTGAGCAGAGCCGACTACGCATGCCTGGCAGCCACAAGAAAATGGCAGCTTACATAGCTTATGAAAAAGAAAACTGGGATTTCTACCGAACGGCGGTGTGGAGAAGACATCTAAAGGTAGAAGAATAGCCTTTCTTAAGGCTATTCCTACGTGTGATCGAGAAAAATTGGATTTTAATGATTAAAATCCCTTTAAAGGGGTTTTCCAAGATCTTTTAATTATGGCCTATCATTTGGATAGGTCATCAATTGGTGCATTTTAGGGGTCCATCATGACCCCCATGGATTAGCTGGTGGAAGTGACACTGCTGCTCCCGAAGCAATGCTTAGGCTTTTCAGGCCATGTGACATTATGTTCATTGGTCACATGTCCTGATGACAGCTCAGTCCCATTCAAGTGAAAGGATGAGATGCAATACCAAGTACAGCCTGTGCACAGATGTTCGGAGCTGTGCTTGGTAAGTAATGAAGAGGCTGCAGTACTCACCCGAATACTGCAGGCTCTTGACACAGCTGATCGGCTGAGGCTGCGGAAGTTGGTCCCCAACCTATGGATAGGTCATCAATTAGTTAATCCCAAAAAAAACTCTATGGAAAACTGTTAACACATCAAATGTTATACTTTGCTACATCTGCAGATCTTATGCAATGCCCATAACCGAATCCAAGACGTGTGTGGTTTTGTGAAAGTGGTATACAAATAAATAAATACCAATATTTTTCTCATAGTCTAGAAATAATTCTATAATACATTAGAATTTATGAAAATGCATAGATTCTAATAATATGTATGATAATAACATATAAGCATTAGCATGTGTAAGCCCATACAAGCCACAGCAGCACAATAGCCTCATGTTACATTAACAATCAGTGCATGTCTAAAAACTTCTTGTAACAGAGCAGCCATGGATTGTGTGTAAAGATTTTCTCTAGGGATCTTTTCTGCTCCTCCAGGGCAAATGATATCCTGTCTAAACATTAAATGAATATCAGAGCAAATAGTATGCTTGATGTGGATGGCAAGTGCCTGAACCCAAACAAATAAAGAAATGGATTTATAACATATTAAATATTCTAAGCTCTCTGTGAGGTTTTCTGTTTAGAAATTAAAATGCGTTCTGGCTGTTAATGGAACAAATCATTTTAGGTTGTTCACAGAAGCCGTCGGAGCCTTGGGGGATGTTTTGTTTGATTACACAAAGTACTGTGTGTTCTGTTGTTTTAGTCATACTTTGCATAGAGCACAAAAATACGCAAGCTTATCAAATGATGTGAATCTCAATGTATTTTCCTTCCTTAAACAAAACATTTGCATTTTACAAGAACTCTTTTTATGACAAACACGAAGGGTATAGCCAGCGTATACAGATGTAACAGCCACTAAACAAACATTCATATCGGCACCAAAAAATGTTTATTTACATTGTACAACAGGTCACTATTTCGTAAGCCATTGTAGCCTGTAAAGAACACATCCAATGTTGGTTTAATGACGACTAAGGCTAGGTTCACATCTGCGTTTGCATTCCGTCCGGGGGTGTCTGCATGGGGACCCACGAACAGAATACCAAACGCAATTGCAGGCGCTGTGCAGTCAAAGCACATGGACCCCATACACTATAACGGGGTCCGTGTGCCTGCCGCCAGATCTCCGCACAGAACATGCGAATAGGAAAGTAGTTCCTTTCCGCATGATTTGTGCGGGCAGCGCGCGGCAAGCACACAGACCCCATTATAGTTTATGGGGTCCATGTGCTTTTACTGCACAGCGCCTGCAATTGCGTTTGGTATTCCATTAGAGGGGTCCCCATGCGGACTCTCCTGAACAAGGGGTAAGAATGTCCTTATCTTACTTCTGTGTGTCTTTGATTCAGAGGATACACTGTATGTACAGTGATGCTTGAAAGTTTGTGAACCCTTCAGAATTTTCTATATTTAGATTTTCACAAAAGTCCCAAAAGTAGATAAATAGAACCAGGTCGATGTGCAGGACTAATCATTAATTACCAAGACATTTAGATTTTGTGCAAGGGGGTCTCACCAGATACCAAAAGCAAACATTCACATAGCACTTATATATTTTTCGACTCATTGTTTGATTTAATTCCTTATATCTTTCTTTATTACTTGTTTGAAAATCTGATGAATTTTTGGTCAAATTTATGCAGAAATATAGAAAATTCTGAAGGTTTCACTGTCAGACTCCACTATATGCAGGTATGTTACTCTGGAACAAATGTTTCTAGGAATAACTATCTCTATGCATAAAGTATGGCTTGGTCCGGACAATATATAGAGGCAATGTATAGATGTTATGTAATGTTAAGTCAAGCATCATATGAGAGATATTTTCATAGATGTTAGATCAGTACAGGATCAACCATGGTCATAGCAAGACCTTATAATCTCTATTCCTTATACTGTGAGTAGATTAGGTGGAAAGAGTTGGGGACCATTCACACGGAGGAAAATGGTGAGGAATTGAAGTCAATGAGAGTTTTTTTTTTTTCAGCGCTGAAATTCCACACCAAATTCCTCACCATTTTCCTTCATGTGAATGGAACCTTGGGTGGAAAAGTGGTTGTGTGCTCAATTCACGCCATATGGGTTGCACATACAACAGTATTATTAATGGCACCTGGAACCTCAGGGGCTCAGCTACAGATTTTGCTTTTGGAGACTCAAGTTACACCCCTTAATAGAAGTCTATAAAAATGTATAACCCATAGTGATAGATCTCAGCTGTTTATGTAGCTTTCATAAATCTGTTCACAGTGGTCCATAAGTTCTATACAAGTCTTTCTCACTATGGCCACTCACATGGTTATTACTATGTATAAACAGTACTATATAATATGTAACAAAAAAGGTTTATGCAATGAAATCACAGCAGTTCCATGCTTTTTATATCATTATTTCAGATGTCGTAGCACTTCTGTCACATGTTTTTTGTTTTTTTTTATTATAGAAGATGTTCTTGCACTGTCTTTGATTGAATTCTTATTGACAGAAGCAGATGCTGTTCCTCTTGTACCAAACTTTGAAGATTCACTTCAATAAGCTGCTTAATAAGTTTGAAGCCAGAGTAAATTGGAACTTCCTTATGAATGAATTGTAAGAATGATACATAAGGTACTGCATGTCTATGAAACCAGAGCAGGTCATCAGGATTGCTTTATTAGAAATTAGATCCACACAACTGCAATATTAGATTTAAATTGCGTTGACAATATTACATCTCTCTGTAAGATAACAAATATAAACTTAACAACAGTATACAATATCTGCTGCAAATATATATAGTGTGGGGAAGGTAGCTCAGTAGGAGCAGGGGTGCAGACCCAACCAGTCAGAAACTGGTACATATATAGACATAATTGAAAAGTATTATATATGTGATACATATTGAAATATACAGCTTCTTTTATAAAAACAGTCATCTAATATCAATTAATGTGGTCATATTAACAATACTTATAGTGACTGTACATAATAGTCACTAATTAGATTAATAAGCAGAAAGTGGATTTCACTATACACTCACCGGCCACTTTATTATTACACCATGCTAGTAACGGGTTGGACCCCCTTTTGCCTTCAGAACTGCCTCAATTCTTCGTGGCATAGATACAACAAGGTGCTGGAAGCATTCCTCAGAGATTTTGGTCCATATTGACATGATGGCATCACACAGTTGCCGCAGATTTGTCGGCTGCACATCCATGATGCGAATCTCCCGTTCCACCACATCCCAAAGATGCTCTATTGGATTGAGATCTGGTGACTGTGGAGGCCATTGGAGTACAGTGAACTCATTGTCATGTTCAAGAAACCAGTCTGAGATGATTCCAGCTTTATGACATGGCATTGCATTATCCTGCTGAAAGTAGCCATCAGATGTTGGGTACATTGTGGTCATAAAGGGATGGACATGGTCAGCAACAATACTCAGGTAGGCTTTGGTGTTGCAAAGATGCTCAATTGGTACCAAGGGGCCCAAAGAGTGCCAAGAAAATATTCCCCACACCATGACACCACCACCACCAGCCTGAACCGTTGATACAAGGTAGGATGGATCCATGCTTTCATGTTGTTGACGCCAAATTCTGACCCTACCATCCGAATGTCGCAGCAGAAATCGAGACTCATCAGACCAGGCAACGTTTTTCCAATCTTCAATTGTCCAATTTCGATGAGCTTGTGCAAATTGTAGCCTCAGTTTCCTGTTCTTAGCTGAAAGGAGTGGCACCCGGTGTGGTCTTCTGCTGCTGTAGCCCATCTGCCTCAAAGTTCGACGTACTGTGCATTCAGAGATGCTCTTCTGGCTACCTTGGTTGTAACGGGTGGCTATTTGAGTCACTGTTGCCTTTCTATCAGCTCGAACCAGTCTGGCCATTCTCCTCTGACCTCTGGCATCAACAACGCATTTCCGCCCACAGAACTGCCGCTCACTGGATGTTTTTTCTTTTTCGGACCATTCTCTGTAAACCCTAGAGATGGTTGTGCGTGAAAATCCCAGTAGATCAGCAGTTTCTGAAATACTCAGACCAGCCCTTCTGGCACCAACAACCATGCAACGTTCAAAGGCACTCAAATCACCTTTCTTCCCCATACTGATGCTCGGTTTGAACTGCAGGAGATTGTCTTGACCATGTCTACATGCCTAAATGCACTGAGTTGCCGCCATGTGATTGGCTGATTAGAAATTAAGTGTTAACGAGCAGTTGGACAGGTGTACCTAATAAAGTGGCCGGTGAGTGTATAATACATGGACTTGGAATCATGCTGTAACTAAGGGTGCAATGGGATACAGTAATACAAATCAAGAATGTAGTAGGACCTGATAAGTTTAAGGAGGCTGATATAGAAAAGATAGATATATAAATGTCCTTGAGCTAAATATGGCTTAGATGCAACACTAGACAAATTCTGTATGCAGTATTCTGTTATTAGGGGTAATGGAGCAATAGCAGGCATAAGCCATGCACAAAACACACACACGTTTCTAAACAACCTCTTCAGCAGAAATGAAAAATGTAAACAGGTTCATAATTGGTTATAATCAGAAAAGAAGCAGTACTGACCTTGCTGATCACCCGCTGTACCCAATCTGATGTTAACCAGGTCTCTGCTTGACACATAAGAAATACTTGCTTCATTAGGCAGGTTACCACTGTCAATAGTTTGTCCTCACCATACAAACTATTTAAAGAGGACCTTTTACACCTAGACCAACTCTGGTTCTTGGCATCTGATAATAGGTGATTCCACTGATTCCAGTGCAGTTGGAATGGTTTCTTTAGCCCCCACCACTCCTGAGCAATCAAGGTGTGTGACACAGAGCTTCAATCAGAGGCAGTTTCAGTGTCTGTTCTTACCTGACAATGTCGACCTGACAGTACAGAGTCTAAATAGCATATGAGGCACCAAAACTAACAGCATTTATTGCTCAGGAATTATGTGAACTAGAGAAAATATTCCAACAGTGGTACAACGCCTCTTAATGCAATTGCTGTACTTGGCAGAAGAGCTGAAAAGTTGAATATATGACAGGCATTGATCTCAAGTAAAGTAATAGTAAATATAGCAACATAAAAACAATCAAGGAAACCAAATGTTAAGATTTTATTGAATATTCATGTTTCCACAATGACAAATCATTGATCATACTGTAAATCCCGATATCATGGTCTGTGTTATGCCAAGTGTTTGGGTTTGTGGAGGTATTACATGAATATGGGATTCAATAAACGCCAAAAAGTATCCATTTCGGTTTGAGTAGCCCTTAAAATAGTCAAATTCTTAGTTGTTTTTATTGTGTGGCCAATATATCAAATATATTGGGGGTATATTTATTCGTAGGACATGAATTATTATCTATACAGCATACATGACATATCAGCTGTTCCAGTTTCCAGTGAATTAAAAACAAGGTAGGCAAGTTTCCATTTCATGGTACATATAATATGTAAATTAATATAATAGGTTAAATTACTGGAACATTACCCAATCCCATTAAACAAGCTGTTTATGTTAATACAAGGAAACTGATATATATATATATATATATATATATATATATATATACATATATATATATATATATGATTTAATGTATTTCTGCACCTAAAGATCTCAGTCTTGCAAGTAAAAAGAACTTGGCAATTCTGTTGCTAATAATGTAGGAACACGGAACAGAGAAAAAGACCTACATTTTCTTCCAAGAAAGGTGGCAATCAAAGCTGCGTGTGATCCCTGAAATATGACATTGTGCTAAGTGAGGTTTTCTCCGGACTGTTTGACTATATAACTCATAGCCCTCTACGCCTTAGCGCTGCTTACAACTTAGGGTTATAACTAGGCCTCTGAGTGAAGTGGCATGCCAAGAAAATGTCACCAAGCCCTGTTTCAACACATACATACGAGATGTAAATAATATCATGGGACTATCCCACTGAGACTAGAGTTGCCAAGAAAAATCACTTGTATACATGTTTTTCTCTTTCCTGAATGCTTTTCCAGAAATCTCATTTCAAGTAATATCAACCAGCTTGCAGCCCAAACCAAACAAAACCCCACTAAGTAAAGACTTGAATAAACACTGCTTAGCTCTAATTTCCAACACTAGTAGGATAGAAAAACACATCGCCCTATGCTAACAAGGTATGCTACAAAGGAGGTGGAACAATGACAAATGGCTGAAAGAAGAACATAAGAACATGCATTGAACTGGAACACAATTTCACTATTTGTCCCAATAGCAATATAATCTAACTTTGAAAATAGGTATGTGTTACACCTAAAATTTACCATACCCAATGAACAGTCTGTCTGATTAGTTTGTGTTCATTGGAATAGGCATTAAATAAATCATGTGAGGTTATTTGAGGCAAGTGCACAGATACAAGATTCCTTACGTCTTCGATGGACATTCCCCACTTGAGTCACAAGATAACCAGAATTTGGGGGCAACACGGTGGCTCAGTGGCTACCACTTGGTTTTATTTCCTTAAACCATACACTTTGCTATTCTGTGAGTGAGGGGATACTTCTGACCTTCTGTATCTTCAAGACAAGACTATGCCCGTGCACAAAATGAGGGAATAAATCAGTTAAAAGTGTTCTCCTTTCCATAGACTTTTGTGTTAACTGGCAAATAATGATTTTCCCTCATTTACATATGACTACAAACATCAAGTTATCAGCAAATTAGGCTCCAAAACCGAATAGCAAAGGCTAATTTGGAGACTGTAGAATCACCATTACAGGGTATGTTGGGGGACAATCGTACACATCAGGGAGAGTGTTTGCCTACATAGGCAGTACGGAGACTTACAAGTCATTCCTGCTCCGCTAGGGATTCTGGGTAAAAAATATGCAAATCTATTCTCCAGGATGTAATTAGGAGAACAGTGCACTGTACGCCCCCCTATAGAGGGCAGCATCCTTAATCTGGGTAAAATCCCTAGCGGAGCAAGAATGACTTGTAAGTCTCCGTACTGCCTATGTAGGCAAACACTCTCCCTGATGTGTACGATTGTCCCCTGACCCTGGTCTATAGTCTCTCACTCTGCCAAATCAGTATCCCTACGCTATGCTGAGGATGGCCCAATAGGCCGAAACAGCGCTGTCCATAGCTAGGAATCTGTTCCTTTTGGGACAGAAATACTGATTCGGCAATTACATCCACATTTTGATTAAAAAGACTTTATAACTGAAGTCGTTCATGATGTTAAGGATGCTGCCCTCTATAGGGTGGCGTATAGAGTGCACTGTTCTACTAATTACATCCTGGAGAATAGATTTGCATATTTTTTACCCAGGGTATGTTGATCAGTTTACTGGTGTTAGAGTTCCTTTAAAGGATACCTAAGTTTTCATGAGAAATGAAAATATGTTCTCTGGCTATGTAAGCCGTCATATATGGTGTCCTTTCAGTTTTGTGCTGCTAAAAGCCCCATGATGGCTGCAGCACATTTTGCAGGGACTTTACAGCAGTGTTTGCAGGCAGAAAGCAGCAACATTTTAAATAAAGTGTCTTACATTTTGGTCCAGAATCACATGCCTTATTAAATGAGACCAAGTTGTCCAAAAGTTTTGTATGTAAAGATTCAGAGTTCTCAGTAGTTGATACTTTTTTTAATGGCTAACAAAAAATGATGACATATTGTGAGCTTTCGGAACTACTTGGTTCCTTCATCAGGCTGGTATAACACAATATCTGAAGGCATAGTTCCGAAAGCTCGCAATATATCATCATATTTTATTAGCCATTAAAAAAGGTATCAACTACTGAGACCTCACAATCTTTACATTTCTTATCCTCTGCCTAATACGGTACAAAGATAAATTTTTCTTATACAAAAGTTTAGTGACCATTTAAGTAATATCCTTAAACCATCCCTAAGTATAGGGATTTGTCAATAGAAAGGTAAAGATGGGTTCACACTTAACTGATCTTCAGTATGGTTAAAGATTCCAATTTGTCTTAAAATGCTGGTTCATAACTTACCATAATAAACTATTACAAGCATTTTCAATAGTTCTATGTGTTATTATGCAGTATTATAAATCCATGTTCAGTTTATACGCGGCTCCCAATGTAGTCATTTTCTTCTCCTTTAACCTTTATTCCCTCTACTAATTCCATTAATACTATAGAAATAACAGTCACTTTTATTGGGGAGACTTTTTAATCTCTATTTTTGTGCTGAGCATACTCCTTTAGCGCTAGTAAAGCTGGAGTTGTTGTAAAGTCATTTAAATACAAAAAATTAATGATCTATTTTTAATGATTCTTTTACTGACAGGGAAGCTTCTTAGACAGTAGCATATCACAACTAGATGTGCCTTAGATGCGGCCCTACATGTCCTTTTGTTGCTTATATTTAGGACTTAACTGTCCCTCCATTTTTAAATGTATCTCCTAATCTGGCAGCTCCAGCCAGCCGACTATGGCGCCCATTCCTAAATGGGTGCCAACTCTCGGCATCCGCGTTATTAGTAGGATGGAGGTCGGAAATTAGTTAAGCTTAACGGTGAAGGGAAATGACATTTGTGGAATATATTTTTCCATTTTTTATTCTTGAAAATCTATATTTGGATGACTGGTACTACCATTACTCTCCTCTAGTTAATTGGGGGGCATCCCTAAACTACATGGTTGTATGACAGGTTATTGAAACTAATATGCTAACTATCCCAATAGCTGTCTTGAAGTCTTTGTGCATGTATTGATATTGTGGTGAATTTGTTTCAAGACAAATTGAAATCGTTACCTAAATTGGAGACCGGTTGAGTTTGGACACATCTGTATTCCATGGAGACTACAAGAATTTACTAAAACTGACAAGACCAGACTATAAGTTCATTTTAAGCTATTAAATAATTTGCATGTTGTAGTTCAGTGATCCATGGATTTTGGCTCTTGCTGCCATATCTGTAAGAAGCCTTTGATTGGAATGTTTATAATTAGATTTGCAATAATGTCAAGTTCTAAGTGTTTAATTTATTTGCTATAACAGTTTTACTGTGTAGTGGATAATCAAAAATCACTTCATTATGTTTCTATTGGAAATGCATTATGGGTACAAGGAGGCAACCAAGATATACTCAACCTAAAGCCATCAATAAGTGCTTTCACAAGAATCTTATTTCCCTTGTGCCACCGGGTTAATTGATGTTGCACTTCATAAGATTTATATTGGCGTTTTCAGCCAGGCTCTCTTATTTTATTTAAGGAAATGATTGCCACGCTCTGTCAGGTACAATAAATAATGCAGCAAACGTGATAGAGATAAATCTGACATATTGTTCTTTTGCTTACAATAGCCATACATCTTATTTGTTTTACTACAGCGCTTTTAAAGAAGTCATGTAACAATAAACAAACCACTTCAATGAGATTTCAATGTACGACATGACAGCCATTTAAAGACGTGTCCACCAATGTTTGGTTAACAAAACACTGCAATCGACTCTCCCCACTGGGAGATTGTACATTGACAAATACAGTATAGGGTAGTTAGTTTATCACTTTGTGAGAATTTGTCACAAAACCATGTTACATTCAGAAAAACTGCTCAACTTGTCATTCACATTTCTGCATATGTGCAGCCGAGAGCACAGGTAAGGAAGGGTGCATCTATAAATAAGATAAGAAAACAGCCCAGTTGATTAAATGTTAAAGGAAATGTATATTTTTACAATTATTTTTATTATTGCGCAAGTGCAAATTAAAAATGCAATAATTTTTAAATAGGATTACATAATTCTATCCTACTATTTTGTGTCCACGACTCCTATTTAGACATGCCTGGAGGTGTATGGGGCCTGCGGTAAACTGGAGAACACTATACATCTGCTTAATTCAAAGGGGCCTGGTATTATGCAATGTATTTACATGCCGCCAGGCCCCTTTTCAAAATATCCTGCCCAGGGCAGGTGATTGAAAATACTAAATACTTATACTCACCTCTCCTGGACCTTCAACAGTCCCCAGTATCCTCTTTGGCCAGCAACTTAGGTCATGCTCTCCAGGGGTCACTGTGGGGACCTCAGTGGTGACTTGGGGCATGCTGCAGTAATGAAAAATAGCAACGCCAAGTGACCATTTAGCCCAATCACGAGCCCCGACATTGACCTCTGGTGTGCATGACCTGTCACAGGCAGAAAAGGACTATGTATGTACTAAAGAGTACTTTGGAGAGAGTCAGACTGAGTGAGGATGACAAGGAGTGGTAAGGCAAGGTGAGTATAAGTGTTTAGTTTTACTTACCTTTTCAGGGCCCCAGAGTATAATAATAGCAATGAAACAAACTGCAGGGCTGGACCTCATGAATATTCTACGAAAATAATTGTGTGGGGTATGCCTGAAGCAGCTTGAAACTCTTGCAAGCTCATTATACTGTGAAAAAACTCCATTATACTGTTTGGGGCCATTGTGGAGCATATTATACTGTGTTGGACCACTGTGGGACATTATACTGTGTGTGGGCCATTGTGGAGCATATTATCCTGTGTGGGGCCACTGTGGAGCATTATACTATGATGGGTGCTCTGGAGAGCATATTATCCTGTGAGGGACTCCTTCACTATTTCACATATATATCACATCCCATCTATTCTATAGTAGATATGCAATGCTATTACAGGCTGTAATTGCATTGCATGGTCACTATAAAACTGATACTGTGTAATGTAAATAGCGAAGGGGTTTTGGAGATTGCAAAAGCACCCCATTAATCTACTGATCTGCAGGTGCCCTGGATGTTGGACCCCCACTAATCTCTTGGATCTCCTAGATATTAGGATCCATGCAGATCAGCTATTTCCCAGAACACAAATCTCCCAGTATAGTTTACATGGTGGGAGCTGTGGTTCTCACCCAACTTATTCTTACTAACTGCAATTATGGGTACTATAGTTGTATCCCTTTTAAGTATCTGAGATACCATTGCAGTACCTTTAACCATTGTTATCAAGAATATTCTGTAGGGATATGGGGCTCCAGTCTAAGTTTGCACCAGGGCTCACAATACCTTAGTTACACCACTGCATGTTTGTCTCTCTGGCTACAGTCTAGTAACAAAACCTGTATTATTCATATCCATCAGTCTTGTGTTAAGTTAGCCAGGCACCTTAGCTAGTTCTAGGACACACATTATTGAAAACACAAAATTCCAACATTTTACATCAGGACACTGCCTACAAAATAGATTGTTAGTTTGTCCCACCAAAATTGGCAGGTATGGCAATTTTTGTCTGACTTTCACGGCCAACTGTATTATCTGTAGATGAGGTAACATTAGATTAGAAGAACAGACAATGATTGTATTATGATAATGGACTTAGATATTTAATGGATTAATAAAGTTTTTCTAGCTTTTAACATTGAAGCAACTGCATCAGTGATCCCCGAGATCAGGTAAATAAGTTACTTCTTCCTAGACAACCCCTTTTACTGATCTCCATCCCGGTGAGGGATTCCCCTACTGGATGGTCACACTGAGACAATGGACATAGCAATTCAACACTGTCAAGATATGCAAATAGAAACTGCAATACACCCTTCCCCACTATATGCCCATACGTAGGCAAATACAGTATAGGATAGTTAGCATATCACTTTGTGGTATCTTATCATAAAACTATGAGAAAAGCATTTTAACTTATGATCCACCTATGTGAACATATCCAACCAAGAAGAGGTACGGGAAGATATATCTTAGTTAGTTTCATGTAACCATTTTGTTGGCACAGCTATTTGATGAAGAAAGACTTCCATTGGTAGCAACATTTACCTGACACTAAATGAGACTGATAACTTTCTGCAGCCTGGTATCTTATTACAGAACATAACAAAGGCCATTGAAAAGCCATTCAAAGAATTGAGTTAACGTTCTGTGCTACAGTGTAGTTAACATGTCAAGTGTCAGTTAAACTTTGCTACATCTGTACTTTTAGCAGTGCTGTGAAACTATGGAAACACGTTTTTATTTGATGTACTGTAAAAAGTATTGCTTCTCGGTGAGAATACCTCGTAAAATGCTTGTAATGGATCATGACACAATATGCACCTCTTTATAAAAGCAGAGGTCCCACCGCAATCTATGGATACTATAGATTCCTGCTCTGCTACATTTGTAATTAAATAATACATCCCATGTATCTCATAACTCTGACAACATATGAACTCTCAAGGACTTTCCCTTAAGGAATAGAGATATTTTTCTACTGAGCAATAGCTATGGTTTACGTATTAAAGGAACTCTAAACCTAAGAACGAATAATAAATGTAAACAAGAGAAAATCTTGCCCTCAATGTTTTTCCAGGCTACACTATTGGGGATTATCTGTTGGCTGACCGAATTTGGATAATCAAAACACTAAAATGCTCAGGGTGACATCACCCATCAGGTGGTGTATATCATTGGGTTTTAGAGATCCAATGTTTTATTCTACTGTTAATCAGCAGAGGCTTGAGCCCTGCAGCAGATAACAGTAAGTTTCCTATCTAACCAGAGGTTTATTTTATCCAATTTACTTATTATTGCTAATAATATTGTCTTTGATCATTTCACAGAGGTCCCTGCTCTGTCTTAGACTGAGTTCACACAGGGTTTTTTGGTCCTGAGGCCGCCTCAGTATCCGGACCAAAAACCGGGTAGCTGCATCTTGATGCACTGGCATCCAGTCGCACAATCCGCTTCGGATTAGGCCAAATGAATGGGCCTAGTCCAATGGAGGGTGTGTATTCAGGTGGATTTGCGAGGCAAATCGGCCTGAAGAATGAGCATGTCCTTTCTTTTATTTGGGAGCTGCAACAAACAGCTCCCGGAAAAAAAACATGACCGGCTCCCATTGATTTCAATGGGAGCCGTTTTTTTGGTCAGGATTTTGAGGTGAATACGGACTCAAAATACTGACCAAAAATCTCAGTGTGAAATCAGCCTTAGACTTCTACAATACCTGACCTGTCTGTAGTGCTCTAACCTGTCATCACTGAAGACGGATCTTGCAGCAAACTGAGTGTTTTACCAGGCAAGAGAGAGCTGGTGATAAGAGGAAATAGAAGAATTTTACTCATAAGTTATATTACTAATTTTCTTATAGTTACCTGATACCTACAGATACTCTTAAATGGATTTTCTGATATTGATTGAATTTTTTTGTTCAAGTTTTTTTTTTTTTTTTTTGGTGTTTCTTTTTGGAGGATGATGGCATGGCAAGGAGTGGTTGATTCTTCTACTCTTCAATCCACTGTCTAGGCAGGAAACTTGAAGGTTTTGTCTCGATTGGAGAATACTCTTTTTAGTTTCAATACTCTTTATACATTTTTACTCTTTATCTAAGGCAAGAGTTTCTGTATTTACAACCCATTAAAGATAATATTCCCTGTAATGGGTCAATTTATATGTAAATTTATTGCTATATGTTTTACGGATGTCTTATTCATTGTAAAAACATTTTCCTTTCGGTTTTTGTAGGTAAGTGCTTATTATGTTCTCAAATTTATCTGTGATCCTCTTTTGTAGCAGGATTTATGTAAGATCTGGGTTGGAAATCCTGCAATTTAATAAGCTTACTCAGATAATCACAAACGTGTGTAATAAAGCACTGCAGGGGCTAAGTAACCATCAAATGGTTTCCTCTATGAGGTCAAGTAAGTTTAAAAAGGGATTATTTTTCTGTTACTCCTCTTAGGTGAAGCATTATGGCCACATTAAAATCAACAGCATATCTTTTACAGAGGTGGCATTGACTGACTTTTCGTGTTTAGTTAACTCTATGTATATTACTGTATTTTTATGTACAGTATACAGTCTGTTGTATATGACTCTATATGTACATACTGTATGATATATGTGCTACAACTTTATGAAGGTATGAATATTTCATGTGTTTCCATGTACATCTTCTGTATGTGTATGGATGAATATATGAAGAGTGTATGTATGTACAGTATATACAATATGCATACTTTATGTATAAACCTATTTTTTATGTAAATATTCAGTATGCATATGTTTTCTTTATGTGTGTATGTACGGTGTATCTATGTATATGTGGTAAGTGTATACTTTGTGTATGAATGTATGCTACATGTTCACACCTATTGAAGCTGTTGACGTCTAATTTTAAGTTTTATTTAAAACATATACATGCAAATGCTGCTGACATGAATAAGTATATCGGGTGGGTATACAGCAAGGTCATCTATGGGTTGAGATTTTATTGAAACCACGTGTTGGCTAAATGTTTCATGGTATATGTATGCCGCAGCAGTATTTTCGCTATAATAATAGTGCATGTCTATATTTGTTATGTTGATTTTTGAAGGGTTTAGATCACAACCCCCTTGAGGCATAGCCTTCAAATATTTATAAGTTAAGACCTTCTCATGTCCTGTTCTGTACTACTGACTGACCTATATTCTGCTGGTCAATAATAGAACGTTTGTAGCATGCCACATTTATTGTACACAGAATATCTTATAATACTGCTGTCTATGTAAGTCAAGGACATTAAAGCAAGCCAGACAGTTATTTTATGCCACCCTATGTGAGAAGAGAATATGATAGAGAAAGAGAAGTTTATCTCATTGTCATATTGCTACAGATGTGTCCACCCTTATCTGTTTTCTTTGTTGTTCTCTTGGCTAGACATGTCTAGCTATGTGTATTACAAGTGAGCAGCTTTTTTTAAAACAGCATGGTTTGTGTCAGGTTCTAAAGCAATATACTAGCTATTCCATCTGTGTCTACGTATGACCACCTGGTGTTGGAGGGTGAATTGCAATATTCCAAAGCTTTTGTTAGAATGTTATGATACTAAGGCCCCATGTTGCGGAAAGGCAGATGGTAGAATGATAAGTACTTCCTTTATATTTCCAATTAATTTTGTAGCCATTGGTGGCTTTTGCTCAAAAAAAAGCAACAAAATTTGCAACAAAAAAAGTTGCATTTCCGCAATGTGGAGCCTCAGCCTTAAATCGATTTAAAGACATATAGGTCTGCCTCCATTTCACCATTTAATTGTAATGCTGTATGAATGTTGCTGGCTTACTCCAGGAGTGAACATGACAGCTGAACAGTAGAGGCTAACATATTTCTTTATTGTATCCATGAGTTCTAGACTGTTAGGTCTGGTGCATACAATTGTACTTTGTATCTGCAATTGTGGTTAAAAGTATGGACCTATACATTTCACTGGACCCATACACACATCCATAGGTTTTCCAGACTAAATTGAAGAGCTTTGAAATATGGAGCACGTCCAAATTTGTGGGTCTGTCAATTCATTTTCAATGTATGGGTCAGTGAAAACCAAAGATGACACACAGCTAGGGTTGAGCGATCGGGATCGGAAAAGATCGGATTCCGATCGTCGATCAAGTAAATTTCATGATCGAGATCGGAATTCCCATCCTGATCTTTTAGGTGGGATCGAGGTTGGATTGTCCCTGCCCTGTACCCGCCCACATTCTCCTAAGCCACAAGCCCTGCCTTCTTTCTAGGTCTGTAACACTAACCTGGGACACGGGGGGCAGCGAGGCAAGAAGAGGAGCGAGAACAGAGGGGACCGGACCAGCGATCTGTACAGGTAAGTGGACACCAGGGGGGATTAAGTAGCCAGAGGAGTTTTTTAAATCACTACACAGCATGGAGTCTAACAATTAAAGCGTTCAATTTTAGACTCCATGCTGTGTAGTGAATAGGATCGTTTTTAAAATCTGATCTTCGATTATTAAAAAAATCCCATTGACTTGTATTGGGATCGGGTTCGAATGGAAAATGATCGGAAATCGGATTTTAAAAACGATCCTGAAATCTCAAGATCGGCTCAACCCAACACACAGCACCAATCCGAGCATCATCTCTGCCATTTTTACTGACCTGTAGACTGCACACCGTTGTCTGCATGTTGCTTTAGAGTATAGATAGGCCACCTGAAAATGTATGCTCTAAACTGCTGTGTAAAATATGTAATAATAAATCAATACAAAGTCTTCAATTTGAAGTATTCAGATTCTTTCCTGAGGACAATGAAGTTACACACCTTCCCTATAAGCCAGACTTACCATTCCTACTTACATTGAATAGCCTACATATCTCCCCTCTACTGAGCTCACTCATCCTTGTGTACCCCTGACAAGGCATCCAGCATTTACAAGCAAGAGATATTATTTGTGTGGACCCAACTCATACTAAGTTCAATCCCTTCCCCTCAGATTTGCTATAAGGGTATAAGGGTATATTCACACAGTGGTATTAAATCCAACATTTATCTGTGCAGCATAAAACTGAGGCTGATACTGAGATTCTACCATGGAAGTTATACAACATATCTACACCAGATCAGTGTCATGACCTGATTATTTGTATATAATGGTATATGTTCATGTTGGGGATTTGATCCAGGCTTCCGTGATCTGCTGGTGGTTTCCTTGCCATTGAGCCATCTGTTTGTACATAGCATTTTGTCCTTCAGTACATACTTGAGGTTCTTGGGATTGAACCTTAGGTGTTGATCATTACCATCAACCTATCGGATGATTCTGTGGCCTTTATAAGGAAGAGGGCTGGCTCCATTAGTTGCTGGTTTTTGTGGTTACTACCTAGAACTCTTGGCTTAGGAAGGAATATTGGTTGATAGGTTTCCAACTGACTAGGAAGTGGTGTGAGTGTTGCCTTGTGTGTGTGTCTGGTTTGTCTCTCCACACTTCAACTCTACCCTGTCCTTCAGTCCTGTTTGCCTGACACTATCTGGTTGTTTGTGAGGTTCTGGGTTCCACTTTGTTTTGTCCAGTCTTGTGTTAACCCTCTCCTCACCTCTCCACTGTTCCTCTCCTCATTCTCTTGTTACGTATTGTGTTGTGCTGCGTGTCTGTTGTCCAGCACATCCCATCCTGTTTGTTGTCTGCAGCTGCACCTTGGTTTCTGCAGGGTTGACCACCTTAGAATCCCCAGTCCCTAACTCTCTTGTAGCTCTCGCCCTATCTGTCGGCTAGGCCTTCGTGTTAGAGAGCCAGGAGTTGTCCGGGCCAAGTCTAGCTTGGGAACAGCTGACTACCACCCGTAGGCAGGGCCTAGCTAGCCGCCGTAGTGTCAGGGATAGTCTCCTTCACTTGTTTCCTTTAGCGGTACAGTCTGCAGTCCAGATTCTTGGTCTGGGCATAGACACGAATGTGACAATCAGTCTCAATGCTTAGCCCCATGGCCTCAACATTACTACAATGTCATTATTCTTATGGCTGATCTTTTTCTGCACTCAGATTTTCTACCAGATCCGAGTGACCGAGTCCTCTGCCCTCTCTTGGTGATGTGAGGTGTTCTGTCCTTGTAACCCCTGATACTTAGTACTGTAGCCCAATCATTTGAAACACAAAGCAACCAGACAAATACAAGAAATGCAAGAAGTACCTGTAAATAAAATATACATGGTGAAGTGGACTGTAAAATTATTATGCCTCAAAAATACAATTGTAGACTCCTGTAGGATAATACTATGGTCGCAAATTACAGATAGTCTTATCCATACTGTACATGTATTAAGAATAATAGATCCCAGGTCTCTCCTCTGCCAGTCAAGAATATAAAATCAGTGGAGTCCTGGGTTTGAATCCTAGCAAGGACAAATCATCTGCAAGGAGTTTGTATGTTCTCCCCGTGTTTGCGTGGATTTCCTCCCATACTCCAAAGACATACTGATAAGGGAAAATGCACATTGTGATCCTTATATGGGGCTCACAATCTACATTTAAAAGAAAAAGTATAAAATCAGCAGAAACTTGGCGGGAAACTAGTCTACATGCAATCATTTTTTTAAGCGAACAGGGTTTCCATCTTTCGGGTCTCCATGCGGGAACCTAGCATTAGCTATGCAGGTTAATACATATTTGTAGTGTATAGCAGTAAAGCAGGTTATTTTCAGAGATATAGTTAAATATTTGAGGGTGCGTCCATTCTTGGTTTATGCCTTGGCTTTTCTGTAGTCAGAATTTGATGTTTACATCTTTGTGTTGTATTTTTTCCTGAGGGGAACATAAGAAGTAGAGTATTGGTCAGGTATTAAGAAAGAAAATACCACAGTCTGCAAAATACATTGTCATTATTAGTAAGTGAATATTGGGAAATATATGAAATATTAATATAGTAAGATATAATATATTCTCCTTAGCAATTCCATTTCTTGTGCCGCTGTTCTTTCCACTCCCCAGTCACTTGAGCAAGGCAAATAATTGTTGCTGTCTGACGTATCCTCTCTATAACTGAAATGTCACAGTGGTGGGCACCCATTAAACAACTCATGCACCCCTGTGCCCTGGCAAGTCAGTCATTATAAGCAATGAGATTTGCAGATCTGCATATATATAGGATACGCAATGAAGATGACAAGTTTCAGTGATATGTTGAAACAGCAGACATAGAAATAGACTGAAAATGCTGTAGACATGTCCGACATACATACTCCTCAACGTTGAAATTGCAACACCAAGAAGGAAAAGTCATGGAGTTATGGAGATCGCAAGATCGATAGACATGTTAATGATATGCAAATGATAAAAAATTGAAACAAAATGTTCAAATCATTGGCTTCTATCAGCCCCCTTTTTCCTCTATGCAGACTGATGACATCTCACATGTGCTCGATGGGAAACAAGACTGGAGACCCTGCAGGCCATGGTAGCGTATTTAGGCCATGCAGGCTGCTCACGGTAGCTCAAGCAACATGCGGCCTTGTGTTGTCCTGTTGTAAAACAGTTACTGCAAAATTTTGGAGAAATGGCTTTGCCTTTGGCACCTTAGCTGTTAATATACCTGAAATGCAGAACGGAGTGGTCCCTATATATTCGTATACATTCGTTACTAATTTCTGCAGATATGCTGTGAAATTGACCTCTTGATTTGTGGCAGAAAGTTTACTGTGTCTGAACATACCACACAGCTGCTACAAGTTCAAACACTTATATATTACTACAACCCTGCAATTCTATAAATTCTGTCCATTAAATAAATTTTCCATGTTTATAGGATTGATGACCTATATTTTTGGACAGGTTATGAATTGAAGATCAGTGGGGCACAACACATGGGACCTGTGCGGTTCAGCAGTTGGAAGAGATTGCATTGTTCAGATGAGTGTTGGGACCTCTTATCTAAAAACCATACACAGTGCCTAAGATTGTACCGTGGTTGTGCTTGGTACTGCAGCTAAGCACCATTCACTGTGGCTTCAATCAGATGACTCTCTGTGGTCCTGGATGGTGGCTTCCCACTGAAAATCTGAGTCATTGTAAAACAAAATGAATGGGAACTAGCTCATAACAACCGGCTAGGTCGCTGCTTTTATTTTTTGACTGATCTTTCTTTTAAACAGGTAAGGAGCTGTAAAGTCAATGGCTGTTATAAGCAACATGTAACGTCTCTGCCTGTTCAGGTCTCTGCACCACCCTCCACTTGCACACTGCGGTGCATAAAGCCTGTTCAGTTTGATTCTTTGCTTACAGTTTTTTGTTGCACTGTGTGAACACTGCTCTAACTCTGTAATTGAATTTCCACCACACCCGTATCCTGCACCTATTTCCCCTCTTTTCATCAAATGGTTAATTCTAGTCTGGCCTGTCTACCAATCAAGCCTAGGGTGGGTCTTTGGCTTCCTATATACAAGCCATAGCCATGCTGGCTATTGTGACTGTCTTTAGACTTTGTCTCTGCTAAGCTCCTTCTTCTGCTACTATTGTATTACTGATCTCTGACTTCCCTTATGACTATTCTCTTTGATTACAACTTTGTACTGCATTTCTCGACTGTTATCGGACCCTTGGCTAGCTGACCCGTTGTTGTTGTTTGTCATGTCTGCGTTCTGTGTTGTCACTTATATATAAGAAGGGCTTGTCTACAGTTGTCCTCTGTCGTCTAGGACAGTGAAGCTATCAGGTAGGGGCAGCGGTGGGTTCACTTTAGTGCTCACTGTCTTGTCTTGCTCCAATTGCAATTCCCTCACACATTACTGCTTTTCTTTGCACTATCTTTATAAATCTCACTCCCCATTATATTTTAAGAACTATAGGTCTGTATGGATAAGTACAGAAACACTTTATAATCCTAGTACTGTACAGATAATGCAAATAATTGGCAACAGGTCTCTGGTCTCTGAGAGTACAGTCCATCTAAGGCATAACCTTAGTTGAATTGTAGCACCATCACTATTCCAGAATGTAATTTAAAGAATAACCCTACTTTCAACATCATTTGAAGAGCTTTATCCATCCATGAATTCTTTTCATCTTTTTCTTAATGTATATACTGATTAATTGTGAAAATTGATATTGGAATCAGACAGGTCTCTGTCATGGCTCTAATGGCAAAGAAACTCATATTGATGTAGAATCTATGCTAATATTGCTGTTATATAAGAGCATCTAGAGATCTCTGTATTGATTAACTCTTGTCTTTTTCCAAACTAAATACATGTACTAGGTTTATAAATCATACACTAGATTTAGAAGTACATGTACTAGGTATATAAATCATGTACTAGGTGTATAATTGCGATGTTTGTGACCACCAAGTGGTTGTAATGTGTTTTGCTGACTAGCATGTTATAATACTGTGTAGAATTAGTTTTATGAGAAATGCAAGTCCTTAATCAAGCAAAATTATCTACATATCTATATGTCCACTCGGGCTTGGCATGATTTTTATTGCTTGATATACGATTGCTTGGTATATCGCAGCCATAATGCAGTCTGTACAAGAAGGAGCAGTAACATGGCAGGAGACCAAAGAACGTAAATTATTGTGGAATGGTAAAGTAAATAGTCTCACTATATGGCTGCTCATGTACTGCCTGTACTTCAGTTTGAAAGGACTAAAGCAATAATAAGTTAAAGAGGTAATTGAAAAATAAAAGAAATACTTTACAGCTGCGTATAAAATATATATTGATATTCGCTAGACCAAGAATGTCCCAAACCCACACACAACAGAGCTGGTAAGAAGTATTTGTACTAATAGTATAGTGTATTTATAATGATGACTTGGACTTACAGAGCTATTCCTTCCTCAGGACTCCAGGGCTTATAGTTAGCAATCCATATAATGAATTACTCTGTAAATGAAGACCTTCAAGAGGCATATCAGATAACATGTTTGGACCTCATATTGATTTGTATTGGGAATATTTAATTAAATAATACAATATTACGACTCATATTTGTTGCCACTTAGGCAAAGAGAATTGCAAGAACCTTGGAGTTTGAGATAAGCATAGATATTGCTATTGAATGTATAAAATACTTACTCTATTTGAAATAGCAAAAGTGGATATTGTATGAACTGAGAGCAGAACACATAGCA
This sequence comes from Leptodactylus fuscus, assembly GCF_031893055.1. Taxonomy (NCBI): domain Eukaryota; kingdom Metazoa; phylum Chordata; class Amphibia; order Anura; family Leptodactylidae; genus Leptodactylus; species Leptodactylus fuscus. Next base: position 153,282,445 of record NC_134266.1, on the reverse strand, counting down.
GTCATAAGCAGTTCTTGTGCATTACTCCTGTGTATTCATTATTAAATAGAGCTGGAGATCATGCACAAACAAACATAGCTTCTCCCTGTGGATTGCTTGTACTGCAGAGGCCCCTGAGTCTTAGCCGACAAATCAAGTGAAAAGCAGCATTAAATTTACACTGCAATTTACTGAAAATTAACTAGCTGCTTTTTAGCCTTCCCATTACAGATTTTAGTTTTCCTATTACAAGTCAATTGAGACAATAGTGTAAGCCAAATTAAGGGAAAAGTAATCTTTAGGCACAATTTGCCTTATAGATTTAAGCATTAAAAACATGCAGAGCCAAACTCTAGGGGTTGCAGAATTTACAGTTGCACCCTTGCACTAATGTCCAAAGAATATAAAGAATACAGCAGTTCTATATTAATTGTATGCAACAGTTGAGGGACCCTGATACAGATTTGGGGCTATTAGTTATTCCACTGTCATTGTTCAATACAATTCCTAGTTATGGCAGAGTAGCTAGTGCTTGTGGTAGTTACATTGTGGATGCTAAGGCCCCATATAGCGAAACAGCTAAAACGCTGCTGAAAAAACTCAGGAAATGCATTTTTTCCCCGCAACTTTTTTTCATTAACCCCTTCCCGCCGATGGCATTTTTTGATTTTCGTTTTTCGTTTTTGACTCCCCTCCTTCTAAACCCCATAACTTTTTTATTTCTCCGCTCCCAGAGTCATATGAGGTCTTAATTTTTGCGGGACAATTTTTTCTTCATGATGCCACCATTAATTATTCTATATAATGTACTGGGAAGCAGGAAACAAATTCTGAATGGGGTGGATTTGAAGAAAAAATGCATTTCTGCGACTTTCTTACGGGCTTTGGTTTTACGGCGTTCACTGTGCAGCCAAAATGACATGTCCCCTATATTCTGTGTTTCGGTACGGTTCCAGGGATACCAAATTTATATGGTTTTTTTTAAAGTTTGACCCCTAAAAAAAATTCCAAAAAGGTGTAAAAAAAATTTTTTTCTAAAAGTCGCCATATTCCGACGGCCGTAACTTTTTTTATACATAGGTGTACGGGGATGCATAGGGCGTCTTTTTTTGCGGGGCCGGGTGTACTTTTTAGTTCTACCATTTTTGGGAAATGCTATTGCGTTGATCACTTTTTATTCAAATTTTTATCAGAATTAAAACAGTGAAAAAACGGTGGTTTGGCACTTTTGACTATTTTTCCTGCTACGGCGTTACCGAACAGGAAAAATATTTTTATAGATTTGTAGAGCGGGCGATTTCGGACGCGGGGATACCTAACATGTATATGTTTCACAGTTTTTTAAATACTTTTATATTTGTTCTAGGGAAAGGGGGGTGATTTGAACTTTTAATACTTTTTATATTTTTTTATATTTTTTTTACTTTTTTTTTTTTTTGCATTTATTAGACCCCCTAGGGGTGTTGAACCCCAGGGGGTCTGATCACTAATGCAATGCATTACAATGCTAAAGCATTGCAATGCATTGCAAAAAAGCATCATCTCTTTTGCAGGCTGCATACACCAGCCTGCAAAAGAGAGAATTTGCAGACCGGCTGAGAGCCTTTAACAAGGCTCCCGGCTGTTATGGGAACGTGACGTCGGCCCTGGAGCATGCTCCAGGAGCCGGCGATCCCTGCCAAAATGCCGGCGCCCATGCGCCGCCGGGAAAATGGCGCCTCCGGCGCCTTTGACAGCAGCGCCGGAGGGGTTATTGCCTCTGATCGGTCCGGGGACCGATCGGAGGCATTAGAGCCGGTTGTCTACTGCTTAAAGCAGTAGACACCCGGCGGCTATGACGGCCGCCTGGCTCCCGGGCGGTCGCCATAGTTACAGACCCGACACGCGCCGTACTATTACGGCGCATGTCAGGAAGGGGTTAAAGAGAACATTTCATGTCCGCTAAGATGAGGTATGTTACATTCTGTGCTTGTTCAGTTTTCAGGTTCATTACCCAATTCCAGAGATATCGGTGCCAATAGTTTTGGCTATCGATGTGTCTGGAACCAAGGCAGATATTTCCGAAACCGAAAGAGCACCGAGCTCAGCATAGTGTCAGCTTTTCAGTGGTATAAAACGTACCACATCTTAGAGGACATGAAAGGTCCTCTTTAGGTTTTTGCTGCATTTTCCTCTGTGTTTTTTCTTACTCATTAAATTTATACAAAAACGCTTCCAAAATTAATGCTGTGTTTTTTAGAAACACACACCTCTTTGAAAACGCGGCTTTTCCACGGCATTTTTATTTAGCGATGTATGGAAGAGACTAACCAAAATCTTATTCACTTTGCTGGAAAATTATGTGTATATGTCTCATCAAGGGCCACAAATATGTTGTTTCTATTATGTGTGGGGAGCCTAAAGCTAAGGCCCCACAGAACGACCCACAGCTATAAAGCGCTGCGGGAAAAACCGTGGCGGCAACACATCGCAGTTCTTCCTACAGCACTTTAAACAGAAAGTTCGCCTCCGGGGCTTTTCCATTTCAATTATATCCATGGGGAAACCGCCGGTGTTTATGTAGATATAATTGACATGCTGCGATTTCCAAAACTATGACGGTTTTGGAAATCACATTTTGATCCGTGGGGGCCCTGGCGTAAAAGTGTTTTATAGAAGTAGACAAGTATGCAGGTGGCTTTTGGCTAAAGAGAATAAACCCCATTTGACTATGACTTTCATGCTATGGCATCTATGGGACATATATTTGAATCAGAATGGTTGTAGCTTTTTTATATGTGACCTTTGTTTGTTTCATTGTCCTTCACGTCTGGGGAATATGCTGTTTAACAAGGGCTTTTAGATATTTGCACATGTATTATTTTCATACCAGCTATTTTATACTAGCACCCCTTTAAAAAGTCATCCTTTATTTTTACCCTACAAACAATAGCTGTACATATAAATCCCTGCAGGAGATGTACTATATTTGCTTATGTCTTCATAAATTGCATTTTTAAATCCGTCTACAGGATGCCTGCTGTGTCTGTGCTATCTTCATCTCTGCATAAATTTAGCCTACTAAGTTACTTATATTGAAAGGCAAGATTTCCTTATGCTACCAAATACTCTCAACTCTTTTAATAAAGCCTTTCAAAACATAAAAAAATTCTACCACTATCTGTATTACTGGTGGGAAGGCCAAGTGAGTGGGAGATCTTACAGAATGCACACATTACAAGTGCTAGACTTTAAAAAGTCAAAACACACAAAAGAAATAAACAAATAATAAAAAGTTAAAAAGAACAAACACTTTTATATTAAAAAATATGTAATGTAAACAAAAAAAATAAACCTGTTAGGTATCCTTATGTGTGTATAGGTCCCCAATATTCGAAAATTAACCCGTAGGATGAACACAAAATTTTTTTAAAAAAATACTGTAACGTCTCTGCCTGGTAGTGTCTCTGCGCCACCCTCCGCATGCACAGTGTGCTGTGTGAATGCTGCTCTATTACCTCTTCTCTGTAATTAAATTCCACCACACCCATCTCCTGGACCTTGTTTCTCTCTAGTCTGGCCTGTGTGATTGACAGCCTGTCTACCAATCAAGCTAGGGCTGGTCTTTGGCTTCCTATATACAAGTCATTAGCCCACACAGCCATGCTGGCTATTGAGATTCTGTCATTAGACTTTGTCCCTGCTATCCTCCTCTGTATGCTACTATTATATTATTGACCTCTGGCTTTCCTTTTGACCATTCTCTTTTATTTTGATTCTGTACTGCGTTGCTTGACTGGACCCTTGGCTAGCTGACCTCCCTTTGTTGTTGTTTGTCTTATCTTCATTCTGTGTTGTCACCTGTACAGTAAGGACTTTGTTGACCAGTTGGGGCAGCGGTTGATTCAGCTTAGGGCTCACTGTCTTGTTGTGCCCCTTCCTCCCAGGTTTCACCAGCAGCTACTGAGGAATTGCTCCTCTAGCAATTCCTTTACAAATACACAAAATACACATATTTTAGTTACTTTGCTCTAAATAAACAGAATATGAAAATATATACAAGCAACGGAAGAGAAAAAATTGGAGTTTTTTTTTAAAGTAGAAAATGACAGATATTTTATAAAATAAATGTTGAACGGTGAAAAATGTGTTTTTCTTGCATAAGCTTTTGTTAAGAAAAAATGGCATCAACATACTGGTGTGAACAGGGTCTAACTTACATTTGAAACATTGGCCAAGTGCATAATGAAATAGTGAATTCAGCAAGTGATATAATGACCAGCGCACTACGCTACATTGCACTGTCAATATACTAATAGCAAGTATGACCAGACAGGAGAATTATTAGACCACATAGAGATTCCTGCCTAAACCAGTAATCTCCTCACAAGTGAAATGAATCTCAGGTCCTGTGACCCTGAAAACAATAACAACAGGAAAAGTAAATGCTGCAAACAGCTCTATAATGGAACCTGTGTCAGTGTGTCAGCTTCTGCTGAGCTGTTAGCTTCCCTTAGCTGCCGGAACAAATTGGCCTGACCTTCAGTGCAGGTATCAGAAATAGCGGATTGGAGATCACAGATTGGCACCATGGTGTAACTAGTGCCACGCTCACCAATTACTATCATATGCTTGTTCTTTTTAATGAAGGTTTAGAGTCATTTGTGTTGTTCTCTATCAATACAAAAAAACAGAAGCTCAGCAGGTCAACCAATTTTATTATCAGACTGGCTAACAGTTGTCCTGTCCAGTATGTTATATAGAATACAGCAGGGTCAGACACAGAGGCAGAGAAGGGCCCCTATGTTAGAACAGTATATGTGCACCCACTATATGTCCCACCAACAAGTCATTTTTTGTTATGGGCCCCATTACCGGGCCTCTGGGAACCTGTACAAGTAGCACATAGGGTGTGCTCATCCTTGAAGTTCTTCTATCTTCATAGTTTTCTGAGGTTCGCCCTTAACATATTATTTAGAATTGTTTTCTTCCCCGCTATCATGATAGATCAACAAAACAGTTGCAGGACTAGAGGTAGGCCTGCATGGATTGTCTTGAAGGGAGATCAGTTAGAGGGGATCTCCCATCTCAGTCTTTCAGCCAGTGTCTGAACCTCACTTCCTGTATTTCTCTCCCTCCACCTCCTCCCTCCTACTGAATGGGACAAAAACCACTTCTGCAGGTCAGATAATCTGCAGTTTCTTGTACAGAACGGACTCTGTGTTATCTGTGTGTTTAGATAGAGCGATAGCAGACCAGGCTTTATCAGCAAATTGCAATTAGTTGAAGTGAGAGTAGTAAGTGACTTCACTTGTCCTATCTCCCAGGTCCGTGCTTATAGCAAACAATGGCATAAACAATGGGGGGAATAAATTCACCCAGCAGGCAAACAAAGCAGAATTTCTAAAGCAATATATTTAGGAAAAGTCTTCAATTTACATAAGCTACCAGTATAGATTGGATACTTGAGATGGGACAACCCCCTTAATGAAGTTAAGGTGTGCTGGTGGTAATAATATTGCAGATGCCTTGAAATTTGGAACTGTAGACAATCATAGAACTATCCTATGGAAATAAATAACCCAATAAGGGTATGTGTGTGGGTGTGAACATAGGATTTTCCTTGCATCTTCAGGTGCTTATGGCAGCTGTGATAGATATCATACCACTGTATGTCGTGTTTGATGTCAATGAAGTGTCTTTAGAGATGTATTCATACTTAGAATGGAAAAGGAGTAAGCCCAATCACTCCATACACCCTAAACAGTTCAAGGAATGTTTTTTGGTCTTTAGGTTTTCGTTGTTAAGACATCGCTGTCAGCAAATAAGAAAAAAATAACATATTGTTCATCTTATTAAAATTATATTTTCACTACCATACAAAGTATATTTAACATACAGTATTTCTTGAGACTATGTATAACTCAGAAAGCTGAATATTTAGGAAAGTTTAAGTGAAGCAGTAACTTATTTCATAAAATCTCCTGATATTCCCTGGACTCTTAATTCACAAACCTTCCTTCCCTTGGAGTGAATAAAATATGTAACTGAACAAGACTTTATCCCAAGCATATCAATTTATCCTCAGTAGTCGCTTGTGAAGAGATAGGCTTCATAACTCACTGGAGATTTCACCCTTGCTAAGTTATGACCTCTTTTCTCAGAATACTAGCGAAGATAAAGAATACAGAAATCAGTCTTTCTACAGTATATATCATATCAGCTGGGATTGTGAATCCATCACTGGTTCTGATAAGCTTCACACCAGTTCTGTGGAAAAGCAGACACTTCTGATATGCAACCTTGTCTCATCATCCATAAGGTGACCTTGCTTTGATCACTGGCTTTGCATGACTCTGTTCAATTACAGAAAACAATTTTTGAAATATATGGAAAAGCACTAGAAATATTCTCACTATGTCTGTGTGTGGCTGTGGATAGACAGATAGCATACCTCCCAACCGTCCCGATTTCCGCGGGACAGTCACGATTTGGGTGACATGTCCCGCGGTCCCGGTTGGAGGGAGGTATGTCCCGATTTCAACTCAGATCGGCGTCCAGAGGACGCCGATCTGAGTTGAACACATACGCGGCTGAAGCAAGGAGCTGACACAGATCAGCTCCTCGCTTCGCCGCTGCCCGCCTCTCTCCCTGACACATGCGGCTGAAGCTGCTCGCGTGCTCGCTTCGCCGCTGCGTCTCTCTCTTGCTGACACATGCGGCTGAAGCGAGGAGCTGACCTGTGTCAGCTCCTCGCTTCGCCGCTGCCGCCGGCTCCTGGCTTGTAGACGCGATGTACAAGACAGGAGCCGACGGCAGCGGCGAAGCGAGGAGCTGACACAGGTCAGCTCCTCGCTTCAGCCGCATGTGTCAGCGAGAGAGAGACGCAGCGGCGAAGCGAGCACGCGAGCAGCTTCAGCCGCATGTGTCAGGGAGAGAGGCGGGCAGCGGCGAAGCGAGGAGCTGATCTGTGTCAGCTCCTTCCTTCAGCCGCATGTGTCAGCGAGAGAGGCGGGCAGAGAGCGGCGAGGGAGCGGAGGAGAAGGTAAGTTTAATGTGGAGGTGGAACGTGAATCTGGGGGCAGATGAAGGAGAGGACGGCATGACACTGGGGGGGACATGAATCTGGGGGCAGAGATGGAGGGACATGAATCTGGGGGCAGAGATGGAGTGGACATGAAACTGGGGGCAGAGATGTGGGGACATGAATCTAGGGGCAGAGATGGAGGGACATGAATCTGGGGGCAGAGATGGAGTGGACATGAAACTGGGGGCAGAGATGTGGGGACATGAATCTAGGGGCAGAGATGTGGGGACATGAATCTGGGGGCAGAGATGGGGGACATGAATCTGGGGGCAGAGATGGAGGGACATGAATCTGGGGGCAGAGATGGAAGAGGGACATGAAACTGGGGGCAGATGAAGGGTGTATATGAAACTGGGGGAGAGATAGAGGGGGGACATATAATTTACGGGTGACTGTAGGAGGATTATACTGTGTGCGGATACATGAAAAATTAACGAGTGGGTGGAGTCAACACAAAAGTGGGCGGGGCTAAATTTGACATTTTGTCCCTCTTTCAATTCTTCAAAAGTTGGGAGGTATGCAGATAGATAGATAGATAGATAGATAGATAGATAGATAAAAATATATTTATATTTAATATATAATATATTCACTTTCGCAGAAAGACACTGAACTTCAATAAATGTATACATTTCTTAATCGAGATTCCCTTATCAATATTGAGAGTAATAAAGTGATAAAAATCTTAAACTAAACTGGAGAACAATGTAACTTCTGTTTGTGGTCAGCAAGGAATTTTGTCTGAAGTTTGCAGTTCAGCAGACAGTGATGGTATTTATTTTCCTCTGGTTAAATCCAGCGAGGCCAGGGAAAGCTTGGACGTGACAAACCAGTGTCCGTTTTCAGCATTAGCAAAGCTTAAAGTGTAAACAAGCTATCAGGCGACTTTTCAGATTAGCTCTCGTAAGTGAGAGAAATAACGCTATTTGGTTATTATATAACCTGTATTCTGCATTATTTGCAGCATTCTTTTCCTCTCTCTATGTATTGTTTTAAGTTTTCCCTTTGACTAGTTTCTATGATGTCTTCCATAGACATGGAAATTCTGCTGCCTAAGGGGGCGTTCACATTACCCTTGGTATCCGCTCAGCAGTGTCCATGGCTATTGTCCATACAAGATTTTAGCAATGGACACTAGCTGGTCCGTTTGCAATTTCCATTAATTTCAATGGGATTTTATCTTGTGTCCTTTAGTGTCCATTTACAGCCATGTCATTTTTTTCAAGCGGACAAAAAAAATCCTAGATGCAGGACTTTTCTGTTTTAAAAAACGGACAGTATCTGGTTTTTTTTAACATTAACGTCTATGGGCAATGGACATGTAACGGACAGTTACTGATAGGCATCAGTTACTGTCCGTTTGTGTCTGTTATGATAGGTGTCCGTTTTTTTGTTTTTTTTTCTGAGTGGAAACCAACGGTAGCATGAACCCTACCTTACTCTCTCAGTTTTCCAGAAGCATCAAGGAAGACATTATACAAGAGCACATGGATAAAAACTTACTATTAGCAGCTGTTAGCTTGTGTATGTGCTTCTGTTTTACTCAGCTTCATCTACCTCCTCTCCCCTGCCCTCCCCTGTTTATAAACATCTATGAACAGCATGTATTCTAATCCTTCTGTTAGGGAATTGCAATAGGAGCAATTCCCCAGTAGCTGCTGGACACCCTGGGAAGGGGAACAAGAGACAGTGAGCCTTAAGCTGAAGCCCCCCACTGTCCTTTCCTGCTTGCCTAGTCCTATCCTATGTAATAGGCGGCTTGGAGACGATCCCTTTCTATGTATGCGAAACACAAAACACAGACAAGACAAACAATAACAAAGGGAGGTCAGCTAGCCGAGGGTCCAGTAACAGTCGAGCAATGCAGTGTCAAAATCGATATCCAAAAGAGTAGTCAACAGGGAAAGCCAGAGGCCAAAAATCAGAATACACAAATAAACAGCAAAAGAAAAAGCCAGCATGCACAAGGCAATAGCAATCAAAAATGTGGATATGAGCCAAGAATAAATAGGGAGGAAGAACCCGCCCTGAACCTGATAGGAAGGCAGGCTGTCAATCACAGGGCAAAACAAAACTTAACTCTTAGAGGAGCAGAGGGAAATGAAGGTGGAAAATCAACAAGGTGAAGGAATAGGACAGTGTTCACATAGTGCAACCAAAAACTCTAAGCAAGTTATCAAACTGCACTCGCCTCCTGCGCTGCAGCATGCGAACAGAAGGTGGCGCAGAGACCAGAACAAGCAGAGATGTTACACCTTCTGTAAGCTGATAGTTCGTCTTTTTCAAAGGGGAAGAGTTTAGGATGGGTGAGCAGAGAAGGCGCCTCATGAAAAGGGAAAGAGGCATTTTTCTTTGATAAGATTATATATTTTTTTATATTTTCCTGTATTACACATTTCCATTGAGTTTAAAGGAACAACATTGATTAGTGACAGTACGTAAGGTGCAAAATCCCGATTTAGCATTAGTGAAACAAGCGCTCATATCTCAGTAACAAACACTTATTTTGTGCCCCCACAAACTGCTTCATGCATATACCACTCACCTTGAAACTGGTAAAACAAAAACTTATTAATGCGACGAACATTCACTTGTTTGTCAGGATCCGTTACTTCCAAATTTTCAACTCTTGATCATTTTCATTATACTTGTGATTTTTCTTTAGTCATTATCACTCATGTCTGTCAGGGAATAACATTTTTATCTCACTGACAGTTTGTTTATAGATTTGCGGTTTTCCGATTTAGTTTTGTATCGTGTCTGACAGGAAACAATGTGTCAAGCCATTTGGATTAAGAGTAGTATATTTTTAAATATCAACATTCTGTCAATTAAAGTTAAGGAAACTAAGTAAATCCTTAGTTCTGTGACCCACTTTAGTTCTGTTTTTTGGGGGTTTTTTTGAAAACCCACTCGTTCTGTTTTCAATGAGAATGTTTATCTTTCAAGTCATGGCTGTGTGCCATCCTAATAGGTGGGATATTAGCATTTTATACAGTTGTTAATCTTAATAAGCAGAGAGTGCCAAATAAATTCATTCCGCTCTCATTCTTCTGCATTCTAATGGGTATATTGGCTTACCTGATGAGGGCATGTTTGGGCATATGTACTACCAATTACTTAGACACAGTTTGAGCTGTTTTCTAGACAGAAATAATAGGAATATTATGACTTTTTCCTAAGTTTTAGAGATGTTATACTTTTAACAGAAAATACTCAATTTTTAATAATTCATGCAACACAAATAAGAAAGTCTAAATGTCTGCAAACATTCAGAGCTCCTTGATGACTTTCCTGTTATTTTTATAAATCTGTATCTATTGTTTTTCTATATTAATATCATATTAGAATGAAGTGACATCATCTATATATGTAAAAAAAATTCCTGCTGAGTAAAAATGACAATAAACTAATGTAGGGTACATTTACAAAGCAGGTGTAATATCCGATAATCTGAAATGTCAATGGATCAGTATAACAGTCATTAAAGTCCCATCTCAAGGATCCTATCTATACTGGTAGCTTATGTAATTTGAAGCCTTTTCCTAAATATATTGCTTTAGAAATTCAGCTTTGTTTGGCTGCTATGTGAATGTATTCCTCCCATTGTTTACACTGCGTTGCTATAACCACAGGCCTATAGGACAAGTGACATCACTCACTCATCGCTCTTGTTTCAGATAATTGCACTTTGCTGATCAAGTATGGTCTGTTATCTCTCTATGTAAACATAAAGATAACACTTTGTTTCTCCTGTACAAGAATCTGCAGATTATCTGACCTGCAGAAGTGTTGTTTGTCCCGTTCAGCAAGAGGGAGGGGGAGGGAGAGAAATACAGGAAGTGAGAAGCAAACCCTGCATACAGCCTGGCTGAAAGACTGAGATTGGAGAACTCCTTTAAATGTCCTGCTTGATGGATACTAATATAAAAGACTTTTCACTTGTACCCACCCTCATTTACTCGAGTCACTTGTTTACTTTGCCTTGCGTACATGTCTGCTTTCAATTTTTTTTTCTAAAGAGGAAGAAATGGTGCATGGAGGAAACTTTAATGTTGGTTGCTGTGATGTTGGATCAGATAAACAGCCAGTCTGAACTTAGCCTTATGATAAATTAGAACAACATTGTAGCCTTTCCCTTCTAGAATAGTACCAGATGCTACAACTAGCTTATAGCATACCTTTTTTCACTACTACTATTGGCTTTTTTTTTTTTTACTTAGGTGCCCCCATCTGATCTGGTTTTTGGTTCCATACATAAGGAATGTCTAGCAAAAGAGGAACCAGAATAAACTGGAATCATAGTTCAGAGGTATAGTTGTAGATAACAGAAAAATCATTATCAGAACATATCAGAGACAGTAGAAAAAAGAGTCATGGATTTTGGAGCACAGTCAAACTAGGGGGTGCTCACACTAGCGTCTGCTGTCTGCCCAGGGGTTTCCGTCCTAATCCCCAGAGAAACTGGACAGGGGACGACTTGCTGGCAGTCAGTTTTAAAACCCATTCATTTGAATGGATTTTTAAAGCAAACAGTTTTTTGGGATGGACACAAAGTCCTGCATGTCCAATGGACCACATTGACTGTAATTCGGTCCGTTTAGTGTCTTTTCTTTTAAAACTGAAACGCCCTGCAGGACTTTTTCTTCTGCCATTTTTCAGGTGGACATAATGACACAATCTCCAACGAAGACTCCAGCGCAATTGTAGGCTTACTGATATAGCAGTGGTGAAGTTGAATTTTTAATAGTGAATATTACATCATGCTATGATGGGTTTACACTTAAATTCGCCTAGTGTGATACCTTCATTTATAGAGTTATCATTGTACAAAAATAATTCTGACCCAAAAGAGATAAATGAAAATTGTAGCACTGCTACATCTGCCAAATCAATGTCATTTGGGTTCTCCAGAGCTTTATAACCATGGTATAGTATTTCTACTGATACAGCAAAGGCAATGTTGCTACAGATGTTTGTCTTTTTGTATACATAGATGCATGCATCACTATATCCATCTAGTTGGTTGGTTTTACAATACCTGTAAATCTGTGTACTTAGAATATATTCCATTAAGCTCTTATCTTGGATTTATTCTGTTAAATAATATCTCACTCTCAATTAGAAATGAGCAAGTACTATTCGAAACATCCGTTTCGAATAGCATGCACCCCTAGGAATGAATGGACACAGCCGGCATGCAGGGGGTTAAGCGGCCGGCCGCCGGCAAAGTCGGCGTGCCGGCCGCTTCCATTCATTCCTATGGGTGCGTGCTATTCGAAACGGCTGATTCGAATAGTACTTGCTCATCTCTACTCATAATGTTTTAGAGTCCAATTCCATCATTTTTGCCACAGGTTAAATGAGGAGTGGGGAAGTGTAAGAGGTTTGCCTATTGTGTCTCTGTACAGATCTGTTGGCTGGAATACAAACCTGCTGTAGTTTTGGGTTGCTTTTTTTTAGTAAATGGCCATTTGAACTAGATATTTGACAACATGTTGATTAACCTGGTAAACTGTATATTGTGGTTGTGCTCAATTCTATTAAGCACATATCGTATTCAGAAGGACCACCATTTAAGTTATTTGAAGAAAAGTTAATAACTACTTTAAATATATGTGTTCATGTGATTTTGAGAATATTGTCTGATTTTTATTAACTCTTTGTGCCTGTCTAGCTCTCAAAATAGTTGTTTCCAAGATTGTAAATTAACTATAGCGAAATGAATCTAATAATTGCTAAATATTATCACATATTATGATTCCTTTTCTTCACAGTATCGGAGAATGTTTTGTTTGTTATGTTCTCCTGGTAGATTCAGAAGGCTTTTGCATGTTAATATTGTTTTCTAAGACCTTAATGATGTGACAGCGAAAAGTCCTCTCCTTTCAAGTGGAGATAATCTATATTTTATGCTTCCATCAATATTTCATTGACGAGAAGGTCAAAATCTACATTTAAATGAAAATATTTAACAAGTCTTGGCATAATATTTGACTAACCGAAACCTTTATAGTACAGAGATCCAAAAGTAATACAAGAAGAGAGAAGATACATTAAATCATCAAGGAAAGTGTAATTGTTCACTTAAAACCCCTCCAAATCCTTAAGTTAAAAGAATAATTAATCAATAAGACATGATTGTATCCTAACATCCCAACTGATATTTATTAGAGATGAGCGAACAGTAAAATGTTCGAGGTTCGATATTCGTTTCGAGTAGCCCCTCAATATTCGACTACTCGAATCGATTATCGAACCCTATTGTAGTCTATGGGGGGGAAATGCTTGTTTCAGGGGTAGGCAACGTTCGATCAAATTATACTTACCAAGTCTACGAGTGAGGGTCGGGCTGGATCCTCTGAGCAGTCTTCTCCTTGCGGCGTCCCCGCGGCGTCTTCCGGCTCTTCATTCACTCTGCCAGGCATCGGGCCTGGGCAGAGCCGACTGCACATGCCCACACTACAAGCGGACATGCGCATTCGGCTCTGCCCAGGCCTGATGCCTGGCAGAGTAAATGAAGAGCCGGAAGACGCCGCGGGGAAGCTGCACGGAGAAGACTTCTAACCAGCATTGATTGGCCGACTGTATAGCATTCGGCCAATCATTGCTGGTTATGTATTGAACTTTTACATTCGAACAGCGAGTGGTACTCGATCGAGTACGAGTATTTCGAATAACGTAGTATTCAATCGAATACCTACTCGATCGAGTACTACTCGCTCATCTCTAATATTTATGTTCCTGTAAATTTAATAAAACTGACCACACTCAACACTTCAGTTGCCAAAGTTTCTATCCTTGGTCTAAAATACATACAGTCTACTGCAAAAGTTTTAGGCAGGCGTGGGGAAAGCGCTGTAAAATAAGAATGCTTTAAAAAATAGACTTTTATTAAGAAAAGACTTGAATTAACAAAAGAGAAATTTAAATCACATCAAATTTGGTTGACCACCCTTTAAAACCGCGTAAATTCTTCTAGGTACACTTGCACACAGTTTTTGAAGGAACTTGATAAGAAGTTTCTTCTGAACATCTTTGAGAAGTAACCACGGACCTACTGTGGATTTAGGCTTGACCAAAACCTGTTGCTTAATGTAATCCCAGACAGACTTGAGAACAGAGTTCTGTGGGGGCCACATTATAACTTCCAAATCTATTCAAGTATTGATTTAATTTAGATTTCTCTTTTTTTCAATCCCTTCATTCTGTCAATTAAAAAAAAACTAAACTATTAAAATTTCATGGAGACATTCTTACTTTACAGCCTAAAACCTTTGCACCATATTGTATATGTATGTGCTTTTGGGAGACTTTCAAATGCACTGGTGAGAATTTTTTAAATAGAATTTTTCTAATAAGTAGTTAGCGTTGAAATTGCTCCCTTTATAAATCGGAGCAATGTAATGAGTACCAATGTAGTGATCACCATTGTGCTTTAGAATTTGTATTCAAGCTACGATACCTAGCCTTGGCACACCTCCTCTACCAAATTATTGAGCTTAAAGGGATTCTATCATTAAAATGCAATTTTTTTCTCAGTAAAACGTAGGAATAACCTTAAGAAAGGCTATTCTTCTCCTACCTTTAGGTGTCTTCTCCGCACCGCCGTTCGGTAGAAATCCTGGTTTTCTTCGGTATGCAAATGAGTTCTCTCACAGCACTGGGCGGGTCCCCAGTGCTGTGAGAGAACTCTCCAGCGACGTCTCCATCTTCTTCTGGAACGGCCTCTCCCTGCATCTTCTTCTGGCGCTGGCTTCAAACTTCTAGGCATGCGCAGTCGGCTCTGCCGTCGAGCCTTGGGCAGAGCCGACTGCGCATGCCCACGGCCATTTTCTTATGGCCGCCTATTCCAGCTTACTGTGAAGCTTAAGGCTATTTCTACGTGTTACTTAGAAAAAATAGCATTTTAATGATAGAATCCCTTTAAATGACCATAGCCAGCACTAAGTTAATGTTTGTTCTTGGGTGAGAGAGACACAGTGGGCTCCTTAAGCATGCATCACACACATCTACCTTTAGCTTTGGTTTGTGATTTACTGCAGATTTACACAACATATTGAGCATGTGGTGGATTTAAAACTCCTTATCCTGCTCATTTTTTCTTACTGTACTGGACTACGCACCACTAATCCTAAGCATGTAAATTCTCCTTTGCTTCAAGTTTTATCAGTATACTATTCAACACTAATTTCACCGGTGATGCTTTTGTCATAGTTATGTTGCATTTTTTGTGACACTATCACCAGGGTTTTAATTTTAAGTGCCATTTTTTTCATACGCATAAGTATTTACTTTAGAATCAATAGGGGCTGTGGTTTCAGCAAACTTTGCATAAGTGAATAGTATAGTTTGCAAGAAACTTTTAATATAACTTATCAGAGAGAAGTGCTTCTTTCTGCTATTATCAGACTGTTTTCCTGCTCCACCTCCTTCTATTAAAATGACTTTCACTGTAAAAATGACTGCTGTATCTATCTGGAGAGACTGAAAGTCACTTAGTCAAATGACTCATCTACAAGTCTATGAAGAGAGGAGGGGCCGTGATTAGGAATAGGTGAGTATTTTCTATATATGTCCTATATGATCCTGGGGGTATTTCTGAGTGGCAGATAGTAATAGAGCAGAATCCTCCTGTACTCACTGTTTGCAGGGTAGGACCACTAGTCACCAGCTCAGAAAGGACTGCATTTTCCAGATACAGCAAACAGAGGAGAAAACTGCTATAAAATTGTGGGATATAACTCATATATTGGCCAGATATAGTATCACTTTTTATGTACACACATCAGCTTATCCTGAAAGTTACTCTTATCAGTTAGGCAGGTTTTACACATTTATTGTGATTTTCATTGTTTGATCTACAAAAGGAGGAAAACAATGGATATTAAAACTAGCAAACTTACAGATACAAATTGACAGATACACTTTCCATTTGGATCCATCAACATCAACAGCATTTGTAAAATAAAAGCCGATTACATCACTACATGATAGAATGGATTGACAAGTCTAAATCTACAATAATAGCTGCACAAAAAACTGAAGAAGCTTCAGATTTCCCCATAGATTTGCAGTAGATTAATAGAATATGGACTGTTGAGTAGATATTTACATGCTATATAACAGTGATGGAAAGTTACCTGTTGAAAGAGCTATCAGTGGTGCAGCAGGGGACACTTGGCATTTTTTATTTAGTTTTATAACAAATATAAATAATAGAGAAGTATGTCCGAAGATATATAATATGTATGCACCTTCTCCATAAAATATGCATTTTATAACACTGATTTATGAAACGTTCACCTGTAAAGATGGTAGCTGAGGGTGCATGAAAAATGCCACAAATATCCCTATCAGGTACATGGCTTTTTCAATGCACTTAAACTTACCAGAGTCCCTTACTTCTCCCTAACCTACCAAATATACCTTACACATTTGCAATACCAGTGTCTGAATTACAAAATCAGGCGACAATTTGGTTGAAGAAAATGTTATAGTTTTATTAAAATTTTATTTTCCTTTATTTGAACAGCAAAAACAATTTGGTTACAATTTTAACATACCCTGTATCGGCAAATAACACCTATGAATGGTATAAATGGAAATGTATGCAAGGGTTTAGTATATTTTGTGTATCAATTTCTTATAGTTTTTGAGACTTTTGATGTCATTATATAAGATTGTTCATTTATAGCTTCCGGTAGATAAATATCTGTGCCAGTATTGTAAAGCCCAAAAGGTTCCATGTTTTATTATAATACACCATTTAGTTAGCTGTGCAGCAGAATAGATTTCTATCCATTGGTAATAAATAGAGATGAGCGAACAGTGTTCTATCGAACTCATGTTCGATCGGATATTAGGCTGTTCGGCATGTTCGAATCGAATCGAACACCGCGTGGTAAAGTGCGCCATTACTCGATTCCCCTCCCACCTTCCCTGGCGCCTTTTTTGCTCCAATAACAGCGCAGGGTAGGTGGGACAGGAACTACGACACCGGTGACGTTGAAAAAAGTAGGCAAAACCCATTGGCTGCCGAAAACATGTGACCTCTAATTTAAAAGAACAGCGCCGCCCAGCTTCGCGTCATTCTGAGCTTGCAATTCACCGAGGACGGAGGTTTCCGTCCAGTTAGCTAGGGGTTAGATTCTGGGTAGGCAGGGACAGGCTAGGATAGGAAGGAGAAGACAACCAACAGCTCTTATAAGAGCTAAATTCCAGGGAGAAGCTTGTCAGTGTAACGTGGCACTGACGGGCTCAATCGCCGCAACCCAGCTTTCCCAGGATCCTGAATGGAATACACTGTCAGTGTATTCCCGTATACCCGATATATACCCCCGATACCCGTTCCAACGGTGTGCCCCCCCACCTTCACCCCAGAAATACCCTGCAAGTCCCCTAGCAATAGAATTGGGGCTATATACACCCACTATTTTTGCTACTGCCATATAGTGCCATTGTCTCACTGGGAATTCAAAGAATATATTGGGCTTACATATAACTTCAATTCCAGGGAGAAGCTTGTCAGTGTAACGTGGCACTGACGGGCTCAATCGCCGCAACCCAGCTTTCCCAGGATCCTGAATGGAACACACTGACAGTGTATTCCCGTATACCCCATATATACACCCCAAATCCCCGTTCCAACGGTGTGCCCCCCCACCTTCACCTCAGAAATACCCTGCAAGTCCCCTAGCAATAGAATTGGGGCTATATACACCCACAATTTTTGCTACTGGTATACAGTGCCATTGTCTCACTGGGAATTCAAAGAATATATGGGGGTTATGTGCACCCACAATTTTTAATACTGCTATACAGTGCCATTGTCTGACTGGGAATTCAAAGAATATATGGGGGTTATGTGCACCCACAATTTTTAATACTGGTATATAGTGCCATTGTCTGACTGGGAATTCAAAGAATATATGGGGGTTACGTGCACCCACAATTTTTAATACTGCTATACAGTGCCATTGTCTGACTGGGAATTCAAAGAATATATGGGGGTTATGTGCACCCACAATTTTTACTACTGGTATACAGTGCCATTGTCTGACTGGGAATTCAAAGAATATATTGGGGTGACGTGCACCCACAATTTTTGCTACTGCTATACAGTTCCATTGTCTCACTGGGAATTCAAAGAATATATGGGGGTTATGTGCACCCACAATTTTTAATACTGGTATACAGTGCCATTGTCTGACTGGGAATTCAAAGAATATATGGGGGTTATGTGCACCCACAATTTTTAATACTGGTATACAGTGCCATTGTCTGACTGGGAATTCAAAGAATATATGGGGGTTATGTGCACCCACAATTTTTAATACTGGTATACAGTGCCATTGTCTGACTGGGAATTCAAAGAATATATGGGGGTTACGTGCACCCACAATTTTTAATACTGCTATACAGTGCCATTGTCTGACTGGGAATTCAAAGAATATATGGGGGTTACGTGCACCCACAATTTTTAATACTGGTATACAGTGCCATTGTCTGACTGGGAATTCAAAGAATATATGGGGGTTATGTGCACCCACAATTTTTAATACTGGTATACAGTGCCATTGTCTGACTGGGAATTCAAAGAATATATGGGGGTTATGTGCACCCACAATTTTTAATACTGGTATACAGTGCCATTGTCTGACTGGGAATTCAAAGAATATATGGGGGTTATGTGCACCCACAATTTTTACTACTGGTATACAGTGCCATTGTCTAACTGGGAATTCAAAGAATATATTGGGGTGACGTGCACCCACAATTTTTGCTACTGCTATACAGTTCCATTGTCTCACTGGGAATTCAAAGAATATATGGGGGTTATGTGCACCCACAATTTTTAATACTGGTATACAGTGCCATTGTCTGACTGGGAATTCAAAGAATATATGGGGGTTATGTGCACCCACAATTTTTAATACTGGTATACAGTGCCATTGTCTGACTGGGAATTCAAAGAATATATGGGGGTTATGTGCACCCACAATTTTTACTACTGGTATACAGTGCCATTGTCTAACTGGGAATTCAAAGAATATATTGGGGTGACGTGCACCCACAATTTTTGCTACTGCTATACAGTTCCATTGTCTCACTGGGAATTCAAAGAATATATGGGGGTTATGTGCACCCACAATTTTTAATACTGGTATACAGTGCCATTGTCTGACTGGGAATTCAAAGAATATATGGGGGTTATGTGCACCCACAATTTTTAATACTGGTATATAGTGCCATTGTCTGACTGGGAATTCAAAGAATATATGGGGGTTACGTGCACCCACAATTTTTAATACTGGTATACAGTGCCATTGTCTGACTGGGAATTCAAAGAATATATGGGGGTTATGTGCACCCACAATTTTTAATACTGGTATACAGTGCCATTGTCTGACTGGGAATTCAAAGAATATATGGGGGTTACGTGCACCCACAATTTTTAATACTGGTATACAGTGCCATTGTCTGACTGGGAATTCAAAGAATATATGGGGGTTATGTGCACCCACAATTTTTAATACTGGTATACAGTGCCATTGTCTGACTGGGAATTCAAAGAATATATGGGGGTTATGTGCACCCACAATTTTTACTACTGGTATACAGTGCCATTGTCTAACTGGGAATTCAAAGAATATATTGGGGTGACGTGCACCCACAATTTTTGCTACTGCTATACAGTTCCATTGTCTCACTGGGAATTCAAAGAATATATGGGGGTTATGTGCACCCACAATTTTTAATACTGGTATACAGTGCCATTGTCTGACTGGGAATTCAAAGAATATATGGGGGTTATGTGCACCCACAATTTTTAATACTGGTATACAGTGCCATTGTCTGACTGGGAATTCAAAGAATATATGGGGGTTATGTGCACCCACAATTTTTACTACTGGTATACAGTGCCATTGTCTAACTGGGAATTCAAAGAATATATTGGGGTGACGTGCACCCACAATTTTTGCTACTGCTATACAGTTCCATTGTCTGACTGGGAATTCAAAGAATATATGGGGGTTATGTGCACCCACAATTTTTAATACTGGTATACAGTGCCATTGTCTGACTGGGAATTCAAAGAATATATGGGGGTTACGTGCACCCACAATTTTTAATACTGCTATACAGTGCCATTGTCTGACTGGGAATTCAAAGAATATATGGGGGTTACGTGCACCCACAATTTTTAATACTGGTATACAGTGCCATTGTCTGACTGGGAATTCAAAGAATATATGGGGGTTATGTGCACCCACAATTTTTAATACTGGTATACAGTGCCATTGTCTGACTGGGAATTCAAAGAATATATGGGGGTTATGTGCACCCACAATTTTTACTACTGGTATACAGTGCCATTGTCTAACTGGGAATTCAAAGAATATATTGGGGTGACGTGCACCCACAATTTTTGCTACTGCTATACAGTTCCATTGTCTGACTGGGAATTCAAAGAATATATGGGGGTTATGTGCACCCACAATTTTTACTACTGGTATACAGTGCCATTGTCTGACTGGGAATTCAAAGAATATATGGGGGTTATGTGCACCCACAATTTTTAATACTGGTATACAGTGCCATTGTCTGACTGGGAATTCAAAGAATATATGGGGGTTACGTGCACCCACAATTTTTAATACTGCTATACAGTGCCATTGTCTGACTGGGAATTCAAAGAATATATGGGGGTTACGTGCACCCACAATTTTTAATACTGGTATACAGTGCCATTGTCTGACTGGGAATTCAAAGAATATATGGGGGTTATGTGCACCCACAATTTTTAATACTGGTATACAGTGCCATTGTCTGACTGGGAATTCAAAGAATATATGGGGGTTATGTGCACCCACAATTTTTACTACTGGTATACAGTGCCATTGTCTAACTGGGAATTCAAAGAATATATTGGGGTGACGTGCACCCACAATTTTTGCTACTGCTATACAGTTCCATTGTCTGACTGGGAATTCAAAGAATATATGGGGGTTATGTGCACCCACAATTTTTACTACTGGTATACAGTGCCATTGTCTGACTGGGAATTCAAAGAATATATGGGGGTTATGTGCACCCACAATTTTTAATACTGGTATACAGTGCCATTGTCTCACTGGGAATTCCACAAATAATTTGGGGATTCATTCACCCTACATCTCAGGCTCTTGCCATATTCACCCAGGTTGTCAGTGCTGCACCAGCTCGTTCCCAGACAGCTCGGCCCGAAAAACGCGTTACCTATATAGAGGATTTGGACAATGAAGACAACATGTTCTAAATCTAATGTCTGCACCTTCTCCAGAATTAAAATAAAGGCAGCGTTTAACTTTCAAATAGCACTGCACAAAGGAAGAGCTTATCAGCTTGTCTCATGACATGCTACTGAAAAGTTTCATTTGTGTATCTTAATGTAAATATAGTTGTATAAGCTTTTTGGGTTTTAGGCACTGCCAAGTTATTTATTACCACCCACTCCCTTATAATGATGATGACGCCAAAGTCACTGTGGGTGTTCAGAGCTCACAGCTTTGGGTGACATTTGTCTTGCTCTCTGTCGGTACCAGCTGTCTTTTTGGATACCGTAAAGTTATGTTGACTTTATTAACAGCTATAGAAGCTTTAGCCAGGTTGTGACGGTGTGTAACCCTAACAACACTAAGTGGGATACACATTAATAGTCAGTCTATGTACGCTAAACGTATCACTGAAGTAATTTTTTTTCCCTCTCCCCTAATATAAGAAAGGAACAGACATTAGACCTAGACCGGGGTTCGAGGCTTGAAAAAATCCAGTATTATTTGTTCTTCATGATGTGAAATATGTGTTGAAAAGCAACCCAAGATGAAGTCAGCCATGTGTGCCAGTGTGTTACTTGGCATGCCTTTGCTGGCCCCAACTGTAAGGGTCACTCTCCATTTCCTCCATTTTCCACTCCCCTTCACACCATTTGTGGTGAAGCAATGGGATGCACTGAAGTGCACCCTCTAGCCTCGTGTGGGATAGGGACATCAGATGCCACTCCAACCCCCTCGTCTTCCTCCGCCAGCCAACGGTGCGAAGATGAGAGGAGTGTGCTCTGAATGTTTTCTGCCTAGCAGAGGCTAGTTCTCACTTACGAAAATGGCCCCACTTTGACCTGTATATCAGGCACAATGGTGTAGGTTTCAAAGAAACATGGCACCAACAAGTTGGAAAACGTGGGCCATGCGTGGACCGTGTTTGAGTCTGGCAAGCTCCAGATCTGCTACCAGGTTCCAGCCATTATCACAGGCGCAAAAATGCCAGGCCCCAGGTGTAGCAGGGAAAAAAAAATGCCATCTCAGCCAGGATGGCATCCCTGACCTCGGAGGCACTGTGCTGTCTGTCCCCCAAGCTGATCAGTTTCAGCACGGCCTACTGACATCTCCCCATGCCAGTGTTACAGTGTTTTCCGCTAGTAGCTGGGGTGGAGGTTGCAGCTTCGTAGGGTTTCAGTCTACTCCTGCCATGAATTTTGGCCTGGGAGAGGAGATAGGCCACCCCAGTTTGCACCCGGGGAACAGACTCCACCACATTCACCCTGCCTGTCATTAAAGATAAGCACTGCAGCATCCCTGACCACAGGCGCTTGTCCATGTGTCGGTGGTCAAGTGGACCTTGCAGCAAAGCGCAGAGCTCTGGGCCCGACTGATGTTATGGGACACATGCAGGCGCAAGGCAGAGACAGCACACCAAGAGAAGTAGTAACGGCTAGGCCCAGCATAGGGAGGTGCCCCAGCTGCCATCTGCTGACGGAAGGCCTGGGTCTCCAGAAGCATAAACAAACACCAACATCTCCAGGGCCAGCAGTTTATCGATGAGGCTGTTACAGGCTTGGGCATGGGGGTGGGTTGTATTGTACTTCTGCCTGCAATGAAAAGCTTGGGAAATGTGGAGTGGCTGGGAAGAGGCGCATGATGGTGCAGGCCAAAAGGGCGCATGAGGGTGAACTCCCCAATGTGTCAGAGATAGGTGTGTAGGTGTCCTTGCATCATATACTTGCACCATATTTGGCTTTGGAAGTTAATTTTGTGCCAAAAAGTGGTTAAGACAGCGATCCCTCAGCTACTCCCGTTACACTGTCTATTGAAGTTACCATCTGTGGAAGTGGACCACCATTTCTAAGATCCCAAAGGAAGCAGGCAAGAGATGTGCAGTTCAGAAAAAAAGATGAGAAAATAAGTTTAGGCTGTAGAGCACAGAGGGATCGGAGAGGACAGAGCTGGTGTCGGCCAGGTATTCCCACAACATGCGCCTATACTTGTCCCTCCTGGTGACACTAGGCCCCTGAGTGGCAGTAATTTGTCCAGGGGGGCCATTAACGTGTTCCAGACCTAGGAATAAGTCTTCCAACAGGGTAGAGTTTTGCATGCCTTTGCTTCTACCCACTGTTTTTGCTGCTTAGCTTCCCTCCACATCTACTCTGCTTTCACCCCTAAACATCACCCCAGTTTATGCCTTTGCTTCTACCCAGGTTTTTTGTTGATTTAGCTTCCCTCTACATCTACACTGCTTTAGCCCCTAGACATCACCCCTGTCCATGTGGGGTCGGTGGCCTCGTCATCCACCAACTCCTCTTCCAATTGCGCACTGCCCCCTTACTGCAAACCGCACATGACCACAGCTTGCCTTGATGGCAACTGTGTCTCATGATCCCCACTTAGGTCCAGACAAGTCGGTGGCGGGTCCAAAACCCCAAAATTGGAAGGAAATGGCAGATGCTGCAGTATTTCTAACACCTGTTCCTGGTGCTCGGGCCTGGTCTGTGTTGTACCCTGCACCCTGCTTAACGCATCTGCCATATCCGAAGTTGTGCTGAGCGCATGCTAATGTTTCGTGTCCAGTGCAATGGATGGGATGGGATTTCACATAAGTCTGCCACCCATGGCCACTCATGGTTGAGCAACTGAGGGAGTTGACTTTGACGAACCCGAGGGTTTTGGAGTTGGAACTACATCAAAGGTCTGTGCTGCTCACACACTCTGCTCAACACATGATATGTTTAGTGCCAGCAGTGTGGAGACGTCGCACAACAGCCGTTGTTCCAGCAGGTACAGGCGTTGTAGGAGTGCATAGAGGCTAGCAGCGGCAACTATACACTTTAAAAACTATCCGCACAAGCGCCACACTTTCACCAGTAGCTCAGGAACATTGGGGTACCTTTTTCAAAAGATTAGCAGCAATGAGTTAAAAACGTGGCCCAGGCATGGAATATGTTGCAGGCTGCCAAGCTACAGAGCCAATCCCAGGTTACGGCCATTATCACACATGACAACATGCCTGGGCCCAGGTGCAGTGGCAAAAACCACATTGCCGTCTCATCGAGGATGGCATGACTCACTTTGTAGGCAGTGTGCTGTCTGGCCCCCAAGCTGATGAGCTTCAGCACGGCCCGCTGACGTCTCCCCACACCAGTGTTGCAGCGTTTCCAGCTCGTAGCTGGGGTCAATTTAACAGCGGAGGAGGGTGGTGTTTCAGCCCTCCTCCCAGGAATGTTGTGTGGGGAGACAAGTCAGGCCACCACATTTTGCGACCCGGTCCACGCCTCAACTACATTCAACCACTGTGCCCAAATTGAAAGGTAGCGTCCCTGTCCGCATGCACTTGTCCATTCGTAACTGGTCACATGGAACTTTAGGGCTAAGCGCTGAATTTAGGGACCGCCTCATGTTTGGGGGAAAGTGCTGGTGTGGACGGCACAGTGCGGTGGCGCAGTAGACACTCTGCCCAAAAAGGGCAGAGTGTCCCCCAGCCGGGATTCCAACATCTCCTGGGCCAGATTTCTTGAGATGAGGCCGTTGAAGCCTTGGGCATGTGGGTGGGTTGCGCTGTACTTTAGCATGAAATGAAAGGCTTGGGAGATGGGGAGTTGATGGGAAGAGGCGCATGATGGCGCGGGCAAAAGGAGAAATGGCAGGAAAAGGTGAGGATAAGGGTGAACTCCCCAAAGTGTCAGAGGCAGATGTGGAGGTGTCCTGGCTCCTGGTCTGGACTGCAGCGCCAGCCCTGTCAACAGTGGAAGAGGCAGTGGCCGCCAGGCCAAACGACGATTATCCTGCGCTTGCTCTCACCCACTGAGCCCAGGGCTTGCCTTCCAAATGATGGCACCCGCAAGAGGTGGTGAGATTCCTCTCCGCAGATCTCCAAACCATCTTGGACTTGCAAATTGCACTAAATTTGTCATGTAACTGACATGTATATGATGAGTCTATCCATTGTCTGTTCATTTTGGTGAAAGTCAGCCTGTCAGCTGACAGACAGCTGTGCTTGTCAGTGATGATGTCACCGGCTGCTTGTACCCCCAGTTTTTGCTGCTTAGCTTGCCTCCACATCCACACTGCTTTTGCCCCTACACATCACCCCTATCCATGCCTGTGCCTCTAGCCATAAGTCTGCCACCCATGGAAACTCATGGTGCAGAAAGTGAGGGAGCTGACTCTGAGGAACCCTTGGGTTTTGTAGCTGGTACTCCATCAAAGGTCTCTGCTGCTCACACACCCTGCTGAACATACGGTATCTAGGGTTAGAGCGTGTGGTGACCTCGCACAACAGTAGGTGCTTCAGGCAGATGTAGGCCTTGCTGGAGTGTATTGCGGCTAGCTCCAGGTACTGTAGACTTGGGAAAGTGGGTGTCCAAGTGCCGCACTTTCACCCTTAGCTCAGCTAATTTGGGGTATGTTTTTAAAGATCATTGCACCACTACATTGAACATGTGGGCCAGGCATGGAACGTGTTGGAGGCTGGCAAGCTCCAGAGCCCTCCAACAAGCTAAAAAACCTGGCCCCAGGGGCAGCGGGGATAAACAAATTGCCATCTCATCCAGGATGGCATCCCTGACCTCAGAGGCAGTGTGCTGTCCGTCTCCCAAGCTGATGAGCTTCAGCCCAGCCTGCTGACGTCTCCCCACACCAGTGTTGCAGCGTTTTCAGCTCGTAGCTGGGGTAAATCTAACAGCGGAGGAGGAGGAGGGTGGTGTTTCAGCCCTCCTCCCAGGAATGTTTTGTGGGGAAACAAGTCAGGAAAATTCTTGAAACGGGAGAGTTTTGCATCTTTGCCCTTGCTGCCTATGGACATCCCTTTGCCTCTAGCCACCATTTTCCCTGCTTTGCTTGCCTCCAAATCCACACTGCTTTTGCCCCTAGACATCACCCCAGTCCATGCCTTAGCTTGTACCCCCAGTTTTTCCTGCTTAGCTTGCCTCCACATCCACACTGCTTTTGCCCCTAGACATCACCCCAGTCCATGCCTTAGCTTGTATCCCCAGTTTTTCCTGCTTAGCTTGCCTCCACATCCACACTGCTTTTGCCCCTAGACATCACCCCAGTCCATGCCTTAGCTTGTACCCCCAGTTTTTCCTGCTTAGCTTGCCTCCACATCCACACTGCTTTTGCCCCTAGACATCATCCCTATCCATGCCTCTTCCCCTAGCCATAACTCTGCCACCCCTGGAAACTCATGGTGCAGAAACTTTGGTTGCTGACTTTGAGGAACCCTTGGGTTTTGTAGATGGAACTCCATCAAAGGTCTGTGCAGCTCACACACCCTGCTCAAGATATGGTATTGTAGGGTTTCAGCGTGTGTGAATGACGGACAACAGCCTGTGTTTGGACAGATGTAGGCCTTGCTAGAGTGTTTTTAGGCTAGCAGCGACTCCTGTGCACTTGCAAAAGTGGGCGCACAAGCGCCGCATTTTCAACAGTAGCTTCGGTACATTTGGGTATGTTTTTAAAAAACTTTGCACCACTAGGTTAGACGTGGGCCAAACATGGAACGTGTTGGAGGCTGGCAAGCTCCAGAGCCGCTACCAGGTTCCAGCCATTATCACAGGCGTAAAAATGCCAGGCCCCAGGTGTAGCAGGGAAAAAAAAATGCCATCTCAGCCAGGATGGCATCCCTGACCTCGGAGGCACTGTGCTGTCTGTCCCCCAAGCTGATGAGCTTCAGCACCGCCTGCTGACGTCTCCCCACACCAGTGTTTTAGCGTTTGCCGCTAGTAGCTGTGGTGGAGGTTGCAGCGTCGTAGGGTTTCAGTCTACTCCTGCCATGAATTTTGGCCTGGGAGAGGAGATAGGCCACCCCAGTTTGCACCCGGGGAACAGACTCCACCACATTCACCCTGCCTGTCATTAAAGATAAGCACTGCAGCATCCCTGACCACAGGCGCTTGTCCAAGTGTCGGTGGTCAAGTGGACCTTGCAGCAAAGCGCGGAACTAAGGGCCCACCTGATGTTGAGTGACACGTGCTGGTGCAAGGCGGGGACGCCACACCGGGAGAAGTTGAGACGGCTAGGGACGGCATAGTGAGGTGCCACAGTTGCCATCAGGTCCGGGAAGGCGGGAGTTTCAACAAGCCGGAACGCCAACCTCTCCTGGGCCAGCAGTTTAGCGATGTTGGCGTTCTAGGCTTGCGTGGGTGGGTGGTTAGCGGTGTATTTCTGCCGGCGCTCCAATGTATGAGAGATGGTGGGTTGTTGTAAAGAAGCGCCTGATGGTGCCTTTGATGGTGCAGGAGAAGGAGATAAGACAGAAACAGGGGAGGATGAGGGAGAAGTCAACAAAGTGGCGGAGGCAGATGAAGTGATGTCCTGGCTCGTCCTCTGGAGTGCATCGCCAGCACTGTGAGCAGAGGCAGTGGCATGAACGGCGGGCGACGTTTGTCCTGCCGTTGCTGCCTGCCACTGATTCCATTGCTTGGATTCCAAATGACGGTGCATTGAAGTGGTGGACAGGTTGCTCTTCTCAGGGCCCCTACTCGATTTCGAGAGGCAAATTGTGTAGACGACACTATATCTGTCCTCGGCGCATTCCTTGAAAAAACTCTACACCTTCAAGAAACGTGCCCTCGATGGGGGAGTTTTTCTGGGCTGGGTACAAAAGGGAACATCTTCGGACATTCCGGGTCTGGCCTGGCTTCGGCAAAGCAGCTGACCTCTGCCTCTGGACATGTCTCTGCCTCTAGCTACCCTTTTTGGTGCTGCACCTGCCTCAACATCCACACTACTTTCCCAGCTTGACATCTGCCTTGTCCAGGTGGGGTCGGTGTCCTCGTCGTCCACCACCTCCTCTTCCAACTCCTGTCTCGCCTCCTCCTCCTGCACAATGCGCATGTCAACTGGCTGCCCTGACAGCAACTGCGTCTCATCGTCGTCGATGAGGGTGGGTTGCTGGTCATCCGCCACCAAATCGACCGGAGATGGAATGGAGGAGACTCTAGTGTTTGAGCATCTGGACACAGATACTCGTCTGTTAGGTCCGTGGAATCGCGAAATGGAGGGGCAGGTTGCGGTACAGTCAAAGGAAGGGAGAACAGCTCTGGGGAGCAGGGACAGTTGGGGTTATTGTTCTGAGAAGATTGGGAATTTTGGGTGGAAGGAGGACAAGACTGTTGGGTAAGAGGAGGTAGAGGCTGACTGGCTGGTGGACAATGTGCTTTAAGCGTTATCCGACAGCCATTGCAAGACCTGTTCCTGGTTCTCGGGCCTACTAATCTTTGTACCATTCAGCCTAGTTAATGTGGAACTTTTGTGCAAAGCGCAGAACTTAGGGCCCGCCTGATGTTAAGGGACACACGCTGGTACAAGGCTCAACTCACCCTAAGTGCCAAAAACACTGCTGGTGCAAGGCTCTACTCATGCCAAGGGCCTCAATCTCTGCTGGTAGCTCAGCTTAAGGTCATGTAACTTTGTTTGGAAGGGCTCATGTTAAGGGCTAGAAAAGTGAATTTTGGAAGGTCTTACCACATCACACACACACACACACACACACACACACACACTCAAAATGACAGTTAAGGGTGAGGGCTTTTGGAATTCCCATTGCCTATTCCATTTGTGGTTGTCATGGGGAACGTGATTTAAAGGGGTGGTTGTTACTGTTTGTTGAGCTTAAATTGGGGTTTGTGTCCATCCATTTGGGGAGTAAAGAAGGTTTCCAGGTATTTTCCCACTTTGATAGAGGTTTTTTTGAATGTGGAAAGTGTGTAGTTGTTAGGCAGTGATGTTGGGGTAATAGAGGGTCTTTGGTGTGTTAGATGCCCCCAGGCATGCTTCCCCTGCTGTCCCAGTGTCATTCCAGAGGTGTTGGCATCATTTCCTGGGGTGTCATAGTGGACTTGGTGACCCTCCAGACACGGATTTGGGTTTCCCCCTTAACGAGTATCTGTTCCCCATAGACTATAATGGGGTTCGAAACCCGTTCGAACACACGAACATTGAGCGGCTGTTCGAATCGAATTTCGAACCTCGAACATTTTAGTGTTCGCTCATCTCTAGTAATAAACATTGAAGGTAAATGGAAGAAAACCAAGCAATTGATACAAAACTTAGAAAAGGACGTGGTTTTTTTTTTACATAAAAGGAATAGTACATAGTAATGGTTGCTTTAATTTTATGATTGTAAGTTTTACCACATAACTTATAACACATAAATAAACTTTTGGACAACTTTTGATTTTCTGGCAGAAATTGTGTCATTAATAAAGTTTGTAATATACTTTGCGTACAAATTTTGTCTCCTTTCTATGAAATCCTTCATTTTTCACTCTTTCCTGGCTTCTGTATTGAGAGCTTCTCCTGCCTCTCACTGAATGTTACTGTATGGGAGTACGGGGCTGTGTAGCATATAGAATATATGAGGGTAGGGGAGAGTCACTTCAAACAGTTATATATATCAGACATTATGAAACATACAAACGTGCTTTTTGTGTATGAAAGAGGATATTCTGCAGTGCAATCTAAATTATTTCCTGAGATATCACTGGTTGACAACACAGTTGAGATTAGAATATTTATATGCAGCTGTATAAGATGTATGATATAAAAATCCTGAAAAAATTTTAGGATTTTACAAAAATGATTCAAAATTTGTTGTATATTAGAAAATGTATGCTGACAGAAAATCAAAAGTTATCCGAAAGTTTAGATACTCTTTAAGAGAACCTTCAAGTGCTGATAGGCTGTTGTACAGAGGGAGCAATATAGACGCAACTGGTTAGGCCATGATGACTGATGGGATCCCGCTCCCCTGCTACATATGCAAATCACAGACCACAATCACACAGACCCTAGATCAGACTCAAGCGCAGTATACAGATGCTATACCAGACACCTTCCATGTATACAGTTACCAGACCCAGCTCCATTTACGGACAGTAGCACTGCATAAAGATATCAAACCCGATCTATGTATAAAGCTCTAGCTGAGAGACTGCACCTCAACAAAAGGTGCTAGGTCCCTCATGATGCCTGTGACAGACAAAAAAGCATCCTAGCAAAATCTCTCTGTACATCTTGTCCAGCATACAGAATCCTCTATTGTATGAAGACGGGCTTTTTCTGCAAGATGCCTTGAGACACTTTTGACCTAAAAAATTTTTTGCAGCCTTTCATCAGAACCTGAGCACCCTCTACTCTTTGCACGTTCTCTCCAGCCATATCCCCTCACTTCAACCCCAGCCTCTGGTAGGTTTCTTTTTACTTATCATGGGAACCTCTCATGGACTCCAGTAATCTGCTGGGACTTGCTGAACCTCAAATGTTTGGAACATACTTTATGAGTCTGCAGGCTTGAGAAACACTAATCTAGACCATAATTCCTGTGATAGATTTTTAGTTCCACCATATACAAACTGGCCATATGGTTTGAGAAGATCAACGCTCTTCAAATCAACATTGGTTGGTCATTTAAAATAGGTGTGCTCATATAACCTATTCGAATCCATAAATTGATATATAACACTAAATCTAATGAACATCGTCAGACTCATTATACGAAGTACATGTTATCCAGCTTTTGTGTTGTGTTCTATGTAAGTCACAAAAGACTCATTGTAAAATAAATGCCTGCGAGGAGATAAAGATGTGCAACATGAACAATTTAAAATTTCAGTCCCTTGCGTTGTAAATTATCAATGACAGATTTAGCACTGTTAATTACCAGAACAGAAGTACTAAAGCTTGTTTTTCCTTTTCTTAACTAATTACCGGAACAAGAGCCGAGTGTTAGTTCAGATAAATGATTGTCTCTTAATGACACATAAGCTTTCCTTCGAGTGCCCTTTCAAACACTTCTTAAGATATATAAATTAGGAGGTTGTAATACACAGGCAGACTGTAATATACTGTAGTAGGTGACTGGATATTGCCTTGCTCAACTTCTACAGCTCCTAGATTCAGAAATCATATTTCTATGTTTGAGTGTTTCGCTACATTTCGCATTCTTATTTATCATAAGTACATAAAAATACAATTTAGGAGAATAAATTAAAGGGGTGTTTAAAGTCCTTTTTTAACCTCCTGCAGAGAGAAACCTCATCATACCATATCTTACCTTTACAGAAACATATCTCACTGATTAAAATAGGTCATTAGAACATGTAATTGGGAACACTTACCTTTTATAACTTCATCCGCCAAGGATTATCTTCATTTTTTCCATGTTTGTTTCTTCAGTTGAAACTTCTATTCTTCAATCATTATTTTCTTAATCCCTCAACACATATAGAGGCCAATACAACATAACTGGGTATGGGACATTCAATGCAAATACAAAACAACAACCACACCCTGACTTCTATAAAAGATAACTTTTATTTGTATCCAAAAAATAAAATGACATATAAGGACACATGTACACAAAAGACCACACATATGTGAGAGAAACCATCCTATTAATATTATAAAGGTGAAAGTTTGTGAGTTTGGATGTTTGTGGGTTTGTGTGTTTGGATGTTTGGATGTTTAGATGTTTGTTCCTCAATCACGCAAAACCCGTGATTTGGCTGAAATTTTCCACAAACATAGTCACTACACTCGATTGCGCAATAGGCTACTTTTCATCACAATAGCGCACATACGTTTTTCCCAGGACCCCACAAAACCCAAACTCACATCATTATCTCTGCAATCTCACACACTTTGGACCATAGCAAGCCACAAAATTCATATTACCCTCTACAGCAGAGGTCAGCAACCCCTGGCACACATGCCAAGAGTGGCACTCCTGCCATATTTCACTGGCACGCCAGCAGCACAGGACCTGCAAGAGTTAAATGAAGTCTGAGTCTTCAGTGCTGTGCTAGAGCTGAGGCATAAGGACACTCCCCTTTGAGAGGGGTGCAGGAAACCCAGGGGGTGGAGCTTAATTGTTCAGGTCTGTGCCTGCTATAGTGGTCTGCATCCTGCAAACATTCCCCGAGGAGGAAAGGAGCTGCTAGCAAAGTGAAACTGAAAAACACACAGGTACATAGGAATAGGATTACTGTTCTCATTAATGTCAGGCATTTGGGGTTATTAGTTTAGTGTTAGTAACTCCATGTGCCTCACATTAATAGGAATAACCCCCATCATGTCCCTCATATTAACCCCTGTGTGCCTCACATTGATAGGAATAAACCCCATCATGTCCCTCATATTAACCCCTGTGTGCCTCATATTAATAGGAATAAACCCCATCATGTCCCTCATATTAACCCCTGTGTGCCTCACATTGATAGGAATAAACCCCATCATGTCCCTCATATTAACCCCTGTGTGCCTCATATAAAGGTTACTACTATGTGAGACATATGGAGCTACTAATAAAAGACCTCAATAATGAAGATACTTAATTATTACCTCCAAGTCTCTCACATATCAGTACCTCTTACACAGGGATTAATGTGAGGGACATGATGGGGTTAACTGCTATTAATAAGAGGCACATGAAGTTACTAAACTGTCATGCACAGGGCCAGACTTTATGTTGCTTGCTCAAGAGTATCCTGTGCCCAAAACTTACATGTACTGGCGGAAAATAGCAAATCATACAATGTCGTATATCAAAGTATATTAACCTGAAATACCTCTGTCCCAAAGACACTATGTACAGTTTATACCAACACCGTATAGCAGCTGAAATACAAATTACATTCAACACAAAAGTCTCACGTATTCTCAGAATTATTGCAACAACAAGATACAAAGTTACATTTCATATCCCATACCTTATACACATTGCTAAAACCTTACCCGCGCTTGTATATACCCACTTCTACAATCACCGCAGATGAAGTCGCGGGTACCAGCTAGTAAGGTTATAATACCAGCACACCAAATAAATGCAGGTCAAGGTGAGATGCAATAAGTTCAAAAATCAACCTCACTGTTGTGAATACATATATACACTCACCGGCCACTTTATTAGGTACACCATGCTAGTAACGGGTTGGACCCCCTTTTGCCTTCAGAACTGCCTCAATTCTTCGTGGCATAGATTCAACAAGGTGCTGGAAGCATTCCTCAGAGATTTTGGTCCATATTGACATGATGGCATCACACAGTTGCCGCAGATTTGTCGGCTGCACATCCATGATGCGAATCTCCCGTTCCACCACATCCCAAATATGCTCTATTGGATTGAGATCTGGTGACTGTGGAGGCCATTGGAGTACAGTGAACTCATTGTCATGTTCAGGAAACCAGTCTGAGATGATTCCAGCTTTATGACATGGCGCATTATCCTGCTGAAAGTAGCCATCAGATGTTGGGTACATTGTGGTCATAAAGGGATGGACATGGTCAGCAACAATACTCAGGTAGGCTTTGGCGTTGCAACGATGCTCAATTGGTACCAAGGGGCCCAAAGAGTGCCAAGAAAATATTCCCCACACCATGACACCACCACCACCAGCCTGAACCGTTGATACAAGGCAGGATGGATCCATGCTTTCATGTTGTTGACGCCAAATTCTGACCCTACCATCCGAATGTCGCAGCAGAAATCGAGACTCATCAGACCAGGCAACGTTTTTCCAATCTTCAATTGTCCAATTTCGATGAGCTTGTGCAAATTGTAGCCTCAGTTTCCTGTTCTTAGCTGAAAGGAGTGGCACCCGGTGTGGTCTTCTGCTGCTGTAGCCCATCTGCCTCAAAGTTCGACGTACTGTGCGTTCAGAGATGCTCTTCTGGCTACCTTGGTTGTAACGGGTGGCTATTTGAGTCACTGTTGCCTTTCTATCAGCTCGAACCAGTCTGGCCATTCTCCTCTGACCTCTGGCATCAACAACACATTTCCGCCCACAGAACTGCCGCTCACTGGATGTTTTTTCTTTTTCGGACCATTCTCTGTAAACCCTAGAGATGGTTGTGCATGAAAATCCCAGTAGATCAGCAGTTTCTGAAATACTCAGACCAGCCCTTCTGGCACCAACAACCATGCCACGTTCAAAGGCACTCAAATCACCTTTCTTCCCCATACTGATGCTCGGTTTGAACTGCAGGAGATTGTCTTGACCATGTCTACATGCCTAAATGCACTGAGTTGCCGCCATGTGATTGGCTGATTAGAAATTAAGTGTTAACGAGCAGTTGGACAGGTATACCTAATAAAGTGGCCGTTGAGTGTACGTATAATAAATCCTGAGTTGCATGTTAAAATAGGTAAGTATACTTTTAAATGAAGGGAGAAAACATGAACATTAGAGATGAGCGAGTAGTGTTCGATCGAGTAGGTGTTCGATCGAATACTACGGTATTCGAAATACTCGTACTTGATCAGACACTACTAGCTGTTCAAAGTTTAAGGTTTGATGCAGAACCAGCGTTGATTGGCAGAATGCTATACATTCTGCCAATCAACGCTGGTTCTTCTCTTACCTTTCCGAAGTCTTCTCCCGGTGCAGGGTCCCCGCGTCTTCTTCTGGGTGGAATTCACTCTGCCTAGGCATCCGGCCTAGGCAGAGCCGACTGCGCATGCGCAGTCGGCTCTGCCTAGGCCGGATGCCTAGGCAGAGTGAATTCCACCCGGAAGAGGACGCGGGGACCCTGCGCCAGGAGAAGACTTCAAGCAGAATCCATCCTGGCCGTCACTCGTGGACTTGGTAAGTATGATTTTATCGAATGTTGCCTACCCCTGAAACGAGCATTTCCCCCCATAGACTATAATGGGGTTTGAAATCCGTTCAAACAGTCGAACCTCGGACATTTTAGTTCGCTCATCTCTAATGAACATCACCATCCTAATACCCTAAATAATAAACAACCCAGCAAAAGAGACCACTAACATCAGAACAAGAACATATCAGCTTGTGATGATGCTTTTTCTCTTGTGTATGTAAAAATTGTAAAAAACAATAAAATAAGATTTACAAAAAAAACAAAAAAAAACAATGTGAAACAATATTCCCAAATAATGAGTAATACGCAAGAATAAATAAGAAGTCACTTAACTCTCTCTCTGTCATGGAGAGACTTATTTGGTTGTACACAACGATTCCACAAGATAGAAATGCAATTCAATGATAATAGCAACCCCAATAGACATCTAAGCATCAGATGAGCTTTCTAGTATGATGTACACAAAGCTTTTATAGAACTGTTTAGGATGGGCATAGAATTTCCTAGAGTTAATAATCTTCTGTGTAGTGCACTTACTACTCCAGGTTAATAATATGAGATCTTTAAAGGGGTTGGCCACTTTCAGACCAATATTGAGAGACAAATGTTATGGTTTGTATAATAAAAAGTTGTACAATTTTCCAATATACTTTCTGTATCAATTCCTCACAGTTTTCTAGATTTCGGCTTGTTGTCATTCATTCTGATACTTTTAGTGGATAAAACTCTGACCATGGTCATGTGATTTACGGTCCATGGTCATGTGATGAGCACACAGGTGCACAGCTGATTACAGGCAGATGTCTGATCCCTGTGCTGTGACTATAATAAGTAGCACCTGTGTGCTCATCACATGACCATGGACCAGACATCACATGACCATGGTCAGACTTTTATCCACTAGAAGTAACAGAATGAATGACAGCAAGCAGAGATCTAGAAAACTGTGAGGAATAGATACAGAAAGTATATTGGAAAATTGTACAACTTTTTATTATACAAACCATAACATTTGTCTCTCAATATTGGTCTGAAAGTGGCCAACCCCTTTAAGTAAGTCTACAGCTCCTGATAATGGTTTAGAACAGGTGTGTGTGGCGTACTCATGTCTTATGATCATTTGCTAAGAATATTTCCATTGCAGTGCCAGAATACCTACTTTTCAAAAAGCAAACGCAAAGCTGAGAATTTACTAATTATGTTGTAACATAGAACACTGAAGTGAAAGAATCAGACTGGCATATGGCTTATGTGCATAATAATGTACACCTGCAATGCTAGTGGAGAATCTTTATGGTAAATGCATTTTATTCCATTTCATCCATAGAAAAAAAAGGGCCCAATGTATGTATTGCAGTATATCCATTGCATCAATAGTCCTCCAAGCTGTACGTTGGTTACAAATGGTAAAGAGGACTTCAGCTCTAAGGATTATAACTGACTCTCCAGCTTTGGTTCGTCAGTGTGGATGCTCAGCAAAAGGGGGCGTTGTTTAAATATGCCAGAAATGCACCAATATTGTATCGTAAAATTCTGACTCACAGTAGGCCTACAAAAAAGTAGTATAAACGTAGACTAGACAGTCTAAAAATGCACTAGAATTATCATTCAACATCAGTCACTGTGATAAATCTGGTATATTTTGAGACTGCCCCATGCTCGCACATACTATTTTACTATGTTGTAAATCTGTGCCACAGTGTCAGCCTTGAAAGAGGTAACCATCTCTCCTCTATGCATGATCCAAAAATTCAATCTCCCCCACTGTAGACAACATCGCTTATAAAATTACACCTACTATCATCACACAGTATAAGAAAATACAGCATAAAACTACAAAAGCCACATAGGTACTAATCAGTAGAAGCATCCTATACTATAATCAGGTGGAAGCCCAAATAGCTATGCCAGATTAAATCTACCATAAAGGCATAAATAGCCACATAATATTCTGCTCAGTGGGTAGTAGCCAGTGTTTATTAGACAAACAGCCGACAGCAAGGGGCCAGGCACCTCAACATACATTTCTCTAATAAATAACATTGTCAGATGGTGAGTGGTAGAGACTGGTGAATCTCATGAATCTCAATGAACATTTATGAGCTTTGGCTGTCCAGTTTATTTCAGGCTGGAAATTGGAGTCTCCAGAGTATAATAAGTTGAGGCCCAGGGGAGGTAATTCGAAGTAAAAAACAATTGAACTCACCTCTCCTAGGCGTCCTTGTGTCAACAGGACTCCTCTTTAGACTTCTTCAGGTCTCAGTGGTGACCCTGGAACAGGATGCTGGGGGACCGCTGATAAACAAGGAGAGGTGAATCCAGGTGGGCATATCTGTTTGTTTTACTCACCCCCCCCCCCCTGAACCTCCTCATTTTAGAGCCCAGAGTATAATAGTGATGAACCTCAAAAGTTTTGGGTTCTGGAAAGGTCCAAAACTTTTGTAAAGTTTTGGTCAAATCTGGTTCCCTATTAAAGAGCAATAGAACACAAGAGGTATGTATATAGTATAAGAAGAAGTATCCCACCTGTCTATGGAGGATGTATGGATCATGTGCTGTCATACATAAGCACAGAAGTAATTGCACTAAATAATGACCCTTACCTCTACTGCAAAGCCTGTAAGCCTGGACCCTTTTCAGTACAATTCCCCCTATGTATGAGAGCACGTCTCCTAAAACCATTCTTTTTAACACTGTTTCTTTAATGATTCCTCTATATCACAGTAAAGTGCAAGGAGAAATGTTCTTTCTTTCAGGGAACGTACTTTCCAGCCCTGCTTATTGTCTGAGCGGTAATTAAAAGTTACTAAAGATTTAGCACATTTTAGCAGCAGGTGCACTTGTACTGCTTTATGAATATGGATGAACTCCTTATTTAAGCACTTAGTAATTCCATGCCAGTTCTCTTCTATATAGTATGTACAGCATACTCAATTGCACTCACACAACTTCATCTCCCTTGTATTCTTTGTTACTCTGGGATCGTGATGCTTCACTTACTGCAATGCTCATGAAGTGTTTTTTCAATAATAACAATAATAATAATAATGATAGAAAATAATAGAAAGCTATATAAATTGTGAACATTTGTGTGATATGATGAAGAGGAAGGGTTAGAGTGAAAATAAATAGAATGACCACTATAAAACATTCAGAATCACATTACCCTTTTATAGGGAGTCTGTCACCCGAGCCCGACCTATGAACCCTGCTCCATAGACAGATACAGTAGGTTGGAGTCACCATTTTTGCCAATATGCAGATGAGCTCTTTGGAGCAATGAGGGTGTAGTGGTTGCTGCAAAGTAAGTGGCAATGCACTTGTTGCTCCAAACAGTCCATTTGTATTTTGACAAAAGGTGATAGTACAGCTATGGAAGTGCTTATTCACTAGGGCAAAATGCCATTTGATTCAGAAGAATGCAACCTATCTATCTGTGGAGCTGGGTTGATATGCTGGGATCTGGTGAAACACTCCTTGTAATTAAAATAAATATAAATATAAGAGGCATTGGAGCAGATTTACTATATTAAATGCACCAGAATTCTGTATTCAAGCACTGAGAACTGGATTATAGCAGGACTACATCATTGGTGCCTCCAAGGACCCGTAGATCCTCTCCTATTTACTTGAATAGGGGGCAGAGCTGCTTCTGTCTGAATTCTCTGTATACAACTTCTGGCAGCTGGATTATACGATTGTCATGAGGTTTGAACTACAGACCCCAACTGATGGGATAATGATTTATTATCCTAATAATAGGACCTCAGTATCCAAAACTAATGGGGCCTTAGACAACCCCACGAAGGACATACAACTTAAAGAGGTTGTCCAGAATTTGGACACATCACCAAAAAAAAAAAAAAATTCCCATTGCTTTGGTGTCCTGTCCACTGTCCAATTAGGGGAATGCTACACCTTCGCCGCCAGAAGTCCTGCATCGCACATGACCACTGAAACAACACATATGTAACAGGGTCCTCTACGATGGTCATGTGCAGCTCTGGACTTCTGGTGGCAAAGGTACAACGCACCTGAACCAACAATAGAGAAAGACACCAGAGCGCCGCGGACAGGTCAGTACGACAAATTTTTTTTTATGTTAGACAGTACCCTGTGTTCTCTGTGGTTTGTCCAATCCCTGGCCAACCCTTTTAAGTTCTACTTAACATAGTATTTAATATATCTATTACTATCTATTTTATTTATAACAGAAGAAAAAAATGATCTCACAAAATTTTGGACATTGTCCTTTTTTTCCAAGCTGAAGCTTGAATGCTGTTATTATTAATATTATAGTGATGGAAAAATTGAGCACATTTGTCACTTAGTACAGCTGGGATTCTCATTCCTTATAATTTGATTTGATTAACATGGAAATAGTTCACACATTCACAACAAGCTTGTTAAACAGGGTTTGAATTGATGAGGAAAACTGCACATTACAAGCACATGTAAAGCGGGAAGTATCAATTATAAATAATAATAGGAGAGACTTCCCTGAAAACGCTGTAACAAGCTGGCACTTGACAAAGCATGTCACATTAAAGTGTTGTTTTCATAATGCTACTGCAAACACTTGCAATTACATTTACTCAAATGTGTTCTAAAATTGGTGTGATGTTAGCAAGGGTGACGATGCTTGGCATGCGTTTTTATGCCTATTATTTTAACCCTTTATGAATGGGAGGTTTCATTTTACATTATGACATCAACATATATCCAAGTACATGCAGTATAGAGTTTGTTGCCAAGCAATTTACAGCTCACATATTAGAAACCCTGAAACCTTTTAACACAGAACAATGAACTGTTCTGCTGATTTTTATCATTCAGACACATGCAATCTGATGTCTGTGACATCTTCTGGCTGGTAGAGGAGGTCAAAGAATGGAAATGGCTTCAGAGTGGCTCTCAAACTATTATGGATATGCAGAGGGCCCCACAGGAAAATACCATCACAGCAAACCAACTTAGCACAAGATAAATCAACATTACAGTAGATCTGCTAATGCTACATGCAGTTTTGTGTATGTAAAGTTGTATATTCCTCATAAAATAATTCTGGAGAATATTTCCATAGAACTCTGCCATTCCTCCGTAGGACTGTCTGCCATTCCTCCTTAGGACTCTCTGCCATTCCTCCGTAGGACTGGCTGCCATTCCTCCTTAGGACTCTCTGCCATTCCTCAGTAAGACTCTCTGCCATTCCTCCGTAGACCTCTCTGCCATTTCTTTGTAGGACTGTCTGCCATTCCTCCTTAGGACTCTCTGCCATTCCTCCGTAGGACTTGCTTCGATTCCTCCTTAGGATTCTCTGCCATTCCTCCTTAGGACTGTCTGCCATTCCTCCTTAGGACTCACTGCCCGTCCTCTGTAGAACTCAATGCCATTCCTCCATAGGACTGTCTGCCATTCCTCCATAGGACTCTCTGCCATTCCTCTGTAGAACTCTCTGCCATTCCTCCATAGGACTGTCTGCCATTCCTCCATAGGACTCTCTGCCATTCCTCTGTAGAACTCTCTGCCATTCCTCCGTAGGACTGTCTGCCATTCCTCCGTAGGACTGTCTGCCATTCCTCTGGAGAACCCTCTGGTATTCCTCCGTAGGGCTGTCTGCCATTCCTTCTTAGGACTCTCTGCCATTCCTCCATAGGGCTCTCTGCCATTCCTCAGTAAGACTCTCTGTCATTCCTCCATAGAACTCTCTGCCATTCCTCCTTAGGACTCTCTGCCATGCCTCTGTAGAACTCGCTGCCATTCCTCCGTAGGACTCTCTGCCTTTCCTTCATAGGACTGTTTGCCATTCTTCCCTAGGACTCTCTGCCGTTCCTCTATAAAACTCTCTGCCATTACTCTGTAGGACTGTCTGCCATTCCTCCTTAGGACTCTCTGCCATTCCTCCGTAGAACTCTCTGCCATTCCTCTATAGGACTCTCTGCTATTCCTCCATAGAACTCTCTGCAATTCCTCCGTAGGACTCTCTGCTATTCCTCCGTAGAACTCTCTGCCATTCCTCCTTAGGACTCTCTTCCATTCCTCCGTAGAACTTTGCCATTTGTTATTCATGGAAATACATGAATGAATTAATAAGTGGGTCTATGTACTCTTACACTATCCAGTCAGTAGTCAAAAGGTCAGACTATTGACACAGACAATAATTCCACTCATTGCCAAGAGAGAAGCAGAACAGTGGCACAAAAGAAAGTACTAAAAAAGTGCTCAGGGAATACAAATAACTTAAACAGGAGACCTGACAGATCATATTTAATTTTTTATCACTTACCATCTTTTTAACCCCTTCTCGACATCTGTTGTACATGTGCCTCGGATGTTGGGACTTTAAACATGGTGCCTACTCAGGAGCTGACCAAACCCCATAGCCGTAGGTCTACAATGTTTCACACAGTGAAGACCCATTAGCAATGCCCAAAATCAGAGTCCCTTCTGATCATGGGCATTAACTCTACAGATTCCTTGGTTAAATCCTCCCAAGACATCTGAACTGGACAGCACCATGTTCACTTAGACTGCTGTTCCCCAGAGCAACATCCAGGGATGGCGATCCTTTACCAGCCTCTCAATATATATATATATATATATATATATATATATATATATATATATATATATATATTAAGGTACAAGCTTCTATATGGTTTCTGAAGTTTATTAAAAACCACTACAAATGCATGCGCAATAAGGCTGTACAAGATAACCAAAGTTTTAAAAAAAAAAGGTACCAGAAAGCCCCTGTATTCCACTGCATTTATTGCCGTGCTTGGCTTGAGTTGTGCTTGTAAGATATTATTATAGCAGGACATATTAATATTGTTATTTTGCAGTAAATCTTTCCTTTTCTCCCCCTGGTCTTTAATTCATTGTTGAGGTCACGCCACTATGTATCAACCTTTAAAGGCTAGAAATCGCCACATTAATTGGCTTCTTGAAGGTCATATGTAAAACATATATTATGCTCAGCAAAGTAAATCAGCCAAATGACCTGACCTATGCAAAGAACAGAAACATTTACAATCACTTGTAAAAATGTTACAATGAAATTTTGATTGCTAAATGCATTTATTAATGTTATCCTCAGGGATAAACATTTATGCTGAACTATAAAAAAGGAAGGTAAGAAATAAAATCAGATACTTCTAACTGCTCTCTCTCTCTTTCTGCCTCTCATATATATATCTAGTTATATCACTGTGTGGTTTAAAGGGAACCTGTCAGGTCCACTTGGGATACTATACCACCCACAGGTCCTTATAGATTGGTGGTTTATTGTCCCAAATCATCCTGTTGTAAATCCATCCAAGCTGGCATTAAAAAAAAAATAAACCTTTATACTTGATTAGAGATTATCTTGTTTCACTGGACTCATCTTTGGTGTTCCCAGCGCTTGGACAAGGTTATTCACTACAGCGTCACTGTGCAGGTGCTGGAGGTAGGGGGCATTCGCACTAAAGTCAAGGTGTACTCAGGGGTGAACCTACCTCTTTCGCCGCCCGAGGCTAATGACAGAAAGCCGCCCCTCCCCCCCCGGGAGGAGGGGGCGGAGCGGAGTGAAGGGGGTGGGGTGAAGCGAAGGGGGCGGGGTTTAGCAGCGTTTTCAGGCAGAGAGCAGGCAGGGAGAGGACATTTTTATTGTGAGCACGGATGGCTTTGTAACAGGACAATTTGGGATACTAAACTCCTGGTCCATAAAGACCTATGGGTGGTTTAATGTTCCAAATTGCCCTGAAAGATTCCCTATTAAGTTAAATAGGGACAATATTTAGCATATTACTGTTCATACTCAACATATTCAATACCATATTGTTTATACTCATGTTCTATTAGTTTATATTATGAAGACATGATAGCTTAGTGGGGTGGTCTATAGGGTTGGTCTTCTCCTAGAAATGGTGTTTTCAGTGCAAATAGTGATATAGTAATCTGATTCCATACAATTGTCAATATCATTGACTTGAACAGATGAACACTGGTTACAAGTTGGCATTTACAGATAAAACTGTTGCTAAATCCCGCAGAATAATGTCTTATTTAACTTAGAATTCAATATTTACCCAGGTAAAAAGAAATATTATTCCCACTGAATCTTCTTGCCAATAATAAAAAAATGGTTCAAGAGAGATAAAAAGGTTCCGTTTGGGGCAACGCGGTGGCTCAGTGGTTAGCACTATAGTCTTGCAGCGCTGTAGTCCTGTGTTAGAATCCCGCCAGGAACAACATCTGCAAGGAGTTTGTATGTTCTCCCCATGTTTGCGTGTATTTCCTCTTCATTCTACAAAGACATACTGATAGGGAAAAAAAGTACATTGTGATCCCTAAATGGGGCTCACAACCTACAGAAAAAAAGGGAAAAAAAAGGTTCAGTTTGGTACCCTACCCTGGTATGTAAATAACAAAACCTGCCTCCACCTGGCTCCAAGGACCTTGGAACTTACCCCAGTAGCTCCCTCTATCTACACCTAGGGAAGTCGTTAATATCTCATATATTACAACAATTATACCCACATGTGTAATAATAATAATAATAATAATAATAATAATAATAATAATAATAATAATGATAATTTTATATTAATTGTAAGTGTTTAATTAAATATATATATATATATATATATATATATATATATATATACATACATACATACACAGTATGTATATTTAGAGGCTTTTTGCCAATACACGTACAATGCCGTAGTCTCTGAATAAATGCGTTTCCTGCTGGATAAAAAAATGAAATCACAGAACTAAATTATTTTCTCTCAAAGCTAGTATTTGAAGTAATTGTATCCCCTTCTGTCTGAAAAAAGATGAAGTGAGTTATTTTCCTCTCAGGAAGTGACTGGGCAGCTTTTGTTGGCTCCCATTTGTCGAAATAATAGCGCTGTAGGGGGCTGAGTGTGTAGATGTGTGCGTTTTTCTCTCTGTATATGTCAATCTCCAATTACAATGGCTCAACAGATGTCAAAGAAATACCACCTACATAATGGTTATTGGAACCTTTACTTATTGCAAAGAGGGAACAGAGAATGTATTTAACTTTTACTTGGAAACTGACCCCATGCCAAGGAAAGCATTCATTTTCTCCTTTGCTGCTTTTTATTTTGTGTCTTACATCCATACAAGTTCTGTTGAGACATTTTGACATTATACGTTTCT
The DNA here is from genome assembly GCF_031893055.1 of Leptodactylus fuscus. Taxonomy (NCBI): domain Eukaryota; kingdom Metazoa; phylum Chordata; class Amphibia; order Anura; family Leptodactylidae; genus Leptodactylus; species Leptodactylus fuscus. The sequence goes on along the minus strand of NC_134266.1, from coordinate 153,238,312 downwards.
TTCTCTTCTTGTCATTTCCATTTCTAAAAATGTTCAGTATCTTTATTAAAATAACTAAAATCTACAGTTTCAAGCTGTGGTAAGTATATTCATGAACCCCGGTGGTTAGCTATCCTTCTCATCAAATTGTAATACTGGTCCATCTTTCCAGCAAAGCATTAGATCCAGGATATAACTGACTTTATGAGGAGGTTAGTAGTATAAGAAAGCTTGGCAGATAATAGAGTGATATTTTTGTGCAAATTATTACCTTGCTAGCTAGAAGAGACATGTACAGAAATGTGAAATAAAAGAGCAAGAAATCAAATACATGCGGCTCCTACTATTACAAACCAGTCTTGTGTTACCGGATCGCAGCCCGTAATGTTAACAAGCGCCAACTCTTGGTATTTGAGCAGTATTACATTAAAGTTTGGTAAAAGATTGGTTGGTTGGATGGCTTTTGCTTTGTAGTTTAGTTTTCTTCAAGGTACAAATACGAAGAACACAAAGGCAGTAGTAGGACGCATGGGACAATGAAACATGTCATGTCACATCTATCCACTATCACAATGGTAATACTAATGGTGGTGACACATCTATTCTCTACCACCATGGTAATACTAATGGTGGTGTCACATCTATCCTCTACCACAATGGTAATACTAATGGTGGTGACACATCTGTCCACTATCACAATAGTAATACTAATGGTGGTGACATATCTATCCACTACCACAATGGTAATACTAACAATGGTGTCACATCTATCCACTACTACAATGGTAATACTAATGGTGGTGTCACATCTATTCACTACTAGAGATGAGCGAACACTAAAATGTTCGAGGTTCGAAATTCGATTCGAACAGCCGCTCACTGTTCGAGTGTTCGAATGGGTTTCGAACCCCATTATAGTCTATGGGGAACATAAACTCGTTAAGGGGGAAACCCAAATTCGTGTCTGGAGGGTCACCAAGTCCACTATGACACCCCAGGAAATGATACCAACACCCTGGAATGACACTGGGACAGCAGGGGAAGCATGTCTGGGGGCATAAAAGTCACTTTATTTCATGGAAATCCCTGTCAGTTTGCGATTTTCGCAAGCTAACTTTTCCCCATAGAAATGCATTGGCCAGTGCTGATTGGCCAGAGTACGGAACTCGACCAATCAGCGCTGGCTCTGCTGGAGGAGGCGGAGTCTAAGATCGCTCCACACCAGTCTCCATTCAGGTCCGACCTTAGACTCCGCCTCCTCCGGCAGAGCCAGCGCTGATTGGCCGAAGGCTGGCCAATGCATTCCTATGCGAATGCAGAAACTTAGCAGTGCTGAGTCAGTTTTGCTCAACTACACATCTGATGCACACTCGGCACTGCTACATCAGATGTAGCAATCTGATGTAGCAGAGCCGAGGGTGCACTAGAACCCCTGTGCAAACTCAGTTCACGCTAATAGAATGCATTGGCCAGCGCTGATTGGCCAATGCATTCTATTAGCCCGATGAAGTAGAGCTGAATGTGTGTGCTAAGCACACTCATTCAGCACTGCTTCATCACGCCAATACAATGCATTAGCCAGTGCTGATTGGCCAGAGTACGGAATTCGGCCAATCAGCGCTGGCCAATGCATTCTATTAGCCCGATGAAGTAGAGCTGAATGTGTGTGCTAAGCACACACATTCAGCACTGCTTCATCACGCCAATACAATGCATTAGCCAGTGCTGATTGGCCAGAGTACGGAATTCGGCCAATCAGCGCTGGCCAATGCATTCTATTAGCCCGATGAAGTAGAGCTGAATGTGTGTGCTAAGCACACACATTCAGCACTGCTTCATCACGCCAATACAATGCATTAGCCAGTGCTGATTGGCCAGAGTACGGAATTCGGCCAATCAGCGCTGGCTCTGCTGGAGGAGGCGGAGTCTAAGATCGCTCCACACCAGTCTCCATTCAGGTCCGACCTTAGACTCCGCCTCCTCCAGCAGAGCCAGCGCTGATTGGCCGAATTCCGTACTCTGGCCAATCAGCGCTGGCCAATGCATTCTATTAGCCCGATGAAGTAGAGCTGAATGTGTGTGCTTAGCACACACATTCAGCTCTACTTCATCGGGCTAATAGAATACATTGGCCAATCAGCGCTGGCCAATGCATTCTATTAGCTTGATGAAGCAGAGTGTGCACAAGGGTTCAAGCGCACCCTCGGCTCTGATGTAGCAGAGCTGAGGGTGCACAAGGGTTCAAGTGCACCCTCGGCTCTCCTACATCAGAGCCGAGGGTGCGCTTGAACCCTTGCGCAGCCTTGGCTCTGCTACATCAGAGCCGAGGGTGTGCTTGAACCCTTGTGCACACTCTGCTTCATCAAGCTAATAGAATGCATTGGCCAGCACTGATTGGCCAGAGTACGGAATTCGGCCAATCAGCGCTGGCCAATGCATCCCTATGGGAAAAAGTTTATCTCACAAAAATCACAATTACACACCCGATAGAGCCCCAAAAAGTTATTTTTAATAACATTCCCCCCTAAATAAAGGTTATCCCTAGCTATCCCTGCCTGTACAGCTATCCCTGTCTCATAGTCACAAAGTTCACATTCTCATATGACCCGGATTTGAAATCCACTATTCGTCTAAAATGGAGGTCACCTGATTTCGGCAGCCAATGACTTTTTCCAATTTTTTTCAATGCCCCCGGTGTCGTAGTTCCTGTCCCACCTCCCCTGCGCTGTTATTGGTGAAAAAAGGCGCCAGGGAAGGTGGGAGGGGAATCGAATTTTGGCGCACTTTACCACGCGGTGTTCGATTCGATTCGAACATGGCGAACACCCTGATATCCGATCGAACATGTGTTCGATAGAACACTGTTCGCTCATCTCTATTCACTACCACAATGAAAATACTAATGGTGGTGTCACATCTATCCTCTACCACAATGGTAATACTAATGGTGGATTCACATCTATCCACTACCACAATGATAATACTAACGATGGTGTCACATCTATCCACTACCACAATGGTAATACTATTCGTGGCATCACATCTATCCTCTGTCACAATGGTAATACTAATGGTGGTGACACATCTATCCATTACCACAATGGTAATACTAATGATGGTGTCACATCTATCCATTACCACAATGGTAATACTAATGATGGTGTCACATCTATCCACTACCACAATGGTAATACTATTCGTGGCATCACATCTATCCTCTGTCACAATGGTAATACTAATGGTGGTGACACATCTATCCATTACCACAATGGTAATACTAATGATGGTGTCACATCTATCCATTACCACAATGGTAATACTAATGATGGTGTCACATCTATCCACTACCACAATGGTAATACTAATGGTGGTGAAACATTTATCCACTACCACAATGGTAATACTAATGGTGGTGTCACATCTACCCACTACCACAATGGTAATATTAATGGTGGTGTCACATCTATCCACTACCACAATGGTAATATTAATGGTGGTGTCACATCTATCCATTACCACAATGGTAATACTAACGATGGTGTCACATCTATCCACTACCACAATGATAATACTAATGGTGTGTCACGTACTAATTTTCTCTGAAGCATCAGCCATAACTGGTGTACAACTCCTGTATCACTCATGCCCTAAAAATGATGTGTATTATAATGTATGTGTTGGGTCAAGGCGCCCCTGTTCTAGCCCACGCTGCCCACATTCAAAGAAAGTGGCGCGCAAGACACAGGACAGGGGATGTAGGGCATCTTTGGTGCAAGAAAGGGGCTCACATTAAAGATGCCCTACATTATCTAGCAAAACTAGCATAGATTAATAACATTTCCTGATGTCTCTAGGCTTCAAAGAAAATCAGTCATGGATCTATGGGGAGAAATCTTTCAAAAGGGGGTGCTAGAGTGAATTTTCCTTTTTGAGTAGTTTTTCCACAATTCTTGGAAAAACAGGCTTTCTAAGGAGTCATAGTACCCCTACTGAATTTAGTAGAGATTATGCACTTTTCTTATGGGAATAAGGATCAAACAACCTTGTTTTAGGACTTTAATATGCCATTAAAGTATTTGGTGCATACACTTCTTTAAACCTGAAGGAGTATTCCAGACTATGTTATACTAGCTAAAAGCGATATAAAGTGCCATAGTTACAGTAGAATCAATATAATGTGTTGTATTCTTCCCTAGAGGTTCATACTTCATATATAGCTTATATACGCTGATAAAATATGTGTGATTGGACTTTACCAAACACATTTGGCACAATAAGCATGTTTTTATTAAAATTGCTATACCCTCCACAATATAGTCACAATGATTCGCTTCTAAGTAAGAAAAGATTTCCAGACCTTAAATTCCTGCAGTGAACTGATAAGGTGCGAGGTCTCTGCTTCAAAGTACTTTTATAAGTTTGAGGTGGAAATCTGAGGAGCTTTATACTGTAATTCTCTGATATATCAGCAAATGGATTACAATAGTTTACTTCCAGCGTACTTTCACCTTGAAGTATACATTATACAGTATAAATAGATTATTACCCTTTTAGTAGTGGCAGTGTTCAGATGCTGGGCTGCAGGGGTTTTAAAATTCACCACCACCCTCTTGTATATTGGTCACCGTATCAGATTCTGCTGATGTTGATCTGACCATTGATTCCAGCTTGTAGTCTACTTGTGCATACCCAGAGAAATGGTTCGTTTGGTGCATCACTATGTAATGCGCACCACCAATTATAAATATTTTTTATGCACATGAACAATACAGAAGAATATAAGAAACTAAGCTATATTTTATTAAAGTAGTATGTACTGTATTTCTCCTCCACTTATTAGGCTTTCCTCTTTCTTCTCTAAACCCAGACTATTAGATTTCTACTGGCTGGTTACTTGCTCTATTGCCTCATTCTTTGCAGGGATAGATCCTTATTGAAAGATATAGCAGTGTCAAAGGAGCCCTTTTACTCACAGTGTAGCTGAGCTGCAGCTTTGTGCATTTTCCAGCAGCCTCTACCTTCCCCTCTCCTCTCCATAGACTTCTGTATCGAAAGTAACTTAGCCTGATGACTGCATATGGAAGCATATTTGTTTATAAATACATATTACAAAATTTTTTATATTCAGCTGCACTATTAATTTATGTATAGGTGTCTTGTAATTGGAGATTACGTTCTCAGCCGGGTGTGGTTGGCTTTTTATAAGGAGTGGGGAAGTAGGGTCCCAACCCGTTGTGTACAAGATGTAAGAGACCCACACTCAGTGTGTAGCTTAAATATTTGGAAACTGTAGAATCACCTCTACTTGATATTGTAACTAGGTTTCTAACCAATTTACTACTGGCACACTCAATTTAACTTTGAGGCTAAAGATCTAGCGCCCCCTGGTAGGGGTAATCGTGGTTCAGATTGGTTTCTCCAATAAACTCACTGCTTCCCAAGCTAGTACAGTACTTCGCGATATCCCAAAATTGCACCAGTTTTGTGATCTCCACAGTGTTCACATAAAGACCCCATTAAAGGAGTTGTTTCATCAGTTTATAAAATTAGACCCATTGATCATTTCATCATCATCACATCGAACTGTGATTGGCCGCAATTGATGTATTAAATACTGGCCAATGAAATGAAGAGCTCACCATGTAATACATAGAAAGACACATTTCTAACCAAGTAATACATCGACAAGTTAAGTTTACCATAGTGAAGTCGCTATTCGTCTTTGATTCTCTATCTAACTGTGCACCTGAGAATAGTCCTACTCTATGTCTATATTCCGTAATAGGGCCTGTGAACAGGACAATCTAAAATCTAATATGGTTTTAATGGAGATAATATTCTTAAGCAAAAACAACAAGTCAAGACACTTGCTAACCATTGAGTTAGACATGAATTAAAGGGGTATTCCCATAACTTGTTCTGAAGTCTGAAGGCTCTGTACTCTCTTAGATCCTGGATTTCTCGCACATTGGTGGGCGGGGTTTCATTTGCTCTGCTATCTGCTATGATCCACAGTATGATGCTGATGTGGAAACTGATATAGCAGAGCTGACTTTGAGTGCACTTGCATTACATACAGAGGTAACGGACTCCTTATCTGAGCCCTTGTCAGCCAAATTCAATTGAACCGGCACAGTAATCCCGGTGCTCTCACCTCCCCCTCCCTATGAGGAGCTCCGTTGCTTGTCAGCCCCTCTTCCCCCCAGGAACAGGCAGAAGCAGGCAGCTACGTCACTTGACAAATGAGCAGATAATCCCAAGGGCCAGTGTCAACAATGAAGTGAATAAATTAAGATAGCGGCTAAGAAAAGCAGTTTTGATAAAGCAATGTATTTAGAAAAAGTCTTACATCCACATAAACTAGCAGTATAGATAGGATCCTTGTGATGGGACAACCCCTTTAGGTGCATTCTAATAATAGTAAAAATCTGTCTTTAAGAACGGCTTACTAAATTATATGTAAAATCGATAATATTCAATTAAGTATTAAGCATTGTGAATTGTTTTATTTTTATTAACTGAAATAACATTTTAGCACAATCCTGAATCCTTCCCGTAATTCTTATGTCAAAACTATTTATTTCACATTACCGCTTTTCTTTTATTTTAATCTGTTTCTATTTTAAATGCAGGATTCGAATTGTACACAAAATGGAAATATTACAATCCTATATAACAAAGTGTGAGGCATCTTCTGCAGTATAAGATAAGCCAGCAGCTCCCTTTGTAAAACCCAACCATAGTTGTTGACCAGACCATATCAGCCACTGCCATGTGTTCATTTAAAATAAGGTCTTTAAATTCACAATTTAGAGGTCTGAATGTACTTCTCTGTTATAAGATATCGGGATTGTAATTCTACTAGCTTCATGGTTTCTACAGTAGTTATGGATTGAAAATGTCTACAGTAAAATGTAATTAGCATTAGAAATCTGAGGGATTAGATTTATATACCCATCCAAAAAATTCTAATCTATTACACTTTACGCGAGGTTTCACTATGTTTGAGTCAATGTTCAAATGCACATTGAAAACCATTAGGTACTGTAGGAGAGTCCTGGTTTGGTATTTTTCTCACTAGGGGTGCTGTTCTACTAAAGCTACAAAAATGCAATAAAGTATTACAAAATATTTCAGTGAAAGGGGCCACTAGAAAATGTTCATGAGCAAAAAGCCACACTGGAGGACTCATTCATTTGTGTTTTCAGGTAGCACAGATGATAATATGTAGTAAATCTTAGTGAGTGTACGTATAGATGTTTCCTTTCTTACCTTTTTCTTGGCTAGTCATGTCCAGAAATCTGTCATGAGATGATGAGCTCTTATAAACAACATCATTTATATACTCTATCATATAATGTATATCATACTAGCTTCTGCCCGCGACTTTGTCTCCATGTTTACATTGATGATCCGCCTGCTCCAGTGTTTTGGTAGCTCTCAAGCTGGCCTGCCGCTGAACTTGTTCCTCGCGCCATGCCTGTGATTGTTCTGGCATCTCAGCAGCCCGCTGGGACACTATATAGTGAGTGTGTTGTTGGCGTCAATGATTCGCCTGCTTCGTTGTTTCAGCTGAGTTGCTTAATGCCTAGTTTGCTCAATCCTCCTCAGTTCTGCTTGAGGAGAACTCTAAAATCAGAACCAAGAAAACATACCCACACACTCAGAATACTAAAAAAAAAGTCTAATTTTCTTTTGACTTTTTTAGTATTCTGAGTGTTTGGGTATGTTTTCTTGGTTTTGATGCAGTGGTTTTTAACTTTACAGTATATTATATGAAATACTAAATGGTTCCACAGTGTAGTAAAGTATGTCCTACAAAAAATAAGCCCTCATAAAACCGTGAATGAAAACCTTAAATAGTTAAGAATCTTAGAAAACAGAGAGTGAAAACCAACACAAAAACTAAAATTAGCCTTAACATTAATGGGTTAAAGGACCGTACTGTATTTCCTGGGATAAGCCATTTTGGGCAGGTTAGACTAAATACAGTAATCTTCAGTAGGATCACAAGTTCATGTGCCATTCCTAAAACCAGTAGGAAAATAGATTTACTTGTGAAAAAATTAGCAGCCCTTGTAAGTTTCATTTAACGCTTACTTTAGGTTTCATGCTCTTTTAATGTGGTTATGGTATACTTGTGCTTAAAGTAATAGTTCCCTGGGGCTGTTCTCTTATAACTTTCTCGTGTGTTTTTTTCTTCTCTTACAATATCTAAACCAATAAATTGAAACCTTTTAAGAGATGATGTTGTAGGTTCACTTTATATTTTACTCAATAAACCTACATAACTACTGTAGCCCTCCGGCAATATTCCATGTGGTGTACAAAACCCTTTGAATCAAACATGTTTAACATTGACATATTTGCTTCTTGTGGATGAATGAAAAATACTGAAAGACAAGTATTCAGTGATGTTAATTGCAAATTTAGGAATTTTCTGATTACTACAAATACCCTTGAGAAAGTGACTATAAAATAAATACTTTGTAAATTACTTTAAATTTCACCATTTCTGAGATACGGCAGTAAATACCATTATCTATTCTGTTTTTAAGGTTGTTCCTCTAAACCTAGAATTCTGCCCTGCCCCTGGTCTCTGATGTGGAAGCCTGTGCTATACTTTTACTGCCATACAATGTTCACGTCTATACTGTCTGCATTAGCTGTAGTCACCAAGCTGCACTCTGCTTGTTATTGTGCTTTCTGTAACTTTTATGGGTTCCATTGACTTCTATGGCACCAAAAATCACATGACATCGAAAGGACAGTATAGTCTTGAGGCAGTCCTTATGCAATGTCTCAAGAACTTTCAAACACATTGTTATATCAAAATAGACTGATGGGATGGAGGACCTGCTGGATTAATAAGAGTTTTTCCCCGGGCTAGATCAATGAATTTAAGATAATCTTTTTCACCTTTGACTTCTTCCTGAGAAATTCACTGTTGGTAGCTGCATACATGAAAACATGACATGTAAATTCATAGCAAAGTGCAAAGATGAAAGAAAAAGACAGGCATATGGAACTGGAGGACAGGCAAGTTCACAATAGAAGATAACGCCTCTGTAGATAACATCACATAATACCAATCATTACATCCACTACTTACAAATTGATAGGTTATCTCATCCCCCTCCCTGCTCAGAGTATGCCCAGAAAACTCTCCCATAGATCGCAATAAGTCAGCTCCAGACTATTGATGGCCTTGGCTATGCTGTAAATCATATGATTAAATGTTAACATAGTAGAATAGAAGCACAAGGCAAGATGACAGGTCCATAATCATATAAAAAAAATACAGTAATAGAAATCTATAATCATAGTATACAAATTAGTAGAAAAAAAAACAGGAAATTTTGTGTTTTTAATAAATAAAAATAAATTGGTAATTTGTTCCATTTATCAAGGGATATTATCCGGTAATGCTGAGCAATTATATTAGGCTCCGGTAAGGCAAAGCCTTTCAGAGTGTCTTGGAGATCCTTAAAGGGATTCTATCATTAGAATCCCTTTATGAACTAAGAACACGTCTGAATAGCCCTAAGAAAGGCTATTCTTCTCTTACCTTTCTTTAAATGATCCCGACTGCCGTTCCTGAGAAATTTCTTATTTCTTCCATATGTAAATGAGTTTTCAGACAGCACAGTGGGCGTTCACTTTTGTCCGAAAACTCTCCAGCAACGCCTTTGTCGTCTTCTCCCGACTACCTCTTCGGCCACATCTTCAGCCAAAAGCACCGACTGCGCATGTCCATTGGCCATTTTCCTGTGCACTTGTGTAAGAGACCACAGAAAAATGGCTGATGGACATGTGCAATTGTTGCTTTTGGTTGGAGATGCAGCCGCTTAGCCGACAAAGAGGCGGTCAGGAGAAGAAGACAGAGGCGTTGCTGGTGAGTTTTCGCAAAACTGAACTCCCCCAGTGCTTTCTGAAATTTCTCAGGAATGCCAGCGCGGATCAGAAAAAGAAAGGTAAGAGAAGAATAGCCTTTGTTAAGGCTATTCCGATGTGTACTTAGTTAAAAATGGGATTCTAATGATAGAATCCCTTTAGGAACACAGGAATTATGTGCATATGAGAGGTAAATACATAATGGCTTGTGAAACAAGAGCACTGCTGGTGTAGAATCCTTCTATTACGGTAATGAAGATGTGAGATAGTCAGTTATTATACGCTGCAGATATACAGCATTGTGCTTTTGAATTAGCCTGAGATATCATATTATGTGAGTGCCATGTAACAGCTTCAATAATGATGTTCTAGTGGCTTTTCACTTTATGTGAAATGACTCAGAGTGACAGATACTTAATCTTTGGTTCGGTAATAAAAGGCATTCATCTCTAGGTTACATGCAGCTTCATTGACAGTCAGACTGTTTGGTATCTCCAGATTTGTGTCTTTCTCACTAAGTAATCTATTATGATGATACATGAATATAATACCAATCTATTTACATCAGAGGGGAATGTGTTACAGTTAAACACCTTTGTTTCTTTAGCTACCGTACATCCTTATATTACCTGACTGGTATCTCGGTTTGTTTCTGGCCATGGACAACATCTGCAAGGAGTTTGTATGTTCTCCCCGTGTTTGGTGGGTTTCCTCTGGGCACTGCAGTTTCCTCCCACACTCCAAAGACATACTAATAAGGAATGTAGATCAGCTTTACTAGGAACAGAGAGTGATTCTGAATATAAGTAAACAACATAAATAATGTTACAGCTCATTTAGTACATCTTTAAGAATTGCAAGAAACAAAGACATACACAACAGAAAAAACAGTCCCAAAGCAATATACAAGCACTTCCATCTACATAGCATACTGTCTCCATCTGTCATTCACATGTTTATGTCATAAGCATTCAGTAATCTCTTGCTTCTGTACCCATGTCACGAGTCATGACATTGTGCTTAGCGCTACACTATCAAGACTACTAAGGATTTTAAGTGCTATTCAACAGGGCATTGTAAACCTCTTATCCTTAGCCAATGCAACTGAGCATTTCTAACCCATTGCAAAGTCTCCTGAGAAAACAGATGCCATATTGGATTTAGATCAAAGACAACTGAACGTAGAGGGCATCAATTTACAGGGAAATGTTGATTCCATTTATGCAATGTAGATGCCACATTTAGGCTTGATACAATGGAAATAGATGAAACCAAAGGAATTTTAAGTGTAGCCTTTCCTGCACTTGTCTTTTGATTGTCTTGTAGCACAGATTTTATAAGCCTATTCTTTCCCTAGAGCAAGTAAACAGCATGCTGAGATTATCTGTGTGGTGGATAAAATATGTCTTATACCCTCAGGTGCACAAAGCATAAAAACAGAATGAAATGGATTGTTAGAGTAACCTATCTACAGTATGAAATGGTGGATGTATGACATACTTAAAGCTGTTTCTGCTTACTTCAGCCTGTTTAATAGTGAATTGTGAAGTGAATATTAGTGCATGCTATTAGTTCGCAGAGCACATAGAACACTGACAATCCTTAGGCGCAACATACTGTATCAAAGACATATAATACCGTCTGACAGTATGAGGGCTATGAATGAAATGAAATATTTTTTTGTGTGTGCCTCTAGTGCTTTGGTTGATATAAAAAATATTTAAAAAAAACTTACATTTTGACCAGCACTGTCTACCCGTGGTACAATAGAAAAACATTTACTCATATACAATAGTTGGTAGAACCCAGCAGATGTTTCCTTACGGATGGTATTGATCGACACAATACTCTCGGATGCCTGTTGAATCTCCTGTTGTATTTGAGCCATTGGTTGGGTGCAGTTCCTCCGAATATCTCTGGCCAGCACCCGTCAGTCTCTATTTCCCAGTTTCGGGGGTCTGCCGACTCGGGGCACATTCTGACAATCACTGTTCACCTTCCACTTCGTAATCACATTAGGCCACTGTTTATTTTGGGTAATTCAGTTTGCTTGCTTCCTTAAGTATTGACCATTTCTGTGGTATCCCACAATTACCTCTTTCTCAAAATCGGACAACTCTGCACTTCATGGCATCTTGCATGTGACTAATGCCAATGCTGTTTCCTATTTAACGGTGGAAGATGTGACATACATCATGACCACAGATATCTTCATTTTCATGGGTGTCCAAATACTTATAGGTAGACAGTGTATAACTCTAAAGAAGGTATGAAGAAGAAAGATGGAGTGCTCTATGTTATGACCTGGTCTTCGCTATCTCAGCCTGTTAGGTTCAGGCGTGGAGTGTCTGAATGGCGTTCTGCATGTGAATTGTTCAATGTGCGGCAGGGGAATATTCACACTGGGCATGCGATATCTGCGGTAGCACTCTTGCATGGATCGTGCGATGAGCTGCACCGCTGGTCTTTGCTGTAGTGTGTCTTAGCCTCTGATAGGGTTAAGTTTTTCTGCTGTACTAGGACTCTATGCGGGTTGTGGGCGGTTCAGAGTTCTGATATCCAATTGGCCTTCTGAATACTCCTGCTTCTGACTATTTAAACTCCGGTTTACAGGTTGTCAGTTGCCGGTCTTAAACTTCAGTTTCCTGTGTTCAAGATATGGTCTGTCTGCCTGAAGCTGCTATCTCATCTGTGTCTTGCAGCCTCCTTTGCTTCTTATTTATGCTATCCAGATATTTGCTAAGTATTGAGCATACTGATCCAAGCACAGTTGTTCCGGGTACAGTGAACCCTAGCTTTTTTTCCTGTTTGGACTTTTTGTAGGGTTTTTTGATGTGTGATACTAGTTCTGTTTACCTATCCCTTTGCATAGTGTCAGTATTTCTGTGTTTCACATTTATTTCTCCTCTATACTTTGTGTTCCATCATGTTCACTGTCAGTCAAGTCGGACACCTGTGGGGGCTTTTTCTGTATCTGCCGCTCCTTCATAAATGTGAAACAAGTCAGGGTTTTCTGTTTCTCTTGTAGGTGAGTTGTTTCTGCAGCTGTGTCTGTGCCCACTCAGTTTAGTTAGTCGGGCCCATGGCTGCTTCTAGTGTCCGAGGCAGGGATTAGGAGTATCAAACACTAGATATTCCAAACTGCTCTTACTCTGGTTTTTTTTATTTTATTTTATTGTTTTCTCTTAAACTTGACTGAGAGATTACTTGATTTGTTTTGGGCTGTTTTTGATCATACCAGAGCAGACCTATCTTTAGTAAGGGGAGAAAAGTGTGATAACAAATCAGTTTATTAATCAATATTCTATGAAGAAGATTTAGAGTTTTCTGCCAGAAAATAAATCTATTCAAATGATATTAAGCTACATTATAAAATAGTTAAAAGGTGGCCATTGACTTGTGTCATCATTGGATTAAACAAATCACTGCCTGGTCAACTACTAAGTTGCCATTGCAGTGATACTTACTGTGCAGTGAATGTTCACTATCAGACTGAATTTTGCTGGTATAAATCTAAATTGATCTTTTTATTTTCAATTTATTTTTAACAGTTCTTGCTATGTTTTGCCGTTTTTACCATTCTGGCCACCTTCTCTTCACCGGAGTTCCAAGTATGCAATGTAAATTATCACTGGCTTCCATATACAAAAGTAAGAAGTAAGCTCCTATACTCCCTCTAGTGGTGGCTGCAAGAAGCCAGAATTGTATCATTTAAGTGTATGCATTGTGGATTTGGAGCTTTGTATCAAAAAAGCAAAGCTCCGACCTCTGTAAAGGTTTTGTTAAGAAATAACTGTAGTGGAATATTGGACCTAGATGAAATGGTGTTAAAAGGTAGAGATCACTTTAAGGTATAATTATAGGGGATCATAATGCCAATTTTAACAGCAAATAGAGGCAAAAGGAATAATACAAACGTGTTTATTCTCCATCTGACAATCCTATTGCCTTAAGATGTTTATCTGTTTGGCAGTATCCTATTTTCCTGTAGGCTACAGATGTAAAAAAGGAAACTGAAGTAATATTGACAGTGTTTCAGATGGTATTAGGGTAGATTTAATTCTGTGTAATTTTGTGATAAATTTTGTCTGTGAGCCTCTTATTGTTCTCTTATCATGTCCTTATTGATTTTACTTTTGGAATGAGTACATGCTGTTAAATAAATGTAACCATTAACCGTAGCCCTCTAGACAGCTCGATGCTTCACTCCGAGAGAACAAAACATTAAGTATCCTTGTGCACATGAGCTTATTTAAAGCCTTAGAATGAAAACAGATTACATGCACATGCCAGCACAATAGAAAATATCCGAACCAATGTAGAAGTCAACAATTGCTTATTTATGGCAAGTACTGATAGTGTGCTCAAAAACCGAGCCTATTCACCCAAACAACAAGAGGTAAATAGACAAAGCTTAAGTCTTTGAGAACTGGGGGTGTTTACTGAGATTAAAGGGGTTCCAAAAAAAACCCTCCAAGGGTAGGAAATTATGTGTAAAGAAATAGCCTATGAAATGACATCTTTACTGTGGGATCAGTGGGGACTAGAGTAGATAGAATCAGCATGGCAGAGCTGGAATGGAGGGATATTAAAATGGTGAGTTTCCTACTTTTGGAGGGGCATAGAAACCCTTTATTTGCTATGGCTATCAGTTTCTATACACTAGAACCGTGATGGTGAACCTATGGCACGGGAGCCAGAGGGGGCACTCAGAGTTTTCTCTTTGAGCACTCATCTGTGGAACAGATTATACTGTGTGGGGGCCACTGTGCAGCAGATTATACTGTGTGGAGGCCACTGTGGAGCGGTTTGTAATGTGTAGGGGTCACTGTGAAGCAGTTTGGACTTTGTGGGGGTCACAGTGGAGCAGAAAGCTCTATAAAGCCCCATTCACATGACCATATTTTGCAGGTCCGTAAATTTATGAAATTGTGGGTCCGCACATTATTAAGGTTAAAGTCCCGTGTTGGCACTTTGTGATAAATTAGTGGGTTTTGGGTTGCAGTTTGGGCACTTGGTCTCTAAAAGGTTCGCCATCACTGCACTAGAACAATATGTGTCAGAGCACTAGTATATGTAGATAAGTCCTCATTTTCCTCTTAGCTCGTGTCTATATGTGCTACCCATCGGTTATTCTATGAAATTAAGGGGTTTATTTTAGCATGTTGCAATATTATTTTATATCAGATATTATTTTTAAATTAAGATATAGGTGGAATCATCTGTGTACAATGTAACGAAGGTATAAGTGATTTCCAATTTTATAAAAACAATGAATCTTGATTTAGTCACATGATAAATAGCTGTAAAGTATACCATAGGCATATGGGAAATTTCCCCATGAGTTTTACTATTAGGAGGCTCCTACATTGGTAGAAACTTGTGTTTATATCTTATTATGATTACAATGTTCTGGCAATATATGATATTGTAGTTTGGCACCTATGTTGGCTTTCATATTTTCAAAAAATGCATAGGTCTTCCTATGTATATCAATGACAGGGGAGCATTGGCAATGTAACTCACCAGGAATTTTCCTGTTGGACCAGTGGCTTTTTTCACAAAGTCGGCTGCCTGATTCACTGAAATTTTACATGTCTGGTCTTCCTGATGCATGCTGGATTACCTATACATTTATTATTCTATGGGTAACACCATTCTAACTCCGCCTATTTTTGTTGGCGCTGCCTACTGCAAATTTGGACTCACCTACAACATGAGGCCACTTTTACATTTTTCCAGAGGCACATTAAGTTCCCAATCCGCCCCTACCTCCACAGACCTTCATCCACGTTTCTCTGTTAATATTCTGAGTATAGAATATTGTATTTGACAGTAATATAACATTTGATAGCATAAAATGGTCAATTACTTTAATGAAATAGTGTACAGGTGATAAAATGAAGACGGTATTGAATTACTTAAAGACATACCATTTTCATTCTTATCCATTTTAGTATTTCTAGAGTCCCTGGAGGCTATAATGCCTCTATTCTGGATCATTGGGGATCATGCATGCTTGAGATCACTTCTACATAATAACACAAGCCCTATGACTAGTGCTCTAAGGCAGAATTGAAAGAGATAAAAGACATTATACTATATATTTAAAGTTATACATGATATTCCTGGGCTCCTTTTTTATTACCAAAAGTTGTGTGATTCTTTTAAGTTCCACAAAACAATTTTACTGGTGCTACTTTATTATTTTGAGTTGAATTCGCGCAAAAATTGATGAAAATGTAACACACAATTATGTTGACCCCTTTTGCTTTCTGCTGATGGAGCAGTCGGAACTCGGCAATCTAGTCTAATAAAGCTGCAGTGTTGCATGACTTGCAAAGAAATACATCCCATCTAGCTTGAGACCAAACACGATTGCTTAACTTTTTATGAAGATGATGTTTTGTTTCGGCTGTAACAAATGGTAATTTTTATTTTTCCCAAGCATGCATTGCACTTTTCTTTTTCATTTGCAATTATAATAGACGTTTATTAGTCTTGCTGTACATTAATAAAAAGGAACAACATATTGTTAAATATTCATATGAAAGGCAATAATGAAAGCTTTTTTCCCTATGTGTGGATCAGTTTGAAAACTATTTCCCTGTCAAAGCATTCTCTAAATTACTTGTTACCGCCAGCCCCACTGATCTGATCTGACAACTCCTTTCAATTCCAGTTTCTCAAGCCTCTTGGTTTAGTTCCCAAATCTGCTTTCTGCCCGGAACTAGAGTGTCTAATGCATTCAGCCATTTCTGCTCCAAGCATTTTAGCTGTTTGATTTCCAAGGCAAGGTCTATGTGGTATATCAGCATGTTATTGTTTAGCGTACAATACTATCTGGAATGTCAGCCTAAAGAGGTTTTGACACTGAAGGGCCCTAGAGAGTAAAGTTTGTAAAATGTGTGGAAAACTGTTTCAGCAATTCCTGCCTTTTAAACATTTAGCAGCTAAGGTCTTTATGTCACTCCTTTTTAACATTTTTAGAATGAAGACAGATTTAGTGCTCAAATACAACAATGTAACATTAGTTAGACCTTAGGTATATGAAGACTGATGAAAGACAAAAGCCTTAGTGATACATGTTGTAGGCAATTACATCTACTTACCATTTTCCAGTCCAGACAATGTATAAGACTAAGGCCACACAGAGCTTTTGGTTTTTGCAGAAATACAGTGGAAAAACATTTACCCCTCATTCACATCTGCGTCTGGGATTCTGTTCGGGGAGTCTCGAATGAAAACCTATATGCATGAAAAACGGTTAGCTAAGAAACCACACAGACCCCAAGTGTGGTTGTTATTGTTAACCACACTTGTTATTGTCCAGTGTTATTCAATGACGCTAATATATTACCACTGATGTGCATGTCCATTTTGACCACAAATTGTCCTTATGACAAGCCCAAGAGACACCTAGCCAGAAAATACCCTGACAAAGGAATGAGATATTGTTTTTTGTTTACATCTTTGAGTTGTACTAAAATTGTTATTGTATGATATGGAGAAATGATAGAATGGAGAATATGAACTATTGTTGTGTTGGAAGGTTGGAGGCTGCAACTTTTACAGTCATCATGGTTGTCTATGTATATATCTCCCAAAATATGTGTTGGACCTTATTAATGTCAAAGAGTGATGTGACAGGTACCCATAACAAAAAGTACCCTTTTTGACTGTAAATACTATTTTTGTACATGTTTTTATAACACTTTTAACCTTATTGTTATTTCTCTTTCTGCAGAAGGATGGAACCCTAATGCCAGATGAGCGCGAAGCCAAGCAGCAGACCCCTCTCAGTAAAAAGAAGCGGGACATATTGAGCAATGGGCTGCCTTTAAAACCACAAAAGAACAATACGTCACAAAAGCACAATAAATACAACCTCCACTCTAGTTCAGATAGGGAAAATGATCGCAACCTCTGCCAACAACAGTTCGGAAAGAAAAGGTTTCAGAAGAAACAGAAGCAGGTAGGGTATGCTTTGACTTTACATTCTCCATGGCTTTAATTCCCCTAGAAGAATGTGTCTTATTTGTGCTGTTTATATGTGAACTACATGGCACTAACAGTACTCTATGACCCGGTTTATTCACCTGAGGCAATAAAGGGCCTTTCATGGTTAGCTGAGTGCAGCTTTATTAGCTTCTTACTGAGACACAGCTGTCTATATAACCTGCTGTATCGTTACCTAGCTGGCCCCTGAAATCTACTTCTATTAAGTCTATCAATTTAGGAGGTATTACTGACGGGCTGGTGAGGTCACTTGTTCCCTGCATGAATGACACTATTAACTTTAAGACACTTGTGTAAGGCTCCACTCGTCAGGGGCTCATTTCCTAAATCATTTCATTGGCTTAAGGTGCCTAAGGGCTACTGAAGTGTGAAATACTCTACATCTGCCATAATTATTTCACTCTTAACTTTACATTACACACTATATCATACATCCAAGGTAACGGCTCTGCTTTTTGCTGGTGGCTAATAGTATAGCATTTATGTGGCGTGTTCTTTGTTCAATATTAACCAGGACAGAATAAACACGAGCATTGTGTCCTTTAGGATGCATTAAGTCTTGCATATAGCTTTTTCTCAATAGTATTTCTCATTTTTACACTGGGAACAAATTACAGGTTATACACCCAGACTATACTTTATAAAACACTCACTTTGGTTCTGGGTTGAACCCCGCATTGCATCATACAAAAGCCCTTGAAATTTTTCTATGTTGTTTATTAGATAATGTGCTATAATGTGTCAATACTCACATTATAGAACTAAAGGGAGTCTGTAACTAGAACCCGCAGATATAGGTTAGGGTCACCTGAAGCAAACAGTGTTTTCCTCTTGGGAATCCATGCCTCTTTTGGTGAGACCTTGCATTTTTTGTCAATGTGCAAATGGTCTATTTGGAGCAATGAGGGCGTTGCAGCTTACTTCTTTGGAGCAATAAAAAAGCTCATTGTCGCTACAAATAACTGATTTACATATCTCAGCTATGGAGGCATCGATTCACATGTCGAAAACACCATTGGATTCAATTGACCATAATCTATATATCTGCTGGATTGATATGCTATTTTATGATGACAGATTCCTTTTAATAAGCTACTACAGAATACCTGTATCACCATATTAAAACAAAATTCAGATTTGGTGACACCAGGAAATGATACAGGGTTCACGGAACCAGTTTGTGTATGTGTGGTGTATACTTTGTATCATGTTTCATTAGAAAGACAACAGCAATAGTTAAGTAGGTTGTTACATTGTAAAATGCTCAGTTGGTTTTAAAAGGGTCTTACCAAATAATAATACACATTTTCAATATCTTTTCTTATATCTCCTTGATCAATACAATGACAGCTGGCTTTAACCACTTGGAGGATTGTCCATACTGTCAATATATTCATAAATTTTTAGGAACAGCGCATCATAGAGTTATAAGAAAAGATGCCTCAGAATTGTTTCACTGTTTCATGAGGAATACAAGTATTGTACTTACTAAAACAGATATATCAGGAATAGTGATGGGTCCTCTTTAAGTGACCATGGAAGAAGCCTTGGATCTGCAAGTTACAGTTCTTTTTTATTCTATGTTTTTGACTGCATTTGGTATAAGCAGTACAAGTATTTTTGACCAAACATGTTTTGTACTATATTGCCAGATCTACACAGTATATACCAAAAGGGGTATTCCCATCTGAAGGGTCATATTCAAACTTGTATCTTAAGCAAATTGAAGTTTTTTACACAATACATTGCTTCATGTATCTTCCTCTGTTTGCCAGATATAGCTAAATGCCTCATTGTTTCTAGCTGGTTGAGTAGGTTATACACCTGCTCCAGGTTGGGATGATGACTCCTGACTATCTATATTCTCTTCTTTCTCGCTTTCACTGCATATGGATTTCAGTTTTTAACCATTGATAAGGGCTAGATAAGTTTCTTCAGCTGTGTATGTGAAACCAGAGATAACTGTGCCCTCCAGGAAGTAGAGGGGAGAGGAGACAGGAGGGCAACCGAAATCCTGAGATTAGAAACCCCTTTAATTATCTGTCAGCGTTAATGTCCAAATGGCACCAGTTTGGAGACTGTAGACAGACTGCAATTTGTGTACTATACGGTATATGTACAGGCGTAAGTGGTTCAGCAGAATAAGATCTCACTCCCTTATCGCGAGTTCTAAGTTTCTATAAAAACCTCTTAAGACATTAATTTCAAAGCGTGTTATGGAAGTTTGAAACCTTTGAAAATCTGGTCTATTATTAGACTTTGGAGATTATGGTTTGAAGCTTATTACTTCATGTCTCCTACCGGTAATGCAAGAGCTGTTTTGTGAGCCAGTCAAGTTTGTTCTAAAATTGAGCCAGAAACTGAAAAGTCATTTCCTAAGGCACTGCTTTAATTGCATAACTCAATATATAAAACTAAATTATATACTATTTAGATAAAACATGCTCCTTAGCCGTTTTATGCAAATCTTTCTGGCATTTGAACAGGTAGTATAATGTATTCATCAGCTTAACCCAAAGCTCTGACACCTCTTAGATCTGCGAGCTCTCATCAGTACGCTAATTAAAGCTTATACTTTAGTAGCAGTGTGAACGATTTCCAACCCTTCATTTTCATTTCAGCTGTTAACAAATATATTTATTAAATGTCTGGAAATTGTAGAACAGCCAATAATTAAGCACTACATTGTACACCAGCATTTGGAAGTTATTAAAAGAAATGCATGAAAGTAAATGAGCTATATGTCCTAATGTACTGTTAAATGCAATTAGTGGAATTAACTTTCCCAGGGAAGTAATAAGAGAAGGAAAAATGTTCTGTGTTCACTGGATTTGGTCTCATATACTGAAGACTAGATCTTGGAAGAATTCAGTTTAATGCACTTTACTTCATCATTGATAAAATTAAATATCTAGCAGTTATTCTAAATCATTAGAAATAATGACTAGAACCATTTTTTACCCATTTCAGGACTGCGCCTTTTTTCCTGGTTCAAGATCAGACACATTTTCGCTATATTTTTTCCATGCACGCGATTATGAGCGCTATAGCATTTTTTTTTCCCTTTGGATTATTCAAATAATTTTTTGTCCTTTTTCAGATGAATAGGACTTTTATTTTTCTGTTTTTACTTTTCCATAATTTTTGCTACTATAAAAAAAAAACAAAAAAACATGAAAAATGTGAAAAACAGACATGTTTCCTCTGTTGCTGCTAAAATAAAATTAGCTTTGGTAATTTTTATCTATGTGACAGTTATTTTCCCAGCTAGAACCTGTGACGTGGGTGTTGTTTTTTTAAATTTTTAATTTTTTTTTTTTTTTTTTTTTTTTTACACATTACACCAAACCACTCTACCCTTATAAGGACAGAATAGACCTTTGGGAGGCACTTTAACTCTCCCTTTTTGGGGCAGATTTTTGCTGATGTACCAGCCCCGGTTGCAGTCTCCTATTGGTTGATCTGTGTTCTTACCATTACCAAAGGCAGTAATGTGATGATGTGGCTACAAGTGGAGCCTTCCATAGCTTTATACACAATGATCAGGAGGGCTGGACCTCCTTCCCTATAGGAGGTCCAGCTGTAGTTATAGAAATCCCCTTGTACAATTCTTGTACATCCTTGTACATCCTTTCTATTTTAAGAGTGGACCACTGGGCGTAAAAAGCCAATGGGCAATCTGGAAGTATTTAATGTATGTTGTATAGTATGTATAGTAGCACACCCTATGCTAAGTTATTCTCCATCTCTATACAAGTTGTCAGGTTTAGAAAACCCAATGATAAATTTGCAATTAGTACATTCTGCGTATAGCTCCTTTATAATAGTCTCTACCAATTAGCTGGAATGGAAAGCAACTACAAAGAGTGTCTGGTTTTTTTTTTTTTGTTTACCCAACATTTCCAAGCATTATACATGCATTGTTATTGAAAGTGAAAAATTATGACTTTTTTTTCTGAATATAATTATGCACAAGGATGCGCTATATTACTAGACCTTTCTTAAGGCAGAAGTTCCCTCCAGTGGCCTTCGCAATCCTCTGAGCCGGAAGGCATTGAAAGATCAATGGTCGCCTTTTGCAATGGTCTAGGGAGGCCCAGTCTTATTCTTGGTCATCCTGGTTCTAACTGAGCTGTCAATGTTGGCTCCTTCAGAAAGGACAGGTTTTGAGGAACCTGAAATTTGTATACACACCCCTAGACCTACCTCTTGTATAAATTGCATATGGATTATCTGTGTTTTGTCACTGAATTATGAAACACAGACTGTATTTATATGTGCTATGAAAGTCCTTTAAAATACAAACACTACACATGGACTATGTTGTACCTAGCGATTAACTATGATTCCATTCTGAGACCCTTTCTAAATGATTTACTGATTGTTCATAACAGGTTGATGAAAGTTCATAACAGCAGTCTCTTAGCAGTCTCTTAATATTTTTTATTAGAAATTCTTGAGTCAGCTATAAAGGTGGGCAGAGAAATTTCCAAATGCCAGCTATACGACCAATAAAAGCCTACTGGGTGTGATGTATTATTTACTTTGCT
Organism: Leptodactylus fuscus; assembly: GCF_031893055.1. Classification (NCBI taxonomy): domain Eukaryota; kingdom Metazoa; phylum Chordata; class Amphibia; order Anura; family Leptodactylidae; genus Leptodactylus; species Leptodactylus fuscus. Next base: position 153,215,870 of record NC_134266.1, on the reverse strand, counting down.
TCAGTTTTTAGTGGCATGGCTCTTTGGAAGTTTCATGGGTTTCAAGAACACAGTTTAGTGCGAAGGAGCGAGGCTTCCACTGGCACAGCAGATCGACTATAATCTACTTCAAAGACTGGCGCAAATTAGAGATGAGCGAGTAGTGTTCGATCGAGTAGGTGTTCGATCGAATACTACAGTATTCGAAATACTCGTACTCGATCGAACACTACTAGCTGTTCGAAGTTTAAGGTTCGATGCAGAACCAGCGTTGATTGGCAGAATGCTATACATTCTGACAATCAACGCTGGTTCTTCTTTTACCTTTAGAAGTCTTCTCCGTGCAGCGTCCCCGCGGCTTCTTCCAGCTGGAATTCACTCTGCCTAGGCAGAGCCAATTGCGTATGTGCGGGTATGCTCTCGCATGCGCATTCGGCTCTGCTCAGGCGTTGGGCCGGGCAGAGCCGACGGCGCATGACCGCGCATGCGCAGTTAGCTCTGCCTAGGCCCCTATGCCTAGGCAGAGTGAATTCCAGCCGGAAAAAGACGCGGAGACGCTGCGCCGGGAGAAGACTTCAAGGAGAATCCAGCCCGACCATCACTCGTGGACTTGGTAAGTATAATTTTATTGAATTTTACGTACCCCTGAAACGAGCATTTCCCCCCATAAACTATAATGGGGTTCGAAATCCGTTCGAACAGTCGTACAGTGTGCGGCTGTTCGAATCGGATTACGAACCTCGGACATTTTAGTGTTCGCTCATCTCTAGCGCAAATTACTTCTCAAGTCAAGAGATCCAAGCTGGGGTAGACTTAAGATTCTACTACTAAAACGGCAGGAGATGCCCCTAACCCATTAATAGCCCTTCTACTTTATAGTATATCTCCCTTTAAAGTTGGACCAAACTCTGACTAAATATTCCATTTTGATTTAGTACTTACAGATTAGATTCTTAGATTCTTCCCATTCTTTGATAAATGTAATGGCAGTGTACCAGTTTTACAATAATATCCATCAATAATTGCTTCTAGCTATATCACTAGTACATTTTGAAGCATGAATAATTGGGAATATGACCTGAGTAAACCTTTGGTGTGGGACAAGGCAAGTCAATACAATAAATAATGTTTCATGAGACATTGAGTAGTATGGTCTGTCTATTAATGCTGAGGTGTGGGCTGTAGTGAATGATGTAATGTAACATTGACCATGGACCGAGCTAAGGTCAACCTCTAAAGGCATGTTGACAGATGGGACTGATTGTCTCTAGCCGTGTGATCCCAGGAGGAGCTGACAGCGCCGGTGACAAGGGATTTACAATGTGCTATTTACAGTGTGGATTTGCAGTATTTCATGGAGGCTGGAGTGCTTTTTAACAGCTGCTTTCATTACACTTTTTCAGGCTCTGCTAATTGAAATAGAAGTTGTGGGTGGGCTCTGCTCAAAAGAATAGCTATAGATAGATACGTGTGAAGCCGCCTGACAGCTGTACACACTCAGCAGTCTGCGCCAGCATCAAATGAGTTACTGTAACCGCGTTACTGTCACTCGGTGGCGTAACATAAAAAGAATGAATTGCTAATTGATTGCTAAGCTGTACATATTGTTTTCTTCCAGAATAGACAACGGTGGGTATTGTAAAATACATAATTGGCAGCGACACTGCAGACTCACATCCTGTGTATTAGGAATAATGCACGGCTGATTATGTTAAGGACAGTATTCTGAAAGGTTCAGGTAATTGAAAGTTAATTTACCATTGAATAATGCAGCGCTTATCATGTTAAAAAACTCTGTTTATTTTCTACAAGTGGCATAATGTTTTAATCTTCCAGAAATCTTCTCTGAGGAAAATAAATCTGTTTAAACCCTGTATAATATTCCAGCTAACAGGAAAACATCTGCTCGGCTCTATAAAAAGAATGCATAGCTTACTACATGCAGATACGTTCAATTTGTACTGCGCTTCATCTGCATTTGGCCCCGCATATTGCGGTATTGAGTTATTAAAGTTGCATTTCTGGAAATAATTCAGGTGAATATTCCTCAGAGGCGGCACCTTGATAATCCATGTCAGAGGGAGACATCTTCATTTGTGATATGCAAGGGCAAACGGGATTAGCTCATGGGCCACACTCTGCCAGGGCATGGGTATAGGGCTGGGATAAATAAAATCATTAGTATGAGTATGAGAGTACAACTGAGAACCAGGAAGGTGGGGCAACCATAGTTTTTTCTATAGCGCTCTCTTCCCTTTGGGTGTATTTCTAAACTGGGTTGTACATAGCATTCTATGAGCCTTAGAGCTTAGAGCTACTCCTCAGGACATTGTCTAAGTGGTCCCTTGGTTTTACCCTCTATCGCAATTACAGAGATCTGAACGTCACTGCAGGGGACCACCAGGTTTTCTACCTCTTGGAGTGATCTCTTGTAAGTGACAATTTGACTTGCAGAGACAAAGATGCAAAGCACCAAGGGGTCAGAAGAGAGAAGTCCAGGTATAGGTTGAAGTCAAGGCAGACAGAGTGTATGCATGGTCAGAAGTAAGGCATGACATTGAGGCAGGTAGCACTGGTTCAATAGACAATAACCAGCTGGGATCAGACACAAAAAAGCATCATAGAGTTCAGTCAACAGACAGAGGCAAGGTCAGATACCAAGATGGGTCAAACACAGGAATAAGAACACCTTGGACATAACACTATGAAGCTAGGAACCTTTCCTCAGGCCTCGTATAGTGTGTGAAGCCTATATAGACAGAGACTAGGAGGGATTGACTGAGGATAGAATAGCTAAAATAGAATGGGAGGATGAAGTAGAGCAGACATGGCAGGGAGACAACAGAGCATGTCGGGATCAACACGTTAGCTTACATGGCAGCCACAACTACTGAGAGGAGCTGACACCATTGGTCATGAGCCGCTATCATTACAACTTAAAGAGGTGTTGTTTAGTGGAAAAAAGTTGTGTATTAGTAAGACAAGGGGGGCATGATTTGAAATAGTTGTGTCTTGGTGTCCCAACATTTTGGCACACAGTCATCCCACCAATTAGTTGTGTAAAGTCAGACAAGGGGGTCAAAAGAGCAGCACATTTATCATTTAGCATAAGCTTCAAGTCTACACTGGCTGATCTAAGTGTAAGGGCTAGTTCACACGTGAACTGCCCGCGCGGGTTTTGACACAGACACTCTTGTCAAAACCCGCCCGCCGCGACCATCGCTGTCGCAGCTTAACCCTCTGCTGTCGGCTCAAATGAATGAGCCGACATAGGAGGGAGCTGCCGGGGGCGGAAGCCGCGCGGCTGAGCCTGCGCAGCTTCCGCCTGAAGAAAGGACATGTCCTTTATTTTCTCCGCTAGCAGCAGCTCGCCGCTAGCGGAGAACAGAAGCCCGGCGGTCTCCATAGACCACCATTATAAGGGGAGGTTTTGGACGCGAAATCCGCTGTCAAAAACCTCCCCTTATACTCACGTGTGAACTAGCCCTAAATAAAGTTTCAATTAATTTTTTTTATTAAACATATTTTTAAATAATTTTTGGTGATGTTGTTTTAGATTTCCCATGTTATTATCCATTATCCATGTTATTATCCATTATCTATGACTTCCTTTTTTTCTGGACCTGGACCATGGGACATAAACCCTGGAATAAACCCTATTGACTTCTATTAAAAAAACCTCACACAATCTTTAAAAATATGTTATTTTCTGGGCAACATGGTGGCTCAGTGGTTAGCATTGCAGTGCTGGAGTCCTGGGTTCGAATCCTGCCAGGAACAACATCTGCAAGGAGTTTGTATGTTCTCCCTGTGTTGTGTGGATTTCCTCCCATACTCCAAAGACTTACTGATAGGGGGAAAAATGTACATTGTGATCCCTATATGGGGCTCACAATCTACATTAACAAAAAAATAAAAATAAAAATCTGATGACACATTCCTTGTCAGAGTGGACACATCTATATGTTAGGAAATAGGTTCACTAATTACTGCTACAAGATTTGACTACACAGGATGTGTGAAATATGTTACCAGGGAGATATGTAGATTTATATAGCATTTATGGACACAAAATTATACTATTTAATAAGCAGTAATTGCTAGGATACTTCATTTTTTTTCGATGCCTTGTAGCAATAATGTTATTTGTAAAGGTGAATTCATGTGTATATTATATAATAGATGTAATTGCCAGGAACAATGGCAGTGTAAACTGGAAGCTCTATTAAAGTTCCTACATTTGTAAATATTGTTCCGAAAAGAAACATTTCCATCCCCTGGAAAATTCATTTGTTAGATAGAATATTGGAAAATGCCGTGTTTAGACTGGAATTAATAACTGTGGTCAAAAGAGCAGAAAAGAGCCTTTAGTTTCAGAGCAAATGATCTCAGCTATGAGACAAAGCAATTCTAGTTTTCTTCTTTCCAACAGAGCAAATAAAAGAAGTCCTTAAGTAGTGGAAATTACCATAGCCGCTAATATGTGCGCTTGCCGGTAAAAATTAAAACCAGATGAAATGACCTGGTATTAATTGTACTTTTGCAATTAAACAAAGGCTGTAATTGCCGAGCAAAGCTTTATTTACACTTTGTTTCGCTTGCATTATATTTAGGTTACAGAACAGTTCACAATTTAAAAAAACATTAAGACTAATATTATTTATAGCACCGCAGTTCTGAGACTTTAACAGTTTTCTTAAATCCTCATATAAGGCATCTTTGTGGAGCCAATCCCTTTCACTATAGATCTCGTCTTCTTAAATTGCTAACACAAAGCTGTTGTTATCATAAACCAGTGAACCTACAAGTACAGTCATGGGCCCTCTATATAAAACTATCACATTACCCTGTGTATCCCCTGTACCTCTCATACCACAAAGGATTCCCTTCTTGAGTCAATGATGATGCTACTTTGATCACAAGACACAATATCCCTACATAGGCAATTGGATAATTTCCTGTATGGGAGACAAACTGTAACTTTATCAAATGATATCTACTACTGTACGCCTAGGAAATAAAGTTTTTAGATCTACTATAGAAGGGATTTATTTACTGTAAAAGCAGGGAGAATATGGAATTATTTTCCCAGAGGAACTTGTTACAGTTAATACAATGAAAGGGTTTAAAGGGATCCTATCATTAAAAGTCATTTTTTTTTTGTCCTTAACACATAGGAATAGCCTTAAGAAAGGCTATTCTTCTCCTACCTTTAGATGTCTTCTTTGCGCTGCCATTCCGTAGAAATCCCGGTATACAAATGAGTTCTCTTGCAGCACTGGGGTGGGCCCCAGTGCTCAAACAGCACTGGGGGCGTCCCCAAACCTGCGAGAGAACTCTTCATCTTCTTCAGGAATGGGGTCTTCACGCATCTTCTTCTGGAGGTTGGCTTCACACTTCTAGGCCTCAGGCCTAGGGTAAAGCCGATTGTGCATGCCCACTGGCCACAAGAAAATGGCCGCTTACAATACAGTGCAAGCAGCCATTTTCTTGTGGCCGGCGGGCATGCACAGTCACCTTTGCCCTAGGCCCGAGGCCTAGAAGTTTGAAGTCAACCCTCGGAAGAAGACGCGTGAAGACCCCGTTCCTGAAGAAGATGAAGAGTTCTCTCGCAGCTTTGGGGACACCCCCAGTGCTGTTTGAGTGCTGGGGCCTGCCCCCAGTGCTGCGAGAGAACCCATTTGCATACCGACGAAAACCGGATTATATACCGAACGGTGGTCCGGAGAAGACATCTAAGGGTGCATTCACACTACGTAAACAGCAGCTTATTCTGAACGTAAAACATGTTCAGAATAAGCAGCGTATAAAGCAGTTCCATTCATTTCTATGGAAGCCGGCATACGAGCGCTCCCCATAGAAATGAATGGGTTGCTTTTTTCACTACGAGCAGTCCCATTGAAATGAATGGGAAGTGCTGTGTGTATGGCTCGGCATGATGATGATAGGATACCTTTAATAAATATTGTAAGGAGGAAATGTGGAGAATGAATTGAACTAGATTAACATTTTTTTTTTTTTAGACCTTACCAAGGCTAGGTTTACATCTGGGTTTGGGTTTCCCTTCAGTGGGTCTGCTTGTGGACCCCCTAAACATAAACCTAATCCAGACAAAAAAAACTGTTACCTTAGGAAACCTGTGGACCCCATAGACTATAATGGGGTCCGTGTGGTTTTCGCTCAGTTTCTGCACGAAAAATCCAGAGAGAAAAGTGCTGCTTGCAATGATTTTCTCTCTGCATTTTTCATGCGGAGAGGAGAATGAAATCCCTGATCACAGATGTAGACCAAGCCTAACATTGTTATTTCTAAAGTATACATTATAATTAGAGATGAGCGAACACTAAAATGTTCGAGGTTCGAAATTCGATTCGAACAGCCGCTCACTGTTCGAGTGTTCGAATGGGTTTCGAACCCCATTATAGTCTATGGGGAACATAAACTCGTTAAGGGGGAAACCCAAATTCGTGTCTGGAGGGTCACCAAGTCCACTAGGACAACCCAGGAAATGATACCAACACCCTGGAATGACACTGGGACAGCAGGGGAAGCATGTCTGGGGGCATAAAAGTCACTTTATTTCATGGAAATCCCTGTCAGTTTGCGATTTTCGCAAGCTAACTTTTCCCCATAGAAATGCATTGGCCAGTGCTGATTGGCCAGAGTACGGAACTCGACCAATCAGCGCTGGCTCTGCTGGAGGAGGCGGAGTCTAAGATAGCTCCACACCAGTCTCCATTGGGTCCGACCTTAGACTCCGCCTCCTCCGGCAGAGCCAGCGCTGATTGGCCGAAGGCTGGCCAATGCATTCCTATGCGAATGCAGACTTAGCAGTGCTGAGTCAGTTTTGCTCAACTACACATCTGATGCACACTCGGCACTGCTACATCAGATGTAGCAATCTGATGTAGCAGAGCCGAGGGTGCACTAGAACCCCTGTGCAAACTCAGTTCACGCTAATAGAATGCATTGGCCAGCGCTGATTGGCCAATGCATTCTATTAGCCCGATGAAGTAGAGCTGAATGTGTGTGCTAAGCACACACATTCAGCACTGCTTCATCAAGCCAATACAATGCATTAGCCAGTGCTGATTGGCCAGAGTACGGAATTCGGCCAATCAGCGCTGGCCAATGCATTCTATTAGCCCGATGAAGTAGAGCTGAATGTGTGTGCTAAGCACACACATTCAGCACTGCTTCATCAAGCCAATACAATGCATTAGCCAGTGCTGATTGGCCAGAGTACGGAATTCGGCCAATCAGCGCTGGCTCTGCTGGAGGAGGCGGAGTCTAAGATCGCTCCACACCAGTCTCCATTCAGGTCCGACCTTAGACTCCGCCTCCTCCGGCAGAGCCAGCGCTGATTGGCCGAAGGCTGGCCAATGCATTCCTATGCGAATGCAGACTTAGCAGTGCTGAGTCAGTTTTGCTCAACTACACATCTGATGCACACTCGGCACTGCTACATCAGATGTAGCAATCTGATGTAGCAGAGCCGAGGGTGCACTAGAACCCCTGTGCAAACTCAGTTCACGCTAATAGAATGCATTGGCCAGCGCTGATTGGCCAATGCATTCTATTAGCCCGATGAAGTAGAGCTGAATGTGTGTGCTAAGCACACACATTCAGCACTGCTTCATCAAGCCAATACAATGCATTAGCCAGTGCTGATTGGCCAGAGTACGGAATTCGGCCAATCAGCGCTGGCCAATGCATTCTATTAGCCCGATGAAGTAGAGCTGAATGTGTGTGCTAAGCACACACATTCAGCACTGCTTCATCAAGCCAATACAATGCATTAGCCAGTGCTGATTGGCCAGAGTACGGAATTCGGCCAATCAGCGCTGGCTCTGCTGGAGGAGGCGGAGTCTAAGATCGCTCCACACCAGTCTCCATTCAGGTCCGACCTTAGACTCCGCCTCCTCCGGCAGAGCCAGCGCTGATTGGCCGAAGGCTGGCCAATGCATTCCTATGCGAATGCAGACTTAGCAGTGCTGAGTCAGTTTTGCTCAACTACACATCTGATGCACACTCGGCACTGCTACATCAGATGTAGCAATCTGATGTAGCAGAGCCGAGGGTGCACTAGAACCCCTGTGCAAACTCAGTTCACGCTAATAGAATGCATTGGCCAGCGCTGATTGGCCAATGCATTCTATTAGCCCGATGAAGTAGAGCTGAATGTGTGTGCTAAGCACACACATTCAGCACTGCTTCATCAAGCCAATACAATGCATTAGCCAGTGCTGATTGGCCAGAGTACGGAATTCGGCCAATCAGCGCTGGCTCTGCTGGAGGAGGCGGAGTCTAAGATCGCTCCACACCAGTCTCCATTCAGGTCCGACCTTAGACTCCGCCTCCTCCGGCAGAGCCAGCGCTGATTGGCCGAAGGCTGGCCAATGCATTCCTATGCGAATGCAGACTTAGCAGTGCTGAGTCAGTTTTGCTCAACTACACATCTGATGCACACTCGGCACTGCTACATCAGATGTAGCAATCTGATGTAGCAGAGCCGAGGGTGCACTAGAACCCCTGTGCAAACTCAGTTCACGCTAATAGAATGCATTGGCCAGCGCTGATTGGCCAATGCATTCTATTAGCCCGATGAAGTAGAGCTGAATGTGTGTGCTAAGCACACACATTCAGCACTGCTTCATCAAGCCAATACAATGCATTAGCCAGTGCTGATTGGCCAGAGTACGGAATTCGGCCAATCAGCGCTGGCCAATGCATTCTATTAGCCCGATGAAGTAGAGCTGAATGTGTGTGCTAAGCACACACATTCAGCACTGCTTCATCAAGCCAATACAATGCATTAGCCAGTGCTGATTGGCCAGAGTACGGAATTCGGCCAATCAGCGCTGGCCAATGCATTCTATTAGCCCGATGAAGTAGAGCTGAATGTGTGTGCTAAGCACACACATTCAGCACTGCTTCATCAAGCCAATACAATGCATTAGCCAGTGCTGATTGGCCAGAGTACGGAATTCGGCCAATCAGCGCTGGCTCTGCTGGAGGAGGCGGAGTCTAAGGTCGGACCTGAATGGAGACTGGTGTGGAGCGATCTTAGACTCCGCCTCCTCCAGCAGAGCCAGCGCTGATTGGCTGAATTCCGTACTCTGGCCAATCAGCACTGGCTAATGCATTGTATTGGCGTGATGAAGCAGTGCTGAATGTGTGTGCTTAGCACACACATTCAGCTCTACTTCATCGGGCTAATAGAATGCATTGGCCAATCAGCGCTGGCCAATGCATTCTATTAGCGTGAACTGAGTTTGCACAGGGGTTCTAGTGCACCCTCGGCTCTGCTACATCAGATTGCTACATCTGATGTAGCAGTGCCGAGTGTGCATCAGATGTGTAGTTGAGCAAAACTGACTCAGCACTGCTAAGTCTCTGCATTCGCATAGGAATGCATTGGCCAGCCTTCGGCCAATCAGCGCTGGCTCTGCCGGAGGAGGCGGAGTCTAAGGTCGGACCTGAATGGAGACTGGTGTGGAGCGATCTTAGACTCCGCCTCCTCCAGCAGAGCCAGCGCTGATTGGTCGAGTTCCGTACTCTGGCCAATCAGCGCTGGCCAATGCATTCTATTAGCCCGATGAAGTAGAGCTGAATGTGTGTGCTTAGCACACACATTCAGCTCTACTTCATCAGGCTAATAGAATACATTGGTCAATCAGCGCTGGCCAATGCATTCTATTAGCTTGATGAAGCAGAGTGTGCACAAGGGTTCAAGCGCACCCTCGGCTCTGATGTAGCAGAGCTGAGGGTGCACAAGGGTTCAAGTGCACCCTCGGCTCTCCTACATCAGAGCCGAGGGTGCGCTTGAACCCTTGTGCAGCCTCGGCTCTGCTACATCAGAGCCGAGGGTGCGCTTGAACCCTTGTGCACACTCTGCTTCATCAAGCTAATAGAATGCATTGGCCAGCACTGATTGGCCAGAGTACGGAATTCGGCCAATCAGCGCTGGCCAATGCATCCCTATGGGAAAAAGTTTATCTCACAAAAATCACAATTACACACCCGATAGAGCCCCAAAAAGTTATTTTTAATAACATTCCCCCCTAAATAAAGGTTATCCCTAGCTATCCCTGCCTGTACAGCTATCCCTGTCTCATAGTCACAAAGTTCACATTCTCATATGACCCGGATTTGAAATCCACTATTCGTCTAAAATGGAGGTCACCTGATTTCGGCAGCCAATGACTTTTTCCAATTTTTTTCAATGCCCCCAGTGTCGTAGTTCCTGTCCCACCTCCCCTGCGCTGTTATTGGTGCAAAAAAGGCGCCAGGGAAGGTGGGAGGGGAATCGAATTTTGGCGCACTTTACCACGTGGTGTTCGATTCGATTCGAACATGGCGAACACCCTGATATCCGATCGAACATGTGTTCGATAGAACACTGTTCGCTCATCTCTAATTATAATCATGTTAAAACTTTTTAGCTTCAAGGAGGAAGTAAAGGGCATCAGTAATTCAAGTCTCATCCTCTCTATATTAAAATACAAGTAAATTAATCTAATAAACAGAAAGGATCACTTAAAAAATGAGATAAAGGACTTGAATTGGCACAATACAATTTTTAATTTGGTTTTTAATCATATTTTTATAATGTATGCAGGGGCGTAGCTATAGGGGGTACAGTGGTAGATTTTACTACCAGGCCCCACACTCTAAGGAGGCCCCAAAGGTTCCTCTGTCACATAAAATATAGCACCATTATAAATGACATAAGGGTAAGTAAGGGCCCCATTACAGACTGTACAGTGATGCCCGGGAGCTTCAAGTTACACCTCTGACTGTATGTAAACAGTTTAACAGATTGAGTCATTAGAAAATATGTTTATGAACTTTGTAATAACATTACACAGTATATTTATTGACATTCTTTTCATGGGACTGTATTTTATTTATAGGCTGTGCTTAGATTTTTACAGGATTTACAGTATTGCTAGCATTTCTTGACAGCTCAATTTCTAGACTAAGACCTTTTTCTTTAAATTCTGGGAGATGTATTCTTTATACCAGGTTACAAAAATGGCAGATATGCAGTGGACTCCATTATAGTTTGTGGGTAACCACTGTTTTAGGGGTCTGCCTTTCCGTCATTAAGGTCCCCTGCAGACCCAAATGATAGAGATCTGTGCACAGATGTGATCCAAGCCTTAATGCTATAGATGGCTCATATCTCTCTGGCTTTTCTCTCCCTCCTTTCCCTTCCCTCTCCATAGAGCCCATTGTAAACCGATCTGCTTTGTGTTCAGGGTATTGGAGAAAACCAATAAGGACAAGACAAAAAGTTGAAGACACTTCTGTTTAGTGAAGTATATTGCAAAGTCTGTTCCCTTCACCTGCCCTATTGATTTAGGAAAAAAATAAATCAATATTCACTGTAAAAGCAGGTGCTTGGGGCTGGTTGTCAGGCAAGTAAAACACACATGAAGCTTGGTCTTCAGGTTCAACGGATGTTCGGTTAATTAGGAGCAAATTCACAAAGTTCAACATAAACAGCTTTCTTCAGCAAAAAAGGAAAAGAAAAGGCTTACTTCAGCCACAAGGCAATGCAGTTCACAAACTTAGCAGGCTGGCCCTTCTGGTTCTCCCCAGCTACACAGGGTTTGGGTCCTCAGCTTTCAGTAACAGCAGCAGTAATGAAAGACAGACACACCCTACTGTCTTCACAGGGTTAAGGCTCCAAATGGGTTCTAAGAAAACTCAGGGCCAGAGCTTGGAACCTGGGTCTATGACTACACCCAACACCCGGAACTGGATTCATCATTTACCTAGTGGCGAGAAGCCATCTCAATGGGATATACCTTCCCTCCGCCACCTTTCCCTCCACTTGCCTACATATCCTCCCCCTCTGCCCAAAGCTGTAGGGCTTGGCACCTTTAGAAAAAAAACAATGGGTTCTGGACAAGGCATCTGCATTTGTATGAGCCCTTCCGGGTCTATGCTCGACTGTAAAGTCAAAATCCTGCAACAGCAAAAAACAGCGTGTCACTCTCGCATTATTCCCCTTATTTTTACTCATCCACTTCAGTGGAGCATGATCAGAGATTAGCCTGAACTTTCTGCCTAAGATGTAATATCTCAATGAGTCCAGGGCCCACTTGACTGCTAGGCACTCTTTTTCCACAATGGAATAGTTCCTCTCTGCAGAACTTAATTTCCGGCTTAGATACATTACCGGGTGTTCCTCCCCATTGACCTCTTGTGACAATACAGCTCCTAAGCCGACCTCTGAGGCATCAGTTTGTACTATAAAATCTTTTGAGAAGTCTGGTTCTATTAAGACTGGTTGTCTACACAGGGCTGTTTTAAGACTCTGAAAAGCCCTCTCTGCCTCAGGTGACCACTGTACCATCACTGACTTTATTCCCTTAGTTAGGTCGGATAAGGGTGCTGCCATACTAGCAAAATTAGGTACAAACCGCCGGTAATACCCCACGATTCCTAAAAATGCTCTTACCTGTCTTTTTGTGAGTGGGCGAGGCCAGCTTTGTATGGCATCTACTTTATTATTTTGGGGTTTAATCAAGCCCCTCCCTACCACATAGCCTAAATACCTCGCCTGCTCCATTCCTATGGCACATTTTTCTGGGTTGGCCGTAAACCCTGCTTTTTTAAGAGCATCCAAAACAGCCTGAACCTTGTTCAAATGGCTGCTCCAGTCTAGACTGAAAATAACTATGTTGTCTAGATAGGCTGCCGCATATTCTGTGTGTGGGGCAAGGATGGTATCCATTGCCCTTTGGAAGGTGGCAGGAGCTCCCTTCAGACCAAATGGCATCCTAACATATTGGAAACAACCGTCAGGGGTGGAAAACGCAGTTTTCTCCCTGGCATCTTTAGCCAGTGATATCTGCCAATACCCCTTTGTCAGATCTAGGGTGGTTATGTACCTGGCTGGGCCCAACCTTTCAATGAGCTCATCTACCCGTGGCATAGGGTAAGCATCCATTTTTGAAACCTCATTAAGCTTTCTAAAATCATTACAAAAACGCCAAGTCCCATCAGGTTTGGGAACCAGTACAATCGGACTAGACCAGTCACTCTTGGAAACTTCAATCACACCCAGAGATAACATCCTCTGCACCTCTTCTGACACAATCTTCCTACGGGCCTCAGGTATTCTATAGGGTTTTACTTTTACCTTTACGTGTGGTTCTGTAATTATCTCATGCTCTATCACAGTGGTACACCCTGGTAAACCAGAAAACATCTCCTGGTTGTGTTGCAAGAATTCTCTTGTTTCGTGTTTCTGGGAAGTGGACAGAGTCTCTGCTATTCCCACTTTGTGGTGTTCTGACTCTACATCTGGGAGTGGGCAGGTTAGAGCGGCCAAAGACTCCCTTTCTCTCCAGGGTTTGATCAGATTTACATGGTAAATCTGTATGGGTTTCCTTTTCCCTGGTTGGTGCACCTTGTAATTTACCTCTCCAACCCTTTCCAATATCTCAAAAGGGCCCTGCCACTTAGCCAGGAACTTGCTTTCTACAGTTGGAACAAGTATTAGGACCCGGTCTCCAGGACTGAACACTCTGACTCTGGCAGAGCGATTATATACACATTTTTGCACTTCCTGTGCTTTCTGTAAATGCTCTTTTATAGAGATGAGCGAACAGTGTTCTATCGAACACATGTTCGATCGGATATCAGGGTGTTCGCCATGTTCGAATCGAATCGAACACCACGTGGTAAAGTGCGCCAAAATTCGATTCCCCTCCCACCTTCCCTGGCGCCTTTTTTGCACCAATAACAGCGCAGGGGAGGTGGGACAGGAACTACGACACTGGGGGCATTGAAAAAAATTGGAAAAAGTCATTGGCTGCCGAAATCAGGTGACCTCCATTTTAGACGAATAGTGGATTTCAAATCCGGGTCATATGAGAATGTGAACTTTGTGACTATGAGACAGGGATAGCTGTACAGGCAGGGATAGCTAGGGATAACCTTTATTTAGGGGGGAATGTTATTAAAAATAACTTTTTGGGGCTCTATCGGGTGTGTAATTGTGATTTTTGTGAGATAAACTTTTTCCCATAGGGATGCATTGGCCAGCGCTGATTGGCCGAATTCCGTACTCTGGCCAATCAGTGCTGGCCAATGCATTCTATTAGCTTGATGAAGCAGAGTGTGCACAAGGGTTCAAGCGCACCCTCGGCTCTGATGTAGCAGAGCCGAGGGTGCACAAGGGTTCAAGTGCACCCTCGGCTCTCCTACATCAGAGCCGAGGGTGCGCTTGAACCCTTGTGCAGCCTCGGCTCTGCTACATCAGAGCCGAGGGTGCGCTTGAACCCTTGTGCACACTCTGCTTCATCAAGCTAATAGAATGCATTGGCCAGCGCTGATTGGCCAATGTATTCTATTAGCCTGATGAAGTAGAGCTGAATGTGTGTGCTAAGCACACACATTCAGCTCTACTTCATCGGGCTAATAGAATGCATTGGCCAGCGCTGATTGGCCAGAGTACGGAACTCGACCAATCAGCGCTGGCTCTGCTGGAGGAGGCGGAGTCTAAGATCGCTCCACACCAGTCTCCATTCAGGTCCGACCTTAGACTCCCCCTCCTCCGGCAGAGCCAGCGCTGATTGGCCGAAGGCTGGCCAATGCATTCCTATGCGAATGCAGAGACTTAGCAGTGCTGAGTCAGTTTTGCTCAACTACACATCTGATGCACACTCGGCACTGCTACATCAGATGTAGCAATCTGATGTAGCAGAGCCGAGGGTGCACTAGAACCCCTGTGCAAACTCAGTTCACGCTAATAGAATGCATTGGCCAGCGCTGATTGGCCAATGCATTCTATTAGCCCGATGAAGTAGAGCTGAATGTGTGTGCTAAGCACACACATTCAGCACTGCTTCATCACGCCAATACAATGCATTAGCCAGTGCTGATTGGCCAGAGTACGGAATTCGGCCAATCAGCGCTGGCTCTGCTGGAGGAGGCGGAGTCTAAGATCGCTCCACACCAGTCTCCATTCAGGTCCGACCTTAGACTCCGCCTCCTCCAGCAGAGCCAGCGCTGATTGGCCGAATTCCGTACTCTGGCCAATCAGCACTGGCTAATGCATTGTATTGGCTTGATGAAGCAGTGCTGAATGTGTGTGCTTAGCACACACATTCAGCTCTACTTCATCGGGCTAATAGAATGCATTGGCCAGCGCTGATTGGCCGAATTCCGTACTCTGGCCAATCAGCACTGGCTAATGCATTGTATTGGCTTGATGAAGCAGTGCTGAATGTGTGTGCTTAGCACACACATTCAGCTCTACTTCATCGGGCTAATAGAATGCATTGGCCAATCAGCGCTGGCCAATGCATTCTATTAGCGTGAACTGAGTTTGCACAGGGGTTCTAGTGCACCCTCGGCTCTGCTACATCAGATTGCTACATCTGATGTAGCAGTGCCGAGTGTGCATCAGATGTGTAGTTGAGCAAAACTGACTCAGCACTGCTAAGTCTGCATTCGCATAGGAATGCATTGGCCAGCCTTCGGCCAATCAGCGCTGGCTCTGCCGGAGGAGGCGGAGTCTAAGGTCGGACCTGAATGGAGACTGGTGTGGAGCTATCTTAGACTCCGCCTCCTCCAGCAGAGCCAGCGCTGATTGGTCGAGTTCCGTACTCTGGCCAATCAGCACTGGCCAATGCATTTCTATGGGGAAAAGTTAGCTTGCGAAAATCGCAAACTGACAGGGATTTCCATGAAATAAAGTGACTTTTATGCCCCCAGACATGCTTCCCCTGCTGTCCCAGTGTCATTCCAGGGTGTTGATATCATTTCCTGGGGTGTCATAGTGGACTTGGTGACCCTCCAGACACGAATTTGGGTTTCCCCCTTAACGAGTTTATGTTCCCCATAGACTATAATGGGGTTCGAAACCCATTCGAACACTCGAACAGTGAGCGGCTGTTCGAATCGAATTTCGAACCTCGAACATTTTAGTGTTCGCTCATCTCTACTCTTTTACTATTGGCATTATCTTGGAGATTCTCTCCTGCATGTTTGCCACATGTTCTATAACACTGCGGTATGGCGTGGACTCAGATTCCCATGTTTCTTTGGCAAGGTCTAAAATACCCCGGGGATGTCTACCATATAATAACTCAAACGGGGAGAACCCTGTAGAGGCCTGAGGAACTTCCCTAATAGAAAATAGCAAGTAAGGTAACAGGCAATCCCAATCTTTCCCAACTGCCTTTTTTAACATTGCCTTTAGGGTTTTGTTGAATCTTTCTACCAGACCGTCAGTTTGGGGATGGTACACAGAGGTTCTTAACTGTCTGATTTTAAAAACCTTACAGAGTTCCTTCAAGACCTTAGACATAAAAGGTGTACCCTGGTCTGTCAAGATCTCCTTGGGAATCCCCACCCTAGTGCACATATGAAACAGCTCCCTGGCTATGCACTTGGCTGTAGGTTTTCTCAACGGGACCGCCTCTGGATACCTGGTGGCATAGTCCAGTATAACCAAAATATATTGATGCCCTCTGCCTGACTTCACCAAGGGCCCTACAATATCCAAAGCAATCCGTTCAAACGGAACCTCAATGACAGGCAAGGGTATCAAGGGACTCCTGAAATGTGCAACAGGAGCATTTACCTGGCAGGTTGGACAAGACCTACAGTAGTTTTCTATTTCTTTATAGCACCCTGGCCAATAAAACCTTTGCAAAATACGTTCCCTGGTCTTGTCAGACGCTAAGTGACCCCCTAATACATGAGAGTGGGCCATATCCAACACCATTTTCCTGTATGATTTAGGAACCAGTAGCTGTTCTAGAGTTTCATCATTAACCCTTGTCACACAGTATAACAAGTTGTCTTGCACCTCAAAATACGGATACCGCCGTTCAGCCCCTGGTTCCTGGGGTACACCATTTAGAACTGTCACACTTTCAAATGCGGTTTTTAGGGTGGGATCTTGTAGTTGTGTGGTCCCAAAGTTAACCCTTGATACTTCAAGGTCTGGGAGTACGGACTCCGTATCTGTGGGCTCATCCTCATCCCCTAATAACACCGCCAGAGGAAAATTATATGTCCCTTGAGCGTTTTCTTCACGCCCTGAAGACCCCCTATCTGCAACAGACATTTTTACATCAGAAGGTGACAGCGTATCCCATAATTCCCAAAATAAAGGAAAATCCTGCCCCAATATCATCTCATACAGCAGGTTTTTAACCACGCCCACTTTATGGGTGACACTCCCACACACAGTCTCAATATGTACTTGAGCCACCGGATAGTTCTTTGTGTCCCCATGTATGCACATGACTCCCATAACTTGCCCTGGGTCACACATAACTGGTAATAGTTCATCTCTGACCAGAGTTACCAGACTCCCTGAGTCCAGTAGTGCCATGACTTTGGTGCCATTAATAGTAAGCTGACACCTTTGGGGTCTGTCCAGGTCAATGGTTATGGCGCTGCATACTGGGTGGGCAAACATAGAGCAGTGTTGTGCCACGTTGCAGTCTATAGGCTCCTGCTCTGCAGGACAGTGTGCAGCAATATGTCCCTTGGTCGGCTGACACCACCTTTTACCAACCCTGGGGACAGTCCTGGGTGTCTGCAGGGGAGTTTTCTCCCTAGTTGGATGTAAGGCACAATTTTCAGCGGTAATGTACCTCTCCACCAACTCAGCAAGTCTTTCTGTGTTGTCTGGACTTCCTTGGATAACCCAGCGCTGTAATGGAGCAGGGAGAGCATTTACATAGTGATCCACTGCAACTCTCTCCACCATCTGTTCTGGGGTAAGCGTCTCAGGCCGTAACCATTTTCGGAACAGATGGATCAGGTCATACATCTGGGACCGTGGCGGTTTTTCCAGAGAAAAGGACCACTGCTGCACCCGCTGCGCCTGGATTGCCACACTGACTCCTAAACGGGCAAGTATCTCCGCTTTCAACTTGCTGTAGTCCTTAGAGTCTTGTACAGTCAAATCAAAATATGCCTTTTGCGGCTCGCCAGTCAGGTAGGGAGCCAGTACCTCCGCCCACTGCTCCTTAGGCAGCTTTTCTCTGTCTGCAGTGCATTCAAATATAGTCAGGTATGCTTCCACATTGTCCTCAGCAGACATTTTCTGTAATGAGGCATGTACCTTTTCCCGGACATCATGGACAGGAGCGGCTACAGGTACACCTGTCTTTGCTGCGACCATTTTCAGGAGAGCTGCCATTTGCTCCATCAGCAAGTGATTCATCTCTTGCTGTTGCACAGTAGAGCGCACCAACTGCTGGACCAGCTCCTCCATAGCTCTGGTATTGTCCTTTGGCGCTGTGGTGGCCTCCACCCAAGACATACAAAGCTGAAACTGCCAACTTCAATGGTTTGTTGCGCCAAACAACGACACTTGCCTTGCCCGCGTCCTCCACCATATGTAAAAGCAGGTGCTTGGGGCTGGTTGTCAGGCAAGTAAGACACACGTGAAGCTTGGTCTTCAGGTTCAACGGATGTTCGGTTTATTAGGAGCAAATTCACAAAGTTCAACATAAACAGCTTTCTTCAGCAAAAAACGAAAAGAAAAGGCTTACTTCAGCCACAAGGCAATGCAGTTCACAAACTTAGCAGGCTGGCCCTTCTGGTTCTCCCCAGCTACACAGGGTTTGGGTCCTCAGCTTTCAGTAGCAGCAGCAGTAATGAAAGACAGACACACCCTACTGTCTTCACAGGGTTAAGGCTCCAAATGGGTTCTAAGAAAACTCAGGGCCAGAGCTTGGAACCTGGGTCTATGATTACACCCAACACCCGGAACTGGATTCATCATTTACCTAGTGGCGAGAAGCCATCTCAATGGGATATACCTTTCCTCCACCACCTTTCCCTCCACTTGCCTACATCACTTACATTTTAACGTCAATCTGATGACTTGCTGCAGTGTGATATTAGGTGAAAAAGTCAGGTTAAGGTTACTGCAACTATTTATTTAATTCATTCATTTTCACGTTAAAGAGGACCTTTCGCCACCTCTTTGCATCCATTAATAGCTGCTGTTCCACTGATACTGGCACAGTTGGAATTTTTTCTCTAGTCCCCATTGTTCCTCAGCAATCAATGCTGTAGTTTTGGTGCCTAATATGCTATTTAGGCTTTGTATTGTCAGGAGGACGGTGTAAAGCAGGAGACCACTAGCTGAAGAATATAGGAAGTGAGAAGAAGACAGGCAGGCACATTACTGAGACAGGGAGATGAGAAAACCCCTTTATCTGCAAGTAAGTCTACTTTTCACTAAATTTCTTTGGATACATTTCACTACTTTTCCCTCATCTTTTAAGCCTCTTATAATTTCAAATTGTAATTTTTATGTTGTGCTGAGTTCTCTCTTATTATACATTCTTAAAAAAAAATGTTCAAGCATATCAAGCACCTAGCTTATATCTTTGGTTGAGAAGGGGTATAAAAGGCAAATTGAAAGCAAAGTTTTGTAGCCACATTAAGACCCAAAAATTGGATTTAAGGGTGCATTCACACTGAGTAAACGCTAGCTTATTTTGTAGAGTAAAATTACACTTGTAAATTTTGCTATCCCATTGACTTCAATGACATTTTACAGGCGTATTTTTACAGGCCTATTTTTTACAGGCGTATTTCTACACTTGTAAAAAAATATCATTGAAGTCAATGGGATAGCAAAATTTACAAGTGTAATTTTACTCTACAAAATAAGCTAGCGTTTACTCAGTGTGAATGCACCATTAGTGATGTGCAATGATTGATACCTCCTGTTTATTTATGTACCAGCCATTACTGCCTGTTGCATACTGAGAGGGGCAGAATCCTTGAACTAAATGATGCTATGTGTCTAGGCCGAGATGTCAGCCCTGTTCTGCTTTGCGAACTGGAACAACGAACTGAAATAACAGCAAGAAGCACATGGGGACAAACCCATGCACAGGCAGATCATCAGAATGGTGTATTTTGAGCCATTCTGTACTGTAAGTGAAATTGAAAGACACGTTCCAAGTCTAGGGTGGCAGGCATTGTTAACACAAATATCAGAGGCTTTCCATAACATTAGGATGTGAGCAAGATGTCCAGGTACAGGTGTTCCATTGACCTCATGCCACACTACAGGGCTATCCACTTCAGTGATGAATCCCACTTTTTTCTCAGATGCAATGATAACCAGAAGATTGTTCTAGAAACCATGTGGGCATTGCATGAAGAAGCCTTCACAATAAAATGCCAGATTGGTCCTCCTCCAAGGATTATGGTATGGGTGGCATAATGTGTGGCAGCCAGATCCCTCTAATCTTCATTACATTGATTTGATTGTGGAACCAGTGGTAGGTTCATTTCTCCCAAGTGACACAGGAGCCATTTTACAACAGAAGAATAATGTGTTCTAAATATGATCTGTGGCCCGTGTGGCCTAAAAATACTACCATTGTCTGCAGCATCTCCACACTTGTCTCCCGTTGTTGACATCTAGGATGTTAGTGGTTGGTAATTGCAAAGTGAACTGTCAGCAGCCAAGCTTGATGATTTGCATGCCCAAGTGCATTGAGTGTGGCATAACATTCCTTAGGCAACCATTTATATCCTTACAGATAGCATTCCATGGCATGTACCTGATTATATTTCTGTGTGTGGCGCCTATACCGGGTAATGAATAAATCGAGATGTTTTGAATACATTCCCTTTAGAGATTTAGATTTGTAGACTTTATGAGAAGCGTCTTTTTATTTTTTAATTCTATGGCATATATTACTGTCTTATTAAAATATATTATTACCGACTACTAGGAATCATTTGCACAACAAATAATGTAAATATCATACTTCCCAGTGTTGACATTTAATACAAATACCTGGTTTTAGCCCCATGCTTCCTATACAAGAAGTAAAATTATGCATATCGTCTTATCGTCTAATTGCCTGTCATTTTAATGACCAGGCTTAACAGCATTTCCAAATATTGAATTAGAAACCCCGGTATTATACGGCTTGATGGAATGTGGAGTAACTGTGGCCAGGTTATAATTACCAAAGATTGCTTATGGACTTTTGTGCAGCTGTAATTAAATTTCCAAATAACCAGTGGCCTTATCAGATCTGAGATATATGTGATGAATAGGGGTCAAACGTGGGCATTTTCCAGGCTTCAATAGAGAAACAAACACTTTTAGCTAAACTGTGTGAAATTTTAACGCCTTAAAAACATTTCTCCTGTGAAATTAATTCTTCTCAGTGCTAAACCATCTGGCACTGTTACAGTTTCATGTATTACTGTGCGAAAAGCATTTTTCTCCCGTGACTCTCTGTTATAGTAATCACTGGTCTAATTGATTATTGTTTCTGCCGCACATTTACATTGGCCAGACATGCTGTGGATGTAGCTTAGCATTAAAGAGTCAAATGATAACTCATTTTTTGCACAGCTAATATGAGCTTCACGTTGCTTTAAAATGGAGTCAATTTCCATCTGTGTTTAAAGGTGGCTTCTGTATATAAGCATAAGGTGTAAAATCTAGCATCCTTGTGTTAGCTACTGTGTGTATAAGTACTGACTATGGGGTCTTTATGTTTTTTTCTAATATAAATAGAACATATCGTGCCCAACTAAACAGTGCATACAGTGCCCATATTAATACGATACCTATAGAAATAATATTATATCCTATTTAGCTGCTGTTTATTCTCTGGTGCAGCATCTCTCTCTCACCAGAGTCCTGAAATAAAGTGGGACTCCAACTCCTCGCTCACATCTGCGTTGGTATTCCGTCTGGGGGAATCCGCATGAGGATTTATAGGATTGATGGAGTTCCGTAATTATATGCTTATACCACTTCATTTGCACACAGAACTCAGTAGATATCCCACTACTCAGACCCCCATTGATCATGCATTTACAGTATCATCTATATTCTGGATAGGTAATAAATATTGTTTATGGAGAAAGCCATTTAGCTCCTGTACAGATAACATATTTGGGCCTTTAGGTTAAGGTGCTTTTTTGCTGCATTTTAAAGCCATATGTACAGTAAATATTAGAGATGAGCGAGTAGTACTCGATCAAGTAGGTATTCGATAGAATACTACGGTATTCGAAATACTCGTACTCGATCGAGTACCACTCGCTGTTCGAATGTAAAAGTTCGATGCAGAACCAGCATTGATTGGCCGAATGCTGTACAGTCGGCCAATCAATGCTGGTTCTTCTCCTACCTTTAGAAGTCTTCTCCGTGCAGCTTCCCCGCGGCATCTTCCGGCTCTGAATTCACTCTGCCAGGCATCGGGCCTGGGCAGAGCCGACTGCGCATGTCCGCTTGTAAGAAGCATTTCAAGGTCCTGGAGTGGCCTAGCCAGTCTCCAGATCTCAACCCTATAGAAAACCTTTGGAGGGAGTTGAAAGTCCGTGTTGCCAAGCGACAGCCCCAAAACATCACTGCTCTAGAGGAGATCTGCATGGAGGAATGGGCCAACATACCAACAACAGTGTGTGCCAACCTTGTGAAGACTTACAGAAAACGTTTGACCTCTGTCATTGCCAACAAAGGATATGTAACAAAGTATTGAGATGAAATTTTGTTACTGACCAAATACTTATTTTCCACCATAATTTGCAAATAAATTCTTACATTTTTGTCTCTCATAGTTGAGGTGATGCCTCTCATCTTTTTAAGTGGTGGAACTTGCACTATTGGTGACTGACTAAATACTTTTTTGCCCCAATATATATATATATATATATATATATATATATATATATATATATATCACACTTTGGTGTGCACTGCTTTACACCACAATATCTTAATGGCTTTGCATATCTCAACTCTTTTTACCATGTTTTTTTCAGGACACATAAGGTTTAAAATAAGTAGTATTATTTGTTAACCAAATTGAATTTTTTTCCCTAAAAGTAGAAGAATGTTAATTATGCTTCTTTTACCTACAACTAAATAGTTTTTATGTATAGTATTGCATATAAACATATAAAAAATAGACTTTGTTTTTGTTTTTTTATCCAGCATAGCTTATTTTCTGGACCCCCGGTGTATGTGTAGATTAACTAGTAGTTTAGTATAGTAGAGGGTTGTAAACTGTTTGTGTTATCTCTAGCTAGGCTCCCTGCTGAGACAGAGCAAAGATCCAGGAAGTAGATGATGGTGGGGGTGGCAGAGGAGCAGGTTCTGCTCGAACAGTGTGAATGCAAAGACAATTTCACTTTACTATGATCCCTATAAAGGGTTTTTGTTGATAAAAGTGACATTGTAATATCATAAATCACAGGTGTTTGACTTTAATTGATGTGACTGCAGCATCGTGCATCAGATAAGGCAATGTTAAAAGGCAGAGTTTGCAGCAGGGTTCAGTGCACACTCAGCTCTGTTTCATCTCTGGTGTAGCAGTGCTGAGCGCATGGCCAGCACTGCTACATCTCGGCGTAGGAATGCATTGACCAGCATTGATTGGCCGAATGCCATACAGAGTACAGCATTCAGACAATCAATGTTGGTTCTGCTGGAGGAGGCGAAGTCTAAGATCGATCCACATCAGTCTCCATTCTGGTCCGATCTTAGATTCCGCCTCCTCACAGATGAGCCTCTGGCAGAACCAGCATTGATTGGCTGAATGCTGTACTTTGGTTGGCATTCGACCAATCAGCGCTGGTCAATGCATTCCTATGGGAAAAAGTCAGCTCGCGCATATCGCAAGCTGACAGGGATCCCGACGAGATGGAGCCCCAAAGAGCTAGGTGAGTAATATTCCCCCCTAAATAAAGGTTATCCCTAGCTAACCCTGCCTGTACATCTATCCCTGTCTCACAGTCACATAGTTCACAGTCTCATATGAAACGGATATTAAATCCACTATTCGTATAAATTGGAGGTCACCTGAATTAGCCCGCCAATTATTTTTTCCGATTTTTTTTCGATGCCCCCGTTGTCGTAGTTCCTGTCCCACCTCCCCAGCGCAGTTATTGGTGCAAAAAAAGCGCTAGAGAAGGTGGGAGGGGAATCAAATTTTTAGTGAGTTTGCCATCTGGTGTTCGACTCGAATCGAACATCTCGAACAGCCTGATATCCGATCGAACATGTACTCGATCAAATGCTGTTTGCTCATCTCTATATGTAATATGTATTGTATTCACTTGTATAGAATGGGTGCCATAGGAGAACGGGGACGCAATGTTACTTTTTGCCAGAATAGGCCAGGTGCATTTATCTATCTTTTTTCCCTATCTATCTATCTATCTATCTATCTATCTATCTATCTATCTATCTGTCTGTCTGTCTGTCTGTCTGTCTGTCTGTCTGTCTGTCTGTCTGTCTTTAAATAGATGTGTATTTGTGAATAGTTATATCTGTATATCATTGAGTATACAGTTTTGGAGATTTAACAAATCATCGTTGGTTTTTCTTCCTGCTAATAGAATTCTTTTTATTCGGTTGTCATTTTAATGTCATTATTCAGTGTCAGTGAAATTGAAGCAAAGATATGTGACAGATCCTCAGATTGGACAAATAATACGTCTATCCACACTCTGGAAAGAAGGGTTCTGGTGCCATCTGCAGTTTAATGTATAAAGTGCATCTTAGTGGGTTTTCAGTGATATGTTTGGTATCTGCAGTTCCATCCAAAGTGTTGCTAGCACTCCACGTAGCGGTATGTAAACACGACTGCACAAGGCAGAACGAGGTGCCAAAAGGGATTTCAGTAATTCCAAACGGTTTGTAGCAAAAGCCAAATGAACAAATTTGCAGCAGCAGAACCTCGATATTACAATATTCTGCAAATACAATATTTACTCTAAGAAAACTGAGGTTAAACAAGAAAAATGAAGCAGTAATTTTAGATTCTATCATTGCTACCAGTGTTTCTGGATTTTATCAGCCACAGTGCAGTATGGTAGGGATTGTTCTTAGTTCTGTACTATAATAAGGAACTAACTACATTTTATGATGTCATGTAATATGCATAATCATGTCATTGCCTATACCTCATAATATACTAATATAATATGTCATTCATCATAGCCAGTGGCATAACTTGTGGGCCCTGGTGCAAACTTTAACCGATACCCCCAGCCCCTCCCTAAAACGTATTCCAGATAGCAACGGTTATGGGTACTTCAGTATTATCCCAGACTTGAAAGGGATACAGCTATAATACCCACAACTGTGATGATCAAGAATATGATGAGTGGGAAGAACCGCACCTGGCAAATAAACAATTAATGATAGGAATTAAATATAGGCTATGAATAATTAAAAGTTGTATAACCCCATTAAAGTGGTATTCCAGGCCCTTTGAATTGATGATCTCTGGGTAGGTCATCAATAAGAGATCAATGGGGTTGAACACCTGGGACCTCTGCTGATCTGAGATTTGAAGGCACCTTGGTGCATGTGCGAGGACATCAAACAGTATCTGTGTTATAGTGACCGTGCAGTGTAATTACAGACTGTAGTAACACCGCACATCTGTTATAAAACGGACGGCGTACAATGTAAATAGAAAAGGGATCATGGTGCTCGCACTAGTGCCAAGGTCCCTTCAAAAATATCACATTCGCAGGGGTCCCAGATGTTGAATTCATATTGATAACCTATTCTGAGGATTAGTCATCAATAGTAGGTAATAGGAATAACCCTTTAGAGGGGTTATTCACTGGGGGCTCCCAACTGCAGTTTCATGCCAACAGTTGTGGAAAACCTAATATCCCTATTTCTATCTCCTATGTAAAGCTATTACGGGGGCTAATTTAAGACAAAGTATGGTCTCCAATATATACAATATTTCCCTTCTTATAGTAGCCTCAATTATATATAATAGTTCATTTCTTATAATGGCCCCTTACAAATAATAGTTCCCCCTTATAATAGCTTCACTTATATATAATAGTTCCCCCATATCATTTTAGTTCCCTTTATATATGTAATAGATCATTCCTTAGAAATAATAACTCTTTCCATATAATAAGCCATTTTATATATAATAGCCCCCTTATATATGCAGTAATATTTATTCCCTTATAAATAAGAATCCCCCTTATATATTAGTATAAATAATATCCCCCCTTATAATAGCCACCCTTATATATAATAGTTCCCTCATATATAATAGTCCCCCTTATATATAATAGTTCCCTCATATATAATAGTCCCCCTTATATATAATAGTGCCCTACTTAAATATAATAGTTTCCACAGTATTATAGTCCGCCTTATAAATACTTTCACTTAATAAATGTTCTCCTCTTTAGAAGTAATAGTTTCACCTTTATAAATAATATTTCCCCACTTATAATAGATATCTTATCAATTCCATCCCACCTTTTGTTTTTCAGAAAATACATTTATTACACATCCTGTTTCGAACCACCAGTGAGTGCAGCAGCAGAAACCTCCCCTTGCTGTTCTGACACAGACAGAACGATATAGTAACATCATAAGGACACCTGTGTGTCACTCTCAGTCTATTATGGAAGAGCAGTGAATTTACAGCTCCCAGCTCTGACATAGTTGACAAGTTTCAACCGTATGCGAATGCAGGGCACGCTCATGCAGGTATAAATAGAGCTCCTTGGATTAGAGTTACTAGATCAAAAGATTCTGGAGCCCCTTTGGTGATGGGAACCCTTAGGAAATGATTCCACAATGCCAGCCCTGGTTATTACACTGTTGCTCATCTTGACTGCCTAGAGAGTTCAATACAGTGACCTCCACAGGTAGCAGTGATGAGCGCCAATCTCTGCTGGCGAAGAGGTATGGCGGAGACAGCTGTCAAGCAATCAGGCTTTCCCCAACCACTATTATGATGCTGTGAGACCCCTACCCCTCCAAGCTGGTGTCTCCTGTGACCGTGATCATTACACCACTGATCATAGCTTATATGTGTATGTAACCACAGTGAAAACTCTGCAAAAGACACCTCTTTGAGAAAACCATTTCCATATGCAGACCACATTTTCGGTGACAGATTTTCAGTTTTCTCTCAAGAACACCACTTCTCTAGAAGGTCACTTGTTTATGGAATTTTGGGTGTTTTTTTAAGCGGGATATACTATACAACACTGTAACATAATGTCCTCTCATAAAATTTTATATTTTTAGCTAACAACAAATCAGTATTAAAAATAAATAAACATAGTCTCAGTCTAAATATCTGTACAGATACATTGTCACAAAACTGTTAAAGGGGATTTCTGTATATGTAGAAATAACCCTTGATATGCATGCATGTGCTGAAGCTATGTCTTTCTAGGAACTAGATCTGCTCAGATTATGCCCTTCAAAGTTCAGAATTCGATTGGTTATGGGGTTGTCCAAACATGGGGGCAGGTTTCTACTGATGCTCAAAATCAGGATCGTCTCCGCTCCTCTGGTGATCGCTATGTCCTCCTCAGGCTACTTAAGCTGACACTTAGCCACAGACACCTCTCTTTCACTTTCCTCTTGCATACTACTGTTTAACAGAGAGCCAAATACACCACACAGCCCATATCTACATACAATACTTAAATAGAAGCAGCCGCTTCGATTACAGTTCCCATTTTGTAATAAATGTTTCATTTCATCATTTTGGACCTTTGTTTTCTGCTCATGAATGAGAACACTCATGTTTCCATTCAGATGAAGCAAACCAATATGGCATTGATCCTACTTCCTGCTGAGAAATGGATAGAATTGCTACAACAATCTGGAGTCTAAATGGATAAATTGTAGTAAGCCATTGGAGTGATTTGTGCAGCATCTATTTAGCTTATAGGGAATTTCCTAGACTTGATGCAAATGTTATTTCCAAGGGGTTATCCTAATATTGAAAAGGAAAGGGGCATAACTTATGGCATTACAACTGATCGGCTCTTTAAAGGGGCCGTGGCAC
The DNA here is from genome assembly GCF_031893055.1 of Leptodactylus fuscus. Classification (NCBI taxonomy): domain Eukaryota; kingdom Metazoa; phylum Chordata; class Amphibia; order Anura; family Leptodactylidae; genus Leptodactylus; species Leptodactylus fuscus. Next base: position 153,188,052 of record NC_134266.1, on the reverse strand, counting down.
TTATCAGAGTACTGCAGCCTCTTCAATCTTTACATCAGGCTGCATATTGGTAAGTGTGCTAAGAGTTGGACCCCAACCAATCTACTATTGAGGACCTATTCAAAGGTCATTAATATAAAAAAGCTGGATAATAACTTTATGCTATATTAGTATTGGTGGCTGATATTTGCCCATTGAACAGTTACTGTACATGAAGGGGCATGTACTATACATATGGCTGTGGCTGTTCCTGAGACCCTTGTATTGTAATCTGATTGAGACCCAGTATGTTTCCATTTTTACATATTTTCATATAAAGACTTTATTTATTGTAACGACCATATTTTTGGATGATAAGACACATCGGACTAGAATTTTCAACCCAGTCATTTTTGAGAGTAAGGGATTGTTCACACGGAGTAAACGCGCCACGCAATGTGGCACATGTACGCCACGTTTTTTACGGTGCGCGATTACGCCGCGCTAACGCAGCGTAATCGCGCACGGTAAAAAAACGCGGCGTACACGCGCCGTAAACGTGCCACATTGCGTGGCGCGTTTACTCCGTGTGAACGAGCCCTAAGACCTCTTTACAAATCCCCGTTTCGCTGTAATACATTATGATAGCAGCAACAGGGATTGGTAGCAACGTTATTCTTGTGCAGGTAACAGGGAAGATTGTTGTTGTAACGTATTAGTGCTAAAGGGGTTGTGGAGGGAGTTGGCTAACACAGTATGAGAACAAACATTTTCCTTATACCAAATTAGACAATCGCTCCACAGGGGTAGACCTTTAGACCTCGGCTTTAACCCTGTAGCTCTTGCTGCCTTAAGTAGGGTGGATGATGTCATAGTAGTGAGAGGATCAACTCTCACTGCACAGGGTAGCTCACACAGGTGATGGTAGGGGTCTAAGCGGTAAGAGCATAGTCCAGGGAACTACGGGTCCACCAACTGGTGCACCAACTTCCTTATTTGCCTTAAGACTTCTAAGTTGTTTATCTCCAAATCTGCACATATGACATAACATACATAACAAAGACATGTTGTGTATTACTGTATTATTACTGTGGTGAAGGTTGAACATTCTTGGGGATGGCAGTAGATTCCCGTTAACTCTTTACATATGGCTAATGCTACTCCTATCTGATGAGCTTTTAAATAATAGGATTTAATATAAAAAGAGTGTTTTTGCTTGGGAATGGGAAACAGCTTTGAACATACATATATGTGTAGGGGAATGAGTCAAACTTATGGCCTTATGTATTTTGTTTGCTTAAGATGAAAAGCAGCTCATACCATTGCTGGAAATCTAAAATTATTTTTATGATCTTAGTCGCTTTAAAATATTGTGTTATCATGTGGAATCTATCCGTACAACTGTAAGCTATTTTTAAGATTTATGTGACCTTTGTGCTGCTATGTAACAGTCTTTTCTTGCACAAAGCTTACATAATTATTCTGAATAGTGACAAAATGGGGAGATTTATAGGGGACTGCAGTGTATTTCATGTAGTTATAGAAAATAAAATTGCTAAAAGTAGACTCAAAGGAGAAAATTCAATAAAACATGAAGTGGCCATCAGGGATGTTACTGGCCGAAAATTTCCATCAAGGTTGATGTTAGTTTCTTTTTTATAGTGGCCCATATGGACACTTAGGACTGCACTGAATGAATCCCTTGAATTCCAAAACAGAATGGATGTGATAATATAAAGATTAGAAACATATGAGGCTGTATCTCTGTCCACAGTATTCCTAGAACTATCATACAATACTAAACATGGCTGTTTTAGGCTAAGACCCCATGTACCGAGTTGCAGCCAAAAAGTGCTATGGAAAAGACCATGGCGGAAATGCATCACCTGTTTTTTTCTCAGTGCTTTTCACAGAAGGTTTGCAGGTTTCCTCTGCAGTCTTTCTTCCCCTGTTATACCTATATGGAAAACTCTAGTATTTCCGTAGTTATAATTGACAGGCTGCAATTTACATAAAATGTTATAGTTTTTGAAATTGTAGCATTCCCATTGCAGATATTTTTCTGCAATGGATGGATGGGATTAGCCAGAATCCCATCCACTTTGCATGCACTGTAAAACACCACAGCATTTTTGCAGTGTTTCCTTAATAGGTTTTTTGCCTAAGTAATTTAACCTTTACATCATAGGTTGATTTATTTGCACCTGTGCACCAGGAAAGCCAAATATGCCCTTATAAACACATGTGCACCCAACCTATGCCACACGAGTGCGGGATAACTTGTTTTTTATTGGAAAGCATAGTTTGGTATGCTTTTCTGTGCGCAAATAAAATATATTGTGTGCTATACGTTTTTCTTGGCAACACTTTTCCAATGTATGCCTCTACAGTGGCATATGTCAGAGGCTTTAGTCAGCAGTGATGTGGGGGAACACTATACTTTGCAATTATATATCCAATGTAGCCAAAAAAGAGAAAACAGACCCTAAGGGCTCGTTCACACAGAGTTTTTTGGCAGCAGATTTTGTCGCGGAATCCGCCTCAAAATCCGCTGCCAAAAACGGCTCCCATTGACTACTAGCAAGTAGCGGAAAAAGGAAGCCGCATGCTCCTTCTTTCCTCAGATTCCGAAGCTGACTCAGCCGCGGCATTCGCAGCACGAGATTCCCTCCCGATTAGGCCCATTCATTCAGGCATAATCCGGAGTGGAATGCTGCAACGGGATGCTGGTGCACTGCATCGGCATTCCGTCACGGCTAGACGTGCAATATGTTCACACGCGGAATCCATTTTCCGCCATGTGAACATACCCTAAGATGTGTATTTCGCTATGGATAAGACAGAGGTTATACAGAAGTGGAGGGTGGCATCATCAGTGCATGGTTGCTTCTGAGGAACATTCTTCTGGCATATTGTGGGTAGGAAAGCAGCATAGCCTAAATTAAGAAGCTGCTGCCAGCCTGTGATTTCACTAAAGGTACCAGCAATCCACTGCTACTCCAGCTGTTGGCTCTGTCTACACGCCATAATCTGGAGAAGTGTGCAAAAGTCTATGTATTATATTTTTGCCAGAAGAAGTCAGAATAAGCATTTACCTGAAGTAGTCTTATAAAGCTGTTAACTACCATTTAAGTAGACTGCTAAACCATACTATACCATCCCTTGATTCACTTGCATTTTCTGGGAGTCCCCTAGGTACCTGCCTAGCACCTCACGCAATACTTGCTATGATTGTAGTGGGCTTGTCATTTTTTCCCAGTGTACACATGAACTTATACTATACATGGACTTCACATGGACTTGCATATGTCTTGTACATCTGAAACATTTCCCTTAATTCCCCCTTATTTTTTCATCTCTACAGAATGTAATTTATCACATTGTCACAATTCGTAATGAATTTAATCCAACACAGCTTTAGGTCATGGAAAGGTGCATTGTAGCATGTAAACCAGACTCTGGTTATTTGCCATTTTTCTGAGCATACTAATACATCTACCATGTTCTTCCATTTTCTGATAATGTAGCAAACTGAGCATAGTGTGGTCACATCTGTAAAATGTATGGGAATGCAAAAGATAAGTACTTGGTAGAATGATATCTCATGATAGCACAAAGGCTAATACAAACATACGCCTAGCTGTCTCGTAAAGCGCTTTATTAATACATATTACACCCTCATTTGGATATGTTTACAGCCTATCTCTGTTTGCTGCACAAGGTCTACCTTAATCCCTACTTCTAATACATGTATATGAGTTTATATTTACTATTAGTTTGACAATGATAATGTAAACTTAACCAATATGTCTGAAAATGCATCAGATTTATCATAGTGTCTGATGATGGATAATAAATTCAAATATATCTTTACATTGTCTAGTCTAACATGATACCACCTATGAGTTGGCTTATTTTGAGCCAGAATTAATTTTGCAACAAACTTTTAGTATATTGTTGTGTGTTTTGTTTCTTTAAAGCCATGTCCGCTTCTCCTATGAAGCCATGTACTTTTATTTCAAACTAATTTCAACAAAACGTGCCGAGACTCAACACATTTTGGTTCTTTTTACGTCATAGTCTAGTCAAAGCCACCATAGTAAATCTGCCCCATAATGTGCTTTTACTTAAAGGGATCCTATCATTAAAACACAATTTTTTTGTGACTAACATGTAGGAATAGCCTTAAGAAAGGCTATTCTTCCCCTACCTTTAGATGTCTTCTTCGCGCCGCCGTTCAGTAGAAATCCCAGTTTTCTTCGGTATGCAAATGAGTTATCTCGCAGCACTGGGGGCGGGCCCTAGTGCTCAAACAGCACTGGGCATCCCCAAAAAAATGTGTTTTATTTATAGGATCCCTTTAAGATCTTCTTGTTCTGCACCTTCCACCCATATATTCTTTTGTTCATATACCGTACATTCAACTTATTCTTTCTGTTGTCTAATGGGAGACACCAAAGATTGCCACAATTTGATAAATCAAAGGAACTCTACCTCCACCAAAATAGTTTTTAGGCTGGGGGTAAAAACCGTGATGTTTTACAGTCCTTGCAATGTGGATGGATGATCATAACCATTTATATCTTGCAGAAAAATACTTGCAGCGAAAAGGCTGTGATTTCCAATACTGTTGCATTTTTGGAAATTGTAGCATGTCAATTATACCTATGGAAATTCTGATGGTTTCCCTATATGTATAATTGAAGCAGAGAGTCCACAGAAGAAAACTCTGCGGACTTTCTTTGAAAAAGGACTGCAGAAAAACTCTATTTGGAGCCTTAGTCTTAAAGGTATAGCATATATAATTAAATTGGGGCTGCCACAGCACCCACTTTAGCCTGTGGTTAGAGCCCACTAACTTTGACAGGTCATGACTTGCAGCAGCCACAGGCTACAAATGGTGTGTTGGCACAGCCAAAGATGTAAAACAGTGTTACTCTTTGTGGATCATCAATCAATGGACTCGGTGGAAATCTCCCACCTTCCTTGTACTAAAGTGAGCCCATATAATGTCATGTCCTACATCAGGGGTAGGGAACCTTCGGCTCTCCAGCTGCTGTGAAACTACAACTCCCATCATGCTCCATTCACTTCCATGGGAGTTCCAAGAACAGCAGAGCAAGTGTGCATGCTGGGAGTTGTAGTTTTGCAACAGCTGGAGAGCCGTACGTTCCCTACCCCTGTCCTACATCAAGGTCAATAGAAGGTCTCCTGTTTAATGGGAAATATCCCCCAAAACTTGCCAATTCTATATAAACAATGAATGATAAATCTTCACTTAATCATTTGTAGCATTAATCTTCTAAATTATATCATAAATCAGTACCATAAAACAATTGATACTATGATTAAATGATATGAATCTAGGACTTGTTTAACCGAGATATATAAGTGATTCCAAAACTTTCCATGTAACCTTATGTTAAATATATTCTATGTGGTTTCAATAAAATAAGACTATAAACATAACTGGCTAATATAGGAAACTGAATTCAAATAACCTTGACTTCAAGCATACTCTGCCTTAACATGATATGTTTGTGTATCAGGGATGAAAAGACCATCATTACCATAGCCTTAAGTATATGTTATGGTTCTTATGAGCTGAAATAATTCGTCTATGCAGATGTGATGCCTAATGGCTATTCTTTTAATCTCTTGCCACATAAAGCCAGACAATTTTCTTTCTATATTTTCTTAAATAATCCATTCACCTGTTTGCAATTTATAGCAACACAAACTCAACAGAATTAGTCAAGTGCTGCTTAAACATCTGTTAAGAGAGAAGAAACTATGTAATTCAGCACAAAAGCCTTGTAGACAACGAGATTTGTGAGCTATTTTAGACTGTATAATAATTTACTGCGGTCTTCTTAATGCTTATTTATGTAATAAGCCTCCCTTAGTTAAGATAAAATATTGAACATATACAGACCCATCTGGGATAGACTGCTATAAATGTTCCACCTCTAACACGCATAAGAGTCTTTGGAACAGAGATACCCTGACCTCCATCTCTTCTAGTGATACAACTGATGAAGGAGCCCCCAGTTTCTCCCTTCAAGGCACTACAAGAACCTTGATCAAATGTTTCTAATTTCTGTGATGCATAAAATCGCGTCTGGCTGCTCTTTAAAATAGCTGACTCGTTAAGCTACATTGGCTAGTAGCCTTATGTTCAGATAAGATAAGCCATTTACGTACTAACAATTGCTAAGTAGCCATAGTTACTAGATAAGCTGTGAAGAACACAAAATTGTATAACTCATCTAAAACCATTTGAAATGTATGTTATACAATTGTATTTCTTGGTGGTTACTCCCCGTCAAAAAGGGTATAAATAAACAAGGTAGCCCATCTCCTTTTTGGAAATGCTGAGTCTGCATCTGCTTGTTGGCTTCTGTTATTCCCCCATTCACCGACAACATTAACCACCTGTGCTGGTCTGCCATTACACAACCAATACATCTTATTAAGAAACACTCCTTGGCAATGTTAAAGGGATTTTCCCAGTCTTAAATATTGAAAACCTATAGATACATAATTCATTGGTATGGGGTCTATCCATTGCATCCCTTACAATCAGTTGAATGAAGGGGCTCTGGCACTTGGGTGCATGCTACAGTCTCTTCTTTGTGACTGCACTGTCTGTCACTTCTTTTGTGAATAGGACTAAGGGCTCGTTCACATCTGCGCCCAGGTGTCCGTACTTGAGGTTTCCGTTTCCTGCCTAAAACAGAAGCAGGAGACGGAAACCTGCAGGAGTCTCTCTCACCCATTCATATGAATGGGTGAGAGAGATGTCCGGCCGTGCGCGGCGGTGAGCGTTTTGCACTCTCCGCCGCAAAACCGGGTTTTATAATCCGGACACAGAGTCGGACATGCAGTACTCTGTGTCCGGATAAAAAAATCCGGTTTCGCGGCGGAGAGCCTAAAACGCTCACCGCCGCGCACGGCCGGACCCGGTCTGTGGTTTCTGTCTTCTGGCATGCAGAAGACGGAAACCATAGAACGGAGACCGTGAACGCAGGTGTGAACCTAGCGTAAGTTGCAATATACAATACTAGTGCTGAACTTTGAATAGCTGGAAGAGGAGGAAACTACCGTTTTTGTGTAAACAGGCACTTTAGGATTGTAGCTTATATACTGTACTGTATGTGCTGTACGGTGCTTCATTGTTGGAGTAGGTTATCTTGTTTATGATGAAATGATTATTCAGGCAATTCCTATAGATATATAGGGCATTACAATATAATTGTTCTATAATGGCTAATATCAATAGAATATTTGTAAATTAACCCAACAAAAGTGATAGGCCCTAAGGTAGGGTTCATGCCATGTTCATGGTCTTCACATACCTACACCAGGAAAAGCTCCCAAAATACACTTGAAATATATCCATTAGCCCAGTTGAGGCCTTTTAGTCACTGGCTGGCTGGTATAAGTCAGTATACTCCTAAAAATAACCAAGAAAAAACACAGTCCACAGCTCACCATAAATCTTGAAGTGAATCAGCTAGACCAAGAGTGCATGAAAAAATACACCCCCGGCTGGGGTGGAACAATGCAAGAACCCAGTAGAAAAATATTCCTTCAGCACAAGAGGTCTATAGTAAAACTTGACTTTTATTAGAAAAATATAAAAAATAGGTACCAGACATAGGAAAAAAGATGTAGAAAAACTTACATGGTCAATTCCAAGTATGCATGTATGGTTGAAGACAGACAAGCCTACGCGTTTCGGGACATCCGTCCCTTACTCATGGCAATGAGTAATTGCCATGAGTAAGGGACGGATGTCCCGAAACGCATAGGCTTGTCTGTCTTCAACCATACATGCATACTTGGAATTGACCATGTAAGTTTTTCTACATCTTTTTTCCTATGTCTGGTACCTATTTTTTATATTTTTCTAATAAAAGTCAAGTTTTACTATAGACCTCTTGTGCTGAAGGAATATTTTCCTACTCTTAAAAATAGGTAAGTTTGGGTTCATAATAGTACTTGAACTCTGTTTGGGTTTTCGTTCCCAAACTCGCTTAAAAAATGCAGAGAGAAAAGTGCTTTTCTCTCTGCATTTCTCACCCTTTTTGGACAGAAGCCAGGCAGAAACCCAGTGGACTCCATTATAGTCTATGGGGTCCGCAGATTTCCGTGGGTAACCGCTTTTTAAAGTGGTTGAAGTTTACGTTCGGGGGGTCCCCCAAACAGAAACCCTAACGCTGGTGTGAACCTAGTGTCACAAGTATAATAGTAGACTGGTGTAACATCTCTGCCTGTTCGGGTCTCTGCACCATCCTCTGCTCGCGTGCTGTGGCGCAGGAGGCGTGTGCAGTTTGGTTCATGGCTTAAAGTTTTTGGTCGCACTGTGTGAACACGGCTCTGCTGCTGTGATTGTATTTGCACCACACCCGTCTTCTGCCCTTGTTTGTCTCTGCTCCTCTAATGGTTAATCTGGCCTTGCCCTGTGATTGACAGCTGCCTTCCTGTCAACTCCATGGGCGGGTTCTTCCTCCCTATTTAACCTTGGCTGTCATTCACACCAGTGCTTGCTATTGCCGTGTGCATACTTGCTCTTACTGTCCCTGTTTTGCTTACACTATTATCCTTGACCTTTGGCTTTCCTCACTGACTATTCTTTTGACTCCAATTTGGCACTGCATCACTCGACTGTGACTGACCCTTGGCTAGCTGACCTCCCATTGTTATTGTTCGTATTGTCTGCGTTTTGTGTTTCACATATTCAGCGAGGGAACGTCTTCGTGGTTGCCGCCTTTTACCTAGGATAGGGTCTGGCAATAGGAAGGGAAAGTTGGGGGCTTCAGCTTAGGGCTCACTGTCTCTTGTGCCCCGTCCCAGGGTTTAAACAGTTACTGGGAATTGCTGTCCTAGCAATTCCCTTACAACTGGACTACTCCATGCATGAGTATCAGTGCAGTATATGAAGTGTGCAGAATACATTTTTTAACATTAGAGCCTATGGTTACAGATGCAACTGTATATCATCTTTCACAGGCTTTCATTGGACATACAATATAATTTGCAGCTTGTCCTAGGGTATTTATGAAATGCAGATCATAAACATGATGTGAACAGGGATGTGTGTGGGCTATATGTAGCATTGGTTTTGTTTTAACAGGACCCCATTGCCATATCAGAACCTGGTTTATTGGTTGGTCAGATTTAATTTCCATTTAGACAGGTGAATAATTGATGCAAAGGTAGAACAAGCAAATGCTTCAGCGAATCTTTACTGTTCAGTTAGTGACCCTTAAAGGGGTTTTCCATAATTATACAGTATTTATATTTGTAGATAAGTGACAGTGAATCATTTTTGTAAATATAAATAATTGAAACTTATTTTCATCAGAAAAGCCCTTTAGATTTGCATTTACTACTCTGTTCTTGTTCATTTTGTGGACAATACCTTTCTGTCACTGGTATTTACAGATTTTTTTTTTCAGTCATATTACTGTTGTAATAAATGAGGCCATATACCAAACACTGTGCGCTGTATTATATTACTGCTGCAACGCCACTGAGATAAGTGTTAAAAGGAAGGCTTTCATCTTTTTATTGCAACTTCAAAAAATTGTTTCATGTTTTCGCCCGAGGACGTGTACCAATCATTTAGTAAGCTTGGGTCTTTTCACGTGTATTTATATATTAATTTATTTATATTATAATATAATAGTTGACCTCTCAAATTTTCTTTTGAAACACTTAACTAAGGCTGAGAGTGTTCCTATGGTTGATAGACTGCAATAGTGTAATATAAGGGAATAATTATTACCGTATTTTACGGACTATAAGGCGCACTGGACTATAAGCCGCATTGCCCATGAGCGCCTTATAGTCCGTCTCGGTTCATATATAAGGCGCACCGGACTATAAGCCGCAGTCCGGTGCGCATTATATCTTATTGAAAGCGGCGGCAGGCAGACTTTGCCAGCGGCCGCTTAACCCCCCGCGTGCCAGCCGCTTCTATTGGAAGCGCTCGGCAGGCGAGGAGGGGCTCTATCAGCAAAATCATGCTGATAGAGCCCAACCGTAAACGTTAGATTAAACTACCCCCCCCCCCCCGTTTTAAAATAAAAGCCTGAAACAGAATGTGAAACTTACCGAGCGGTGCAGGGTGGGCGGGCATTCAGGCCTCCTCTTCCTCCGATGTTCCGTCCTCCTCCGGTGCTCGCAAGCTGATAATGGCCAGGGCACATGCGCAGTAGAAGCATTATGATATTGCGCATGCGCCCCGGCCATTATCAGCGAGCGCCGGAGGAGAAGGACGGAACATCGGAGGAAGAGGAGGCCTGAATGCCCGCCCACCCTGCACCGCTGGGTAAGTTTCACGTTCTGTTTCAGGCCGGCGTGACAGCAGGGCTGCCGGACACTTCCTATTCATTTCTATGGGAGCAGGCATGCGAGCGCTCCCCATAGAAATGAATGGACTGCTTTTTTCCATTCATTTCTATAGGGAGCGCTCGCATGCCGGCTCCCGTAGAAATGAATGGGAAGTGTCTGTCCATTCATTTCTATGGGGAGCGCTCGCATGCCTGCTCCCATAGAAATGAATAGGAAGTGTCCGGCAGCCCTGCTGTAACGCCGGCGTGTACGGCTGTGATACACGCCGGCGTTCGGTAGTGTGAATGCACCCTTACGGTGCCTTTTATGTATGTATGGAAGCGGCACGCAGTCTTTGCCGCCGCTTCCATCCATATATAAGCCGCACCGGACTATAAGCCGCACTTACGATTTCTGAGGAAATCGTAGGTTTTTATGTGCGCCTTATAGTCCGGAAAATACGGTATATACATTACATATCCTTGCACATGGGAAGAATATGCAAATCTGTCTTCAATGATGTAATTAGGAAGTCAGGTGCCTCAGTGTTGCAAACCAATAGAAGGCGCTCACTGGAATTTGCAAGCCTGTCTTCCCTGATGTAATTAGGAAGACAGAATCTCAGTGATATGGCCCAATAAAGGCTGCTAAAACAAAGGCCTCTTGTAAGGTTGAGCATGATGCTAAAGGGAGCAGCCTTTATTGGGTTATTTCACTGAAATCCTGTCTTCCTAATTACATCAGGGAAGACAGGCTTGCACATTCCAGTGAGCGCCCTCTATTGGTTTGCAACACTGAGGCAACAGCAGCTGACTTCCTAATTACATCATGGAAGACAGATTTGCATATTCTTTCCATGGTCCCTTGCAAAGTGGAGTGCTAAAGGCTTAATAAGTCTCCACACACTTATATGGTGGTCTCTCCCTAAGGAGTGACAATATCCCCTTAACCATATCCTCGCACAGAAATAGATTTTTGGCATTTATATTTAATTCACTATGATAAAATTCTTTTAAAGACAAAGATAACTGCTCAGTTGCCGCCAATAAGACTAACCCACCCCAATGTATTGTGTGTGTATATATATATATATATATATATATATATATATATATATAATGTCCTAGACAACAGTTTCTTTAAAGGGAGTCTGTCAGATCCAAGATGCATCCCAAATCAATATTTCATTTATTGTGATTGTTTCTGAGCTGTAAAGTGTTGTAGAATATGTTGGTGCTATATAAATAAAGGTTTCTATGCGTTGTATTAATAGTATTAGTTATAGCAGTTTTATTTGGGCATCATATGTGTGGCCTTATCGAAGAGAAACCTGTCCTGGTAATAAAGTTAATTGAATATAGTTCTTGTCGTAGCGCCTCTGGCTTGGTTCTCAAGTCCATGGAACGTTCTTTTATACAATATTGTTTCCAGTATGTTACAAATGTAGACATATTTCTCATCAAGATATTTTTGCTTTGTTTAGTGAAGCTGGGAGCTGACGCCACCATCAGTGTCACAATACATTAATGCATACAGATTTTCCACAGTCTAAATTTACAGTGATATAAAAGTTGTTGACAGCAAAGTCTGGTGCTACCTTCATGTTTCAGAATGTATCAAGTGTGTATATAATAGAAGAATGATCAGACAGCATAAGGACTTAGAACCCTACAGGCGTGTACACACATTCCAAAAATAGTAATTGTTATACTGTATGTCATTGGTAAGAGTGCCCATAGAATTTTATTTATTTTTAGTAAAAACTCATTTTTTACCAATGTCTAGATAATTTTATATTAAAGCTATTATTAAAGCTATTGGTAAGATTGTTAAGAGTTTGTTACTATCACAAAGACTTCAGCCACTGTCATATTTAGACTTATCACTAATTCATTGGAGAAGGGTACAAGAAGACCTCAATACCCTTTAAATGGAAGGAGTCACCAGGTAATAACTTTTGTTTTATATTTTGCAGGCTTGCCTCTTGCAGGTTTTTCTGACTCTGGACACTAAGTCAGGCCCGGTTCACATCTGCACATGGGTTTCCGTTCGGAGAGTCCACTTGGGGGGACCCCAGAACGGAAACCTAATTCATGTAAAAAAGCGGTTACCTAGGGGCCACACGGTGGCTCAGTGGTTAGCACTGCAGCCTTGCAGCGCTGGAGTCCTGGTGTTCAAATCCCGCCAAGGGCAAAAAAACCATCTGCAAGGAGTTTGTATGTTCTCCCCATGTTTGCATGGATTTCCATCCCATATTCCAAAAAAAGACATACTGATAGGGAAAAATGTACATTGTGAGCTCTATGTGGGGCTCACAATCTACATAAAAAAAAAAAAAAAAAAAAAAAAGCGGTTACCTAAGGAAATCCATGGACCCCCAATAAACTATAATGGGGTCTGTGTGATTTCCGCTTGGTTTCCACACAAAAAATGTGGAGAGAAAAGTGCTGCTTGCAGACTTTTCTCTGCACGTTTTTATGCGGAAGGGGAACAAAATGGCCTGAACACAGATGTGAACCGGGCCTTAAAAAATATGTTCACATTGTCTGTTTTCTGTAATGCCAGGTTCACACGGGAGTTTTTTGGAATGGAATTGAGGCGGAGGCCGCCTCAGAATCCAGTCCAAAAAACAGCTGGCCGCGACTGGATTTCCAGTGCAGTTCATACCGTTCCAGATTAGGCCTAAATGAATGAGCCAAGTTGGGAGGGAGTGTCGCGAGGCAGATGTCTGTGCCTGAATCAGCCACAGAATCCGCCTGAAGAAAGGGCATGTCGCTTCTTTATTCTGCGAGCGGGAACGATTCCACGTCAAAATCCAGACCAAAAACCCTGTGTGAACCCGGCCTAAGAGCTTTCTTTGCTGCTGTCATCTCATTTACCAGTACACTGATAGCTATTGTGTATATGAAAATAATACACAGAACCCACAGAACTCACAGAACTCACCAGTCATATTAGGTGGCTTCATAGCTTTTCGACTCCCTTCTGCTCCTGACCATTGTGTTTATGGCTGGTGATGGATGTGATGATGTTTAGAAGCGTCATGTTGTTCTACATGTGTCTGCTGAGGCCCAATCATATCTTCTTTCTGTCTTTTAAAACTTCATTTTTCTTTGTTTTTTCTTCAGTATTATTTTCAAGAAGAGTATACTTAGCATTTGCCAGTAAACACTGCAGGTATTGTATTGCTAAATCAATAGTTGCTTAGTCCTGAAGCAGTTCTGAGCAGAGCACTTGTAGCAAATATATGTAAATGCCACCTGATTAGTCACCAAGTTTTGCAGATTTGGAAGTGTGAGATCATTTTATTGTTGAAATTGTAATCTGTGCAGATGTAACATCGCTCCTTGTAATCAATGCTGGGATAACCTGCAAGAAAACAGGTGCAATACCAAGCTGTGCCTTCTGTTAAAAGAAAGACTACGAGTGAGTCTTCCAGCATGTGTTGCAGCAGATCATGGTAGCACCGTCATTTTTTACTTACTCTACAGGGACCTCAGGAACTACATTAAAAATAACAATAGATTTGTTGATATCCTATCTACAAAGTGATACATGTTTAGATGTTTCTCCACTGATTGAAGTACACCAAAATACTATAAAGACTATTGAGATAAATAGGTTTTTAAAACATCCTATTAACATGTTGCAGTGTGTTGTTTCAAGGAATGCTGGGGAGTTCTTTGATCATGTTTGAGGCTATGGCTTCACATCATCTACCACTGTTCGGTAGAAATCCCGTTTTTCATTGGTATGCAAATGAGTTCTCTCGCAGCACTGGCCCCAGAGCTCAAACGGCACTAGTGGCATCCCCAATGCTGCCAGAGAACTCTCTCCAGCGCCACCTCCATCTTCGTCTGGAACGGCCTCTCTTCACGTCTTCTTCGGGCGCTGGGTTCAAACTGCGCATTTCCGTCGGCCACAAGAATATGGCTGCTTACATTTATTGTGTAAGCGGTCATTTTCTTGTGGCCGGCAGGCATGCGCAGTCGGCGTTGTCCGAGGCCTGAGGTCTAGAAGTTTGAACCCAGCTCCAGAAGAAGACGCAAAGAGAGGCCGTTCCAGATGAAGATGAAGGCGGCGCTGTAAATCTCTCTCACAGCATTGGGGACGCCCCCAGTGCTGCGAGACAACTCATTTGCATATCGAAGAAAACCGGGATTTCTACTGAATGGCAGCCCAGAGAAGACATCTAAAGGTAGGCGAAGAACAGCCTTTCTTAAGGCTATTCCGACGTGGTAGGCAGAAAAAATACAATTTTAATGATAGAATGAATCCCTTTAATGGGTTGTAAAATATCCTGCTTGAACTGCTACCAAGGATGTTCTGCCACTATAGATTTATAACATAGGCAGAAAGTTCTAGGAATGGGATTACGCTGTAATACACAGACCAGCTGCTAGGAAAACTACAGCAAAGCGATACATTACTGAGCAGCCATTACTGCAGCTCATCTACCAATGACATCAATGGGAGTTGAGCTATAGTAACCATGTCCAGTCACTATACAGAGCACAGAGCTTTAGTATAGGGACCAGAATCACCTCCAAAAAGCTGATACATGCAAGGACGGGCTGTCACCTCCACAATGATGAGATATTTTTGTCCTATCCTAGGCCAAAATCTTGGACAACCACTTTAAGTCTTTGCCAAGTCAGATTTACCTTCCTATTTGCTTTAATATCCATAAACCACATGCACATTTTTCTGTATTTGCAGTTTCCTTTCTTGAATATCCTGATGTTTATGTATATACTTAATACTCTTAGTAGATAAAGGTCAGCTCCGTTGTTATGCCAGGGGGTTGATTAAGCTGATGAAGCACCACATTTATAGAATGAATTAGAGAAAAGCATAAATATTCCTCTTCTAAATGTTCTGCCATTATCCAGAAAGCTCTCTAGACTCATTATCTGGGATTTAATGTCCTTTAATATCTCCCTACATAGGAAAAATTAAAGATTTTACAGGATTAGTAAAGCATCGCTACCTTGCTCCTAAAACAACACCTCATCCAATCACAGGTTGCAGGTATTGCAGTTCAGCTCAGCTCTCTCCAAGGGAACTCAACTCTAAAGAACAGACATAATCAGTGTACAGGTCTAGCGCTGTTTCTTGAGAAAGTCAGCAAGATTTATTCCATTTCTGTATAACCCTTTTTAGGCTTAGGACACACATTGTGGAAAAGTTGTGTTTTTTTTTTTATTAGTGTTCAATTTAGTAGAAAGATTTTTATGTTTCATTCCTTTTAAAGTTGTTCTTGGCTTTGACTCAGAGCAACAAAATGTGCAACAAAAAATGCAGTCAAGGGGCAACATGGTAATTCAGTGGTTAGCATTGCAGCCTAGCAGTGCTGGAGTCCTGGGTTCAAATCCTGCCGGGAACAACATCTGGAAGGAGTTTGTATGTTCTCCCCGTGGTTGTGTGGATTTCCTCCCAAAGACATACTGATAGGAAAAAATATACATTGTGAGCCCTATATAGGGCCCTCAATCTACAAAAAAAAAAAAATGCGGTCATATGTGGAGTCAACCTTAAAACCATAATTCAGCACTTATTTATTTTAGCTATGCACAGTAGTCATTGAAGTAGATTCAATGTCTAGTACCTACAGTCATGTCTAGTTCCTGTACTCATGTCTGTTTCCTGTTTGTAGAAAACAGAGATACTACATTATATTATAATATATATATATATATATATATATATATATATATATATATATATATATAGTCCTATGAAAAAGTTTGGGCACCCCTATTAATCTTAATCATTTTTAGTTCTAAATATTTTGGTATTTGCAACAGCCATTTCAGTTTGATATATCTAATAACTGATGGACACTAATATTTCAGGATTGAAATGAGGTTTATTGTACTAACAGAAAATGCGCAATATGCATTAAACCAAAATTTGACCGGTGCAAAAGTATGGGCACCTCAACAGAAAAGTGACATTAATATTTAGTAGATCCTCCTTTTGCAAAGATAACAGCCTCTAGTCGCTTCCTGTAGCTTTTAATCAGTTCCTGGATCCTGGATAAAGGTATTTTGGACGAACAATTCAAGTTCAGTTAAGTTAGATGGTCGCCGAGCATGGACAGCCCGCTTCAAATCATCCCACAGATGTTCAATGATATTCAGGTCTAGGGACTGGGATGGCCATTCCAGAACATTGTAATTGTTCCTCTGCATGAATGCCTGAGGATTTGGAGCGGTGTTTTGGATCATTGTCTTGCTGAAATATCCATCCCCGGCGTAACTTCAACTTCGTCACTGATTCTTGAACATTATTCTCAAGAATCTGCTGATACTGAGTGGAATCCATGCGACTCTCAACTTTAACAAGATTCCCGATGCCGGCATTGGCCACACAGCCCCAAAGCATGATGGAACCTCCACCAAATTTTACAGTGGGTAGCATGTGTTTTTCTTGGAATGCTGTTTCTTTTTGGACGCCATGCATAACGCCTTTTTTTATAACCAAACAACTCAATTTTTGTTTCCAAAATGAAGCTGCCTTGTCCAAATGTGCTTTTTCATACCTCAGGCAACTCTATTTGTGGCGTACGTGCAGAAACGGCTTCTTTCTCATCACTCTCCCATACAGCTTCTATTTGTGCAAAGTGCGCTGTATAGTTGACCGATGCACAGTGACACCATCTGCAGCAAGATGATGCTGCAGCTCTTTGGAGGTGGTCTGTGGATTGTCCTTGACTGTTCTCACCATTCTTCTTCTCTGCCTTTCTGATATTTTTCTTGGCCTGCCACTTCTGGGCTTAACAAGAACTGTCCCTGTGGTCTTCCATTTCCTTACTATGTTCCTCACAGTGGAAACTGACAGGTTAAATCTCCGAGACAACTTTTTGTATCCTTCCCCTGAACAACTATGTTGAACAATCTTTGTTTTCAGATCATTTGAGAGTTGTTTTGAGTAGCCCATGATGCCACTCTTCAGAGGAGATTCAAATAGGAGATCAACTTGCAATTGGCCACCTTAAATACCTTTTCTTATGATTGGATACATCTGGCTATGAAGTTCAAAGCTCACTGAGGTTAAAAAAACAATTTTGTGCTTCAGTAAGTCAGTAAAAAGTAGTTAGGGGAATTCAAATCAATAAAATGATAAGGGTGCCCATACTTTTGCACCGGTCAAATTTTGGTTTAATGCATATTGCACATTTTCTGTTAGTACAATAAACCTCATTTCAATCCTGAAATATTACTGTGTCCATCAGTTATTAGATATATCAAACTGAAATGGCTGTTGCAAACACCAAAATATTTAGAACAAAAAATTATTAAGATTAATAGGGGTGCCCAAACTTTTTCATAGGACTGTATATATATATATATATATATATATATATATATATTTATTATATTATAGTATATTATATTATATGCTATACTATATTATTAACAGGCCAGGACCTGAGACTGTGAAAATGATGTCACCACTAGGGTTGAGCGAATGTGTTTCATGATCGCCATCGGAATTCCGAACACGATCTTTTTATGTGGGATCGAGATCGGTGATCTTTTCCCACAATTCTTTGCTTAGCCTTCACACTGAGTATACGCTGTATACTCAGTGTGAAGGCACCGCTGCAGTTCCATAGGAATGAATGGAAGCAGCCGGCACACAGTCTTAACCCCCTGTGCGCTGGCTGCCTCCATTCATTCGAATGGAAGGCTAAACTAAACATCTCTAGCAGCTACTTACCTCTAGAGATGGCTGCTCCTGTGCCCTCCTTCTTCTTGCCTCGCTGCCCCCACCTCCCAGGTTAGTGTTTAAAGCGCTAGGTAGGCGGGGCTTGTGGCTTAGGAGAGTGTGGGCGGGTACAGGGTGGGGAGACGTGACGTCTCCCCTCCCAGTACCCGCCCACACTCTCCTAACCCGCCCACACTCTCCTAACCTGGCAGGGAGGGGCAGCGAAGGGAGAAGAGAAGTGTGGAGCGGCAGCGAGGACAAGAAGAAGGAAGTCACCGGAGCAGCCATCTCTGGAGGTAAGTGGACACCAGGGGGGACCAAGTAGCCAGAGTATTAAAAAAAATCCTCTGGCTACTTCATTGATTCACTACATAGCGTGGATTCTAACAATTGTTAGATTCCATGCTGTATAGTGAATAGGATTGCTTTTAAAATCCGATCTCCGATTAGTAAAAAAATCCCATTGACTTGCATTGGGATGGGAATTGGGATCGAGATCGGGTTCGAATGAAAAATGATCGGAAATCGGATTTTAAAATCGATCCTGAAAAGTCAAGATCGGCTCAACCCTAGTCACCACATGTCTTGAAAGCCACATAGACTGCTGCTGATAACGCTGGGGAAGGTAATAGGGACATAGTGATTTAATTGTGAAAGAGGGGAGTCTTGGGGCAGTAGAGTCGTAGCTATCTTCAGCAGGAATCTGATAAATTGCTGTTCTGCCTATTTTTGTATGTAGGAAAGGGGCAACTATATGGAGCAGAGGAGGAGAGAGGCATTGTCATAAGGCAGGGATCACGACTCTAAGGGCTAGTTCACACGTGGGCAAAGGGGAGTTTTTTGACAGCGGATTTCGCTTCAAAATCAGTCCCTTTACAATGGAGCCCTATGTGAACAGCTAGCTTTTTTTTTCCGCTAGCTTTTTTTTTCTGCTAGCTTTTTTTTTCTGCTAGTTATTTTTCAGCTAGCAGAAAAAAGAAGCGACATGACCTTTCTTCAGGCGTTTTCCGCCTGAAGAAAGCAATAGAAGTGAATGGGAGGCAAAAAACGCGTGTTTTTTTTCCGCACGTTTTTTGCAAAAATAAGCGACGCGGTTTTTTGCAAAAAACCGCGCGGAAAAAAAACCGCTAGCGTTTTTTTCAGCCCATTCACTTTATGGGAGGGGAAAACAGCCTGGCTTTTTTTGGAAGCGGTTTTTTTAAAAAAAAAAAAGCTCCAAAAAAAGCTTGGCAATGTCAAAAAAAAGCTTCCTAATTAGGAGGCGGTTTTTTTCCGGACCAAAATAAGCCAGGAGGTTTTTGCGTGTGAACTAGCCCTTAATGTGAAGCCACATCTTCTTATTGTATCCACAGGGAGCAGAGAGAGGCCTCCTGTTTACACAACAATCCATGCTAGAAAAAAGAGTTCACACTGCCATCACATACCTTATACAAGTAGGTGAAAAGCAGAATAAGGAAGCACAATATTATTATTATTAATTAATTATTATTATTATTATTATTATTATTATTATTATTATTATTATTATTATTATTATTGGAATGGTCTTTCAGGCAATATAATGACTCAAAAGAAAAATCACCATATTATCCCTTTAAGTGTCTGCACCCCCACAGACTGTTATTAAAATGCTCCCACAATGAAAGAGTTTATGATAAAAATTGGTATAATAAAAAATGCAATTTATGCCTCTATGCACTATGTTTACAACATTTATAGAGGGGTTAATGCCCTTGCTTATGGTTTTTTCTCCTGTTGATGAAGCTGAATGCTATACACATATAATACATTAAAGCAGCACAATTTCCTTTTCCACTATAAAGATGTGATGTCAGCTTACCCATCAATGAAAGCTCTTTCAGTTCAGGAGATGCAACATTTCTCTTGAGATACTGTACTTTATATTTCCTTTTCCTTTTTCAATTGCATAAGTACTCATAATGGCAGCTGTTGGATAAGACCCAGAAGCTTAAAAGATTAAAGAAACCACTACAAGCAGTGAGAAGGAAGTCAAGGATGCGTTCATAGGATGTTTGCATTTCAAATGTGGTGGGTGAGTGGAAAATTGCAAACAGGCCATGCCTGGAAGCATGAGTGACTCTGAAGTATGGGCTCTGAGAGCTAAATGGCTACCTGAAGGTGCCTTATATTCTGAGATTATACATGAATGACTGGGTGAGTGTTTTATCAGCCAGAATTTAGGAAAACACACAATGAATTTATGTCATTTAAAAAAGAAATCAAACCAAACCAAAATGTATTGCAAAAATACATGATGTAGTAAAGTTTATCGTTCATATTTGTATGAATTTTAGTTATTTTATTTAAAGTCATACAAAGACATAGCTCAAGAATAGTCAAAAGAGAGGAAGTGCAATAGATCAAGAGACCAGGAGCTCAGGAGAGGAGGAAAAGCCTGTAAATGGTGGTAGAGGAGGGAACAGGACTCATAGGATTCTGAGTTTAATGTATGAGAGACTGTCAAGTCTATACTTGGATGACCATTGGGTAAAGTTTGAGGATTGATCCTGCTTTGAGCTTGTTTGATCTTGCAGCCATGGAAGTAAGAGATAACCACAAACACAGAGAAAACAACAAACATACAGTGTCCAAAATGTAGGGGTAGCATACTAATCTGAACACCATAAAGTCTCTCCAGGGCTGACAAATTAGGAAACAACATGAAAAAGAACTAATAGCAGCAATTTCTGTGTCAAGTTTAACTTTGCAACTACGTCGTAAGTCCCAACCCTTGGGTGTCATTTACAGGAACTGCCGAGCAGCGCTGCCCTGCACAGGCTCCCGTAATTTTGGGAGTTACAGAAATAATGTAGCCACTATGCTGCACTGTTCTAACTCCCATTTACCTCTACAACAGCAGGGTTCAGCTATTTCTGTAAATCACATCCCAGGGGTCGGGAAAATAAGTGCCGAATTCCCATCTTAACCATGTTTGGCCAAGATCAGAATATCCCTTGGTGATGTATTAACTAGTTTGTGGTTCTATTCCGATTACCCTTGAGTTTAGTGGTTAGTGGGTGTTCCAGCTGGCCAAAAGGAATCATATATTTATCAGCTATCCTATAAATAGGAAATGTTATTTGTAGGAGAACTACTTTAGGCCGTGCCCATACTGGGTGTACTTGCAGCAGGTTAGCTGGTACATACTCCCCAGCAGAAAAACCACTGCAATATACAAAATCAGGATAGTGAATAAGGTTTCTCCACATCACATCAACATGCGGAAAAAAACTGCTCCATGGCTAGTATTGTTTCAGGTTTTGCCAGCGGCTTTCATGCATGTAAAGGCAGAAAACAGTAGGAGGCCATAATAATAATAATAATAATAATAATTAAAAAAAATATTTATATAGCACCAACATATTTCATAGCACTGTACATTTTGTACTGGCCACGACATTTCCTGCAGTTGGTTTTTGTGCTGGCTTTTAGTAAAACACACTACTGAATTTTCCTGATTGAAAGGTCTGTTTGATCTAATATACACAGTCCAGTCACATTAATGTGACTACCTGTTAAAATCCAGAATAACCACCTTTCGCAGAGTGGACCGCTGTGAGACGTGCAGGAAGAGACGGGATGTTGTGATGATGTTCATTGGGATGTTGAGCCATGCCGACTCCAGTGCCGTGTCCAGCTGCGCTAGGTTACGTGGTTGAGCATCTATGGTGCGAACAACCCGATCGAGGTGGTGCCACAGATTCTCGATTCGGTTCAAGTCCGGGGAATTTTCTGGCCAAGGGACTACGGTAAACTCATCCTGGTGCTCCTCAAACCATGCACGTACACTGCGAGCTTTATGACACGTCGCATTGTCCTGCTGGTAGATGCCATCATCCTGAGGAAAAACAATTCGCATGTAGGGGTGAACATGGTCCACAAGGATAGATGCATACTTGTGTTGATCCATCCTGCCTTCCACAATGATGAGTGCACCCAGGTGGCTGATGACACATGCCTTCTGCAATTGGTGATTTAATGTTGACGTCAAAAGTAGGCGGTGGTCACATTAATATGACTGGACTGTGTAGAAGCAGAACAGAAAAAAAACTATTATTATTACTTACTGTGTGTAGAGCCTAAGAGTCATGTAGTGTATCAATATCTCTACCAATGTTCTTCATCACTTTTAGTGATGGCCTATTTGATTTGTGTTACAGTACATTTGTTGTTTCTTTCATTCATTTGCCTTTACAATCTTGGTTGGTAGACTTAAGACTTCCATTTCATCAATGCTTTTATTGAATACACCATATTTATATTATGGGGATAAGGTCTATCCTTAGGGAGAGACCACCTTCTCAGGTGTGTGGAGACTTATACAGCCATAGTTGCTCCACTGCAAAGGAACATGGGAAGAATATGCAAATCTGTCTCCCAAGATGTAAACCATATTTATAGACATATTTGTCCCATTTGTCTTACAATTACTAATATTAATACTAATGACAACATATAGTGATTTAAATTAAATGGGAAATTCCAAAATACAGAAACATTTCTAATCTTCGGATAAATGGTTTCCATTTCACTGAATAGTCCTATTCATCGCACATGTCTAATACGGATGTAATGATTGACCGGGGAGATTTTACTTGGTGTATTGATTTTCTCTTATAGATTTTACATTAGATTGTAATGTTGAAAAGAAGTTCCAAAACATTGTGTTGTTGTCGGGTACAGTTAAGTTTGTAATGTAACCTGTAACCTTCTATCTGTGAGGAAATACTACTATTATTTATGTAGTAAGAAGATATTCTGTAACCCTTTTTATGATAGTTAATATGAACTGCTGCCATGCCAGTAATGTAATATATTTGTACAATGAAAAAAACAAGGTTATGTCTATTTTATCTACCTCTGATATTCATCCAGAATGTTCTATTACAACATCAGTAATTGCAGTCTTGTAGATGGAGACATCCGATAAAGAGATTTAAAACAATTTTACAGGGGCATAGCTTTTAATGCATTCTGTAGCTAGACAATTCCCAGAATGCAAATGTTATTCACTAGCCATTACCATAATTGATGCACAAAGGCAGAATAGAGACAGTAATTAGATGTGTGTGGGAAGCAAGATACTTGTCAGAGAATATTAAATATTGCAACCTAATTTTAAGAGGAAAATTTATGTAATTAAAAATCAACAATGGAAATTATTCCTCTATTTCCCCCTGAAAAAAATGCAAATAAATTTACATTTAAATCTAATTCCTACTGTTACAATTCATATCTTATATTAATATAAATCTTATATTACTTATAAAAATGATGACTGTGAGTATATTGCATGGCTTAAATGGGTTGTCCAAAATCTGATATTGGTGGCCTATACTTAGGATAGCTCATCAGTATCAGATAAGCGGGGACATCTGACATCAGTACCCCCACTGATCAGCTACTTGGACAGTGGACTCTGTACAGTTCACAGAGCCAGAAGCGGACTGTTCAATAAACCATATACTTGCGGGCATCTGCTACCTGTTCTGTACAGTGGCCTGGCAGATTATCAGTGTTGGTTGTTATATTGTCTTCTAAGCCACTGTATCTAAAGATAACTATGTGTGATATCGCATACTGACTGTGTTTGTATAAATTAATCAAAGTGTGATACTGCATAGTGAGTGTGTGTATGTCAGCTTAGCATATGTGATAATGCATACAGAGTGTGTGCGTATAAGTATATCTAGTGTGATACTGCATAGTGAGTGTGTATGTAAGCCTAGCATATGTGATAATGCATATAGAGTGTGCGCGTATAAATATATCAAGTGTGATAATACATACTGAGTGTGTGTATGTAAGCCTACCATATGTGATAATGCACACAGAGTGTGTGCGTATAAGTATATACAGTGTGATACTGCATAGTGTGTGTGTATGTAAGCCTAGGAGTGTTGGACCTTTCTTTTTTAAAACAAAACGTGGTTCTTGGAATAAATTCACATTCGTTCTTTTTCACTACTTGGAGTGCTGCCTTTTTTGATTATTACTGGATGGATCAACTGCCGGATCTTATGGATTTGCACCTACATTTGAACTCTTACATGGTGCTGCTCTAAATATTATGTGTTTCAGATAGATAGATAGATAGATAGATAGATAGATAGATAGATAGATAGATAGATATTATAATGTAGGGTTCACTTTTGTATCAGTAAAATGCAAGGCGCTATTGTATGGGTGCTATTGCTGGCACTGTTGTGCTCTTGGAACCAATATGGCTGCTTCTATTTCATGGTTGCTACCATAATTGATCATATTATTAGGACACTCTCTGGCAGAAATTATGATATTTGAAAGCTAAATTACTGTATTAGTTGTAGTACTATGTTTGACTGTGGTATTATTTTCTGGTATCATGTGGACATTGGACAGTTACATCATTTGACCATGCCATGGCTATATTCTGGCCTTCCTGGACTGAAAAATACAATGACTGTGAATTATTTTACCAATCACTGGAATAATTTGATATATTTTTTATTTATAAACATAGGTTGTCAAGATATGTAGTTTAATATAAAAGGAACCCAAACTACAGCGAGATTGATTGCTCTATTTTACAGAAAACTATTGTGCAGGCGTCTGTACTGTGTGCGGATTACTTTCATGTATCCAAGGGTAATGTTTATTTTCCACTCATTATATTGTCCTGCTGAAATGAGTCTCAAATCTTCCATTAAGGACAAATGCGATGCTGTTTTACACGATAGAATTGGCAAGGCCCTCCTGCATAATATACTAAATTATATGAAACAATATCCATACTTGTAAACGACGCTGACAATATGAAACATCTGTTTCCAGATACTACCCTGTTATTAATTGCTCATTAGGATTTTTTTAACGTATCCAGAAGGAATTACATGTAAAAACCTTATTTTTGAACAGATTGCTCACGATGATAGTTGTTAAAATAAAGATCTGAGTGAGCCGTCTCCTCCACCTCATTAATCTCGGAAGTTTACATGATACGATAGTCGTACATGTTAATTACATCTTACAGACTTTTGTGCTGGATTGTGTTTCTATATAATACAAGTACATAGGAATTACTCATCTCTGTTACAGTATTTCTGCATATACTGTAAAGTCGCTATTTAGTCATTGCCAGGACATAGTCACGCAGTGGTTGAGTAATGTCAGTCCTGAGTCAGATTACTTAGAAAATGTTTACAAGGATTTCATTTTTCTTCTTTTTAAACTCCATATCACTAAAAATGAAAAATACTCAATAGTATCCTTCCATGTTTCATGTCGCCTGCCAAACCTTTGTTGGATACAGTGATGAGGTGTTATATTTGACTAGTGATGTGCCAACCCTACTAACATCAGCATTGCATAATGAAAATTTGTAGGACATACACTGGATATTTGTAATGTCTCTGCCTGTTCAGGTCTCTGTGCCACCCTCAGCACCAGGGGTGAACCTGCCCCTTTCGCTGCCCGAGGCGAACTGCAGAAAGCCGGCCCCCCCTTGCCGGGGGAGGGAGCGGAGAGGGGGCGTGACTGAACAGAGGGGGTGGGGCTTAGCGGAGGGGCGGGGCTTAGAGTCGTTCGCCGGCAGAGAGCTGGCCCGGAGACTGCCTGCTCTCTGCCTGAGCGTGAGGGGAGGCTGCTGGAGCAGCGCTGCTCCAATGGCCTCCCCAAACCACCGCTCGGTGCTAAGCCAGTCCAGGACAGCTTGTCCTGGACTGGCTTAGGTTAGCAAAAATGCCGCCTTCCCTGGGGCCCTGGCATAGCGCCGCCTGAAGCGCTCGCTTCAGGTCGCCTCATGGGAGGTGCGGGGCTGCTCAGCACACACGCTGTGGTGAAGAAGACGGGCTCACTTTGATTCTTTGCTTAGAGTTTTTCATTGCACTGTGTGAACACTGCTCCTGCACCTTGTTTCTCTCTGATCATCAAATGGTTATTTCTAGTCTGGCCTGTGTGGCAGCCTGTCTACCAATCAATCCTAGGGCAGGTCTTTGGCTTCCTATATACAGGCTATTAGCCCACACATCCATGCTGGCTATTGAGACTCTGTCCTTAGACTTTGTCCCGGCTAAGCTCCTCTGTCTGCTACTATTATATTACTGACCTCTGGCTTCCCTTTGGACCATTCTCTTGTATTTTCATTCTGTACTGTGTGGGTGAACTGTTACCGGACCCTTGGCTAGCTGACCTCCCTTTGTTGTTGTTTGTTTTGTCTTCGTTCTGAAGGGCTTTGTCGACTGGTTGTCTTCTGCCACCTAGGGCAGTGAGGCAAGCAGGTAGGGGCAGCAGTGGGTTCAGCTTCGGGCTCATGTCTTGTTGTGCCCCTTCCTCCAGGGTTTTCCAGCAGCTACTGGGAAATTGTTCCTCTAGCAATTCCCTTACAATATTTTTCAGACATTTCTGTGATGGCAAATGGTAGACTAGTTATTGTACGATTACCAAAGGAACATTATATTTTGATATAATATGGGGGTCTGTGTCTTTCTAGTGGACGACAATATGTTTCTTTGCAGGGAGCAATGCTGGCCAAGATGGGCTTCTGTACTTGGGACTACCGAGATGCATCTGACTTATTAAGAGGATGAAGTTTCTTAATAATTCTAGCACCTCTCATGCCAGTGAGATAATGGATAAGGACCAGCATAGGAAACACCAGTGTTAACAATTCCCCTCCATTGCATTGTGAGAAAAACTTTATATACTGTAGTATCAATAGTGATATGAATTAGCGAGGTTTGTAACAAGATAGCTAAACACACAGGGTAGGGAAAAGGGAAAATACAGCCCCCTTCGGTTTGTAAAAATCCAATAAATTTTCATTAAATGTCCATGGTGTTAACCAAGATAAGAATTTGTATAATTATATAGCAGAGTTTTACTCACAGCCCAGCAGCGGTGCCCGGATATAACCCCTCGGCTCGGGGTGCTGGCAGCAAATGAAACCTTGTTGATAAAAACGATCCGGCATCCAGCGGCTTTGTATAAAAACTATTCAAATTTTATTGATGTCCATATTAAAAAGTGACATACATACATGTATGAATCACAACATCACTCCATATTCACGGAAGGGAAACACAATCTGACGCGTTTCGAAATATTTTCCTTAGTCGTAGATGTGTGCCTAACTGAATGCAAAGTGCTTATAAAAGACCACTCCTCCCTAATCCGTGTGCTAAACACCTGATATATGGGCTTAATTAACCCTAGAATGAACAAGTAGTCTCTGCAAAAACAAAGCTTGTTTATAGCGACAAACAAACACTTAAACTTGAACCAAGACCTAGTGATGGTATCCAATGTGGACAAGCCCGGACCAAAAATTACGCAGATATATCAAACAGACAAACATGGAATTATGCCACCAGCTGATAATGAAAATGGATACCATAAAACAACATTATAAACAAACTGGTACATAAACATGTAACCATGTGACTCACCTCATGTGAGGATTGCAGATGAACCATACGCACGGACTGAGATGAACATAGGCCCCATTAGTTGTATCAAGATCACGTGCATGCGCAAACCATACATGGAATGCGCATGTCACTACGAGACCATACAGACCATTTTCGCGCGCATGCGCAATGAACTTCTTATGAGAAAATTTACTTCCCACGTCTATTCTAGATTGAATACCATATTTTATGCATAAAAAACACATAGATATGCATAAAACATGTGTAATAACATTATAAAGACTGATGGCACATAGGAAGAATCACTGTATCCAGGTATTCAAATTCACGGGTATATACAATGTCATAGAAAAAGCAACATTAACATACATCCCATAAGGATGACAGAGATGGATCATTGTTCACATCTAAGATCTTAAAAAATGAAATTAGTATATAAAGGATAGATCGTGTCTCTTGTTCAGACCATTAGGAAGTCTAGTGTCTAATTTTAAGATCCATTCAGCTTCTTTAATTCTAAATTTATATTCACGATCTCCCCCTCTAATCGGTCTGGGTATGTGATCAATAGCCTTGAATGAAAACCTGGATATATCGCCATTGTGCACATGCAAAAAATGTTGGGATGCCCCCGTTAATTTAGTAGAGTTGCCACTACTTATGCCATAAGGGTGTTCTGCAATTCTCACTTTGAGGGGTCTAGTGGTGTAACCTATGTAGTGTTTGTCACAGGCATTACATGTAATCATATATATTACATGGCTAGAAGAGCAATTTAGGAAATTGTTTATACGGTAAGTCTGAGTCTGAGTCCATGTATGGTTTGCGCATGCGCGTGATCTTGATACAACTAACGGGGCCTATGTTCATCTCAGTCCGTGCGTATGGTTCATCTGCAATCCTCACATGAGGTGAGTCACATGGTTACATGTTTATGTACCAGTTTGTTTATAATGTTGTTTTATGGTATCCATTTTCATTATCAGCTGGTGGCATAATTCCATGTTTGTCTGTTTGATATATCTGCGTAATTTTTGGTCCGGGCTTGTCCACATTGGATACCATCACTAGGTCTTGGTTCAAGTTTAAGTGTTTGTTTGTCGCTATAAACAAGCTTTGTTTTTGCAGAGACTACTTGTTCATTCTAGGGTTAATTAAGCCCATATATCAGGTGTTTAGCACACGGATTAGGGAGGAGTGGTCTTTTATAAGCACTTTGCATTCAGTTAGGCACACATCTACGACTAAGGAAAATATTTCGAAACGCGTCAGATTGTGTTTCCCTTCCGTGAATATGGAGTGATGTTGTGATTCATACATGTATGTATGTCACTTTTTAATATGGACATCAATAAAATTTGAATAGTTTTTATACAAAGCCGCTGGATGCCGGATCGTTTTTATCAACAAGGTTTCATTTGTAACAAGATAGGTTAGTTTACAACATAGAGAGTTAGTGAAGAAAAAGTTAATGTTAGTACATATTAGTCTTGAGTTTTCTCTCAATTTACAAGACTTTGTCAAGACCCATAGACAAGACTGATGTTCTTCCTATAATTCTGTAACTACAATATTTATTAGTTTCTTAGTTATACAGTAACAATATCTGGGGTAGCTTAGTTTAGTTTACGGACCGCCAAAACAGCAGACACCAATGGTACCCAATGAACCCCATTGACTAGCTATTGTATGATTGCCAAGGGATCTTTATATTTTGATATAACATGGGAGTTTGTGTCTTTCCAGTGGACAGAAATATGTCCTTGTAGGGAGCAATGCTGGCCAAGATGGGCTTCTGGACTTGGGACTACTGAGATGTACCTGACTTATTAAGAGGATGAAGTTTCTTAATAATTCTAGCACCTCTCATGCCAGTGGGATAACGGATAAGGACCAGCATAGGAAACACCGGTGTTAACAATTTCCCTCCTTTGCATTGTGAGGGAAACTTTATGTACTGTAGTATCAATAGTGATATGAATTAGTGAGGTTTGTAACAAGATAGGTTAGTTTACGAAATGGAGAGTTAGTGAAGAAAAAGTTAATATTAGTACTTTCGGTTTTCTCTCATTTACAAGACTTTGTCGAGACCCATAGACAAGACTGATGTTTTTCCTACAATATATATCAGTTTCATAGTTGTACTGTAACAGTATCTGGGATAGCTTAGCTTAGTTTACAGACCACGAAAACAGCAGACACCAATGGTACCCAATGAACCCCATTGACTATAATGGGATTTGATGGTTGACTAAAACTGCTGTCAGAAAGAGTTGGACTTTCTGCACCTGGCGATTTTCAGTGGACACTGCAACAGAGTCAGCAAAATGGAGATTCTAATGCAGATATGAACAGCTTTAGTTATTGTAACATCTATGCCTGTTCAGGTCTCTGCACTGCCCTCTGCTCGCGTGCTGCAGCGCAGGAGGCGTGTGCAGTTTGGTTCATGGCTTAAAGTTTTTGGTCGCACTGTGTGAACACGGCTCTACTGCTGTGATTGTATTTGCACCACACCCGTCTTCTGCCCTTGTTTGTCTCTGCTCCTCTAATGGTTATTCTGGCCTTGCCCTGTGATTGACAGCTGCCTCCCTGTCAACTCCATGGGCGGGTTCTTCCTCCCTATATAGCCTTGGCTCTCATTCACACCAGGGCTTGCTATTGCCGTGTGCATACTTCCTCTTTACTGTCCCTGTTTTTGCTTACACTATTATCCTTGACCTTTGGCTTTCCTCACTGACAATTCTTTGGACTCCGATTTGGAACTGCATCGTTCGACTGTTACTGACCCCTGGCTAGCTGAACTCCCGTTGTTGTTGTTCGTCTTGTCTGCATTTTGTGTTTCA
Source organism: Leptodactylus fuscus (assembly GCF_031893055.1). Lineage (NCBI taxonomy): Eukaryota > Metazoa > Chordata > Amphibia > Anura > Leptodactylidae > Leptodactylus > Leptodactylus fuscus. Next base: position 153,157,769 of record NC_134266.1, on the reverse strand, counting down.
CATATTCAGGGAGGGAACGTCTTCGTGGTTGCCGCCTATTACATAGGATAGGGCCTGGCAATAGGAAGGGAAAGTTGGGGACGTCAGGTTAGGGCTCACTGTCTCTTGTGCCCCGTCCCAGGGTTTAAACAGTTACTGGGAATTGCTGTCCTAGCAATTCCCTTACAGTTATATAGTAAGTACACTTATAAGCACATTTTCCATTCAGTATTTCGAGAAATGGCTGTCATCTCATTTTCCTTAAAACAACAAGATTGACAGAAAAGACCAAAAATAAGTCACGTTTACAAACTAAATTGACAAAATATTTATTCTTCAAGTATCCTAAGTACTTTTTCTTCCTACTTTTCTCTTTATACTATTAGACACCGACACATCATAACTAAAATTTCATTTTTGCTTTGTAACAAGTGCCCTGTAAATCGTAACTCTATATTCCCATCTCCAGGGCCAGCTTTTTATGTCAGCACAGTTTTCCTTCGCCAGTCTCCGTTATCACAGGTGGACAGAATGCGAGCAGCACAGGCCATTATTAAGGCTTAGAAGAGTTAATCTTTTCTCGCTGCGATCCCTGACTGGGCAGCATGTTGTCAGAATAATGTTTAGCCAGGTGTTAATCCGTGTCTGGAGGGAAGTGGAGGAATTCATTATTCATCTAACTGGAGGGAGGTTGTTCTCATGGGATGCTGCCAGGTCTGAAGCCAGCCTCCTCCTGGCTTACTGACATGTGCCATTTGTGATGAATGCTGCTGAAGTCCATTTGAGGAATTCTCCTGTCAGGGAGCCAAGCAGACGGAGAAACACAGCGCGGAGCATTCACAGTGGAGGAAGAGCGTGAGATGGCAGCAGGGCTTAGTGGGCAGCGAGGAGGAATCTGAAGGCTATGTCCCCTTCTTGTGTGTAGCTCGATCACATACTAAGAAACAACCCATCATTAGCATTAACTATTCACTGGATCACTACTCTGAAAACTTTCCGCATCAGTTTGAGACACAATGATTAAGTCCAGCTGGTTTTATGTCAAGTTCAAGTATGCGGAGAAGGTAAGCCATCGAACTGTAACCATTGGCATTGGTTTTGGCTGTGTGCTGTGTGTGGTTTTGATTGGGTAAACATCAGGTACTGTACTTTAACAGGGTGGCAGGTTCACTGGGTATCTAACAATTGTATATACATTTAATATGATTTCATTTGGTACAAAATGTTGGGATATCATGATTTGTTACCTCTTGTGTTACTTTGGACATTGTAGTGTTACCTTTCTTCTGGAAGTTAAAATCAACAATGCAGAACAAGTTTAGCTTTCCTATATCTGTAGTAGTAGTAGCTTTTGAGGTCATGCTGTCATAGACCGAGAATGGATATGGATATATTACCAAGAATTTGGCAATATGGTTTACTACAGAGAGTATATGTGTATCTTGTGTGTATACATTAAATATAACAGCTATATGATGGAAAATGGACTCAATGTTTTCTTAGCTTACTTTTTACCTGCATGCCTCAATAAATAAAACATATCTATACATAGATTGTTAACGTATTCTATCAGTCACTTCTAGATATTAATATTTTGCCACTAATAATGTAGCATTAAAACAATTATTTTCTTTGACATTTTTGTGGAAGTTTTCCATATTTGTAACATCTTATAATGAATCTTCTGTTGATAATTAAATTATATATATATATATATATATATATATATATATATATATATATATATATATATGTGTGTGTGTGTGTGTGTATTTGTAGATATTTTATGTTGTGCCTACAAGTAAATAACAGAGATAACAGTAAATAACTTTGTTGCTTCATAATATACTATATATTCATATATTTGGTTATAGAGTATTGATCTGGTGACAATTGTTTAAGGCTGGTCCTGATATGGAATATGTCGATTCAGATATATGCGCTCAAGAAGTGCAAGTGCAGCCCCAAATCCATAAGTCTTATGAATATTTTACATAAACTTTAGCCATCACTTTGAGTGAGATCAGAGTTTATGGACAGAAGCCTAAGGGCATATCCACATATCACTAATATTTCTCACAGATTTTGAATGAATCCGTAAGTAAATAATCCTCAGTTTTTTACTGTAATACATCAAAGCCTTGACCATAGTTGGCTATAAATACTGTGGTACTATTTTTGTACACTCATATCTGTAATGCAGTCAGGTGCTTAATCCTTTGCCCAAGTATAGTATAAAAAGTTAGAGAATTAGATATCTGGTCTGAGTTTTACCAAATGTAAAGCACCATGGAATTAATGATGCTATATATATAAATAAACAATAATAATAATTGTTAGCAATCTTCCCAAACACGCAAATGCCCTGCAAAATGCACAAATCTAGTAATGTTACAATGTTGTAATGTTACTTTTCCTTGACTTTCCCCCAATCTGAATAACCTGCTTTGATTTTTATGTGAGAACTCTACGAAACAAAATATGCTGTGAAGATGAAGGTAACAATATTTCTAGAGAATTTTGGTATTAAAAAAAAAATAAAAAAAAATAAAAATAAAAAAAAATATATATATATATATATATATATATATATATATATATATATATATATATATATATGCCCATGGCATCTTAAAGACAGGGTCAAGGGAAACTGGACTTTTTTAAATGGTGTACTATGTTATTATATGTTATATCATTAGTATGTCAATGGTAACATCTACCAATGTCCCAGGATAACCTATCACTGACACTTCTAGCAATATGGCATACCAGTCATACCTATAGAAGTATGCTTAGAATGACCTATCATAAGCAGATATGACTAGATAGATGCTGGATTGTCCATATTCTGTTGGGATTTCTATAGGCCTGCTGTCTGCATTTTTGAGCACAGGGCTTAAAGGGGTATTCCTATCCTAGACATTTATGACATGTACACAGGTTATGTCATAAATGCTTAATAGATTTGGTGGAACCTTCTATCTCCAGAATGAGGGTCTCCCAACCCCTGTCTGCTCCCGTCTGGGGTGACTGAGCATCACAGCAAGATCTCCATCTTGCTCAATACTCCTTCCAGGAATACTGACATAGTCATAGTTTTCCCTTGCCTCCTCACAAGCAACAGGAAGATCTTGCATGGCATGGAAAGCACTTTATATGGCGTTACATGAAGTCCATACAGGTGCAATCCTATAGAGCCTACTGGAGAATCAGTTGGGTGAATACCTATGAACTATGGAATGTAATGGCCAATGTTTTTCTTTAAAGGGGCTCTATCATTGGGAAAAGTCATTTTTAGATAAGCACATCCTTGCATAGCCTTTAGAAAGGCTATTTCACACCTACCTTCTGTATGTAAATTGCCTCAGTAGATTTTGATTAAGTCCGATTTTATACATATGCTAATGAACTTCCACCGTGCACCGGAAGTGTCTGTGTGTACTGTCTGCTCTATGTGTATGTATGGCAGAGGTAGTCTATGCATTAAGATATTTAATTAACAAGTACCTAAACATTTATTAAGAGGCGAAGGATACTTATTGCTCAACAGAATTTACCAATTGGACAAATCTGGTATCAATCACTAGAAAGAAAATCCTCAAGTCAGTTTATTGAGTTATCCAGCCGTCTTATAAAAGGCAAGGCTTAGACAAATTACCATAACAAGCAGATAACCAAAAGTTAAATTAATTCACAACTGCATATTAAAAGCAGCCCAAAAAGTCTTTTTTAGCCAATTATAAGGAAAAAGTTACATTTCTTATTCATCATATGTTAACTGTATAATTTGCAAGTAAACCTATGAACCAAGAGAATAAAATACAGTCATAGCCATAAGTGTTCACACCCCTGAATTTTGCCAAAATAATTATTACGATTACACATGTTTTGTTATACACATGTTTATTTCCTCTGTGTGTATTTGAACAAAACAAATAAACTGAGAAAAAAAAAAGACAAATTAAACATAATTTCTCACAAAAATCCAAAAATGGGCTGGACAAAATTTTGGTTACCAAATTCTGGGTAAATAACTTTGTTTCAGGCATGTTATGTTCTTTCAAACTCACCTGTGGCAAGTAACAGGTGTGGGCAATATAAAAATCACACCTGAAACCAGATAAAAGCAAGAGAAGTTGACTCAATCTTTGCATTGCGTGTTTGTTGAGAACAGAAAGAGAAGACAACTTGAGTACCAAAATTATGGAAAGATATCAAAAATCTCAAGCCTACAAGTTCCTTTGCCCACAGTGTACAACATACTGTATTCAAGAAATTTACAACCCATGGCATTGTAGCTAATCTTCCTGGACATGGACAGAAGAGAAAAATTGATGAAAGTCTACAACTCAGGATAGTCCGATACGTGGATAAGCAGTCTGTTATGGTCAGCAGGGTTTATTAAAAAAAAAACTAAATAAACAAAACCCTGCTGAGCCCTACTGGATTCTGAACTGCTGAACACCCTAGTGTGAATACGATCTGGCAGTCAGTGTCACTGCTAGCTAACTAAACTAACCAGGTGTGCTCTGTTAAAATCACAGAGACTTGTGCAGCTTCAGAGCAGCCGCTATAATAAAAAAAACAGTCTAGCCAGAACTCCTGGCCTAGACAGAGACTGACTAAACACTGTGTGCCACTGTTCCACCCAACCCACAAGACAGCTTACTGCCAAACCAACTATCCATGTGAATACTGACTTAGGGGTAAGCTAGCTAAGGCCAACTGAGATTATTCACCACACAACACACAAGGCAGCATGCTGCCCAACTAACAATGGCATTGCTATCTCAGGGGTAATTACTAGCTAGGGCCAACTATTTGTTCAGGCTGAAACTCTTGGTGCGTGCACGCACGCACACACACACACACACACACACACACACACACACACACATCATTTAGGTTTGAGGAATTATCTTAGAGCGCCGGGCGTCCAGACCAGCCCCCTTAAATAGGAAATTTTGTCACAAGCAAACAGCCCAGCTGCCCACGCCGAGCATACATTGGTCGACACCCCAGTCAGTCAGACAGTTGACCACACCCAGCTGCTGCAAAGGGAATTAACCCTATGACTGCTGGACTGTGCAGTGGAACAGGCTGCGACTTAGATGTTATGGCCGTACCTGCTGCACAATTCTAACACAGTCCCATTCAAGTTCCAAAGTAATTCATGCTGTCATGCAGAATGAGAGTGCTTCAGTGTCAGAGCAAACTATCCATCTATATATGAATTAAATTACACACTATGGCAAGAGAGCCAGGAGAATCCCACTGAAGACACAGATATAAAAAAAAATCTAGGCTGCAGTTTGCCAAAAATATAGGTAAGTTAATATTCTTCTGGGAAAACATCTTGTGGACTTATGAGACCTAGACAGCGCTTTTTGGTAAACTACATCATTCTATTGTTTAATGAAAATGGAATGAGGCCTACAAAGGAAAGAACACAGTACCAACAGTCAAATGATGGAGGTTTGGGGGTTGTTTTTCTGCCTCCTGCACTGATTGTCTTGACTGTGTGCAAGGCATCATAAAATCTGAAGATTACCAGAGGATTTTGGATCACAATCTAGGGCCCAGTGTCAGAAAACTGGGTTTGCATCCTAGGTCATGAATCTTCCAGCAGGACAATGACCCAAAACATACAGTATGTCAAAAAGCACCCAGAATTGGATAGTACTAGATAGTACAAGAGAGCTCTAAATCCCATTTAACACCTGTTGAGAGATCTTAAAATTGTTCTTGGGAGAAGGCGCCCTTCAAATATGACAGACATGGAGTATTTTGCAAAATAAGAGGGGTCCAATTCCAGTTGAGAGGTGTAAGAAGCTTGTTGATAGTTATACGGATCAATTGATTTCAGTTACTTTTCCAAAGAGTATGTAACCAAATATTATGTTGAGAGTGACAGTAAGTTTGTCCAGACCGTTTTTTGAGTTTTGCAGGAAATTATATAATTTTTGACTTTTTTCTTAAATTTTTGTATTGTCCCAATACACACAAAGGAAACAAATGTGTGTAGCAAAACATATGTAACTGCAGTAATTTTCTGGGATAAATATTTCATTTTCTGGAAAAATTTCAGGAGTGCCAACACTTATGGCCATGACTGTATGTTATGTGTAAAATTCTCATTCATATCATTAACCCCTTCCTGCACAGCCATTTTTCAATTTTTGTTTTTTACAGATACAGAGACAGATAGGGAAGGGTAGTGACCCTGGGCTGACTCCAGAGCCAACAGAGACACAGCACTCCAAGATAAAAATAAATAAATTCTTCTTTCCCAGATAAAGATGAGTTTTTCTCAGGGAGTAGGAGGGGGGCAGACCTCCCTGGCAGGAAGGTGTGGTTAAACACAAGGCGTAAGAGACTATGATACGTTACAACTGATGTCACATCTCTTTAATCAGCTAAAAGAGCTGGCTATGTCCATTTCCAGCAGAAGATTCCCATGCTCCTGGGACAAAAGGCTCTTAAGTATTATTCTGTCTTTTTATCCAATTTTTTGTCCAATTTATTTTAAGGCTGATAGCACTGAACCCCTTGAGGTATTAAATTGTTAAATTTAAGCTCAATTTCCAATTACTTTTTTGAGGTTTGTTTGTGTCTGACTGTTGGATAGACGCCTGTATATGTTAGCACGGTTTCTGCTGAACCAACAAATCAAATGGTGATGACAGAATGTATTTGGAGTTTATGGATTGTGTTGGGGTGTAATTTATGCTCACTTTTCAGCCTGAGTGAAGGGTGAGTACAACATTGAGTGAATGGAGTGAGTTGACCCCTGATAGCCTCATCTGCATCACGTGCTATGACGGCCCATACATGACAGTGCTTTACATTGTTTGTTTATTTTTTGAGTTAGTTAGGAAGCGCTATCTAGGGAAACAGAGATTGTGTGCCGGAAGTGACAGAGGGAGGGGGAGGTAGTGTGAGTGAAGAACAATGTGTCAAGGTAGTTGTAGGATAAAAGAATAGTAAGCTGAGAGATAAATCTGGTGCATTTAAAATACAGGAATTGTCTCTATGGGAATTGCTCTATGGAATCAAGAGGGTAACATTAGAATTACTTGTCTGTCTCCTTAAGAAGTTTTTTTTTTTCCTTCAACCTCAGACTTATTCTAGTCTATACTCAAAGGGAGAGGATACATGAGTTAGTGTGTATGTTCAGATCTCATCTGCCCCATTTATATCATATTTAGGAGATCCACTCTGTACTACTTTATTAAATAAGGATCCAATCTCAGAACTTGGGAAAGGAGGAGCATTAATTTACAATTCTGATCTCTTAGATGTGATGTGAAGGGGGTTTGCTTTGTCAGTATAGAAACAGTTCATCAATTTGCTATATATTTAACCTGAATATCTGAAGACTTGAGCTACATCACACTTTAATTTTCTACTATCTGTCTACCAACCTGTCTAACATTTATTATAGTTTTCCATCTGCAGTGAACGTAAATGCACAAATGTAATAAAATATTCGATAGTTTAAGAAGCAATGTAATGCATTTTCATTGTAGACATCTTGCACATTAGCATGTAGAAAATGCTTGCATCTTTCTCCATGCAGAATTTTCCCAATGAGGCTGCCAAGAGTGAACTGAATGATGCTGCTGTAAACGCAGGCAGACTGCCACTTACATGTCCTTGAGCAATGAACTGTGATGACACTTTCCTGAGCCTTGAAGGAATTTGTTGTGTTTGAGAGGGCAAGAGATGCTTGAAGCAGATTTATGTGTGGCTATCTCTTTCCTCTCAAGTGCACACTCTAAACGCAATGAGGATATTGGGTTCATGCCACGAAAACTACTGGATACAATATAAAACATATTTCTTTTTTGATATCCGAGCAGCCAGATAGAAAATTATCGATTTACAATCTGAGCATGTGACAGACAAAATGCTGCATTAATCTTAGTAATAGGGTGTTTGTTTTCATGCCTGTGTCCTTTCTTGGCTTATTGTAGTGTAAGGGTCTAGAAATGCGTGTTAATAATTGAAGATGCGGATTTGTTTACAGTTGGTTACAAAAACGGTAAAAGATTAATGAGCTAAGCTTTGTGGCTTACTTCCTCAGAAATGTGAGCAACAGGAACCGCAGATATGAAAAGAACTGAACCATTCTTGGTTAATGTACTGAGGTTAAGTAGTAATAGCTGCCTTAAAGGGACCTGCCAGCACCAAAACGGGGTTGTTAGTGGCAGAAGTGAACAAAACTTTTCTTTGTCAATGAGCAATTTTGCTAAAAATCTACTTTTAATCCGTATGCAAATAACTGATAGTGCTCCTGGGATATTGCAGGGCTTGTTAGACCATTTATTTTCACCCATGGTGACCACATAACATAAAGGTTAACAGACTCCAATGTGCAGCGATCACAAGCAGAACTGGCTGACCAGCAGATGTGGCCACATCCTCAGTGCACACCAAGATTGCACTGAAGCAAAAAGGACATCTTTGTTATGTCAGTAATAATCATCAAGAGCATATAAGTCTCTTAGAAGTGGTAGACTTCTCTTAAAGAGGATCTTTCATGTCCACGGGGCTCATGCGGTATAATACACCACTAGAAAGCCGACAGAAGAGCTGAAGAGCTATAGGAGGTTTTGTTTTTTTTTTTCACCTCCCCAGCCTATTTAAATTATTAAATTTTTTGCCTGGACAAGCCCTTTAACTAATACACAAATTGTTTGCACAAAGAAATTTAACGGGGTTTTCCCAACTCGCCTGCTCACCATCTTGCAGGCTGTCCACTTCCTGGTTTTCTTAGTAAATTGGTGGGCGGGGTTTCACTTGCTCTGCTTAGCTCTTTTCATAGCAGTACATGTATGCAGTCAGTAATGAGGGACGGTTGTAAATAAATTAGCACAGTATCACTGGAAGATGCACAATGTGAAGCTGATGTAGCAGAGCTAGATTTGATAGGTGATGACAATCCCAAATTTGCATGCTACAGGACCAAGAGTCAGCTTGCAATAAAACTCAGTTTTAGGTCTGTGTTTACATACAGAGGTAGCAGACTCCCTGACTTAGCCCTTATCAGCAACTTCAATTACCAGAGCTGATAACTGGAAGAGCAGCGGATAAACAGCTCAGAAATACAAGCTTGCTCCTGAGTCCCGAGCACTCAGCTCCCCCTCTCCTCCTGAGAGAAAGGAGCTATGTCACTTGTCCTGGGCGGAGAGATAAGACCATCCCCAGGTCCGTGGTTATGGAGACGCTGTGTAAACAATGAAGTGAATAATCTCAGATAGCAGCCAAACAAAGCCGTTTTGCTGAAGCAATTGTATTTAGGAAAATTCTTAAATCTGTATAAGCTAGCAGCATAGATAGGATCCTTGAGATGGGACAACCCCTTTAAGGAAAAATATTTGTAGATTCATTTTTTCATTCATGGTTTTTATTCATTGCCCTCCTCATTTCCTCAGTGTTACCCTAAGCAGCTGACTACCCATGGCTTTGATAGAATGTTTCCCACTTAGGAAGATTTGTTATTTTACATATAACTCCCTTATAATTCCACTATATAATCTTAAAACGAAATAAAATATATATACTTCTGATAGCAAGTCTGCTGAAGAAGCCGCTGTGATATATCACCCCCTCCTCCTATCCACAACTCCCACTTGCTTGTTCAGCCTTTGTACTAACCCTTGTCAGTAATGTAAACTAAATGAGTCAGATCTCTATGAAGATCATTTGATTTTGAACTACTAGTTGGTGAACTACCCATCACTACTGATCATGTGCTTGTATTTCCCCAAGAATTACCTCCCACTATGTTACCCATTAAAACACACAGGGGCATTCATTAAGACTGGCAGGGAGTGCATAAGTCATCATAAGGTTGCACCTTTTTCGTACCTAACCTTAAGGCTCCTGTAGATTTTGCAGTCATTTATGCCACTTTTGTGGAGTAAATGATAATGATTGTGGTCCAGATCATGCCCTGCCCTTGGTCATTACCACTTTGGGAAACGTGGGTACGCCAGTGTAATAATGAGACTATTTTACTTGCAAGAGGTGATAAATAGTCACACGGGCACAGAGTGGGCGGATTATGGTGCGGAATCCACATCATAATCCACACCCTCACAATGGTGGTCTATGGAGACCACTAGCATTCTTTTTTCCGCTAGCGGCATGTTGCCGCTAGCAGAAAAAAGAAGCGAGCTGCCCTTTCTTCAGGTGGGTTCCGCAGTTGAGTCAGCTGTGGCATCACCCTCCGGACTAGCCCCATTAATTTGGGCCTAATCCGGAGCGGAAAGCTGCAACGGGATGCCGTGCACTGCACCAGCATCCCATCACGGCTGCTGTGATGGAATATGCACATGCGGATTTTCATGTGAACTAAGCCTTAAGGACCCAGGTAGAATAGAACTTTTGCCTTTCTACAGTTTACTTCTGTTTTTCATTTTCTTTCTTACAGTGTTTGGCTGGGTTCACACTACCACTGTTAATATCCAGAAGAAAAAATCTTGCATGCACAAATTTTAGCTTCCATAACAAAAGTAAACAAACATAATGGATGATGGCTTCTGTCATCTGGTTTATATTAGTGTCAATGGGAACGGCACAAAATCAGTCTGTTTCCATTCTCTGTAACAGTTAATGTCCGTTGCTGTCATCCTATGACGGAAGACAGCAACAGACATTAACAGTGGTATTGTGTACCCAGCCTCTTCCTTTTCATTTTTTGTCTTGTCTTCTTAAAATATCCCAATCTACACACCATTATCAACTGCCTGCTGACTGTAAAATCTGTTATAGCCAAAAAGCATAATTGCAATTATATAATAATATGTTACTTACCGAATGTGTGAAATCTAAAGCCTTGTCACAACTGCTTTTGTCTACTCTACTGTATCTTATTTTGCCTTGTTAAAATGTGAATTAAAATAGAATTATATAATAAACACCTACTCTATACTTTTACATTGAATATACATAATAGTCATGATTTGTTTTAGTAACATAGTTATTGTATTGTGCAAGTTTCCTTCCTCCTGCCTCAGTACAATATCATTTTTGTATTGAACACTTGGAAGCTGTACTGGAAACAAGGACGCAACGTGGAGAGAGCTCTCTGGTGAAAAAAAAATGGGTTGTTCGTGATAACAAAGGCCTCGTGTGTGTGTGATAATGCAACACTGCAGCAGAACTGACCCGACAGGAAGACAGTACCTGGCCACGAAGAACACTGTTTCTGAAACAAAGCGATCATGAGTTCTAATCCAGGACAATCCTTTTAATGACATCACAAATTCTTGCGTATGGTTTTGCTACTATATTGAAAATGTGCTCTGCACACCAATAATAAAGACTAAATATACAAATATCTTTTGTATGTGCCAGATATAGTGTGTTAGCACATTAACTACTTATGTTGCAACCATGTTTATAAGGAATCCACTTGAGAGGCTTAAAAGATGTTTTCTTGGTATTTTGTCTTCAAGTATTTACATGATGTGTGTGGGATAAACAGGGTCTGGAGTGAATTTAGGAGGTGGCTTATTTGTGTTCTACTTCAAGCTTGTTCAGACTCTTTCCACTTATCTGAATTCCTAAACTCTCAAGTATGGTGCTCAGCATGTGTGGTCCTCCTTAAAATAAATATCTCATGCCATTTTCTAAGAAAATAGATCTGCAAGTTACTGACAAAATGTGTAACACATGAGAAACAATTGTTTGGGCTTATTATTCTAACTACATCTACACCGCTGTGATTTTTTTCCAATTGGAATATTTTAGATAACATTAATCTCGGGATTAGTTGCACCTATCTGTTATCTGATATATGTTTATTACATTCTAACTCCTAGCTCTTATGCTTACACTCTCTTCCATAAGTGGGATGAAGGTGTAAACTTACTTTGTATATACAGAGCTGTAAATCCCCTGCATTTTCTCATGTAGACAATTCCTATTTAGATAAAAAATCAACCCGCAGGTCCAGTTTTCTGAACCTCCGGTGGTCAGTTGTTATTGTTGTTGGTAACTAGTCACACAAATGAATCTAATGCACTCTTATAACCAGACTAGCCCCTGTTTGGAGGCCCCTTTCTATTATGTTCATGGGGTCCATTATGGAATGGGGTCATCCTCGTGAAACAGTCTTTAAGTAAATAACATGGTAAAAGTAACAAACTTTTGTATGGCCATAGAGCTACAGTTATATTAATTATGAAAACCAAAAATATAGAAAAGAATAGCTGGTTCTAACCTCCTCCAATATAGTTCATTGAATTTAGGGGAAATAGGAGGGTCTTCTATCCTATATATGGTGGTGCTCTGCCGAATGAACAGTCTTTTATAATCTCAAAAAAAAAGAAGCAACAAAAGGCAGCGCTCACCATTCATGAATAAGGTGACTTTATTCAGGCAATAACTTCCAGCATGATAAACAGTGGCTGTTGACTATCGGCTCCATGGACTGTTCAGATTTAGTAGCTACAGCAGCTGATTGTGGGGTTCAGGGTATCGGACCTATCCTAAGATACCAGAGAACAGATGAATAATAATAATAATAATAATAATAATAATAATAATAATAATGTCACTAGTTATAATAATAACATAATAATAGCAGCATTATTTGCAGTACAGTATACATTATTTATAGTAATGCAGGTTTTTCGGCATGCATGTTAGTTGTAATGAGGGTTTTTTTTTTTTCTAGCATCAGTTTTGACCTACAGATTTTCAGATTTTTTTTTGCCTCCTCTCTTGGCCAGATATGTCCAGTCATGTAGCTTAAGCGATTCACAGATTTTCATGATCTTTTCTGTCCCAAATGAGTCAGTGAGGACAACTGTGCTATATATTTCAGCCTTTCAAGAGTTTTGCTAGAGATACTGCATTAAATTGCTTTCACAAGTAATTGCAGCCCTTAACCAAATTAGAGCAAAATTAATGGAATTTCTTAAAATAAAAATAAATTAACATCGTTATATGGAACTGTTCATTTGGTTGAAGAGAAATCATTGCCATCATTATAATAAATGCTGTATTGACTGGCTTGTTTCAATGGATAGACATATACAGTGTTGGCCAAAAGTATTGGAACCCCTGTAATTCTGTCAGATAATACTCATTTTCTTGCACGGAGAAAAGAAAGAAGACCAAAGAACTGTCTGAGGACTTGAGAAGCAAAATTGTGAGGAAGCATGAGCAATCTCAAGGCTACAGCTCCATCTCCAAAGACCTGAATGTTCCCGTGTCTACCGTGCGCAGTGTCATCAAGAAGTTTAAAGCCCATGGCACTGTGGCTAACCTCCCTAGATGTGGACAGAAAAGAAAAATTGACGAGCGATTTCAACGCAAGATTGTGCGGATGGTGGATAAAGAACCTCGACTAACATCCAAACAAGTTCAAGCTGCCCTGCAGTCCGAGGGTACAACAGTGTCAACCCGTACTATCCATCGGCGTCTGAATGAAAAGGGACTGTATGGTAGGATACCCAGGAAGACCCCACTTCTTACCCAGAGACATAAAAAAGCCAGGCTGGAGTTTGCTAAAACTTACCTGAGAAAGCCGAAAACGTTTTGGAAGAATGTTCTCTGGTCAGATGAGACAAAAGTAGAGCTTTTTGGGAAAAGGCATCAACATAGAGTTTACAGGAAAATAAAAGAGGCCTTCAAAGAAAAGAACACGGTCCCTACAGTCAAACATGGCGGAGGTTCCCTGATGTTTTGGGGTTGCTTTGCTGCCTCTGGCACTGGACTGCTTGACTGTGTGCATGGCATTATGAAGTCTGAAGACTACCAACAAATTTTGCAGCATAATGTAGGGCCCAGTGTGAGAAAGCTGGGTCTCCCTCAGAGGTCATGGGTCTTCCAGCAGGACAATGACCCAAAACACACTTCAGAAAGCACTAGAAAATGGTTTGAGAGAAAGCACTGGAGACTTCTAAAGTGGCAGCAATGAGTCCAGCCCTGAATCCCATAGAACACCTGTGGAGAGATCTCACAATGGCAGTTTGGAGAAGGCACCCTTCACATCTCAGGGACCTGGAGCAGTTTACCAAAGAAGAATGGTCTAAAATTCCAGCAGAGCCTTGTAAGAAACTCATTGATGGTTACCGGAAGCGGTTGTTTGCTGTTATTTTGTCTAAAGGTTGTGCTACCAAGTATTAGGCTGAGGGGGCCAATACTTTTGTCCGGACCATTTTTGGAGTTTTGTGTAAGATAATCAATTATTTGACTTTTTTAATTCTCTTTTGTGTTTTTTCGTTGCAAACAAAATAAATGAAGATATTAATGCCAAAGAGTTTGTGCTTGCAATAATTTTCTGGAAGAAAAGGAGTATTATCTGACAAAATTGCAGGGGTGCCAATACTTTTGTATCACTTAAAAAAACAAACACATTAACATTAGTGAGTGTCTTTTAATGTCCGCTTTGATAGGTGTCTGTTTTTTTTTGGTTTTTTTTTGTTTATTAACAACATTATCAGAACAGACATCCCACTGTAGTATGAACCTAACCTAGCAAATAGTTTACCTATTATTAACTTACTGAAAAACGAGCAAACATAAGTGGCTTGCGATCCTGGAAAAAGAACAAAGATGATTTCTTTTATGATATCAGTTTGTAGGACTTCTAGCAAACCTGCCTTGTTTGTTGCATGGATTGTTCCCATAGCGTTTGTGAATTGTAACCCACTGAATGCTAAAGCTGGCACTTATGCTTCAATAAGCTCTCTGTTATAGGAATTCCAAATATTGGTGTACCTATCATAAGCTGGCGAGATGTCAGGTTTGTGGGCGTCCTTCAGAGTCACTAGTGACACATCACATGCTTTTCCTCTGCAGGGAAAACAAGTGCTTCTTGTTTAACATTTCCAACATTTGGCAAAACACCCCATGTGTAATTACATACTATTTTTCTCATTCTCTCTATTATAAAGACATCCAACTCCAAAGCCGAAATAAATGTCAGGAATTAATAATAATAATTTCTTTCATTTAGTCTGTAATTAAACATGTCTAATAAAGCCGTAGCGCTCCTCTGCAGCCTGACTGTTAAACACTTTGCTTCTATATTTGATGGATTTCTGAACTATTTTCTGCCAACATTCTGAATGGGCAGTGGTGCTGAGCAGGGCATGTAAACATGTCACATAGGCCTCTTTTACGAGGGTCTTGGGACTGTAAAATCTCCGTCATGACATGTTTACTAAACAGGGATATAATTATATAATTTTTCTCTATTTAAATGAAATTTTTACTAAAATATTTGCATATAAAATCTATGAACGAAAATTAATTGTGATAATAAGTAAACTGGTGAAAAAGAGTCTAAGTATGTAAGCGGCGCTGGAACACAAATCTACCAGATAGGAAGAAATGTGGACACTCCTAAAGGGGTTTCCCAACTCATCTGCTCACCAACTTGCAGGCTGTATGCTCTGTTCATTTCCTAGTTTTTTCTGTAAATTGGTGGGTGGGGTTTCACTTGCTCTGCTTAGCTCTCTTCATAGCAGTACATGTTTGCAGTCAGTAATGAGGGACGGTTGTAAATAAATTAGCACAGTATCACTAGAAGATGCCCAATAGGAAGCTGATGTAGCAGAGCTGGATTTGATAGGTGATGGGAATCCCAAATTTACAAGCTACAGGAACAAGAGTCAGCTTGCAATAAACTCAGTTTTAGGTCTGTGTTTACATACAGAGGTAACAGACTCCCTGTCTCAGCCCTTATCAGCAAAGTTCAATTAGAAGACCCCATAACTGGAAGAGGGAGATAAACAGCTCATAAATACAAGCTGCTCTGAGCACTAAGCTCTCTCTCCCTCCTGAGAGCAGTGAGCTATGTCACTTGTCCTGGATGGAGAGATAAAGAGCTCAGAAATACAAGCACCGAGCACTCAGCTCCCCCTCCCTCCTGAGAGCAGGGAGCTACGTCACATGTCCTGGGAGGAGAGATAAGATCATCCCCAGGTCCGTGGTTATGGAAACGCAGTGTAAACAATGAAGTGAATAATCTCAGATAGCGGCCAAACAAAACAGTTTTGCTGAAGCAATATATTTAGGAAAAGTCTTAAATCCACATAAGCTTAGCAGTATAGATAGGATCCTTGAGATGGGACAACCCCTTTAAGACCACTTATATATTTAGTCTGATGACTGATTTTATAGATCATCTATATTTATTATTATACTGTGTAAATCAATAAATCAATATTTTTGCTACATTGCATTTTATGCACATTAGAGACTCTTTCAATTATCGTTCTTGGAAAATGTCCATATTTCAGGTGTAACCTCCACACATGCTTCACCAACTCCTTCAATCACATACAAAGCACGCCCCAAAGCACATTGCTATATACAGCTCGGCCCCCTTGCCTGCGGTTCGCATTGCTTTAATCTTATGAATGCAGAAGTGAAGCAAGTTTCTCTCAATCAGGCACTACTGGAAACATTTTGGCAGATATACAGGTATGCAAATCAGATGTCTTTAAAAAAGTAAGAAAGAAAAAGAAGAAAAACTAAAAAGCTTTTGAAAAGAAGATATTGAATTATAAAATATCTATCTTTCAACACTAGATCAGAGACAATAGAGGAACTGCTTTGTGGTTTTTGGGGGTGGTTTCATATAAAGCTTATTTTGAATGGTGTCAGAACACCATGGATCAGACAGAGAATAGGTCAGCGATATGCGACGCCTGGAAAATTTAAGGCTAATGCTCCACGCTGCGGAAAAGCTGTTTTTTGTTGCTGATTCTGTTGCATTTTTTTTTTTGAGCCAAAGCTAAGAGTGGTTACAAAAAGAATGGGAAATATATAGGAAGCCACATACTTCTCCCTTTTGCTGACTTCACATGGCGGTAATTTTTTTGTGGCCGCTTACACGAACATGCGCAGTACGCTTCTGTAGTTCTATGGCCGTCCGCATGTGAAGTCTGCTTTGCCCGAGGCCCGCTGACAGAGCCGACTTGCGCATGCGTTGAATTTTGACCCCCACGCGCGCCAGAAGAAGACACGTGAAGAGGCCGTTGCTGAAGAAGATGGAGGCGGCGCTGGAGAGGGTTCTCTCGCAGCATTGTGGCACCCCCTGTGCTGTTTGAGTGCTGGGGCCTGCTCCCAGTGCTGCGAGAGAACTCATTTGCCTACCGACAAAAAACGGGATTTCAAGCGAACGGCAGCGTGGAGAAGACATAGAAAGGTAGGAGAAAAATAGCCTTTCTTAAGGCTATTCCGAAGTGTTAGTGAGAAAAAAAAAATGAGTTTGAATGATAGGATCCCTTTAATATCACATTGTAAGTAATGGTATAACACCATAAGTGGGATTTAAAACAGAATTACCTTTAAATCAAAGATATTTACAAACCATAAATTTACGTTTATAGGTTATGACGTAGAAGAAAAAAAATCCCATTTTACAGTTTCTCTAAATTGTTTCTTGTTAATAAGGCTAATAAACCATAGTAACAATTAATAAACCATAATTTCATTACGGGCCTCATTTCTCATACTTATTTGATGAATCATGAAACCATACAAATGAATATAAATCATAAAACAGATGAGTATAAATGAAAGACTGTGCAGCTAAAAACTGATTTAGGAACAATGTGAAATGATTATTTATCTTGCTGCATCATCTTGTCACTGAGAAGCTACAAGTGGACGTGCTAACAATGTATGCTGGATGATCTATATTTGCTACAAGTCTAAAGAGTGAATCACCGTATGAAATATTTACTTAAATGCCATTGAGACTTACTTGTGGGGAAGTCATTGTGATGGAGACTTAATACACAATGAAATATGAATTTTGAGATTTGATAAATGGGTTATCTTCTCCATGAACACCACTCCTACCCATGGTATTGCAGTTCAGCCCAATAAACTTGAATATGTCTAACCCTTTTTCATTAATTTACTTGAATCAAACCTTGCATGCTGTAACAGTTATCTTAAAGGGGTTATCCCATCTCAAGGATCGTATCTATATTGGTAGCTTATGTAAATTGAAGGCTTTTCCTAAATATATTGCTTTAGAAATGCTGCTTTGTTTGCCTGCTATGTGAACTTATTCCTCTCATTGTTTACACAACGTATTCACATAGTGGTTTTCAGTGTGCTTATTGTAGTATCTACCACCCTTCCCGCTGTTAATTTGTCCCTCGATGAGTGTCCTCCTCACAATCCCACATCATACATCATTCAGCTTTTCTTACCATTAACATTCATGCACATTTCACATCAAATTTAAAATAATGCACAAAGGTAGAATGAAATATATCCAACTAGAGGATCTATGTTAGCAAGGACTTCAGAGGAAAAGGATTTAGGCGTAGTTCACACGGAGTAAACGTGCACTCATTTTGGCAAAATACACATGTAAAAAATAAGACTACCATTGACTTCAATGACATTTATTACACGTGTAAAAAAACACATCAAAATACATGTCAAAATACACGTGTAAAAAGTCATTGAAGCCAATGGGAGTCTTATTATTACACGTGTATTCTTTACAAGTGTATTTTGCAAAAATGAGCGCGCGTTTACTCCGTGTGAACTACCCCTTAGAGGTCCTAACAGCTTCCAGGTGATTCAGCAATGCACCCAGGCAGCAGGGAAAGCATGTGGTATTTAGCATCACAGCTTGTGTCAAAGGTTCCGGCTGTGTTGCTGTATGGAAGCAGTACTTTAGTCTGTATACAGTATTCCTCTCCTATCTGCTCACTGCTAACACACAGCCCCCCCCCCCCCCCGAATATCAGCGCAACTGCAAGCGCTGTGCAGTTAAAGCGCACGGACCCCATAGACTATAATGGGGTCTGTGTGCTTGCCGCACACTGCCCGCACAAATGATTCGTGTGGGCAGTGCGCTGCAAGCACACAGACCTGTTATAGTTTATGGGGCCCGTGCGATTAACTGCACAGCGCTCCTCCTAAACACTCTCCGCCTGCTACTCGTGGACTTGGTGACTCTCCTTTAGTCGAATAGTCGTTTCCCCTGAAACAAGCATTTTTTCCCATAGACTATAATGGGATTTGATATTCGATCGAGTAGTCGAATATTGAGGCTCTACTCGAAACGAATATCGAATCTCGAATATTTAATTACTTGCTCATCTTTTAACTATAATGGGGTCCATGTGCTTTCCACATGGTAGATTGTGAACTGTATGTATGGATGCATTGGGTCACGTATTTCTTTTACAATGGTCTATACATTTCAACTTGTTAAATGTAGTGTTACTTGGCCAGGTTATATATGTCGGAGCACAAGACAGTAGAGTATTGTATTTTACCTATCTCCTAATGAAGTAAATGGGAGCAGGAGCACGTCTAAGTCTGGGGGTTCTTGCACTATTCATGCAGCTGTGTTCAAAGCCTGGGTAATGCATCCCCATTCTTAGGATTATTGGGTTCTTAGTGATCAGACCCCCAGATCAACAATTTATCCTTTTTCCTATGTATAAAGGTGATTTGTGGCATAACCCCTTGTAATGCTGTTGTATGATACATATGAACATGCAGTATTATATTTATAGAGAAAAGTTTTCATGATAAGTGGGCAGTGGACACAAGCCCACAACTCCTGTATTTTTAATTGACATTCATTAATTTGCTTAATTAAGGATTTAATATAAAAGTGTTCCTACCGTTTCTATTTTATTCTCCACTTTTTGCATACACATTATTAAAATTCATCTTAAAGCTTTGCCAGGATAAAGATAGATATTCTTTGTGTTTCATGGCGTAGAGAAAAGCTTTCAGATGTGCCATGAACAAAGGTATGGAAATGTGAGAACAGGATGGCATCTGGAGGTTTTCAAACATGCGATTTTGGGATGTAGGTTTCTTCTGCTCTTTGCAGAGTAAAAAGCTGTTTCCTGTCATTTCCCATCTTGTCACTTGAAGGTCCAACATCTTGCTATTCCTTGCACCAGCTGTTGTTTTTTCTCCTCATACAGATGGTACAAAGTCTTTGATAGATTTCCCCCATGGTATGAAGTTATCTTTGTCTCAGAACTACCTTACTGTTACTACTGGATAACCCTTTCATGCATTGGAGGCTGAAGTTCAATTAGCAACTCCATAATAGCAGTCATGTTATATAGCGTTTAGCTATGAAAGTAATACGCATCAATTATATTCATCTCTCCTGGTGTCTTTATATGCATATCATTTATTTTAACATACCATGTTAGGTAGAAGTCAACTGCGAAAAATGCAATGAAAGCAAAACAATACATAGTAACTACAAACAATACCGGAAATATGCTGCCATCTAATGTAAGATAAAAATGGAAGTGAATAATTTGAGTTGCACTTGTATACTAGTTCTTACAGACTGGTCCTCAGAATCTTTGTAAAGACAATTGGAATAATATAATAAAGAGCTGACGCTAGGTTCACACCTGCGTTTGGCACTCCGTTCTGTGGTTTCTGCCTTCTGCATGCAAGAAGATGGAAACCACAGACCGGGTTTGGCCGTGAGCTGCGGTGAGAGTTTTATGCTCTCCGCCGCGAAACCGGGTTTTTTAATCCGGACACAGAGTACTGCATGTCCGACTCTGTGTCCGGATTTAAAAAAACGGTTTCACAGCGGAGACCATAAAATGCTCACCGCCGCTCACGGCCGGACAGCTTTCTCACCCATTAAAATGAATGGGTGAGAGAGTCCTGCAGGTTTCCGTCTCCTGCCTCTGTTTTGTGCAGGAAACGGAAACCTGCAGAACGGAGACCGGGCGCAGATGTGAACGAGCCCTGAGCTGTTGAGTGTTACACTAGTCTACAAGCAGATCAGTGAGGACTATATTCCCCAATACCACTATGGCTATTCTCCCATCTGCCGCGATGTTGTGATAAAGCAAACAAATGGATTGAACTGCGGCACTTAGCATATTTTATACACAGATAGTGAGTGCCACAGTTTGATCTATTTGCTTTACAATTAAATATTGTGCTGCCAACCACCGCCGAGGATGTGGTCCATTCAGTCCCACTTGGTTTAATTGTGCTGTGTGAACACAGGACTGTGCTAGCTGATTATATTCTTAGACTATATGATTTAGGTAAGAAAGCAGTGGATACCCCATGGACCACATAACGGCCGGTGCACGGACAGCGCATGGATGACATCCATGTGTCCCTTGTGCCGTTCATTCATGACAGCTGTTTAGCACATGGTTGTGTGCAAATGGCTATAGAGACAGCATAAGAAAGACATTTTTGGAAAGTGTAAAACAGCCCTACAAGGTACAGTCATTAGTGTGATTCTAAATTTCCCGCTCTTTCTGTTCTCCATGATAAGTGTTGCACATACAGACACATAATGCAAAATTTAAGTCAACTTATCTCCTTTTTTCATGTCAGGTGTACTTTTTACATTGCCCATACCTGTTACTTGCTACAGGTGATTTTGAACAAGCATCACTTGCTGGAAAGAAAATATTTATACACAATTTTCTCCGATCCATTTTAGGAGTTTTGTATAAAATGTTATGTTCAATTTTGCCTTTTTTCTTTTTTTTACGTTGTTCCAATACACACAAAGGAAGTAAACATGTGTATAACAAAACATGTGCAACTTCAATAATTTTCTGGGAGAAATACTTCACTTTCTGGGTGCCAACACATACGGCCATGACTGTACCAAAAGTACCGTATTTTTCGGACTATAAGACGCACTTTTTTTCCTCCCAATATGGGAGGAAAATGTGTGTGCGTCTTATAGTCCGAATGCAGCGTGTGCAGCGTCTGTGTCCCGTCTGTGTGAATCAAAAGGAGAGCAGCACGGTGCCTGCCTGCTCTGCCCCTCCTTCCCTGTCTGTGTCGCGTGTTTGCAGGAGCGAGATATGAGAGGCAGTGAAGTAGGGGCGGGCCAGACAGGTGAAGGAAGCGTGGTTTCAAGCTTGCCGAGAAAACCACGCCTCCTTCTCCCGTCTGGCCCGCCCCTCCTTCACTGCCTCTCAGATCTGGCAATGAAGCCACACAGACAGGGAAGGAGGGGCGGGCCAAACGGGAGGAGGAGGCGTGGTTTTCTCGGCAAGCTTGAAACCACGCCTCCTTCACCCGTCTGGCCCGCCCCTACTTCCCTGTCTGTGTGGCTTCATTGCCGGAGCAAGATGTGAGAGGCAGTGAAGGAGGGACGAGCCAGACAGGTGAAAGAGGCATGTTTTCAAGTTTGCTTAGAAAACCACACCTCCTTCACCCGTCTGGCCCGTCCCTTTTTCTCTTCTTGCATAGCTTCACTGCAGGGTGTCTCTTTCCATCCATGGATGAGATAGATTAGATATAGATAGACAGAAAGACAGACAGACACAGACAGATAGATAGATAGATAGATAGATAGATAGATAGATAGATAGAGATATATGTTCAAATCACCCCCATATCCCTAGAATACATATAAAACAAAAACATTACTGTGAAACACATACACATTTGGTATCCCTGTGTCCGAAAGCCCCCGGTTCTATTTACATTGGTGAAATATTATATTATTAGGTTATTAAATATTTCACCAATTTTTTTTCCTTAAAATTTTTTTTTTCCCTATTTTCCTCCTCTAAAACCTTAGTGCGTCTTATGGTCCGGTGCGTCTTATAGTCCGAAAAATACGGTAAATTAAACGTCACATATAAGCTAACACCCAAAAACAGAACAAAGTATAATATATTTATATATACATATGTACTGTATATATGATCACTGCAAAAATAATGCAGTGATCATATAGCTACAGTATAAATAACATCGAGGTACTGGATCTAAAAAACTATGTAGGATAAAGGACCAGGAGGAGTGACAAGTCAGTCATTATGTAATAGTACAATAACAGGATATTAAACAAAAATGGAATTATAATGGGTACAACATAGAAACAGGCAACCCCGAATCTCCTGAGAAAATAATTTTCTTTAGCAGCTCTAGAACTGGTAATAGTCATGTTAAAATGACATTTCATGGATCCTGGGAGCAGTGTAACAAGGGCTAGCAACTCATTACAAGAAACACATTGTTAGACTGTCCCTTGACTCACGTTTTCACAGATCTAATAATAACAACAAGGTTACATGGAGTTGTTATCTGAGCTTGTGGCTCTCCATGTAGGAGGTGAACTGCTGTAATTCACACCTTGCATTCTTGAGATCAGCCTCAAGGTGTTCTTTACCTGGATAACGTGGGTCACCGATTCCTCCATGTATGCAGCCTTGACAGTAAAGTTTGGAACAATTATAGTTAGTATAAAATATATATCAGTTTTTGATGGATTTTATTTAGAAATATGCAAAGGCATATAAATAAAGATTAAAGGGTCTCTATCAGCAAAATTATGCTGTATGAGCCCCACAAAAGGCTATTCAGGCACCCCTAATCCTATTTCATACCCCTCCCTCTGTTTTAAAATAAAACCATAAAAACATATATGCAAATTATACTTATTGTGCATGGTCGGCGGTCATGCACGATCCGACGTCATCTTCTGGTATGCCTTCCTCTTCTTTCTTCTTCTTTTGGCGACGCCCTCCGGTCCTGGCTCTTCCCTGGCTTCATCGTCCTCTTCTTCCGGCGGGATTGGCTCAAATACGGCGCGTGCGCAGTTGCGCTCCCTCCAGAGTACCATTTTTATCAATGGCAGTATGCTCGCGTCCTTGAGGCAAGCAATTCTGCGCACATGCCAGATTTGAACCAATCCTGCCAGGAGAAGAGGACGATGAAGCCGGGGAAGAGCCAGGACCGGAGGACGCCGCCGAAAGAACTAGAAAGAAGAGGAAGGCGTGCCAGAAGATGACGTCGGACCGTGCATCACCGCCCACCGTGCACGATAAGTATAATTTACATATATGTTTTTATGGTTTTATTTTAAAACGGGGGGGGGGGGGGAAGGGGGGTAAAATAAGATTAGCGGTGCCTGAATAGCCTTAGTAAAAACTATTCACACATATGTGGGTCTCATACAGCATAATTTTGCTGATAGAGCCCCTTTAATATCCAGTTTTCTTGTATATAAAGTAGGAGATAGATGCTCATGGTTATTTAGCCAGGATACGGTCTTCAAGACTGTGTGCTTGCAGCGTATGTGTTTGGACAAGTTTTTCACTGCTGTGTATTTCGCCAAAATAGGCACCATGGCCTTGCTGCATTCATTATTCAGTAGCTTTCTAGTGTGAAGGAACACATTGCAATGAAAGTGAATCAGTCCAAGTACTGCTGATTTAATATGTGTAACATTTTTCAGTGGGCCTTGTGTTTGAGATTCGGCTGGGGATTGGAACCCACAGGTCACAGTGTGGGACTGATTCCGTACCCTATGTCTGTTTAGTCGTGAGAAAGAAATATAAAATCCCAGCTGGAGATTAAAAAGTCTTTTTGTTTCACTCACAGGCAGAGGCGCAAATATGAAATGACTATAATTTTATGCTGATTTTTGTTCATGTTTAGTGTAATTGCTTCTCCTTGTTCTGTTTTAAACCAGCGACAGGAGGAACAAGAAAAAGAATCAACAAAAAGAAAACAAGTTTCTAAATGTTTTATAATAGCACAGTGTTGAGCTAAGTGCATGAATGGAACTTGTTTTTAGCATAAGCTTTTAAGGTAGTATCATGTAAAAAAAAAGGGTATCTTTGAACAGATATAGAGCAGTACATTAAAAAATGTGCACTAAACATATGACACAAATATCCTAGTGTACATAGAGTATAAACTGAAAGATAATATATAGAGATGAGCGAACAGTAAAATGTTCGAGATTCAATATTCATTTCGAGTAGCCACTCAATATTTGACTACTCGAATCGAATATCGAACCCTATTATAGTCTATGGGGGAAAAATGCTCGTTTCAGGGGTAGGCAATGTTCGATCAAATTATACTTACCAAGTGCACGAGTGAGGGTCGGGCTGTATCCTCTCAGAAGTCTTCTCCGTGCAGCGTCCCTGCGGCGTCTTCCGGCTCTGAATTCACTCTGCCAGGCATCGGGCCTGGGCAGAGCCGACTGTGCATGTCCGCACTACAAGCGGACATACGTAGTCGGCTCTGCCCAGGCCCGATGCCTGGCAGAGTGAATTCAGAGCCGGAAGACGCTGCGGGGACGCTGCACGGAGAAGACTTCTAAAGGTAGGAGAAGAACCAGCGTTGATTGGCCGACTGTATAGCATTCGGCCAATCAATGCTGGTTCTGCATCGAACTTTTCCATTCGAATAGCGAGTGGTACTCGATCAAGTATGAGTATTTGAATATCATAGTATTCGATCGAATACCTACTCAATCGAATACTACTCGCTCATCTCTATTAATATACAAATATTAGTTACACTACAACATTTATTCAGGGATCATTAGAAATATGTTCATTAATAGTTCCTGCTGGCATCCAAAGGCAATGTTGCCCTATAATTCCCCACAATGATGGTCCATCAGGATGACTTTTAGGCTTCATTGTGTTTTCACAGACAGTTGCTGTCCCATTATAAGGCTCACAATCCACATCGGTATGATATGCATATATGGCTCACTATCCACATTCACTCTCAATATGTATTTCATATGTGAGTGGGTATATGTACATGATTTTACATTTACCCAGTAATTATAATCCATAGTTTAATTTCCCCCTCCAGTTGTCTCAGTTTATACTGGGGGCAACTAGAGGGGGAAATTGAACAGGGCAGCTAGAGAGAGAAATTAAACCATGGGGGCAAATAGAGGGAGCTTTGATGTCCAGCTGCCACCAGTTTAATGTCCTCCCCTTCAGTTGCCCCAAGTTTAATGTCCCCCTCTAGTTGCCCCCAGTTTAATGTTCTCCTCCAGTTGCCCCAATTTAATGTCCTCCTCCATCTACCATCAGGTTTAATTTCCCACTCCAGTTGCCTCCAGTTTAATGCTCCCTCCATCTGCCCCCATAGTTTAATATCTTCCTCTGTCTTCCCCCAAATTTAATGTCCCCTTCATATGCCCCACCCAGTTTAATGTCCTCTTCATATGGCCCCAGTATATTGTCCCCCGTGCATCTGCCCCCACAGTTTAATGTTGGTCTTGAGCTACAAAAGTTTAACATAAAAAACACTGATACTTACCTCTTCTTACTCCCCTGCTGCTCAGTCTGTAGCCTCTTGTCCTTGGAGCTGCAGGCGTGATGTTTGTGACATTATCATGCTCCCGGAGCACATAGAGGAACAGTGATGAGGTAGGGGTTGTCCACTTCTGTTTCACCACTGTATTCAACTCATCTGTGGGATAAGACCAGGAGTCCGGGATGGTTGGGAGTTATGGGAACAGTGTCTCCGTTGCTAAGACCATTGGAAATATGCGTTTTCCGATGGTCTTAGTTGACTTTTGTGAAAGGGTCGTCCAACCCCCCAAAAAAGGGGTGAGACATACAGGTTGAAAACCACTGACCTAGATTATAAATTAAACTGAAGCCTCAGATATGATAGAGTGTTAACATACTGCAATTATAGCAAATGCAGATTTACTTTATATATAAGTCAATAGGGTAGATTTATTTTGCCATCCATGCTAGTTTTCTGGTGCACAAGGAAATTATGAAAAACATAAAACATGAAAAAGTTGCAAATGTTTTCTACAAATCAGGTTTTTTTCACAAAAAGATTTACAACCGATTATGTAAAGGGGTGTGGAGAGAGCAGGGCCACAGACCACATCAGATATATGATCATTTACACAAGTTTTTAATAAGCTGGTGTAGGTTTTCAGTGCAGGTACAAAGCTCAGTGGTGGGTGGGCCTGATATATGAGGAGGGACATCCAGCCAGTTTTCGTACACCATCATCAGATTGAAGTACTACATGTATCGATGTGTCTCTTTATCAGTGAAATCCAGTTCATGGAAATAGGGGTAAGTATTTGGCTGACAAGGCATAATACTCTTTAAAGGGGCTCTATCACTGGATTTCACTACTATAGATAAACATATGCCTGAATAGCTTTTAAAAAGGTTATTCAAGTCCTGCTAATCATTTGTTAAAAGACTCCCCTCCCATTTTAATGAATTACTGTAAGGACCGGAGTCAGGATCAGGCAGTGCAAAGTGACACAGCTGGGAAAGCAACACTGTGCAACTAATGACAAAAGGGGTCGAAGGCCCTGTGGCTATAACTATGCTGTAGATCTGAGATGAGGCAGACCAATGCACTTCCTAATTGAAGTGCGCCTGCCACCAGGGGTGAGCCTGCTCCTTTCGCCGCCCGAGGCTAACTGCAGAAAGCCGCACCCCCCCCCCCCGCCGGGAGGAGGGGGCGGATCGGGGGCGTGGCCGGACGGATCGGGGCGTGGCCGAACGGATCAGGGGTGTGGCCGAGTGAAGAGGGCGGGGCTTAGCCCCGTTCGCCGGCAGAGAGTAGGCCCTGAGACTGCCTGCTCTCTGCCGGAGCGTGAGGGGAGGCTGCTGGAGCAGCGCTGCTCCAGTGGCCTCCCCAAACCACCGCCAGGAGATAAGAGTAAAGCACCGAATCAGAAGACAAGGAATAGTCAAAATACAAGCCAAGTATACAATAACCAATACACAGACTGAAAGACTCTCAGACAGGAAAACTGACAGAGCAGAAGACCAGGAAAACACAAAGTGAATGGCTGGCAAGGATCCGTGCCTGGGTGGGGTTTAAATAGCAGCAGAGAAAACCACCCACAACACCTGTGATGACTAATGGCATGGAGAACTCAGAGCAAGGAAAAGATTAACCCTTAATCACCTAAGCACAACCAATAGAACTCTTAATACGTCTCCCGAGGAGGCGCGGCGCAGCAAGGAGACCGCGGTGACTCCGTACCCTGACAATTACCTTTTAAACGTATATGTAAATGAGCCCTCCGTGCACTGTGGGTGTTCTCGTGCACCCCTCAAGTCATACTCTGTTCACGCCATCCTCTGTGGTTCTTCTATATAAGTCCCTCCTCCTGCTTTCGATTCACTGCCTTACAAGTGTCTCTTCCCTGCTTATGGAAAAGGACCTGTGATGATGTCACTACTGCTCTGTGATTGGCTTGTCCCTGTTATGACGTCACTAAAAGGTCCTATGTCGGCTTCTAAGTAGTGATCTATACAGAGCAGGGGCTGCATCTCCCTGTGTCTATCATAGCATAGATCTACTGTGTACATGAAGATCTATGATAGAGAGCTGATAGAGATCTGCAGCCCCTGCTCTGTATAGATCACTACATAGAAGACAACATAAGACCTTATAGTGATGTCATCACAGGGACAAGCCAATCACAGAGCAGTAGTGACGTCATCACAGGTCCTGTGCCACTAGCAGGGAAGAGACAGTTGTGAGGCAGTGAATCGAAAGCAGGAGGAGGGAATTACATAGAAGAACCACAGAGGAAGGTGTGAACAGAGTATGATGTGAGGGGTGCACGGAAACGCCCATGGTGCATGGAAGCACTCATTTACATATACGAACGCTCAGTATGACTATTAATGTCTAATAGAGATGAGCGAACAGTGAACTATTCGAGATTCGATATTCGTTTTGAGTAGAGCCTCAATATTCAACTACTCGATCGAATATCGAATCAGGGGAGACCACTATTCGACTAAAGGAGAGTCACCAAGTCCACGAATAGCAGGAGGAGATTGTTTAGGAGGAGCGCTGTGCAGTTAAAGCGCACAGATACCATTATATATTTTTTTTTTCTTTTTTTTTTTTTTTAAATGTAGATTGTGAGCCCCACATAGAGCTCACAATGTACATTTTTCCCTATCAGTATGTCTTTTTTGGAATATGGGACGGAAATCCATGCAAACACGGGGAGAACATACAAACTCCTTACAGATGGTTTTATGCCCTTGGCGGGATTTGAACACCAGGACTCCAGCGCTGCAAGGCTACAGTGCTAACCACTGAGCCATCGTGTGGCCCTCTTGCACGGATACCATTATAGTCTATGGGGTCCGTGCGCTTTAACTGCACAGCGCTTGCAGTTGCGCTGATAAAAAGTAAGCTCCCTTGTAACAGCAAGCTGCCAGCTCTCCTGACTAGCAAGGACAAGCCTGCTGCAGAACCATCGTTGATTTGCCGCAGGCTGGTCCTTGCTAGTCAGGAGAGCTGGCAGCTTGCTGTTACAAGGGAGCTTACTTTTTCTCATAGGAATGAATTGACCAGCGTTGATTGGCCAGCCAGTGTACAGCATTCGGCCAAGCATCGCTGGTTCTGCCGGAGGCTTGTCTGTGAGGAGGCGGAGTCTAAAATCAGACCACAATGGAGACTGCTGTGGTCCAATCTTAGGGAGCGTTCACACTACCGTCGGTGTCCGACATGTAGTGTCCGCTCCTAGTGTCCGCTCAAAATCTGTCACGGACATTAGGAGCGGACACTAGATGTGTCCGTGACACCTGCCATTCACTTGAATGGGCATCGGGTGCGTTCTTTTGCACTCCGTGCCCGTCCTTCCCTGTCCGCAAGAGAAGATGTCCGACTTCTCAAGCGGACAGAGGAACCCTGCATGCAGGGTTTTTCTGTCCGCTTGAGAAGTCGGACATCTTCTCTTGCGGACAGGAAAGGACGGGCACGGAGTGCAAAAGAACGCACCCGATGCCCATTCAAGTGAATGGCAGGTGTCACGGACACATCTAATGTCCGCTCCTAGTGTCCGTGACAGATTTTGAGCAGACACTAGGAGCGGACACTACATGTCGGACACCGACGGTAGTGTGAACGCCCCCTAAGAAAAAGTAAGCTCCCTCATAACAGCAAGCTGCCAGCTCTCCTGACTAGCAAGGATGAGTCTGCTGCAGAACCAGCATTGATTTGCCGAATGCTATACACTGTATAGTATTCGGCCAATCAACGCTGGTTCTGAATCGAATATTTACTGCAAATAGCTAGTAGTATTCGATCGAGTACGAATATTTCGAATACCGTAGTATTCTATCGAATACCTACTCGATCGAATACTACTTGCTCATCTCTAACGTCTAAAAGCTCTACTGAAAATGTTCCAAACAAACATATGGCCTGGAGGTTTCTAGCTCCACATGTCCTTGTTTTATTTATAAATCACTGTTTATGCCGCAATAGTAATATATATATATATATATATATATATATATATATATATATATATATATACATATACACTCACCGGCCACTTTATTAGGTACACCATGCTAGTAACGGGTTGGACCCCCTTTTGCCTTCAGAACTGCCTCAATTCTTCGTGGCATAGATTCAACAAGGTGCTGGAAGCATTCCTCAGAGATTTTGGTCCATATTGACATGATGGCATCACACAGTTGCCGCAGATTTGTCGGCTGCACATCCATGATGTGAATCTCCCGTTCCACCACATCCCAAAGATGCTCTATTGGATTGAGATCTGGTGACTGTGGAGGCCATTGGAGTACAGTGAACTCATTGTCATGTTCAAGAAACCAGTCTGAGATTATTCCAGCTTTATGACATGGCGCATTATCCTGCTGAAAGTAGCCATCACATGTTGGGTACATTGTGGTCATAAAGGGATGGACATGGTCAGCAACAATACTCAGGTAGGCTTTGGCATTGCAACGATGCTCAATTGGTACCAAGGGGCCCAAAGAGTGCCAAGAAAATATTCCCCACACCATGACACCACCAGCCTGAACCGTTGATACAAGGCAGGATGGATCCATGCTTTCATGTTGTTGATGCCAAATTCTGACCCTACCATCCGAATGTCGCAGCAGAAATCGAGACTCATCAGACCAGGCAACGTTTTTCCAATCTTCAATTGTCCAATTTCGATGAGCTTGTGCAAATTGTAGCCTCAGTTTCCTGTTCTTAGCTGAAAGGAGTGGCACCCGGTGTGGTCTTCTGCTGCTGTAGCCCATCTGCCTCAAAGTTCGACGTACTGTGCGCGTTCAGAGATGCTCTTCTGGCTACCTTGGTTGTAACGGGTGGCTATTTGAGTCACTGTTGCCTTTCTATCAGCTCGAACCAGTCTGGCCATTCTCCTCTGACCTCTGGCATCAACAACGCATTTCCGCCCACAGAACTGCCGCTCACTGGATGTTTTTTCTTTTTCGGACCATTCTCTGTAAACCCTAGAGATGGTTGTGCGTGAAAATCCCAGTAGATCAGCAGTTTCTGAAATACTCAGACCAGCCCTTCTGGCACCAACAACCATGCCACGTTCAAAGGCACTCAAATCACCTTTCTTCCCAATACTGATGCTCGGTTTGAACTGCAGGAGATTGTCTTGACCATGTCTACATGCCTAAATGCACTGAGTTGCCGCCATGTGATTGGCTGATTAGAAATTAAGTGTTAACGAGCAGTTGGACAGGTGTACCTAATAAAGTGGCCGGTGAGTGTATATATATATATATATATATATATATATATATATATATATATATATATATGTTTCCCTCTATACAAATGCAGAAATACAAATGCAAAGAGATCAATTTATTGGTTTCCTATTTTATAGTGAGTCATTTGTATCATTTAGGGCAGATATCCAGTAATGTAAATGCAATATTCTTGCAAGTACGCATTATAAATAGCACAATTTGGGCTTATAAATTATGGAACAAGCGGTCTATATGTACTGTCTGTGCAATTACGGCATATTATATAGTATACGTTCCTTAAATGGAAGCATTGTTTTCATAACTTATTGTTGTTCATTGCAATTTAATGTAACATTGGGGAAATGCAATACACAACTAATTGACACGAGCGGAAGAAGCTACTTCAAGTTAATGCTGCCATATAGATAGATTTTTCCCATTAGCTTTTGCAAAATGACTCTTAATAATGCTGCGATCCCAAAATGGTCATTGTGAAGAAAGATTCGTTTGGAGCTGTAGACTGTGTAAAAGCCAGATTAAGTAAGGGCTGAACTGCAATGCAAATTAGATTTGTGGCTGAGTGGAATTGATTCTTTGGAGACTTAATTAATCACGGTGCTTAATCACTATAACCTTTAAACACAGCGCTCTTGACCAAAGCTGCGGGGCAAAGGAACATTCACATACAATCTCTCTCTTACACAGAAGCCTAGTGTATCTCTGATTCACAAACTAGACTGGGGGCTTTATCAGATATGAGGGGCACAAGCCTGGTCAGGAAGCATAAATCACAAATATACAAATCCAGCTATGTTTTCTCTGGAGGGGAAACATTTCAAGCGTACCGCTGTTAAAGAAATAGACAAGTATTCACAATAAATTGGAAAGAAGTTGGATGTATGAAATTTGTGCAATTGAGGAATGTGCCTTGCATCTTTAGAGCCACGTGCCGCTATCTCATAGACAACCTAAACTTATGTGGTTATTATTTACTTCTAGCGATTACTGTGGCGATTCACTTAAAATTGTATGTTTTTTATATTTGAGCATTAATATGCTTAAAGAGGTTTTCTGGGACTTAAACAATTACTTAAGGAATGATACACTACAGGGCATTGTGTCTGGCAGTACAACCAGTTACATGAAATAGAACTCAGCAGCGTTACCACTATGTCACTGTTACGCAGAAACCAAGGAGGAGCAATCTGGCTTCTTAAAGGGTTTTTTTTGTGGAAAAAAAATAAAATAAAATATATATATATATATATATATATATATATATATATATATGTCTTTTAGTGATAGTAATGGGTTAATAAGTGCACCCATATACCTTTAGCAGTGATTTATGGGTGTTTGTTGGAGCTCCTGGCATCTTCTGCATTTGTTTAAAAGGTGTAGCTTCCTGTGTACCTTCCACGCTACCTCCCTCTCACTGCGCCCCCTCTTCTCTAACTGTGTTACACCCCCCTCCCTGTCTCCCTAACTAAGTTACACTGCCCACTACTAGCCATTCCCAACTAACTAACTCTGCCCACCCTGCCACCTCCCCTTACTTACCTATTTTCCTCTCTGCAAGATGGCTTCCCACTCTTCTTTCTTGTGTGCAGGCTGGAGACTCTCCTAGAGTGTGCATAGACCAGAAGTACCTGTGATGTCTGTACAGTAGAGATGGAGTGCCATCTCTACTGCGCATGTGTCGCTGTCGCAGGCACCTCCAGATTTAAATATTGATGGGTTGGGAGGGGGGGGGAGTACAAGCAATGTTCCATTTCGGAAGCGGTGAGACAGAATGTCACTGGATTATCAGAAACTGTCCCTGGGACGGTCACATGACCACCCCAGGGATATTGGTAATTCTAGATTTTTTATTTTAATAGAAGTAAATTAGAAGTTGGGTGGAGGGATTAATTTAAGGGTTAATTCCTATTTTATCCGAGACAATCCCTTTAATTATGCTGACCAATAAGAGTTTCTCAGGTTTATCTCCCACCAATCAAACACTGATGGCCTATCTAAAGGGCAGGACATCAAAGTTTAAGGTTCCAAACCCATTCAAAGGTGACTAATTATAGTGAAATTTCTTTTGAGCTGGCCAACTATAATTGTATTTAAAGTTGTCTTCTGGGGTGGTCTCCTCAAAGAAGATGGCCATCATGTCTAAGACAGTATATTGTGGAACTGAAAATCTGTCACACAAAATCAAGTCCAGATAAATGGGGGTCTTATCACAGAGGTGGTGGGAAAATAAATGTCATGCTCAATCTTCAGCCAGATTACCTGATAACTCCCATTTAAGCAAATGGGAGGTGGAAAATACACCCTGACAGTTGTGGAATTTGATGTGGAATTGGGCACGGAATTTGGACAAGCCAAAAACTCAGCTTCAATTTCTTAAAGGCCAGGAATCTGACCGGTCTGGTAATAATGATCTCCAGTATGTCAAGCAAAGGCTATAAACATAAGAGACCTGGAAAAAACTTGTATGTAAAGCCTTGGTCTATTGTCACATGTGCTACCTTCAGTCTGCATTCACGTCTAAGATACAAGGGATAAGTAAAGATGTCTTCATATTTACCCTTTTTCATCCATTCATCCATTCAACCAGCTTCATACTAACACCAGCAGAATAGAAATTAATATATGCATTTTGTACATGAATCTATGTATGCTCAATCTGAAAAAAGACAGAACTCCTTGCTCCCAGCATTCCTGTGCTTAGCATACTGCTAGCACACAAGAACGTTAACTTTTAAT
The DNA here is from genome assembly GCF_031893055.1 of Leptodactylus fuscus. Lineage (NCBI taxonomy): Eukaryota > Metazoa > Chordata > Amphibia > Anura > Leptodactylidae > Leptodactylus > Leptodactylus fuscus. Next base: position 153,123,756 of record NC_134266.1, on the reverse strand, counting down.
AAGACTACTGAACCAGCACTGAATAATAAATCAATGTGAATTATAGTGGTCATGGGAAGTCTAACCACAGTGTCCTGACACTATAAATCAACATCAGTCCGATGCTTTTGTGAGGTCAGATTGCAAATCTATACAATAATAATAGAAGTGATGTTAGGACCAGTCTAGTACATAATATACAACATGTCATAGTCACTAGATAGCTTTAGCAATAGGTACCAGAATGGTTATTACTATCCATCAAACAACAATGCACTGGCCTATAAATTACTAAGCAAAGAACACTGATAACAAAGCTATATGCACTATCAATTGTACAGTGTATCTCCTGTTCAAAACTGTTACACTATCTCTATAGGCAGGTTTACAGTTTATGTTTTATATTAATATAGTTTATCTTAATAAATAGATATTTTTACTTTATGAAAGCCAGTCCTACAGGGGTCCTACAATTGACAGTGACTACCAGGATTGTGTATTTGCACAATAGCCATCTTTCTTTACATGGAAGGATTTCTCTTCTGAACCAGATGGTTAATGCTGATAATAGTAATTGCTGATTGAATGGTTTTAAGGGACAGTACTAGACTTTACACAGGCACCCAAGGAGGTCCAACATAGGGTAATGGTTAAACCTTTCACTCGGTAAATGATGTTCAATCTGGAATCATATTTGGAGCAGGAAAAGCCAGATGTTGGCTCCTCAGTCAGCAATGCACTTGATAGAAGACACACATACTCTGCCCTCACTAATGTCCTCTTTATTGAGGTACATGCTAAATTTATAAAGGATTTAACACTTGAATGGCAAACAGTTCACAGATGAGAGTTGTCAATTGTAATTTAGGACCAGAAAAAATACTACTGGAACATGATCACCAATGACCATGTGTACTGCAAAAACTAATAATCCTAATAACTAATATATATATATATATATATATATATATATATATATATATATATATATTACATGGAACCACAATATGACCAACAAGTGCCAAATTCAAATATTAAATTTAATCTAACAGGCTTAATGCATACCTATTGACATATTAGTGCAAGCAGCCCAGTGCCTGAATACTTCGATGCACATTTTACTAAATATAGCTTTGTCAGGAGGTAACCAGATTAAAAAGACATGGAATATTTAGAGGGATATAAATAGATGGCTGAGATAATGGTATAATATCGCCATGATGCTGTCCGGGGATGGGAGGAACGCACAATCTCTAGGGTAGCACATGCTTTCATCGCGTCTCACAACAACCTTCTGGGAATCTTATATACATGATATATAAGGCTCTTCTAGAAAATTATTTACAAAATAATATTATTCCCCAGGGGTTACATGTGCATGTTTTTTGGGTTTTTTTAATCCTGAAACTGTAACTAAATGCTCTTGTACTTTTGAGAAATGTTTATAGGATATTAAGGTTAGGAAGTTTCAAAGAGACCTGGTGGATTTCCAAATAAACCGTGTCTATCTGTGGCAGTATAAAAGAGATAGATCCAACTCCTTTACATGATCAATTTCCACTACATCAATAAATTCTGAATTTGGAGATTGCTTTTTAGGCATATGGAATAGCTGTGTATCTGGTTTCATACTAAAGGCTTCTGGTGTCACTAGAAAGCTTAGAGGCAAGAATATAGTGTGTATAACTTTACTGGGATTTGGTAAGAATGCTGTCAGTACTTCTGCTCTAATAGTGTAACAGGCAAACGGTAGAGGATCCTATCTCTAGCTAGCAATTAAAGGGATTCTATCATTGGAATCCCATTTTTCTTCTCCCTGACATGTAGGAATAGTCTTAAGAAAGGCCGTTCTTCTCTTACCTTTAGAAGTGTTCTGCGCACCGCCGTTCTGTAGATATCCCGTTTTTTTGCAGCCCCCAGTGCTGCGAAAAAACTCTCCAGTGACGGCCTCTATCTTCTTCTGGCACGCTTCTCCGCGATGGCTTCTTCTGGATCTAAAATTCACGGTTGGCTCTGCCATTGGATCGGCATTGGCTCTGCATTTTCTTGTGGCCGCTTAAACGAGCCGACTGCGCATGCATGAATTTTAAATCCAGAAGAAGTTTGAGTGCTGCTGTTTGAGCATTGGGGACCGCTCCCAGTGCTACAAGAAAACTCATTTACCTATCGAAGAAAACCGGGATTTCTACAGAACGGTAGCACACAGAAAACTTCTAAAGCTAGGAGAAGAATAGCCTTTCTTAAGTCTATTACTATGTGCTAGGGAGAAAAAAATAAGATTATAATAAGATTCCCTTTAAATCTAATCTTCTCCAGCCCTTATTAGCACAGATCCTACAATTCCCCACACTATATTTTTTGTCTCTTGAAGTGTATCTGAAATGCATCTCTTTCCACAAAATGGGCACCTTCTCTTCTTATCTGTGCTTTTTGTAATACCTATGAGAATATGACAAGTCATCAGAGACCTCAGTCACTCGGAAACCTAAAATCCCTCATGACTACCTTTCCCTGTCATGAGGGTTGCTTGCAAAGTGGCATGGAGAGACTGGGGTGATCTCCAAGATGATATGATCATTCTTTTTTCTTTTTATGTGTTTTCACATGGCAGCTGTCATTTTAGCTGGTTCATATCACAAAAACCACAAAAAGTTGTGATGTATTTGAATCCGAACAGTTTGAAAAGTCCAAGCTGAATCTACAGGAAAATAAACAGATAACCCACTGAAATAACTTAATTCACTGTGTATCAAAGTCATAAAAGAAATTATGAAAAAGGTGAATCGCTTGGTAAATTTAAGACAGGAACCACTTTGGGGTAAGAATCATGTACCACCATGGTAAATTGTAAATTTTAGCCCACTACTAGGGAAGATTATTATTTGTTCCCACTTTAGTGGCTGAAAATAGTCACAAACTTTGCCACTATATATACACTGTATCTTCAAGAATACTCTAACCAAGCAAACTAGCACTATGAATTAGCAACTATAAATCGATTGGAAGACCCTGTGGAGTATATTTTTCCTTTTGTTTCTATTGTTAAGCATGGACAAGACTCAAGATCTGAATCAGCTAGAGTTTTCCTGTTTGCACATGTGCCTGTTACCATCCCCCCAGGAGCTAAGGACAGCATGTTTCACTATGAGGCATGGAGGAGAAACCTGCATGGATGTGTGGACTTCTTCTCTCAAGGAGATGATTTCTGGAGTCTATTGCTGATGTGTGAAGATGCCTACTGCTGACTGGTATTTCTTTCTTTTACTGTGGACACGTGGGACTCTGTTACAACCTGGAAACCTACCATCACCCACCTACCCATGTGTTTATGGAAGCTTGGCAAGAGAGCAGCTCCCTGTCTACCTGGATGGCTTCAGATGTCTATGGGCAGTAGAACACAGTGGTAAGAAGAAAGGAGGAGGGCTGTGATGAAGGACATTTGGGGCATTTTTTGTGGTTAATGGACAATAGTGCTGATACAAGATACCAAACTATCAGTTGTGAGCAGGAGATCTCACCACCTACCAAAGAACTGCCACATGTTATCGTGATAGCTACCTATGTCCCCCACCTCTGCAAAAAACATTTCTACCTGTTATATCTACATGCTGTGACCCCCCTCCTCATGTCCTCCAACCACGGTCGGGCTGTATTATTAAAATCACTTCACACAGAGAACTAAATGATCCTGCAGTGTGTCTGTGTTTCTTTCTTTTTAGTTGCTATGATTCCTAGGATTTCTCTATCTGCCATGAGCTTGTATTTGTTTCTCTCTTGTTATATACTACTGTACCATCTATGAAACTGTATCGCTGAAATTTCCCCATTGTGGAACTATTAAAGGATTATCTTATCTTATCTTAACCCAAGAAGTATGTGAACAAACTTGAAGAGAAAGTATTATGTATAGAATGTAGTAGAACAAGACAGTGACAATAGATGTATGAGGAAAAGCAGCAAAAAAGGAATGTTGATATAATTAATACTGTCCCTTTTTATTACTGCAGCTATAATGTTACCAGAGCATGATGGCTTCTCACTGAGGGCTTGTAAAGAGCAAACATACAGTGTACCAATGAGTAAACTAAGTGAGCTGAAAGTAGTTTGACCCTCTGCTACAAGGATCAGTAGATGACATAAAACACATTGAAGACAGAGAATGAATGTATGAGATTAGTGAATGAAATATTGCTTGGAGATCTAAGGGTAAAAAGGTTCAGATTTTTTTAAGCCGTTTTAAAAGCTAAAGCCAAGAGTTGACTGAACAAAAAGAGGAGGAGTACCTTGTGTCCTTTATCGGTTCTTACTCTTCATGTTCCGCACCTGGTTTGGGCTTCAAAAACTGTATAAAACAAGATTATGTGTGCTTACCCTTAAGGCATGGGATCTCCTAACCATACCATAAAATAAACAGTTCTGCTTCTTATTTATTTTATTTTTGAGCTGCTAGTTCAGGTTGCCTTACATTGACCCTCGATGTAATGACTACACATTGGAACAATGTTAAACTGAAGTGTAGTTCAGATTGCCTTGTTAACTGGGTTTATTAGCTGTTGACCTTCCCTCTCAGCATAAGAGAGTACAGCAGCCACATTCTCATTAGCATTTATCTAAAGATAGCTTACTGCCTATTCTGCACTAAATTAGATCTGTCAACCATAAAATGCCTGCAACATTTTCTTCCTGTTTGAGAAAAACAAGATGTTATGTCTTGTCTGAATTCTCTAAACCAAACATTGAAATGATAGCATTAGACTGATGGTGATCTATGAAATATTTATTGATGCTGGTAAATATAAAACAGAAAAGTACATTTGGAATTTGGAAATAATCGCAGCATCCAATGGGAATATTTATTTATTCTGATTATCTTATGCAATATTAATTTTACTAATTGTAATAAAGTAAAAGTGCACAGGATCAATGATGATGTTAAAGGCTCTGAAAGGTAAAGTCAATGCCATTGATTATCTTGTGACAATGACATCTGTCTCGAGGTGGTAAACGGAAAGCAACAAGTGAACACTCATTTCTTGAATTTGATTTGCTGTATTTGGGAGAAAATAGGCAATAACTGAATTTTGATGGCTACACGACTGGATTCCAGTTTCCCAAACAACAAATCTCTGCAGCTATTTCAAGTATAAAAAAAGGACATCGGTCGTGTACAGTCCCAAATAGAGAATAAAAACACAATGAAAGATGTCATTTATGCTCATCTCTAGTGGTTGTGCCAAGTACACCTCCTTTAGAAGCTTGTAAACGTAGAATTCTAATATTTTCACGTGAGCTTTGATCTCTCCCAGCCAGATAGGTAAATGTGAAGTAAAGTATTGCAAAAATTAAAAAAAAAAAAAATAATAAAAAGCTTGATCAAGATGGGTACTATGTAAAACGATAGGTAATCTACAATATAAACTATAAATAGTTTTATTGGCAAAATCCACAGGACAATGACAATGCTTGTACTAAGCACTTTGAGAAGTCCAAATGTAAGTAACCATTTTTAAAAGAAGGTGTAAGATACCTTTGCTGGATTGATCTCTGCTGCATTGATGCTATGTGATGTCATTCTTGCTGCTTCTGCATCTGAAGATATACCACAAAAAGTTAGGAAGATAGGGTCTTCTCTTATCTATGTGTGTTGTGTATGGGAGACATCATAAACACTAGTCTCCATTTCCCCAGATCTGAGATCAAGGATAACTGACAATTCGATATGGAGCCAATGGCAGAACAATCGCTACGTCTGCTACAGGTCCTGCGATCTTAGGGGGGGCCTAGTGGGCCCTTGTGTTGTTGTTTTTTGTTGTTGTTGTTTTTTAAATAATCCAGTACCTGGAGTTACTCCAGCAGGTATAGACCCCTATTTATTTACAGATCTCCACAAGCCCATGGCCGCCTGCACCTCTTCTTCAGCCCTGCAGGGGGCCTCATGCATCTGATATCACATCGATGAACAGGATCAGGACATCACTCATAGTGATGTGATATGGGTTACATGGGGCCACCTGGCAGGCTGAAGGGGATATGGAGTAGGCCAGAGGTAGGAGTTGAGATTGATAAGTAAGACTGTGGCAATAGTATTTGTTGGGTCGAACCTGGAGGTTTGCCTGGCAGTTTTGTTCAGACCAAACATGTTTGAAACAAAACTGCTATTATATTATGGTGTCTCTTCAGACCCCAGAGTATAATGATAAGGGGAGGTGATCAAAAATAAAAAAAAACAGTATTAGGAAAAAAGCAGTCCATTCATTTCTATGGGGAGCGCTCGCATGCCGGCTCCCATAGAAATGAATGTGAAGTGTCCGGCAGCCCTGCTGTAACGCCGGCGTGTACGGCTGTGATACACGCTGGCGTTCTGTAGTGTGAATGCACCCTTACTCACCTTTCCTGGTCTCTGGTGCTGGTCTTTGGGTCTCTTCAATGACATTAGAAACTGCTGAGGCCTGTAATTAGGGTCATATAGGTCAAACTAGCATAATAACACTACTTTAACACATTTGGGCCTCAGTGGTCTTTGTGAAGTCTTTTAAGAAACCTGAAGACAGGCACTGTAACCAAAGAGAGGTGAGTAATACTAATTTTTATCATTATGAGGAGTGTAATGGGATCTGACCAATGAGGAGCATTATGTTGTATGGAGGCCACAATGGAGAATTATACTGTGTGCAAGAGTCACTGTGGAACATTATGGTGTTTTTAAATTGGTTGTTATTAGAGATGAGCGAACAGTAAAATGTTCGATATTCGATATTCGTTTCGAGTAGCCCCTCAATATTCGACTACTCGAATTGAATATCGAATCCTATTATACTCTATGGGGGGAACATGCTCGTTTCAGGGGTAGGCAACGTTCGATCAAATTGAACTTACCAAGTCCACGAATGAGGGTTGGGCTGGATTCTCCAAGAAGTCTTCTCCGTGCAGCGTCCACACGGCGTCTTCCAGCTCTGAATTCACTCTGCCAGGCATCAGACCTGGGCAGAGCCGACTGCGCATGCCCGCACTTCAAGAAAATGGCCACTTACAGTCAAAGCGGCCATTTTCTTGTAGCGCGGGCATGCGCAGTCGGCTCTGCCCAGGCCCGATGCCTGGCAGAGTGAATTCAGAGCCGGAAGACGCTGTGGGGACGCTGCGCGGAGAAGACTTCTAAAGATAGGAGACGAACCAGCGTTGATTGGCCGACTGTATAGCATTTGGCCAATCAACGCTGGTTCTGCATCAAATTTTTCCATTCGAATAGCGAGTAGTATCGAGTACGAGTATTTTGAATACCGTAGTATTCGATCGAATACCTACTCGATCGAATACTACTCGCTCAACTCTAGTTGTTATATCATGTAGAGGGACAGTAAAGGGGGTGCCAGGAAAGGGCCACTAGGTTTTGTGGGGATGGGGGAGCCCAAGTCAAAAGTTTGCTATGGGGCCCAGTCTTTGCTATTTACGCCCCTGTATGGAGCCTACAGAAGGAGAATAACTAGTGATAAATGCAGGTCACATGTCATGTCCATGTACAACAGCTTAGTCTGAAAAGTTATCTGAATTGAGTGGTACCCTTTTATGGGTTGATACAACAATTCTGAGAAAATATGAAATATAGTAATAACTGTATCCAGTATTGAAAATTCTGTACCAAGAGTACAAATCAGAGTTTGATGAGTCTGGTGAGTAGTGGGCAAAATTATTGACAAACTGGCCCATTCCTTACTTTTATTTCATTTTGTCCTCTGGAACATGAAGGTATTGTGCACCGTGTTGGACTGAGGTGCCTAGGACCCTACAGTAAAAGTCATGGTGTAAAGCTACATGTAAATATTATTCTAAGAGTGCGCTGATATACAAACCCAGGCATACCAATCATCTCTATACACTAACTGTATATTGATAGATTATTAATTTATTGATACAGTGCCATCATATTCCTCAGGACTTTGTAAGTGAATACAGTACAGGAAAGATTTTGTGACTTACAAGTGACATTTCTGATGGTAATTGTTCTATTTTACAACTTATCATTGGGGATAGGGGTAAAATGAAACTGTGCAGAAAGAATAATAAAAAAAAACACAAAAAATGAAAAATTAGACTGACCTATTCTGCCTGCTTCCTGGTAGGTCATAAGTCGCGTCAAGCCTGTGGTCGGCAAGGTGCCGAGAGATCACAAACTGTATCCCAGTGCAGGAAATGCTATGTAGTGACATCATTGTACCCACCTGTGCCAGGATGCAGGTGTCTTAGCTGTGGTCAAGTTATCCTGTAGGCTGCAGTCCTGATGTAGCATGCAATCTACAAGTTTATGGAATGGTAGAGCAGGAAGCTGATGGTTCCTTCATTACCATATATTTCAAGTGTATCAGGTGTTCTTCAGACACTGATACAGTTCAAAATACTATATGTGTTTGTGATGGCCCGAGGTGGGCCCCATAGAGTCTGTGGGCCTGCTATGTCTTTAGGATAGTAGCGTAGCTAACAAAATTATAAAGAAATATTAGTATAAAAAAGGGAAGTGCAGATCTGTAATGTATTTCATAGCAATATAACCATAAATATAATAACTATAGTATACTGCACTTCATTCCACACAATGTGCAGTTGTTGCACATCAAGACTGGTAGAGAGAAAATCTTGGTTCAGAGCTTGCATCTACATCTAGGAGCTTTAAGACTCTAAGTTTGAGACAGATTCAACCATCGTAAGGTTGTTTCACTTTTCTTAAAGTGGTTATTAGAATTATTAGGTATGTAAGATTCATAAAACCAAGCAAGTAATGAAATATATTTGGCTTAGACATACTTGCTTAAACCAGGAAACTGAAAGCTGAAATGAATGAACTACATGGCGCTTGTGCCATCTGCAGGTCAGTGTTTGTATCTAAATTCTTGTGAAACAGATTCATATTTTCCTTTGAATGTATACGGAAAAATTATGTTGAGATCATACATAACATATGCAATGTAACACGTTCAACAAGAGAATTGTGATAACTTGTGTATATTAGCATTATACAGTATAAGTGAGGCTATGATATTATTTGTGTTGCAATTATGATAAGCTAAATGATAGCGATGCATAATTCTAAACAAGAGAATATCTAACTGATAGTAATTATTTTAGATAAAACAAACGTATCACACTCCAATTTATGTTACAAAAAATCCAAAATAAACCGCATAGTGCTTAAGTAATATACCTTTATGGTGTTGAGTTTCTCCAGACACACATACCTGCATACTTCACACACCCAAGTTGTTCATGCATTACACATTTTTTTTTACCATACACGTAAAGTGACGGTAAAGAAGGGTACTTTTTCATGAAAGCTCGTGATCACCTCAGGGCGGGTTCACACCTGCGCCCGGTCTCCACTTTGGGGGTTTCCGTCTTCTGCTCAAGAAACCGGACAGGACCGTCAGTCATTGTCCTCCCGTGAGCAGACACAAAGTCCTGCATGTCCAACTTTGTGTCTGGTTAAAAAAAAAAAAACGGTTTCACCGCGGAGAGGAAGAAGATGCTCACGGGCAGACACTTTGCAAACCCATTCAAATGAATGGATTTGGAAACTGACTGCCAATTTCCGTCTCCTGTCCAGTTTCTCGGGCAGAAGACGGAAACCTGCAAAGCGGAGACCGCAGGTGTGAACCTGCCCTCACTTACCAGACAGTATAACAGACAGAACTTCCAGTGACGACTTAGTTTTGTGGTTGCTTGGCTGAAGTACAGTGTGAAGTATAACCTACACTAATTTGGAGCAGGGGAAATTGAAGGAGAGGACAGTTACTTAAAGGGGTTGTCCAGTTTTGTTTTGTTTTTAAATATGGCCCAAATAACAAGATGTGACAATATAAAATGGTATATATATATATATATATATATATATATATATATACACATTCTGTTGAAATTCAGCACCGTTTATCTGATTTATTTTCAGATCAGTAACCATAGCTGTGATGTTTGCAGGCTCACTAGCCATCCCAACCTAGTGAAGTGTTGAGGTTATTCAGCATGAATTGTAGTGCCCAGCTCTCTGACTGCTGCAATTTTAAGGTCTACAAATTGCAGGTTACAGCCAGTCTCTTTAGTTACTCTCATGATACTACTGATCGACTGGCTTGTATCTGTCCATCACAGAATCACTCATACTCTACCATCCACATCTACACTTGTAAGAGTAGATGAAAGCAAGGAGACTTTTAGCAAAGTTCAACGTACTGAGGCCTGTGAAATATCATTGATTGCAAGGATAGTCCAACAGTATTTAATAGTTAAGAACCTGACCCATACTACACCATAGGTAAGAACTCAGCACCACTTAACCAAGGTAACTTGTTCTGTTAATGGATGTAACCTAAACATAATTCAATCTGAAATCTTGAAAAATTGATTTCGGAACATTTAATGTGTCTTATGACATATCTAAGGAATAATGTTGTCCTATTATGCCTTAAAGCATGCCTCTTACTTGCGGTAATATTATCTATACTACATAACTACACTTTTAGTAGCCAATTTCCTGTGTTGATTATTTTGTATATGGAGGTTTCATTCCATGTACGTTGATATACTTGTTTTTGGATAGGAATGAGATGTGGTTATCTGCCTAGGATATAAGTATTGTAGGTTTAGTAACTTTTAATAGCTGGTTTACTTGTATTTACTGCTTATTAGAGATGAGCGAACAGTAAAATATTCGATATTCGTTTCGAATAGCCGCTCAATATTCGACTATTTGAACGAATATCGAACCCCATTATAGTCTATGGGGAAAAATGCTTTGTTTCAGGAGATCCCACCAATCGACTCAGGAGAGTCACCAAGTCCACTATGACACCCCAAGAAATGATGCCAACACCCTGGGATGCAACTGGGACAGCAGGGGAAGCATGTCTGGGGGCATCTAACATGCCCAAGTCACTGTATTACGTCGAGATCCCTGTCAGCTTGCGATATGCGCAAGCTGACTTTTTCCCATAGGAATGCATTGACCAGCGTTGATTAGCTGAATGCCATATACAGCATTCGGCCAATCAACGCTGATTCTGCCTGAGGAGGCGGAGTCTTACATCGGACCAGAATGAAGACTGCTGTGGACCGATCTTATACTCCGCCTCCACCGGCAGAACCAGCGTTGATTGGCCGAATGCTGTATTCTGTATGGCATTCGGCCAATCAACGCTGGTCAATGCATTTCTATGCCGAGATGTAGCAGTGCTGGCTGTGCGCTGAGCTCGATACTCCGAAGATGCAGCCGAGCTCAGCGCACGGCCAGCACTGCTACATCGGAGATGAAGCAGTGCTGGCCGCACACTCAGTTTGGCTACTCCGAAGATGCTACATCGGAGATGAAGCAGTGCTGGCCGCATGCTCAGCTTGGCTACCCCAAAGATGCAGATGAGCTGAGCGCACAGCCAGCACTACTACATCTCTGCAGTGCTGAGTGTGCGTTGAATCCTACTACACACTCAGCTCTGCTGCATCTGATGTAGAAGTGCTGAGTGTGCGTTGAACCCTGCTGCACACTCAGCTCTGCTGCATCTGATGTAGCAGTGCTGAGTGTGCATTGAACCCTGCTGCACACTCAGCTCTGCTGCATCTCTGTGTGTGCAGAGCTCAGCTGCTTCTCCGTGTAGCAGAGCTGTGTCAGCACTGCTACATCTGAGATTGGACCACAATGGAAACTGCTGTGGATGGATCTTAAACTCCGCCTCCTCCTGTAGAACCAGCGTTGATTGGCCGAATGCTGTATTCTGTATGGCATTCGGCCAATCAATGCAGGTCAATGCATTCCTATGGGAAAAAGTCAGCTACCGCATATCGCAAGCTGACAGGGATCCCGACCAGATAGAGCCCCAAAGAGCTGGGTGAGTAACATTCCCCCTAAATAATCCCTAGCTAACCCTGCCTGTAGATGTATCCCTGTCTCACAGTCACATAGTTCACAGTCTCAAATTAATCGAATGTTAAATCCACCATTCGTCTAAAGTGGAGGTCACCTGATTTCGGCCGCCAATTCCTTTTCCCGATTTTTTTTTATACCTCCGTTGTCATAGTTCCTGTCCCACCTCCCCTGCACAGTTATTGGTGCAAAAAATGCGCCAGGGAAGGTGGGAGGGGATACAAATTTTTACTGCATTTGCCTTGTAGTATTCAATTGGAATCGAATACCTCAAATGGCCTGATATTCGAACGAATATCTAATTCGATCGAACGGTGTTCGCTCATCTCTACTGCTTATCATACCCCCTCTTTGTCTATAGTACGTATGTTCATATAGGGAAAGGTCCCTGTACAAATGCTGAATTAATCCACAGGCCCCATTCTTTTTTATGGTGTTCTGAACTCTGCTAGGCTCAGTATATATTTTGTTAGCTATATAGGAAAACACAGCTAAGGCTTGATTCATATCTGCGCATGGATTTCCATTCAGAGAGTCCACTTGGAAACCTAATTTGCGTTTCCGCTCAGTTTCTGCACGTTTCAAGAAAAATGCTGCTTGTACTTCATGCGGAGAGGGGAGCACAATCCCTGAATGCAGATGTGAACCGAGTCTTACTGCTCTGTCCTATACTGTGGTTCATCACAAAAAGTAAGAAACAAACAATATGGTATATGATTTTTAACATTGGCATCTGTGTGCAGATGTGTATACAATTACCTGATTCCCAGTTTGGTTGAGTATTCCAATTTCTCATGAAACCAGTTGATCAGAGTATCATGGCACGTGAACAACCCTTCACAGGCTGCAGTTCTCATCATCCTGCCACAGTGGGTAGTTGCACATAGACACATCCTGTATAAGATAGTTATTATATTATATATCATATATTATATTGCTTTATGATAATAGATAATAAAATCATTTTAGGAAATCAGTGTAACCTATCTTACACATATCTGGAAGTGTTAAGTGAGAAGGACACGTAACAGAGGACACATCTGCAGGACATTGCATGGCTCCACAATGACTTACAGATCTAGCCATCTTTAGCTTAACTCTCATAATTTGCTGCAGTGTTATAACTCACAATAAAAGCTACTGAAACTGTCAAATTAAAGTTTGGAACAACTGTTTAACCTGTTACATAACCTTTGCTCCTATTGTACTTCTTATGTCAGAGGTATATCGTATGATGGGGTTATAAGATATAAACAGGCTCTAAAATGTTCATGTATTTTAAGTATAATAACTAAAATGGAAACAGTTAAAGGGATTGTCCATGATATTTTATTATTGTGGCAGGAGAAGTTGACCTCTTGGTTCCTTTCCGTGAGCCCCTGATTGGCCTCAGTGGTCACATGCAGTGGAGATTTCCTCCAGAAATACCCTGGGGCGCCGAGGGGACCAGACAGCAGCCTGGGGACAGATGAGTAGGGTTTTTATATTATTATTTTTTACCTTCCCCACCTCTTGCCATAATAATAAAATATCCTGGAAAACCTCTTTAAATATTCCTATATTCAAAATGTCCTAAGGCCTCTGGAAAATGACTGTATGTTGTGTACGGGTCTGTAAAATAAGAACGGGTTTCTGACCCATATATTTTAACAAATGAACCCAGCCACAAAAACACTAGGTTTAGGGCCTTCTCCATACTATATGGCTTATTTCTGCAGCTCGGACACTGATCCTTGTGCATGAATGGGTCTGTATATTATCTACAATTGCAGTCCCATAATTACAGATAGTATAGGGCAACAAACTATGGTTTTGTGCAGGAAGTCTTAGTCCGAATAAATGGAAAGATTATACAATGTGCATCTTAATGGTTAAATAACAGCTGCTAAGCTTGGAAGTGACATGTCAAGCTAACCTGGTATTGATTACCTGTCCAGAGCAGCGGTATAAAGAACAGAAACTACAATGAACTGCTGATCCTCGTCCTTCAATGCTTCCTCATTGTTCAGCCAGGTCTCTTGTGAGCAAATGTCAGTGACTCTACAAACACAAGACCCATGAAGACCGCTGTACACCTAGTGTAATAGTATTGATGGAAATCATAGCGCCTGTCACTTATAATTAATACCATACAGTAGATGCCATTCATTAACGTTCTGTGTAGGAGCTAAGTATAACGCAGGCCACATATACATCCATGCTGGATCTCTCCTGAAGTTTAATATTTCTCCATGTAAAGAGTTGTCTCATTAAATAAACAGGTATATTATATATGCCAATATAGCTAAATGGACAAATGAAACAAACGTATTCCATTGCATCCCATATGCTATGTGATTGGGATCCATACAGGGTTGTCATCTACGGACGAAAAACACCGCTTTTACTTAAGCCTACAAAAAGACTGCAGTGCTCATCCCTGAGAAAAAATGGAATTAGCCCCAGTGGACAGCAGCCACATTACTCACGTAGTCCCCGAGGGCCTCTGTCAGTTCACATTTGCTTATAATGCAGACAGTTCTGAAAATTGCTGGCTTTAATACCTATCCCAGGGGACTTCGCTCACTAAGGTATCTTGTGCTACAGGCAGGGAATAGGTTTAAATACAGCTTTGGAGCCTGAAGTTATTGACTGCATTTTTTATTTTTTTTTAAGCAATGATGCTGTTTATAGCTGTTATTGGGATTTACAAAATTGTTAGATGTCTGGCAGACATCATTTGATATTATCCGGAGGCATAGAGGGGATTAAGCAGCATTCCTTAAACTCATTACTGCTAGAAATACCTACAAAGCATTGGGAAGTTCATGGATCTAAAGTATCACTTTACTTCAATTTTACAGTGTTGAAAGCTTTTTAAAGCAGCGGCATGCATGCTGCCAGCTTATAACTCAATGATATTGGCATACTAAGTTTAAAGCAGTAGTCACACTCCTTATTTTTATTGTCCACTATATTGGCTAAAAACAAACTGCACACACTGCTGGGTAAGGTTTCAGACTTACAGGAGAAGGCGTTCACATTAGTCGCTGTTCATAGAGCACTATATATAAATTAGGTTTATAACCACTGTCGCTAAAACCTGTTGGGGTGCGTTCACATTAAGCACAGTTTACCTTTGCTATACTTGTGCAACATTTTTTAATTTGACTACCCATCAGGTGCAGCTCCATGCCCATAAGTTTGGTTTTGTGCCCAATTTGAACCTATGGAGAAGGTGACACTGCGTGTAAAGCATTCAGCTTTGAGCACCTAATATTGCCATCCTGGTTTGCCCCGGAACATTGTACGTATTTGAACGCACCCTTAGGCTGGTCTTTGCGGTTTGCAATTTGCTGATCAGCAACACTTTATTACACTCCAAAAAGTCATTCCGCAGACGTCCGTGTCCAGCCACACGCGCCCATAGAGTTCTATGGGACAATCCGTACCGCTGTGAATTCATGGCCTTTACGGACCTGCGGTACTCAGTGTGGACCTCGGTCACGGCACAGCACACCACAGATAAAATATCCGGTGGTGTAAGAGGCCACACTGAATACAATGTGTCCGTAAGTGGTCCGCAATTGAGAACCCATTTGCGGAATAAACTTACTGTTGTGTAAGACCAGCCTTAGGGACTACATTTTGGAAAGCATTCTACTGTATGAGAAACTGCTAAGATTTGAGGTCCGTAACATCACATTTATAAGTATGTACCAAATATCGTCATAAAGCCGCACTCAACTACGTAGTGAAATTCTCTAAGGGAATATACATTTTCTTGGCACATCTCACATATTTCCGAAGTGTCAAAAACTACTAATTTTAGTAGAAGATGACTGTAAATCTGAGCGTACCGTTCTTTCATTGCTGAAATAAAATTCTTAGTTCTCTTACCTATTTTTTGCACCAGATGGCACTGTTTAGTTCCAGTTTAAATTCCTGTTCTGGAAGGTTCTGTGTTTCAGTCTGTTTAAATCAAGCTTTATAAGCTTTGTATGTCTTTTGCATTAGGCTTTATGCTGTCAGGACAAGAAGCCAATGAGGCAGGGCACCACAAATAAAGCTCATTTCATTTTTTTTCCAAGGCCAAGTTCTCTGCGGACTTTCTGTAAACCTTGTCATAAAATACATAATGATATTACTGTGTGTTATAGCTTTGTGTATTAATTTTCCTCATTGCTTCATTCAGCAGAAGCAAGTTTTAATAAAATGTTATTGCCGTCATAAAAAATACATAGATTTGTATTCACGCACATACCCAAAACTGTCAGCGACGTGATGGAGGTTCGTGAATTGTGCAGTGCCAAGTTTAAATGACATATTTTTATTGTTACAGATGTATTCACCCATAACTGAGGTCTAATTCAATAAAATATTGCAAGTTGGTAACAAAATCCTCAGCATGTCGCAGTTAACCACACAATTACCAGGTGCGCATAGACGCCTATGTGATAGAGAAGATATCACTTTTTTATATCATATCACAAAAAGTTGCTAATCTTATCACACAGGTCTAGACATTTCAGGCCAAGAAGAAAGGTAAGGGGGGCAACATGGTGGCTCAGTGGTTAGCACTGCAGCCTTGCAGCGCTGGAGTCATGGGTTTGAATTCCACCAGGAACAACATCTGAGAGGAGTTTGTATGTTCTCCCCGCGTTTGCATGGATTTTCTCCCATTCTATAAAGACATACTGATAGGGAAAAAAAAAGTACATTGTGATCCCTATATGGGGCTCACAATCTACAAAAAAAAAAAAGAAGAAAGGAAGGAGACATCTTTATTTCACGAAATGTTTAGAGGTGTAACCTGAAGCTCTTTGGTCCCAATGCGGAATCTGTTATGGCATATTTTATTGGGCAGAGGTACCTTTGGGCCCCCCTCAGGATCCAGAGCCCTATTTCGCTGAAGGGAATCCAATAGTTGAAAATAATCGTAAAATAGCTTGATCTGAATTTTCAGTAACTATTCCATTGAGAGAGCAGAGTCTTGTATTGCTATACAACTGAGCTTTACATGACTCATATCCAGACATACTGAAGTCTCTTCCTTACCTTTCATCTTGGCTTGAGATATCCTCATATGACACACACAAAAAAAACACATTTGCAGTATAACGCTTTACAAAGTGTTTTTCATGACTAGTCATCTCACACCACTCACTCTCGCCATCTCACATCACTATCTTAGGATATCTTGAGTCAAAAAAGAAAGTTAAGACTGTTCTTGTGCGTTGCTTTCTGTTCGTGACCAGATTCCTTCATATAGTCATAAATATTCATGAGGTTCACCCACAAGTATAGTTTCTGGAAGTGAAATTATTATACTTTGGGATCTCTTCAGAGTTTAGAGAACTAGAACCCAGGAGAGGTGAAAAAAACACTAAAATATTCACCTTCCCTCACCTCTCCTGGGCTCCCTTGTAGTGTCCAATATTCTTTCCCTAGCATTTTGGGAGACATCAGTAACCCCAATCACAGACCTCAATGGTTACATGGGACTCTTCAGCGTCATGCCTTTTGCATCAAAGATTAATGGCAATGACAATTTATATGACCTTTGAGACTCGATCACAGGCCTCCGAGGTTAAATAGGACCAATGATGTCACCCAGGAGACTGGAAGATGTGTGAGAAAACACTTCTAATTGGAAATCAATGCGTATTCTAATAAATCCACTTCATGGCAAGCAAAATCTGGACAAACCCTCACTGCATGGCAAGCACCACCCCACAAAATGTGCCATGTCAAAGCCAACTTGGAGAACCTCATACCTATAATGTAGTTCATTACTTGTGCTTGATCTACAATGCAGGACCATTGAAGGAGAGAGATCAATTGCTATTTTTCCACCATATTGAATCTACAAGAGTTAAAATTTTTTGACAAATATGGCTTCTGTGCTCACTGGCCTGTGCTATGTCTGTTATCAGAGATTTTTGGCAAGAAGTTGTAAGTGGAAAAATCCTAAAACACAGGTAATTTTTTTTTTTTATTGATGTGTGTAAAGTATCATTAATATTGCATTCAGCAATTAGAGTAATATAGTAAATGGGGAAAAAAAATATAGAATTAACCTCTTCCCAACATCTGCCGTAATAGTATGTGAAATATGAGGAATTTAAACATGGCAGCTGCTCAGGGGGTGAGGGGCCACCACAGCTCCAGGTATTGTTTCACACAATGGAGACCCAACTGCAATATCCGTAATGAAAGGACCACGTTAAAAAGACTTTTCACCAGCTCTAACTGTTTACATTTTTTAATAGCACCCTATATGCTAGTCTCTATTTCGGCTCCAGTCATGTGACATTAGAGAGCCTAATTAATAAAGATGAGCGAACAGTAAAATGTTCGAGGTTCGATATTCGTTTCGAGTAGCCCCTCAATATTCGACTACTCAAATTGAATATCGAACCCTAATATAGTCTATGGGGGGGGAAATGCTCGTTTCAGGGGTAGGCAACGTTCGATCAAATTATACTTACCAAGTCCATGATGAGGGTCGGGCTGGATCCTCCGAGAAGTCTTCTATATGCCGCGTCCCCGCAGCATCTTCCGGCTCTTCATTCACTCTGCCAGGCATCAGGCCTGGGCAGAGCCAACTGCGCATGCCCGCACTACAAGCGGACACGCGCAGTCGGCTCTGCCCAAGCCCGATGCCTGACAGAGTGAATGAAGAGCCGGAAGACGCCACGGGGAAGCTGCACGGAGAAGACTTCTAAAGGTAGGAGAAGAACCAGCGTTGATTGGCCGACTGTATAGCATTCGGCCAATCAATGCTGGTTTTGCATCAAACTTTTACATTCGAACAGCGAGTGGTACTCGATCGAGTACAAGTATTTCGAATACCGTAGTACTACTCGCTCATCTCTACTAATTAACCTATTAAGTGCTGAAATTAACAGCATCTATTTCTCAGGAAGGGTTGTTGGCTAGAGAAGCTGTGGAGCAGTACTTATTGAAGGATGCAAAGAGCTTGAATTGGTAGAGTTGGTGAAGGTTCCCTTTAATGCGACCATTTAACTGTTTGGATGCATTGGAGAATTGTGTAGCAAGTTGAGTGGCTGTGTGCAAGTACTGATCACCAGAGAGCTTGATCTATCCAAAAGCGACAGTCCACTACTATGACAGCCAGTAGCCTATCGAAGACTTCCTGGCCTGTCATTAGTATTATTTTCTAACAAGCTGCCATAGTATAAACTCTAAAGAGCTAAAAGGGAATGTGTTGACTTAAAAATTACCTATTTTTGTCAAGTTTTATTTGAACATATTTTCAAGGAATTTTTGGTGACTTTTTAATTATTTATTTTTTTACAATCTTTATATTAAAAAAAAATCCTAAAAATCCAGCAATTTTGACTATAGCTCGAAACCAAATAATATGTTGAGCTTTCCTGTTTTCTGCAGGAGAATTCTTTGGGCAGCCCCCTCACTTATCAGCACACATGTGGATAAGACACAGACTCCTATTCTGTGAAGTCACAAAGCATGTCTAGAAAATTCTCCCTTGGAAGTCAATAGGGTGTCCTCCAGACCATTACGTCTGTGGCCCATGATCCATCTCCAGGAAACTGGAAATCTTAATCTATTTTAGGCTTAGTAGAATGAGATGTAATTGCCATATTATTAGGAGTTTAATATAATAATCAGGAAAATTAAAAACATCACCAAAAATTCTTATACAATATGTTTAACATAAAATTGTGATCTAAACAGTAGGATATTTCCTTTTAATAAGGATATTGGTCTAACATAGCTTACCACAGATGCCAGACTGTTATACTACTAAAATTCATATGGTAACATTCAACAAAAAAATTATAAATATATATATAAAAAATATCTGAGTAGCTGAGAATAAATGAAGACTCATTAAATATGTTTCTTTATAATAACATCTGTTGTTTTATGTGATTTTAGGATCCTGATAACATATTTAGTATACTGCTATCAAGGGCTACAAGGTGATATCTACCTGGCTTCTTTTCTGCACAGTGTGATTTGGGATGCAACTCTTTCTGTGTGTTCCCTGCTTGGAACTCCCTTCTTTGAGCCAGGAAAAAATGTACTGGCTCAAAAAAGAAGCTGAGAAAAAAAAAAATTCAGAATGGGATGGAGTTAGGGTCGTTTAACGCTAGCGTTTGGATTCCGTCCAGAAGAGGTCCGCATGAGGACCCCCTCCCCCCCGGATGGAATACAATCACAACTGCAAGCGCTGAGCTGATAAAGTACACGGACCCAATAGACTACAATGGGATCCATGTGCCTGCTGCTCACTACCCGTATGAATCACCGTGCAGACAGTGTGCGGCAAGCACACGGACCCCATTATAGTCTATTGGGACTAGCGCTTGCAGTTGTGATTGTATTCCGTTCGGGGGGTCCTCCTGCAGACTCCTTCTGGAAGGACTCCGAACTAGTGTAATACGACCCTTAAAGAAAAAGTGCATTTATGGTATTTTCTAATGGGCTTTGTTTTTATGACATTCACTGTGTAAGCCAAAATGATATGTCACCTGTATTCAATGTTTCAATATGATTCCAGAGATACCAAATTAATATAGTTTTTTTTTGCATTTTAACCAATTAATAAAAATATATATATATTTTTTTTTTCTTAAAGTGCCATATTCTGACACTCGTAACTTTTTTATATTTCTATGCATGGAAATGCATACGGTGGCTTTTTTTGTAGGATCATGTGTAATTTTTATTTATGCCATTTTGGAGAATGTCTATTGCGTTGCTTCTTCACTTTTTCTACACATTTTTATCAAAGGCAGAACAGTGAAAAAAATGCAGCCTGTCATACAAAAGAATGCCAGACAAGCCTGGGAGCCTTCAATAGGCACCCAGTTGTCATGGCAATATATTGTTGGATCTCGTTCCAAGCGTCGGTGATTCCCGCCAAAATAGCAGCACCATGTGCTGCTAGGTAAACGGTGCATTGGTCAGCTTCAACCGCAGCGTCAGGATCAGTATAATATAGAAGAGACCCAGTGGCTACGTTGAGCGGCTGCCATATTTAAATACCTGACAACTAGAGATGAGCGAACACTAAAATGTTCGAGGTTCGAAATTCGATTCGAACAGCCGCTCACTGTTCGAGTGTTCGAATGGGTTTCGAACCCCATTATAGTCTATGGGGAACATAAACTCGTTAAGGGGGAAACCCAAATTCGTGTCTGGAGGGTCACCAAGTCCACTATGACACCCCAGGAAATGATACCAACACCCTGGAATGACACTGGGACAGCAGGGGAAGCATGTCTGGGGGCATAAAAGTCACTTTATTTCATGGAAATCCCTGTCAGTTTGCGATTTTCGCAAGCTAACTTTTCCCCATAGAAATGCATTGGCCAGTGCTGATTGGCCAGAGTACGGAACTCGACCAATCAGCGCTGGCTCTGCTGGAGGAGGCGGAGTCTAAGATAGCTCCACACCAGTCTCCATTCAGGTCCGACCTTAGACTCCGCCTCCTCCGGCAGAGCCAGCGCTGATTGGCCGAAGGCTGGCCAATGCATTCCTATGCGAATGCAGACTTAGCAGTGCTGAGTCAGTTTTGCTCAACTACACATCTGATGCACACTCGGCACTGCTACATCAGATGTAGCAATCTGATGTAGCAGAGCCGAGGGTGCACTAGAACCCCTGTGCAAACTCAGTTCACGCTAATAGAATGCATTGGCCAGCGCTGATTGGCCAATGCATTCTATTAGCCCGATGAAGTAGAGCTGAATGTGTGTGCTAAGCACACACATTCAGCACTGCTTCATCAAGCCAATACAATGCATTAGCCAGTGCTGATTGGCCAGAGTACGGAATTCGGCCAATCAGCGCTGGCCAATGCATTCTATTAGCCCGATGAAGTAGAGCTGAATGTGTGTGCTAAGCACACACATTCAGCACTGCTTCATCAAGCCAATACAATGCATTAGCCAGTGCTGATTGGCCAGAGTACGGAATTCGGCCAATCAGCGCTGGCTCTGCTGGAGGAGGCGGAGTCTAAGGTCGGACCTGAATGGAGACTGGTGTGGAGCGATCTTAGACTCCGCCTCCTCCAGCAGAGCCAGCGCTGATTGGCCGAATTCCGTACTCTGGCCAATCAGCACTGGCTAATGCATTGTATTGGCGTGATGAAGCAGTGCTGAATGTGTGTGCTTAGCACACACATTCAGCTCTACTTCATCGGGCTAATAGAATGCATTGGCCAGCGCTGATTGGCCGAATTCCGTACTCTGGCCAATCAGTGCTGGCCAATGCATTCTATTAGCTTGATGAAGCAGAGTGTGCACAAGGGTTCAAGCGCACCCTCGGCTCTGATGTAGGAGAGCCGAGGGTGCACTTGAACCCTTGTGCAGCCTCGGCTCTGCTACATCAGAGCCGAGGGTGCGCTTGAACCCTTGTGCACACTCTGCTTCATCAAGCTAATAGAATGCATTGGCCAGCGCTGATTGGCCAATGTATTCTATTAGCCTGATGAAGTAGAGCTGAATGTGTGTGCTAAGCACACACATTCAGCTCTACTTCATCGGGCTAATAGAATGCATTGGCCAGCGCTGATTGGCCAGAGTACGGAACTCGACCAATCAGCGCTGGCTCTGCTGGAGGAGGCGGAGTCTAAGATCGCTCCACACCAGTCTCCATTCAGGTCCGACCTTAGACTCCGCCTCCTCCAGCAGAGCCAGCGCTGATTGGCCGAATTCCGTACTCTGGCCAATCAGCACTGGCTAATGCATTGTATTGGCGTGATGAAGCAGTGCTGAATGTGTGTGCTTAGCACACACATTCAGCTCTACTTCATCGGGCTAATAGAATGCATTGGCCAATCAGCGCTGGCCAATGCATTCTATTAGCGTGAACTGAGTTTGCACAGGGGTTCTAGTGCACCCTCGGCTCTGCTACATCAGATTGCTACATCTGATGTAGCAGTGCCGAGTGTGCATCAGATGTGTAGTTGAGCAAAACTGACTCAGCACTGCTAAGTCTCTGCATTCGCATAGGAATGCATTGGCCAGCCTTCGGCCAATCAGCGCTGGCTCTGCCGGAGGAGGCGGAGTCTAAGGTCGGACCTGAATGGAGACTGGTGTGGAGCGATCTTAGACTCCGCCTCCTCCAGCAGAGCCAGCGCTGATTGGTCGAGTTCCGTACTCTGGCCAATCAGCGCTGGCCAATGCATTCTATTAGCCCGATGAAGTAGAGCTGAATGTGTGTGCTTAGCACACACATTCAGCTCTACTTCATCAGGCTAATAGAATACATTGGCCAATCAGCGCTGGCCAATGCATTCTATTAGCTTGATGAAGCAGAGTGTGCACAAGGGTTCAAGCGCACCCTCGGCTCTGATGTAGCAGAGCTGAGGGTGCACAAGGGTTCAAGTGCACCCTCGGCTCTCCTACATCAGAGCCGAGGGTGCGCTTGAACCCTTGTGCAGCCTCGGCTCTGCTACATCAGAGCCGAGGGTGCGCTTGAACCCTTGTGCACACTCTGCTTCATCAAGCTAATAGAATGCATTGGCCAGCACTGATTGGCCAGAGTACGGAATTCGGCCAATCAGCGCTGGCCAATGCATCCCTATGGGAAAAAGTTTATCTCACAAAAATCACAATTACACACCCGATAGAGCCCCAAAAAGTTATTTTTAATAACATTCCCCCCTAAATAAAGGTTATCCCTAGCTATCCCTGCCTGTACAGCTATCCCTGTCTCATAGTCACAAAGTTCACATTCTCATATGACCCGGATTTGAAATCCACTATTCGTCTAAAATGGAGGTCACCTGATTTCGGCAGCCAATGACTTTTTCCAATTTTTTTCAATGCCCCCAGTGTCGTAGTTCCTGTCCCACCTCCCCTGCGCTGTTATTGGTGCAAAAAAGGCGCCAGGGAAGGTGGGAGGGGAATCGAATTTTGGCGCACTTTACCACGTGGTGTTCGATTCGATTCGAACATGGCGAACACCCTGATATCCGATCGAACATGTGTTCGATA
Organism: Leptodactylus fuscus; assembly: GCF_031893055.1. Classification (NCBI taxonomy): domain Eukaryota; kingdom Metazoa; phylum Chordata; class Amphibia; order Anura; family Leptodactylidae; genus Leptodactylus; species Leptodactylus fuscus. The sequence goes on along the minus strand of NC_134266.1, from coordinate 153,099,903 downwards.
GAACACTGTTCGCTCATCTCTACTGACAACCACTGTACTATTACGGCAGATGTTTGGAAAGGGTTAATCCCTTGACTGTATATTTGTTCTGCCCTGGGACTTGAAGTACCTCATCCTTGTTGCTCAGCTGTCAGTGACTGTGTATATCTGTAAATCTATAAATGTCTGTAAAAACATGAAATTAGAAAACTCAACAGAACACACTGATAGCCATTGGGATATGTTGCGTAAATGTGGGGCTGCCTTGAGATGAAGCCAATGGTTTGTATCTGTAACAGGATCCCCAATGTAAATGTGTTCTAAGCCTTAATTTGTTTGTTGTTCTTGTTAAAAGGTGTATTGAGACTTCAGTTGATGTAGTATGTGTGTGATAATAGTATTGATGCAGTGGTGTAGCTAAAGTCATGTGGGCCCTGGTGCAATCTTTTGTCTGGGGCTCCCTACTTCATCCCTACAGCGAATTCTTGATAGTGATGGTTATGGGTGCTAAGGAGATTAATCAACCTTAGTGTGGTTATAGTAATGTGTGGGTCTCCTTGGTTTATAGGCCCAATGGAAGCTGCAATCTCAATACTAGGGTTGAGCCAATCTTGACTTTTCAGGATCAATTTTAAAATCCAATTTCCGATCATTTTTCATTCGAACCCGATCTCGATCCCAATTCCGATCCCAATGCAAGTCAATGGGATTTTTTTTATTAATCGGAGATCGGATTTTAAAAGCAATCCTATTCACTATACAGCATGAAATCTAACAATTGTCCCCCCTGGTGTCCACTTACCTCCAGAGATGGCTGGTCCGGTGCCCGGTGCCTTCCTTCTTCTTTGCCTCGCTGCCACTCCACGCTGCTCTTCTCCCTTCGCTGCCTCCTCCCTGCCAGGTTAGGAGAGTGTGGGCGGGTTAGAAGAGTGTGGGCGGGTACTTGGAGGGGAGACATCACGTCTCCCCGCTCTATACCCGCCCACACTCTCCTAAGCCACAAGCCCTGCCTACCTAGCGCTTTAAACACTAACCTGGGAGGCGGGGCAGCGAGGCAAGAAGAGCAGCGTGGAGCGGCAGCGAGGACAAGAAGAAGGAGGGTACCGGAGCAGCCATCTCTAGAGGTAAGTAGCTGCTAGAGATGTTTAGTGTAGCCTCCCATTCGAATGAATGGAGGCAGCCGGCACGCAGGGGGTTAAGGCTGTGTGCCGGCTGCTTCCATTCATTCCTATGGAACTGCAGCGGAGCCTTCACACTGAGTATACAGCGTATACTCAGTGTGAAGGCTAAGCAAAGCATTGTGGGAAAAGATCACCGATCTTGATCCCACATAAAAAGATCGTGTTCGAAATTCTGATCGCGATCGTGAAATTTTCTCGATCGCCGATCGGAATCCGATCTTTTCCGAACACGATTGCTCAACCCTACGCAATACTGATACATGTGCTTATGGGCCCTCTAAGGTTCCTGGGCCCGCTGCAACTGCACCCTCTAAATCCCCTGTATTGATGTATACATCAAACCAGTCATTACAGTACTTTATCAGTAAGTCTAGGTTCTCCCTCAGTTTGCATCCACTAAAATTTACTTCAATGTTAAAAGGACCAAAACTTTCTTTATCCACTCAGAAGATCAAATATGAAGTTCTTTATGAATTGTAGCACCCATTGGATATAACTAATATGTCTTTTACCATGATGGACCAAGGGCCCACCAAAACCTGGAGCCGGCCTTATTTGGCTTTCTGTTTAAGTATGATGGTTGTTGTCATAGTAGTGGGAGGATTAACTCCCAATACAGCTCAGAAACAGTAGGGGTTTCAGCGAAGAGAACGGTGTTCCAGGAAGTTCAGGCCTGTCCATAGTTCATCAACTGCTTAATTTGTATGTTATTTTTTTCTCTAAATCTACAGTAGTGACATACATAACAAAGCTATGGTATTTATCAATGTAATGTGCTCTCTGACATGGCAGTGACAGTTGAATATGCTTGGGGGATGTGTTGGTCAATGTAGAGTATTACATAATTTCCTAATAAAAATTGTTTTTACAATGCTTAAGCTTAGCCTAGTCTTGTAAAATATGCACGAGCCACGTTCATACAAACAATAAGCCATGTCTTCTTGGTCAATGTTGCTGTAAAAGTCTGTAAAATCCATTTATTCTGTGGTACTATTTCAGAAAATCCTATTATGAACATTTCATAAGAGGTTTTATTAATATCACACTTTTTTTTAACCAGAATACCTCAATAAATATCCCCTTAATATCTTCCATAAGGGATAAAAAGAAAGCCTTGATAAAATAAGTATGCCTTTAGTGGGACATAGTGTGGCAGTCATGCAAGGCCAACTCTATCCAAACAAAAATGTAATAATAGTCTGTATAGGAATGGTCTGAACGACACTCCGAAATGCCTTAAGTGTAATCTCACAAGCTCGGAGATGAATAGCTGGCTTTCATCTTAACAGTACACAACAGATGATCACTAAGTAGTCTGGCAAGAAGATCAACCATAAACATAGCTCTTCTTGTTAAGTTATCATTCTGCATTTAGTTACTACCCTGACATATTTTTGGAATGGATTCTAGGTTTTAGAAAATGTGAGCTGGATTTGACATCCTCACTCACGTAACCAAAATTAAAAGATTGTATTTGTAAAATGGTTTATCTTTAAACTATTTTATATGTTTTCTGTTATATTGTGTATGTAAGGTATGCCAAAAAATTGTAGGTCTCTTTGTCTATAAAGTTTACCAAGTTTTCCCATGTTTGCACGTCTTTTATTCTTTGGAACCATAAGCCGCCTAATTTGTATACTGGACTAGGCATCAAGAGTCTATTTTTTTTTTTTTTCAAATCTTATTTTATTAACATTTTTCAAATTTCACAGCAAATATAGCGGTAAGAAAAAAGGAACAGTTTGTTAGTCTATTTTTTAAAGAGTTTTTCCCATAAACATAACCATATTTAAAATGGTAGACAATGAAATTTTTCCTTTTGTTTTGTTCCATAACTGTAAAATACATAATATGCACAAACAGACAAAATTACACCCCGCCAAATGGCTGGCCAGAGAGGAAGCCAATAAAAAATGAATTATTTTAAGATTAAAAAAAAACCAAAACATCTTTTTGTGCATACCTCGTCCCGTGCATCCTCCTGAATTTTATTTTTTCATAATTCTGAGCTCTGGACCAGGTTCAGCCACTTTACTTTTATTGAGTTTGCCTCTGACAATTGATAGTTAAACTATAAAAAGTAACCTGATTATTCTGGAACTAAAATTCTTTTCAAGGTTACTTAGAATTCTAAAATTTGCAAAGTTTTCTCTAACCATCTTTGTCTTTGACAGTTTTTTTGTTTTGATCGGTTGTCAATGAATAAGACAATAGATGCTGGGACTCTCTATAGTCTGTCACTTGATAGAAACCCCGGAATGATATCCTCAATTGTGGACACATTATAAGATAAGATATTCCTTTAATAGTCCCACAACGGGGAAATTTCAGTGATACAGTTTCATAGATGGTACAGTAGTATATAACAAGAGAGAGACACATACAAGCTCATGGCAGATAGAGAAATCCTATGAATCATAGCAACTAAAACGAAAGAAACACAGACACACTGCAGGATCATTTAGTTCTCTGTGCGGAGTGATGTTAATAATACGGCCGAATGTGGTTGGAGGACACGAGGAGGGGTCGCAACATGTAGATATAACAGGCAGAAAAACATTTTTGCAGAGGTGGGGGACATATGCAGCTATCATGATAACATGTGGTAGTTCCTTTGGTAGGTAGTGAGAATCTCCTGCTCACAGCTGATAGTTCGGTATCTTGCATCAGCACTATTGTCCATTAACCACAAAAAAAAAAATGCCCCAAATGTCCTTCATCACAAGCCCTCCTCCTCCTCCTTCCTCCTTACCACTGTGTTCTACTTCCCCAAAGAAGTCTGAAGCCATCCAGGTATACATGGTGCTGCTCTCTTGCCATGCTTCCATAACTCCTGGGGTAGGTGGGTGATGGTAGGTTTCCAGGCTGTAGCAGAGTCCCACGTGTCCACAGTAGAAGAAAGAAATACCAGTCAGCTGTAGCATCTTCACGCATCAGCAATAGACGCCAAAAATCATCTCCTTGAACGAAGAAGTCCACACTTCCATGTAGGTTTTCCTCCATGCCGCATGGTGTCCTGGGGGGATGGTAATAGGCACATGTGTAGACACAGGAAACCAGTTGAACCAGGTCTTGAGTCCATGCTTTACAATAGAAACAAAAAAAACTCCACAGGGTCTTCCATTCGATTTATAGCTGCTAATTCATAGTGCTAGATTCTTAGTTTACAGGATTTTTGAAGACACAGAGAAAAGAGTGAGAAAGGAAAGATAAGGTTGCTCCCAGCTTGGAGCTCTGTATCGAGGCAGCCACTAAGGGCGCCAGGAAGAGGAGTCCCCTTATAAGAGGAGTCCCCTTATATGAGACAAAGTGTAACGTCTCTGCCTGTTCTGGTCTCTGCGCCACCCTCCGCTCTCACGCTGTGGCGCAGGAGGTGTATCCAGTTTGATTCTTTGCTTAGTGGTTTTCGTTGAGCAGTGTTCATACTGTGCAATCTCTGTAATTGATTTTCCACCACACCCGTCTGCCTTCATCTTCATTTCCCTCTGCTCCTCTAATAGTTAAGTTTAGCCTTGCCCTATGATTGACAGCCTATCTGCCTATCGACTCCAGGGCGGGTTCTTACTTCCTATTTATTTTTGGCTCACATTCACACTGGTGCTTGCTATTGCCTTGTGCGTGATGGCTTTTCTCTCGCTGTTATTTCTTGTATTCTGATTCTTGACCTTTGGCCTTCCCTATTGACTATTCTTTTGGATATCAATTTTGACACTGCATTGCTCAACTGTTACTGACCCCTGGCTAGCTGACCTCCCTTTGTTGTTGTTTGTCTTGTCTGCGATTTGTGTTTCACGTATATAGGAAGGGATCATCTCCAAGTTAGACCCCAAATATCTGATTCATCCTACCACCTATTGGAGGAAGTCAGCCTATGAGTCTGCATAGACTAACAGCCTATAGCTTGCACAATGTGAAAACAAAAAGCTCAAAAATCACCAAATTATTAGAACAAAACTGGCTATGACAGAAAGGTAATGTATAAGCTGTTCAATATTATATGAAAGTACACCCCAAATTTAGAGGATACCAGTGAAAAGACACCAGGAGTGATCTCCCCTCCCCCAATCATAGGAGCTAACTGAGAAAATAATAGGAATTATTGGTGTTCCCAATATACTCCGCACAGCTTATATATTCACTTTTTACCATCTGCTGTTCTATCCTGAACATTATGATATACATTTCCTTAATTTGTAACCTCGATTACCCATTTTTACCTTTCTTACACAACTCTGCCAATAAATCCTTTTCAATGTACTGTATAGAGTGATGGTCACAATTTTATATTATTTTATATTATATATTGAATCATATACATTAACATTATGAGATTATTGTGACCTCCAGTACAGATCATGTAAATGAAAAAGTTCAGAAGCATCTTAAATTCTATAAGGGTCTATGCAGTTATCAGGCCATATGAGATTGTGTTTTTTAGTTTGGAACATCTTTGCTGTTGCTAAGTGAGAAAATAAGAGAAAAAAATCTGTAAATTTGACAACATATTCAAATAAGGGTTACTGCAAGGGATGGCCAGATGGAAAAATCTTGAGTGAAATTAGAAGTAATTTGCCCTATGAAATGTAAGTGCTAAAAAATAACATCACAGCTCAAGCTGTGATAATGAACAAAAACACACTGACGCTCATTATGAAATGACGCAGATCATCCAAACTAGCAGTATATATATATTCAAGCCAATACTGAAAGAAAGCAGTCGCTCTAACTTATAGATAGGCTTGGAAATTCTTAGAACATATGGTGTCTAATCACAACATTGGCATCTGAGAACTAAAATGTCCTACTGTCAGTTAGCAGCCAATTGGCTTTCATAGGAGTGCTGAAAAGCGCATGGCAATTTTCCATATCAATCTTGATAAACACAGTCTGTAAGTAACTTTTCTTTGAGTAAGGTTTTGATGTAATGTGCATTTGATACATACATACTTAAAATGAATTTCTTTATATCAATTGAAAAATCATAGTGTACTGTAAATATAATAAAATAGTACAGGTATCACAGATAGATAGATAGATGATAGATAGATAGATAGATAGATAGATAGATAGATAGATAGTGCCATGACATTTGGAAGAATATGAAATGTCCATCCAAAAGCCAAGAGGTGGGCATCCAGGCAAAGTATCAGAGTCAACAAGTCGGCTCATCACAAGGTCTTTCGGTTCTGATGCGACAAACACGGCACTTACACAAGTTTGGAATGGTTGCCTGAAAAAAGGGGTGACGCCTGAACTACAATATCATCATAAGAGGAGTCGGCTCAAGTTTTCAAAAAAGTATGAAATGTAGATAGTATGAGACTGAAAGCAAGTGATTTAGAGCGATGAGATCAAAATCAATAGTCTGGGCTCTGATGGGTGCAAATGTGTCTGGAAGAAACAAGGGAAAGGGGCTAACACAGGGTCGGACTGGCCCGCCGGAGCACCGGGGAATCCCCCGGTGGGCCCCAGGCCCCGACTATATATTGCTGCACGTTTTATTTAAGAAAAAGCATAGGCAGGAGAAGCACTGGTCAGGGGCCCGATCGGGATGTCAGGGGCTGGTTCGGGCCCCTGTCCAGTGCATTTGCATTTGCAAACTGAGCGCTGCTAGTGGCAGGGGCTGGAACAGTAAGTTCGGGGCCCCAGGCTGCTGGCAGCGCTGTAATGAATAAAGAAGCATGGCTGCCGTCAGTTTCCCAGGGCCCCGACACTTACACAGAGGCCTCCTGCCAGTGCAATCTTAGGAAGCGATCTCTATGCAAGCCGGGACTTTCCCCCCTCCCCCTCCTCTTCAGAGTGAGTCATCGCTTACATCGGCCCGTGTGGGGACAGAGGAGTCTGCTGCTGCTTCACAAATGTGAGTATATTTTTTTCTTTTTTTTTTGGTAAAATGTAATATTTAATATGTATGTGTGTATATTTGTTTAACCCTTAAGTCCTACCATGGTGTCTATCATACATCACTACCATACACATATCACTATGATAGACACCATGATAGTACTTAAGGGTTAAAGTATGTGTCTTGTATACTGTTTGAGGACTGTATGTTTGTATACAGGTATGTGTGTGTATATACAGTATGCTATAATAATGTGTGAGTGTATGTATATATGTTAGTATGGTATATGAATGTATATAAATGTGTATATGCTAGATATATATATATATATATATATATATATATATATATATATATATATATATGTGTGTGAGTATATATGACTGTATATGTATGAGTGTGTAGGTAACTTGCAGTTTTTGGAAATTGCAGCACTTATACCTACGGAAACACCTACAGGGTACCTATAGGTATAATGGAAGCAGAAAGTCCTCAGAGGAAACCTCTGTGGAGTTTCTGCAAAAAGCGCTGCAGGAAAACTGATATGTTGCCACCGGGGGTTTTCCTGCAGCGCTTTTTTGCTGTGGGACGCTGTGCTAGGTCTTATCCTTATAGTGTGATGTACAGTATATTGAGATGTTAAGGAGGAGCTCTTACCACCTGGGGCACATGCGGTTTTATATACCGCTAGAAAGCTGACAGTGCGCTGAATTCAGCGTACTATCGGCTTTCCCATTCTGTGCCCCCGGTGAAGAGCTATTGGTCCCGGTACCGTAGCTCTTCGCTGTCAGAAGGGCGTGTCTTACAGTCAGTCAGGAACGTCCTTCTTCCCAGCAGCGCCTATTGTGCTGTACTGTGAGATTGGGGAGGAACGCCCCCTCCCCTCCTGATAATGCTCGTCCATAGACGTGTACTGGGGGGAGGTAGCGTTCCTCACCGCTCAGCGTCATCACTAGGCGGTAAGCAAAGCCCCCTCACAACAGTACAGCGCAATGGACGCTGCTGTGAGGAAGGGCATTACTGATTGACTGACATAAATGCCATTCTGACAGTGAAGAGCTACGGTACCGGCACCGATAGCTCTTCACCGGGGGCACAGAACGTGAAAGCTGCACTGAATTCAGCACACTGTCGGCTTTCTAGCGGTGTATTAAACTGCATGTGCCCCAAATGGTGAAAGGTCCTCTTTATGGATTAGGCACAACAGTGAGACGCAGTGTTTTGCATTGAGCTTTTGTCCCCAGCACCCCGTTATCCTCCTGCCTGTGTCTGTTCAGTCTCACGGCCTTATTTCTGGAAATCCTGTATCTAATTGGTTTCAGTGGTCCCATGAGGTGCAGGACTCCCAGCAAGGAGGTGCCGGCACGAGACTAAATGGACACTGGCGGCGGACAATGGAGCAATGGGGACAGGTGAAGGTACTTTTTATTTTTTTATTTTACACCTCCGGCCAGGCAAATGGGTTGATCCAATTCCTGGACAAATGTTTAAAGGATTTATCCAACTTTATAATATTGATGGTCTGTCCTTAGGATAGGCCGTCAATATTACATCTGTGATGATACAACAGCCTGGACCTCTGCAGACCAGCTATTCCAGGACAGCGCGGCTATAGGTAATGGTAACATTTCTAGGAGCAGCGCTGTTCACTTTCCATACAGAGTGTAGCAGTAGGTTTAGGTAGTGTGTTGTTGCACAATGTATGGCAGGTGAGCAGCATGGCTCCCGAGATGGTATTACCTTTAGCTGCCCTGTCTCAGCATCGCTGGTCTGCAGGGACCTGGTGGTGGGCCCCTAGAAACAATTCCACTGGTGGGCCCTAGACACCCCAGTCCGACCCTGGGCTAACAGATCAGGTTTGGTGTAGAAAGCCTGATGATACACCGTAGGTGTTGAATACTTGACCAAGAGTGATGGTGATCTCAATGTTGAGCTATATGTGAGTATCCTACAAGATGAGTTACTTCATACACTTGAGTGCTATGGAAAAGTGCTATGAAAAGGAAGGCTTAGTGTTCCAGCAGGACAATGACCTGAAGCATACATCAAGATTAGTGAAGAAATAGCTCAATAACAGTGAGGTAGAGGTGCTGAATTGGCCCCCACTTACCCCAGACCTCAACCCAATCGAACCCTTGTGGGTAGAGTTAAAGAAAAAGTTCTATTTGTACCCAAGTGAGTTGACCAGTATGCAACAACATTGGAAATGTGAATACATTTGCCAAAAAAAAACCAAAAAAACAGGTATGACTACCCAAACACAATTTATAAAAAATATAACAAAGTTTATTAATAATGAATGCATTGGGGCGCTGTCCATACATTACTTGGTAAGGTTCTGGTATTAACTTTCTATTTGTATTTCCTATTCTTATAAGGGGTGTCCTATGTAGCCTTACATTCAATCTGGTAACCAGCCCCCCCCCCCCCTTTTTTTCAGTGATTGTTCATATCATTTATCATGTCATTGCTGGTCAGTGTAGATAGAGTACATTAAAAGCCAAATCCAGACAAACACACCTTTATGAGCTTTGTACCAAATTTTAGATTGTGACTGGGGGAATTTGGGCCTAGTCATCCAACATACCATAGCAGTTTGAAAACTAGCATGACTTTTCATGTCTTTTTGGGACTCACATAGTGTACTTGGCCACAGCAACAGAACTGTGAGTATAATAGTTATCTAGAGTGATTTTGTATTCTGCATTACTCTTCCCTAGAAATAAAACACAATGTCCCTTTTCCACCAATTTTTACAGTTAGTACTATCAGGTAGTGTTTTATCACTATTTATCATCACAGTGAATAGTTCAATTGCTCCGGAGTCCAGTGGTTGTGTACCTTAAAGGAGTTTCTGCTCAAAATTGATTTTTCACTGCTCCAAGCACCGGAAGCTGCTGCAGTGGATAAGGAGTACATACATGCTTCTGCTAGCAATACCTAACATTGGTCTCAGGGAATTGCGGTGCTGCTTAGTAATAGGAGCAATACTGCAATTCCCCTAGACCAATGCTTACCAGTGAATGGTGTTCCTGCACCAATTCTATTACCTAAATATGAGCAGCCTTCACTGTCCACTGCAGCAGCTTCATAGCTGAACTGTGCAATTTGCACTTCATCACAATAAATTCTCTGTCACAGCAAAGTAAGGAGTGGCAAGAACATAGGAAATCTAGGTACTGTAATATAGAAGTAACGTGCAATAAACTTAACCATAGCCCCTTGCCAGCATAGTTGTTGTCATTAGTCCTGCAGTGATGATACTAAGATGTGATGTCATTGCAAGGCCAGATGAATATACCAGAAGGGTAAAGGTTATTTCTGTATTTTATAACATTTCCTGCTCATGGCCATTAAAAGAGAAGATCCCTTAAACAAGATCCCTTTAATAGGGCTGTCATCAGGACATTGCACTTTAAGCTAAAATATGAAGGTCATGACAGCTGTGATAGCTTTTACAATGATCCAATATCTTTTTATGGTCACAATGTGATTTAGAAATTCCTTGAAATAAAATCTTATACCCAAAAAGCAAAACAAACAACCCTTACATTCATTATAAATTCTGTTTTTTCCAATATCTGCCTAGTGGTATTTGGTCATGTGGCACACGCCAGACTTAAAATTATAAGCGGTGACAACTTACTGGATAGGAATTTTATGCTCAGCATCACCAGCTCTTAGAGGAACATATCATTATCCTCCCAGAGAAGGAACACTGAGGAGAGATTCTGCCACATGGAGCTCTATTGTGTAGTATTGGCTATAATAGGAAGTGCACAGCTGCTAATAGAAAGTTGTAGTGTGTCATAACACAAATGACAGGTGTCTGCATGATCTTTCTACTAGAACCCACTACTTTTGGGACTTCTTTTATTTGAGAGGAGCGTGTGGTATACCGCCGCAGCTACTGGGTAGATGTAATGGACTGCAATTGGCTTAAACATGAAGTGCTTATAATGTAGCTATTATGGCTTTATGTGAGATGTGTCCTCACTTTCCTGTCTCATTGGCCAGACATATTCTCATATGTGTATTACAAGATATGCAGCCTTCCTAAACACAACCTGGTGTCATGACAAGTTATCACAAAGTGATATGCTAACTATACTATGTGTGCCTATGTTTGAGGAGGGTGAATTTCCGCCTTTTAAGGTTTTGTTAGCGTGTCATGATAGCATGTTTATTGGTTTCCTACTGGCCGGACATAACACTTTTGATAAGGTCAGAGTCGCATTTATGATTAAATGACCAATAATCTCGGGCAACTGTCATCATCCTAATTAATTAGGCTGAGTGACAGGCGGTAAAGAAGTCACACCACTCTATGTTGGTATTCGAACTTCTCTCAGCTAAGGAATGTTTGCTGACGCACTTTTTATTAAAAACACGGGGTTAAATAGTAGCAGAGAAAGGAAGTGATATAACAACAACGTAAGTTTTCATATTCATTCCTGATTGGTATGGTACATCTCAATCAAACAGAAAAAGTTTAAGCAGTGCCATATATAGCCAGCTAGTCCCGGTCCTGCATGGTGACCTTGGGGCGCTGTCTTCTGACAGCAAACCAGCATTTGTTTTTCTTGCACCCATCCTGGATACAGGCGGCATCTTATGATATAACATTATACCAGTTTCAAGCATAAGCAACTATATCTAGCATTCAGCTTTTAAGGATAACAATGTTTTCCATATATTACATGATTATAAACATCACACTTTCACCTCTAGCCATGAGACGAGTAGTGGTGGAACATGAACTAGTCTTAGCAAATACAAATATAAACCTCCTCTGCTACCACTCTTTTAGTTTCTCCATCCCATTCTACACATTGTGATTGAAGAAAATCTCTACGTTTTTCAATAATGAGTGACTCCAGTCACCTTAGTAATAAAAGCATGGTAAATGGGGACACTAATCCTAGAAGTGAATGATAAAGTGAAGCTAAACTGCCCGCACTGTCAGACTGCTGGATTTTCTGCATATTCATAAAACAATTCTGTAGGGCGCAGTAGTCACTTTTAACTTATTTGTCCCATATTGGCTAGTAAATAACAAAGGCTAGGGCTAAATTTACTGCTGCCTAAAAATGAAGGGGAAAGAGTGTACACAAATGAACTTTTTCTTACAAATGTAAAAAGACTGGAAAACAACCATCAAAGACTTTTGTTACACTAGATTTCATTAAGAACAAATGCATTGCGAGGATAGCCTTGATGTCAATGGCAATTACCGTAGTGATAATGTCAGTGAACGGAGCTATTGATCAGTCAGGCCAAGGAACGTGGCGAAAGAGATTGGCTTCTGATTTCTTGTGTAGGAACTGTCTTGTAAAAGCAAAGAACTACAAAAGAACAGAATGAGTTTCTATTCAATGTGCGTCAAGCTGCAACTTAATGCACCGATATCAGGTAACTGCCATATGTATCAGGAGTGAAGTAATATTGCATAGTAGAGACTGTGGTGAAATGATTCCTTTAAATTATATTTAGGTGATTTTGTTTTATTATCTAACAAGTGTGTTGCAGTATTGTACAGTAATGATGGGGACTAAGTTTTGGATAAGGCCATAGACAATAGAGTTCACAATAAAACTAATAGGTTAAATGTCTTCCTATGAAAATAACCTTAGTGTCTATCTATCTATCTATCTGTCTATCTTTCTATCTATCTATCTATCTATCTATCTATCTATCTATCTATCTATCTATCTATCGTATCTATTGTTAGAGTTAAGTCCTCCATCTTTGTATTTTGTAAGCCATCTTGATACCTTTTCTCATATAAAGTGTATGAGTATGTCTGCTTAAAGTTCAAAAGGCCCCTTCTGGGTGATGAGGAGTGCGATGAGGACAAATCCTTATCTCTCTATCCCAAGGGCCTCATCTTTTCTGTTGTTGCAGCTGGTTATTTGTATATATGTTATCTCTCTTACTCATATACCATACTCTCTTGTATAGTATATGGAGGTTATTTAGAGTTTATGTAGACTATTTGTAAGGATTGGAGTCAGGGTCAGGCAGGCAAAGTGACACAGCTGGGAAAGCAACACTGTGCAACTAATGACAAAAGGGGTCATAGGCCCTGCAGCTATAACTATGCTGTAATATCTGAGATGAGGCAGACCAATGCACTTCCTAATTGAAGTGCGCCTACCACGGCTCCTAACCTTCTATCCGGCGGCTAGGATAAGGGCAGAGGAGGCCCTGAAAGTCCTAGGGACTGGAGTCACGGGGTCACACCTAAACAGAAAGCACAGTGTAAATGCAATGCAAAACAAAAGACTAAACAGCATGGAACCAGGGAGGACCACAAGTCCCAGCAAGACACAGAAGAGAAGGCGAGGTCAGACGAGCAAGAGGTCAAGCCAGGAGATATAATAAAAGGTACCAAATCAAAAGACAAGGGATAGTCAAAAATACAAGCCGGGTCTAAAAACCAACATATGGAATACAGTCAGACAGGGAATCAGACTGAGCAGGGGGACCAGGAAACACAAAGTGAATGGCTGGCAAGGATCCATGCCTTGGTGGGGATTAAATAGCAGCAGAAAAACACACCTGATGGCTAATGACATGGAGACTGAAGGCAAGGAAAAGATTAACCCTTAATGACCTAAGCACACCCAACAGAACTCCTAACACGTCTCCCAGGGAGACGCCGCGCAGCAAGGAGACCGCGGCGACTCCATATCCTGACACTATTGTTCGTTATCTTCAAGGTTGGAGTGGTATCTTATCTCTTTTTCCATAGTATATACATATAGACATAGTGTGAGATGTTAGTTCATGCATAAGTATTTTGAAAGTCCATCCTAGTTTGGAAAGTTATAATGAGATGCAAATTACATTAGGCCATACCCACACCCTGCCATCGGATCGCCACATTGTTTACCGTGATTCGTCACTCCACACGTTTTTCCACTGTTCAATCATCCAATGTTTACACTCCTTACACCAGGCGAGACATCGTTTGGCATTGACCTGCGTGATGTGTGGCACCCAATCACCTGATCACATTCGAAGTCCACGAGTTCTGCGGAGCACCCCATTCTGCTCTCTCACAATGTCTAATGTCTACTGAGGTTGCTGATATGGAGTACCTGGCAGTAGGTGGCAGCACAATGCACCTAATATGAAAAACGTATGTTTTTGGGGGTGTCTGGATACTTTTGATCACATAGTGTATCTGTCTATCTATCTATCTATCTATCTATCCACATGTCTACCTATCTTAGGTCTCCTATTCATTTTTGATCTATCGCACCTATTCATAACATGAAGTAAAGCTACAAAATATAGGTTAAATCATGTGCTGCTCTTAAACTCAACAGTCAAGTAGAAAAATGCTTTCCTCCTCGCAGTGAACACAAAGTGTGCATCAGAATGACATTTAAATTACAAGGAACCAGTGAGAATAAGAGCCAATGAAACACATGCTGGATTGAAATGGCTTAGATCAATATAATTAACTCCTGTGTTTTGGAGTAAAACCCAGAGAAAAGATTATGCAGGCAGCAAGAATTAATGGTACTAATGTAAGCCATTCCTTACAGTGCTTTATTTTAATTTTGCTTTTTTTTAGCTTTGGTTTTCAAAGCATGCACTGAACATTTACTAATGCAGTGAAACCGAGTCTCAGTAGACTCCCATGATTAAAACATTCAGTGAACAAGTCTTGCTAGCGGGCAAGTTCCATTATGTCGATTAGACCAACGGTACCAGCTACAGCCATACAACATTTTTCAGATCACGATGTTCTACCGCTCCAGATAATATCCCAAAAGTGTTGAAGGGCTTTGTTCAACAAATATATATTTTTCATTCCTCAGTCTTTGCTTATTTACAGCAGCATAAGCATACACATACAGAAACAATACAGATGAGTATAGTTAATAAGAATTTCCACCATATAGTTGATTTATATGAATTTAATAACATTAAAAAATAATATGCTTATGACATTTACAGATGCGTCCTTCATTAGCTGCCTCTTGGCTGTACATGTCCAAATGCTTTATGTGTATCATAAAATAAGCTGCTTTCCAAAACAAAAGTTATCACAAAGTAATATATAATTTTCCTACCTGTGCCTATGAGTGATCACCTAGTGGGGGAGGGTGAATTGCATCCTTTCAATGCTTTCCTTTCATGTATTGAATTGCTTTCAACACAAATTGGATTTCTTAACTAAATTGGGCACTTTCCCTTGTTAAAGAGGACTTGCTAAGTATGTCCACTGTCACCCCTATTGTTCGATATTGAATTCTTCTTATTATTTATTTTGAGAGCTCCATTAAAGGGCTTGTCCCATCTAAAGGATCCTATGTACACTGGTAGCTTATGTAAATTGAAGACTTTTTCTAAATATATTTGTTAGGGAATTGCTAGATGACAATTCCCCAGAAGTTGCTGGAGATCCCTGAAGGAAGGGGCACAAGGGACAGTGAACCCTAAGCTGAAGCCCCCCACTGTCCCTTTCTGCTTGCCTAGTCCTATCCTACGTAATAGATGGCAACTCGAAGACTATCCCTTCCTATATATGTAACACACAAAACGCAGACAAGACAAACAACAATAGGAGGTCAGCTAGCCAGGATTCGGTAACAGTTGAGCAATGTAGTGGCAAATCGAAGTCCAAAAGAATAGTCAGCAGGGAAAGCCAGAGGTCAAGGATAAGAATACAAGTAAATTAACAGCAAGAGAAGCCAGCAAGCACGAGGCAATAACAGGCACCAGTATGAATTTGACCAAGACTAAATAGGGGAAGATGAACCCGCCCTGGACCTGACAGGAAGGCAGGCTGTCAATCACAGGGCAAGATCAAATTAACTACTTCATGGACTGAGGCAGACAAGGGCAGAAGACGGGTGTGGTGCAAATTCAATTACAGAACTAGAGCCGTGTTCACACAGTGCAACTAAAGCAAATTATCAAACTGCACACGCCTCCTGCGCAGCAGCATGTGAGCAGAGGGTGGCTCAGAGACCCGAACAAGCAGAAATGTTACAATATTGCTTTAGAAATTCTGCTTTGCTTGTCTTCTATGTGAACTTATTCCTCCCAATGTTTACACAGCATTGCTATAACAATGGACCTGTGAGATAGGACAAGTGACATCATTTATTCAGTCGCTTACAATCAGTTCAGCTAATTGCAGTTTGCTGATGAAGCCTGCTCTGTTATCTCTCTTTGGAAACACACAGATAACACTGAGTCCATTCCCTACATCATTTGCATATTATCTGATCTGCATAAGTATTGTGATACCTCAGTGTCCCATTCAGCAAGATGGGGGGGTGGGGATACAGGAAGTGAGAAGAAGAGACTGCAGGCACAATGCTGAAGCAAGAGGATGGGAAAACCCCTTTAATTCTATGTTGCTGCACATATAAGGGTTTACATACAATACACAAAGTACACAAAAAGTACAACATTAATAAACAGCGATCACTGAAACAGTGAGAGAGAGGACCCTATCTACAAGGGCCTACAATCTATGAGGGAAAAAGGGATAGAGTCAGTAGGTGAGGGTAGAAGCTTATCAGATAATGGTGTAGGCTGTAAGCTTTTCTGAAGAGATTAGTCTTCAAGGACTTCCTGAAGCTTGTAATTGTGGGGGACAGTGTTATGTGTCATAGTGAGTTCCATGGTATGTGGTATACACGGAAGAAGTCTTAGAGATGGTTGTTCAAAGAGTGGATAAGAGCAGAGTGGAGTTGGAAGTCTTGAGAGGATGGGAGGTTTTATGTGGTTAGTTAGTGGGATTAGATCAGAGATATATGGAGGGGACAGGTTGTGGATGGCTTTGTATGTCAGCGTTAACATTTTATACTGTATTAAAGATGGGTAGCCAATGAATCAATTGGCAGATGGGAGTGGCTGACGAAAAATGGGGGGAGAGGTGGAGTAAGTGAGTGTAGAGTGGACTGGAAGAGGCAAGAGCATCAAATATTTTTTTCTTCGAAATAAACAAAGATAAAACATAAACCTAAAATAAAATAAAATAATCAATGATTAAAATCAATCGACATAATGTTATTAACTCTCCAATAGAGTAAATTATGCTACAGTAAATGTTTTAAAAAAAAAATTTGGGGCTTCTGTTAAAAACAAAAAAGTCATAGTTGCAAACTGTCCTGAAATGCTCAGGAGGCTCCTGGAAAAAGGGAGACCTACAGCATTTTAACCAGAATAGCTGGCAAATTTCCTGCACTGCAATAATGTGTGTGATTCCTGGAAGCTACATTATTAGACTGTGTCCTGACATCTAAATGTACATCTAGGGGTAGAACCACTTACATACAAAGGAGACATGGCCCCAAAGGGACAAGGTCTAAGAAAAGGTGGCGCTTATGCCAGAGAATGAAGCTTTCTTGTCTTTCTAACACATATTTACCAAAAATACTCTAACAGAAGAAAAATTATTGTCAGTCATGTCATTTTTCTTATTAAAAGTTAGCCTTACAACCTCAAAGCACATTAGGATAAATAGCGTAAAACAAGCAAAGCACCTTGGAAATTAAATCTAAGTACTTTAGCGATTGATTTTAAGTACAAAAGGTTGGCAATTTTTTTGAACCACACATCAGATTCCGTATAATCCATTATCACAATTGATTGTCCTCAGAGATAGATGTATCAGCAAAATATTCATTGACAGTAAATAAAACAAGAGTCAAATCTTTTATCTTTATTATTTCCTCATTGTTCCTTATACAGATGGTTTGATGATAAAACTAAGTTTCCAAAATGTACTTTATTTAGTGAAATATCAATACCAGTGGTAGAAATTAAAAAATGAAAAATGTATTAGCCGTACAAAATAGTACATATTACAATAAATCCTAATTTTTTATGTTGATATATACAGTAAGTATAGTGACTAATACTAAGCACTGTCTATAAAATTTAATCATAATATACATAACACACATTTCATCTTTGTACTGATCTAACAGTAATACAGTTGATAAAGGATCTCACACTCCAATGGAGTAGATTTGTATATATGTTTTCTCACATTTTGCACTATATTATGTATTTTGTAGAGTCTGATGAAGGCCGGTATTGAGGCTGAAACATTACATATATTATCTACTTGACTAATGTGTGATGAATAAAAAACACAAACTATCCTTAGGAGTGTAAGATCCTTTATCAACTGTATATGAACCAGTTGGGACCCACTCCCTACACCCCCTGAGGAGTGCAGCCTACAATCTGTATCATTGAACTAACAGTGATTTTATGTAGAACTAATGCTCTGGTGCAGACAATATACCAATTTACTATAGAATTTTTGTATTAAACTCACAGTGCTGTATATAATTGTTCTGTTACAGACAATATTCTAAATTACTGTAGAGTGTTTAGTAGCTAGAATTACAGAATAATTAATGATGGTTTCACAAAATTGTCATTTCACTTGGGCAGAGATTGAATGTGAGAATTGTGATGTAGAAGCACTAACAGATTGTAATGGCTTCTGACACTCCCTGTATGTCCTTAATCTCTGCTTGGCACTGACTCCTATCTCTTTATCTAAATGTATCAATTAATTAAATCTAATAATCTGTTCTCTTCTCTTTATACTCTATTATCTATCTGTATTTGTATTTATTCTATGATATTCCACTCTGCTGGCTGAGTTCTGTTCCTCTCTTCTTCCCTCTATCCCCACAAAATGGCAATGTTCTGAATGTGCTCTTAAGTAGTTGCTATGATTTCATCATTGACAATCATTGACAACTCATGATTGGCTAAGGAGCTGTCCACAATGCATTATGGGGAAGCCTACTTGGCCATTGAGGTTATGTGATCCTTCTCTATTTCTCTGCTGTAATGGGGAATCAAATCAAAAATATTTCATTTAGAAACTTTCCCCAAGTTTGGGCAAATGCACATACTCCTGAAAACTGTAGGCATAGGCCTTGGGACTGTGGCTTACACTCAGAGAACATTGTGACCTCCGCCCTGACGAAGGGCACATTGATATCATTCATCAGGGCCTGCATTGTGGTGGGAGAAGGAGGCTGCCCAGCTGCTCTTCATGGGATTGTAGGTAAGTACAAGAGCATATAATACTGTGATGGGGGCCACTGTGGAGCACATTATACTGTGTGGGGGCCACTGTGGAGCACATTATACTGTGTTGGGAGCATAGTATACTGTGTGGGGACCACTGTGGAGCATAATATACTGTGTGGGAGCCACCATGGAGCACATTGGACTGTGTGGGAGCCACTGTGGAGTACATTAGACTGTGTGGGAGCCACTATGGAGTACATTAGACTGTGTGGGAGCCACTGTGGAGCAGCTTGAACTGTGTGAGAGCTGCTGTGTCGCAGATTGCTTACTATAAAACTGATTCTATGCAATGTAAATACAACATTAATTGTAAATGTATAAAAGTATACCACATGCAAACTTTTACCTTTCAGTACAAAGGAATAATTGAAAGCCCTGTAAAGCCCCATTCACACAACAGTATTAAGGTTAAATTTCTGTGTTGGCACTTTGTAATAAATTAGTGGGTTGTGGGTTGCAGTTTGGGCACTCAGTCTCTAAAAGGTTTGCAATCATTTGCTCTCTACTATAGTCTATTGCTGCAACATACACGGAAATATGAAAAAGTTATGGGAATCAGAATATGGTGACTCTAAGATCTTTTTTTTTTTTTTGCAAAGTTTTGGATTTTTTTTTAAATTTGATTTCCCCAGCATACTTCCCATAGAATAAAGGTGACATAAAAACAAAAAAAAAATAGTCACAGAAATACAGTTTTTCTCCAATTGCACCACATTCTGATTCTGAATTTTTTACAGCTTCCTAGTACATTCTGCAAAATCTTAAATGGTACAAATAAAAGGTATGATTTGTCCCACAAACATTAAGCCCTCATATGGTTCTGTGAACAGAAAAATAACAAAGTTATGGGGTTAAAAACTTGGAGTAAAAAATGAAAATTGAAATTTGAAAAATGCCTGCGACGGGAAGGAGTTAAGCTAGCTTCTTGATCATTAACCTGTGGCTTTCCAACTGTTATAAACTACTACCCCAGTATGCCCTAAGAGCAGGGTCAGTTTTAGACAATATTTTGGCGAAATTAAAAGCGTATTCCCAAATGCTGAAATATTGTATTTACCTTCCAGTACAACATAGTCACATTCTGGTAATTCAGGAATGCATAGAGCTAAATTTTGATCTGCAGCACTCTCATTAACCTTAATTGTTGTTAAATTGCACCACTATATCAGGACCATCTAACCATCATACATTGGTTCCCTATGACCTTAATAAAGCAAGAAGTAAGTTTGTAGATACTGTAAAGTGGAGAGGGGTATAGTGTGGGAGGACCACTATATTTCCCCCAGATTGTTGCAGTATGCTCAGGCATTCAGCTGTTAGGTCCTGGACTGGAGTAATGTTCGGGCCAGTCCTGCAGGGCAATCCATTCCAGGCTTGGAAACAAACCAGCAGAGCTCTGTAAGGAGAGAGAGAGAGAGAGGGAGAGAGGGAGAGAGGGAGAGAGGGAGAGAGGGAGAGAGGAGAGAGAGAGAGAGAGAGAGAGAGAGAGAGAGAGAGAGAGAGAGAGAGAGAGAGAGAGAGATGGGTATGTGCACCTCTTGTTGATCTTGAAAACATTGTTTGTTACGAGGCCAGCGGTAGGATGACCCATGGTTAGTGAGGGGATAACCTGTGTAGTAAGCCACCGGAAAGCGTAGAGTTTTGATTTCTTTTGTTTGTTTTTGATATGCTGAGCCGCTGAGCAGCACAATCTGTACATTTAAACTTGTCTGCTGCAATAAAGGCTGATTTTAAGAAGAAACCAGAGCGTTTGAATCCCCCGTACATCACAATACACATCATTGGACTCTGTCTGGATTGATGGTTTTTTCCCTGTTCCATTATAGAGATCTGTCATGTGACAAGAAAGAACAGATCCAATGGACCTCATTGGCTATCTGTTATGTTGTCCATTATTTTGCCAGACAAAAAAATCAACAAGAACAGAAGCTGCTTCTCAATGCATGAAGATCAGAGGGAGTGAAAAGGGGTTGTAAAGGCAGCACATTCAGTTTTTATTAAAGGGATTGCGTCATTTGAATCCCATTTTTTCTCCCTAACATGTAGGAATAGCCTTAAGAAAGGCTATTCTTCTCCTACATTTAGAAGTTTTCTCCACACTGCTTTTCCATAGATATCCCAATTTTCTTCAGTATGTAAATAGATTTTCTTGTGGCTGCTTACACAGTACGCTTATAAGTACATATCCCTTTAAGGTAGCACTAGCAGTCACAAGTAGCTGTAGTATCACTGCACTCTCCGAGTGGCTGTAGACTTACACCCGTGCTTACCTTCTCCTGCTTCCTAGCAGATGAGTTGTCTGCCTCTATTAAAAGTATGCTACTGCCAGGGGTGGCCTTTGTGGGCCCTATGGAAGTGTGCAGTCCCTTACCCACCCTAAGGACTGACTTGCCTAAGAGCCTTTCCAGTTGGAAACCACTTATATACAAAAATGTGTAGTAGCTCAGAACAGGTCCTGTAAGATCAGAAATGTATTTACCAAGTGCTTTGTTGTGAAAGGCTTTCCTGATCTTATATCATGGGATTTGATCCTATCCCTGACATTAAATACACAGATCCATTATTAGACTATAAAACATCTCTAAAGCGAGAACCTACAAATATAACAAACACATCAATAAGAATCTATAAGATATGTAAGAAATATATTTGTGTACATGCATACACATATTGTACATCATTTACGGTATATTTTAGTTGTCATTTCTAGTTACACAAAAGCATAGTGAAGTATATTTTAATAGAACTCTTCAGCAAAATCATTGGCCCCGTACTGGTATACAATAGAAATGGAGCAAATTCTATTATAAGCCATTTTAGATAATAATACTTAACCATTCCATTAGTGCGCTCTGATTGCATGTGCATTGATGGAAATGTTAAATGAAATGATGATGTACTGTGTGAAATATCAACTACTTGTTAAGAAAATGTATGGGAAGTGTTGTTTGTATTACAATGGCTTGGGAGAGAATACAAAGAAACTTGGTAGGTTAGTAAAAAATGTCTCTGATTACTGGTTAAAAATGTGTAAATGTGGTCCTTCATTCACAACACGCTTCTCCTACTGCTGTTCCTGCCATATGTGCCAGTGATTTCAAATAATTTGACAAATTATATTAATTTATACATATCAAAAGCCATTTTATCCAAATGTACAAAGGTTTGTGAAATCATTTCCATAAGGTTAACAATAATGGAACAGTTAATTCATTTCATACAGTGACAAAATACATGTTTAAGGTGCTAAGAACAATGTTTGTTTATCTCACTATATCGGTATTATGGAAGGAGACATACCACAGCTAACAGAAGTTTTGATTTGTTTTATACATATTTTTTCAATTTATATGTAATTCTATTACTGTAACTACTCGAGTATAAGTCGACCTGAATATAAGCTGACGTCCTAATTTTACCTCAAAAAACGGGGAAAACTTATTGACTCGAGTATAAGCCGAGGGGGGAAAATGCATGATGTTCTGTATGTGCTCATGTTAATCCTAGCCGGCTTCAGGCCTATATGGTAATATCCTAGATGTCACGTGGTCTGGGATATTACCATATAGGCTCAAAGTCTGTGGTAGTAGTAATAGCCTGTTACTGCTAGCACATGCTTTGGGCCTGTATGGCAACAGGCTGCTACTGCTACCATAAGGCTTTGGGCCTGTATGATAATGCCCCAGACGTCTTGGGTATTATCATACAGGCCCAAAGCATTATGGTAGCAGTAACAGGCTATTACTACTAACACAGGCTTTGGACCTATATGGTAATATCCCAGACCACGCAACATCTGGGATTTTACCATATAGGCCTGAAGCCGGCTAGGATTAACATCGGATCATGGAGAGGTGAGTAAAACTGTTTATTATTTTCTCTCACCTCCCCTGGGGCTCCAATTATTATACTCGGGGGTCTGAAAATAATAGCGGCTGGGGCTCGGGCCTACTCACTGCCGTCCTCCGCGGCCTATAGTATAAGGTGATGCGGGGTTCTGCATTGAGCAGGCCCGGGGACAAACAAACATTAAGTTCTCATACTTACCGATCTCGCGCTGCTGCTCCCTCTGCCGCCATGCTCATCTTCTCCTGCGGCTGCATCTCAGCGTAGGGGCGTGATGACGCCGCCTGTGCTGAGACGCAGTAAGACATCTTCAAAATATGCCGGGTGCTGTCGTGCTCTGGTGTTTCAGCAGTTCTCAAGCTAGTCTGCTATTAAAGGAATATCTTATCTTATCTTATTACATTTAGGGTCATTTTAACACATTGGGGGACCTTGCAAAGGCCCCTCCTTTCTGCTTATGCATTCATTCTGACTTTTAGAGGACACACATGCAGAATGTTTGGTGAAAAGCAGAAATCTTAGCCCTGCACCCTTTGACTCCACCCATTCCCACCCAGTCCCTTTGTTCTTCCACAAAGTGTAGAATTGTGTTTTCTTTGAATAACATAGTGATTGTGCCCTCTTAGTTACCTTCACACATTGCAATGTCCCAAAGAAACCTGTACAGTATAAAGCTCCTTTTGTGTTGTCACATAGTGGATTTATTCTTAGTGTCCACGACACACAATAAAAGTCCCCTTAGTTACCCTCACACAGTGTCATTTCCTATTATTACCCCACAAATATAATCCTCCCCAATGGCCCCCACATAGTATAATGTCCCCCTTAGCAGCCATACAACACAGGACAGTGACCAAAAACTGAAATAGTCCCACTGGAACCAGAACAGATGACTTGAGACCCTCTGCAGGCATAGATCCCAATGCAGGCATACTGTTTTCCATATGGATAAGGCTATGGATGTGGAGTCGGTAGGCTAAATCACCAACTCCAACTCTTTCATAAATGGCTGACAGAAGTAGTAAACCTTCTCTATTCCACGTCAGTCATTGCTAAGAAAGTAAACATGCAACAAATGCATTTAATTAATTATACAATATTAATTATTGTATAATATAATTAAACATAATATTTTTATTTTTATTTTTTTTTTTTTTTTTTATTCACCAAGCCCTCCACCCAAAGCTGGTCATGACTCTACCTTCATAAATCCGTCTCCACCGCCCTAGTTAAAGCAGCCCTGACTAGATTAGTCCGTGACCAACAATGCTGAATGTAAACAATTCACACAAAGCTTTCTAAAGATGGGATAATCCCGTAGAAGGAAATCTAATATATAAACATGGCTATGGTCCTTCAGATCTCAGATCTGGTATTTATTTATTCCTTGCTTGAGTCTAGGTGAAAGTGTTGCTATAACACATATATTGTATAGTAGGATATTGTATTAAACCTTCTTCTAGAAAGCTGGACATTTATTGGCACCCAACTATATAAGACTGTTTGCTTGTCAACCATCTTTTAATTTGCTGGTAGCAACTGGACAGATATCCTAACGGTTCACAACATTGTACTTAGTCGTATTCGATTTATTTAGAGTAATATCTCATGTCTTCTGTGCTTTGCTTTGGGTAGCATCAATTCACACACCGCAATCCCTGTAAACCGTTATCATCATCGTCAGTTGTTCGATCTCTGTGAAATTTTGCTGGAGGCATGGAAATTGAAAAAAAAAAGAAGAGAAAGAAGAGAGCGAAGGAAAGAAATATTGTGGCAGGGGAAGCATTTGAGTAAGAGAAGGCAGCTAAGGCTGTTTTATTACTTAGGCCTCTGTCACCTGTGATGACCCAGGAGAGTGGAGAATATTGATCGCTTGCCACTCACGGCATTCAGCAGATTGCATTGACAAAGCTTGTCAGGACTCTAATAGCAGGGTTAGTGGCCTTGGCTGCCACCCAAGGGGAAGTTCTACAATGCCTATTACTTGGCAGCCTTTAACTGTTATAGGATTGGGAGTGAACACTGACAAAAGCAAGGGAATAATTTTACAGTTACAAATACCCTTTCTTGGTTGAGTTTTTTTTTCCTCTGCATTATTTGTGTTGCGTAGGTAGCGAACAAGGCGCTGCGCGAGACCTTAAGCATTCAGAGCAAGGTTATCAGGAAAAGAGGCATGGTGTATTGAACCGGAGCCACAAGTCTTTTCATCTTTCTAAAACAGTATTAACCAAAGCATTTTCCCACATTACGATTTTTTTAATCAGACAATGGAAGACACACAAGTGCAGAAATGAGCCTGACAGCGTGTGCCGTATGAAATGCAGTTATCAAACCCCAGCAGGACCAAAGTTATCGAACCATAGCATATGTGTTTTTATTCCCTGATACGGCTTGTGTTGCACAAGATCATATTTAGATGGAAGTACTTTGTTGGATATTAGTTATTCTTATCTATCATATCTCAGACTGTGTGCAAAGCCAAGATTACAGACACTGGAAACATAGAAATGCAGGCCTATACTCTCCACTTAATGGTGTGTGCAAAAGCATCTGTGTTTCGAACAGGCTGGAATTCCCTTTGTGGGCTGTATACTGAGACAACAAAGCTGGGCATTCATTAAGGCACACAGGAGAGCCTGTAGACATTGAGCAAATACCACAATACAAAGAATGAATAAATGTTGTTAAAGCAATCTAAATTACAATTTCAAATTGGATTTGTGTCCTATACACATGGTATTGTTCATCTTGCACGAATAAAGATTAGTTTTGACATAATACAGACCAGTAATGAGAAATATGGGATTCTGCGGCAGCATCTTTTATTCACATTTTGCTTCATTTCTTATATATAGTGGGCATTGTTAGATGTCACTGGTACAGTCATTTTTTAGTCTGTTCTCTGATATGTATGCATGTAGTGATTTGCCATATAAAGCAACTACATAATTTATCTGCTACAGGATTTAAAAAAAAATTAGTTTTATTGTATGGCCAACCACAAAGAGATATTTTTATTAATTAGGTATCCAATTATCTGGAACAGAAGCAGGGATGCTAGGAAATTCCTCCAATCGGGCAGTCTGTTTTTGCTTTAAAGGGCACATCAAGTTATAAAAAACTTTCCATAAATGAGTACATGTTAATATAAATAACTTTATTATATAACTTATTAAAGAGTCAGGTTTCTTTCTCGACTTATTAAAAGGGTTGGCCACTTTCAGACCAATATAGAGAAACAAATGTTATTGTTTGTACAATAAAAAGATATACAATTTTCCAATATACTTTCTGTATCAATTCCTCTCGGTTTTCTAGATTTTGGCTTGCTGTCATTCATTCTGTTACTTCTAGAGGATAAAACTCTGACCATGGTCATGTGATTTACGGTCCATGGTCATGTGATGAGCACACAGGTGCACAGCTGATTACCAGGCAGACGTCTGATTACTGTGCTGTGACTATAATGAGCAGCACCTGTGTGCTCATCACATGACCATGGACTGTAAATCACATGACCATGGTCAGAGTTTTATCCACTACAAGTAACAGAATGAATGACAACAAGCAGAGAGCTAGAAAACCGTGAGGAATTGATGCAGAAAGTATATTGGAAAATTGTACAGCTTTTTATTATACAAACAATAACATTTGTCTCTCAATATTGGTCTGAAAGTGGCCAACCCCTTTAAGCTACTCTCCTTCACCAAGTTAGTTTACATAT
Source organism: Leptodactylus fuscus (assembly GCF_031893055.1). Lineage (NCBI taxonomy): Eukaryota > Metazoa > Chordata > Amphibia > Anura > Leptodactylidae > Leptodactylus > Leptodactylus fuscus. The sequence continues at coordinate 153,073,238 of NC_134266.1, read as the reverse complement.
TAGCTCTTCTACATATTGACTTGTCTCCATATTCGCAACACGCACAGAAGTCTATGGAGAGAGGGGAAGTTAGAGGCTACTGCTACTGCTAGCTAGTTAATTTGTTTATTGCCTTATTCTATGGGCTGATGAAGTTTTTTTTTTTTTTTTCTTTTAAAGAGTCATCAGTGTCAAAAAAGCTCTTTGACTCACAGAGTAGCAGAGACCAGCAGTATTTTTTGAGTTTTTCCAGCAGCCCGCTCCCCTCTTCATAGACTAATATGTGAAAAACAAGTTAGCCTAATAATTGGAGAAAAAAAACATATATCTCTAATAACATATAGGGACCCATGAAGAACTTCCCCTCACAAAGACCGATTTTTTTCATTGAGCGATTTTTCTCCCATTACACTCTATGGAAACTGCCCGTCTATAAGCAAACCACTCCCTTATCCAATTAAAGACCAGTTTTTAAGCAAATTTTTCAGTGGGAACCCTTTTGAAAAGACCACACATAGGACTTACATACATAGGTTTATGTATAATCCACAAAAAAATAGGTATTCTTGCAGTGTTCCCATATGGGCTTCAAAGATTTTGGCTTATGAAATGTCAGGAAGTGTTGTCAAGTTTTGCAGAGAAGGGAGAAAAGGGAGAAGGAAGCCATGTTGGGATCTAAGAAGGAGAGGTGAGAAGGATTGAGCCGATCTTGAGATTTCAGGATCATATTTAAAATCCGATTTCCGATCATTTTCCATTCGAACCCGATCCCGATCCCAATTCCAATCCCAATTCAAGTCAATGGGAATTTTTTTAATAATCGAAGATCGGATTTTAATAATGATCCTATTCACTACACAGCATGGAGTCTAAAAATTGAACACTTTAATTGTTAGACTCCACGCTGTGTAGTGATTAAAAAAAAATCCTCTGGCTACTTAGTCACCCCGTGGTGTCCACTTGCCTGCACAGAAGCGCTGCCGCTGGTCTGGTCCCCGCTGTTCTGGCTCCTGTTCTCGCCTCACTGCCCTCACCTCCCAGGTTAGTGTTACAGACCTAAGAAGAAGGTGGGGCTTGTGGCTTAGGAGAGTGTAGGTGGATTCAGGGCAGGGAGACGTGATTGCTCCCCTCCCAGTACCCACCCAAACTCTCCTAAGCCTTCTTTCTAGGTCTGTAACACTAACCTGGGAGGCGGGGGCAGCCATGCGAGAAGAGGAGCGTGAATAGGGGGACCGGACCAGCGGCAGCGCTTCTGTGCAGGTAAGTGTTATGCCCGGTTCACATATGTTGATGTGTTCCATCCGTAAGAGTCTGCATGAGGACCCCTACGGATGGAACACAAGTGCAACTGCAAGCGCTGTGCAGTTCAAGCACACGGATCCCATTATAGTCTGCACAGCGCTTGCAGTTGCGCTTGTGTTCTGTCCGTAGGGGTCTTCATGCGGACTTTTACGGACAGAACACATCAGCATATGTGAACCAAGCCTTAAGCTACTAGAGATTTTAGCTAGTCTCCCATTAGAATGAATGGATGCAGGCAGCGCGCAGGGGGTTAAGCGGCCAGACGCTTGCACAGGTTGTGTGGCAGTTGCATCCATTCATTCCTATGGGACATAGCTAACATTGTTAGCATTTCTCACAATGCTTGGCCAGTAGCAAAGCATTGTGGGAAATAACCTCTGACCTCGATCCCACCTAAAAAGATCGGGATCGGAATTCCGATCCCGATCACTCAACCCTAGAGGTGAGCCAAACTAGGAATGAGAAATGAGGGGGCAACCATGCTGAAGTACCATTTAACCGATGAACTGGACATTATTGGCAAAGAAAAGAGACTACAATGTTCATGAGTTTCACCACCTCTTCGGTCAGTTGATCATCTTAAGAATAGGGTATCAATAGATAATTTTTGAAAAAACTTTTAAAGTTGCCCAGCGCTCCAGCTTTGCATTACACAGCCCTGATAGTCAAATCTGTCAACCAATCTGTTAACAGTACTGAGGAAGATGGGTATGTGCTGCATAGCTGTCTCATGTTGTGAATTACAGTTATGCATCATCGTCTATTGACCTAGGCCACCCTCAACCAGCATGTTTGCTCAACTTCCGTACATAAAACATGGTGGTAGAATTATAGCGGGTGCGTGCCACAGGTAATTCCATAACATTCTTGCTGCGTCACTGCCAGTCAAAAGAAGTGTTGGAACCTTGTAGTGTTCCCTATAAAGAAGCCAGACACAAGTTTCTAACCAGCAACCATATTTACTTTGTATAACTCCTAAGACTATTTCATCCTGGTTAAAGAAGCAAGGTGGTGGGCCCTAGTTGTAGTGTATTCCAAGCTCACTCTCTTTATTACTGTTAGCTCAGCAATAACACGCAATGCGGTTGGTTCTGAAGATGTACAGTGGAAAGTGCACAACTGTATTAAAGGGAACATTGGAGACCCCACTCTTTACTGCTACTTGGCAGTAATGTGGTGGGGAATGTCATTATCATTCACTATGTTTGTTAAGACAAAATAGTTTCTACTGATAGCGTCATGTAAGTGTTTGTAGCGGAATAACCTAGCCTTGCAACCCATGCACAGACAGTGAGAAAGTGGCTACACAATGCTAGCACTAGTTACAATTAATTCTGAGTAATAAAGTGAGTGGTAAAGCCACGTGGCCATAATGTCACTGTTAAGCAGTTCTAGGGCTAGTTGACTAATACTTCATAATGGGCAGGGCTCACTCTGTAGGGACATATTACTCCTTAGAATTGCCCCCTAAGAGGTGGAGGCCCAGGGGCAGCGCCGCACCTCCCATGAGGCGACCTGAAGCGACCGCTTCAGGCGGCACTATGCCAGGGCCTCAGGGAGGGCGGCATTTTTGCTGACCTAAGCCAGTCCAGGACAAGCTGTCCTGGACTGGCTTAGCACCGAGCGGTGGATTGGGGAGGCCACTGGAGCAGCGCTGCTCCAGCAGCCTCACCTCACGCTCAGGCAGAGAGCAGGTCCTCTCCGTGCCTGCTCTCTGCCTGCGAACGCCGCTAAGCCATGCCCCCTTCACTTAGCCACGCCCCCTCCGCTCCACCACCTCTGCTCTGCTCCGCCCCCTCCACCCGGGGGGGGGGGGCTTTCTGTCGTTCGCCTCGAGCGGCAAAAGGGGCAGGTTCACCCCTGCCCAGGGGCATGTTCCCCACCATACATGAAGAGCTGAACCTTTGTGTAACAGTAAAACTGATCTAATATTTATGGTCACCCTTTGTGTGTAGTGATCTTTTAAAAGGAAATTGGAATTGATATCAACATGAGTGTTAGGCATTTAAGCGTTCTTTTTGCCAATTTCATTTAACTTTTATTACACTGTGTGATAGGCTATTAATTATACAAATATATTAGAATTAGTTCTCTATGCATGACTTACTATGAGTAGTAGTGATAAAATAATATTGCCGTTTTTAAAGAACGATTGCTACTTGAAATGCCCATTCTATCACTCTGCCAAACCAGATTTCTGTAATGATAGATGGACAGGGTTCTTCTAAATAGTATTGTGTATCACCCTAAGTGTGACACCAGATATTAAACATAGTGAATATTGCTCGTCCAAGGTCATCATGGTGACTTTTAAAGTAGTTATTGAAATATAATAATGTGTATAATATGTATACAATCTTTGTTGCACATTGGATGTTAAAATGGTTTATTTGTTATTCACTGATCATGCTGACAGCATTATATCTCTTCCTTCAAACTTTAAAGTTGGCACATTGCAGTCAGGCAGAAAAGTTGGATCATCCCACGCACATTCAGTTCCCTACAGGCAGTGACCTTGAAGACCTAGTTTGATCCACCTGTACACAAAGATGCCAAAGATAATGTAGACAAGTATTCATAAAATTAACCCTTTATTAGACTCTTCAAAACTGAATGTACATAGGCGTTCTTAATGTAGGTAACATCCTCTCAGCATTTGACAAAACACAGACTCATCCATCAGACTTCCAGATAGAGTAGCTTGTTTCGTCACTCCGCAGAATGTTTCCACTGCTCCAGAGTCCACTGATGACTTTACCCCCCTTCATCTGATTCTTGGTGTTGTGCTGGGTGATGCACATCTTGTACGCAGCTGTTCATCCATGGAATCCTATGCCATAAAGGTTTGGAAGCCTGCAGTTATTGAGTCAGCTGAGTGACTTTTATGCATGCGTTTCGGCACCCAGCTCTGTAACTTTACATGATCTACCATTTCATCGGTGGGGTTTCTAAATGGTTTCACTTTTCAATAATACCACCCACAGCTGATCATGGAATATCCAGGAGGGATTTGATTATCTGACTTGTTCCAGTGATGGAATCCTATTGCTGTGCCATACTGGAATTCATTGAGTTCTTTAGAATGGCAAATTATTTCACAAATATTTGTAAAGGCAGACTAAATGGCTAGGTGCTGTATTTTACACCTGTGGCAATATGACTGAATGAAAAAACTTGAATTCAATTATTATTTAGAGATGTCAAAACACATCTGTTCATATGGTTTATGCATTCTGCATCTTGGGTGGAGAAAATGGTAAAAAGTTAATTATGAGTGCCAATAATCAGCCGAGAATAGATCTACTCTATATATAATTTAAAAAAAATAGAAGCAATTGATAAAATTCACATCAAAACTGTTTATGGTCTCCATTATTTCAGATGAGGACTATGCTTATGAGAAATAAAAACATCTCCAGCCAGTAGAGTTCAATTCCTAACCTGTCAACCCTATTGACAGCCCCCTGGACCCAGTGCAGGTGGTGGGTGACAGAGGGATACTGTCAGTTCCAGTGAGTTCCATGGTGGAGAATATCTCCCATCCCATGCATGAGACCGTGATAGAACTGGGCAGTACTGTCAGTGACCGACTGCTTCACCCCAAGTGTGAGAAGGAGATCCTATTGGAGGTCCTTCCTACCAACCGAGGTGAGGCTGTATAATCAACATCAGGCTAAGCGGAGATCATTCCACACAGAGAATTAAATGATCCTGAAGTCTTTTCTTTTATTTGTTATGACTTTTTCATCTTCTATTCTGAGCTTTGTATGTGATTTTCCTTGTAATATTACTGTATTATCCATGCTGCTGTAACACACTGAATTTCTCCATGGTGGAACTATTAAAGGATTGTCTTCTCTTATTGGGTGGCACAAAATGGCATCTGAAAGAAAACAAAAGGTTACCATTCAGTCACAGAATAAGAGCTGATTTACATTAAACCATGCAGGAGACATGTCTTTTGAGCAAATAGGCAGCAAAAAGACCCTGAAGTGTTAAGGGACCCAGCAGCAATCAAATGGTGCTTGACAATTTACATTTTACAAGGGATGACAGGTCCTCTTGCAACCTAACAGGTTGTGTCACTATAATGTGCTGAGTTCAAGATGTTCCAGATAGGTGGCCTCTTCCTATGATTTACTATTCTCTTCCCCAATTTGTTTAGTTAAACATATGACACTGACAACAAGGTGGGTACAGGAACACAGATGGGAACCACCAATCAGACACATCTACCCTAGGATAGCATGAACTTAGCAGAAAATATTCCCTTTAAGTCTGGTGAGCAATATGAAAAGCAGTTCTGGGTGGATATGCCCTTTAATATCTGATCAAAGTGGCATCCAATAAGTAGCAATAGATGCACTATATAAGGTGCCCTTAACCAGAGCAGATGATAACAATATTGTATTGTGTGTCAGAGATTTAGGTTGCATCTCAATTAGTGTAACAATGTGTCTCTCAGCTATGTTATCATTATTCTCTTTCCAGTTAATAGTGCACATTGCTTTTACAGCGAAACACGTTCCTATCTGCCAGCTGAAAAGGGGCTCTTAGATGTGATAAAACTAAATAATTGGTTGCTTTGGTGGTTTGGGCATTTTCTATCTATGAATTGACTAAGGAAACACACATACAGAAAAATCAAGTAAGCTGCTCAGCGCTGTGTAGGAACAAGAGAATTAATTAACAATTACGATTGAAATATTATACAGAGGGACGATTTGTCAGAAGACATAAAGTCATGGTTGTATCCCTGATTCGTGATCCTTATGAAGAGTATTAAATTTGCATTTTGTTTCCTTAAACTATGAAGTATTGAAGTTGTCAGCAGCCCATGCTTTGAATAACAATAGAAACTCACAGCAAGTTGGTGCAGTGAATTTTTTCTTGACCACTTCATGCATTATTTTTGCACTGAATGTATTATTGTTCAAGATGTGTTAAGATTTTACATAATAGAATTTAGTGAAAAGGTTTATCTATTACTAGCCTTCTTTAGCACATGCAAAAATACATGTCCATTGTTTGTGACTAGTATACATTCATAGCAAGTGTGAAAAACCTATATAACACTGATGCTTGGTTCACATCTGCATTTGTTAATCCGCATGCGGACCCCCCACGAATGGACTACCGAATGCATTTGCAAGCAGTGTGCAGTGAAAGCACACAGACCCCATAGACTATATTAGGGTCCGTGTGCTTGCCACCTGCTGCCTGCATGAATCATGTGGACAGGAAAGTAGATTGTGAACTACTTTCCTGTCCGCATGTTCCCTGTGGAGATCTGGCGGCAAGCACACGGACCTCATTATAGTCTATGGGGTCCGTGTGCTTTAACTGTTCAGCGCATGCAGTTGCAATTGTATGCCATCGGGTGTGGGGGGGAGGGGGTCCTCATGCGGACTCCTTCCAAACGGAATCCAAATGCTAGTGTGAACTGGGCATTAGACACCATTTATAGTACTAATGTCATTATGTAAAGATGGAGCCATCATTATCTTTACATATGGTGCTCAATGCTATTAACTATCCCTTTTTCTATATGCTTTATATGCCCTATGCTTATCGAAGACTCTCCAGCGATGCCTCTGTCTTCTGCTGCCGCCTCTTCGAAGCGTCAACAGCCAACAGAGCCGACTGTGCATGTCAGTTCAGCCATTTTCCTCTGGCCTCTTACACGAGCATCTGTTTGGCCAGAGGAAAATGGCCAATGTGACATGCGCAGTCAGCTCTGCCTGCTGATAATGCAACTGAATGCAGGTGTCGGCAGAAGAAGACAGAGGCATTGGTCAAGCATCTTCAGTGAACACAGGGGATCTTGCCTGTGGTTCTCAGCACAGAGAGAATATCCCTTGTGCTTTCCAAAGACTCATTTGCATAAGGAATATAAAATAAAATTCTCAGGAACAGCAGCGTGGATCAGAAAAAGAAAGATAGGAGAAGAATAGTGTTTTTAAAGGCTATTCTGACATTGTCTTTGTAGAAAAAGGATTCAAAAATACTATAGTCACAATTAACTGTGTGAAAAGGACAGGTCTATTGGCGGTATGTCTGTGGTATGATACATTAATACCCACAATCTACAGACTATCCAGTCACCTATTCACACTGTCCAAATATTCCCAGATGCTATCATAGAGTCTATGCATCATGCATCAGAAGCTTGCAAATATGACCAGATCCCTCCAGCCCACTCACTACTAAATGCTCCGGTAAGTATACACCCTGCCACACCAATTAACTTGCTCCTTGCACAAAAACTGTGCTGAAAAACTAGGCTTATACTTGAGTATATACGGTAATTCATTTTTTATTTTTACAAAGGCGTGGAACATATAAGAGGATATATAAGCGTCCTTTCACACAGAGTTTTTTGGCGAGGATTTTGGTGAGGAAAAAATCTGCTTCATGAATTAGGAAATGTTTTATTTCTCCAGCACAGTGAATGGACCTTGAAAAAACCGCTAGCGGTTTTTGCAAGTGGTTTTTGCAAATTACCGCCCAAATGCGCGATGTGTATTTTTCTCCCATTCACTGCGATGGTTTTTGCAGGCGGAATCCACCTGAAGGAAGCTTTTTTACCACTAGCGGGAAAAAAAGCTAGCAGAACCCATAGAACTCTATGGGGAGGTGTTTTTTCCGTGTGGATTCTGACATGAATTCAGCGCCAAAAAACTCTGTGTGAATGGACCCTCAAAGTATTGCAAGTAGCAGCTTAGAACACTTCATTGCAACAGGTTTTCCTTATGTGTTTTCATACTGGGGTATACTAGACATCAGGCCACAAATGATATAGAGTTTTGATCAGCCAATTTTAATTTCAGGAGGCACACAGACAGACAGATGGACACATACCTAGACATACTTATGAAATCTTTTATTTCATCTTCAAACTAGCCTTTTCTTAGGACAGAGACACTGTACAAGGCTCTTTCTCAGATTTCCCATGTAGGCACATTTCAACCTTAAACTTAATTATCACAAGGATTTGTAAAATACTCCAACTATTTCTGAACTGGCATACCAGAGGAAACCATGTTCTATTTTTGAGCCAATAAAATCCTCCCCCTGGAAGCATTTCTTTATCATATTACAGCTTCACATGAGCTGAGCTCAAGTCTGACCCAGTGTTAAGTGTCTGTGGTATATTTCATTACATCCATATACTGGAAGTCCTGCCAATATACTGGCAGAGTAGTCCTAGTGGAAAATAAATGGTAATAAAAAGGAGAAATGATAGCCTGAGCGAGTGTTGAAGGGAGCAGCTTTATTGAGACTGGACAGCTCAGGAGATGTGACTTGGCATGCAGACGTGAGCTTAGGAGAGTGTGAGTGAAAGCTGATATTGGAATAACGACTCTGTGGCACAGACATGGGAATAATTTAATTAATTGCTCCGAAATTTCTTTGATGAATAGTTATGTGGTGATAAGCATGAGGTCGAGCTGCAGAATGTGCTTCAGCTTTTTATTGGGCAAACGCAGCTGCAGATTTGGACACATTCCCAACTTTTTCCCTATGTTATTATTTTCAGTTAATGTCTCTCAAAAACATCCCTTTCCTCCTTTATACGCAAGGAGAGAACTTGGACAGCGCGGCAGACTAGTAGCCACTTTGACCAAACGGAAATTATGAGATTGTTTCTTTCTAATTCTTACATTTTTTAAGAGCAACTCTGTTGAAAAGCCCTAGAAAGATTTAATAACATTTCAAGTCTCTTGAGGATATGGTATGGCTTTGTTGTTTGAGAGCTGTAGAAGTTACTTGAACAATGCTACACAGCTGGATATGGAGTACTAATCCCAAGATTTTACCATTTTTTATTTCCATATAGAAGAATTACTTAGTAAGTTTTTAACTATTTTTCAGGATGTGTGTCTGAAGTCTAGAAAAAATAATGGTGAAATTGGTATATTATTAATATTCACTAAAAGGTTAATATCTTTAAAAGATCATTTAGTTGCAAAAAGATGTATTAAAAGCTGCTGTATACCAGATATACTTGTTGATATGTCCTTAATAGCGTAGCTGACAAATTAAAATCTAAATCATATTAGGATTCTTATATTCATGCTATGTGACTATATAATTAATTGACTAAATGTAATGGAAAAAGTACAAAATTTTCAGTAACAACCAGTCAACCAGGTAGGGGTGTAACTAGCAAAGATTGGGACTCATAGCAAACTTTTGATATGCTACCCACACACACGACATGGCGTCCCCATTCCTGACCCCTACATGGTATAATGCCCCATTTACACATACTAGAATGTCCTAAAGTGGCCTCCAGACAGTATAATGTCACATAACCCCCCCTCCATATAGTATAATGTCCAGTAGCAGCCCCTTCACACAGTATGATGTCCCATAGTGGCCCCTCCACATACCATAATGTCCCACAGTGGCTCCTCCACACAGTATACAGTCATATAGTGGACCCTTCACACAGTAGAATGTTTCATAGCAGTCTCTCCACACAGTATAATGTCACATAGTGGTCCTTCCACACAGTATAAAGTCACATAGTGGATCCTCCACACAGTATAATATCCCAAAGTGACCCCTCTACACAGCATAATGTCCCATGCCGGCCCCTCCGCACAGTATATTGTTCCATAGTGGCCCCTCCACACAGCATAATGTCCCACTGTGGCCTTAGCATACACTATAATGTTCGGTAGCATTCCCTCCACAGAGTATGTTTCATAGTGGTCCCTGCACACAGTATATTGTTCCATAGTGACCCCTCCACACAGCATAATGTCCCACAGTGGCCCCTCCACACAGTATAATGTCAAATAGTGGCCCCTCCACACACTATACAGTCACATAGTGGACTCTCTACAACGTCGAATTTTTCATAACGGTCCCTGCACACAGTATAATGCCCCACAGTAGCCCCACAACACAGTATAATGTCACATAGTGGACCCTCCACACAGTAGAATGTCCCAAAGTGACCCCTCCACACAGTATAATGTCCCATAATGGCCCCTCCACACAGTATATTGTTTCATAGTGGCCCCTCCAAACAGTATAATGTCATATAGTGGCCCCTCCACACAGTAAAATGCCCCGCTGTGGCCCTAGCATAGAGTATAATGTTCCGTAGCATTCCTTCCACATAGTATAATGTTTCATAGCGGACCCTCCATACAGTACAATGTCACATAGTGGTCTCTCCACACAGCATAATGTTCTACAGTGGCCCCTTGACACAGTATAATATCACATAGTGGCCCCTCCACACAGTATAAAGTCACATAGTGGCCCCTCCACACAGTATATTGTTCCCTAGTGGCCCCTCCACACAATATAATGTCAAATGATGGATGCTTCACACAGTATAATGTCATATAGTGGCTCCTCCACACAGTAAAATGCCCCGCTGTGGCCCTAGCATAGAGTATAATGTTCCGTAGCATTCCCTCCACACAGTATAATGTTTCATAGCGGACCCTCCATACAGTACAATGTCACATAGTGGTCTCTCCACACAGCATAATGTTCTACAGTGGCCCCTTGACACAGTATAATGTCACATAGTGGCCCCTCCACACAGTATATTGTTCCATAGTGGCCCCTCCACACAATACAATGTCAAATGGTGGCTGCTCCACACAGTATAATGTCTCACTGTGGTCCGAGAATACAGTACAATGTCCCATAGCATTCCTTCCACACAAAGTTACCACTCAAAAGCTATTATTATACTCTGGGGTCTCTTCACTTTGGTGTCATAATTTTTCATGACACCAAGGTAACCCATGAGGAACTAGCTGTGATCTCTGACATTAGTCAGAAGTGTTGAAGAGCATAGGGAGCTGCAAAAGAGTCCATGTATGGTGAGTAACATTTTTAATGTTTGACTAAAGCCTCAGGACCTCTGCTTATTATACTCTGGGGTCTGAAGAAAATGGCAGTTTCATTTCGGACGGGTGTGGTCTGAAAGAAACCACTGGGTTCAGTGCCAGGGAAATATGTCTTGCATGTCACTCTTGGCACATGTGACGGGGGTTGCCGACCCTGGTGTAGATTATGCTGTGCTAAATTTGAAACCTTTACTCGGTACATAGCAGACCAAAAAATACCACTATACTAAGTCCAATAATATCTCCATACTATGCCTAGAGTATGATGACAAATGAAAAAAAAATCAAATAGGAATAGCCAAAAAGTAAGTAAAAAAAATAGAAACTCATCAACATTGCGCTGTGTAGAATATAGTTTGCCGTTAGCGCTTTTGTATTCCATTCAGTTATTGCACAGTGACCTTTTTATTAGTCCTACTTCTTCAGTAAGTACTAAATTCACACTTGCTAAGAAGTAAGACAAAGATTCTGGAGTGTTTTATGTTTTTCATAAGCAGTAATTGCTTCCTTAAATTCTACTGGGCTTATTTTTTTCTTTTTCTTTCCATTTTCTTCCCTTCTGTTAATGGGATTATTCTGGCAGGTGGCATTACTTAATGGCTAAGCTATAACATTTGTGGCCAGCGTATGCTATGTCACAAGTCAGTGACATGTTGATAAAAGGGTTTAGCAGAACGTCTACATACTACAGTACAAAGGCGGTTGGCTGGTGTATTATTCCACAATGGCCTGTTGTGAAGTAATCCAACATCCTACATCTCACAGCATAAAATGTATAACAGCAGTTTTCAGTTTAATTGCACGTCATGTGTGCATTTACAGGCTAGGATTACCCCTTAAGTTTTCCACTTTTCCTGTTCTTCTTAGAGGTATTATGTGATTTATAATTTGGACAAACATCAGGCATGTTTTTGTGCTTCTTTGTTCTAGCAAACCACTACTTTTCTTTCCTGTTTCCTCAAACATAACTAAAATGTATAAAAGAAAATTGTTCTGCAATGTTTTTGTGCTGAAATCTTAACGTTGTGTCCCTAATCTTAACACATTGAGATACATTATTTAAGAGAATTTAAGCAATAGGTTCTTGGCCCACTTCCAACATAATCCAATATAGACTTGCTGCCCTCTTGTATGTAGTTAGAGAGCAAATTGACAATGTAATATACATTTGGATAGAAGTAGGGAGGGTATAGTGGTTTCAACTTTTTTCTTTCATGTTAAAAGTGCTGGCCCTCCGGGAGAGCACATACAGATGACATTCAACTCTCCAGGAAAGGAAAAGATTAACCTGAAAGGTGAACCGAGCTCTAGAACTTCTGAGAGGCTTGGGCACGCCAGATCATGAGATCACTCAACGTTAATGGAAATGTCTTCTGGCAGAACATTCTCAAATAAAAAATGAAGGCGTGTAAATCTGTTCTGTGTGAAATTTGTTAGGAAAAAATAGATATATAACTAGCAATTTCTCTATTTCTCTTTGGACTATGTACTTTGAATTGATATTTTATGTAGTTATCTCTCCTTTCCCCTGGCTGTTTTAGAAGGGTTTTTCCACTCTTGATTGGTTTTCCTTTTATTGCTTTAGTGAATCTAAGGTCTTAGTAATGTCTGGGAGAAGATACTATATATAGGTTGGTCTGGAATCCAGATGTATTCCTTGTACTTATAGCAAGCCTACAGTGCTAATATTTGGGGGGAAGAGGAAATGTTCAGGTAAGATAGCAATCTCATGAAATATGTCAAGTATTCAGTTCTTGTACAGAATAAGAGTTGCTTTTGTTTTCATTTTTATAACATACCATTTTAAGGTTAAATAAGACCTCATTGGTAAAAAAGAGGAATTTACTCTTAGCACCACCTATTGGAAGATGGCTCACTATAGATTAATACCAAGTCTTCAAAGAAATCTAAAGGCATAATCTGGGAATAATAGTCAAGCCAGTATAACTCCTCCAGAAGGAAGAGGTTCCCATCAGCAGACAGCTGTTCCAAGGTTATTGCCTCTTATCAGTGCAGAGTAGGGTACCGGCTGGCTGTGTGAGGGGCCTAGACATGGGTTAGACAGGGTAATGTCTCTCATTAGGGAAAGACTACTGATGAGAACATCTTCCTTCTGGAGGAGTTATACTGGTTTGGCTTTTATTCCCAGATTATCCTTCTGGAGGAGTTATACTGGTTTGGTTTTCTGTTGCAAGTGTGTGAGTTTTTTCAGGTTGACAATTGCCAACTACAATGCTGTGTAAGTTATAACCACATTACAGGTAGAGAGTTGAGAGTTCAGAAAGGCCCTTATATACCCATACCACATTCTCCGAGTCCCCTGTAAGCTCATGTTTACTTAAAGGAGTTGTTCCATCTCAAGGATCCTATCTATACTGGTAGCTTATGTAAATTGAGGACTTTTCCTAAATATATTGTTAAAAATTTTGCTTTGTTGGCCTGCTATGTAAATTTATTCCTCCCATTATTTACACAGCGTTGCTATAACCACAGACCTGGGAGATAGGACAAGTGACGTCACCTACTCAGTGTCGGCAGGGCAATCCATTCAGATAATTGCAGTTTGCTGATAAATCCAAGTCTGTTATCTCTCTAAGTAAACACACAGATAACACGGAGTCCATTCTGTACAAGAATCTGCAGATTATCTGACCTGCAGAAGTGTTTTGTCCCCTTCAGTGTGGGGGAGGGGAAGGGAGAGAAATACAGGATGTGAGAGGAGCAGACACTCAAGGCAGAGTGAAATGGGAAAAGCCCTTTAAGCGTTACAATGATGTCTCATTTCTCGATTACCTGACTGTTGACTGGACAGTTGGTTAGAGATTACACCAGAAAGGATAAAGATTGGGAGGTCATTGTCATGCAAAAGTAAACCTGAGCCATCAAGGTATTAGAAACACAAAGCATCAGCTTGGCAGGTATGTTATTAGCCAGGATATTTCACATCTTCTATCCATTATCATACCAAAGTTAGAGGTCCACTTTCTAGGTACTCCATAAATAGAAAGAGCTATTACCTCTATGAAAGGTCATGTACTGTATATATCTTTCTATCTAGAATTTAGAATGAGCAACAGTTAGAGCATACTAAATCCCTGACTGCTAAGCTTTGGAAGCTTGCTGGTTTGATAAAATAACAGGAAACAGACAATTTATCATGAGCAGTCTCAGAAGCTCCGGATTACCCATAAAACTTTTATGGTTCTCCCCAAGTGGCCAGAGGCCATAAAACTTGCCTGAATGAGGGACTTGTTAATTTACTTGTTAAAGCAAATTAAAAATTTATAAGCACTTTTAGGTAAATGAGATCTTCTCTCATCGCAGCCCCTATAAGAATCCTAGGAGAGAAGAGTGAATGTGTTCAAACATCACAGCAGAACAATAAAAGCTATTAAATTGCCCGAGGTTTATTACTGTTGATCCATGCAGCTGCTGTCATCACTTGCTATGGGAGACCGGCAATCAACTTCATGGAATTTATGAAACAGAGCAAAAAGAGACTACAACACCCCCATTAATATTCCCTTTTTCCCTCACATGCCTTGTTCTCTATTACTGTTCAGCATAGATTACTTTATAAAGAAACAAGGCTTCTAAAAGGCTCACGAAAAAATCTAGATGATGATTTATATACATGTTTAGGAATGTATCTACTACACATGGCATAAAAATGTGAGGGTTCACTAATGAGTCAAAAAGTAATCTATCATGGCTGTCGATTGTGGTGCAACAAATGTTTTTACACTCTTTTTGCAAAGTTAAGAGCCATTTCATTTTGCCATATTTTATGTGCAATAAATCACAAATGCAAGCTTAAATGAGCCTATATATATCACATAACATTGGCTAAAAGTGCCGATTTTGGTGGGAAAAATCAATTAACTTTTGGATTTCTATGTAGCCAATCTTTTTCTCCAAGCTAGCAGTGTCTGACAGCAACTTACCACCCTCTCCCCATTCAGAATATATTCATGCTTAGCAGACCCGAGTGTCCATGTTTATGGAGTTCGAGAACAACTCCTTGGACAATAGTTATCGGTAATGTTTGTAAAGGTTTCATATCTCTATAAGCATTGATTCTAACCATGTTCTTTAACATGGTAATATTATATGCCATGATTTAATGTAAGATGAAAGGTACTCCAATATATAGAATGGACCCATATGGATACCAAAGATGACTTGTAGGTGGCATGGAAATCAGTGGAAACAGAACTACTGTATTTAATTGTAGAGTTGTCTACTCCACCATTACATATTGCCTGTGAAATGAGTACTTATAACTCATACCTTACAGTAACATTATCATTGAGACCTTATTGAGCCTATATGGCGTCACCTGATCTTTTTTTAGTATCAATGAGTTTTCCAAGGCTACCTATACCTGTTGGCTATTATCTTTCAATCAAAGAAAGCCATAATTGATATCAGTGTTCCTACCTGATATATATAGGTCCAGATAGTAGGTAGGCTATTGAACGATGATGATATTTTGTAGACACGGAGAGCTGCTTGTGCTACAAACAAAAGGATTAGCAGCCATTTATAGATAATTCATAGTTCAAAATGGCTGCTAATCCTCTTGTTAGGAGCACAAGCAGCTCTTTGTGTCTTAGCTAGGGCTTCTAAAAATATCTAATCGATCAATGCAAATGGTTATCCTGTGAAAATCTAGAATACTTAATTTCATGCCTAAACTGTTAAGGATTTAAGGTTTACATGTACTAGTTTCCCTGCCCAGTGCTGATACAGAAAGCTTTCCTAAACATAATATCAAAACATGGTTGTTGCTGGTGTTTTGCTGCTTCTGTAATTTCCTCTGTTGCTGCAAATTTAGATGATTAATATCTCTTAATCTGCTAATTGGTTTTAATCAGCACATCCCACTTGTATGTCTCTAAGCGATGGTCCTTCATCAAGAGATATAGACAATTTTACCATTGCCCCTAGGGTAAGAAACAGATAATTGCTGTTAGATAAAGGGAAATGAATGCAGAATCTGGCTGCATGAACAAACATTGCTGAGATTAGAGTAAACATATAGAAACAGGCAATAATTACTCACATTCTCTCTGTTTTTGCAAAAATAATGTTTATGTAAACCTCTTGCCTGCTTCTGTTTTACAGACCAATAAATGGAAATAAAAAAATATAGCAAAAAAGCAGGTTATATTTTGTGATTGACAATTTACTTGCATTGCAGGTTTTGCCACTGGTCTCTACCAAGTGTCTTCTAGATTTTCTGTTGTCCAAAGTCCTTTAATTAAAATAAAAAAATAAAAGCATATTTCATATAGCTAGTGACCCAGTCCCTCTGCCAAAAAACTTGGGTTAAGCTTTATCAACATGGAGGATATATAATGACGTTGGAGGCTAAACATCATACAGATGTAGCAGTAGCGAAATAAATGTCCATATGGCATTACAGAACAATTCTTTCATGCTAAGGAACATGCATTTACTGTGTAAAATAGAGACTTTTTGTAACAGACTGTACTCGAATGTGCGTGATGAATGTTCATTTATCCATTTCTGTGTTCCATTAGTTCGGTGGTTTTCATTCAATTTATAGACACCTTTAATCTCCAAACTAGATAATCTCCCTTGGTGACTGGTATCAGTATGCAGCACACCACACTCAGTCCTTGAAACTCAGCTTTATAGTTGTTAAATATATGATCATACATGTGACCATGTGACTGTCACCGGTTGCACCTTTCTGCACAAATTCACCTTGTAAATTTCTCCAAGGCCCAACCCTAGTGCCACCCGATTTATCCTGTCATGGTCTGTAAAGCTAACCATATGCACGTTAAAAAGCAAACAACTCACCGATAAGTAGATAGATGGTCTGCCATTTGTATGAGGACCTTCCAACTTTCATTACAACAGCAGATGTTGGGGGCAAAAAAACAGCTTTCAACATGGCCTATCCTTTGTTCTTTTTGGAAATAGGCTGCTGTCACCATTTAGCTATGGAAAATTCTCCATATTCTATATTAGGCTTTCCCCTAACTAATGTCTAATGCCCAGGTGGCCAAGCAGATAATCTTCTAACATCTACATTTTGAGTAAGAGTGAATCTTAAGGTCTGGATATTAACTTGTCATGTCCTATGTTTCCGGCAGCTGTTCATCCCACCTGCCCAAGCCCATTGAGTCCATGATAAGAGCCGTTAGCTATACAGTCATACCTATATGAGTTTGTGTTCATCTATGACTGGTAACATATTATATGGAAAAGTATTTGTACAGTAAACTGAAACAATGTTGCCAGCTATAAACTAAACACAACGATTTATAAAACAATGGCAACAAGAAACACTCTAAATTAGTCCAAGGGTCCCTATGCAATTCCGAGCCGTATATACTGTACATCAAAGCAATAATGCAAAAATTGTGTTTCATTGTGTAAATGATTTCAGCCTTTGCTAGCAAAATATCATGCTGACTGCTGATTGAAAACAGTTGTTAATTCTCTACTTCACTAAATTCAGAGTGGAAAAATTTCCCTTAATAAAGAACAGATTGAGGGGAACCAAGACCTTACTGTGTTGAAATTAATGGCAGATGCATATACTGGTAGTTAAAATGTTTCATTAGATGTTAATATCTTGCTGTGTTTTTAATTGTTCAGAAATTAGCCTCCAGAATATTAAAACCATCTGTTTGTTATCATGATGAAACAGAATACTTAAATAGTTATTAATTTGTTTCTTTTTTTTTTCTTGCCTGAGCAACTTTGATGTGCTAAGATTCTTTTTGTATGCCTAAAATGAAAGTGGAAATTAATTTTAAGAATGTATGTGCTCGGAATACATCAATTTGTCATCTACTCATCCTTAATTTATTCTACTAAACTGCTATTTTCTGAATTTTAACTTTTGCAGTTCTGAACTAGTGTAACAAGAGACATTGAAATGTGTATTGTTCAGCAATTCATTTTACATATTGGATGACCCGTTTTATTGGAGATTGATGGGCTAATGCAGGTCAGTTGCAAAGTATAAGGATCTTGAATTAGTATAGTGCCTAAGTGGGCTTGGTTTTCCACTACAAAGAAGATTTTAACTAAGGGTGAGGTTTGTGAAAAAGCAAAGGTGATGAAATACCCATTAGAAAAATCTCTTTGAACAATCTCTAAAGATATAAAATCTGTAATATTATTTGTAGACTTCTTATAACAGTTTGAATGCAGATGTAATGGTAATGGAATAAAATGGAAATTAACTGAGCGGCATAAGCATTTAAGCGGCATATACACACTGTGTATTCATTGGCCATTCCATTGACTCCTAGAGGAACACAGAAATATAGAACACGGATGACCAACAAATTGACTATGTCAGTTGTATTGGGGGGTCTTCTGACTCCCCTCGACAGCTGACATCAGAGAAGGAAGGTATCTGTTGAAATGTAATCCCTTAAGAATATTTGTCTAGTTTTGCCTTCAAGACAAAGCATTACTTTTCATTTTTGATTATCATATTCCAAGAGCCGTAACTTTGTTATTGTTATGTTAGAATAACCATATATGGTCTTGTTTTTTTTTTGCATATTTTCTTTGAGTCAGCTGTCAGATGAACAAGCATTTAGCTAGCAACTAGAGATGAACCAGTAGTATTCGATCGAGTAGGTATTCGAACGAATACTACGGTATTCAAAATACTCGTACTCGTTCGAATACTATCGTTATTCGCAGTAAAGATTCGATTCAGAACCAGCGTTGATTTGCTGAATGCTATACACTGTATAGCATTCGGCAAATCAACACTGGTTCTGCAGCAGGCTTGTCCTTGCTAGTCGGGAGAGCTGGCAGCTTGCGTTTATGCAGGAGCTGACTTTTTCTCATAGGAATGCATTGACCAGCATTGATTGGCCAGTGTACAGCATTCGGCCAATCAACGCTGGTTCTGCCAGAGGCTCATCTGTGAGGAGGCGGAGTCTAAGATCGGACTACAATGGAGACTGCTGTGGTCCAATCTTAGACTTCGCCTCCTCACAGACGAGCCTCCGGCAGAACCAGCGTTGATTGGTCGAATGCTGTACAGTGGCCAATCAATGCTAGTCAATGCATTCCTATGAGAAAAAGTCAGATCCCACATAAACGCAAGCTGCCAGCTCTCCCGACTAGCAAGGACGAGCCTGCTGCAGAACCAGCGTTGATTGGCCGAATGCTATACAGTGTATAGCATTCGGCCAATCAATGCTGGTTCTGCAGGACGAGTAAGGGCCGGTTCACATTAGCGCTTGCCTCCCATCCAGAAGGAGTCCGCAGGAGGACCCCCACCAAACGGAATATCAGCGCAACTGCAAGCGCTGTGCAGTTAAAGCGCATGGACCCCATAGACTATTACACTCTCCTCCTGCTACTCGTGGACTTGGTGACTCTCCTTTAGTCGAATAGTGGTTTCCCCTGAAATAAGCATTTTTTCCCATAGACTGTAATGGGATTCGATACTCAATCAAGTAGTCGCATATTGAGGCTCTACTCGAAACGAATATGGAATCTTGAATATTTCACTACTTGCTCATCTCAACTAGCAACTAATGAAATTGTATAGCAAACTTTAGATCATTAAATAAATAAACTTAATACAATACATATGTGGTTACAGGGTTCTGCTGCTTTTGTTTGTTAGCGTACACAAAAGATAAAAAACATAATTTTGGCCAAAAAAGACCATTTTTAATCTTTATCAACCCACTCAATGAACTCAGTGACAGAGTCAAGTATTGGACAAGCCAAATTGGACTTGATATTTTATTTGTCTCTTGTTCAGTAGCTTGATTTTGACCTTTTTATGTTTTCAAGATATTATTGCAAAACTGTGGAATACTATTACAAAGGTTAAATCCTATTAAAGTTAAAAGACATCCCATATTTTAATGAAATAGATTGATTCAATGTATTGTAGGACTCAATATTAGACTACAATGTCTTAGCAGTGGGCTACTATGCATTTCATTGGGCTAGTGATGGGCTACATCTCACACTAATACATAGGAGCTATAAAGGTAGCTTTACGCATTTTGATACTGCATATGATTTGTTGACACAAGGTTTCACTACTGATCTTGAAATTTTAAGCATAGTCACATGGTACTAAGGTGGAACAGCAAAGACTTCAAGGGAGGTTTTATTGCTAGACTGTTTTTTCATTGCATTTGCACACAGTGAATTGTTGGTCTTACAATCGCGTTTTTTAACATACCTGAACGTGTGCAATTTTGACTTGTATGACAAGGTTGACTAGTATTTACATTGTGTTGTGTTGATTATAATTAGCTGAAAAGTAAGGATTTTTGTGTATGTACCGACACCCTTAAGATTCACTTTATGTGAAATATTGTTTATAGTGTTTCATTCCTGAACACATTCCCTGCAGAAGCTATACAGTTAACAAGTTTAAAAGAGACTATTGTAACAGCAAACCATTTGTTATATGCACTGTCTATACCCTTTTTTGTACAGCAGTAAGTGGTTGGATAATGTAATAGCACCAGCTTTGTATCCACAGATGTTACCATACTTAACTGATCTCCACTTTAGTTCATTAAGACAATTTTAATGTAACCATTTCAGACAAAGGATTCAAAAACAGAGATTCTTTGGCACTGCTTCAATCCTACAATATATAGGCAGATATCTAACACAAGAGGAGCCCCTTAAATGTTGATGATTCTCTCTCCAAAATACAGCCCAATAGTCCATATGTATATAAAAAGCAATATAAAACAAGGAATACTCACCAGTAATATAATAAAAATATCCTTTATTCCACGACACAGGGAACTGGAGATTTATGAATAGACTGTGGTGTCTTCATAAATCTGTCCACCAGCCCTGCACCAAAATGGAAGTCTACACCAGTTAGGAATTGGCATAGAGGGCATGATGTATTTGACATGCTGACAAAAGCCTTCAAATGATGCTAGGAAAATAAGACACCGCCAGAGATGTCCAGCAGATCCTGATAAACAAGTATTTCATTTTATGCACCGTGATAAGTGGCAGGTTGGAAAAAATTGGCAACTGTATATTTATCTATTTATATGTATATCATATCATGAAGCATATAAGATAAATTCCATATGTGGAAAGACATTACAGTAGCATTATTCCACCAGGCTTCATTTCTATCACTATTCACTAATATGGGACTTGTTGTCAATAATATAATGCAAATGAGGTATGTGTCACTATTCTCACTATGTTGAGTTCAGATGAATGGAAATCATACATTACGCATTGTTAGCTTACACATCATTTATGCAGTCATTTGTAGCTTTTTTTAGTTAAGTATAGTGTAAAGAGGTTCAAAAGAGTACCGTAGAATTGTTACAGTACCATAAGCTATTACAATTGACAAAAACATCCATGCTTGAGAGAATACCGCATATGACTACATAGACATAATCATCTTCCAGGCCTAGCTGTCATCTAAGAAAATCTGAGAGATGGATCACCAACATGATTAAAATAATGAAGCGTACAGCAAACTATTGATTGCTCCAATAAACAGGGATATGTTCATTTAAAGACATTTTTGTCATCCGTATATCTTAACTCTTAGGAGTAGCCATGTAATTAACTTATTGTTGCAAAATAAAATCTGGACCTTTTAGAATGCATTCAGGATTATTGCCATTATTTCAACATTTACAGCTCATGGACATTGTCATTATTCCTGATATGTATAAATCAGATGTATGGCCTATGGTTCTGACTCTACTGATCTTGAATTCCAAAGTTCTAGGAACCCTAAATGCCTTATATGTAACTTCAAGCTATCCAGGTTTAGTTATTAAGACATGGAAGAACAGACAGAGAATCCACAATTTGTTATTCATGGTTAACTATTATAAGGTCTTTATTTTATGTACTTTACTATATAAATGCAGCACATATTAAGAAAAAATTTAAAAGAAATATAGCAACTACACATTTCCTTTATGTACCTTGGTATTTTCTAATAGACCTCAGAATACAATAAAGGGAGGCCCAGGGGAGGTGCGAAAACATAATACACCAATACTCACTCAACTTCACTCACCTTTCCCTCTGGGTCCTCTTTGGTCATTTTCTGGCCTCTTCCAGCCTCCTGGATGACATCAATCTCCTGGGAACTGATGAGTCTCAGTCTTAGTGTTCAAGTTTGTGGCACTGACATCATGGTGCTTAAACCTTGAAAACAACCAAAGAGGACCCCCAAGTATATCAGAAAACCTAAATTATTGAAAGATATATAACAAATTTGGTAATCATGAAGTCATTTGCTCATGTGTAGTTCAGATATGATATTAACAGCTTTTTATGATAACATAACACAAAAAGATATGCAATTTATCCTATACACTCTTATGAGTGGCTAGTCATTGAGTTGGGAATTGCAGTCGTTCATGAGAAATTGGAGTCCTTAGGCAAGTAAACGCTAAATTAAGGGTGGATGTATCTTCAGTACCTAGATATGCATAAATATTATATATATATATATATATATATATATATATGCTCTCATATATATATATATATATATATATATATATATATATATATATGTACACACACCTAAATACACACACACAATTATATGTGCAACATAGTATGATGAAGTCACTTCATCCAGGTTGCTCTATTTCCTATAAAATCAGAGGGTAGAAAATCCCTAGCAACTTATCATTTTACTGCTCTGAGCTACAAGATATTTACGGTAAATTTGGCCAACAGCCATCATATAACTGACTTTGCTCCAGATTTTTGCTGATCTAAAATAATCTGACAATTGGCAAAATGTTGCAAAACTGTGAGGTATTGACACCATCGTCACATGTTTTATGTATGCTTGTCCAGAAGAGGCGTTATAGTGTAAAACCGCTTCTTAGCAAAATCCCCATCTAATAAATCCTATAGCTATTTCAATTGTACTTCACATTCTGATGTTTTGTCTGCCTCGCACTGATATATTGTAATCCAAATTTAGGATTTAATTTATGGGTTAAGAAATGGCTTTCTGAATATTTCTGCTAGTTACAGTCTATTACAGTGCGAATTTGCATGCTCAGATTGCTCTGAATTATTTTTCCCATAGGTCCGTATAGAATACATTGTTGACTATATGGAGAAATATTTTCTGGTTACGTTTCAGACAACAATATTTCTTATCCATATAGATTAAAATAGAATAGTAACTGTAATAAATAATTTAGGTATAAAATACAAAGAATGCAAAATAAGCACACGTATTAAGACAAATTTAGAAATAACTTCTGCAATGCTATATTGTTTCAAGATGTCCTTTAATTCTACAGTTGCTATGAATTATGGAGAATTTTTGTCACCCATAATTCTGGTCTCTTTTTTGGGGACTAAAATGTAACAACTTAACTTATATTTATATGGCCTAGGCTCTGTTCACATTTACATTGTAGACTCTGTCTCCTATGATGAGGCAGAAAAACTGAAATATTACCATAAATTCAGCCATATTTGCTGTAAGAATAGCATAGCATACAGACGGCTGCTGACTAGGGTTGAGTGATCGGGATCAGAAAAGATCGGATTCCAATCGGCGATCGAGTAAATTTCACAATCGCGATCGGAATTCCGACCCGATCTTTTGCAGCGGGATTGAGGTCGGAGATTATTTCAAGATCGGCACAATCTTCAAGTGACTTTTCCCATAGAGAAGCATTGACTAGGATTGAGGATCGGGATCGGAAAAGATTGGATCCCGATCGGCGATCGAGCAAATTTCACGATTGGGATTGGCTGGAAAATTATCGGAAATTGGATTTTGAAATCGATCCTGAAATCTCAAGATTGGCTCAACCCTACTGCTGACCACATGAAGGAAACACGATAACCCCATTGGTCTTCATCTTGTGCATCCAGAATTCTGCAGGTCACACTGATGGAAGTGTGAACAGAGCCTTGGATGATCCAAACCTGACTTACATTACTGCCCCAATTAGTCATTTATAATTTGGTTATTCTCTGAATATCCAACCCTATTCTACTGCTTGTTTTGGATTATTTATTCTCTTTATTAGTCATTGGAGGCTAAGAAATACAGACTTGGGATTTATGCACAAGACATAATTGCTTACATGAACCCTACAAAGAAGTGATTGGAGTCTCCATTTCTGTACTCCAGTGCAGTATGATAACTTTGAGGAATGCCTCTTTAATATGACATGAGATAAAACATGCCAAACATTGCATAGAAATTAGAAAAAACAGGCACTCACACCCCTTAAGCGGCCACAGTACAGAAACCTAACGGATCAGAATATCCAAGGACTTTGATCATGGCTATACATTAAATTTAATATTACTCAAGTTATTTTGCCTGTATCTTTATGTTGATTCAATAGATAAATCTGAAGCATCGATATAAGAGTAGTTTGGATTCTTTGTTATATGTCCATTGTCCTGGGGTGGTCCTATTGACTAGAAATAAAAAAGGCTAAACCATGAATGAAAGTTATCCCCTTTCCATAGGATAAGGGTAATTGTCTGATCAGTAAGGAGTAGGACCTTACTGGTGGGACTGTCATTCATAGTGCGTATGCAAAAATTTCTATGCTATGGATGAAATATGATCTTGTAATTAACAGCTAAATATTCAGTATATTATGTCTTTTATAAATATTTGATGGCATGCAAAATACACTGTATTTCTAGGTGATATCAACCCCATTTAATCCTCTATTTCTAAGAATTGTTTCAGTGGCTCTTTGTTGAGCTCCAGCCTCAGAATGCAGCACTGCATATGTGTTATTTCTAGTCAGTCATTTAAATGTAGCCTAGTATGCGTGAAAATTTAAGATACTATCAATAACTGAACTGTAATGGATTCTTTTACACCTGATTCACAAAACTATTAAAGTTCAACAGAGATTAAATCATAGTTTAAAAAGTCTTCTGCTCCTTCTGCTGCATATAAATTGTTTTTCTTGTTGCTCAGCTGACAGACAGGAAAATAAATATGACCTGGTAATCCTCTTTCAAAATGGACTGATACATTTGAATGAAATTGTTTGACTTGAAAGATCAGGGAACGACAGAGCTTGAATATTTTAAAATGATACAATTTTACTTTGTAGTCATCCAACCCGACAGTGCTTTAAGGCTCAGTTCAGACGGTCTACACTATATTATTCTATACTACAAGGCTGCATTGAGGAGTAGAAGGAGCATTATAACTGAGTGTTAGAACACACACATTTCCTTATTAGAGAAACAGTTCTAGGACATGCACCAAATGCAGAACTTGCCTGAAAACCCACATCATAGTACTAAATATAAAAGTCAGTGCAGTAGCTTCACCATGGTTTAAAATAATGGGAAAATTGATGACCTGGCACCCGTTGGGTGGATGATAGACTCAAGGAGAGCCCACTGATCCAATTGTAGCTCTTACCCAGACACCATCCCATGGAATTTCAAAAAAACAAAAATGTACAAATAGCCCCTGTAGCTTGAAAAAAAAAAAAAAAAATATATATATATATATATATATATATATATATATATATATATCAATAAATATGGCCCACTTACATGTGATCAGAGTCTCTAGTAGTGAAGCGATGATTATGGTCCATGACTAATGAGTGACTACTCTGAAATGCGTAGTCTACGGTCTCACTCACCTCATTCACACTATGAACTTTTATGGGCTGTAAATGATTTCTACAAAATGAAAGCTAAGTTTTAAATTCATTACGTGGAGTTGACATTGTGCTGGACAACTTTTTTCACTTCGCTACCATCCCAAGGAGTGGGTGGTGGGAAATAGGAGGGAATGTAAGAAAATGCAAAAAAAAAACGAAACAGGAAATTGTAGAGCGCTACTGGTGTGTAATAATCCAGTTATGAGGAGCACAAGAGCTGATAAAACAAAATGACTTTATTGGGTCCAAGGATATAAAAGGTTACGCGTTTCAACACCGAAAAGGTGTCTTCATCAGGCCAATGACAGAGTAAATGGAATACACATGAAAAAGATAAATATATTATTTTCAGAATATTCACTTCTAAATATGTATGATTTCTAAAATGAAACAGCTTAGCACTGCTATGGCATTGGTGTCGCTATTTACACATAGCACCACTTATTCAGATAAGTGAATTAGAGCAGTGACTAGTTTATCTTCTACATGTGTATGTAACATCTGGGCACTGTGTATACATATGTACTGTAAAAAAAAATAGAAATAAGCTAGTAAAAAAATAAAAATAATATTGCTACAATTAAGTCTTCTAACCTACTCACGGAATTGGTGATACATGTCTACAGGATTGGTAATACATGTCTACGGGATTGGTGACAAGTGTCTACAGGATTGGTGATACGTGTCTACGGGATTGATGATAGCTGTCTAACTGCTGGGGTCCCATCAATAAGACCATGACTTAGGAACAAGGACTGGAATAGCCTAGTGGTTGGACATGCATGCGGCTACCCCCTTTAAAGTGTGTAAGGCTGATGGAGATACCGTAGCTAATTACAGCGTTTGGCTAATGGGATAGTGGCAGAGGCATCTGCTAGAAATGTCCTACATGTATACCATAAAACAGGTGTCTAGGATGACAAAACATGGCTGCTTTGTTTCCCAAACATTATCCTACCTGCTCATAGGTTGTAGTAATGCAGCTCAGCAGCATATCCATCAATAGGAACTAATTCTTTTCAAAACAAGAAAATTTCTCAGTGATTCGACTATTTTGACTGGTGTATATATTAGCAAGTTGCATTTTCTATCATTACTATATCAAGACTATTATATTTAGATACAATAGGAGTGGGAATACATTGGAGCAAGTGTTCAGTGTTATTAATAAAGTTTCAACATATGACTTTGCTTTAGAAATAACTGGTTTGGCAACAAAAATCCTTGTCACATTCCATGGTTGTTCCAAGATGTCATTTTTAGTGGTTATGTCAAAGTTCTAATGTTACAAGCTATATTTCTGGTGACAGTTCTTCTCCTACTCAGTCATCAGGTAGTGAAAATGAAGAAAAGTAAATGAAATAATAATTCTGTAGTGCTACCATTTGAGCTTGAAATTCATGAATTTTTTAAAATGCTATTTTGACATTTGTTATTTTTCCATACTAAGTAATTCCCATACTAAGTAATTCGCTCAACTGGCAATTTATAGTTTTCAAGAAAGGAGAATGTGTTTCATTAAAGGAAAATCAAAATGTTAGAAAAGTCCATTTCCATTTAGCCATACAAAATGTGTCATTATTGTATTTAACTAGTACGGAAGAGCGGGCAATTGTTGCTGGAGAGTCAATGGTAATTGTACAAGAAAAAAAATAAATGAAATGATCGACATGTAAGAAAAGACAAAACCAAGATCTCGCCAGGAACACTTCTCCAGACATCTTAATGTGAGTTAGTATCAATACAGATGAGATAATTGCAGCCTTCATTTCCTTTTAATCATCTTTAAGGCTATATTCACACAACAGTGAATAATGGCTGTGTGATGTCTGTTTTTATTTTTTCTAATGGACGTCACGCGGCAGCATTAGGTTCAATTCAAGTGAATGAGGGGGGGGGGGGCTATTCACTTGACCAATATTAAACAATCATAATACTTTAGGTCAAGTCCTATTTTTGTCCATTTTCACAGACTCCTCCATGCACTCAAAGGTATGATGGATCCATAAAATGGGTACCCCTTCAGTGCAAGAAGGCTGTGAAAAATGGGATGCGAGTAGATAACACAGAGGGAAAAAAAAACGCTGAGAAAATGCATGCGTTATTCAATATATAGGTGAAACCGCTTGCAATTCCAAATCTAGTATTAACATGCTATTATATTAAAAAGTGCAAGTATTTTTGTCAATGTAGCTTTTCTACTGCATTTTATTCTGCAATGTGTGGATAAAAAAACTCATGTATTTTTCTTGTACTGTAAAACATAACATTGTAATTGTAAACTAAAACCAATTATCTTTAAGGTGTCAAAACTACAGCATGTACATATTAGGCCCTATTAGAAAATGTTTAAGTTCTAATATAATCAACTTACTTTATTGTTATTGCTTCCTCTTGGGTTGCATTTCCTGATCTTTAAGTCTGTCCACATTCTATGCTCTGCAGCAGCGGACACACATGCAACTTGTCTGTATTACTTCACTACATCCTTGGCATCAGGGGCATAGCCAAAGGTGGGTCAATGGTTTGTGCACAATGTAGTCAATTCCGGCCAAGGATAAGATCTGCATGGAGTTTATATGGTTTCCCCATATTTGCATGGGTTTAATCCAAGTACTCCATTTTTCTTATACACTCCAAAGGCACAGTGATAGGAAATTTAGTTTGTAAGCCCTACTTGGGAGAATGTAAGTAACATAAGTAAATAAAAAGGGGCCCCAGTGCACCTCTGATCTCTGATGGTGAGTTAGGTTATAGAGTCATCACTAGCTGCTTCATCACTTTTTGAGAAGACAAGCCATTGCAGTGGCAACCTCAATTTTTCTGAAAAGTGGGGGGAAAACTGCACTAGCCCAAAGATTACCGTGCTTAGAAAAGGAAAAGTTACATCTTCACACAAATAAATGTCTAAAAATGTAAGCATTTATAGCAGATTTTTAGATGAATGTGGCAATATTTCTACTAAAATAGATATGTTAGATATCTCCTATAATTTGGGCATACACATTAGGTAAATATTCAGTCATCTGCAGCCATACTGTACCAGGGAAACAGGATCAGGCTTGTAGCATTTCAACATACCTGATTCTTTGTTCCCCTGGTATAAAAGCACTGCTAGTGGTGTATTCCATCCCTATCTGACAGTGGATTATGTTTTTCCATTTGCCTGTAAATATACATGCTTGGCTAATCTGAACATGTGTTTATGGATGAGGCAGAGCACATAGCAGTTAGCCAAATGTCAACTGAATCAACATGTATGTTCAACTTTCCTGTATTCACACATGAGCCAATAGTGGTAGAATAGTGGTAGAAACTGCCCCGCTATCATATCAAGGAAATAAAATAAAACACACATAGATTTTATATTGCATTAAATTGTCTGCCTCTTTTTAGAGACGCACTGCTGCATATGAAAAATACATGAATACTGATACAATATGAAAAATATTTATATCCATTTTTATTCCCAAATGTTAGAGATAAACTCATCCCAACGCCCAGAGTAAACATATATCAGTTTCTATTATATTAGTGCAACAAATTTGTTTAAAAATTTATGTTTGGTTATTCTTTTGAAATACTCTTTTTTTTCTTCATGCAAAGAAATCCATCAACAGATCAATAGGTTTTCATGTATTATCCATCACGGGTAAAGGGGTCTTCCAACTCATTTTTTTTTTTTATTCCTTGGAGAGACTTTAAGTAACAATCACGATAAACGTAAGTCTCCATTCATCCAGAGACTCATTGGAGATTCTTCATTAAGGTCCTCAGTGTCCCTGCACCTTCCCCTGCATGTGGTTGATCAGTGGCTGAGAAATTATGTTCTCTATAAATGGAGCATTGGGAGGGGGATAGCCACAGATTGCCTGTATCACTTAGGCTAGGTTCAAACCTGCATCCGGTCTCTGCTTGTTTCTGTCACTGAATCTGGTTAAAAAATGCAAAGAGAAAAGTCCTGCAAACTAGGTGGAAACCCTGCTTACACCATTATAGTCTAGGGATCCTTGAGTATCTGCTTTGGGACCCCAGCAATGGAAACCTGTGCACAGGTGTTGAGTCATGTGTGAGCAGAATGTCAACCAAGATCAGTGCCCATAGTAGACTCTCCACTCTGGATCTCTGGATGAACGTAGATAGATAGATAGACAGACAGACAGACAATAATTTTAAGCCTCTGCGGGGTGTTCATTTAGCTTATTTTGACAAGTTTCCACAAGAATCTATTTTTTTGGTAGAAGACAAAGAAGTCTCTTTCCATTCTATGGCTACTTGGTAGTTGTTTTAGAAGCTTTGAGTAACACATTTGAGGACCACCGATAGTGAGCACTAGGCTATGATCTGAGTTGCCGCCTAGTAATAATAAGTATACTGTCCAAATATATGTTATTAAGACACTGATTTAATTTGTGATAAGAAAACAGATAAAAGATACAAATGATATTCTACAAATAAATGAATTGAGAAAAGGCATACAACTTTTGCTGGATTATCTTAATACTGTAAATTAAACAATTATATCCAGAGATGGTCTCCTGTGATTTTTTTGATGGCAGGATTAACATGCGGATTTCAGGGGACAAAGATTTCTTCTCTGCTGTGTAGGTCAAGTGAGAAGTAGTTGCGGAGTGACTCGAAGTAGAAGTCTGTTGTGGGATTAGCCATAATTAGAAGATGGAGAGTGGCAGCTCGCTAATCAGCACCAAGCGCTCGCACACTCCACTCCACTGAAGAGCTCTGCGCAACGCTCGCTGCAGTAGCAGCTGCTGCCTGGAAAATTGAATAAACAAACAATAAGAATAGGTTATTACATTCTAATAGGTTAGTAATACTCAATCTTCACCAGAATATTTATTTCTTAATATGTTGGGATGTTTTTGCTCGCTGAAAAGTAGTTTTCATTTTAGCTAAGGTAAAATGTATAGGATGTACAGTATAGCTAGTTGTACAGTGTGTGTATATCAAAGTGTAGAATATATCCAATAATGAGGTGTTGAGTGTTTAACCCTGTTGTTTTTGACCATTGGGGTCATTAGTTTACATCTGATGGGAACCAGCTTGAATTTTTATTGTTCTCAAAACATTTGTTTTCTTCCAAATACATGTTCGGTTGGTGGATTTGCCTTGACATAAATGTGACTCTAGTGTGTGTGTGTCTGAGATACCATAAGTGTTACTATAGACAACTAAGGCTAAGGCCCTATGTTGCGGAAACGCAGCTTTTTTTGTTGCAGATTTTGTTGCGTTTTTTTGAGCCAAACCCAAGAATGGCTGTAAAAGGAATGGGAAATATATACTCTATGCTTCTACTTCTATCTTCTACTCGATCCACTCCTGGCTCTGGCCCAAAAAACTGCAACAAAATCTGCAGCAAAAAAAGCTGTGTTTCCGCAACGTGGAGCTTTAGCCTAAGGCTTTGAAACCATGTGTGTGGTTTTCTTTATCTATAATAATGGAATGAGCACTGGATTGTATAACAATAGATGTGCTGGACCATTAGTCTACCTGGGCCTGAGATAAGCTACAGTTAGACTAAAATCTGCAATAAAATTGTTCACAACCCTTTCCATTGAATGGCATACACAAAGACCAGTTCATAGTCTTGGCATGGACATTTGAGTGATCAGTGTGTATTACTATATTTCTTCTCCAAGATAATGTCATTTGGCTGCAAGGGTTTACAGGGAATCTTCAATTAGAAGAGGTGTTGTCCTAAAATGAAAACCTGTTTAGACTGGCCACACAGTTCAAGTGTGCATTGGTTTAGTCACTAGTAGAATCGCGGGCAATTAACCTTAGTTACAATTGCAGTGAAGTGGATTGAATCTCACCAAATACAAGCCACACATTGTAGAGAAAAAATGTTTTCATTTGGAACCTACAGCACGTCAATTATCATAGCCTCAGTGGTTAAACCCAGGGCAGGTCACTCCAGGATATCTCATCCCTTTATATGGCCATAACCTTAAAGAGAACCTTTCATTTCCTCAGGAACATGCGGTTTTATACACCTCTAGAAAGCCCACCGTGCTTTGAATTCAGCGTATTGTCAGCTTTCCCATTAAGTGCCCCAGGACTTCAGATATTGGAGCCATTACCGATCTCAGACCACTGTCAGAAAGGCGTTCCTGACAGTCTACTTGGGCTGTGAGAAACACCCTCTCCCCACCCACAATACTGTCTAAAGCCATGTACTGTCAGAGGGAGTGTTCCTTACCACCCAGTGATGACGCCTTCTGACAGTGGGTTGAGATTGGTAATGGCACCGATATCTTCAGCCCCCAGGCACATAAAGGGAAAGCTGACAGTATACTGAATTCAGCGCAGTTGGCTTTCTAGCTGTATATAAAACTGTATGTGCCTGAGGAAATGAAAAGTCCTCTTTAAGCTATGCATTGCAGTACAGAGAATACTAGATGTAAAAGTATGCCTTTTGCACCACTTCACTGTTCTTCCTATGAAACTTTCATGACTATGGAGTATACTTGATAATTTGTAACATGCCACAATTCTGTATCTCATCTGAAAAGTCAAAATGACCTTGATAAGTCACCATGAAAAACTTAGCCATCAAACTTAATAGGAAAAAAATAAGGGATTGCCACCTCTTAAAATGAACACATCAGGTGGTTTGTACTTTTCAATCTAACAGCAGCATATGATAGTGAGAGCTTACCTACCTACCTATGATGATTCATAGCCCTCCGTGTACACATGTAATACAGGGAGACCTGTCAATCAGTCTGGAACATTTCAGTATATGTCATGGCAAACATCTCTTTTACTACACAACCATGAATACTTAAATATTCATTGTCTATCCACAGCTCAAACCAGGACAGAACAACTGCCAAGACAGTGACAGTGAAAGTCCAGGCAGAGAATCAAAACCTTCACAGAGAAGTATCTCCCGGGAGCATCTAAGTGATGTAAGTATGTACAGTAGACTGTCAACAAACTGAATAACTCAGCTCTGCAAGAAAGATAGAATCGTTTCAAAGGGGTATTTCCATCTTATACATTTATGGTAGACTTTATGCTCAGGCCATGTCTGTCTGCAGATCAAGCGTTCTGCTGAGTGCCACATCTAGAAGGAGAATAGATGGAGAGGTGGCTGTACATGTATGTGTGTTTTTTTGCCTTTACAGCATTTCTATAGGAGTTTTATAGCTAGCCAGAAACAGGTGCCACGTGACACCTAAAGATCTGCATGAAGAATGTTGCACAAATGAACAGTTGCCTCTCTATGTATTCTTATTCTGGATTCAATGGCCAGCTTCCACCTCACCATGTGAAATAGGGGTTGGGTGACCCATCATTTTGGAGATGTGTGCTGGTCCTAGAGGTGAGACCTGTCCACGTCTATTAGACATTTGTGGCACAGAGAGGCTTTAGAGGTTCTCACCCTGATCTTGCACTTTATGCCTATCAAATAGACAGACACCTATACTTTGCTATAAAGGTGACATATTGGTTGGAGAGCACTGGTACACATTTTGTATCAGAGTCTAGTTACATTTCTGATGGTGACACCATAGCAATGACTGTTCTGGGCTTTGTCTCATTCACTTGATCTTATGTTTATGACCTTTCTTAAAGGGGTTTTAGGGGCAAAAAAAGTTTTGTTTTTTTATTTATTTATTTTTTTAAGTTTGTTGGTGCTATTAATGGGTTAATAAATGGACCCATATACCTTTAGCTGTGTTTTAAGTGATTTTTGCGTGTCTCTGAGATTTCCTGGTATCTCCTGCATTTGTTTACATGGTTCAGTTTTCTGCTATGTAACTTCCACGCTGCCTTGTGTGTTTAAGTGGGGAAAATCTCTGTAGGCCTTAGCTAGCTGTGTACTTCTAAGTCTGTGTTGACACTGCTAGTTGCTTTGGCAGTAGTTGCCTTGTGGTTGGATGGAACTGCAGCATACAAGGTTTAGGCGGTCTCTGTCTAGGCCAGGAGTTCTGGCTAGACAGTTTAATTGTTGTAGCGTCTGCTCTGACCTACACAGGTGGCTCTGTGAATTTAACAGAGCACACCTGGTTCTTTAGTTAGCTGACAGTGACACTAATTGTCAGACAGTATTCACACTTAGGTGTTAGCAGTCAGAGTCCAGAGGGCTCCGCAGGATATTATTTCTTTTAGATTTTTTTAATATATCCTGCTGACCATAACAGTATGTCTGCAGAGCACCATATGTGCCCCAGCCTCCCAGGCTAGTGTTACTGATGCTGGGAGTAGGCGGGGCTTGTTGTGGCTTAGGAGAGTGTGGGCGGGAACAGTACCCACCCACACTCTCCTAAGCCACAAGCCCCACCTTCTTACTAAGTCTGTAACACTAACCTGGGAGCTAGGGGGAGCGCACGGACCGAGACCGAGAAGAGGTGAGAAGAGAACAGATGGGGAGCGGCAGCGTTTCTGTGCAGGTAAGTGGACTTGTCTAACGAGTCTTCTGCTTCATAAAGCAGGGCTTTATCATATACTCAGCTCTGCTAAATCTGAGATGTAGATCGTGAAATTTACTCGATTGCCGAAGTTTTCCGATCCCGATCGCTCAACCCTAGTGACGATCTGTTTCTGGAAACGGGGAAACGGAGCATCACTGGATAATCAGAAAATGTCCCTAGGTAAATAGGGATAAATATACATTTTTGATTAATTAGGTTGTTTAGCAAGTAGGAGGGTGTTTAGATTAGTGTAGGGATTTATATTTATCCCAGACAACCCCTCTAAGGATAGGAAAAAGCCATTTAAGAAGAAAATCTCATAAGTATGTCACACTGTTTGAACACCAACATAATAGTGGCAAATTTCGATACAGGGCTTTATTTATAAAGCTTTCAAGCATTAGATTCAGTCTGCATGTTTAAAACGTGCCACCGTGTGTATATAGCTGTATACATTTGCATATATCTGTCATTGCCTCATCTTGCAAAATAGTGTATGTATGAATATACAGTTGTTTACATATATGTTTACAGTAGTTTTAAGATGTAAATAGGGTATTAACGAAAATGCACAAAAATGTATAACAGTAGAGTACACCTTATGGCTAAGGACTTCCATTATTAAAATGGTCAAAGCACTTTCTGCAGCATGGTACTATGTATACTGTGGGATAGCAAAATGAGCTGACAGCTTTAATAGACCAAATTCTCTATTCAAAAAATGCAATGCAGACAGATATCTGTCCAGATAAAATAAAATGAATGACTAGAGTGTTCTGTGGGTCTGAAAATAAAATTGGCTATGGAAAAATATAGTGATTACTCGTTCCTTAAGCATGTCAGATGCCTTATCCTCACGAAAGAAATAACTTTCAACTATTCTTCTTATTATCTTCTACCATTGAGCTACATGGAAAGTTAGACTTGGCATGTTGACAGAGACTTGTTCTTCTTTCGCTCTAATGAGATCCAAGCAGAGGAATGACACTTCACAAAATTGAGCCGATAACACGGGGAAACCAGTTAAGATTAATTTACACACTATAGCGGACCATTAATAAACAAAGTATTGCAACAACAATAGAATAAGAGGAAAAACAATGTATTGTATAGTCTATGTTTAATATTGTACACCGAAAAATATATGTCATGTTCAAATGAACCCATGTGCAAAATCATATATATATATATATATATATATATATATATATATATCCTTGCAAAAGTATTCATACCCCTTGAACTTTTCCACATTTTGTCACCTTACAACCACAAACGCAAATGTATTTTATCGAGCCATTAAGTATTAAGCCAACACAAAGTAACACTAAATTGTGAAGTGGAATCAAAGCGGTACATGGTTTTCTAAATTTAATCAAATAGAAATCTGAAAACTGTGACGTGTAAAAGTATTCATCCCCAGTACTCTGATACCCCTAAATAAAATCCAGTGTACACAATTTCCTTCAGAAGTCACTGAATTAGTTAATAGAGTCCCACTGTGTGTAATTTAGTTTCAGTATAAATACACCTTTTCTGTTGAGGCCTCAGTGCTTTGTTAGAGAACACTAGTGAACAAACAGCATCATGAAGACCAAATACTACAGGGGCTGGATACTATTGCACACACTTTTCAAATTTTTATTTGATTAAAATTTTAACCCAGTGGCGTAACTACTGCCATAGCAGTGGAGGCAGCTGCCACAGGGCCCGGGACATTAGGGGCCTGGTGACAGCCGCTACCGCTGCTATCATTATCCTCAGAGGTCTTTTTGGACCCCCGAATATAATGATCAGCGGCCCGGGAGAGGTAAGAAACATAAAAAACACTATTACTTACCTCTCCACAATCTGTGCAGGCTTCGGCCTAGT
The DNA here is from genome assembly GCF_031893055.1 of Leptodactylus fuscus. NCBI lineage: Eukaryota > Metazoa > Chordata > Amphibia > Anura > Leptodactylidae > Leptodactylus > Leptodactylus fuscus. The sequence continues at coordinate 153,037,085 of NC_134266.1, read as the reverse complement.
CGTCCGACGTCACATGGGCTGGGCCTGAGTCCCAGGTCATGTGACATCTGATGTCATTGAAGGGTGACTACTTCGGAGGCCGACAGCGTAGGAGCCGGGAGATAGGTGAGTAACAGAGGTTTTTTTTAATGTTTTTCTCCCCTGGGTCTCTGATTATTATACTCTGGGGTCTGAAAAGACCCCAGAGTATAATAATTGCTTATGGGTGTTCATTATGGGCATAATACTGTGTATAGGGGCCACTATGGGGGATAATACTGTGTGCAGGGGCCACTATGGGGGATAATACTGTGTGCAGGGGCCACTATGGGGATAATACTCTGTGCAGGGGCCACTAAGGGACATAATACTGTGTGCAGGAGCTACTATGGGGGATAATACTGTGTGCAGGGGCCACTATAGGACATAATACTGTGTGCAGGGGCCACTAAGGGACATAATACTGTGTGCAGGGGCCACTATGGGGCATAATAGTGTGTGCAGGAATGCGTAGGAGGGGGTCAGTGGAGGTCATCGGTATCGGTCGGTCGGGGGGGCCATGTCAAAAGATCGCCACAGGGACCCGCCATTCCTAGTTATGCTACTGTTTTAACCTGCAAACCAGGCACAGAAGGGAAGGAATGCAATTGTGATTTTTGAGGCACAATTTGGCTTTTGGACATCACTTTTGCTGAGCCCTTGAATTGCCAGAAAAGAGGATCCGCAGACATGTCAACCCATTTTGGAAACTACACCAATGACGGGATTTATCAAGCATTTTTAAATTTGTGCGTTGCATTAATTTAATTTCCAGAAATGAATGCGCGGCTGATAATGAAAAGTGAAAATTGCAATTTTTTCAGAGATTTTCCATTTCAGTACTCAATATGTTGCGTCCAGGTTGTGTCAACAGAGACACACACTCCAAAAACTATTTTGGAGGATATCCTGGGTACAGATTTCGGAGCTACCCTCTATGATATAAGCTGGGCACAACATATTGCGCACCAAAATTACGTATTCCTGGAAAAATTGGCAATTGATCAGATACATTCTGGACTACAAGGGCATGTGTGGGATTTCACAGAACTTTGGTGACATCAGAGGAGGTGGAAGATTAACTTCCACGCCAGATGGGTGTATTTACTAAGGATGTGGTTGTACTCAGCTATTCAAATAAAGGCTCCCTCTTCTCCAAGATCCATAATAAATATAACTGATTTTTAGACTCATTTCTGGGACTCTGAAATACTACAAAGGCAGTGGTGTAAGTACTGCAGTAGCCTCCATAATAGTAACCACAGTAGGTAGCAGGCCCTATTTACATACTGATCCCTGTTCCTGCTCATGGCCGCCTCTGCTTCCTCTTCCGCCCTCCATGGGCTTGTATGTCTCATATCACATCGCTGGGACCTGCCAGGAGGGAAGAAGGAGAAGTGGAGATGGCCATGAGCTGGAGTGGAGATTGGTAAGGAAGGATGTGGGACCCGAGGTAAGAAGATATGTTGAGTAAACCCAAACAAATACTGCTATTATTATACTGGGGCCACTAAGGGCATAATAGTGTATGCAGGGGCCACTAAAGGCATTAGTGTGTGCAGGGGCCACTAAGGACATAATAGTGTGTGCAGGGTCCACTGTGGGGAATATTAGTTTGTGCAGGGGCCACTATGGGGCACAATAGTGTGTGTAGGGACCACCATGGTGCGTAATAGTGAATACAGAAATGCAGTTCAAAGGGGGTTCAGGGGAGTCGGGAGAGGGGGGAGACCATGTCAAATGTTTGCCTTGGGGCCCAGCCATTCCTAGTTACGCCACTGCATACAGTGTTTGTTTGATATGATTGACCAATATGCTTTTTCTAACAGAGCATAAAAGGGATACACTGAAGATAGACATAGGGGCTTTTATTAGGCTCCCAGCTGCCATCTAAGAGCACTAACACCCCAGATTGTGTATTTGCATTATTTGTCCCATTAACAATGAAGATGCTATAAAGTATGGAATGCTCATAGGTATTATATAAATAAAATTTTAATAACTTTCCATCTAAAAAGTTATGGAAATGTAATCCTCATAAATTTCCATTTATCCATGCATTGATGTATTAAGTTCTATCTTGGAATTTATTTTATTAAAACCTGATGTTTCCAAACAAGCCAGTGATACTGTACTTTCTATCTTATCAACATGAATCCCATTTCTTGCTGGATTAGGCTATATATCAGCAGTTAGCCAAAAGGATCAAGATCCCAAGCAATGTGGGAGTTCTATGAACTATTCAGAATAAAATTCCGCAGAAAACATTTATTTAAAAAAGTAGTAAATAATCGTCTTGGCCATTAAGTAAAAATGCAGTGCAGTGAAATGGACTTTTCTGCCTTTAGTATATATGCAGTCATTGCATATTCTAATTTATCTTTTTTTGTCTAGTTAAACTAGTTAAACTGAGGGAATTCAAGTAAATGGTTTAGATTTTTTTCACCATTTATTATAGGAGAAATAGGGGGGGGGGGGGATCTATTAAGACTGGCATTTCACATACCAGTCTTCATCAGTTTGCCTGCTGGTGCCAGATGCGCCTGAATTATAAAGAGGCTCCTCCCTCTAAATAATTCTGATTCGTGAGAGTACAGGATTGAAATCTGGTGTAGATTTCTGGTATAACTCATGCCAGTTTTCTGGTGTAAGTGATAGTAAATTTATTGGGCTGAGGTGTCCCTGCCATGGCGCACCTTGGTCTTCACCTTGCTTCACCCACTTTTGTGAAAAGTGGTGAGCAGGGCATATATACTGAGTGGCCAAAAGTCATGGGAAGGTACCAGATGCGTCGTTGATAGCGGGTCGCCCCGCTGCGAGCCCTGATAACTGCAGCAAGACGGCGATGCATGGACTACAAGTCAGCAAAGGGACACGGGTCGGGCATCGACTGCTGAAGCCTATGAGGTGCAGTTCTCGGCATACAGTCCAGGTGGAAATGGGGTCCTGGTGCCCCACATTCAAATCGGTGGTGATTTGACCAACAGTAGACTGTCGAGAGCCCCGTACGACTCTGCGGTGGTGACATGATGTCCGTTCATCAAACACTCATGGTCTACTGCTCCGCCGGTTTACGCAGCTGCCAACGTTGTCTCTGCGATATTGCAGGTCCACCCAAGACACTGTTGACCTCGGAAACCCAAATTCCTGGGTAATCTCCAGAATGCTATGCCCCATGTGTCTTGCACAGATTATCATCTCCCGTTCAAAGTCACTTAATTAGCGACGTGCTGCCATGTTCACGAGACACCTGTCTACAGTCTGCTCAGATATCCTGGCGACACTAGTGCCATAGGCCGCATTGCGTCACACTGTTTGAGTGTCATATCCAACACAACAGGCACTGGGACCCGCCTTCTCATGACTTTTGGCCACTGAGTGTAATCAGCCATTTGGTGCAATAAAGAGCCATGTTTATGTCCGTCTGTGCCAGAAAACTCGTTGGGTTTGTAAATTCTCACAGTGTTGCCAATGCATATCACTCATGTGAGTAAATGCCCCTTAGCATGCATTACCGTGAAGAGCACTTGTCAATTCATCACAATTAACAATTCAGAATCATCTTTTTGGTCTATTCATCCTAGAAAATTAAGAAATAAATGTTACAATTGCCTTTACTAAAGGGGTAAAAATGGGACACCTTAAGGCCTGTTGGAGAATATCAGATTGAAGCTACACCCCAGCAACACCCAATTTTCAATTTATTCTTTGTTTTCTAACAGGAAAACAAGACAGAGAAAACATACAGTTTGAAGGGGAAATTCTCCAGAATTATTTTGTAGGAAATACAATTCTTAAAACAGACATATCCCAATAGCTGTCAGATCCTTTTTAATCTGCAATAATTCATGCCAGACATTACTGTGATGTAGTTTCAGCTCTTCATATGACTGGTGAGAGTTTTACATCTCTGTCCTTCCCATGACTACTTTGATTCAGAGATACCCTTGTATGTTCCCATGCAAGAATTAATTGTATCATGTCCAGAAAAAATAAACTATACGAGTCTCAGGCTCATACTGTAGCTGTGACTAAGAAGGTTCAAAACGCCCACGTGGATTTATTCTTATCTAGCGATACCGTGGCCTGATAAAAGGCTTTGACAACCAAGAACATATACAATATATTGAAGTATGTGTAATTTACTACTGCATCAAAATATATTTAATGTTCCTTAATCTTAGACCTGGTTCACATCTGGGTTCGGTGTGTTTTCCATACGGTGTCCACACTAACCATGAGGAGAGAAAAGTGCTGCTAGTCAGTGCTCCATTGTGATGTCACAGAGTCTAAATTAACCATTATTATGTCACAACACCTCACTGCAATGTCACAGTACCCCATTATGATGTCACAATAGCCTATTGTGATGTCACAGTTAACTATTGTGATGCCACCATCCTTTACCCACAAAATGTGTGTTGCATTTGTATTCATATTTCTACTTTAATAAACTATCAGTCCTGGGTTATCAGTATGGCCCCATTTAGCTTCCTATTGTGGGTTCCTCTACACATCTGCACTGAGTTGTCTACAACACTATGGTTTGACCAGTGTGACTAGTACTCGCACACTCACAATCGTGTTATGCCTATTTTTGAGTAACCCACTAGGTGAGAGTCGCTATATTTTTGTTACTTTTACTGTTTTTGTTATTTTATCACAGTGCCAACAGGAAGCGCCTTCTCTTTTATTATTACCGTAGTTGTCTCGTGCAATATTTTGCAATATGTTGCACCCGATGAATAAATAATTTACCTTTAGAGTAGTTCTCCAGTTGTGACTCCTTTCTTCACAGTGATGAGTCACAATTCAGCAGTGGTCAGGTCCAGACACCCCATAAGCTGGAAGCATTAGCTTGAGTGTACATCTCCTTTACCACGATTGCCGAGTCTCTTCAACTGTGTGTTTCTTGTTCTATCAGTATCACACTAGGAGCACTCCTCCTTTGTTTTCTTCCTGGAGGAATAGTTGTCATACTGAGGTGCAGGGCTGGTTTAACCATAGGATCAACAGTGCCCTTGCACTGAGCCCTATAATAGCGGAGGGCCCCTTTGGAAAGCGGGACAGTTCTACATTTGCTGTCCCGCTGTCCATGGCAGTGGGTCAGAGCTACCCCAACTCAGCATCCTCCTTGCTTCACAACCCAGTGTCCTGGGAGCAGGAGGTGCAATCTAGTGATGTCAGTACATCATGCCTGTTACTCCTTAAAGACTACAAGACCAGAGAGGGTTAAACAGGGGAACAGGGAAAGGTGAGTATTAAGTATTAGAGGGGAGTATTGAGTATTAAGGGTTATCTTTTTTTTTTCTTTTATATATACAGTGGGGGACATGAAAGGGGCATGTCAGTGTGGGGGAACATGATGCTGTGGGAACAACCTGAGGGGGAAATGACACAGTGGAGGAAAATTGGAGGGGGTGACATTGTGGGGCCTGGCAGGGGGGGCACATGAATCTGTGGGGAGGAACCTGGAGGGGGACATTATAAGAGAAATATTAGGGGACTATTATACTGTGTGAGAGCCACTAAGGGGTGTTATACTATGTGGGGGCCATTGACACAGCATTATCTGTGCAGGTCACGTATTTCTAGGTGGTTCTGATGGGTGGACCCACTTCTGAAATCTTTGCACAAGGCCCACCAATGTGTTAATATGGCCCTGCTGAGGTGTGTCAGCTTAATGAGTCTGATGAAAAAAGTAGCACTTATTTAATAAAGTAAATCATAAAGTTTAATATTGTCACCTGAACTATGGATTTATGATAGATAGATAGATAGAATAAAGTTTAGATACCCTTTTTCTAATTTTAATCAGTTGTCTTATAAAGTCAGTTGATGCAGTTCTAGTGATTACTGAAATATTAAAGGGGTTGTCTGAGGAGTATTTATTCACTTACCTTTTCACTATGCTTTTCACTACCCGGGGTCATATTATCTGAGGCAATGTTCTTCCCAATTACATACCTATATGATAGGAAATGGAGGGGGGGAGGGGGAGCTATCTGGGGAGCCAAGCGTTGCCTTCGATCAAATGACCGGAGATCATAATGTTGCCTGAACTCCTAAGTGAAAGAAATATTCCCCAGACAACCCCTTTAAAATTTTGATAATCATTAGCCATACATTGATAATATTACATAATATTCTACTCATTTGTTGAATAGCTGTCATGTATTACACTATAAGATAACTTACAATGTTGACTAAAGTAGACCCAGTGATTAACTGAATTTTTCAGGTCTGACTAGAAACCTCCAGTAGGGTTATCATAGGGGAAAGTTGGGACTTGTCATACATTTGTAATATTACATTCTACCAGTTTCTATAAGATCTTGCTAATAGATAGTCATCAGTGGCGTAACTACCGCCATAGCAGCAGAGGCAGCTGCCCCAGGGCCCGGGACATTAGGAGCCCGGTGACAGCCACTACCGCTGCTATCATTATACTCGACGGTCTTTTCGGACCCCTGAGTATAATGATTGGCGGACCGGGAGAGGTAAGAAACATTAAAAAAACACTGTTGCTTACCTCTCCACAATCCGTGCAGACTTCGACCTATTCGTCTGACGTCTCATGACCCAGGCCTGCATCCAGGGTCATGTGACGTCTGACATAATTGAAGATCGACTACTTCGGAGGCCGAAAGTGTAGGAGACGGGAGATAGGTGAGTAACAGAGTTTTTTTTTATGTTTTTCTCCCCCTGGGTCTCCGATTATTATACTCTGGGGTCTGAAAAGACCCCAGAGTATAATAATTGTTTATGGGTGTCCACAGTGGGGCATAATACTGTGTGCAGGGGCCACTATGGGGGATAATACTTTGTGCAAGAGCCACTAAGGGACATAATACTGTGTGCAGGGGCCACTATTGGGGATAATACTGTGTGCAGGGGCCACCAAGGGACATAATACTATGTGCAGGGGCCACTATGGGGGATAACACTGTGTGCAGGAGCCACTATGGGGGATAATACTGGGCGCAGGGGCAACTATGGGGGATACTACTATGTGAAGGGGACACTATGAGGCATAATAGAGCCCACAGGAATGCCTAGGAGGGGGTCAGTCAAGGTCTTTGTCAACGGTCGGGTGGGGGGGGGCCATGTCAAAAGTTCGCCACGGGGCCCCGCCATTCCTAGTTACGCCACTGATAGTCATCCTTACTATATGTCCTGATGATGTCCTGGTGGATGAATAGGGCTTAAATAAAGAGGCTATATTCATGACTCAACCTGTATTGTGATGTTAAAATGGTAGCTGTGACTACCCATACATTTTTATGATTACATTCTACTCTTCAAAGGGATCCAATCATTGGATTCCCATTTTTCCTCACTAACATGTAGGAATAGCCTTACGAAAGGCTATTCTTCTCCTACCTTTAGATGTCTTCTCCTCGCTGCCATTCAGTAGAAATCCAGGTTTTCTTCTGTATGCAAATGAGTTCTCTTGCAGCACTGGAGGCATCCCCAATGCTGCTAGAGAAATCTCGCAGCGACGCCTCTATCTTCATCTGGAATGCCTCTCTCTCCATCTTGTTCTGTCCTGGGTTTCAAACTTCTAGGCATGTGCAGTCAGCTCTTCCATCGGGCCTCGGGCAGAGTCGACTGTGCATGCCCACAGCCATTTAATTGTGGCAGCTTACTACACCAGCTTATTGTGTAAGTGGCCAAAAGAAAATGGCTGCGGGTATGCGCAGTCAGCTCTGCCCGAGGCCCGATGGAAGAGCTGACTGTGCATGCCTAGAAGTTTGAAACCCAGGACGGAAGAAGACACAGAGAGAGGCATTCCAGATGAAGATAGAGGCGGTGCTGGAGATTTATCTCGCAGCATTGGGGAAGCCCCCAGTGCTGTTTGAGCGCTGGGACCCACCACCAGTGCTGCAAGAGAATTCATTTGCATACAGAAGAAAACCAGGATTTCTACCGAATGGCAGCGCGGAGAAGACATCTAAAGATAGGAGAAGAATAGCCTTTCTTAAGGCTATTCCTACATGTTAGGGAGAAAAAATGGGATTCCAATGATTGAATCCCCTTAATATATGAATGTGTGGGGTCCACCGGTCCAAAATCCACTCTTACGTGCGAGGTGTGTGTACTGGCAAACAGAGCGGCGTTGTGAGAATTGGGGTTCCTCATTTACTCTAATAGTCCACGTAGATAGAGATTGTCTTCACAAGACAACCTCTGTTCCGTATCGTGGAATTAAAATGTTATTGTGAAATGAAGAAAATGTTTTTTGTTAATTGACAGTATGTTCATTTACAGTATGTATAGATTAGCTGAAACGCGCGTGGCAATCTCAGAATGACAGGCAGCCAGTATTTAGAGAGCTTGATGGGCTTCCTGATGCCTATTTTTGTTTTGTAAGTCTGGCTTCTTAAATGCTTTGTTGCTTTATGTTAATTCCTCAGCAGTGCAATCAAATTCTTGTCGTAATTAAAGCTGTCAGTTGGAAGGCAAGCCAATCGCCGAGAAAACACAGCATAACAAATGAAGTGAAATGATTCTGCATGTAGCTATACGATGCTTCACCAGGCATGAAATTAAATAAGTAATTTGATGTTGACATCAGAAATTGAAATGATACCCACTGTTCCCTCGTTCACTCAGACCTGCATAAACAAAAGTCAGGACAAATATGTATAACAAAGCCCTTGTGCCACCCATCTCTCCATTGCAATACACATATTTACATGTGGGAGATTTTACATAACATGCTGTCATTATTCCCCATTGTGTGCAGTTGACAGTAATACAAATCAACAACCCCCACTGATATCAAGTGTAGATATTTAACAAAATAGTCTTTATTGCCTCGTGAATGGAAGAAGGTAAAAGGTATTCAAAATGTAATAACAGGATTTCTTACTAAATGTTCATTATCTATGTGTTTTTACAACCCGTTTGTGCCATTCATTGTCTAATACTATTGTAATTACTCAATCTAGAATTGTTTCAATTTCGCTCTATGATATTGGCAAACTTCAAAATCCGCTTTATTTTAATTTATTTTTTAATATTGCAGTCAATGTTTTGTCATTAGATGAAATCATTTGTGATCACGTTCATTTGGTTCTTACTCTGAACAGAACTACATTTTCGAGCACCAGAATATACAGATAATTTGGCAACTGTCGACACAAAGCCAAAATGGCACCATATTTGGTACAGTTGTAGTATATTTGGAGACTATTATAGATGTAATATTTTCATAACAAGGGACGTTACCATAGAAGATGCAGAGGTATCTGTTGTACCTAGACACTGTAACTGAGCGGTCCGAAAGACTGTTACCACATACTGTAAGAAAATACCAGTATTATTAATGTCACATGGTGGGAGCCATCTATGTTACAGATTTTGCAGTTGAGCCCAATTGCTATAAGTTACACTTCTTTTCCTAATTCATATATGAGAAATCTTATGTACTTTGTTACCTTTTTTGACGTTGCAATTGCAGTTGTTCTTTGGCAGTCAGAGCGTTAAACACTTTATATTATCTGAAATTTATCTGAAAGATTTGAGCTATAATAGAAACAGCAAAGTGCAAAAAAGTACAAGTACAGAAAGACATAGTAAGCCTGTTTCCGTCCCCAAATCCACTTAAAAAATGTGAAGAGAAAAGTGCTTCAAGCTTTTCTCTCTGCATCTTTTGCCCTTTTCAGGCAGAAACCCGGCAGACTCCATTATAGTCTATGGGGTCCACGGATATCCACAGGTAAGAGGAATAGGTTTCTAATCGAGGGGTCCCCAACTGGACCGCCAGAAAGGAAACCTAAATGCAGGTGTGAACCTAGCATAAGATGAACTCCAAAAGCTACCAAACATTTACAAAATAAGAGGGAAACATAGCATAAAGGCCTTACAATTCTCCTTGAACGTGGGAAAAGATCAAAGCATGTATACTTCAGACTTGCTCATCCAAACATTGTAAACTGAAGTTCCATTGTCTATATCAAGGGTCAAAAACCTTTTTTGTACATTTTTTTATTTTAAAAAGTCAAAGATGAAGTAGTCAGTGTGCCACATAATCATAAAGTAATCATGTTGAGCATTACATAAAATTTATATAGTACATATTAGTAACCAATTAAGTGGTTGATTGAAGGGGGATTCCCATGTCAAGGATCCTATCTAAATTGCTAGCTTATGTAAATTTAAGAGTTTGCTTACACTGTCAAGCAAAAAGCTAATAATGCTCTGAACTTTTGCTTTTCAGACTCCATATTTCACCATTCACTACAACTTGGAATGTGAGGCTAACATCATTTTATAGACAATCATCTTGGCTAGTTCATTCATAAATTTTACTTGCAACTATTTAGCATATCATTAGTTATGCAGATTCTTGTCAAGTAACTGCATTGTTACTGTTTTTCTCCTATATTCTAAATTTTAATTTTTATTATTTTGTAAATTCACCTTTGGCATTCAACACTGCCTGAATCCTTCTGAGCATGCTCTGAATCAGATCGAAACATGTCTCGAACAAAATCTGATCCCAGCTTTCCTACACAAGTTGCCAATGTTGGCACATACTGGTCTACTCACTTGGGTACACTGCTCAACAGTGTATATACATTGCTTTAGAAACGTTGCTTTGTTTACCTGCTGTATGAAATTATTCATCCCCATTCTTTACACAACATTGTTAAGAAACCTGGCCTAATATCTCTTGTTATCTAGCATTATAGGATAGGTAACATGACTCCCTGCTCTCTGGTGGGGAGGGGGGCTGAGTTCTCTGCTTGCACTCAGAGCTTTTATCTCCTGCTCTTCAGGCAATCAGGTCAGCTAATTACATTTGCTATTTATGCAAATACACAGATAACACAAAGATTTTTGTCTCCTGTCGGCAGAAGATGGAAACCCACAAAGCGGAGACCAGGTGCAGGTGTGAACCCACCCTCAGAGGCAAAGGTCTCACATAGCGTACAGCGGATAAATGAGGCACTAGAAATGCATCACATTTTTCTCTGCAGAATTCTTCATCAATTTTTTTCAATTGTTTTTTACTTTCCCCTATTAGATCTATAGGGAAAACACTTGCGATTTCACAGCTAAAATTGACACACTACGTTTCTCAAAAACACAGGCATTTATGAAAATGCAGCTCTTCTTTTCCACCCATTCTTCCCTCGTGTGTTTGAGATTAACCAAATTCTCATTCACTTTACTAATACTGTAAAATGTAGACTTTTTTTTCCATTGCGTTTCCACAACGTGGGGCTGTAGCCAATAGTTGGATTTCTATAATAGATGAACCCCTTGAATCTCCTCACCAGAACTTCTCACTTAGGGCAATGATGGACTGAATTCTATTTCCCATGTTATAAAGAGTAAGTATTCATTTTAGTCAACTTCAATTATTTACTAGATAATACCGTACAGGCAACAAGTGAAATGTGCCGGAACATAGTTAATATGGCTGGCTTACATTAAACAAGCACATCAGCTTTCTACTGGAAATGTAAAATGGGCAAATATTCTGATCTTATTGTTGATGATCAAATAGTGCGAAGTTTGGTAATTCTACAGTCTGCAGCTGCCTGATGTTTTAGTTCCCTGGCTGTGCCCACACGTTCCTCACATCTTAGACTACTAATTATGTTTACAACATGCCTCATTTTCCTCTGACCCCTGGGAATCAATTGGCAAGCAGGTCACACTCGGAAAAAGTCATCCAAGCCCTGTAGGATTTGCCTTTTTGAAGTTAGTCTGTTCTTTTCTCCCTCATGCCACTTTGTGGCCACAATACACAGTAACTTGGGATCAGGGCAGTGAATGTCAGCAAGTCAGGGAGGCAGTTTGATGAGTGTCTGCTTAGTCTCAGTGCAGGGCGAAATGCCATCATTACCCAGCTGCCTGTCAAATAAATTGGCAATTACGGCCACGGCAGAAGCCTGGAATTCAGTACATAACACGCTGCCATCCCCAAACCGCTAAGAGATTTAAAGGAGGAGGGGAAGTCAGGGAAAGGGGAATTAAGCAATGCTTTCCTTGTTCCAGTAGCGAATGACAAGGACCAGCATACTGGTGCTGTGATATGGTGATGAAATAATATGGAAAGTGGTGGTAATGAGCTGTGCAGCTTGGAACGTGTTAAAAACACAACATTGATTTTCCACTTAGTTTTTCTTTCTGTTTCCTATTGCAGAGCTCAGCGGCTTCCAGCTTGGGAACAGGCTATTTTGTAAGTGCAATTTTTATCAATATATCCTATGAGGCCATGGCATGGCTAATATGTTTTAGTATAAATGTCATAGGTTGGCGTATTATTATGTATGCAAATATATATGTGTATATCTGTGCAGTAAGAGTTGCCGTGAACAATATACATTCCTAAACTGTACACATGGGTACACATTTTTTGCGTCCTCCAGACTCATCTATCTCTCAATGCCAAAGTCAACTTTATCAACTGTCTTCAAGAGGCATAAGTATATATTGTAGAATTTTAGGCTGGTAAGTATTTACTGTAATGATTTCACTACTCACAAAACACATGCAATATGTTGCAGTATTTAGGTTCAGAATGTTAATATTTAAAGGAGTTTTCCGTAATCTAGTAAAATAAAGAAAATACAGCTTATTACTAGTTAAATTACCCTACCGCTCTGGCAGACTCCATTGGTCACTTTGCTATATAGCCATGTACAGTAACTGCAGCAGCCTCATGTTTGCAGCTTGGCACGCGACTACGGAGTACAGACAACCCATTTAATGTCCTGAATTTCATATAATTATAATGGTTGGATAAATTCCCAGGTGTCAGATTTCCAGTAGGTCTGAATAATTCCGATTTTGGAGAATTAATGCAAATATTGGATTATGTTTCTATTAATTACTGTTAAAGAATTATAAATTAATAAGTGCATAATTACTGATACTGAAATGCAAATGTTACTTTGTATAGAGGCAGGTAGGCATGAAGTGAACAAGCAATAAAGTGTTCATACCTTCTTAGTTCATACACAGAAATGTTGGCAGTAAACCATAAAGACAAGGTTGTCATACTGAGAACACTATGCATTTCTGTATGGTAAATGCTTACAGTGCTGTAAATCTGAGATGATGTTCAGTCATGGGTTTCAGCCAATTCGGCTATTTCCCTTGAATTTTACCTGCTCTCGTTTATATGACCACCATCCAAAGAAGCCTCTTACAGTGATATGCTGCTGACTTACCGCTATGTCCTAAACCCATGACATTGCAACAGGACCACTAATAAGCAACAGAGTGGGTAGGTGATATTCTTCAGCTAATATTGGGTTTGTAATCTTCCAAAATTCTCTATTATCTTCTCCATTCCTATTGAATAAGGTAAGCAAAGGTAAATTGGAAGCAGCTGCAATAATTCATATTTATATTTGCCATACTTATAGTGGTGACTAGCGATTTGCATTATTATAGGAATGATACATAATGTTATGTATTTTGTATTCTAGACATTACTTATCAGCTATTTTATGATGTATGAACATAACATTAAATTGCATGAGTCTTTAATCTAACATTATGCTCACAAAATTCAAAGTAGTAAAACAGAGCAGGCTGTGTATATATGCAAGAGTAATCAGTGTCATCATTTTCACATATTCCTATTTTGGAAGCTTGGTGAACATAAGAAATGCCATCTGTTAGTCTTTTGCACCATACTGAATTGAGGTTGGTTACTTGGAATAAATCCCAACTCCTGGAGAGTGTCAAAGTCTCTATAGTTTTACCATGTATTAGCTGTTTTGCAGACAGAAAGAGATTTGTAATAGGATAATTAATGAGAAAACTGGGTGCAGGGAAAATTAGTACAATTCTGTCTTATTAAAGGAATTATCCACTTTGTAATATTGATGGCTTATCTTTAGGATAGTCCATTGTCATGAATCAGGTCTCATGCGAGATATATACGACTTGTTATATACCAATGATGTCCATACATCTTCCTTATCACTCACGCACTTGGTATATACCAATTATGTCCAGGCATCTTCCTTACCACTCACACATTTGACCCTAATGTGACTTTAAAGGAGAACTCTTTGTCCACACCTCCTTCCGAACTCACCTATTACATTAGGCTACACATGAATTAAACGACAATCACACATCCCCACAAATGACTGCCACCACCTTCCGGTTTAGGGTAGGCAAGACACCAGTATACCCAAACAATGCTCAAACAGCAACCAAAAAAGGTAACAAGCCTAAGTGATGTTTACTCTCTTTGGAATTGGGGGCACATTTAAAGCCAAGAACAACCTTACTAAATCTAAAATGTGACATACATAAAAAGTACAGTGCTTAACAAAAAGATGCAATCAAAAAGACATACATGCAAACGGAAAAAAAAAGTGAAGATTAAAGACAAAGATAACTTATATAGATATAGTAAAATCCTACACATAAAAGTCAGAAAAAGCTGCTAGAAGCTATAAATCACTTTGCATGATGGTGGCAGAATCTTGAAAATATACAGTACACCTGACAAATAACATGGATCTGCTCCCATCTGGTAGTACTACACTATACAGTTGAGACGTAACTAGTGGGGAAATCAGTGAATGTACTTCGCTAATACAGTACAGAGATTTTACCAGTGAATTGACCATGCCAATTTCTTGGAATCTCTTGCCCAGTATTATATGTAATAGGCTTCAGCCTAGGGCCTCAAGATCAAGAGGGGCCTACATTCAAATTGTTAGCAAAAATTAAAATTACACTATTCTAGAAACAGTGAACACTAAAACACAGCCGAAAATAAGGAGAAATTCTACGCATAAACATTCTAATAAACAAACATAAAAATGTGTTGGTTAAGATTGTGGCGGAGCTACCACTAGAGAGCAGTAACAACTTGCCCGCGAAATACAAAAACCGGAAGCTGACGTAAGTCACTCTCTCTTCTACTTTGTATTTGACGTGGGTAAGCAGCAACGAAGGATCGTCCTCTCGACAATAAAGTATTTGTTCAGTTACTTTAGAGTCATTTTTATTTTTGACTAGATTGCAGATATCCCACGATCACCACAATGGTGAGCCGAACAATTTTGAAAAATTTCATGCTGAATTAAGGTGGACATTCATCTGTAGGACTCGTCAGTACTAGAGATGAGCGAACACTGTTCGGATCAGCTGATCCGAACAGCACGCTCCCATAGAAATGAATGGAAGCACCTGTGACGCCGGACGGCCGCCGGCAAAGTCAGCGTCACAGGTGCTTCCATTCAATTCTATGGGAGCGTGCTGTTCGGATCGGCTGAACCGAACAGTGTTCGCTCATCTCTAGTCAGTACGTGTATCCACATAAATAAATAACTAAAATATTTTATTCTAGATTCTAATCTAAGAATGAGTAAAAGATTTGAAAGTGGCGCTTACAAACGCAAGGAAAAAAATCTACAAGAGTATGAGGCAAAGAAGCTAACGCCGATTACTGCTTACATGCATGTGCCAACTAGTACTACTCCATTGGAAGCAATGCAGCACGTTGTATGTGAGGACATGGCTGTTGCAACAACTCAAAGTGAAAAGATGGAACTAATTCAAGAGCAACTTACTTACAAACTTAAAAATGGGAGGTAAAAGGCCTCATAAGTGGAATAGCCTAGGGCCTCTTTTCATCTAAATCCGGCACTGTGTAGAGTCTAGTTTCAAGATACAGTTGTCCTGAAAAGACTATTGTATAATGAAAATATTGTATCCTAAGGCGATTGTAACCTGAGGGACCACTGTATAGTTTGTGAGAAAAGTTCCAGAATAGGTGAAATTTATTCACTTAAATGTCTGGTTATTTTGAGCTTAGGAGCCTACAGTAGTGGGCTGGCCTATTCCATAATTGACAACCATCCCTACACATGAATAGACCACTGTCAACCACTGAATAAGGTCACACACTGGACTCTAGCTGAAAATGAGCAGATATACAGATGCAGTCAGAAGTTATATGGAATCTCTTCTTACCCAACAGTGTATCAATCTTCTCAGGTTCTCCTGTTCCATAACATGCTGCCTGCTGAATGCAAGCACAATGCTACATGTTCCTGTTAACCGCGTAAGTACAGTAGGTAGCAATTTTATAGCATTCATTTTAATCCTTGCTTGTTTTATACACAAGTATGTTTCTATAAGAAATGTATTCTGAAATGTAAGCCTAAGAAACACCTTCACACACATTTGGGAGTGTTTGATCCTAATTTGTACCACTCTTATTTTTTTTTACCTTTGATAAATGGTCAATACTTAGACACTTCAGCATATTGACATCTATTGAAGCACAAATTAGAAAGCTTGGTCTGTGTCATACAACTGTTTCCCTCTATCCCCTTAGGATATATAAAAGCCATTTTGTATCGACCCTATTTCTGGCCTTTCCTTTATGAGTCTAAGGCCGCACAAAGTGGGCCACAGAAAATACAGTTGTGGGAAAAAACGTAACTCACCACGGTTTTTCCCGAAGTGATTTTCACAGATTGTTTACAGAGGTTTCCTCTGTGGAATTTATGAGTCCACTAGCTGGTACCCGCGACTTCGTCTGCGGTGATTGTAGAAGTGGGAATATACAGGCACGGGTAAGGTTTTCGTACTGTGTATAAGGTATGGGATATAAAATGTAACTGTGTATCTTGTTTTTGTTGTAATTCTGAGAGCACATGAGACTTTTGTGTTGAATGTAATTTGTATTTCAGCTGCTATACGGTGTTGGTATAAACTGTACATAGTGTCTTTGGGACAGAAGTATTTCAGGTTAATATACTTTGATATACGACATTGTATGAGTTGTTATTTTGCGCCAGTACATGTAAGTTTTGGGCACAGGATACTCTTGAGCAAGCAACATAAAGTCTGGCCCTGTGCATGACAGTTTAGTAACTCCATGCGCCTCTTATTAATAGCAATTAACCCCATCATGTCCTTCACATTAACCCTAGTGTAAGAGTTACTGATAGAGATGAGCGAGTACTGTTGGGATCAGCCGATTCGAACAGCACGCTCGCATAGAAATGAATGGACGTAGCCGGCACGCGGGGGGTTAAGCGCGCTGGCTACGTCCAAGCGGAAGTACCAGGTGCATGCATTCATTTCTATGGAGCGTGCTGTTCGGATCGGCTGATCCCAACAGTACTCGCTCATCTCTAGTTACTGATATGTGAGAGACTTGGAGGTAATAATTAAGTATCTTCAT
Organism: Leptodactylus fuscus; assembly: GCF_031893055.1. Lineage (NCBI taxonomy): Eukaryota > Metazoa > Chordata > Amphibia > Anura > Leptodactylidae > Leptodactylus > Leptodactylus fuscus. Next base: position 153,019,879 of record NC_134266.1, on the reverse strand, counting down.
TACTGAGGTCTTTTATTAGTACCTCCATATGTCTCACATATTAGTAACCTTTATATGGGGCACACAGGGGTTAATATGAGGGACATGATGGGGGTTATTCCTATTAATGTGAGGCACATGGAGTTACTAACACTAAACTAATAACCCCAAATGGCTGACATTAATGAGAATAGGAACTAAAGGAAGGTAGCTGTGTGTTTCTTACTTTCAGTTTGCTAGCAGCTTCGGCAGGAGCTATCACTATAGCAGGCAGAGACCTGAGCGATTAAGCTCCACCCCCTGGGTTTCCTGCACCCCTCTCAAAGGGGAGTGTCCTTATGCCTCAGCTCTAGCAGAGACTTCATTTAACTCTTGCAGGTCCTGTGCTGCTGGCATGCCAGTGAAATATGGCAGGAATGCCACTCTTGGCATGTGTGCCAGGGGTTGCTGACCTCTGCTGTAGAGGGTAATATGAATTTTGTGGCTTGCTATGGTCCAAAGTGTGTGAGATTGCAGAAATAGTGATGTGAGTTTGGGTTTTGTGGGGGTCCTGGGAAAAACGTATGTGCGCTATTGTGATGAAAAGTAGCCTATTGCGCAATCAAGTGTAGGGACTATGTTTGTGGAAAATTTCAGCCAAATTGGTGGAGCGGTTTTTGCGTGATTGACCGCCAAACATCCGAACATCCAAAGGGTCCTGAGAAAAACGTATGTGCGCTATTGTGACGAAAAGTAGCCTATTGCGCAATTGAGTGTAGGGACTATGTTTGTGGAAAATTTCAGCCAAATCGGGGTCCAAAGTGTGTGAGATTGCAGAGATATTGATGTGAGTTTGGATTTTGTGGGGGTCCTGGGAAAAACGTATGTGCGCTATTGTGACAAAAAGTAGCCTATTGCGCAATCGAGTGTAGTGACTATGTTTGTGGAAAATTTCAGCCAAATTGGTGGAGCGGTTTTTGCGTGATTGACCGCCAAACATCCGAACATCCAAAGTCACAAACCCACAAACATTTCACATTTATAATATTAATAGGATTATATTAAGAGGGAAATTGCTATACCTACAGGGAAACCACCGGTGTTTCCGTAGGTATAATTTACATGATGTGATTTCCAAAACGGTGAAGATTTTGGAAATTGCAGCATGTCCTCTGTGCGTATTTTTCCTCAATGTCAACTTTCGAGTGACTGTAAAACGTTTACGCAATGTGAGGCCCTGACCTTAGAGCTACTGCAATTACCTCAATCCCTAAGGGTCCAGGGCCCAGTAGGGACTACAACCCTTCCACTGGCTATAGCCCCTGACTGACATGAATGGTGGTCGTTCTGATAAATGTAGCTTGTACGTATATTTCATGGAAGTCAATTTACTTCATTTTACCTAGAGTAATACATTTTGGCTCGCAAACACTGAACAAAATCATTGACCAAATACTGCCGTGTGAAAGTGGCCTAAGGCCAGAGCCCAATGTGGTGTAAACTCCGCAATTTGCCCATAGCAGAAACACTGTGGGAAAAATTGCAGTGTTTTACAGTCAAGGTAAAGTGAATGGAATTCTCGCAAATCCCATGCCCGCTTTGCGGACACACTGCAATTTCCAAAACTGATGCAGTTTTGGAAATTGCTGCATGTCATTTATAACTACAGAAATACCGGTGGTTTCTCCATAGGTATAATTGAAACAGAAAGTTCACATAGGAAACCTCTGAGTTTTTGGTTTAAAGCACTGCGGGAAGAACCACAAAGCAATCCCGCCATGGTTTTTCCAGCTGCAATTCTTTGCTGCGGGACACCACGTGGGGCCTGAGACTAAAACAAAATTATTCTCAGTATTGTTGGTGTTACATGTGTATTGCAGAGTACAGGAAGCTCTCAGCCCCGTGCACATGCACAGGGCTGACAGCTTCCATTTTGGCAGGATCAACCAAGTATGTGGAGGAGACAACATAGGGCAGACCCGGGGTCACTGATCAGACCCCGGGCTGCCCACTACCAACACCGAAACCGTCGCAGGGTGTGCCGATCGGCAACATTATGTACCGAAACCCTTGAGATGATGGGGGATGTCGGGAAGGGGTTAAAGGTATCAAAAGAGTTGTCATGGGACAACCCCATTAGGAATAACTGGGAGATGATTATAATAATAAGGTAGTCAATTGTTTATTGCGTCTTTGTATTTTTTTAATGTAAATATATAATTTGGTTAAAGCATGCTCTTGGAAAGTATTGTGCAAAATAATGTATACATTGTTTGAAAATAATAAAGCATAACATATTTTAAGAATAGTTTTACTTTAAGATGTCTAGATGTCTCGGCACCCTTGCAACATTTCTGCTTGGTAAATATCAACCATGTGGATGTTTTGGATTGTACACTGGAAAAATTATTCTTAAAATTGCTTTACTTATTTAGTCAGACCCAAAGCCTTATTAACTTACATGAAATAAATATACAACAGATGTCCTCTGTGGCGTAGACAATGAGAGAATTCTTTTGTAACAATTCTCTTTGACATGTGTTTGTAATAAATATGATTATTGCATTATCCCACAATATGGCAAAACACTGATTATACATCCTTGTTTATGCTATTAACCATAGACTTCAAGATCACTTAGTGTGGGAAGAAACTATTTATGGCTTGCACTTACAATCTAAGCTCATTTACTAAGAACAGAGGAGAAAGAAACAGAATAATGTTGAATATTATTATATTCCTCAAGGGTACATGAATGTTAAGCTCTTGACAAGTATAATTTAAAGCATTTAATCAAATTTCTGTAAGTCAATGCATTTGGTAGAAAGAAGCAAATTCACATACTGTATAGGGATAAACTGCGTTATCTTTTGAGAAATCGTGTCTGTTCTCATATTATGCATATGAAGTTAATCGGTACAGGCTGCATATACCGTAGGACTAGAGACTGTATAAACGAGAAAAACCAGTGAACTGCCTCCAGAACTCAAAATTTCCAGGAAAAAAAAACATTTAGAATCACGTATTACATTGTTAGCTATACATTATGATAATTTTAACTGAGTTTAATTCCTTATGGTAAAATGCTAAAATGAGAACTCTGAGAACTTCCAAAAAGCTTTTAAAGTATATCTCCATTTACATGCATTCCTTCACATAAGAAACATATGAAAAAACTGCATGAGGCTGGGGCCCCACATTGCAGAAAAGCAGCTTCTTTTTGGCTAAGGCCCCATGGGCTGGAAACGCAGAGCAAAAGCACTGCGGGAACAACCACGGCATGAAAACATCACAGTTCTTCCCGCAGTGCTTTGAACAGAAAGTTCACGGAGTTTCCCTCTGCGGGCTTTCTGTTACAATTATATCTCTGTGGAAGCTGCCGGCGTATCTGTAGATATAATTGACATGCCGCGATTTCCAAAACCGTGCCAGTTTGTACTACTGCGTTTTGGAAATCGCAGTGTGTCCGTGCTGTGATTTTTTCCGCAAAGTGGGGATGGAACTCGCATGAATCCCATCCACTTTACAAGTACTGTAAAATGCCACGACTTCCTGGCGTATCTGGCCCGTGGAGTCCCAGCCTTTGCCAGATATTGCTGCGGTTTTTTGAGCCAAAGCTGAGTGTCTACAAAAGAAATATATAGGAAATACTTATACTTCTATCTTCTGCTCAACACACTCCTGGCTTTGGCTCAAAATCTGCAGCAAAATCTACAACAAACAAAGCAGCTTTTCTGTAACGTGGGGCCTAAGCCTAAATCTGGAAGTACTGTGATCCTGTACAATACAGGTACTGTATTTTACCATGAAAGCAAAAACTATGGGAAAATCACTAATTGTGTTATTTACAATTCCATCCTAGTCTGACATTTTTGAAGTTTTGCAATATAATGTACAAAATATTAAATAGAGCAGGGGATATCAGTGAGTGAAGATATACATCCTCTCATTCTCATATGTGTCGAAAGCCGGCTATGCACATTAGTCTTTCGAAAGCCAAAAACAAGCTAAAAATATTGTGAACAACTACTCAAAATTTTGATCATTTTTAAAATTTCAAATGGCTGAATTTTTGACCACTGGACAGCCAAACATAAGAGTATTTGGCATGATCAGCCACTTGCAGAAACACAGCTTCCTTTGAGAAGTAAATAAATCGCCTACCTAATAGAGCAATTTAGTTATTAATGTTAATGATAGGATCCTTGAATCTTACCACTGACCAAATGGCCACATCACAACCATTTCAGATGTTCCAGAATAGACAAAAGGGGTCTGCGAAGACCAAGCCAGGTTCCTGAGTCTATTTCTGCCATAAGGACTAAGGTGTTAGCTATGTAGAGGATTAGGTGCAGATGCAGTAGGGGGCATTTATCATGGGAGGAATTTGTATATTTTGCAGCTAAACCCAACATGCTGTGTTCTTCAAAACGCAGCTTTTCTGCAGCTATTTTTCACCGCAGTGTATGAATGAGATTTACCAGAATCTCATTCTTTCCTGGTACTGTAAAATTCTGTGATTTTTTTTTTCTGCTGTGTTTCTGCAGAAGCAAAAAACCATGCGTGGGACCTTAGCTTAAAGTTCTAGAAGATCCCTGCCTAGCAATGACCTACTGTCCTATACTATGATCAGTACAGGACGTTATGTCACTGGGAGGCAGAGACTCCTAGCACCATAGATAACTATGATTCTCGGAGTCCCGTTTTCCCGGCATACTGTTCAGGCCAGTAGATCAAACCAACACACAGACTGAAACTCGATGGTGTGAATGCAAGGCAAGTCTAACACTCCTGCCATGAGATGTTGCTAACTGGATGTTCTTCTAACTGGAGAGAAATTGTGACAATTTTTGGAACTTTTTAAAAAGATACAGTTAGTAAATGTGGAGTACAGAGGGACAGAAAGGGATAGGCTAACTGTGCTTACTTTTTCATTACTTTTCAAAAATGAAGTGAGCGTAGTAAATAAATTCATAATGTTGCAAAATTGTACTGCACATAATCTGAAAAAGTCAGAAATCTCTACTTTAAATTTTTTTTAATGCCAGAATTTTATTCTGCGGGGGTTGATAAATTCTCTAACTGTCTGAGGTCTCAGTGTGTTGGGCATAAGCTTGGACTACATAGTCTAGGACAAAACAGTATGCTTGTGAGTAAACCTTGTTTCCAGTATGTGGTCAAAGACTTTACATGTTACTTTTTGGGGGGTTTCTGCATTTGAGAAAATCAAATAAGCTATATTTTTGATTTCTGGACTTGCAAATAGAACACAGACAAGCCCTATTTTGAACTTTATACACAATGTCTCTGCCTGTTGTTAGTCCATTTTGCCTACCTCTATCACATTAAACCCCACATTATATATAAGATATTTACAATGCATGTAAAAAATCTATATAACAACCCTATATAAATGCTTAAGACAGGACTTGTACATTGATATATTTGATGAATGTGTCATCTGGACCTAGAAGCTTAGCAGCCCTGCCAAATCAGAGAGGCGTTTGATATTTAAACTGGGAAGTTCCACTTAGTCATGAGTCAACTATGCAACGCAATGTATAATCTGTAAGAAAAACTCAACCAAAATCATACATAAGGAATGTGGGAAAGACTATTTTGTTCTGGCATATAAACACTTTGGCACAAACAGTATAAGCGGTCCACTATTCTTAAGTGCTCAAATGCTGTTATCTCAAGTAACTAAGTGTGAGGTCTATAAAATATCACTTGCAAAAATATTACTTCAGTCAAAGTCTAAATTTGTGTTAAAGGTCAAAGAAACAAATTTATTTCAATGATTGTAGCATAAGCCAAATGTCTCTATCGTAAGAGGAAAAGTTAAATCATTTCCTATGATTGTGTAGCATTTAAGGGAATTAACATGCAAATTGTGAATTTGGGTATATAACAATATTATTGGCTGATGGCTGTGATTTAGTTATAGGTCAAAAAAAAGTGTAGTGGTTCTGTTTTGAGTGCATTGGATTAGTGTTCTAATTAATTTCAGTGGAAATTGGCACTTACAGGCTTGCTATTGAAATATTCTATCATTTTCATCTTCTAGGATCAGGTTTCATTGAGGGCATTGGCAGCTGTTGGCAATTAGTGGGAAAGCATTATGAGATATAATTTCACATACACCTGTTGAGCATTTTCATTGATCTGTGCATTAATATTTCATCTTGTGAAATAGAATATTGCAAAAAATACTAAAGTAACCAGAAGGTTTTAAAGGTATACTTTTCCTTGTGTTGTATTTTCAATGTACTGTATGTGCGTGTATTTGGATGAAAGCTTGTGCACATACTAGGAAAAAGAAACAGAAATCTTGTTCTATATTGTATATCCCTTGTGAAGTCTCTAGATTATGGAACAAACATTGATAGCTCTCTATGAGAAAACATCTTTCAAGTAAGACAAGTACCGTATTTTTCGGACTATAAGACGCACCTAGGTTTTAGAGGAGGAAAATAGGGAAAAAAAAATTTGAAGCAAAAAATGGTGAAATATTTAATATATGGGAGTTGTAGTTTTGCAACAGCTGCAAGGCCACATTGACAGGTGACCCTGCAGCTGTACGGGGACGCATAGAGTGTTGTTTTTTGCGGGGCCAGAAGTACTTTTTAGTTTACCATTTTGGGGAATATCTATTGCTTAGATCGCCTTGTATTGAAAAAAAACCCGGTGGTTTATGACATATGATTTTCTACTTTTATATATATATTCTAGGGACAGGAGGTGATTTAGAACTTTTATTTATTTCATATTTTTATTATACATTTTTAAAGCTTTTTTTTTTTTTCTTTTTCTTTTTTTTGCTATTTTATTCCCCCCCCCCGGGGGCTTGAGCCTGCGGTCACTTGATTTCAAGTCCCATAGACGGCAATACAACTGTATTGCCGTCTATGGGACATTCTGTCTATTAGTATTACGGCTGGTCATAGAGACCAGCCGCAATACTAATACAGCAGTGACAGGCCCGGGAGCCTCATTAGGCTCCCGGCTGTCACCCGAACAGGTAGGCTCCTGCGATATCGCCGCGCAGGAGCCGGCCTGCAACTTTACAGGTACGGGGCCGGTGGGGACCGGCCCCAGGGGAGAAGAGGCCACCGATACTGACCCGGCATCCGCTGTACTAGAGAGGCGGATGCCGGGGAGGGATAGACGCCGGGGCCTGAGACATCGCTGCCCTGCCCTGCATGAAGCCAGCGGCGGGGGGACGGATGCAGGGCAGAGGAGCGCAGCAATGTCTCAGGCCCCGGCGTCTATCACTTGCCGGCATTCGCCTCTCTATTACGGCGGGTGCCAGGCCAGGCACATTCAGACTATAAGACGCACCCTTCTTTTCCCCCAAAATTTTTGGGGAAAAAAGTGCGTCTTATAGTCCGAAAAATACGGTACATGTAAAAATCTCACAAAACGCACAAAGCGCTTAAAAATTTGACACTAAGACGTCAGGGGCAAAAAAATGTACCCTTTTGAGCTACAATATGAGATACAGTTGGGCATGTGGACATACAGGTTGAGTGTCGTATTCTGTGGCTCACTTCCTCATAAATGTTATAGCTGGGCCTGTAGGTCCTGCATACTCCTAGTCTGTCGCAGTTGGCATCCCATCTGGTCCTATAAATGTTCGATTTATAATAAGTATGGCAACCAGGCAGACCAAGGAAGTTTTGCAGTCTGGCATAGATAGATGTATGCAAGATGTCTTGCACATCCTGAGCTGTTATTGGTCTTCAAACTAGTACTAGGGTGGAGGTCTGATGGCAGTCAGATGAAATGACTCCCCAGCAGTTGCTACAGTGTGTCACCCCACACCATAGGCAGGATTGAAGCACTCTGTACAAGGCTTCCATACTCACACCCAACCATCGCCTGATCCCAAAGAGAACCTGCATTCCGTGCTAAATACAATGTGGTTCTGTAGTAAACGTTTCTCATTCATGACACCACTGCAAATGGGTGAAACAGTGGTTGGTTGTCAATGGCAGGACACAAAATTGGCATTGTGAAACCAAATTTACTTCTGCTAACACCTGGAAATGGTCCGAGAAGAGACAGGTGAGTGTAATGAAGATACCTTCTGTGTCTGGCTCATGGACAAGGAAGCTGTGGGAGCTGCTTGTACTTGTTCAAGTAATCCTCTCTACTGGGGGTCTATCTGGGTCATCGGGAGTCTGTTTGCCATATGTGTGCACCCACCAAGGCCATTGCTCCTAACAGCTAGGTAAGAACTGATGCTGATCAGTTTTTGGAGAGGAGAAAAATTGTAGGTGCTGGCACTGCTATACTCTGGAACCGTGCTCTGCATTATGTGTAAAAAGTAAATACACTGGTACAGTAATAGACTTGCACTATGCAGTACATAAAGTGAAGAACATAAACTATAATGTAATGGCACTTCAAAACACTGGAACAAAATGGTGCAATGGCCCTGTACTTAATGTACCATATAGTGCCAGTATATTACAGTGTCCCTGTAATAAACCGTTTGGTATCTATCTTTCGCCACTATCTCACAGTGTCATGATGCACCATAGTGAAGTTACATTGGTGTATAAGTACTTCATGTACCAGTGTATAGCGACAGTGTATTGCAGTGCTCATATACCACTGTATGGTCACAATCTTTTTAGGGGAACTATCTGTATGTCAGTATTACAGTATTTAGGCAACAATATAAGGGGTAGCACAGAATGCTCCTGTTACAAGGCAGAAGGATGGAGGGGATTATGTAGATGTGAAAAAACTAAGATATTTGTAAGAAATGTTCTTTGTGGTCTGCACCAAATGGAGAAGATGAAAAAAAAAAGTTCCATTCAAGGAAACATTACTTTTGTAATATGGATTTTTCATGTGTTAATCGTGGCTGCATCTGGTCTGTACTGTTATTTGGTAGGTGGACGCTCTAGATAATGGCATTCTCATTTTATTCTGGAGTTATAAAATGGTAAATCACAGTGAATTTTTTTGTATTCAGTGATACACATATGACTGACAGCACAACCTTGACCTCATTTTGTTTGTACAACAATCATTAGCAAGAAATGTTTATTTACATAGACTTTCTTGGATTAGATGAACGAGTGCACTCTGGATTTGGAATAGATTTGCTGTCATTTGAGATAAAATAAAAAATGTTCACAAATTCATAATTGTCTCTTTTTTTCTGATTCACAAATTATCTACTTAATCCTATATAGATCTTCAAAGGCGGGATCTTTTTTTTAATAAAGTCTTTATTGATAACGTATTCAAAACATAAGTATAAAACAGAATGCAAAGCATGCATATAGGCAAAAATGCCTCTCCACACAAGGAGGGCCAGGGAAGAAAAAGCCAGTGGGCTCAAATAAGCAAGCTAATACGGAAGTAAAAAAAAAAAAAAAATGGGGAGGAATGAGAAAGAGGATGAAGAAATGGAAGGGAGAAGGACAGAGAGAAGGGAGAGTAAGGGTAAGTTCACACTGAGTATACGCCAGCTTATTCTGAACGTAAAACACGTTCAGAATCAGCGGCGTATAAAGCAGTTCCATTCATTTCTATGGGAGCCGGCATACGAGCGCTCCCCATAGAAATGAATGGGCTGCTCATGCCGAGCCGTACATGCGAGCACATCCCATTCACTTCAATGGGAGTGCTCGTAGTGAAAAAAGCAGCCCATTCATTTCTATGGGGAGCGTTCGTATGCTGGCTCCCATAGAAATGAATGGAACTGCTTTATACGCCGCTGATTCTGAACGTGTTTTACGTTCAGAATAAGCTGGCGTATACTCAGTGTGAACTCACCCTAAGATGAACAAACAAAAAAAACAAAAAAAAAAAAAAGGGAGGGGAAGGGGGGTTTAGGAGAGCAAGAGGCAACTCCTCCTGAGGATAAGAGTGTTCTATGTTCCATTCCGTGCCCTGGGCTCTAAACCACAGGGCACATTGGTGTGAACAAGGCCCGACAGTTAACCTCACTGCCAGGCTACACCACCAACTTGATAACCTCTCAGAGAAGCTGCTGCTGCAGTATACAGCAGCCACCTAAATGAATTATAAAGTCTTGCAGTCTCTGCACTGCAAGACTAACACAAACCAAACTAAGACTGTGTGCTCCCAATAGCTTACTGGGCTGCACCCACACCACAGCCACCTGCTGTGGAGTACCACACGTAGCAGCCTGCCTAAGGTAGGAGATTCACAATACTAACTAAGGGACTGGTTGCCCACAATTTTAACATATAAGTGGGGAGATTCTCCCTACTTACCGACCTACCTGACTAGGTAGCTTGCTGCCAGCTAATGTCTTACACAGCCATGCACATATAAGGTTTGAGACTAGAGCACCAGGTGTCCAAACCAGCCTCCTTAAATGGAGGGAAGGTGGGACCGATCAGCCAGCCCAGGTGCTAAAGCCAGATGCTGGTAGGCTGACACCAGTGTCAGTCATCAGACCAACCACGCCTATCAGCTGCAAGGGGATTAACCCCATGCATGCTGGACTGAACAGTTACAGCGGAAGATACCAGGGCCGCACCTGCTGCACAGTCCTAACAAAGAGTGGCCTGTAGGTCACCATCAAGTTGAAAGTATGATGGACTTGTATTCAGCAGAGTCTTGATATAATATCTAATAATCTAAGTGTTGACGGTCATGTAGCTGGGACAGCAATGAAAGAGGATAAAGGAGAGACCCCTAAGCAATAAAAAAAAAAGTCCATAACTGTTCAGGGTAGTAAATCAAGTGGCTACAAGCATGATAGAGAAATAAAAGTTTAAGGGTAGTAACCATTATGAATGCAGGTCATCAGGCAGAGGGGAACAAAGCATTAGATGTACAGATTGGAATGAAAGAAGCGGAGGGGATAGAGTGATGTAAAAAAGAAAGACAGAGTAGAATACCACTCAGGCTGGTTCACTTAACTTAACTATACAAAACAAAAAGTGAACACTAACAGTAATTTATTAAAGGTACGTAACCTCAGGTGCACACATAAACTGATTGACCGGCTGTAAGAGGTAAAAACCTAAGATAAATAGCGCTGAGGTATAATGGTATAATGGTATAATTATACTTTAGCGCTATTTATCTTAGGTTTTTACCTCTTATAGCCGGTCAGCTATTTTTATCAGTATATGTGTGCACCTGAGGTTACGTACTTTTAATAAATTACTGTTAGCGTTCACTTTTTGTTTTGTATACATAGAGTGATGTAGCCTTAGTCCATGTAGGTTAAATGGGACAGTGGGGGAGAATGCAATGACCATAGATCAGAGTCCAGGGCTACCTGCAATCAGAGGCTGTATGAGCAGGTACAGTTCACAGTCCAGGTTAGTCACAGGAAGGTTTAAATGACCCAGGCACTCTGCTGTAGCCAAGCTAGGAAGATGACTGTGGTAGGGGTGAGCAGGAGGGACAGAAGCTGGGGGTTTGATGGAGTGACATGGACTGCCTGGGGTAGCAGGGGAAAACGACAACATGAGCCATAGTTCAAGGATCAGGCAAGTAGTGCCAGTACTCACGGTTCTTCAGGTAATAAGGGAAAGAGACGGAGCATCACCTGAGGGCATGGAGCCCACCGAATCCCAAGGCAGGTGAAGAGAAGGAGCGGGTGGAGAGTTCCCACTGTGTGACGTGGAGGTCCTGGGCATCCTAGGTGGCAGTAGTGGTCAAGTCCAATCTGATTTGGCAATTGAAAAATGAAAAATGAGAATGCCTCATCCAGGTCATCAGGAATGCATACAATAAATTCTGAGCTGTATCTTCGGAGAACTAGATGAAAGGGATGACCCCAGTGCTACAAGTATTTTCAAATTCCCAGGTTTTTTGTAACATAGCTTGCTGCTACTGAAATACAGAACATCTCTTAGGTGGCTTCTATCAGCGGATCTTAACCAAGACACCTAATGGACTCTGTCCTGCTCCAGAAAGGAATCCCTTTTGCCCAGCAGCACTCAGTTAAAGATCACTGTTTGTCTCAGAGAGTTAGCCTGAACAGTCCTCTGGTATGTCTCTCAGCTTTATTTTTCTACCAACCTAGATTTTTGAGGTCATCCTTATGCAGCACCAGATCACGTAGAATGGTGGCATGCGACGAGACTGTGGCAGATAACTGCATAATGGTCTGCTCCAAGTCTCATGCCTGGTGTTGAAGCTGAGTGACCACCATGGATAGAGAAGTCACTGACATGTTTATATCTGCCAAGTCTTGGGCATGTCTCTTCTCCAATCTGGCTACTTAAACCTCCAGGTCAGCTGTGGTAGGTAGTGCTCCCAGCATATCACAGAACTCTGTAAGGAGTGGAGTCTGCAACCCCTCTGGGTGAGAGCAGGTTAGATGGCTAGTTGTGGTCCTAAACAGGACAAGGGAGAGAGGTGAGGCAGGAGGATCCCTCGGAATACCAGATTCAGTGGGAGGCAAGTTTAGCGTCAATCCAGGCACAAAGGAAGATAAGACCGGTGTCATATTGGTACCTTGCTGTAGAGCAGAGGTACCGGGTGAAGTCTGGGCAAAGCGAACCAGTGCCGCTCCCAGGGTAGAATGAGGACACATAACCTGGAGCGGACCTCCTACTCCGCTCTACTCTCTTCCGCTCTTCACACAACCGTCTCCATGATTTCTCTCGTGTATCCCCCATGCTCTGGAACTCCTTACCAAGACACATAAGACTGACCGCCACAATCACAGGCATCAAGAAGGCCCTGAAAACTCACCTATTCAGGAAGGCCTACAACCTCCAGTAACACTACTGTCACCACATTCCCATCTGGAATGTGGACAGTCTCTCCCCTCATCTTCTGTCTCTTCCTTCTTCCCTCACAGACTGTTAGCTTTTGTGGGCAGGGCCCTCTACCCCACTGCACCAGTTGGTCATTGTTAGTATTATATTTGTCTTGTATATTTTGTGTACCGTATGTAAACCCTCAAATGTAAAACACCATGGAATTAGTGGTACTATATAAATAAACAACAATTATAATAATAAAGATGTTTATGCTGCTATAACCCGGTATAATACCTCTTTTAATGCCTACATGGGAGGTCTTAAGGAAAACATTGGTTTGATTAGCCATGACCTGCAACAAACACATAGAAGATTGTATTAGCACAGTGGGCGATAGATTACCCCATGCAAAGAGATCTGGGCAAGTCGGATGACTTAGACAATAGACTTCAGTGCAATAACTTACATCTCATACGGATTCCGGAGAGGACTGAAGCCCAACGACCCACTAAGTTTATTGATAACTGGTAGAGATGAGTGAATATACTCGATCGATTACCTCTGCCGCATAGCAAAAACACTTCCGGGGCATCAAATTTTTACTTCCCCTCCCACCTTCCCTGGCACTGGGAGCTATGCATTGGAGGTATTCGATTGAGTATATTTGCTCATCTCTAATAACTGGCTTCTTTCAGAGTTTCAAGAAGAGACTTTGACTCCACTATTTGCTATTGTGAGGGCCCACCAAGACTCAGTCAGACCTCTGCCTGTGGCCACCCAGGCCTATGCTGATTCGTATATTATACCATTGATAAAGATATAATTTTAATAGAGGATTGAGACAAGGCAGTTCTCCTTATAGATGGAAACCTCATTTCTATCTTTACAGACTGAAATTTAGGAGCGTAGAGTCCAGTACCAGGATGTGAAACATCACCTGAGAGCACACCAGCTGAATTGTGGTATGCTATCCAAAGCTGAGGGTGATAGCCCTGGAGGACTCCCACATGTTTACTAATCCAACTGAGACTGTATGATGGCTGGATGCTAATGAAGAGAAGATTCATTGATAAGCCAGAGAATCCTCTCAATGATGCTTAGATGTTGTTGAGTGTTTGCGGAATAATTCCACCTTTAGTAGAGGGGAGAGTAATATGCACTACTTCTGATGATGTGCTTGGGCACACTGGTCATGCATGTGCCTAACTTCCTAGGAATTACTTGCTACAGCATTTCATATGACACTTATGCTATTGCTTTGAACTGGCATGACAGTTACTGTTCTATTTGCACTATCTGCAGGAGAGCTGTTTGGTGACAACAATGTTATGCTGAAGGATGACGCTTTGGCTAGTTTAAGTTTGTCTTATCCTGCAGCCTCAGGGATGGGATCCTGCCTCCGCTTCCCTAGTGGGACATATCTTTTGTTATGTGTCTTCTCTACTACTGTTTTTGAGTTTTATTATTGATGTACTTAGGAGTAAAATTGATGTCTGTTAGACCCCCCCCCCTTCCCCGACCTCCTACTGTGGGACAATTTACTGAGTTATGGCATCAATCTTTAGGTATTGGGAAACAGACTCACTATGGCCTGTGTCTTTAATTTGATATGTTGGAGCATGCGGTGCATTGGGGACTCGGCAAAGAGACATGCTATATTTTCTAGCTTGCAAAGTTGTCAACTAGCGATTTTTTGCTTGGCAGAGACGCACTTAACTAAAAAAAAATACATCATTGCTCCATAGAGCATGTCCTATGAATATCACTCCACATACTCTACACATGGTAGGGGTTTGTCAATCTGCATTCATAGAGCGATCTTCTACCATTGTGTATTGTCTCTTATTGATCAAGAAAACCGATTGGTATGCTTGTGCTGTGTCATTTCACATACGACCTACAATATAACAGCTCCAGTGTTTTTTCGTCAGTCACTCTTTACCTTGTTCCCAGATGCCCCAACTTTACTAATAGGAGAGTATTATTTATTTATTTATTTATTTATTTATTTATTTATTATGCTTACTTATATAGCGCCATCATATTCCGCAGCGCTTTACAGACATTGACAGTCACTGTCCCATATAGGGCTCACAATCTAAATTCCCTACCAGTATGTCTTTGATAATCAAGTACTTTCAGTGTCCCTAGATAGACATATTCCACTCCACCTGTTTCTTCAGTGGCCCCAACCTCATTGGCCAGGCTGATAGATGAGCTCAGCATGTGTGATCTAAGGCATCTGCAGTATCCTGATATGAGGCAAAACTTGTGATATTTGGATTTCATTTATTTCTGTCCAGTATTGATCTTTAAATCAGGATGAGATCAATGATGTCTAGTATATGCTTAGTTTGTTATCTCCCCAGAATTATATCAGATAACTCCCCCCTGCAGTTTCACTTTCACTTGGGGTCTCCTCATCATTTCCAGGGAGGGCTTTGGAAACTGCACTCATTTTGGCTATACCTTGTGGTATGGGACTTTATGAGAAACGCTGACTTTGCTGCTTTTTTTTCCACTGCATTTTTTATGAATGTCTATCTAAAGGGACACTATATTGGGAAGATGAATGCCCATAAAACCAAAAATAGGTAGTTTACCAAAATTTTTCTAGCAGGTAGTCTTAGGTACGGAAACCAGATTTATATCCACCTTGACCCCTGAGGCTGAGGCATTGTGGTTGGAAGTCTAACAACATAGAGATCACCTATTGGTTTAAAGCAGACTAGAAAAGATTCATGTAGCTGATGCAGAAATACTTTGCAGAAAGGGAAAATGCTGGCAACGCTTGTAAAAGCACAAAAAACTCATTCTCATGTTACGGAATTACTAAATAGGGAAGACGAATTGGTTCTGGGAGATCAAATTTTATTAAAATGTAAGGTTTAATAAATACAGTGCAACCAACGCACAAAATGATATTAAAAAAAAAAAATGCTTGTCTTGCAAACAAAACAGGATCTTATATAGAGGCAAAATAAAAGGGTATCATTGTTATGGTTATGAATATGGGAAGGCAAAAATATTATTTGTCACTAAGTCAGTAAAAGAAACAAATGACAATCTTTGTGGCATATATCTGCCTCCTTCTCTTTTAGGGTGCATTCACATGGAGTAACGTGCCGCGTGACCTGGCACGTATACGCCGTGTGAGATTTTGAGCGTCGTATACGCTCCCATTGATTTCAATGGGAGCCGGGATCGTATACGCCGCGTGATTTTGCGGCCGCAAAATCACAGCCGCAAAATAACGCGGCGTATACGAGACTAACTCCCATTGAAATAAATGAGAGCGTATACGGCGCTCAAAATCTCACACGGCGTATACGTGCCAGGTCACGCGGCACGTTGCTCTGTGTGAATGCACCCTTACAGTGTATTCCCAAGTGGTGAGGTGTTTTGGCTAAGGCCCACATTGCAGAAACACTGCATTTTAGGCCTAGTTCACACAGGCTTGTGACTGCGTATTATGGTCCTGATTTTGATGCGGGAAGCCGCATCAGATTCAGGACCAAAATGGACCTTCCGCGGCTAGCCGCGACTATCGCGGCTTCCGACAGTGGCGGCTTCCCACTCCGGAATAGGCCCAAATGAATGGGCCTAGTTTGTAGGGATTGTCTTGCCGCAGACGCCGCGGCGTCCGCCTCCAGATAGGGAAAGTTGCTTCCTTTTTCCGCGAGTGGTAAAATACGAAATGACCGGCTCCCATTGAATTCAATGGGAGGCGGCGGTCTTTTGAGCTGGATTTTGATGTGGATTCTACGTTAAAATCTGGACCATTTTGCCTCGTGTGAACGGGGCCTTACATTATTGCAGAAAACCTGCAGAGAAAAACACAGCAAAAATGCAATGAGAAATGCTGATTTTGCTGCTTTTTTTTCCCACTGCATTTTTTAGCTGCGGTTCCCTACATTGGAACTTAGCCTTTGGCACTCTTTGACCAGATAAAAAAAAAAACAGCGATACAAAAATGCAGCAAAATCTGAGAAAAAAACATTACTTATAAACTTATTGATGTATAGTATACTGGATGGATTAAAGACATTGAGGCATAGGAAGGCTCACTGTGACTCTGGAGTTGACCCTTCTGAAGACCATGTAATTTCTTCTTTGTTCATTGGACCTGGAGAATTACTGACTCAATGTGTCCTAGAGGCCATCTTAACACTTTATTTATGAGAAGCCTAGAAATATAGTTTACTAGGTAGAGAATAGAAGTGGTTTGCCTTAAATGCAGTTCAAATTAGTGTATTTGCTGGTGTCACCTTTGGGAACATCTACAGCTGATATCTTTTTACCTGATAAAAGTGGTATATTTAGCCTTGCACATCCCCTATGATGTGTCTGGCATGGATGACCCTAACAGGAGTTAAAACTCCAGGCAACACAGCCCATGTCTGCAAGTCTTCTCATCTTGACAAGGCACCATAGTGTGAGGAGCAGTTGAATAAAATCCATGCAATTAATGTGGAAAAAGAAAAAGTTACAGGACTCTCTAAAATTGATTATTTTTGCTCTGTTGGCCTCTTTGACATTTATTTAGATAGAGCACAACTAGACCTGGCAGAGAAAAGAAAAGGTTTGTGGTGGGAGAATTAAAACAAAAGCAATACATATAAATAAGCATACTGTGTATTAGAAAGTCTTTATGTCAGTTTGGAATTACAATCTGATAAAATGTAGGACACCGGATTGAATTACATCATTGAACCGATGCCATCCACTGTTAATGGTAATTGTGCAGATATAGCAGGCTTTCTTAGCAACATCTCAGATATTTACCTCCTACTGTTTTTCAATTCAAACCTTTGATGAAAATATTCCCACTACTTCTTTAAAGCAGACGTCCAACTGTCTTTCTTGACAAAAGCAAGGTCTCTAAATCAGATCCTGACAATTTGTGACACAGCAGTCTATCCAAATCACCTTTTACCTATGTCATTAGAAAGAGGGAAAAAATCTCTTCCAGAGAGTTCTTCCACTGCTAGGACCCTGTTATTCTCAGATAGACTAGAAGGTTAGACTAGAATGTTGGTGTAGAAAAATTAAATACTATATATATATATATATATATATATATATATATATATATATATATAGTAAAAAGTTCTCTGACAGCATTCAAGATAATAGGGATAAAACCACTCCTATAGTTGCACGGCGGAACCCCATCTCCCATTTCAGGTTACCTACATAGAAGAAAAGCCTCCGGTTCTGCTCTAGCTATAGGCCTCTCTCTGATCATTACAGTCCACTTGCTAAATTGATAGCTAACACATTGGGTTACTACATGGGAGAACTGATACACCCTGACCAAGTGGACTTTATCCCTCCGAGAGAGGCCTGGGACAATACCTTGAAGGCTTTCTCCACTATGTTCAATGCTCTGACTCCCATGATGCTCCTCTCCTTGGGCATTGAGAAGGCCTCCGATAATGAGGTGAGATGCTATTTGCTCTCTCCCCCTCTCACCATTCACAACAGCACTCCCAGGGCTGTTCCCTTTCCCCCATCCTCTACACTTTAGTTATGGAATACCTACTGGCGGCTATTCAACGTAATACAGATATACAGGGCTTAAGTGTTGGGAACTTACATCTGAAAATCTCAGCACTTGCAGATCATGTCTTGCTCTTCATAACCCAACCGCTCACAACAATCCTCTCTCCTTTCAGAAATCGCCACCTACAGATTTTATAAAAACTACAAAATCGACCTGGCTGAGAGTACATTTGGGACACCTTGGTGCAGATATGAAGATAACATTAAAGAATTTTTAGCAAGCACACATTATAATTTCTATTATATTAGATAATTATGTAATGGTAGTGGTAAATGTCAATGTCCAAATGTGGTTTTCCTTCCTTCTTTAATTCGACGAAAAACCCCCCCAGCAAAATTGGAATCTTCGTGTATTTTAATTAGAAATCCGATCTTATTTTTTGACTTTCACATTTCTAAATGAAACTTTCTTTCAACAGTCAATATTATTGACATGCATTAGTAGTCACAAATTGACAGATTAGCTTGCAGCTTGATTTAGAGCTGGTCTTTGAACATTTAATCCTTTTAGTAAGTAAAGGTCTAAAGAATCCAAGTGACAGATAAGCCTGCAGCAGTGTAACCTTGTGATCACTTGTGAGTCAATCACATGGTCACAGTTCACCAGCATTTGTCATATGAACATTTAATGAAGCCAGTGCATGTGTTTAATCTGTATTTCAGGAAAGGCAAGACAAAGGGACAATAGAATTGCTGGCTCAGGGTCCTTTCAAACCAATAGCTGAAACTGTGGTTTGTTATTATATATACATGTACAGTATATTCCCCATATTTTATGATAAGAGTCAGCTGTATTATAGAATACTGTTGTTTAATATTCGGATGCACAAAAAATATCTACTTATTCTGCCTCTGGTAAAATGATGGAGCTTATGAAATGTAAATTGTCATGTTTATGATGCCTGGTAAAATAGTTAAATAGCGTATTGTTCCATATTAATATTGATATTTCCTTGCAAGCTGTATTCTATGAAATGAATGGAAATGTAAGGAGAAAATGCATCCTTTGCTGTCAAGTGGCTTCTGGGATATTGTGAATATTCATAATGCAGTGAAGGAACCTTATCTCTTGTATAAAAATAATCTAATATGATGTATAAAACACTGTGAATAGAGTTGAGCCAATCTAGAGATTTCAAGATCGATTTTAAAATCCGATTTCCGATCATTTTCCAGCTGATCCCGATCGTGATGGTAAAATTTGCTCAATCGGCAATCGGGATCCAATCTTTCCCGATCCCGATCGCTCAACCCTAACTGTGAATGTCATCATGGGACTGACATACACAAACCTAGCAGACATTAGGAAAGGGCTGTTTGTCTTTGCTCACACTTATTTTTCTCTTCAGTATGTACCTCCTGTATTGGAACATTAGTACAAGAAAAAGAGACGGCTCGTCTTCACAAGGTAGTTGGCAACTAGTACTAAAGATATTTAAAACTACTTTAGTGCAACCTGAATAAATCACAGTCTTACAAGTTAGAAAAGGTGTCTCCGTTTTTCTCATTTGTCTAATTCAAGTTATAAGATAAAGCTCATTTTAGCAACTTTTATCCAGAAGTTCCTTGGATTTTTGTAACGTAATGATGTTTAATGATATTATATTTAAAGGGGCTCTGTCATTGGGAAAAGTCATTTTAACTAAGCACATCCTTGCATAGCCTTTAGAAAGGATATTCCACACTTACCTCTAGTATGTAAATTGACTCAGTTGCTTTTGAATGAGCCCATTTTTATTTCCCAATGATAGAGCCCCTTTAACATACCTAAAACGTTGAAAATTTCAAATTCTGATATTCAAAAACTGAAAAATGTGTTTCATTCTGGTACTTGTGCCCCTAAGAAAATATATAGAATTTGTGGTATAATTTAAGTTGTGTTTTGTATAGTCTTTGTAATAATAAGAAATAGAAATGACTTCTAGAATAGTTAGAATCTTGGGTTGAACAAAGAACTGCTGAATTTGTTGAGAAGGCTTTTTTTACATGTATAGTTTGCTGTAATAGGGAATTTAAAGTGTCATTTGGAATCATCTGTTGTAGACTCATTTTTTCCAAGCCTCAAGTAGAACCCTGAACCATCTGTCACCAGTGCGTGTATTTTTCCCTTTACAAATAAAAATCTTTCACAGCTTATTAGCTCACCTCTTTGTATGGATCCTGCAGGCCTGCCTAAACACTGGAGCTTGTTTTGCTGGAAGATGTCTTTAGATATCATATTAATTTAGTTCATTGGAGGATGTTAATCATCCCTGGGTAGTGTTTCAAAAGTTCACGTCTGACTTCATTGTACTTTTAGAATAGTTTGAGTGCCAACAGGAGCAAGACAGCTGGCTTGATGTAGACTAAATCAGATGTGATATCCATCTTTACAACTTGACTTCCTTTTTAAAGCTTTCCCAAGCTATATTGTCAGATTTTACTACTTGGAAATCTTCTGTGTTTCTAGATGTAAAGGTGAACTATTCATTTCATTTTGAAAAATGAAACTACTAATAAGGACTTACTTGTGGGACAGTCAAAAGGAAACGTTGAAATAGTAAAAACATGTGTTATTATACAAGAAGAGACGTTAGATTATTTGGTTTAAACTGATCTATTACCTCTTGTATAGTAATAGTAATCAAATTAAAAAATAGCAATTACAACAATAATAGTATTCATAATAAATAGTAACATTTATTATTTGTAACATATGCTCGCAGCGGAAACGCCATTTGAAAAATCGCAGCTTTATACAATACAGGCAAGATGGATGGGATTCATGCGACTCCCATTCCCGCTCTGCGTTTAAAACTGCAGTGCAGACACGCTGTTATTTCCAAAACCAGCGCGGTTTTGGAAATTTCAGCATGTTAATCTTATCTATTGAAACGCCGGTGGCTTTCCCGTAGATATAATTGTTTTGTCAGCTATTTTGGACACTCAATTCTGATTTCTTCATTTAGGCTAAGGCCCCACGTTGCAGAAACACAATTTCTTTTATTGCAGATTTTGCTGCGGTTTTTGAGCCAAACCTAGGAGTGAAAAAAATTCACTGAAGGACAATTGCTACTGGACAAAACATGAATCACTGTGTGAGCAATTAAAACGTAACTTTTATTAAATACTGCATTTAAAAATAGACCTATTAGTGAATAGTGAGTCCAAATCAAGTCTATGTGTAGAGGAGACCCACTGAGATCAGTGTGGGGGATGGTCAATTTAGTACGATCCCTGAAATAGTCTCCAATCCTTACACAAGACAAAGATATAATTGTATATGTAGATGCTTCATGATAAAGGTGTGGACTAAAACTAACACCTCTTCAAAATGACGTGTGAAAAAGGCAATCCAGTATACCTCAATTTATTTTATCTTCAGAGAAATAACTAGTCTGAAGTATTAAGTATATACTGTGGCCACAATAAGTGTCAATGGGGTCCACACCAAGAGCATGCTGTTAATAGATCCCAAAAAACAGATAAACACAGCTAAAACATGCTGCACTGGCAAATTAGATAACCAATATCAAAATGTTGGTAGAAATCCCCCTGGGACGATAATTAGTGCTAGGGTCTCTAACCAACATGTAGCAGGTAAGTATAAGCCTAATATAGAAACAGGGGATCACTGGTACTGGAAAACGCTGGATACATGTAAAGTGATCCTAAGGTAAGTATAACAGTAATCCTCTACGCGTTTCGGGATACCTATGGTGACCCGCTCATCAGGAGGACATGCTATCTAGGCAGTGGTAAACCTGTTTGATGTAATAAAGCAGCAAGATTTGCAGTAAAAAAAAAAGTTCCCTTGACCCTGATGGTGGCGCAGAGAACTATGGATGTATGCCTAAATCCAAAGTACTGAGCAAAAGGTAGAAGCATAAAAGCTTCCTATATATTTCTCATTTCTTTTGTAGCCATTCTTGGCTTTGGCTCAAAAAACCGCAACAAAATCTGCAACAAAAAAAGCTGTGTTTCCACAATGTGGGGCCTTAGCCTTAAAGTAGATATGTCATCAGTATCTGCTGCCCCATTCAATGACAGCCTATCAGTCATTGTTGATAGTTGTGCGTAGGGCAAGAGAGGCAGTAGGAGACCCCTAATCATGTTCTGTGAATCTTCTTTATTCTATTAAAAGTTCCATTTGTCAAATAGTACAATATTTTTGAGCCCTTTGGACCAACAGTATATTAGATCTCTTCCTGGAATATGGCTTCCCTTAAATTTGGCACCATATTCAGATTACAGATTTGCTTTAAAACTGTTTTTCTTAATATGTTTATATATCATATATAACAAATTTTCGCCCTCATTTTTATGGAATCTCTTTTGACCTTTGGAATAGAGTTTTTGTATAAATGATACCATAGTGAAGTATTATATTATATTTTAGAAGTCAGTTTATTGGTATTGAAGTATAATTAGGCTGCCATGTATTGTACATAGGCTTGATGTAAACGACCATTAAAGTTTAATAACAAAAGAAGAAAAAAACAGTAGATTCCTATTTAAATGAATTTTGGTGAGTCTTTTTAACATATTTTGCAACATTTTTTAGGGGGAGGTAGCACTTAATGTATTAAAGAGAACCTTCATGTTTTTGGCTCAAAAACCACTAGATATACCGCTAGAAAGCTGTTAGAGCGTTGAATTCAGCCCACATCCAGCTTTCCCAGTATATGCCCCAATGGTGCAGATAATGGTGTTGTTCATTTCAGCACTGATAATTCCCCACTGTCATAAGAGCGTTCCTCATAGCTCAACATTATCGATAGGCTGTGCGGAATGATCCCAACCCCCTGAAGTACTCATCCAAAGACTTTTACTGGGGGTGGGCATTCGGTAAGGAACGCCCCTCTGACAGTACAGGGCTATGTTAGGGTACTATCGAGGGGATGTTCCTCACAGCCCTGTGATGGCGGCACTGATATCTCTACCACCGGAACACATACCGGGAGAGCTGACAGTGCGCTGAATTCACGGTTGGCTTTCTAGCGGTATATAAAACCTCACATTCATGAGGTCATGAAAGGTCCTCTTTAAGTTATGCACCATTTTTATTGATTTGCACCTAATTAACCATTTTTCAAAAGTGACTTGTAATGTGAACATGGTTTATATAGTACATCGTTGTATGCCTTATTCATTATATGGGACTTTTTAAACGACCAAACAATTTTTGTGTACGAACAGTCCACTTCTGACTTGACTTAAAAATGCACCAGAAATTCTTAGTGAAATATGAAGCAATTCATCAAGTGGATTACAGCAAACTTAGAAGCAATGTGAAACATTTTGATAAATTTGTCACAAAAACACTCCAGCTCCTTTTATTAGAGTCTCTCCAAACGATTAAATATTTTTATGTGAATGAATTCACAGTTTATCCTTTTAAAATACACAGACCGGAGATGACCTTTTACCTTTTACATCATTTCCGTTCCCATTTGGCTTCCAGTAGCTAAATAATATATAGTAAAATAATCTGCGTCCTCTTTCTGCTCCGTCCATGTGTACTTCCCATGCTGCTACGAGGCGGTATATCTGACACTGCGGTGTTTGTAATACAAATTGTCAAGTTATGATAAATTCTTTTTAAGATAAACTGAGTTTGATGCGCGACATTATATCTGATATCATCAGCACACCTTGTGGAATGTGACAATGTAAAATTGTTCATTTCCCTCAATAAACGATCACTATTAAAGTGTATCTATTTCGCGTCTGCCGTCGCTGGACTCATACAGCAGAGCGCTCAGATATAGTATGTGACGCTCCACAGCTGCGCACTACGTATAAGTCAGTAGCGTTTGTGGCGTTCCGCTCATTTGTGGAGATGAGCTTGTCATTAAGCACAGCCAATCAGAAATATTTCAGTAATTTGAACACTTTTTAAATCAACATTCGTAGCCGATTAGTTGATAGTTAAGAAGCCGGATATCACCTGGCCTAGCACTCTGTCCAAAGCCATTAGAGAAACTGATGCGTTTTATTACTATTTGCCGCATGTTCACCAGACAAAATGATGATGTTAGGCAAGGACATCACATCACTTACATTTCATATCTCATTGCAATTTTCATAAACTGCAAAGCAACATCCAAAAAAACATGACTCGGAATTAGAGTTTTCAGAAGATTATTATATAGACATTATTTCCCTCAGGTCACGGGCTTTAGTCAAATTTGGAAGAGAATGAAATTGCCGACAGTGAAAAGCAGACAGAAAGGTATGAGTTCATGAGCAGAGAAATAACATTTTCATTTGTTCCTTCCCCATGGGAAAGATTCAGCATTCCAGTAAATGGAGACGGTTATATGAAATGAATTTTTGTCAGCAGGGATGTGATTTTAAGGCTCACTTATCCATTGGCAATCTAGATTTCTAACCCCAGGAATCTAGGAAATTGCTACAGAATGTAGTCTTTATGATATACAAGTTTTTGTAGTTGAGATTTTAAGGGGCAGGACTGCATTTCTAACTGCATTTCAGGGGGTCAAATTGCTGCGGAATTACTCTGTGTGGCTCATGTCCCTTTGAACTGTTCCTGTGTGTAGGAGAATGATCCCTTTCGCCCAGAACTCTCCATGATCATCGTCTGCAGTCCATTATTGGAAGCAGAAAGAAGCTTTAATGTGTTATTGCTTGCTGCAGGCTTCTCCCAACAATTTACACAGCTCTTACTCCATTAACTGACTGCTTTGTTCTGTAGAATTTCAGTCCTGCTAAATACAATGGCTTTCAATGAACGGTTTATTTTATATAATTAAAAAGGCACATTTTATTGGAAAACCTACTTTATATTTTATTACATATTCTCTATGGTAGATTGCATGAGATTCCTATGTGTCCTGGAGATCTCTTTATGAAACCCCTGGGCACTTTATCTTCACATATAGAACAACCACAGCCCCAAGATGCAGATTATATTATATTGAAAAATCAGATCTCGGAGAATTACATTAAAAGAGACCATCTGCTCCCCTATTGACAAATATAGCAGCCCCCGTTGGCCTTAGTATTTATAATTATGGTAAAATGGTTTCAAGGTGAGCGGAAAACAATTATACAAAAAAGTCCTCCATGATGGAAAAAGGGAAACTAGTTCTAGTGTCACTTTTTGGAAGATAGATCCCTATGGATCAATACCTGTTTTTTTTCGGAAAACTAAATGACATGATTTATATTTAGGCTGAGACCCCACGTTGTGGAAATGCAACTTCTTTGGTTGCAGATTTTGCTGCGTTTTTTTTGAGCCAAAGCCGGGAGTGGTTTGAGCAGAAGGGAGAAGTATAAGTACTTCCCATACATATCCCATTCCTTTTGTAGCCATTCTTGGCTTTGGCTGAAAAAACTGCAGAAAAATATGCAACAAAAAAAGCTGTGTTTCCACAACGTGAGGCCCCAGTCTTAAAGCCAAGCCAGAGTATCACGAAAATGAGATTGTGATTGAAAAAGAATAACTTGCTCTAGTAAGGTGTACCCTGTACACCGAAAGGTGACCTGCAAAGGCAATCTCCTTAAGGAGACAGCACCCTTTGCAATCCGTGGTAAGGATCTTGAGGTATGTACCCTATTCTTTGTCACTGTGTACTGGAATTTTTTAGACTGTAGTCTATAAACAGTTCATTCTTTGCCTGGTGACATTAAACATGGTCAATTGTAAAGTTGCTCTTTTAACTCATTGGAAAGTTAATACAGATATAAGGGCTGTGTAAAACTATGAGGGCACTTTCATCATCTGCCATATGCATCTCACACTATGGAAGAACTGTGATTCTTCTATATTATGGCACTCCCATGTATTATCCATTGAAGTAATTCATTATATGTAAGATGCTTAGATGTAGAAACCTGGCCTGGAAAAATAACTATCCTAACAATCTACAAAATGAAGTAGAATAAGTAAACAAAACATCAAAAATATACATAAATCAATGTAAATGAGAAGTTAGGGCTCGTTCACATCTGCGCCTGGTCTCCGTTCTGCAGGTTTCTGTTTCCTGCACAAAACAGAAGCAGGAGACGGAAACCTGCAGGACTCTTTCATACCCATTCATTTGAATGGGTATGAAAGATGTCCGGCCGTGAGCAGCGGTGAGCGTTTTATGCTCTCCGCTGCTAAACCATTTTTTTTTTAAATCGGTTTCACGGTGGAGAGCATAAAACGCTCACCACCGCTCACGGCCGGAAGCGCTCTGACAGCTTTCCGTCTTCTGCCTGCAGAAGATGGAAAGCTGAGAACGGAGATCGAATGCTAGTGTGAACCTAGCGTTACAGGTGTTATCCAGATTCTAGTAATGATAGCCTATCCTACAGATCTGTGAGGGTCCCAGTTCACCAATGCAGCCTTGCTCCTTGTAATGTTTACATACCACAAGCCATACTGCTCATTCACCGTACAAACTGAGTGTAGGTTTTACAATGCTATCCCATAGGCTTCATTGTTGGACCCATGCAGATCTAATCCTAAGGATAAGTCATCAATAGTAGAAACTGGATATCCCCCTTAAATCAAGATTTCATGATTTGTAGTATATTTTTAGTATATGTTAACGCACTGTAACAGATTATGAATATTATAGTAAATGATGTACAGAAGGACAGTAGTTCAAGAATTCAACAAGATCAATGTTATCAGTTGGGCATCAATGGTCTTGACTCTTTAATCCTCAAGGTACATTTAAAAGTATCTTGGTACTGGATATCTTATCTAGCACTAGTCCTAGGGATTACCTGCTGGTTGATTTATATTAGGGGGGGCAGTGATACATTACTTGCAATCTAAAAGTTTTCACAAGAAACATTTCGGTGATATGATGTCTACAGTATGACATGAGAATGAACAAAAAGATCAAGTTCAGATATAACAACATATTCACAGACCTTACATGGAAGCTTGTTTCTTGCTTATGTGAGCATGCCATCTGCTATCAGCTATTTTCAGACTGCAGCTAATGATGGTCGCAACCTGCTGTGACAATCTACTTCAATCCACAGGCTGTCAGGAGGAAGTAGAAATCAATCTGATATGCTCTCGCTTTCCCCTGTGCACTGAACAATCAGTGGAGCTTTTCACACAGACCTAACCTGTACAGAATTTTCTTTGACTTTAGAGCACATTAAATGACTATGGTAAGATTATGGATGGCCATTTGTAGTCTATACAGCAATAGGTGCTTATCTGGGGGAGGGGGGGTTTGCAATTTTTATCTATATGTTCTGTAACTGAAATTAGCCAAAACCCTCAAAGAAGAAAATTTGGTGCAAGGAAGCATGGCATCATCTCCATGGTTAACATTAGCAATAACACTGGGTGTTTCAATGCAGTTTTGAAAACATGGTTACTAGTGGAATTGTGAGATTTAGGATTGACCATCAACATTTGATTAATCTGACCAGATTTCGTTATTCTTTATTGGCTTGAGTGGTTGTTGTTCTGAAAATGCCTCTAAAGCAATTCCCAAAAACGCAGAAACTGGTAGATAACAGAGAGCAGCAGAATAAGCTACCTAAATCTCATACTGTCTAAGGCTAGAGTCTAAGGCTACCCAGAAGTCTTCACCAAAGCCCACCACGAGGATGGGTTGTCATGGCCAGATCTGGACCTAGGTTATCAGACCAATAGTTAGTGTAAAAGATAGGTGTAACTGCAGACTAAAGTAAGACCAGTAAACTACAGCAAATAATTTACAGATCAAACCAGGAGAGCAATGTCTTATTCAAATCAGAACCAAAGGAATAAACATATCCAAGCCAAGGTCAAGTCCAAGAGTTAACAGTCAAAGGCAAATCAGTATATTCAGGATATTCAGTAAAACAAGGCAAAATCAGTAGTACCGCAAACCAACAGAAATGTTCTGAGCACAAGAACCTAACTAGTAACAATTAATTAATAGCAGGCACATGGGAATTTCTGAACAGACTTTAAATATCCCTCCTCAGCTGCTGATTAGTTAAAGTGTCTCCGAGCTCTGACTAGCTGCAGAGGCAGTGAAAGCTTGAGATGTCAGAAAGGCATCACCAGTGAGTGAGGAAAATACATACTGAGAACCTTAAGAGTGGTGTCTTCTATTGTATTCAAGTATCAGGCATACTCCCATGAAATAAATCATGTATGACCTATGCTTTGTCTGTACACATAGATTAAAAATGGACACACCATCCGAAGACCAATACATAAAGAAGAACCAGTACCAGTCTCTAAACCAGTTGTCAAGAAGGAGTACATTGTCAAACAATTTGTAACATTTCACAGTAGATGGAAGAAAAGTAATATTTACTAATTACTTTACATTTGAGATTCATAGCAAACAGATAGGTTTACATAAGGAAAGAACTGTAACTGAATGCATCCTAACAAAGACAAAACTCAATTTCATCTCAATGGATGAGATCTCCTGGATTATTGTAGGGAATGATTCACGCAGTGACCAAAACAAATGCCTAAACCATCTAAAATTATTTAAAGGGACCTATTTTTTTTAAACCAAGTGTTTATGTCAAAAGTACTTTAACATTTACATATATATATATATATATATATATATATATATATATATATATACTGTATATATATAATGTTTTAGGTAGGGTATCCTGCAGTTCTCACGCTGACCACTAAGGCCAATAAACTGACACTACGGTACCGTAGCTCTTCTATGGTCAGAAGGGCGTTTCTAACACTCAGTCAGAGACGTCCTTCTTCACAGCACAGCCAATCGCGCTGTGCTGTAAGAGCCGGGAGGAACTCCCCCCTCCCTCCCTGATAATGCTCGTCTATGGACGAGTACTGCGAGCAGATGGAGGGGGCGTTCCTCCCGGCTCTCACAGCACAGCGCGATTGGCTGTGCTGTGAAGAAGGACGTCTCTGACTGAGTGTTAGAAACGCCCTTCTGACCATAGAAGAGCTACGGTACCGGGACAAGCCGGATCGGGAAAGCCAACAGTGCGTTGAACTCAGCGCACTGTCAGCTTTCCGGCAGTATATAGAACTGCCTGTGGGCAAAATGGTGAAAGGTCCTCTTTAATGATCATGTACAGAAAATGGAATAAAAAAATCTTAGGTATATCATAATAAACAATAAGGGCAAAAGAGGCATTGGCAGCGAAAGGCTTTTGAGTTTCCTCCACCATCATTGATCATTTATGGAGACACTTAAGTGCTAAAATGGGGAATTTGGTAATGTGAGAGGACACCTAATAAAATACTATTAAAGCATGCTGGGAGTATATGGATCATCAGAATTTGTGTAAACTTGAAGATTTCAAGATAGCTTGAAGGCACTTTGCACATGCAAAATTGAAGTAGCTTTACTGGTGGGTCTTCCAAGTGTATAGCAAGGAAACTGCAAAAAAGGAGAAAGATAATGGTGTATATGTTTATTGAAAAAATTACAACTGGATTGTCAATATGACAGCCCAGAATTGTCTTGCATTAAATATTTTCTGTGTAGTGGCTGAACAGCTTGAAGTTAATTGGAGCTGATCTACAATAACCTGGTCTAGCCAATATATAGATAATGGAGCTTTCTGTCTCCTGCGTCATCCTCAGTGAATCAGCTTCTCGGCAGGGTGCAAGATGTCTAAGCCCCACGAACCTGATATTGCTGACTTATCATTTACATAGGCCATCAATATTTTTAGCCCCAAAAATTCCTTCCTTTATAAATACATAAGCTGACCAAGTTATATACTTGCATTATACAACATTATAAAGTGGCTATTGAAAGATTCATGACAGCTATGTTTGTGCAACCTAGGGCACTCTTAATGTTCAATAAAGTCCCCCTACATTTGAAACATGAAGAATTACACAAGTATGATCATAAAAAGAGAGAAAATGCATCGTAAATTCCATCACTAGAAAAATTTTAAGGCAGTTTTCCTGAACCAGTTAAAATTGTAATGCAAGACAGAAAAAAAAAAGCGATTCCAGCAGCATCTTTACACAGCTTAATTCTCAGGCTTACTGTAATCCATTTGTGGTAGTTATCATGGGCACAGCAAATTATAGGATGACCACCACCCTGAGGCTTTGTAACCTGATAGTTGGGGTATATAGAGGACCATATGTTTAAATTCTTAAAGCAAAATGTTTTCAGCTCTGAGAATAAGTTGTCTTTCCCACTTGAAATAAATATCTTCACAGATGCAAATGGTCAGAAAGTTATATAAAACATAACTTTTATTGATACATATTACTAAAATAAGTGTCAATATATGTGCTGATGCCACCACACTCAATAGAAAAGGTTTACTTTGAACACCTTGGGTATTGGTGCTAAACTGAAGGTGCATAAGCTCAATTGAGTCTACCCAGCTTATGCACCCTCTGTGTAGCACCAGTATTTTAAGGGTTAATCAGCTAGATAGTAGTTGGAAATTATTTTCCCAGGTGATTTCCTGTGGGGCTTCTAGCATATGAGCAGTATTTTGGACTGTCTGATTTAATGAAAACATAGACAAGTTATGGTGTACCCTCGAATTACCCTGATTGGGTGCTGCCGTATGTTTGTTACGATACCTTAGAGATGGAGACTAAGTCGAGGTCTTGCATTTTATTATATCTTCCACTTGACTGGGAATAACTAAGAATAAGTGAAGGACATTGATTAATATTACCTGAAACCTAGATGATCCATCCGAAAGATAACCAGTGGCAGTTTCACGATACTGGTAAACATGGCTAGAATTCGGTGGCCTGATGGAATAAGCCAGGAGCAGGTAGGTATTAAAGAGTAGTAGTCCGGGGTGCAGCTTGAAGTGTAGATCACAAGGGTAATACTGCAAGGAGTAGTAACAGTCTGGGAGAAACAGTTCTGAGGAGCAGGAGACTGGAACAAGTTATAAAACTCATGCACAGGCTGAACTGCCTCATGGGTATAAATAGGCCCAAACAGAAAACAAGATGGCTTCACGTTGATACAGATTGGTCATATTTGTTAAAGGTATTCCTACGATGAACCCAGTGAACCTTCTGTGGTGAGGAGTGGAAGTGCAACACAATAGTTCAGAGTGAGAGAAACAGCGGCCACTGGTGGTAGATAAGTAAATACACCAGGATTCTGATGGGCAGATTGGAACAAGGAAACATACAGCACTACTGGTAGCCTAGAATTAAATTCCCCTAGATGTATTACTTTATCCACGGCTGATGGAGCGATATAGTGAGACGCGTGAGGATTCCCCATGCAGACTGGGGCGTCATATATTGTCTGTGGATTCGAGTCTAAGTGACCACTAAATTATGTGCTTGCACAGATAGTTTCCTTGACACAAAACAAACCCAGCGATCCATCTGAGATGTTCAAAGTAAACCTTTTATATAAAGTGTAGTGGCAGACATCAGTGCTTATATTGACGCTTATTTTAGCAATATTTATTAATAAAAAATTACATTATGTATATTTTTCTGACCATTGACGTCTGTGAAGATATTCTGAATAGTACTGGAATGGTGAAACACCTTCTGATTTGTCACTTTTGGGAATAAGATTTAGGTAACATACTGTTCATTTATAGAGATGAGTGAGTATATTCAATCGAATACCTCTACTGCATAGTTTTTGGTGTAAAAAAAAAGCGCCAGCAAAGGGATTCGAATACTTACCGCATGGTATTTACCGCGACCGAGTACACCAATAACAATGCAAAGGGAGGTATTCGATTGAATACTACTCACTCATCTCGATTCATTTATTTGTCTTATCCATATTAGGCAGTGCATAAAATAAATATCACCAATATGACATAGTGTGGCGAAAATCTACTTTGGATATCTATTATTATTTAATATTTCTTATACTGATTCTTATGTTGTCATTATATTTTTTAATGTTACAAATTTACAGGCACATTATTTGTTGCATTTCCACTTTACCATATCATGGTATCCCCCTTTCCTCTACTTGCTCTACTTTGCGGCTGCAAAATCACGGCCGCAAAATAATGCGGCGTATACGATCCAGGCTCCCATTGAAATCAATGGGAGCGTATACGCCGCTCAAAGTCTCACACGCCGTATACATGCCACATCACGCGGCACGTTACTCCGTGTGAACTCCCCCTTACTGTGTATTGTCAAAGATCATTTTTCATCGGAAAGGTAATCATGGTCAAATGAGACCCCATTACAAATTATGCTTATAATTCTGATGCTTACTTGTCACATATACAATACAAGACAATGAAGGCAATGAAGGAATAACATACAGAGTAGAGTTGGCCAATAAACAATGACATTATTTTTACTGGTCAAGAAGTAGAGATATTAGACAGAGATGCGAGTCATTGATACTAAAAAAGCAAACAAATCATCAAGATTGCTGCCTCTTTTGGACCTGGTGATCATGTGATCATCAGTTCTAAAAAAAACCCTATCTTAGGAGTCCCAGATTAGATGGCCCTTGTCTTATATCACCATAGGTGACCTTCAAATATTTTGTATGGTATGATTCCATGTATCAAAAATGTACATATATACGCAAATGCCACAATTATAATTACATAATTCCATAATTGTAGTTACTTTATAATTACAATTATAAAGTGACATAGAACCAGACCAAATCCCTTCCATTGCTATGCAGTTTACCTGAAGAAATCTAATAAAGGTATTAAACCATCCCTATGAATAAGGAGAGTTAAAATACCACATGTATGTAAAATCTTTATAAAGTGTCTGGCCATTTAGGGACTAAATATTAGGATCATTAATAGGTTAGATACATATGTCTTAAACTTGAGTCTAATAACTTGTTGTAACATGATGTCACACAAAAAAAGTCATAAAAAATTCTAGTTTTCCGCTCCACCTATTTATTGAACTTATTAACTATAATGTTAAACTTTGCTACGGTATCTGTGTAAATATAGTAATAATTCAAAGCTTTTATAATGTGTTTATTCAGGGTCCCATTGAATAATACATATACAGTACAGACCAAAAGTTTGGACACACCTTCTCATTCAAAGATTTTTCTGTTTTTTCACACTCAAGGCATCAAAACTATGAATTAACACATGTGGAATTATATACTTAACAAAAAGTGTGAAACAACTGAAAATATGTCTTATATTCTCAGTTCTTCAAAGTAGCCACCTTTTGCTTTGATTCCTGCTTTTCACACTCTTGGCATTCTCTTGATGAGCTTCAAGAGGTAGTCACCCAGTAGAAAAATATTCCTTCAGCACAAGAGGTCTATAGTAAAACTTGACTTTTATTGGAAAAATATAAAAAATAGGTACCAGACATAGGAAAAAAAGATGTAGAAAAACTTACATGGTCAATTCCAAGTATGCATGTATGGTTGAAGACAGACAAGCCTTGTCTGTCTTCAACCATACATGCATACTTGGAATTGACCATGTAAGTTTTTCTACATCTTTTTTTCCTATGTCTGGTACCTATTTTTTTATATTTTTCCAATAAAAGTCAAGTTTTACTATAGACCTCTTGTGCTGAAGGAATATTTTTCTACTGGGTTCTTGCATTGTTCCACCCCAGCCGGGGGTGTATTTTTTCGTGCACTCTTGGTCTAGCTGATTCTCTTTAAGATTTATGGTGAGCTGTGGACTGTGTTTTTTCTTGTGCATTTCAAGAGGTAGTCACCAGAAATGGTTTTCACTTCACAGGTGCGCCCTGTCAGGTTTAATAAGTGGCATTTCTTGCCTTATAAATGGGGTTGGGACCATCAGTTGTGGTGCGCAGAAGTCAGGTGGATACACAGCTGATAGTCCTGCTGAATAGACTGTTAGAATTTTTATTATGGCAAGAAAAAAAGCAGCTAAGTAAAGAAAAACGAGTGGCCATCATTACTTTAAGAAATTAGGGTGAGTCAGTCTGAAAAATCTACATATTTCATAGTCATGAAAATACAGAAAACTCTTTGAATGAGAAGGTGTGTCCAAACGTTTGGTCTGTACTGTACACATTTTATTTAAGCAATATAAAAATATTTAGTCTAACAAACATACAATAATAAATTAATAATTAATAATTAATTTATTAATAAAACATTAAATCTGGCAAAACCTTTTTCTTTCCATGTTAGTAATAGAAATAAACTCTAATTAATTCCTTAAGGTTGATAAAATACATATTTATTGTGAGGATGGAAACAGTACAACATCTGTTTATTTTCTATATAATGTGAGTCAATTTGTAAGGTAGTAATAATAATAATTCTTATTAGTAGTACATTCATAATCATTGTTGCATGCAAATGATAATAATATCTGTTATTATTATTCATCAGATTTTACCTTCAGATTTTTCTAAACGTTCATCTTCTAAATCACTATAAGCTAAAGCCTAAATCTAGATTACATTTGATAGATGAGCAAGGATGATGAAGATATATGAAAGGGCTGAGCAAATGAAAGGAACTAGTATTTGGGTCTTACATAATCTTATTAAACTGTTGCCTGAACAGCAGACTTCCTCTATAAGACGCAATAAAGAGAGAGGTACTGACAGAGGGTCAAGTATTAGGATTTATGATCATCATATAATATTAGTGTTTCTTTCAATGTGCATGATTAATGCTTCCAAAGGTAAAATGGACGTGAGGGTGACAAAGTATAGTCTTCTTGACTTCTAGTCAAGGTCAGGAAGTCGATTTGTTAGAAACAACTCCTGTTCACCTTAAAATACATGGATAGAATGTGCAGAACATTGAAGAGATAATGTCAGACCGAAAAGGAACTTTTTTGTGTTGGTGGAGTATAAGATTTATGACACTACAACACTACAGTACACAATATTAGAATTACATCACAGATTTTTAAATGTATTTGTTTATTAAAACCGAAAATATGAAAAGTGAAATGTATCACTTTTTCTATTTTTACTTAAAGAGGAGCTTTCACGTCCTTTGGCACATGTGGTGTAATATACCGCTAGAAAACCGACAGTGTGCTGAATTCAGCGTACTATTGGCTTTCCCGTTCTGTGCCCCCACTGAGGAACTATCGGTGTTGGTACTGTAGCTCTTCAGTCTCAGCAGGGCGTTTCTGACAGTCAGTCAGGAACGCCCTTCCTTACAGTAGCATCTATTGCGTTGTACTGTTAGAGGGGGCGTTCTTCACCGCCTAGCAATGATGCTGAGCAGTGAGGAATGCCCCCCAGTCCTCATCTATGGATGAGTGCTATCAGGAATAGGGGAGGTTCTCCTTACCGCTAAGCATCATTGCTGGGCGGTAAGGAAGGCCCCCTCTCACAGTACAGCGCAATAAACACTACCGTGAGGAGGGGCATTCCTGACAGACTGTCAGAAACGCCCTTCTGACACTGAAGAGCTACTGTACCGGCACTGATAGCTTTTCACCGGGGGCACAGAACAGGAAAACCGATAGTGCGCTGAATTCATCAGCTTTCTAGCTATGTATTACACTGCATGTGCCCCAGGAGGTGAAAAGTCTTCTTTAATTTTCTATATGTGATAATGGGGTGGCCATATTGCCTGTGGTTCTCCACTGCATTTTATCTGTTAACAGCATTTAGTGGTATTTCTAGGCATCCACTATGCAGTGAGGAGTTGTAGATAAGCTGTAACATCATGTATAGTCAGTGGTGGATGCAATGATAGATCACTGGTGGTGTTATCTTATGTTGTAATTAGAGATGAGCGAACACTAAAATGTTCGAGGTTCGAAATTCGATTCGAACAGCCGCTCAATGTTCGTGTGTTCGAATGGGTTTCGAACCCCATTATAGTCTATGGGGAACAGATACTCGTTAAGGGGGAAACCCAAATCCGTGTCTGGAGGGTCACCAAGTCCACTATGACACCCCAGGAAATGATGCCAACACCTCTGGAATGACACTGGGACAGCAGGGGAAGCATGTCTGGGGGCATCTAACACACCAAAGACCCTCTATTACCCCAACATCACAGCCTAACAACTACACACTTTACACACTCAATACCACATCTCTGACAGTAGGAAAACACCTTGAAACATGTGTATTTGGCACTTGCAGTGAGGAGAGCTTGTCACCAGCAGTGAATTTGGCCCTTGTAGTAAGTTGAGGTTGGCACCAACATTTGTTTTGAAAATCAGGGTGGATTGAGCCTCTAACCAGCAGAGTTTGGGCAAATTCATGGTGGAGGGAGCCTCTAAACACCCCAGTTTGGGCAAATTCATGGTGGAGGGAGCCTCTAAAAACCCCAGTTTGGACCAATTCATGGTGGAGGGAGCCTCTAACCAGCCCAGTGTGGGCAAATTCATGGTGGAGGGAGCCTCTAAAAAACCCAGTTTGGACCAATTCATGGTGGAGGGAGCCTCTAACCAGCCCAGTTTGGGCAAATTCATGGTGGAGGGAGCCTCTAACCAGCCCAGTTTGGGCAAATTCATGGTGGAGGGAGCCTCTAAAAAACCCAGTTTGGACCAATTCATGGTGGAGGGAGCCTCTAACCAGCCCAGTTTGGGCAAATTCATGGTGGAGGGAGCCTCTAAACAGCCCAGTTTGGACCAATTCATGGTGGAGGGAGCCTCTAACCAGCCCAGTTTGGGCAAATTCATGGTGGAGGGAGCCTCTAAACAGCCCAGTTTGGGCAAATTCATGGTGGAGGGAGCCTCTAACCAGCCCAGTTTGGACCAATTAATGGTGGAGGGAGCCGCTAAACAGCCCAGTTTGGACCAATTCATGGTGGAGGGAGCCTCTAAAAACCCCAGTTTGGACCAATTCATGGTGGAGGGAGCCTCTAAAAAACCCAGTTTGGACCAATTCATGGTGGAGGGAGCCTCTAACCAGCCCAGTTTGGGCAAATTCATGGTGGAGGGAGCCTCTAACCAGCAGAGTTGTGGGAAAGCAGGGTGGAGGGAGCCTCTAACCAGCAGAGTTGGTGGAAATCAGGGTGGAGGGAGCCTCTAACCAGCAGAGTTGGGGGAAATCATGTTGGAGGGAGCCTAGTATTAGCAGAATTGTGCAACGCTTATGGTGGATGAGTATGAGGATGCGGAGGAATTGGAGAGGTTGAGTACAGACATGGAGTTTCATGTTGGGGTGCTTTACACAGGTGGGCACAAAAATGAAGGCTCTATCCAGTGGTGGTTCATTTTTATCAAAGTGAGCCGGTCGGCACTCTCAGCTGACAGACGGGTGCGCTTGTCAGTGATGATGCCACCGGCTGCACTGAACACCCTCTCAGATAGGACGCTGGCGGCAGGACAGGACAGCACCTCCAAGGCATATAGGGCAAGTTCAAGCCACAGGTCCAACTTCGACACCCAATACGTGTAGGGCGCAGAGGGGTCGGAGAGGACAGGGCTGTGGTCGGAAAGGTATTCCCGCAACATGCGCCTATACTTCTCACGCCTGGTGACACTAGGACCCTCCGTGGCGGCACTTTGGCGAGGGGGTGCCATCAAGGTGTCCCAGACCTTAGACAGTGTGCCCCTCGTTTGTGTGGACCGGTGAGAACTTGGTTGCCTACTGGAGGAACTGCCCTCCCTGCCGCCAACGTCACATGCTGGAAACATCTCCATCATATTCTGCACCAATTGCCTGTGGCAAGCATTGATGCGATTGGCCCTCCCCTCTACCGGAATAAAAGACGAGATGTTGTTTTTATACCGGGGGTCAAGGATAGCAAAGATCCAGTACTGGTTGTCCTCCATGATTTTGACAATACGCTTGTCGGTTGTAAAGCACCCCAACATGAACTCAGCCATGTCTGCCACAGTGTTAGTTGGCATGACTCCTCTGGCCCCACCGGAAAGTTCAATCTCCATTTCCTCCTCATCCTCCATGTCTACCCATCCGCGCTGCAACAATGGGACGATTCGAAGTTGCCCGGAAGCCTCCTGTATCACCATCACATCATCGGACAACTCTTCTTCCTCCTCCTCCTCCTCCTCCTCCTCCATTAAACGCAGTGAAGCGGACAGATGTGTGGACCTACTCTCCAGCTGTGACGGATCGGATGCTATCCCTAACTCCTCTGTGTGATCTGAGTTATCCCTGATGTCAATCAGGGATTCTCTCAGAACACACAAGAGCGGGATTGTAAGGCTCACCATCGCATCCTCAGAGCTCACCCTCCTTGTGGACTCCTCAAAGACCCGTAGGATGTCACAAAGGTCTCTCATCCATGGCCACTCATGGATGTGAAACTGAGGCAGCTGACTTTGTGGCACCCTAGGGTTTTGTAGCTGGTATTCCATCAAAGGTCTCTGCTGCTCAACCACTCTATTCAACATCTGAAACGTTGAGTTCCAGCGTGTGGGGACGTCGCACAAAAGCCGGTGTTGTGGCACATGCAGGCGTTGCTGGAGAGATTTTAAGCTAGCAGCGGCTACTGTCGACTTGCGAAAGTGGGCGCACATGCGCCGCACTTTCACCAGTAGCTCTGGAACATTGGGGTAGCTCTTTAGGAAACGTTGCACCACTAGGTTGAAGACGTGGGCCAGGCATGGAACATGTTGGAGTCCGGCAAGCTCCAGAGCTGCTACCAGGTTCCGGCCGTTATCACAAACGACCATGCCTGGGCCCAGGTGCAGCGGCTCAAACCATATTGCCGTCTCATCGAGGAGGGCATCCCTCACCTCGGAGGCAGTGTGCTGTCTGTCCCCCAAGCTGATCAGCTTCAGCACAGCCTGCTGACGTCTACCAACGCCAGTGCTGCAACGTTTCCAACTCGTAGCTGGGGTCAATCTAACAGCGGAGGAGGAGGCGGTGGCAGAGGAGGAGGCGGTGGCGGAGGAGGAGGCGGTAGAGGAGGAGGAGGAGGGGGGTGTTCTTCTCGTGTCCCTGCCAGGAATGTTAGGCGGGGAGACGAGGTACACCGGGCCAGTTTGGGAAGCAGTCCCAGCCTCAACTACATTCACCCAGTGTGCCGTCAGTGAAATGTAGCGTCCCTGTCCGCATGCACTTGTCCACGCGTCGGTGGTCAAGTGGACCTTTGTGCAAAGCGCGGAACTAAGGGCCCGCCTGATGTTGAGTGACACGTGCTGGTGCAAGGCGGGGACGGCACACCGGGAGAAGTAGTGACGGCTAGGGACGGCATAGCGAGGTGCCGCAGTTGCCATCAGGTCCAGGAAGGCGGGAGTTTCAACAAGCCGGAACGCCAACATCTCCTGGGCCAGCAGTTTAGCGATGTTGGCGTTCAAGGCTTGCGCGTGTGGGTGGTTAGCAGTGTATTTCTGCCGCCGCTCCAATGTCTGAGAGATGGTGGGTTGTTGTAAAGAAACGCCTGATGGTGCCTTTGATGGTGCAGGAGAAGGAGATAAGACAGGACCAGGGGAGGATGAGGTAGAAGTCAACAAAGTGGCGGAGGCAGATGAAGTGGTGTCCTGGCTCGTCCTCTGGAGTGCATCGCCAGCACAGTCAGCAGTGGCAGTGGCAGAGGCAGAGGCAGTGGCAGAGGCAGTGGCAGTGGCGTGAACGGCAGGCGGCCTTTGTCCTGCCGTTGCTGCCTGCCACTGATTCCAGTGCTTGGATTCCAAATGACGGCGCATTGAAGTGGTGGACAGGTTGCTCTTCTCAGAGCCCCTAATCAATTTCGAGAGGCAAATTGTGCAGACAACACTATATCTGTCCTCGGCGCATTCCTTGAAAAAACTCCACACCTTCGAGAAACGTGCCCTCGAGGTGGGAGTTTTTCGGGGCTGGGTACGAACTGGAACATCTTGGGAGATTCCGGGTGTGGCCTGGC
The DNA here is from genome assembly GCF_031893055.1 of Leptodactylus fuscus. Classification (NCBI taxonomy): domain Eukaryota; kingdom Metazoa; phylum Chordata; class Amphibia; order Anura; family Leptodactylidae; genus Leptodactylus; species Leptodactylus fuscus. The sequence continues at coordinate 152,979,993 of NC_134266.1, read as the reverse complement.
TTCGCCTAAGCTGCTGACCTCTGCCTCTGCCTCTAGCTACCCTTTTTGGTGCTGCACCTGCCTCAACATCCACACTACTTTCCCCGCTTGACATCCCCCCTGTCCAGGTCGGGTCAGTGTCCTCATCATCCACCACTTCCTCTTCCAACTCCTGTCTCATCTCCTCCTCCCGCACAATGCGCCGGTCAACTGGATGCCCTGACGGCAACTGCGTCACATCATCGTCGATGAGGGTGGGTTGCTGGTCATCCACCACCAAATCGAACGGAGATGGAGGAGACTCTAGTGTTTGAGCATCTGGACACAGATGCTCCTCTGTTAGGTTCGTGGAATCGTGACGTGGAGAGGCAGGTTGAGGGACAATGAAAGGAGCGGAGAACAGCTCTGGGGAGCAGGGACAGTTTGGGTTATTGTTCTGTAAAGCTTCGGAATTTTGGGAGGAAGGAAGACAAGACTGTTGGGTAATAGGAGGAGAGGAGGCAGAGTCTGACTGGCTGCTGGACAATGTGCTGTAAGCGTTCTCTGACAGCCATTGCAAGACCTGTTCCTGGTTCTCGGGCCTACTAAGGTTTGTACCCTGCAGTTTAGTTAATGTGGCAAGCAACCCTGGCACTGTGGAGTGGCGCAATGCTTGCTGCCCCACAGGAGTAGGCACGGGACGCCCTGTGGCTTCACTGCTACCTTGCTCCCCAGAACCATTCCCCCGACCTCGCCCACGGCCTCGTCCACGTCCCTTTCCGGGAGCCTTGCGCATTTTGAATTCCTAGTTAGAAATTGGCACTGTATACCAGTAGTAAAAATTGTGGGTGCACGTAACCCCAATATATTCTTTGAATTCCCAGTCAGACACTGGCACTATATGGCAGTAGCAAGAAATGAGGGTATTTGTATTCCCAATATATTCTTTGAATTCCCAGTCAGACAATGGCACTGTATACCAGTAGTAAAAATTGTGGGTGCACGTAACCCCAATATATTCTTTGAATTACCAGTCAGACACTGGCACTATATGGCAGTAGCAAGAAATGAGGGTATTTGTATTCCCAATATATTCTTTGAATTCCCAGTCAGACAATGGCACTGTATACCAGTAGTAAAAATTGTGGGTGCACGTAACCCCAATATATTCTTTGAATTACCAGTCAGACACTGGCACTATATGGCAGTAGCAAGAAATGAGGGTATTTGTATTCCCAATATATTCTTTGAATTCCCAGTCAGACAATGGCACTGTATACCAGTAGTAAAAATTGTGGGTGCACGTAACCCCAATATATTCTTTGAATTCCCAGTCAGACACTGGCACTATATGGCAGTAGCAAGAAATGAGGGTATTTGTATTCCCAATATATTCTTTGAATTCCCAGTCAGACAATGGCACTGTATACCAGTAGTAAAAATTGTGGGTGCACGTAACCCCAATATATTCTTTGAATTACCAGTCAGAAACTGGCACTATATGGCAGTAGCAAGAAATGAGGGTATTTATAACCCCAATATATTCTTTGAATTCCCAGTCAGACAATGGCACTGTATACCAGTAGTAAAAATTGTGGGTGCACGTAACCCCAATATATTCTTTGAATTCCCAGTCAGACACTGGCACTATATGGCAGTAGCGAGAAATGAGGGTATTTGTATTCCCAATATATTCTTTGAATTCCCAGTCAGACAATGGCACTGTATACCAGTAGTAAAAATTGTGGGTGCACGTAACCCCAATATATTCTTTGAATTCCCAGTCAGACACTGGCACTATATGGCAGTAGCAAGAAATGAGGGTATTTGTATTCCCAATATATTCTTTGAATTCCCAGTCAGACAATGGCACTGTATACCAGTAGTAAAAATTGTGGGTGCACGTAACCCCAATATATTCTTTGAATTCCCAGTCAGACACTGGCACTATATGGCAGTAGCAAGAAATGAGGGTATTTGTATTCCCAATATATTCTTTGAATTCCCAGTCAGACAATGGCACTGTATACCAGTAGTAAAAATTGTGGGTGCACGTAACCCCAATATATTCTTTGAATTACCAGTCAGAAACTGGCACTATATGGCAGTAGCAAGAAATGAGGGTATTTATAACCCCAATATATTCTTTGAATTCCCAGTCAGACAATGGCACTGTATACCAGTAGTAAAAATTGTGGGTGCACGTAACCCCAATATATTCTTTGAATTCCCAGTCAGACACTGGCACTATATGGCAGTAGCAAGAAATGAGGGTATTTGTATTCCCAATATACTCTTTGAATTCCCAGTCAGACAATGGCACTGTATACCAGTAGTAAAAATTGTGGGTGCACGTAACCCCAATATATTCTTTGAATTCCCAGTCAGACACTGGCACTATATGGCAGTAGCAAGAAATGAGGGTATTTGTATTCCCAATATACTCTTTGAATTCCCAGTCAGACAATGGCACTGTATACCAGTAGTAAAAATTGTGGGTGTATATAGCCCCAATTCTATTGCTAGGGGACTTGCAGGGTATTTCTGGGGTGAAGGTGGGGGGGCACACCGTTGGAACGGGTATCGGGGTATATATCGGGTATACGGGAATACACTGACAGTGTATTCCATTCAGGATCCTGGGAAAGCTGGGTTGCGGCGATTGAGCCCGTCAGTGCCACGTTACACTGACAAGCTTCTCCCTGGAATTTAGCTCTTACAAGAGCTGTTGTGGTTGTCTTCTCCTTCCTATCCTAGCCTGTCCCTGCCTACCCAGAATCTAAGCCCTAGCTAGCTGGACGGAAACCTCCATCCTCGGTGAATTGCAAGCTCAGAATGACGCGAACCTGGGCGGCGCTGTTCTTTTAAATTAGAGGTCACATGTTTTCGGCAGCCAATGGGTTTTGCCTACTTTTCTCAACGTCACCGGTGTCGTAGTTCCTGTCCCACCTACCCTGCGCTGTTATTGGAGCAAAAAAGGCGCCAGGGAAGGTGGGAGGGGAATCGAGTAATGGCGCACTTTACCACGCGGTGTTCGATTCGATTCGAACATGCCGAACAGCCTAATATCCGATCGAACATGAGTTCGATAGAACACTGTTCGCTCATCTCTAGTTGTAATCCTTTCTGTGGTGTAAATGAGTTGACTTAAAAAAAAAACAGAATTAGAAAGTATCTGTCTGTTATTATGCTTAATGGTCAGACTGAAAAATGCAGGATTTAATTGTTTTATTCTGAATAATTTATTCCATATAAATAGTGAAATAGAAAATTTACAGACATCACCAAATATTCTTAAAAAGTATGTTTAACATAAAAACTTGGATTTAAATTAAGGCATTTTCTGGTGGCATATAATCTTTAACCCTATATTGCCTGACCTGGTTTAGGCCTTGATGAGAAATCGTTTTTTTGCATTTTTTTTTTTTTTTTTTTTTTGCATCATCACATACCATATTTTTCTTTCAGTATAATTGTATGAGGGCTTGTTTTTTTTGCCGAACAAGTAGTAGTGTTTAATGGCACTATTTTGGGGTAGATATTCCTCGTTAATTAATATCTATTAACTCTTTCTGAGAGTGAATAGAAAACCCCCCCAGTAATTTAACTATTGCCTTTTATGCTATAAATTTAGTGCTATTCACTGTGTAGCTTAACCCTTTCCTGATATTTTCTGTACTATTATGGTGGCCTCTCAGGTGCTGAGCAGCTGCCATAGCCTCTGGGTCCCCGCTGTATAATCCAGCAGGGCCCTAGCACCAATGCCCATGATTAGCACCCTCTTTGATTACAGGTTTTAAACCCTTTACAGCTTTGACTAAAGCAGCCATTTTCCTGGCATCACATGGGATGTGGGTTGCTGTTTCTATGACAGCCAGAAACAATAGAAAGTACAATTTGTCCAACATAAATTAAGCGCTCATATGGTTCTCTGAATGGAAAAAATAAAAAAGTTATGGCTGCAGTGGGAAGGCATTAAATAACTTGATAATTTTTTTCATAGAGTCCATGCGATTACATTGATAGCAAATTTGTATATATATATTTTTAAGTTTAATTATTTTTTCAAAATAAAAACCCTTTTTGTGATCATTTTTTTTTATGCATTGCCATTTTCCAAGGCCCACAACTTAATGAGTTTTTTGTCAATGGCATTTTGCGAGGACTTTTCTATTTTGCAAAAGACCTGATACTCCATTCACTACTATGGGACTGCAGGCACTTCTGAAGAAATGAATGGATCGCTGGTCATAAGAGCACACTGACTTTCAGACCTTCATCCCCCTAATTACTGGGATTCCTGGTGTTTGGGTCCCCGGTTAGCAGACACTTATCCCCTGTTTGTAGGTAACTGTAGGATCCTATCTAGCTTATATTAAACATGTATACGTGGTATAATTAAAAATGTATACCAGAAATAATTAGTTATTGACTTGTTATTACCCTCCTTGCAACTCATAGCAAGATGCTCCTGAGTGATTTAATAGAGGTTAAGAAAACTGAAGTTGTGCCCGGCCAGTCACTTATTTTGCCCTTACAAATAAAATGAATCAGGCCAAGATAACCAGCAGACATCTAGGCCCAGCTAACTATTTGCCATTGCTCCTGTAATACCTACTATTTCAGCTGTCAGAAGAACATTTTATTGTGAGTTTGGGCAAAAAGGAGCGCTTCCCTATAACTGCAGGAGCTTTAACTGTGCAGTGGGCAATTGGCTACTTTTTCCATTGTATTGACACCATATGTTAAAATATAAATGATAATAGTAATTCCTTTGTGTGGTTACTTAAAGAGGACCTTTCATTTCCTCAGGCACATGCTGTTTTATATACCGTTAGAAAGCTGACAGTGCGCTGGATTCAGTACATTGTTGACATTCCCATTATGTGCCCCAGGGCTGGAGATAACGGTGCTTTTAACAGCAATGATGTCTGCCCACTGTCAGAAGGGCGTTCCTAACAGTCTAGCTGTGCTGTGAGTAACCCCTCCCCCCCCGACAGTACTTATCCATAGCTCTGTACTGTCTGTGAAGTGGCGTTCCTTACCTCCCAGCGATGATGTTAACCTGTGACGAACACCTCTCCTGACAGTACTCACTCATAGACTAACATTGGGGGAGGGGCGTTCCTCACAGCTGAGCCTCATGGCTGGGTGGTAAGGAATGCCCCTGTGATAGTACAGGGCTAAGGGGTGAGTACTGTCAAGAGGGGCATTACTCACAGCCCAGCTAGACTGCCAGGAACAACCTTCTGACAGTACGTAGAGATCAGTAACGGCACCGGCACTGGGGCTTGCTAGCAGTATATAAAACCGCATGTGCCCGAGGACATGAAATAAAGGTCCTCTTTAAAAATTCAATAACTGTCATGTGATGCACTTTTACTTTTATGTCTGATTAGGGGGTGAATAGTCGAATGAAGGAAGAGCAATACAATAAAGAACCCTGTACAACAGTACATATGAATATCACTTCACAGAATGAGGACAATTTCTAATAAAAATCAACATAAAAAAGAAAAATAAACCAAGAAGGGTACAAGTGTAGTTTAAAAGATAGTATATTTAAAGACATAACTATAATGGGAATTTAGGTGAGAGAGTGTAGCAGCATGTTTCAAGTAAGGAAGTGGGATACAAATGAAGAGGCCATAACATAGTAAGTTATAAATAAGATATGTATTTATATGTATTTAGAGGAGGATGCAAAAATTAATCATTCATGCCATATTGTGTTATGTGCACCAGACCCTGCCTTAGTAATAGCAACCGTTTTTTTTATATAGTTGAAATAATTGATTTCTTTAAAGCAGTCTGTGAAGGAAATGGAATCCTTTTCCATAACCTAGGCCTCATCATTCTCACTATGGTAAGAAAGAAGTTCTGAAAATTTGCAAATAGTAAGTCAAAGGTTTGTTAGGAAATACAACGGTCAATACCATTCACTACCTTCATCAAGAAAGCATGGGTAGTTGGGTATTCCCTCCATATTTATGGTCACTTTTTAGAAAGTAGCCAGTGTAAACTTATGTAAGATAGAGATATCTATAAGTTGCTGTTCATACACAAAAATAAATAAATAACCATGAATTGTCTCTGAGTGTAATATTAGTCTTTTTTAACATGAACCAGTAGGTGTTGACTTCATTCACTTGGAAATGTCTGAAATGTTCTTGTTTAATTCATTATTTGTCATAGTCTTTCATTGTTCACATTTATTAGAACTGACAAATAACATGATGTCATGTATTAAACCTATTAGGTACAAGTGGGGAAAACATCTGGTGAGTAAATGTCTTGTGTCTAATGCAAACACTAAATCAGCGTAAACAATATAAAGAAAATGATAAAAGAAAACTATGTGTAGGACTATTGGTAACATGTTTCATCAGATGTTTCCATTTCTCGTACTATTTGTAGCACACTCCACTGACCGTCAGATGAACTTATTTTTGTACTTTATATAGAATATAGCATATAATACAAAATATTTTCTTATAAAAATACACATGAAACCTAATATAGGGAATATATTTTGACATAAATCTCATCCATTTTCTTCAAGCATTGAAGAAAAGAAGAGCTATGTTTTCAAAAATGGTTGTGTTTTTGAAAATCGCAACATGTTAATTTTAGATGCAAAATTTATTTTTTTTCTACATGTTGAATAGTGTTTTTTTTCTTTTGGTGTTTTTTTTAGCTGCATTTCGCTATATGGAGCATTTGCTTTAGTTTAAATTTCTAATGGACACATGCAGAGTTCTTAAATATGGACTCTAACAGCAAAAACTATGACGTGAATAACATCTTTGTAATACAGTGTCTTATGGGGGCATCATACAATAACAAGAGGAAAACTAATTTGCCTATCTTTCCCCAAAACTACTAAGAAAGTATGCAGGGCTTCTACAGTATGTCTCACTATGCAGATTCGTTCAATGAGACAAAGTACCCTTTTATTATACCAACATTGAAAAACCCACACAAAATTGCCTTCCATTCTTCGATTTATCTAAATCTCAATTTCAAGCAAACGTTTATATATTCCTTTTTCATCCACAGATAAATTAGCCTTATACCATTTATAGGGGTTATATGTTCTATGTATAGTAATTCACTAATTTTAATGGGGACCCCGCATTGCTTTATTTTCCCTGTAACAACGGACACTAACACAGTGATTACTAGATGGAAATACATCCTTGTAATGCCCCATGGCCTTTTAAAGCATCAGATGTTGACTTATAGGTTAGTTACTAGGGACATATCTTATCTTGTTTGAGATAGGAACATTGCATGGCAACGCTTCTCTCTTTTGCCAGCCGCCTCTTTGCCACGTCACTGTCATCTTCATCCAAAAGCGCCGACTACACATGTAGTCGGCCATTTTCCTGTGGCTAAATGGGCACTCATGTGCAAGAGGCCACAGGAAAATGGCCGACATACACACGCAATTGGTACTTTTGGATGAAGATGCGGCCGGTGACACGGCAAATAGGCAGTGAGCAGTAGACAGAGGCATCACTGGAGAGTTTTTGGACAGCATATGGGACGACCTCTTTGCTTTTTGAAAACTCATTTACATATGGAAGAAATAAGAAATTTCTCAGGAACGGTGGTGCAGATAATAAAAAGAAAGGTAAGAGATGAATAGCCTTTCTTAAGGCTATTCCGATGTGTTCTTAGCTAATGATAGCATAAAGCTTCAACTCTAATGGAAATCCAACAACTGTCTCTTGGACATGACTGGATTGCATTATCAGTGGCAGGAAGTAAATACCAGTGACTCTCTCCTCAAATTTTTGCTAAAGGTGAAGTTGCACCATTACTTGGAAGTTGAAAGTTGACTTATAGGATATCTGCTTATCAACAACTTTCCTTTTTTTCTTAAAAGCGCTGCTAATTTGTATATTCAGACATCTATAACTGATCATTCCAGATAGGAAAAAATTGGATATCACATGGTTGAAGATATACTCTTTTGAGTCATATTTCCAATGAGCCGTCAGTAGTATCAGTAAAATACCCAGAACCACAAGGTTTCTGTTTAGCTTTCTAAATTTACTAATCAACCATTCGCTTCCAGATGACCATATTTAATTATATTTCAATTATATTATATATTTTTGCAAGAATTGTAATTGTAAATTTTCAATATAATTCATAAGACCAATAATTTAAGAAGCAGGAACTGAATCCAGCGCTAAGCACAAGAAAATAAACCTTAATCCTTTCTTGCGTGCACAGTACTTAGTTTTCTGAATTATCATGCTATTTTATATTTTAGTTTATTTTTGTATCCACAGTGAAAAGTCAAGTTCCCCAAACCCAGCTACATTGATTAGAGTCTTAATTAGTTTTTAATATGTGCCAGATACAGTAACATATGGAGGAAATCTGTCACTTGACTTAAATTTAGGCCCTGACAACTGTGCCGCACTTGTTTAGAAATAATTTAGTATTGATTAATTGGGACTCCCTAGGAGCTTTTCCAAGGCAATCCATTATGAAAAGTATAATGAGTTAATATGGATTAACATTAGAAAATCAATGCATAACGGTTATACTGTATGTATTTTTGTCACTATTAATATTTTTCAGAAAATGATTTATTTTGCATTGTTAATGAGTACAGTATATTATCTACTCCCCATAGATGGCATTAAGTTGCATGCACGTTGGTTCTTCTGTGCCTGAGCTCAGTAGTTATGGCTAAGCTGATTTATGCCCGAGGAGGCCTCTTGTACACACTATTTTTCAGCAATTTTCAAACACATGAGTTTCAGGTTCTTCTCATGGTGTTTTTTGTAAATTCTAATTATGAATTATATGAATTAAAGGGGCTCTATCAGCAAAATCATGCTGATAGAGCCCCACATATGTGTGAATAGCCTTTAAAAAGGCTATTCAGGAACCGCAAATGTTATATTAAACTACCCCCTTTTTAAAATAATACCCTAAAAAAGAATGTGATCTACTTACGCATCGTGCACGATGGGCATGTCTTGCATGATGGGCGTGATTCAGGGTGTGTCTTCTTCTTCATCCATGCCTCCTCTTCCTCCGATGTCCTCGGGTCCCGTCTTCCTCCGGCGCTCGCGAACTGACATTGTTAAAAAAAAAATGGCCTGGGCGCATGTGCAGTAGCCGAAGTAGAAGCCGCATGCTACTGTGCATGCGCCCAGGCCATTTTTTTTTATCAATGTCAGTTCGCAAGCGCCGGAGGAAGACGGGACCCAAGGACATCAGAGGAAGAGGAGGCTTGGATGAAAAAAACGGCGGACCCTGAATGCCCGCCCATCGTGCACGATGCGTAAGTAGATCACATTCTTTTTTAGGGAATTATTTTAAAACGGGGGGTAGTTTAATATAACAGTTACGGTGCCTGAATAGTCTTTTTAACCCCTTCCCGCCGATGGCATTTTTTGATTTTCGTTTTTCATTTTTGACTCCCCTCCTTCTAAACCCCATAACTTTTTTATTTCTCCGCTCCCAGAGTCATATGAGGTCTTAATTTTTGTGGGACAATTTTTTCTTCATGATGCCACCATTAATTATTCTATATAATGTACTGGGAAGCAGGAAAAAAATTCAAAATGGGGTGGATTTGAAGAAAAAATGCATTTCTGCGACATTCTTACGGGCTTTGGTTTTACGGCGTTCACTGTCCAGCCAAAATGACATGTCCCCTATATTCTGTGTTTCGGTACGGTTCCAGGGATACCAAATTTATATGGTTTTATTTACATTTTGACCCCTAAAAAATTTCCAAAACGGTGTTAAAAAATTTTTTTTCTAAAAGTCGCCATATTCCGACGGCCGTAACTTTTTTATACATAGGTGTACGGGGATGCATAGGGCGTCTTTTTTTGCGGGGCTGGGTGTACTTTTTAGTTCTACCATTTTCAGGAAATGTTATTGCTTTGATCACTTTTTATTCAAATTTTTATCAGAATTAAAACAGTGAAAAAACGGCGGTTTGGCACTTTTGACTATTTTTCCTGCTACAGCGTTTACCGAACAGGAACAATATTTTTATTACTTTGTAGAGCGGGCGATTTCGGACGCGGGGATACCTAACATGTATGTGTTTCACAGTTTTTAACTACTTTTATATTTGTTCTAGGGAAAGGGGGGTGATTTGAACTTTTAATACTTTTTATATTTTTTTATATTTTTTTTTACTTTTTTTTAAATGTTTTTTTTTGCATTTATTAGACCCCCTAGGGGTGTTGAACCCCAGGGGGTCTGATCACTAATGCAATGCATTACAATGCTATTGCATTGCAATAAATCATCATCTCTTTTGCAGGCTGTATACACCAGCCTGCAAAAGAGAGAATTTGCAGACCGGCTGGGAGCCTTTAACAAGGCTCCCGGCTGTCATGGAAACGTGACGTCGGCCCTGGAGCATGCTCCAGGAGCCGGCGATCCCTGCCAAAATGGCGGCGCCCATGCGCCGCCGGGAAAATGGCGCCTCCGGCTCCTTTGGCAGCAGCGCCGGAGGGGTTAATGCCTCCAATCGGTCCGGGGACCGATCGGAGGCATTAGAGCTGGTTGTCTACTGCTTAAAGCAGTAGACACCTGGCGGCTATGACGGCCGCCCGGCTCCCGGGCGGTCGCCATAGTTACAGACCCGACACGCACCGTACTATTACGGCGCATGTCGGGAAGGGGTTAAAGGCTATTCACGCATATGTGGGGCTCTATCAGCATGATTTTGCTGATAGAGCTCCTTTAAATTGTATGGAGCAATAGTCATATAAATAAGGCATACCTTGTTTCTCTTTTATTTTTTTATATTAACTAATTGTCTGGATTAAACTGACAAGGTTAATTATTAAAGGTCAACTTCCATGTGAAAAGCATGGAGAAACGGACCATATTACCTCAGATAAAAAAGTTTTGCTTTGCTCTAACTGGATAAGGATCCAAGAGACGTCCGGTATATTTTATAAAAATTAACTTTTATTGTATTCCATTAAAAGAGGGGACTACATGAGTTCCAGGTCAGAAACAGTTTGCTACGCGTTTCGGTACACAAGTACCTTCCTCATGGGGAAGGTACAGTCCTATGAAAAAGTTTGGGCACCCCTATTAATCTTAATCATTTTTTGTTCTAAATATTTTGGTGTTTGCAACAGCCATTTCAGTTTGATATATCTAATAACTGATGGACACAGTAATATTTCAGGATTGAAATGAGGTTTATTGTACTAACAGAAAATGCGCAATATGCATTAAACCAAAATTTGACTGGTGCAAAAGTATGGGCACCCTTATCATTTTATTGATTTGAATTCCCCTAACTACTTTTTACTGACTTACTGAAGCACAAAATTGGTTTTGTAACCTCAGTGAGCTTTGAACTTCATAGCCAGATGTATCCAATCATAAGAAAAGGTATTTAAGGTGGCCAATTGCAAGTTGATCTCCTATTTGAATCTCCTCTGAAGAGTGGCATCATGGGCTACTCAAAACAACTCTCAAATGATCTGAAAACAAAGATTGTTCAACATAGTTGTTCAGCGGAAGGATACAAAAAGCTGTCTCAGAGATTTAACCTGTCAGTTTCCACTGTGAGGAACATAGTAAGGAAATGGAAGACCACAGGGACAGTTCTTGTTAAGCCCAGAAGTGGCAGGCCAAGAAAAATATCAGAAAGGCAGAGAAGAAGAATGGTGAGAACAGTCAAGGACAATCCACAGACCACCTCCAAAGAGCTGTAGCATCATCTTGCTGCAGATGGTGTCACTGTGCATCGGTCAACTATACAGCGCACTTTGCACAAATAGAAACTGTATGGGAGAGTGATGAGAAAGAAGCCGTTTCTGCACGTACGCCACAAATAGAGTTGCCTGAGGTATGAAAAAGCACATTTGGACAAGGCAGCTTCATTTTGGAAACAAAAATTGAGTTGTTTGGTTATAAAAAAAGGCGTTATGCATGGCGTCCAAAAAGAAACAGCATTCCAAGAAAAACACATGCTACCCACTGTAAAATTTGGTGGAGGTTCCATCATGCTTTGGGGCTGTGTGGCCAATGCCGGCATCGGGAATCTTGTTAAAGTTGAGGGTCGCATGGATTCCACTCAGTATCAGCAGATTCTTGAGAATAATGTTCAAGAATCAGTGACGAAGTTGAAGTTACGCCGGGGATGGATATTTCAGCAAGACAATGATCCAAAACACCGCTCCAAATCCTCAGGCATTCATGCAGAGGAACAATTACAATGTTCTGGAATGGCCATCCCAGTCCCCAGACCTGAATATCATTGAACATCTGTGGGATGATTTGAAGCGGGCTGTCCATGCTCGGCGACCATCAAACTTAACTGAACTTGAATTGTTTGTCCAAAATACCTTTATCCAGGATCCAGGAACTGATTAAAAGCTACAGGAAGCGACTAGAGGCTGTTATCTTTGCAAAAGGAGGATCTACTAAATATTAATGTCACTTTTCTGTTGAGGTGCCCATACTTTTGCATCGGTCAAATTTTGGTTTAATGCATATTGCGCATTTTCTGTTAGTACAATAAACCTCATTTCAATCCTGAAATATTACTGTGTCCATCAGTTATTAGATATATCAAACTGAAATGGCTGTTGCAAATACCAAAATATTTAGAACTAAAAATGATTAAGATTAATAGGGGTGCCCAAACTTTTTCATAGGACTGTACTTGTGTACCGAAACGCGTAGCAAACTGTTTCTGACCTGGAACTCATGTAGTCCCCTCTTTTAATGGAATACAATAAAAGTTAATTTTTATAAAATATACCGGACGTCTCTTGGATCCTTATCCAGTTAGAGCAAAGCAAAACTTTTTTATCTGGAGGTTTATATCGTACACTGGCTGGAGTTCGTGCAGTGATTGCCTTTGTCTCCTGGACTATATAAGGACGTATCATATGGTGAGCTGAAAACAACTTTCTTTGTTTGTGCTTCTATATTACCTCAGAGACCAGATTCACCCATAATGCCTTTCAGCAGACCATATGACAGGGGACAGCTAATCATGAAGGACTATAGGTCTAAAGGTTACTGATTACTCAGAAGCCCAGATAGAGAGAAAAATTAGCTGGTGTGTGGGGAGAGATTAGAGAGATAGTATACTTAGGACTGGAGACAATGACAAAAGTTCCATTAATTGATAGAGAAAGATTGGAGAGGGGATGAGACGTGTCTTTCTGTCTCATTACAACACAGGTAAAGCAGATAGCAGTGCTTTGCAGTCACTGACTGTGTTTTTAGTAATGTGTGGAGCAGCTGCATCAAACAATAAATCACAACTCTCAGCTTCTAATTCTTATCCATTCTGTACTGTATGTGCTACTCTACTACAAAGTGCCTCAGCTGCATGGGTCATTCACTATTTTCAGAGTCACATAAACTCAATCTGTACTTTTTTTGTTCAAGAAGACCAAGAACAGACAATTTAGTCACTCCAAAATGCATCATTGTGGAATACTTTTTTGGCTTAAATTGGCTATTTTTTCCCAGCTAAAAGCCAAAAAGTTGGTACAGTAATATACACTATCAATAGTAACTTACTAAAAGTCATTCTCATTCATTATAAATTTGGCTTGTTCTTTCTTTGTTAAACATTGATAACATGCAAGTTACAAAACAAAAACCCAGGATTAGGATACATCAGCTACACTAACACTAGTACAGTACGGTCCATGTTCCTCTATGTTGTAATTAAGTTGTTACTGCATAAGACTCATGAATTCATTAAAGATTGGCCTTTTTATTATTGATAAACATTAGTTAAATAAAGTTAAATAAAAATATCCCAAGGGATAGTGAAGTTATACACAAGGAACACTAACACTAATATGGTCTGTGTTCCTCTGTTTGTTATAAAGTGTTTGTTGCATAAAACACATACCTTCATTGAAAATTGGCCTCTTGTTTCATTGATGATATTATTTACATAAAGTTGTAACGATCTCCAGGGTTAGATACACTAACAATAATATGGTCATTGCTCATCCTATTATTGACTTTTTGCCAAAAAAAAAAAAAAAAAGAAAATAAATTTTTAAAGCCCAATAGCTACCGCCAACTAGCTCACTTTCTACCAAAGCAGTTAGTATAACAACACTATGTCTTTGTTTACTACTGACAGCTAGAAAGGGGTTAGATATAAACCTATGAACCCTCAGAGTGTCCTACACAAGTTCTTTAAGGCAATTTGTTCTTCTAAGGCTGTATTCACACTGAGTAATGCTGGCGTTTTTTGTGCTTATTTTTGCACATAGTGCCGCGTTAACGCAGCGTAGCGCCGTCTTAATGCCGCGTTAACGCCGGGCAACGCCACCGCAAAATAGCACGGCGTTAACGCAGCATACACACGGCGTTACGCGGCGTTAACGCGGCGCAATGTGCAAAAATAAGCACAAAAAATGCCAGCGTTACTCAGTGTGAATACAGCCTAAGGGTGCATTCACACTACGTTTCCTGAAGCTTATTCTGAACGTAAAACACGTTCAGAATCAGCGGCGTATAAAGCAGCTCCATTCATTTCTAAGGGAGCCGGCATACGAGCGCTCCCCATAGAAATGAATGGGCTGCTTCTTTCACTCCGAGCAGTCCCATTGAAGTGAATGGGAAGTGCCAGCGTGTACGGCAAGCTCTGCTCATGCCGGAGCGTACACGCCGGCACTCCCCATTCACTTCAATGGGACTGCACGGAGTGAAAGAAGCAGCCCATTCATTTCTATGGGGAGCGCTCGTATGCCGGCTCCCTTAGAAATGAATGGAGCTGCTTTATACGCCGCTTATTCTGAACGTGTTTTACGTTCAGAATAAGCTTCAGGAAACGTAGTGTGAATACACCCCAAGCTTGTAATGAACCAGTTCAGACCCCGGTGAAATTTTTGGCCTAAACCAGCAAACCAGAATGTGAATCAAACCTTGAAAGGTTCACTTGCTTTCAGGAATTACCCAGGACTAAAATTCACTATCATAACTATCAAAAAACACATATATACAGTCCTATGAAAAAGTTTGGACACCCCTATTAATCTTAATCATTTTTAGTTCTAAATATTTTGGTGTTTGCAACAGCTATTTCAGTTTGATATATCTAATAACTGATGGACACAGTAATATTTCAGGATTGAAATGAGGTTTATTGTACTAACAGAAAATGTGCAATATGCATTAAACCAAAATTTGACCGGTGCAAAAGTATGGGCACCTCAACAGAAAAGTGACATTAATATTTAGTAGATCCTCCTTTTGCAAAGATAACAGCCTCTAGTCGCTTCCTGTAGCTTTTAATCAGTTCCTGGATCCTGGATAAAGGTATTTTGGACAAACAATTCAAGTTCAGTTAAGTTAGATGGTCGCCGAGCATGGACAGCCCGCTTCAAATCATCCCACAGATGTTCAATGATATTCAGGTCTGGGGACTGGGATGGCCATTCCAGAACATTGTACTTGTTCCTCTGCATGAATGCCTGAGGATTTGGAGCGGTGTTTTGGATCATTGTCTTGCTGAAATATCCATCCCCGGCGTAACTTCAACTTCGTCACTGATTCTTGAACATTATTCTCAAGAATCTGCTGATACTGAGTGGAATTCATGCGACTCTCAACTTTAACAAGATTCCCGATGCCGGCATTGGCCACACAGCCCCAAAGCATGATGGAACCTCCACCAAATTTTACAGTGGGTAGCATGTGTTTTTCTTGGAATGCTGTTTCTTTTTGGACGCCATGCATAACGCCTTTTTTTATAACCAAACAACTCAATTTTTGTTTTCAAAATGAAGCTGCCTTGTCCAAATGTGCTTTTTCATACCTCAGGCAACTCTATTTGTGGCATACGTGCAGAAACGGCTTCTTTCTCATCACTCTCCCATACAGCTTCTATTTGTGCAAAGTGCGCTGTATAGTTGACTGATGCACAGTGACACCATCTGCAGCAAGATGATGCTGCAGCTCTTTGGAGGTGGTCTGTGGATTGTCCTTGACTGTTCTCACCATTCTTCTTCTCTGTCTTTCTGATATTTTTCTTGGCCTGCCACTTCTGGGCTTAACAAGAACTGTCCCTGTGCTCTTCCATTTCCTTACTATGTTCCTCACAGTGGAAACTGACAGGTTAAATCTCTGAGACAACTTTTTGTATCCTTCCCCTGAACAACTATGTTGAACAATCTTTGTTTTCAGATCATTTGAGAGTTGTTTTGAGTAGCCCATGATGCCACTCTTCAGAGGAGATTCAAATAGGAGATCAACTTGCAATTGGCCACCTTAAATACCTTTTCTTATGATTGGATACATCTGGCTATGAAGTTCAAAGCTCACTGAGGTTACAAAACCAATTTTGTGCTTCAGTAAGTCAGTAAAAAGTAGTTAGGGGAATTCAAATCAATAAACTTTTGCACCAGTCAAATTTTGGTTTAATGCATATTGCACATTTTCTGTTAGTACAATAAACCTCATTTCAATCCTGAAATATCACTGTGTCCATCAGTTATTAGATATATCAAACTGAAATGGCTGTTGCAAACACCAAAATATTTAGAACAAAAAATGATTAAGATTAATAGGGGTGCCCAAACTTTTTCATAGGACTGTATATATAATGGTTAAAGCAGGTTATATTTTTTGTTATTATAAAAATATGTTTTAGATATTGATTTTGAAAGTTAAGACATTCAAACTTTTGGGGAGGTGCTAAAGTAACACAAATATTAAACATTATCTATAGGGGCTCAGTAAGTACAAGATATTCCTCTGTTCCTAGATGTGAATCTTCATGTCTGTCCGGACCACTTGGTGGCTCAGTGGTTTGCACTGCAGCCTTACAGAGCTGGGGACCTGGTGTTCAAATACCACCAAGGGCATAAAACCATCTGCAAGGAGTTTGTATGTTCTCCCTGTGTTTGCATGGATTTCCATCCCATATTCCAAAAGATATACTGATCGGGAAAAATGTACATTGTGGGCTCACACTCTATATATTCAGGTCTGTTTCTACCTAACTTTATATATTCCTTATATACTACGGCCACGCCACTAGAATAATGTCCTTACTGTCTGCTGTGAATATTGCCTAGGGAAGTGACTACTGCATACATAACAAGATATGTCTTTCCATGTCATATCTTGTAATTATTCATATCTGCAAAACACAACAAATGAAATGTAATACTACTTGTTCTACAATAACTAATAAAATGCTAGTTTTTGCCAATTTATTTATTGCAGCATATTCCTATTGAATAATACATTCTTCAACCAATTTAGGTTGTCCAAAGGCAAGTCTAGTTTAGCCTGTGGAGTAAAAAGTTGTAAATGCATGGTTGTATTCCAGTTCTTTATTGAAAACACATGACTGACTGTTTTTACAAGCAGGACTTAATTTTAAATGTGTCTGAATGACTTTTCACAGCCAACTTGGCAGTACATTGCTGCCTTACTAACAGGCAGTGTTTAGGAGCCAAGAGCTCTTGTCTTGGAGAGGCTAACCATTAATGGGAATGGCTTGGAGTGAGTTTAAGTCTGGCTTTGAGTTTATGATAAAATGTATGCACAAAAATCCCAGCCAAGGGAGGGTCGATGATATGTACTTAATTGTGACCAGCTTTGTGCTGACATGTTGACTGCTTCCAAGCAGAACTAAACGCTTACCAAAATGTTTGTTTTGAGCACTGTAAAAATTGCGAGGGAGAGGAAATATTGCTTTTATTTCTTGGCACCTCGTTTAGGCTGTCATTTCTCTGAATGTTCTTATTTTCAAGTCTTAAATTCTCATATTCAGATAGAATGAATGGTGATTAGCCTGTACATGAATGTGAGGCAGTTATTAGCTATTACCCCATATGTTTCTCAATACTCATAAAATCTCAAGTATGGGTGGAAGAAGTATCTTTAAAAAATGTGCAAATCAGCAAAATCCAGCAACTGACCTAAATTAATAGACAAACTAGACTATAGTATGAGATTATTTTAAGCTGCTCATAATTTTTATTCTAGTGAAATAACATGCTATAATTTGGTGTTGTGTTATTTTTATTTTATTTTGATGTGAATGTAGTATCGCCATTAAAACTTAGTAAGGGGGCGTTCACACTTGCGCTGCTGGCCGCCCACCATGATTCCGCTGAAATTGCAGAAAAACAGTCGGACGTGCAGAACTTTGTGTCCGTGCAAAAAAAGCAGTTTCATGGCGGAGAGGCTGCATACAGACACCGGTGGTTTGCTTTAAAAACCCATTGAAATGAATGGGTTTTTAAACTGACTGTATTTAAACCACCCCCTAGCTGTTTTTCTGCTATTTCGGTGGAATCACGGTGGGCGGACAGAGGCACAAGTGTGAAGGCCCCTAATAATGGTGAAACCACCTAACCAACTGGGTTCCAGGTTCACCAGGTTTACCTAAAAATAACACAGTTGTCCATGTATACGTTGTGTGTAGATACATTTGTGTCTAACAAATCACTGTAATATTTTCTGGGACATAGCCTAAGGTAACAAAAACATTGGAGATCTTGTTTGAAATGATCAATATTTATTCTCTGTTGGGTTTATACATTTACATATAATTAAATTCACCCAAAAATTATTTGCATTTCTTACAGTCTTGGGGCACCATATTCTGAAAGCAAATTTTGGTTCATTTTTTAAAATCACTTTTCATCCCTTTTATTGTGAGTGTGAGGTGACCATTAAACAGTAATTCTGGCAGTAAATTTACATAATGCAGTAAGGATTACTCTATCCTCCTCTGTGGTGACTGCTTTACAGAGCTTACTATTAGCTGCAAATATTGTGATTCTGCTCTGTAAACTCTCTACCAGGTCATTAGTAAAATTATTAAAAGAAGAGGACCCAATAGTGACCCATGTGGCACTCCTCTGGTGACTGTGACACAATCCGATTATGTACCATTGGACACCCTCTATTTCCTGTCTGTGTAGCAGTGGCAGCACAGTATGGTAGACAGGCAGCAGCAGTGGCACTATCTCCACTGTTAGCAATGGGAGACCTATTCAATAACATCAGCTGGAAATTAAATTTGTTTGACAAATTGTCATTTGAACCAAGAGACAGAAATGTGGTATGTCTCTCCTCTCTGTACGGCCCCTCTACCAGATGCATCTATCAAAGTTAATGGAACCACTCTTACCCCTGTCCCACGGGTCCGATGTCTTGGGATAACCCTGGATTCCGACCTATCCTTCAAATTGCACATTCAAACCCTCAACACTTCCTACCGCCTCCAACTCAAGAACATCAATCAAATCCGCTCCTTCCTCACCCCTGAAACTACTAAGGCACTCATCCATGCCCTCATAATCTCCCCTTTAGATTACTGCAATACCCTTCTCCATGGACTCCCAGCAAACACCCTCAACCCCTTCCAGTCCACCTTAAACTGCGCTGCTCGCTTAATTCACCTTAGCCCCCATTCTTCATTGGCTGCTCCCCTCTGCCAATCCCTTCACTGGCTACCCATTGCCCAGTGAATAGAATTCAAGCTGCTAACGTTAACATACAAAGCCATCCACAACCTATCCCCTCCATGTATCTCCATCCTAACCTCACGCTACCTGCCCACAAATAACCTAAGATCCTCCAATGACCTCCTACTCCGCTCTGCTCTCATCCACTCCTCACACAACCATCTCCAAAATTTCTCTTGTGCATCCCCATACTCTGGAACTCCTTACCAAGACACATAAGACTGACCCCCACAATCGCAGGCTTCAAGAAGGCCCTGAAGACTCACCTATTCAGGAAGGCCTACAACCTCCAGTAACACTATCACTGCACTGCCACCTGTACAGTCTCCCCCTCTCCTTCTGTCTTTCCCCCTCTCCCCCATAGATTGTAAACCCTTGCAGGCAGAGCCCTCTATCCCACTGTGCCAGTCGGTCACTGTTAGTATTATATATGTTTGTACATTTTGTGTACTGTATGTGAACCCTCAAACGTAAAGCACCATGGAATTAATGGTGCTATATAAATAAATAATAATAAATAAATAAAATGAAGGAAATCCACCACCAGCGGCAACCACCAGGAGGATTGAAGTTATGTTAAAATTAGAAAATTGCCACTCTGATGAAGAGATTGTTTCCTCATCTTTTACTGCCTCTACTACAGCCTTACACATTGTGGATGACGTGATATAAGCTTTTCCTTTTATATTGAAATTGTTATTTGGATAAAGAAACTAAAAGGAGGAATACAGTCCATATAAAGTATACCACCAGCAGGCACCACCAAGAACATTTCAAATAAATGTATTTATAATCTGAGGTTTTAGCGCTGAAATTAGAGTATGATCAAGAGCAATAAGTGAGTAGGCAGCGGCATGTTCTCTGCACTGGAAGGGTTTATAGTAAGATTATACTTTAAAATACATTTGAAAAACGTGTCATTTGGACAGTGAAAAAAGCAATTTATCCTAATATGTCTACTGCAAGTATTATTGTACCAAAGACCAGCCCACAGCAAAATCAGCCAAATTTGCTGGTTTTCACTGCAGTTTATACCCTTTGTTTTCCAATGTTTGTATTGCAAAGGTTGAAAACTGCCAAACCCACAGGTTTAAAACCCCCAGCTCAAGACACTTTGCACTGCAGGTCGAGCAGTGTCTAGATGGGATTTGTTTATATATCATGCACTGCACTGGTACTCTATATTGCTGCAGGTTAGGCCTGGCCTCCGCCAGTGTGACATCTATCAGCATTGGGAGGAAGATTTACATTTCAATTAAAATGTATATGAAAAAAATGTGCGTCAGTGAAAGAAGTTATTTAGTCAACCTACAGTATAGTACGCTATCAGAAGGGGCTTATTACATTAATATTTGAATAAAAAAGTGGGACCCGAACTGAAAGGGAAAGCTCTATATAAAGTTAAGCTTGAAGCAAACGCCACTGCACCAATTTTTGGTTGGACTATATTCACTGAATGAAAGTGTATTTAACAGAAGTGTAAAAATACATTATTGGTGGTGTGATGCATGCAATAAATGAGCTGAATTATAATGGTAGTGAACTGAATTATAACTAATAGCAGTGCATATAAATTATATATATATATATATATATATATATATATATATATATATATATATTATGACAGCCTCTATGGGTGGTGCACTGTATGTGATAAAGGATGAGCTGAAATGTAATTAGCAGTAGTAAATAATGCATTGCTGACTTGCCACAGCAAATACAGTAACATCTCTTATAGGAGGTGGCAGCACTCTGTATGCAACAAAATGAGTACTGCCATGTGTCCATTCTAACTTTACTTAAAGACAGAAAGCATTTTGTGACTGTTGTGATGCAGCAGGACTGGCTGTCCTTGCCTAACATGCAGCAGTGACACTACTACTCCTATTTCTCTTGTCATTCTATGAGTTTGTTACTTGTACATTTTAATTAAATCTAATTTATCCTTTCTCATTGACACACACTAAGCCTCATACCATCTATCTATATTCTGTGTTTTCTTTACTGACTCTTTCTATGTGATCTCTATCAACTGCAAATGGAAATATTCACAGCTGGGCTTTTGTAATAGCTCTGACTCACAATAAGTTATTGGTGACCCCATACACTTACAGTCTATCATTATTAGGTAATGGCTACATCCAAGTCTAAAGTCACATGATCCTCTTTCTCCGGCTTCTTCTGATTCAAATCCAAAAAGCTTTGTATTCACTGGAATCCAAAATTTTGGGGGAATTTCAGACAAAAAATTATTTTTGCCTAATTGATTAGTTCATCTCTTGTTATGATGGAGTGTGATCCTATAGTAATATGGTGTTATCACTCTCTGTTACATCTTATTTCTTGCAAACCTACACCACTAGGCTCTGAATTTGTAGCTTTAGAAGCAAACATTTCAGAGAAAGCATTCAAAGTTACATGCAGTAGAACTAGATAAGTCTGCTTAAGTACATGCTTGTATTCCCCATATGTCACATGACCCTCTTCCCATTGAAAAAACTAAAGTTGGATCCAAAATGGACAAGTTCAAAATGGCTGCCATGGTCACCACCCATCTTGAAAAGTTTGTCCCATCCCTGTAGCTAATGTACCACAAACAGGAAGTTGATATCACCAACCATTCCCATTTTATTTAGGTGTATCTGTAACATCTCTGCCTGTTCGGGCCACTGCACCACCCTCTGCTTGCGTGCTGTGGCGCAGGAGGCGGGTGCAGTTTGGTTCTTGGATTAAAGTTTTTGGTCGCACTGTTTGAACTCAGCTCTAGTTCTGTGATTGCATTTGCACCACACCCATCTTCTGCCTATGTTGCCTCTGTCCATTAAGTGGTTAATCTGGCCTTGCCCTGTGATTGACAGCTGCCTTTCTGTGAACTCCATGGGCGGGTTCTTCCTCCCTATTTAGCCTTGGTTCCCATTCACACGAGTGCTTGTTATTGCCGTGCGCATACGTGCTCTTACTGTCCCTGTTTTGCTTATACTATTATACCTGACCTTTGGCTTTCCTCATTGACTATTCTCTTGACTCCGATTTGGCACTGTATCGCTCTCCTGTTACCGAACCCTGGCTAGCTGACCTCCCTTTATTGTTGTTCGTCTTGTCTGCGTTTTGTGTGTCACATACTCAGGGAGGGACTGTCCTCGTGGTTGTCGCCTATTACCTAGGATAGGGTCTGGCAATAGGAAGGGAAAGCGGGGGGCTTCAGC
The DNA here is from genome assembly GCF_031893055.1 of Leptodactylus fuscus. Classification (NCBI taxonomy): domain Eukaryota; kingdom Metazoa; phylum Chordata; class Amphibia; order Anura; family Leptodactylidae; genus Leptodactylus; species Leptodactylus fuscus. The sequence goes on along the minus strand of NC_134266.1, from coordinate 152,957,345 downwards.
TTAGGGCTCACTGTCTCTTGTGCCCCTCCCAGGGTTTAACAGTTCTGGGAATTGCTGTCTTAGCAATTCCCTTACATAATAACAAGCCCAAAAACCTACATCCATTGCTTCCCTACAGACAGCATGGATCCTATTCAGTGCTTTGCAGCCAAGTTGGAAGGATTGACTGGCCTGGTAGCTGAGCTAGCTAAACAGGTTCAGACCCTAACTGACGCTGCTGCATCATCCCCAGCTGTTTTGGCACCTTACAAGGTCAAGATGTTACTCCCGGATTGTTTCTCAGGGGACTGTGAAAAATTTGAGACGTTCAGGGAGTCTTGTCGCTTGTATTTTCGGATTAATCCACATGTGACTCAGGCCCAAATGGTGGGTGTGGTTATATCTCTGCTACAGGGGGATCCACAAGCATGGGCCCTTAAACTCCCTCCTGATGCTGATGAGTGGTCTGATGTGGAAAAAATTTTTAAGTCCCTGGGCTCTATCTATGCTGAGCCAGACCACATTGCGCTTGCGGAATCTCAACTCCTCACCATGCGGCAGGGAAAACGCTCTGCAGAGGAGTATTGCACAGAGTTCCGTAAGTACAGTGTAACTGCAGGTTGGTGTGAGTCAGCTTTAAAGGCTCACTTTAAGCAAGGCTTGTGTGACCGTGTTAAGGAGCTCTGGGTTGGTCACCCAGATTCCCCGACTCTTGAGAAGGCCATGACTTTGGCGGTCCGTATTGACCGCAAGATCCGAGAAAATTTAAAAGAGAGAGTAGGGCCTGTTGCATCCAAGTTTTCTGTCTCTTCCTCTCTCTCCTCTGAAAAACCTACCTTTCCTCCCATCACTTCTGGTGAGGAACCCATGCAACTGGGAGCTATGGACGCCAAGACACGACGAGAGCATCGTCTCAGGAATAACCTGTGCCTGTACCTTGGTTCCTCTGGTCATGTCATCCGAGACTGCTCGATCAGACCATGGTCACCTGCGAAAAAACTTCAGTGCCTGAGTGGTAATCAGAAGAACCACTCAGGCAACCAGGTATTTGGTGGGAATAACTATAAGATGATGTTATCTGTGTCTCTGTCCTCTGGGGACAGATCTGTTTCTGGCAAGGCCCTAGTTGACTCTGGGTCTGCAGCAAATTTTATTAAATATTCAGTTGTTGAATCTTTGGGCATTGAGCTTTTGCCACTTGACACATCTATGTCTGTTACTGGAGCGGATTCTACTCCACTGGCCAGGGGTAAAGTCAGTTTTAAAACCCCCTTGATCTCTTTGCAAGTGGGTTCTACACATTCAGAGGTCATAAGCCTTTTTGTTATGGAGAATCTCTCTGTTGATGTTATTTTGGGGTTCCCCTGGCTGAAGCTCCATAACCCTATTTTTGATTGGGGTAAAAAGGAGTTGGTAAAGTGGGGAGATCAGTGCTCATCTCACTGTATTGCTTTACATTCTGTAGATTGTGTCAGTGAGGAGAAGGTCTCAGCTACTAAAAGTTGGGAACGCCCCTCCGGTATTAAAACCTGGTGGTATCAGAAACGCCGGATGAATAAAAAATGTTTGCCTGGTTCTCAAGCGTCTGTGTTTCAAGCAGAACCAAAATACAAGGCAGGGAAAACTCAGAATCCCTCTAGAACTGGTGTGTCTGGTGAGGGTCCGGTGGACCCTCATAAAAGGGGGGGTACTGTAACATCTCTGCCTGTTCGGGCCACTGCACCACCCTCTGCTCGCGTGCTGCGGCGCAGGAGGCGGGTGCAGTTTGGTTCTTGGATTAAAGTTTTTGGTCGCACTGTGTGAACTTAGCTGTAGTTCTGTGATTGCATTTGAACCACACCCATCTTCTGCCTATGTTGCCTCTGTCCATTAAGTGGTTAATCTGGCCTTGCCCTGTGATTGACAGCTGCCTTTCTGTGAACTCCATGGGCGGGTTCTTCCTCCCTATTTAGCCTTGGTTCCCCTTCACACGAGTGCTTGTTATTGCCGTGCGCATACCTGCTCTTACTGTCCCTGTTTTGCTTATACTATTATACCTGACTTTTGGCTTTCCTCATTGACTGTTCTCTTGACTCTGATTTGGCACTGCATCGTTCGACTGTTACTGACCCCTGGCTAGCTGACCTCCCTTTATTGTTGTTCGTCTTGTCTGCGTTTTGTGTGTCACATACTCAGGGAGGGACTGTCCTCGTGGTTGTCGCCTATTACCTAGGATAGGGTCTGGAAATAGGAAGGAAAAGCGGGGGGCTTCAGCTTAGGGCTCACTGTTTCTTGTGCCCCTCCCAGGGTTTAACAGTTCTGGGAATTGCTGTCTTAGCAATTCACTTACAGTATCCATATAAATGGCCAATCCTGTAGATGTGGATCATTATTTTATAGTGGTCTGTGTTGTGCTGCTCCTATGTTATTCCATCAATAAACTTAGGAAGACATAATGTGGCTTGGTGATACCATTTGGGGGTCATCTACTTCCCCTGACACTGTGCAATCTGAGTTGTCAATACTAGATTGTCTATAGATGCACTCCTTTCACAATGGGAATGTTATCACCTAGTTATCATTATTAAGCTTGGAGGAAAGCTATTACTCAGACTTATGCAAAAAGATGCTACAACACTACTAAAACAGACAGGGAAAGTGATGGGTCTTCTTTAATGCAAAGAGTTTTATATATCATAAATGAATTCAACTTAAATATTTGTTGTATGGTGTTGTTTCTAAAACATAAGTTTCCATTGTCTTGTAGGAAATTATATTGACCTTGAAAATATTCACAAGACTTTATGCTAAATCATGCCGCAAGGAGAGCGTACTGGCCAATGTAGAGGTCTGTAATTCTTCCAGGCTGGTGTAACGGAGCCTTTATTCTGTGACTGAGTGTATTGTTCAATCTTAGTAAATTATAGAAGGGAGCATGAAACAATATTTAGTCTTTTGATATTCAAAAAGGAAAGTCAAGCATCAAGATGTGAACCTATGGTGGCCAAAAACATGACTAGAAGCAGAGTAAGGAGGGGGCTTGCATTTTCCATTATGTAGAATTAGACAGAACTGCTCAACAGATGTGAATAATGTGTCACCAAAGCTGCAGGAAAATGGTAAAGAAATGGACAGTCTGCTCCTGACCACCAGATGTCATAAGATTATAAAAGCAACAAAGACAGACAACTTCCTGCACTTTTATTATTCATCTTTCTGTTTGTTTCTTTTTTAATACACATTTTCATTATTCTCTGGAGAATACCATTAAATCTAATGAATTCAGTGAATTATAGATCCAATATCCAGGCTTAGCCTCTGAAGCTTTAACATTCCTTTGATCACACACATCCCAAAATGTGTGATTATACTATAAAAAGATTATAAGAAAAAAACATCAAAAGCAAGTCAAAAAATGCCAGTGTGGCTTAGTAATGTAGCAGCGTAAGATTTGACTTAATGGCACACAGACAACCTCTATAATGTCTTAATGTGTTTAAAGCCTGTGCGAGGCCTTGTATAGGATGAATATTTAGTGTACCGTGAGTAAAGTGTTCCGTATACAGGATAATGGTATAGTGTTTGCACTTTTATGAATACAATATGAGATATAAATCCTTAAAGCATACCTGCTATGTGTGTGTTCATGAGAAGTAACAATATATCGATCACTAAATGACTTATATTCTGCAGCCTGTAGCAAATCCATCCCCCCGTATGTGTTATATGGAGTTTGTAGCTTCTTCTAAACTGGTGGGTGTAGACTAGCTTCTCTAGACTGCACACAAAATGTAAAGGAGGAATCTTCACCATAACTGTCTCCTTCACTCAGCGACAACACCAAGGATATGCAGGGAATCTTTAAGGACGTATTAACCTGTTCTGATGTTAATAAAGCATTTTGATTATGATCGATAGCTTCTGTTTATAGATGAGTGAACCTCTCAAGATTTGTTTAGTTTCAGGTTTGGCAGCTCAGATCGTAGTTTCGTTTGGGGTGAACAAGTTTGGTAAGAAACAAAACTTAAATTAGCTTAAAACATAATGTATAACACTGTCTTAGGAACGTAATGTAAGGGAATTGTTAGGACAACAATTCCACTGTAGCTGTTGGTTAACCCTGGGGAGAGGGGCAGTAGAGACAGTGAGCCCTAAGCTGAACCCCTCCCCCACGCTACAAAGTACACAGACAAGACAAACAACAACAAAAGGAGATCAGCTAGCCAAGGGTCGGGTAACAGTCAAGGAATGTAGTACAGAATCAAAATCCAAGAGAATAGTCAAAGGGTAAGCCAGAGGTCAAGAATAAGAATACAAGTAACAAACAGCAAGAGAAACACCAGGACGCATGAGGCACATATTTTAAGCCACTTTACAGGTTAATAAAGTTGCAAATCGCCAGATTAAGCACATATTCCATACAAGGACAATATGTTACTCAACCTAACTTCAGCACAGCAGCAATATTGGTGCCATTGTGCAGTTAACACTGCTCAGTTGGAGTTGGTAAGGAGTCATCCAGAGGGATACCTGTTGCAAAGCAACTTCTTCACTTTGTGGCTCCTTCGCTTCACACCTATGAAACAAGGGGGAGGAGGAGAAGTGGAAGCAATGTCTTGAAGATGGTGGTGGTAAACGGTCCATGGAGGAGGATCCAGAGGAGGTGGATGGACCTTGCATGGTGTTAGAACTGGACCTGCACAAACATGATGTAACTAAATCTTGATTTTGTTTTGTTTCTGGACTGTGGCCGCTGCCGCTCGAAACATTGACCCAGTGGGTCATGAAAGCCTTGTATTGTCTTTGTCCATAATTGCTGCTCCACGTGTCAATGGCAGACTAATATATCCAAGGAAAGGCCCTGCAATATAAAGCAGGGACAGCTTTCCTAGAGAAATAATGGTGGTTAGGTATCCTCCATTGAGAATAACTGGGTGCATATTTCTGTTTCCCTTATGGATGACTGATATTGACATGGAAGAGGAGGAGTAGGAAAAACAGTTGGTGATAATGATGATAAATATGGTCATGTGCTACTGTAAGTGTAGATATGGCTTGTCTATGAAGAAGATCAAGGGGAGGAATAGAAAAGTCTTGCTCAATGCCACTGCCACTGCCAAGTTTATTCTGAAAAATAAATTGTGATGCCTTTTCATGTAAGTATGTAGAGATGTAATTTCTACATTAGATCCTGCATGGACCTGGCTAAGTATCTGCTTGCAGATCTTCCACATTGCCAGGAATTTATAATTTGTCAATATACAAAAAAATCCCCACATGCAAGAAGACCATGTATAGTTGGTGGTACCAGCAGTAGTAGAAATGTGACTGCCGCTACCACCACCAGTGCTACCACCCACACTCCGCGACCTTCATCTAGGTCTGCCCCAGAATCATTACTATCACCACTGTCACCATCCCCTTCATGTGATGTCACCTTTTTCAACCTGACCTGGTTGCCAGGTACTCTCTGCAAAAAAATCATCATCATCGGCAATGTCATCACCTACCTTGCTTTTGTCTGACAATTTATAGCCATGTGATTCCTGCACACCCTCATAATTTCCACCTCCAAATTTTTCCCTTACTCTCTTATTAGAAGGATCACCAGTAGTAGTACCAGCAGCAGTAGTATACAGTATACATGTGACAAGTATATAGTTCATTTGAGATTAATTGGCATGTGTTCGTTTTGTTTGCTTTTTTGTTTTTGAACAATTTGGAATATTTAGGTTCAGTTCATAACAAATCAGTTCATTCATAATCGATTCCTGCTCAATGCCAGTCCCCCTGCAATCTCCAACAATCCTATCTTTCTCCTCTGATTGCACACAATGTTGACTGTTCTCATCCAGCTCATCAAAAAGAGGATGAAGACTGCTCTAACTAGGAGAAATAAATTTCTCAGCAGATGCCACATTACTACCAGGGAAACACGTAAGTTGTCATGTCTGTACAGGATGGTTGTTATGCCATCTTTATCCTTTTGTTAACATGTGAATAAAGGCTATATTTTATTTATACAAATATTTGCAGAGAGACGCTGGTATTTTTACCTTTGGAAATCGATCTTTTTCCTTGGTCCATGAAAACCTCTGTCCACTGTGGCAAATTTGAATATAATCTGTATCTACGGCTGTGGAAAGACTTTTTGTTTAAATCCACCAAAACTATGGCTGTGTTTATGGGCTCATTGAAATGTATAGGTCCATATTTTTAAACAAAAATGTGGATAAAATGCATGTTTTTTTGTACATGAGGCCTTAGGCAAAATCAGATTATTAGCAATGAAAAGGTTAACTGTTATGTCTGCACCCGTTCAAACTTTTGCACCATTCACACGCACACTGCTGTACAGGAGGCATGTTCAGTTTTGATTCCTTGCTTAGAGTTCTTTTTGCTCTCTCTGAGCGCTGCTCTATTCTCTCATCTCTATAATTGACTTTCCACCACACACAGTTCTTAGACCTTTGTTTCCCTCTGCTCCCTAAATAGTAAATAAATAAATAAATAAATAAATAAATAAATAGTAAATAGTTAATAATAATAATAGTTAATAATAGTAGCCTTACCTGTATGATTGACAGTCTGCCAATCAAGTTTGGGGTGAGTACTGGACTTCCTATAAACAGGACATCAGCTGGCTATTGTGACTTGTTTCTGGCTAAGCTGTTAGCTTAATGTTAGACTGACTCACAAAACACATTTTTCATCTTTATTTTCCATGCTCAATACATGTGGTGAGTATATAGCTCATATGAAATGAATCAGCATTTGTTCTTTTTTTGTTAAAAACTAGACAATTTGGAATATTTGGATTGATTCCTGTTCATAATAAATCAGTTTTCTCATATTTGCTTCCTGCTCATTACTTCCCCCTCCATAGACTTCTATAGACATGTGTAATTTGAGTTATGAAGCCTGCAGTTTGTCTAAAGGATACAGTAGTTATTTGCACAATGATAGTTGTTATTGTAGATGAGGAAGAAGCAGGGGAGCAGCATGATAAGAACCAAGAGAGACATTATCTGATGAGATGTATTACAAAGTTTGTTATTATCCCATCTATTACTTTACACAAGGTTTGCTGAAGCAACAGTTCCTATTTAAAGAGGAGAGATTAAATTAGAATAAAGTTCAATGTCACTTAGCCTCTATTTGAGTTAGGAGCATACACTAAGAACACATAGTTCCTGCACAGAGTAGTGTGCATTGGCCCCTAAAATACACACTAAAACACTACTTGCTCTCTGAATATTTCCACATGCATCTCTTGCACAAAGCAGAAATGCAGCAACATATTTACCTATAGAATGCATGACACACAGACAGCAATTACACACAGGATACATGCTATACACCTCACACATACCTCTCACACATATTTTAAGTCATATGTGATACAGACTCCATGCAGTCCATAGGACAATTGCAGCAATCATGCATTATGCATAAGTACCATCATATGTGTCATACTGTAGAAACAACTCCCAGCCCAGATTTATTTTGTTCAGTGCTCCCTCTTTATATAATCCCCGTAGGCAGAAAAGAGGTCACTCTCATGTGAGGAAAAGCTACTTCCCCGACAATACCAGTAAGCCACATCACCATATAAGCTATGTCCTCTCACACCATTACATTTACTTATCTCAAGAATAATAAATTCCTGCTTCAAGCCCTACTGTGACAGAGAGGGAGCCTGCACTGTAGTGTCTGGACAGAATATGTCCCAATATGAGCATTCAGTATCAAGCTATCGCTCATTGTTATTTTAATATACCTTTGGAAATGTAACACAAACTCATTGAGTCTACACAAACTAGTGACTTTAATGCATTCACTGTGTGTCTGCCTCAGTGCATCACATTTTGTCTGGTAATCCATGTCAATGATTTGTTATTAGATTTCTGTGAATTGTAAGCCCTCCTTCCACAGACTAGGGTCATGATCTAAATCATTTGCAACATATTTTAATTAATCTGTTATGTTAATGTACTGCAATGCACTTGCCAATTAAAATGCTTTCACTCTGGGAAGCAAATTCAGAGCAGATGTCCCCAGTGCTGTCCGCTCGGCTCATCCCTGAGGTTGCGGGTAGTTACACAAACATTATCTACACTAAACACACCAGTAAAATAAACCTATACGAGGCTAGTCTGGCGACAAAATTATAAACCTGAGGGTTCATTAACACTGCAGTGATTCATGTCCGTGTGCCTTCATGTACTAGACTTGTACAGCACAAGCACCCATTGCCAGTGAATGGGGTCATACACATTTTCTTTTTTTTCAGACAAGCCCATGGAACATTTGAAACATCTTGCAATGTATCCTATTCTGGTCTTCTTTTCCAGACCAGGATAACAGTCTGAGATTTCCTTGCACTGCAAACTGACAACATATGGAACTACAAACAATTTATTAATGGTTTGTAGAGACACAATGGATGATAAAACCAAAATCTCCCTGGGAATGAGATGCTTGTGCTGCTTACTGTCCATTATCTTTATGTTTTTATGCTATGAAAGATAGAATATATAGGTATTTTGGAGACTAGCATAGTCCAAAACTAAGTTAGCTGCTAAGGGCTCGTTCACATCTGCGCCCGGTCTCCGTTCATGCAGGTTTCCGTTTCCTGCACAAAACTAAGCAGGAGACAGAAACCTGCAGGACTCTTTCAAACCATTCATTTGAATGGGTTTCAAAGATGTCCGGCCGTGAGCGCCGGTGAGCATTTTATACTCTCCACCGCGAAACTGTTTTTTTAAAATCGGACACAGAGTCGGACATGCAGTATTCTGTGTCTGGTTTTAAAAAAAATGATTTTGCGGTGGGGAACATAAAACGCTCACCGGTGCACACGGCCGGACCCGGTCTGACAGCTTTCCATCTTATGCATGCAGAAGACGGAAAGCTCAGAACGAACTCTGGGCGCTAGTGTAAACCTAGCGTAACTTAGTAAATTGTTATTACTGTTATTAGTAAACTATTGTGTTGATGTATGACGTGTTTTATAATATTTAAGCTGGTTTACATTGGTTTTTGTGATTTTCCAGCTTTATGTTGGTTACTGAGGAGTTAATCAGACATCAGACGTACTGCTTTGTAAATGGGAGAGGCTCCTACTTTGAGTTTTCTAGAAGGTAGGTGGAAATAGCCAATACTAGGCCGGCCCTGTCGTGATGAATTGTTGAGTCAGTTTGCCGCTAGCTACAGTTGAGGTCAGTAGTTTGGGAGGTAGCAAATTAGAGCAAATTAGGTTAATTAGAGCTAGTTAGGCCAAGAAAGGTAGTTCCATCCCAACAGACCCCATCTTCTATCCATGGCCCAAACATTTCCCTAGTAATGAAAGAAACAGAGGACCAAGTCCCAAGAGTTGTCCCAGATCACAAAGATGGAAAGGGGAAGAAGACTAGAGAAGGGAGTGAAGAGCAGATGCCACTTCCATCTGTATTTGCAGAGTGAAAAAAAAGTGTGGCTACTGCTTGCTGTAAAGGAATTGCGCTTCCACATTGCTTCCACGTTCAACTGCCATAATAGGGAAGTGTGCCACGAGCATCATCTGTGGGTGAATAAGCAACTACCAGGTACTTCTTTTTCATCTTCCATGAGAACAATGGATTGGGCATGTTGCAATCCGTCAAACCCAAGACTTCTTTCCCCCAGCATAGTCTTCCAAGTAAACATCCACACAGCACCTTACACATAACGTAGGATTTGCTGTTATGGTTATAGGTACCTTTTTGCTTAATTTTATCTGTGGTGACACAACATGGTAGTCAACGTTTACTTCCAGTTTTTCCCACAGACAGCTGGTCACTGGGGTCTCAGTAGGAGGACATGTTCTTATTAGTTTATGACCCCTATAAATTAGATAAACGTTCTTGAATTCTTTCCTTACCTTATTTGTCTTGGTCTGCTCCCCCTTATTCAGGCCTTTTTCGTAGTGAATGACAAACAAGACAGATGCTCATTGTTTGCAGCTGTCTGATCTGTTTAGTAGAAGGGGGTCCTGAGCAGGGGTCTACCTCTATGATGTCTAATGAGACTTTAAAGATTTGCTTCTAGTTACCAAATAAAATGGATATATCTCAGTAAATTTCCGAGTTTATAAGTATTAGACATGTTAAAGAAACATAATTGTCAGATCAATATTTAGACACAATTGTAGCAAGTGGGATTGCTTGCACTAAAGAGTCCATATTGCTGGTTCGGGACTATATCGGAGATCATGTATGCATGAAGGGTCACTAAGGTGTGTTCAATAAGTAACACGTGCCACGTTGCATCTCTCTGATTGGCCCAGATATTCCATGTTAATTAATATAGCCTATTATAGTGACAGGTTCTCCTTGGTGCAGGTGCATGTGAAATGGTAAGCTAGTCCAGACTCCTTATTTCATTGTGAAATAATGCTTGCCCTGTCACACTATTCTTATTACCAAGGAGGAAAATGGGTTAGTATTGGAGACTTGACCCCTGCAAACTGATGTTTTCCTATCATCACTCACCAGAAGAAAAGGTTAAGTAAGAAAGCGTCAATCTTTTCATCAGAGAATACATTCAAACTTGTTTTTTTTTAAGAAGAGTGAACAGTAAATTTGAATTCCATTTGGCAGGAGAAAAATATCACTGCTTATTAGTCAGAAGCAATGAAATGGAGACAGCTTTAGGGACTCCATTAAACGTTCTAAGTTTAGTCAGACAATGTCCCTAGGTAAAGTGTTTTGTGCCAGAGAACAGTGCAGTGTGAAATAATTGGACTTGGGAAATCAACTGGGCTTCAGCAGCTTGATAGAGTCTCCTATTAGGTAAAATGGGAAGGAAATAAAAAAAACACAGAACTTTTTTTATGTTAGTATAAAGGCTGCTTTGAAAGAACGTGCGTTTCTCAGTGGATAGATTTACTGTCAACAACAATTTAAATGCTACAAAACAATTGCCATAATTAAATTTCATTTTAGCATGAGAGTATTCATAACATGTTCGGTAATCCCTCTTGTGTAATAAGTCTTTGCCTTAGTGTGAAGTTGATGTTGGTCTGTTTAATGCATAAATAATACAGTGTGAGATGTTTTATATAGATTCTTGAGACCTATTGCTGCATACCATTAATAAGGTATTAGTAAGGGTTTATTCACGTGTCTGCCTTTGAAGGAATGTGATGCTCGTGTTAATCTGGGACTTCATGGAAACCCTTTGATTTTAATGGGTGCATGCAAACATCTATTTGGTTCATGGAAAAAGAACAGAGGCATGATCTATTTTGGTCTCTTTTCAGACCCTGGATGCTCATTAAAGTCTAAAATCAAACATGCTGTCCATTTCTCAAGGACCCCGAGACATTAAATAGTACAGAAATGTAGAAAAACGCTGTTTTCTTTTTAATGGACAGCATGTGATCCAAATGTGAATAAACCCTAGTTAGACAGATAGACACTGTAGACCGACAATTTACTGTTGTAAGCATTATTAATGTCTTTCATTTGGGAAACAATGAAGAACTATACAGTAACCTATACCAGAAAACAGGAAGGTACAGGCTATATCTCATACAGAGTCTTATCTGAGTGCATGTTGCTGTTCTATTATATATACATATCTAGGCCTCCAGAGGTTCAATGCAATATTATTAAATCACCCTTCCTGTAATAAGATGAATTTAATCTCACTGCCCCAGTCTATACAGTAAAGCTCACATATGAATAAAGGAAGTGTAAGCCTATTGTGTGTACTCCAATGGCTAGTCGGAAAACTACAATATTTAATATCTTACTTAAACAAAGCAGAACACAAAAATACCTAAAATGTTTAAGAAATATGTTTAGAACAAAAACCTAATTGACAATAAATCACATTCCGATGCTATGTTACCTGTAAGTATGTAGACCAATTTGTTTGCATTGCAAAAACTGTATCAAGCATATTTCTACTTTTACAATGAGCACAAAGGTGAGTTAACCTTTCAAGAATGTGGCTTAGTTTTATTTTTCAGGATGAAAACTCGTAAATTTTATATTTTGCCTTAACAGCCATTCTAGTATTACTGTTTAGGAATTTTTACAATTTTGGATAGTTTTTATTAATGATTTTATCCTCACCATATTATAGTATAGAAATAAATGAAGACTCTTGCCATAGCATCAGAGAGTATGCTCCTCTTGATGATGTGGCCGAGCTCCTGATGTACTTCACACAGTACTATCAATATATGGCATATATATAAGCTTGCCCATGATGATTTTTCAATTAATGTCCAATGAAAAAAAAATGGCAAAATTAGTATATAATGTAACTAGATATTTTGTATTATGTTGTGTGCTTGGTTATTACCTACTATTATCATGACAATAGCCACAGAATTCTCTTTCTAAATCAATATATTGAGTAGTCAATCCAAGTTCAAATCATAAAGTGTGTAGCATAACAAAGTCTACTGCTATATATAAAATCATCTCCTATGGCTGATTATAAACTCAAAATGATAATTCCTTGAAGATGACTTAAAGATCCAAATTTCTCTTTACACATTCCATCAATGCATTCAAATTTTGCTTCAGAAAGTGTAAATTTGAATCTTGTTTGCATGTTAAAACACAAGCTGTCAATTCTTATTTCATAAATTCAATTGGCCTATATAGGGATGTGAAAAAAAGCCTAGCCCGAGCCAGTGAAGGATGCTCCACACAATGCACAACCTTCTTATAAATTAGCTACACCCTCCGCCAGGCCGTGCATTTGGAGGGAAATATACGTTAGTTCATAACTGGTGTAATTTATACCAGATCTCTGGCAGAAATGTCAATGAAGTTAATGGGGCCAATGGGCCCGCCCCTGCATGACCTTCACATCTATTTTCAGAAAAGTGGTGAGGTTGGCATAGAAAACAAAAAGTGGCAAGGCATAATAAATCTGGTGTACAAGGTAACAAATCTGCCCCAATGTGCCCAATTTATGATGAGGTGTAGTCACTGACACTGACTATGCTTTCTTGTAGCTAGTGTAGATTTCAGTTATCACTTACACCAGAAAACTGGAGTAAAATTTGATAAATCTGACATAGCTGAGGGCCACACTGTTGCCACATCCCCTTTTTGTAAAGTGGTAAAGGGAGATTAACAAGAGTGGGATACAAAGCAGATGGGTGAAAGAAAAATTAGGTAGTCAGAGGCATTGATGGTGATAGTGGAAGGGAGAAAAATGGTGTATAGCAGGCCTTACAGGGCTCAACAAAAGACAAGACTCCCAACAACTGATAATTTGATGATAACGCATTAACTTTAATATGTTAAAGAGGCTCTATCACTGGGAAAAGTCATTTTTAACTGATCACATCCTTGCATTGCCTTTAGAAAGGCTATTCCACACCTACCTTTAGTATGTAGATTGCCTCAGTGGTTTCTGAATAAGTCAGTTTTTATTCATATGCTAATGAGCTTCCAGCCAGCACAGGAAGTTCCCAGCAGCACTCGTCTCTCCTATTATCTCCTATGTGTGTGTGCAAACAGGAAGCTAAATCATCATCAGCAGTAGCCTACCATAGGAAACAACAGCAAAGGGGTGCACGATGTATCGTGCAACAGTCTAAGGGCTCATTCACATCTGCACCCAGGGTCTCCGTTCTGCAGGTTTCTGTTTCCTGCACAAAACAGGGCAGGAGACAGAAACCTGCAGCCATGAGTGCCGGTGAGGGTTTTATGCTCTCCATGGTGAAACTGTTTTTTTTTTTGTTTTTTTTTAACCGGACACAGAGTCGGACATGCAGTACTCTGTGTCTGGTTTTAAAAAAAAAATGTTTTGACGTGGAGAGCATAAAACGCTCACCGGCGCTCATGGCTGGAATCGGCATGATAGGTTTCCGTCTTCTGCATGCAGATACCGGAGACCCGAACGCTGGTGTGAACCCAGCGTAATTAGCATATGGATAAAAACGGACTTATTCAGAAACCACTGAGGCAATTTACTTACTAAAGGTAGGTGTGGAATAGACTTTCTAACACCTATGCAAGGATGTGATTAGTTAAAAATGACTTTTCCCAGTGATAGAGCCCCTTTAAGTACCAAGCTATTTTTCATTGTCACATTCAAAGAGTTATACCTTTTTAATTTTCTTTGTGGACACACCTGCATTAGGGTTTGTTTTTTGCAAGACGAGTTGAAGTTTTCAATGGCCCCATTTGGAGAGTAACCCTGTATTGAAGTGTACTGTACCTGTCAGTATCATACTTACAGTCTGTCTATTAGACCCAGCCTAGTGTACAAATGTCAAACTGTCAGATGTCATTGCTGTTATTGACCCTTTTGTGTCTGTACTTGAAGTGAGTAGAAGGCAAATGATAAAGGAAGAGCCTTGGCAGCTCCCAGAGGCAGCTTCACTGCATATTTAAGCTCTAATATGAAAGAGCATGTACATTTAGACATAATGAGGTTATAGCAGTTCCCTAATATGTCATTATTAGCACTGTTATATATAGCTATGGAGGCATGTGGATAACTATATGCCATATGACTCAGAGAGTCTCACATTAATTAACTTACAAAGCCCTAGACCTATAGGCTTGTTGACCTGAACATTGTCCAGAGTTCTGTACACTGAATATATTTACAATTATATTTCTGAATTTAAGTCCCTAGTGTCACACTTATATATTAGAAATGTGTTGCTGTTTCAGAACCAAAGTACAGTATCAGAGACAATTATTGCTCGCAAGACAGCAGGGCATTGGGTACAACTATAAGTCTTAGCAGGGACATCAGATTTGTTCAGAATGTAATGTAATAAGATAAATCGCCCTTAGTACTCACTTTTATGCCAACTGGCTTTTAAACAAAATTAATAATTTTCTGTTCAAGCTATATTTTAGTTAATAACTTAGAACATTATTTACACCTATTAATAACCTATGATCAGCTCCTGTCTTGAAGAAATCATTCTTTTCTCAGAACTATATCTTCCTCCCCTATAAAGAAAAATAATGAATCTCTATTGCACCAAAATAAGATCCATGGCAGAGGCACACAGACTAGAATAAATTACCTAGACATTTTTTTTTCCTTTGTGTAAATGGAAGTCTATTTTACCCAATGGAGCCTTAGTGACATTTTCGAGAAAAAAAAAAAAACGTATGAAATCCATAGTTCCCTTTCTGCCAGCTTTCAACGTATATGAGGTGATATTTTCATCATTAAATTTCAGAACATTGAGATGTTATGGTAGAGCAGAATTTTCTTTGTCATGTCCCCTTCTGTATCCCAGAGGAGATTTGTCTAGGAGTCAGTTTATCTCATACAAGGAAGGAGGATAAAGTGTAACATTTGAAGACTTTTCACAGTTGGTCTGTCTAAAGGGACAGTTCTTGCAGTTGCTTGTACTTTCCCATTGTACACATCATTTCCTGGCAATTGCAGAATTTATTCCCCAGTCAAACCCTTCTTGACAGGTTTGTTATCTGTTCACCCGGACGGCAAGCCCCTGAGAATGAAAACTTAGCTGTTTGGAGGGAAAGGGAAAAAAAAACAGCAGAACTGGGAAATAGGGCAAATAAATGTCAAACAAGCTGCCAAAGATGGATATTATAGCTGCCGGGGACCTTGGAGAATATTATGTGTCTTTTGTGTCTATTTTACAGCATGTGTTTCATGTAAGGAAGCTCGCCTCTACCAAGCATTGTATCGATTTAGTTCAAGACATGAAACCGACTGTTTTAATCTTTCTGGAAAGGTGATTTTTTTATTTTTTGGGATCTTAGGGATCACCACTTTTGAGTTCAGTTGCCAAATTTTAACTCTTTGTGGATGGTCATAAAGTATTTTCAATTTTAGCATATGTCAGTCATGTTAAAAGCAAGCCTTCATGGTGACCATCACGATTTTAATGTACACTTTCTTGCTGATAAAGACAGTATTGTGCATTTTTGGATATGTAATATTTCATCATTTAGATGGATGATTTGTAACAATCCCTATGGCTTAGCCTATAACCAGTTATATATAAATACAATGTGTCCCTCTCATAAATGGACATATTATAATAGACCAAATACGAAGATTAAAATGCAATAACATCACACTAAAAACTATTGTAACAATAATACTATTAATAGCTACCAATACCTTTGTATGCTATATTTTAGTTTGCATTCATAGTGCACTCAGTGCCATAAAGCTGAACCCATTCCAAGTGGTTAAAATTCATATTATATATCGACATGCTGCAGATTAAAAATCCACACTGTATTTAGGTGAGATCTTTGTAAATCTAATTTAGTTGTGTGGTACAGTAATACACTAGAGATGAGCGAACAGTGTTCTATCGAACTCATGTTCGATCGGATATTAGGCTGTTCGGCATGTTCGAATCGAATCGAACACCGCGTGGTAAAGTGCGCCATTACTCGATTCCCCTCCCACCTTCCCTGGCGCCTTTTTTGCTCCAATAACAGCGCAGGGTAGGTGGGACAGGAACTACGACACCGGTGACGTTGAGAAAAGTAGGCAAAACCCATTGGCTGCCGAAAACATGTGACCTCTAATTTAAAAGAACAGCGCCGCCCAGGTTCGCGTCATTCTGAGCTTGCAATTCACCGGGGACGGAGGTTTCCGTCCAGTTAGCTAGGGGTTAGATTCTGGGTAGGCAGGGACAGGCTTGGATAGGAAGGAGAAGACAACCAACAGCTCTTATAAGAGCTAAATTCCAGGGAGAAGCTTGTCAGTGTAACGTGGCACTGACGGGCTCAATCGCCGCAACCCAGCTTTCCGCGGATCCTGAATGGAATACACTGACAGTGTATTCCCGTATACCCGATATATACCCCGATACCCGTTCCAACGGTGTGCCCCCCCACCTTCAACCCAGAAATACCCTGCAAGTCCCCTAGCAATAGAATTGGGGCTATATACACCCACAATTTTTACTACTGGTATACAGTGCCATTGTCTGACTGGGAATTCAAAGAATATATTGGGGTTACGTGCACCCACAATTTTTACTACTGGTATACAGTGCCATTGTCTGACTGGGAATTCAAAGAATATATTGGGAATACAAATACCCTCATTTCTTGCTACTGCCATATAGTGCCAGTTTCTGACTGGTAATTCAAAGAATATATTGTGGTTACGTGCACCCACAATTTTTACTACTGGTATACAGTGCCATTGTCTGACTGGGAATTCAAAGAATATATTGGGAATACAAATACCCTCATTTCTTGCTACTGCCATATAGTGCCAGTGTCTGACTGGGAATTCAAAGAATATATTGTGGTTACGTGCACCCACAATTTTTACTACTGGTATACAGTGCCATTGTCTGACTGGGAATTCAAAGAATATATTGGGGTTATAAATACCCTCATTTCTTGCTACTGCCATATAGTGCCAGTTTCTGACTGGGAATTCAAAGAATATATTGTGGTTACGTGCACCCACAATTTTTACTACTGGTATACAGTGCCATTGTCTGACTGGGAATTCAAAGAATATATTGGGGTTATAAATACCCTCATTTCTTGCTACTGCCATATAGTGCCAGTTTCTGACTGGTAATTCAAAGAATATATTGTGGTTACGTGCACCCACAATTTTTACTACTGGTATACAGTGCCATTGTCTGACTGGGAATTCAAAGAATATATTGGGAATACAAATACCCTCATTTCTTGCTACTGCCATATAGTGCCAGTGTCTGACTGGGAATTCAAAGAATATATTGTGGTTACGTGCACCCACAATTTTTACTACTGGTATACAGTGCCATTGTCTGACTGGGAATTCAAAGAATATATTGGGAATACAAATACCCTCATTTCTTGCTACTGCCATATAGTGCCAGTTTCTGACTGGTAATTCAAAGAATATATTGTGGTTACGTGCACCCACAATTTTTACTACTGGTATACAGTGCCATTGTCTGACTGGGAATTCAAAGAATATATTGGGAATACAAATACCCTCATTTCTTGCTACTGCCATATAGTGCCAGTTTCTGACTGGTAATTCAAAGAATATATTGGGGTTACGTGCACCCACAATTTTTACTACTGGTATACAGTGCCATTGTCTGACTGGGAATTCAAAGAATATATTGGGAATACAAATACCCTCATTTCTTGCTACTGCCATATAGTGCCAGTGTCTGACTGGGAATTCAAAGAATATATTGTGGTTACGTGCACCCACAATTTTTACTACTGGTATACAGTGCCATTATCTGACTGGGAATTCAAAGAATATATTGGGAATACAAATACCCTCATTTCTTGCTACTGCCATATAGTGCCAGTTTCTGACTGGGAATTCAAAGAATATATTGGGGTTACGTGCACCCACAATTTTTACTACTGGTATACAGTGCCATTGTCTGACTGGGAATTCAAAGAATATATTGGGAATACAAATACCCTCATTTCTTGCTACTGCCATATAGTGCCAGTGTCTGACTGGGAATTCAAAGAATATATTGGGGTTACGTGCACCCACAATTTTTACTACTGGTATACAGTGCCATTGTCTGACTGGGAATTCAAAGAATATATTGGGAATACAAATACCCTCATTTCTTGCTACTGCCATATAGTGCCAGTTTCTGACTGGTAATTCAAAGAATATATTGTGGTTACGTGCACCCACAATTTTTACTACTGGTATACAGTGCCATTGTCTGACTGGGAATTCAAAGAATATATTGGGAATACAAATACCCTCATTTCTTGCTACTGCCATATAGTGCCAGTGTCTGACTGGGAATTCAAAGAATATATTGTGGTTACGTGCACCCACAATTTTTACTACTGGTATACAGTGCCATTGTCTGACTGGGAATTCAAAGAATATATTGGGAATACAAATACCCTCATTTCTTGCTACTGCCATATAGTGCCAGTTTCTGACTGGTAATTCAAAGAATATATTGGGGTTACGTGCACCCACAATTTTTACTACTGGTATACAGTGCCAATTTCTAACTAGGAATTCAAAATGCGCAAGGCTCCCGGAAAGGGACGTGGACGAGGCCGTGGGCGAGGTCGGGGGAATGGTTCTGGGGAGCAAGGTAGCAGTGAAGCCACAGGGCGTCCCGTGCCTACTCCTGTGGGGCAGCAAGCATTGCGCCACTCCACAGTGCCAGGGTTGCTTGCCACATTAACTAAACTGCAGGGTACAAACCTTAGTAGGCCCGAGAACCAGGAACAGGTCTTGCAATGGCTGTCAGAGAACGCTTACAGCACATTGTCCAGCAGCCAGTCAGACTCTGCCTCCTCTCCTCCTATTACCCAACAGTCTTGTCTTCCTTCCTCCCAAAATTCCGAAGCTTTACAGAACAATAACCCAAACTGTCCCTGCTCCCCAGAGCTGTTCTCCGCTCCTTTCATTGTCCCTCAACCTGCCTCTCCACGTCACTATTCCACGAACCTAACAGAGGAGCATCTGTGTCCAGATGCTCAAACACTAGAGTCTCCTCCATCTCCATTCGATTTGGTGGTGGATGACCAGCAACCCACCCTCATCGACGATGATGTGACGCAGTTGCCGTCAGGGCATCCAGTTGACCGGCGCATTGTGCGGGAGGAGGAGATGAGACAGGAGTTGGAAGAGGAAGTGGTGGATGATGAGGACACTGACCCGACCTGGACAGGGGGGATGTCAAGCGGGGAAAGTAGTGTGGATGTTGAGGCAGGTGCAGCACCAAAAAGGGTAGCTAGAGGCAGAGGCAGAGGTCAGCAGCTTAGGCGAAGCCAGGCCACACCCGGAATCTCCCAAGATGTTCCAGTTCGTACCCAGCCCCGAAAAACTCCCACCTCGAGGGCACGTTTCTCGAAGGTGTGGAGTTTTTTCAAGGAATGCGCCGAGGACAGATATAAGGTTGTCTGCACAATTTGCCTCTCGAAATTGATTAGGGGCTCTGAGAAGAGCAACCTGTCCACCACTTCAATGCGCCGTCATTTGGAATCCAAGCACTGGAATCAGTGGCAGGCAGCAACGGCAGGACAAAGGCCGCCTGCCGTTCACGCCACTGCCACTGCCTCTGCCTCTGCCTCTGCCACTGCCACTGCTGACTGTGCTGGCGATGCACTCCAGAGGACGAGCCAGGACACCACTTCATCTGCCTCCGCCACTTTGTTGACTTCTCCCTCATCCTCCCCTGTTCCTGTCTTATCTCCTTCTCCTGCACCATCAAAGGCACCATCAGGCGCTTCTTTACAACAACCCACCATCTCTCAGACATTGGAGCGGCGGCAGAAATACACTGCTAACCACCCACACGCGCAAGCCTTGAACGCCAACATCGCTAAACTGCTGGCCCAGGAGATGTTGGCGTTCCGGCTTGTTGAAACTCCCACCTTCCTGGACCTGATGGCAACTGCGGCACCTCGCTATGCCGTCCCTAGCCGTCACTACTTCTCCCGGTGTGCCGTCCCCGCCTTGCACCAGCACGTGTCACTCAACATCAGGCGGGCCCTTAGTTCCGCGTTTTGCACAAAGGTCCACTTGACCACCGACGCGTGGACAAGTGCATGCGGACAGGGACGCTACATTTCACTGACGGCACACTGGGTGAATGTAGTTGAGGCTGGGACTGCTTCCCAAACTGGCCCGGTGTACCTCGTCTCCCCGCCTAACATTCCTGGCAGGGACACGAGAAGAACACCCCCCTCCTCCTCCTCCTCTACCGCCTCCTCCTCCGCCACCGCCTCCTCCTCCGCCACCGCCTCCTCCTCCGCTGTTAGATTGACCCCAGCTACGAGTTGGAAACGTTGCAGCACTGGCGTTGGTAGACGTCAGCAGGCTGTGCTGAAGCTGATCAGCTTGGGGGACAGACAGCACACTGCCTCCGAGGTGAGGGATGCCCTCCTCGATGAGACGGCAATATGGTTTGAGCCGCTGCACCTGGGCCCAGGCATGGTCGTTTGTGATAACGGCCGGAACCTGGTAGCAGCTCTGGAGCTTGCCGGACTCCAACATGTTCCATGCCTGGCCCACGTCTTCAACCTAGTGGTGCAACGTTTCCTAAAGAGCTACCCCAATGTTCCAGAGCTACTGGTGAAAGTGCGGCGCATGTGCGCCCACTTTCGCAAGTCGACAGTAGCCGCTGCTAGCTTAAAATCTCTCCAGCAACGCCTGCATGTGCCACAACACCGGCTTTTGTGCGACGTCCCCACACGCTGGAACTCAACGTTTCAGATGTTGAATAGAGTGGTTGAGCAGCAGAGACCTTTGATGGAATACCAGCTACAAAACCCTAGGGTGCCACAAAGTCAGCTGCCTCAGTTTCACATCCATGAGTGGCCATGGATGAGAGACCTTTGTGACATCCTACGGGTCTTTGAGGAGTCCACAAGGAGGGTGAGCTCTGAGGATGCGATGGTGAGCCTTACAATCCCGCTCTTGTGTGTTCTGAGAGAATCCCTGATTGACATCAGGGATAACTCAGATCACACAGAGGAGTTAGGGATAGCATCCGATCCGTCACAGCTGGAGAGTAGGTCCACACATCTGTCCGCTTCACTGCGTTTAATGGAGGAGGAGGAGGAGGAGGAGGAGGAGGAAGAAGAGTTGTCCGATGATGTGATGGTGATACAGGAGGCTTCCGGGCAACTTCGAATCGTCCCATTGTTGTAGCGCGGATGGGTAGACATGGAGGATGAGGAGGAAATGGAGATTGAACTTTCCGGTGGGGCCAGAGGAGTCATGCCAACTAACACTGTGGCAGACATGGCTGAGTTCATGTTGGGGTGCTTTACAACCGACAAGCGTATTGTCAAAATCATGGAGGACAACCAGTACTGGATCTTTGCTATCCTTGACCCCCGGTATAAAAACAACATCTCGTCTTTTATTCCGGTAGAGGGGAGGGCCAATCGCATCAATGCTTGCCACAGGCAATTGGTGCAGAATATGATGGAGATGTTTCCAGCATGTGACGTTGGCGGCAGGGAGGGCAGTTCCTCCAGTAGGCAACCAAGTTCTCACCGGTCCACACAAACGAGGGGCACACTGTCTAAGGTCTGGGACACCTTGATGGCACCCCCTCGCCAAAGTGCCGCCACGGAGGGTCCTAGTGTCACCAGGCGTGAGAAGTATAGGCGCATGTTGCGGGAATACCTTTCCGACCACAGCCCTGTCCTCTCCGACCCCTCTGCGCCCTACACGTATTGGGTGTCGAAGTTGGACCTGTGGCTTGAACTTGCCCTATATGCCTTGGAGGTGCTGTCCTGTCCTGCCGCCAGCGTCCTATCTGAGAGGGTGTTCAGTGCAGCCGGTGGCATCATCACTGACAAGCGCACCCGTCTGTCAGCTGAGAGTGCCGACCGGCTCACTTTGATAAAAATGAACCACCACTGGGTAGAGCCGTCATTTTTGTGCCCACCTGTGTAAAGCACCTCAACATGAAACTCCATGTCTGTACTCAACCTCTCCAATTCCTCCGCATCCTCATACTCATCCACCATAAGCGTTGCACAATTCTGCTAATACTAGTCTCCCTCCACCCTGATTTCCCCCAACTCTGCTGGTTAGAGGCTCCCTCCACCCTGATTTCCACCAACTCTGCTGGTTAGAGGCTCCCTCCACCATGAATTTGCCCAAACTGGGCTGTTTAGAGGCTCCCTCCACCATGAATTGGTCCAAACTGGGGTTTTTAGAGGCTCCCTCCACCATGAATTGGTCCAAACTGGGCTGTTTAGCGGCTCCCTCCACCATTAATTGGTCCAAACTTGGCTGTTTAGAGGCTCCCTCCACCATTAATTGGTCCAAACTGGGCTGGTTAGAGGCTCCCTCCACCATGAATTGGTCCAAACTGGGTTTTTTAGAGGCTCCCTCCACCATGAATTGGTCCAAACTGGGGTTTTTAGAGGCTCCCTCCACCATGAATTGGTCCAAACTGGGCTGTTTAGCGGCTCCCTCCACCATTAATTGGTCCAAACTGGGCTGGTTAGAGGCTCCCTCCACCATGAATTTGCCCAAACTGGGCTGTTTAGAGGCTCCCTCCACCATGAATTTGCCCAAACTGGGCTGGTTAGAGGCTCCCTCCACCATGATTTGGTCCAAACTGGGGTTTTTAGAGGCTCCCTCCACCATGAATTGGTCCAAACTTGGCTGTTTAGAGGCTCCCTCCACCATTAATTGGTCCAAACTGGGCTGGTTAGAGGCTCCCTCCACCATGAATTGGTCCAAACTGGGTTTTTTAGAGGCTCCCTCCACCATGAATTGGTCCAAACTGGGGTTTTTAGAGGCTCCCTCCACCATGAATTGGTCCAAACTGGGCTGTTTAGCGGCTCCCTCCACCATTAATTGGTCCAAACTGGGCTGGTTAGAGGCTCCCTCCACCATGAATTTGCCCAAACTGGGCTGTTTAGAGGCTCCCTCCACCATGAATTTGCCCAAACTGGGCTGGTTAGAGGCTCCCTCCACCATGAATTGGTCCAAACTGGGGTTTTTAGAGGCTCCCTCCACCATGAATTGGTCCAAACTTGGCTGTTTAGAGGCTCCCTCCACCATTAATTGGTCCAAACTGGGCTGGTTAGAGGCTCCCTCCACCATGAATTGGTCCAAACTGGGTTTTTTAGAGGCTCCCTCCACCATGAATTGGTCCAAACTGGGGTTTTTAGAGGCTCCCTCCACCATGAATTGGTCCAAACTGGGCTGTTTAGCGGCTCCCTCCACCATTAATTGGTCCAAACTGGGCTGGTTAGAGGCTCCCTCCACCATGAATTTGCCCAAACTGGGCTGTTTAGAGGCTCCCTCCACCATGAATTTGCCCAAACTGGGCTGGTTAGAGGCTCCCTCCACCATGAATTGGTCCAAACTGGGGTTTTTAGAGGCTCCCTCCACCATGAATTGGTCCAAACTTGGCTGTTTAGAGGCTCCCTCCACCATTAATTGGTCCAAACTGGGCTGGTTAGAGGCTCCCTCCACCATGAATTGGTCCAAACTGGGTTTTTTAGAGGCTCCCTCCACCATGAATTGGTCCAAACTGGGGTTTTTAGAGGCTCCCTCCACCATGAATTGGTCCAAACTGGGCTGTTTAGCGGCTCCCTCCACCATTAATTGGTCCAAACTGCACTGGTTAGAGGCTCCCTCCACCATGAATGTGCCCAAACTGGGCTGTTTAGAGGCTCCCTCCACCATGAATTTGCCCAAACTGGGCTGGTTAGAGGCTCCCTCCACCATGAATTTGCCCAAACTGGGCTGTTTAGAGGCTCCCTCCACCATGAATTGGTCCAAACTGGGCTGGTTAGAGGCTCCCTCCACCATGAATTTCCCAAAACTTGGCTGTTTAGAGGCTCCCTCCACCATTAATTGGTCCAAACTGGGCTGGTTAGAGGCTCCCTCCACCATGAATTTGCCCAAACTGGGCTGTTTAGAGGCTCCCTCCACCATGAATTGGTCCAAACTGGGTTTTTTAGAGGCTCCCTCCACCATGAATTGGTCCAAACTGGGCTGTTTAGAGGCTCCCTCCACCATGAATTTGCCCAAACTGGGCTGGTTAGAGGCTCCCTCCACCATGAATTGGTCCAAACTGGGCTGTTTAGAGGCTCCCTCAACCATGAATTGGTCCAAACTGGGTTTTTTAGAGGCTCCCTCCACCATGAATTGGTCCAAACTGGGCTGTTTAGAGGCTCCCTCCACCATGAATTTGCCCAAACTGGGCTGGTTAGAGGCTCCCTCCACCATTAATTGGTCCAAACTGGGCTGGTTAGAGGCTCCCTCCACCATGAATTTGCCCAAACTGGGCTGTTTAGAGGCTCCCTCCACCATGAATTTGCCCAAACTGGGCTGTTTAGAGGCTCCCTCCACCATGAATTTGCCCAAACTGGGCTGGTTAGAGGCTCCCTCCACCATGAATTGGTCCAAACTGGGTTTTTTAGAGGCTCCCTCCACCATGAATTTGCCCAAACTGGGCTGGTTAGAGGCTCCCTCCACCATGAATTGGTCCAAACTGGGTTTTTTAGAGGCTCCCTCCACCATGAATTTGCCCAAACTGGGCTGGTTAGAGGCTCCCTCCACCATGAATTGGTCCAAACTGGGTTTTTTAGAGGCTCCCTCCACCATGAATTTGCCCACACTGGGCTGGTTAGAGGCTCCCTCCACCATGAATTGGTCCAAACTGGGGTTTTTAGAGGCTCCCTCCACCATGAATTTGCCCAAACTGGGGTGTTTAGAGGCTCCCTCCACCATGAATTTGCCCAAACTCTGCTGGTTAGAGGCTCAATCCACCCTGATTTTCAAAACAAATGTTGGTGCCAACCTCAACTTACTACAAGGGCCAAATTCACTGCTGGTGACAAGCTCTCCTCACTGCAAGTGCCAAATACACATGTTTCAAGGTGTTTTCCTACTGTCAGAGAGGTGGTATTGAGTGTGTAAAGTGTGTAGTTGTTAGGCTGTGATGTTGGGGTAATAGAGGGTCTTTGGTGTGTTAGATGCCCCCAGACATGCTTCCCCTGCTGTCCCAGTGTCATTCCAGAGGTGTTGGCATCATTTCCTGGGGTGTCATAGTGGACTTGGTGACCCTCCAGACACGGATTTGGGTTTCCCCCTTAACGAGTATCTGTTCCCCATAGACTATAATGGGGTTCGAAACCCGTTCGAACACACGAAAATTGAGCGGCTGTTCGAATCGAATTTCGAACCTCGAACATTTTAGTGTTCGCTCATCTCTATAATACACTGCTGATTTTCTGTATACAAATATGGACAGATAAACCTCAGCATAGCCATCCTGTACAGGAACCCAAGGGCCTGGAAAATGCAGAGCAATTTAAGGTCCAAATTCAGCTGTTATGTGGGGCTTAGGTGACATGTTCACCCCTACAGGGTACGCTGGTCCACACTTATTTATGGCTTCTAGACAAATCCTAATGATCACTGGCTTAATGGAAGACTCCAAGTACTTGAAGAGAGAATTGGATTGACTTGCTTCATTAGAGTATAAAACCTTATTCATGTGACAGTGGCGTTCTTAACTAATGCAACATCCATTAAAACAGCTGTGAACATCTGTTTTTGATGGTCGCTTTGCATCCGTTTTGTATCCAGTCCATCCTATTTTTCTGTTTTTGATGGCTTTTTTATGTGTCGTCCATTTTTCTGTTTTTAATAGGCAGTTAACTTTTGAATTTCATTGGTCTTTCTTTTTGATCCAGCCTACTTGTCTATTTTACGAAGATGTAACTTTTTTATCCAAAGGGTATATAAAGGAGGAGGCAGGAGTCGCGTTTGTCCAAGTCGATTCCTTTTATTTAACACACACCGCGTTTCGGATAAAACACCCTTTTTCAAGTGTGTATATCTATGCACGATCAAGTGTACATCAATAGTCAATCCGTTTTATATCCATTAAACATGGATCCATTGATTTCTATCAGATCCATGTGTTCAGAAAACTGGACAAAGATAGGGCAGGTCAGTTTTTTTAAGTTTTCTCTAATTCTAGTTCATTCTTTTTAAAATAGCCTTTGACTTGAATAAAACCTGAGGTTTAAGACATCAGAAATGGTTTCTTTGAAATACTTTCTAATACCTTCAATAGCATAACACTATTGTTCATCTCTGTATTCTGTAATTCTGTAATATACATTTGTTCTTCTTTGCAACAAAACTAAAGTGTATAAAGAATCCAAATGAAGAAATAAAACTCATTAATGCTCTTTTATAGAGCTTCCAAATATGGTATCTCGTTGCGTCTTTCTTCAAATGAACATTGAGAAGTTAAAGAGACTGCAAATGTAATTTCCCGAAGTAAATCCCAGGAGGTAGATTATTTGAGTCTGTCTATTTTAGAATCTTCCCAATGGATGTTCAGCATTTATAAAGTTTATGGTTATGCCTGAAACCGTATACATTCTAGGCATTCTCCATTACTTATATTACAGATTTATGTTTTACAATAAATCTTGGTGCCTGGTGGAAAGTGTTAAAGGTAATTGATCCCCTTCATACTGAACTATTATTACCTTTTTTTCTGCACCATAAGTACTTTTGTCGCTTTCAAGGATAATGATGTTGTTGCCTAGAAAAGGAGTACTAGTAGTGATATAATAGGTACTGTACAATAGCTTTTACAGGAAACTGGGTGCATTTACAGTGGCATCATTCTTCCCAGAGAAAAGTAGTTTCATTCATGGCCAGTGCTTCCTGACTGTTGTACATGAAATGAATCATTTAGGCCATTTTTGGTAGTATAAAATGTTTCTCTGAAGAATGCATCCTCTTAAAATGAAAGCGATATATATATATATATATATATATATATATATATATATATATATACATGCCAAAAATAGATGGAGAACTGAAGACTCATATCACATGTATTCATACATAGGAGCGCAGCTATAGAGAGTGCAGAAGTAACAATGCCTGAAAAGACCCACAACTTGAACTACTACCTGTGAACAGGCCTGCATTATTATTGGCACATGATACGTGCAGGGACCAGTTACAGATTTTGCATAGTGGCCACATAAGTTATGTCTTTGTCCATATAGCCATTGTATCCCTTCCCTGGTATATAAACAGATGAATATGAGATAAATTCTCCAGATATATACAGTAAAGTTAAAGAGTGCCTTTCATGTCCTCGGGTATACGTGGTTTAATATGTCGCTAGAAAGTCGGCAGTGCACTGAATTCACCACACTGTCAGCTTTCCCATTATGTGTCCGTGGGAAGAGCTATTGGTACCATTACCGATAGCGCTTCAATGTCAGAGGGGGTGTTCCTTACCACTCAGCCATGTAGCTAGGTAGTAAGGAACGCCCCATCTGACGGTATAGTACTATGGACTCTACTGTTAGGAGGAGCATTCCTCACAGACTATCAGAAACTCCCTTCTGACAGTGAAGAGCTACGATAACGGTACCAACGTTCCACCGGGGCACAGAACTGGAAAGACAACAGTGCGCTGAATTCAGCGCACTGTCAGATTTTTAGTGGTATATAAAACCACATGTGCCCAAGGATGTGAAAGGTCCTCTTTAAGTGACACAATCATACGCTTTACATGAAAGATTGCTTATTATTGCTTCTATGTAGACAATGTTACTGTATGTCTATAGCCAGAGCCAAGGGTAATATATGACATATATAACTACTTTCAAAAGTATGACTGTCAATGACTGTCTTTATTTTCAATTACCTAACATAAGCTAAAGTGCATGCATTTTGTAAGTGCAGTTGTATATTATGTGGTTTAGGTTATTATTTGTCATTGAAAATAAGTAAATTACTTTATGAGTCATCTGGAACACTTTCCATTCAGACCAAATGTTATTCAGTCTGAAATCTGAATCCGGTGCCCAAATAAAATGAATCTGACCCAAAATGAATCTTATTAGTTAATGGGCATGCTTGCATGGGTTCTCTGGTTTCATCACATCTTGGTTCATGTCCTATGACTTAGCTCAACCATATTTGCACTCTATATACCTACAAAGGAGAGCTTAGATGATGTCTCCTTTGGGACAGGACTGATGTGTTTTAGCTTTGTTATATATGTTTAGCTCCTGTGCCATTTTTTGTTTACGTGTACACCTTTCACAGCATGAGATTATTAGAAATCTATAGTTCTTACTTATATACACTCACCGGCCACTTTATTAGGTACACCTGTCCAACTGCTCGTTAACACTTTCTAATCAGCCAATCACATGGCGGCAACTCAGTGCATTTAGGCATGTAGACATGGTCAAGACAATCTCCTGCAGTTCAAACCGAGCATCAGTATGGGGAAGAAAGGTGATTTGAGTGCCTTTGAACGTGGCATGGTTGTTGGTGCCAGAAGGGCTGGTCTGAGTATTTCAGAAACTGCTGATCTACTGGGATTTTCACGCACAACCATCTCTAGGGTTTACAGAGAATGGTCCGAAAAAGAAAAAACATCCAGTGAGCGGCAGTTCTGTGGGAGGAAATGCGTTGTTGATGCCAGAGGTCAGAGGAGAATGGCCAGACTGGTTCGAGCTGATAGAAAGGCAACAGTGACTCAAATAGCCACCCGTTACAACCAAGGTAGCCAGAAGAGCATCTCTGAACGCACAGTACGTCGAACTTTGAGGCAGATGGGCTACAGCAGCAGAAGACCACACCGGGTGCCACTCCTTTCAGCTAAGAACAGGAAACTGAGGCTACAATTTGCACAAGCTCATCGAAATTGGACAATTGAAGATTGGAAAAACGTTGCCTGGTCTGATGAGTCTCGATTTCTGCTGCGACATTCGGATGGTAGGGTCAGAATTTGGCGTCAACAACATGAAAGCATGGATCCATCCTGCCTTGTATCAACGGTTCAGGCTGGTGGTGGTGGTGTCATGGTGTGGGGAATATTTTCTTGGCACTCTTTGGGTCCCTTGGTATCAATTGAGCATCGCTGCAACGCCAAAGCCTACCTGAGTATTGTTGCTGACCATGTCCATCCCTTTATGACCACAATGTACCCAACATCTGATGGCTACTTTCAGCAGGATAATGCGCCATGTCATAAAGCTGGAATCATCTCAGACTGGTTTCTTGAACATGACAATGAGTTCACTGTACTCCAATGGCCTCCACAGTCACCAGATCTCAATCCAATAGAGCATCTTTGGGATGTGGTGGAACAGGAGATTTGCATCATGGATGTGCAGCCGACAAATCTGCGGCAACTGTGTGATGCCATCATGTCAATATGGACCAAAATCTC
This sequence comes from Leptodactylus fuscus, assembly GCF_031893055.1. NCBI lineage: Eukaryota > Metazoa > Chordata > Amphibia > Anura > Leptodactylidae > Leptodactylus > Leptodactylus fuscus. The sequence goes on along the minus strand of NC_134266.1, from coordinate 152,927,710 downwards.
CGAGGAATGTTTCCAGCACCTTGTTGAATCTATGCCACGAAGAATTGAGGCAGTTCTGAAGGCAAAAGGGGGTCCAACCCGTTACTAGCATGGTGTACCTAATAAAGTGGCCGGTGAGTATATGTGGATACCAGGATTATATTTTAATGAAGTATAGGGTAAAGACTGGACTATTACATATGTGTTTATTATAGTTGGAACATAAGAAGCCTTTACTGCAGGATATGCAATAATATGAAATGTGTGTTCAATAGGCAAATAAGAGTATTAAAATCAATAATATGGGTAAATCAATAAACCCTAAAACTCATTATGATATCAGATTGACTGCTTTAGGCAGCTCATTACAAGGAGGGTAAATCAGCGGCAGCTCTTCAATAACATGTTACTTATCCCAATGTGATTAGCCAGTCCCTTTAAGTAGCACAAAATCATTACATATTTTGTACAAAAGGTCAGATTGATAAATCAGCAAAGTAGATAATACTTCCACATGTCTGCCTCACAATCAGCGCTTAGTTACCTATTCTAAAATACATAATGACTGTCAGAGCTATTGTCTTATAAAGCCATGTCCCTTTGTTAGATGTTAAGATTCAGATTGCAGGATGCACTGTACAATGCGCCAATCATAATCTCCGTGTCATTACAATAGTATTGTATTGGCACGGTTAACAATGATTTTGATTGAGAAAGAGCTACTTGTCTAATTTTCTTTGTGTGAAGTGAGAAAAAAAACTTTTTGAGAGATGGAATAATAACGGCATCTTGTAATGTCTCCATATTTATCAAATATAAAATGTGCTGCTATCTTCATGCTGTTAGATTTTTATGCTCTGCTAACATTTTAACAGCACTCATTCTACAGATGCCGAAATTTCTGTCACCCCTCCCTAATGTTAACAGATTTGTTTTTCACTCAATTATACTTGCGATCATGAGAATCTTAAATAGCACTTTTACTCCTTCTGTAGAGACTCGCACTCTGTTATGTGTAAAATCTCAAGAATAATTTACCAAATGTTGGATACATCTCAGTCTGTCAATGACCCATTTTTATTTAACCCATTAAATGAAAGAAGATTAATATAATTAATGTGGTGTTAATTAACAAGTATTTTTGCTCATTCAACTGGTGCTCATTGGATTGTGTGTCTGTGTTTTATACCCTCAGTAAACTTAAGATATCTTTGCACCAGCAATCATTACTAGAGATGAGCGAACAGTGTTCTATCGAACACATGTTCGATCGGATATCAGGCTGTTCGTTGTGTTCGATTCGAATCAAACATCACGTGGCAAACTCCAAAAAAATTCGATTCCCCTCCCACCTTCCCTGGCGCTTTTTTTGCACCAATAACAGCGCAGGGGAGGTGGGACAGGAACTACAACAACGGAGGCATCGAAAAAAATCGGAAAAAGTCATTGGCTGCCGAAATCAGGTGACCTCCATTTTAGACGAATAGTGGATTTCAAATCCGGGTCATATGAGAATGTGAACTTTGTGACTAAGAGACAGGGATAGCTGTACAGGCAGGGATAGCTAGGGATAACCTTTATTTAGGGGGGAATGTTATTAAAAATAACTTTTTGGGGCTCTATCGGGTGTGTAATTGTGATTTTTGTGACATAAACTTTTTCCAATAGGAATGCATTGGACAGCGCTGATTGGCCAGAGTACGGAACTCGACCAATCAGCGCTGGCTCTGCTGGAGGAGGCGGAGTCTAAGATCGCTCCACACCAGTCTCCATTCAGGTCCGACCTTAGACTCCGCCTCCTCCGGCAGAGCCAGCGCTGATTGGCCGAAGGCTGGCCGATGCATTCCTATGCGAATGCAGAGACTTAGCAGTGCTGAGCCAGTTCTGCTCAACTACACATCTGATGCACACTCGGCTCTGCTACATCTGATGCACACACTTTGCGCGCCGCGGTAAATTTAGCCCCACCCACTGTTATGTTGACTCCACCCATTCTCATTAATTTTTCATGTGCCCGCACACAGTATAATCCTCCTACAGTCACTCGTAAATTATATGTCCCCCCTCTATCTCTCCCCCAGCTTCATATACACCCTTCATCTGCCCCCAGTTTCATGTCTCCCACCCAATCTCTGCCCCAGATTCATGTCCGCCCATCCATTTCTGCCCCCAGTTTCATGTCCCCCCTCCATCTCTGCCCCCAGTTTCATGTCCCCTCCATCTCTGTCCTGTTTCATGTCCCCCATCTCTACCCCCAGATTCATGCCCTCCATCTCTGCCCCCCAGATTCATGTCCCCTCCATCTCTGCCCCCAGATTCATGTCCCCTCCATCTCTGCCCCCAGATTCATGTCCCCTCCATCTCTGCCCCCATATTCATGTCCCCTCCATCTCTGCTGCCATATTCATATCCCTCCATCTCTGCCCCCATATTCATGTCCCTCCATCTCTGCCCCCATTGTCATGCCGTCCTCTCCATCTCTGCCCCCATTGTCATACCATCCTCTCCATCTCTGCCCCCAGTGTCATACCGTCCTCTCTCTGCCCCCAGTTTCACGTTCCACATTACACTGACTGACTTACCTTCTCCTTCGTTCCCTCGCAGCTCTCTGTGCGCCTCTCTCTCACTGGCGCACAGTTATAGACGCGATGTGACATCACATCGCATCTACAAGCCAGTAGCGGAGGCGGCGAAGCGAGTAGCTGACACAGGTCAGCTCCTCGCTTCAGCCAAATATGTGACAGCGAGAGAGGCGCACTACGGCGAAGCAAGGAGCTGACCTGTGTCAGCTCCTCGCTTCACTGCCGGCTACTGGCTTGTAGACGCGATGGCTGAAGCGAGGAGCTGACCTGTGTCAGCTCCTCGCTTCGCTGCTGCCGCCGGCTACTGTAGACGCGATGTGATCACATCGCGTCTACAAGCCAGTAGCAGCGGCGGCGAAGCGAGGAGCTGACACATGTCAGCTCCTCGCTTCAGCCGCATATGTGTCAGCAAGAGAGGCACGCAGCGGCGAAGCGAGGAGCTGACCTGTGTCAGCTCCTTGCTTCAGCCGCGTATGTCTTCAACTCAGATCTGCGTCCTCTGGATGCAGATCTGAGTTGAAATAGGACATACACAATGACTGCTATGGCGCCAGGGGGCCGGCACACGGTGGCGGGCCAAAACCAGGCCCCCCCCATTTTTCAATTTGGCCGGGCCCCTGACGCCAGTACCAGTAGTACTGCCCTATCGGCAGCCCTGGAGCCAAGTGTGCATCAGATGTAGCAGAGCCGAGTGTGCATCAGATGTGTAGTTAAGCAGAACTGGCTCAGCACTGCTAAGTCTCTGCATTCGCATAGGAATGCATTGGCCAGCCTTCGGTCAATCAGCGCTGGCTCTGCCGGAGGAGGCGGAGTCTAAGGTCGGACCTGAATGGAGACTGGTGTGGAGCGATCTTAGACTCCGCCTTCTCCAGCAGAGCCAGCGCTGATTGGTCGAGTTCCGTACTCTGGCCAATCAGCGCTGGCCAATGCAATTATATTAGCCCGATGAAGTAGAGCTGAATGTGTGTGCTTAGCACACACATTCAGCTCTACTTCATCGGGCTAATAGAATGCATTGGCCAATCAGCGCTGGCCAATGCATTCTATTAGCGTGAACTGAGTTTGCACAGGGGTTCTAGTGCACCCTCGGCTCTGCTACATCAGATGTACATCATCTGATGTAGCAGAGCTGAGTGTGCATCAGATGTAGCAGAGCCGAGTGTGCATCAGATGTGTAGTTGAGCAGAACTGGCTCAGCACTGCTAAGTCTCTGCATTCGCATAGGAATGCATTGGCCAGCCTTCGGCCAATCAGCGCTGGCACTGCCGGAGGAGGCGGAGTCTAAGGTCGGACCTGAATGGAGACGTGTGGAGCGATCTTAGACTCCGCCTCCTCCAGCAGAGCCAGCGCTGATTGGTCGAATTCCGTACTCTGTCCAATCAGCACTGGCCAATGCATTTCTATGGGGAAAAGTTAGCTTGCGAAAATCGCAAACTGACAGGGATTTCCATGAAATAAAGTGACTTTTATGCCCCCAGACATGCTTCCCCTGCTGTCCCAGTGTCATTCCAGGGTGTTGGTATCATTTCCTGGGGTGTCATAGTGGACTTGGTGACCCTCCAGACACGGATAAGGGTTTCCCCCTTAACGAGTATATGTTCCCCATAGACTATAATGGGGTTCGAAACCCATTCGAACACTCGAACAGTGAGCGGCTGTTCGAATCGAATTTCGAACCTCGAACATTTTAGTGTTCGCTCATCTCTAATCATTACCAAGTCAAAGTCACTCAAGTCATATGGTGACCCATTCTGGTGTGTAGTCTGAATCACAACTAAACTTCTTACCCGTGTCTATATGGTTTTATGTGTTGAGTTGATCCGAGACAATTGGTGTCTAAAGCCACCCATACACATAAGATAAATGTTGGCTGAAATAGCAATTTTGAACATTTACGCAGACAATTATCTAGTAAAGATATTTGATCTTCAGATTGAATTTTTTTTTTACTGAAAGTATAAGTATATGGAATCATCGGCCAGATCTGGACAATCTATTGCCATTCAGCTGAAACCAATAGGACAGAATTACTGTTATTTTCATGGCTCAACCCTGCTATGAAATATGAAATTCTTAAGGGAGTTGTCTGCTTTATACAACCTCTTTTCCTGTAAAAATGGTCCCATATATTAATTTGATGGCACTTGTCCATTGCTGGGACCCAAAGTGATCTGCTGAAATTAAAAGGAACACTGCAGTATGTGTGTGATCACAGCACAAGCTTATGTGAAATAAAGCATTACATTGCACCTATCACTACAAAAGAGTCCAGGAAAAGTTACTCACACAACTACAACCTTGTATTCTAAGGGCCCCTTCACATGGAGTATACACTCACTGATTCTGAGCATGTAACACGTTCTGAATCAGCAGCGTTAAAACAGATCCCATTGCTTTCTATGGGAGCCGGCATACCTGCTTATGGGCTGCTTTTTTCCCTATTGCTTTCAATGTAATATGCGCCTATGTTACACGTTCAGAATCAGCGAGCATATACTCCATGTGAAGGGGCCCTAAATGTGTACAGATAAGGACTGTAAGACTGGCACCTTATTTAAAGCCTCATTTGTGAGCATTTGGAATATCATAGGCATCATGTGGTAGTCAAGTCAGTTAGCTGTGTCTAACTTTGCTGATTTAGTCTAGTCTCACCACTGTGGGCAGGCATTTTAGCATTTGGATACCTCCTAGTACTTCAAAGCCCCTGATGAGTGGCGCAACACAGTGCCAGGAAACGCGTAGGGACTAGGGATCTATATGTTATACCAGGGACACGTAGGGGCAGCTGTGGACTGCCCTTGTCAGGGCGGGAGTTATCTGGGACTTGAGGGTTAATGTGAGACTGCATAATAGGGAGAAATTCCGTGCTGAACCCTTGACCCTGCTATTTCTCCTACCTGCAAGTTGACCCTGGTAAGACCGTTCAAATTTATTACATATGATAGACAGTTTGGCTCTGCTATGTGGGTGAGAATTGAATTGTTTATTTATTGAGTCTATTCGTTTATTTGGCTACTCATAGTTATGTTCTTAACATGAGGACCTTGTCTTTTCTGAGGGACCTATCTTTTAAATAATATGAATAAATGTTATGTTTTAATATTTGCATCAGTGCTTTTGCTTATGAATAGTATAGTCTGTTTCATGTAGTGTGTTGCTCAACTACTTGAATAAGTACACTATAGCTCAATTTTTTGCTGTATTTTTTGAGCATTTGAAATACAAGGCATCCAACCCTTCATGGACTGTAGGTGTGTGAGTGGATGCTTTCCAGTATTGTTCACCTGTGCAATGTCCACCATATACCATATGGGTCTGTCTGCATCCTGCAGTAAACCCTTGCTTTGCCTAACAACAGATAAACATGGCCTCTTTTTCAGTGATATGAGTTATAATGATATCTTTGCAGAGACTAGTTTTGTTGTACTTTTTTTTTTTTTTTTTTTTTAAAGGGGGGTATCATTTGAAAACATAGACACATTGGGTCCTTCAAGTAAAGGAATATGCTTTATAGCCAATGTCAGCTATAACATCAACCCAGATTAACAAATCTGTGCGTAGAAAGTCATCAAAAACTTGCTTCAACTCTGCGCGTTTTTGTCATCTGATAGTGTTTCTCAGCTCCTGTGCTCAACATTTATTTACAGATTGGGCAAATCGGGAAACAACCTAGGCAGGTCAGGGTGGGGAGAAAACTGGCAGGATTTACACCACCCAACTACACTAGCTTATGACTGGCATAGATTTGAGATCAAGCACACCTATATGTTGAAGAATTATGCAGAGACTAAAGCTTGCAATTGTCTGGGAATGAATTAAGACTGGTGTAAGGAACACACTGTTCTTTTGCATGGATATGCTTTAAGAGAAGATACCACTTGTAAGTGCCAATACTGTCTAAGGGAAACAGAAAGGCAATACTCTTAGCACAAAAGGCATAAAAATTGGATCATTGAGCACTGGAAAGCAACACCAGGTAAGAAAAATGGGAAAAACAGAATATATAACAGCATAAATCTATGAACCCTTTATAATAGGTGCCAGCTAATATAACAATGTTAGCCTTCACACTGAGTATATGCTCCGCTCATTCTGAGTGGAGTGTATACTCAGTGCGAAGGCTCGCTGCAGTTCCATAGGAATTAATGTAAGCAGCCGGCACACAGCCTTAACCCCTTGCACACCGGCTGCGTCCATTCATTCTAATGGGAGACTAGCTAACATCTCTAGTAGCTACTTACCTGCAGAGATGGCTGGTCTGGTGCCCAGTGTTCTCGGTCTTCTTCACCTCGCTGCCCCTGCCTCCCAGGTTAGTATTAAAGAGCTAGGAAGAAGGCAGGGCTTGTGGCTTAGGAGAGTGTGGGCAGGTACAGGGTGGGGAGACGTGAAGTCTCCCCTCCCAGTACCCGCCCACACTCTACTAACCTGCCCACACTCTCCTAACCTGGGAGGCAGGGGGCAGCAAGATGAAGAAGAACAAGAACACCGGGCACCGGACCAGCCATCTCTGCAGGTAAGTGGACACCAGGGAGGACTAAGTAGCCAGAGGATTAAAAAAAATCAGTACATGGTGTGGACTCTAACAATTAAAGTGTTCAATTGTTATATTCCATGCTGTATAGTGAATAGGATTGTTTTTAAAGTCCGATCTCCGATTACTAAAAAAATCCTGTTGACTTGCATTGGGATCGGAATTAGGATCGAGATCGGGTTCGAATGAAAAATGATAGGAAATCGGATTTCAAAATCGATCCTGAAAAGTCAAGATTGGCTCAACCCTAGTGCCAGCATTTCAGGCTGATAGAGGGGAAGTAACAGAGTTTGGTGGAATTTTTTTCTGAGGAGGTGGTTGCTTTGATACCCTTGAATGCTTCTGTTTGTCAAGACTAAGCATCGCCGCACTGAAGGCTGAATGCCAAAGGAGGTTCAATGCACTACTAGATGGGCACCTGTATAAAGGTGGCCATTAAATGTTTAAATATGTGTATGTATATATATATATATATATATATATATATATATATATATATATATATATTAAGCCTTCACACTGAAGCAAGATAACCCAATTAAAAGTAAAGCAGAATCTTTTTTACTCTTGAAGTTATCTGCACAAATGTTCCAAATATAATGCCATTATTTCTTCATTATGCATTTTCTATACTGGACCACCTACATCCCAGCATTAAAAAAAAAGAATCACTAATCACATCATGTGAACTTTACAAATATTTGCTTTGAAACTTTTCATCTACAGAAGTGTTCTAGCCTGCCTGGATAAAAAGACTTCTTTTCAGTCTACTCCCTGCAGGATCTGATTCTATTCTTCTAAAACAGGAGAAAATACACATGCAATTTGAGGTCAGGAAGACGGAAACTTTTTAAATATATCCATCAAGCAGGTGGCACTTCTTCATCATCTCAGAACGTAAAGATAGATTCCTGCGATGTGGACACCCGCAGGAAAAAAGATGTTTCAATTTGTTGTATCGTTTCTACATGTAGCTGTCAAAGACTAGCAGTCGGGTCACTATTTTTTGGAAAGATGTTATCTTATTTAATGTGCACTTTCTATTACCTGAAAGGTGAGCTGAAGAAAATAAGATCTACAAGATTATATGACAACCTTACATGCCACTAACTGTGGCCTTTCTTTTTTTAAATAAAGGCATTTTATGTGTCCAGCCAATGTATTCATTGGAAATAATATATAATATAACGTCTAGCTTTTTTCCTTAAGCTAAAAAATATTGCTTTGAAATATCTGAAAAGTAACAATGGGATGCCGTGACTGAGACATGATTTCATGATTCTGAAATAAGTTGAGCTTTATTTGTAAAATGGATATTTCACATACAAATAACAAAATAGTATCCTATCACTATAGATCCGTGTTTCTCAACCTTTTCAAGCCAAGTACTCCCTCATGAAAAAGTTACAACCAAAGTCCCCCAACACATGCTATGGCGTCCGTCATGTAACAGATCCTACTCCTGATCTCAAGTGTGGGAGAAAAACTGGTGCACATATTGTGCCAAGGAAATCCTTTTGCTTATGGGGGCACTTGTGGTACACACTAAAGTGGTACACACTTTTAGTTCTCGACCAGCTTATCACACATTGGATAAAAGGTCAGAAGTTACCATTCTATTCAGCAAAGACTACCTGCTGCTATAGAGGAAACCTTCCCCCTTAATACTGATCCAATGTCTTTGACGTCTGCTTCCTCTTGACAATTGTTGTGCCTTAGAACTTGAAGATGGCGGGTGGTTTGGAAAACATTAGTGCCCAAGGAGCCTCAGAACTTGAGTACTTTCTTAATCTATCTGTAACATCTCTTCCTGTTCGGGTCTCTGCGCCACACTCTGCTTGCATGCTGCGGCGCAGAAGGCGTGTGCAGTTTGATAACTTGCTTAGAGTTTTTGGTTGCATTGTCTGAACACTGTCCTATTCCTTCACCTTGCTAATTGATTTTCCACCACACCAGTCTCCTTCACCTTCATTTTCCTCTGCTCCTCTAAGAGTTAAGTTTTGTTTTGCCCTGTGATTGACAGCCTGCCTTCCTATCAGGTTCAGGGCGGGTTCTTCCTCCCTATTTATTCTTGGCACTCATTCACATTGATGCCCTGCTATTGCTTTGTGCGTGCTGGCTTTTTCTTCTGCTATTTGTTCGCGTATTCTGATTCTTGACCTCTGGCTTTTCCTATTGACTACTCTTTTGGATATCGATTTTGACATTGCATTGCTCAACTGTTACCAAATCCTGGCTTGCTGACCTCCCTTTGTTGTTTTTTGTCTTGTCTGCATTTTGTGTTTCATGTACATAGGAAGGAATCGTCTCCAAGTTGCCGCTTATTAAATAGGAAAGGACTAGGCAAGCAGGAAGGGACAGTGGGGGCTTCAGCTTAGGGCTCACTGTCTCTTGTTCCCCTTCCCCCTGGGTTCAGCAGCTACTGGGGAATTGTCATCCTAGCAATTCCATAACACTATCATTTCCTGAGCAGTGGTTCTCAGTCATGACACGCACCCCCTGAAACTACATGGCATTACACACAGCTCAAATTGAAAACTATTGCTATAGATGAGCTAGCATACATTAATAATGTTAATTATTTTACATTGAACCATAAAACAAGTTCATCCATTTATAAAGTCTAATGCTGCACATATATGTAGATTCATGAAATACGTGGCCTCTGAGATGTTCCATGACAGCAAGTGTTAAGGAAAAAAAAATGAGCTCTGATTCAACTTGCCCAATCCTTTGATCTCCCAGCAGTTAAAGCATAACTAAACTATCAGTCAACTTTTGATATTCAGGACCTTCTGACAAAGCCTATGTGGCAAAATGTGCATTGAGGTGTTTTTATGCCCTGTGGTTATTCTGTGACGGCCATGTCCTCAGGTAATAGTGTAGCGTCACTGCGAGGTTGGTGTTGTAACATACCTTTGTATATGTTAATACACTCTACATATATATGGCGGATGGTGATTAAGCAATTGGTTATTCACCTACATATATACATTTGACTTTTATAGCTTTGGGGACCGTATATGCCTTTTGGTGGCTTCAGTTAAATCATTATCCCTCTGGCTGGCTATTTATGTATTATATTTAGGAATGTAGATTACATGGAGTTTTGCAATTCACATAGAATGGATGTAGGGCTACTGCCTACATTATTAGGTGGGAAGAGTGCCTTGCAATCCCCCTTTTTCATCATAGGTATGGCATTTGTACTTACCGTATTGGACATTTATGACGTTTCCTGTGAATAGGAGATGGAAAAATCCTTTTAACAGTATTGATAAAGACTAGAGATAAGCGAACAGTGAAATGTTCGAAGTTCGATTCGAGTAGCCGCTCAATACTCGACTGTTCAATCGAACATCGAACCCCATCGAACCCTCCTGAGTTGAATAATGGTTTCCTCCTAAACGAGTATTTTTCCCCATGGGGAAAAATACTCGTTTAGGAGGAAACCACTATTCGACTCAGGAGGGTCACCAAGTCCACTATGACACCCCAGGAAATGATGCCAACACCCTGGAATGCAACTGGGACAGCAGGGGAAGCATGCCTGGGGGCATCTAACATGCCCAAGTCAGTGTATTACATTAGGATCCCTGTCATCTTGCGATATGCGGGAGCTGACTTTTTCCCATAGGAATGCATTGACCAGCGTTGATTGGCCGAATTCCATACAGAGTACAGCATTCGGCCAATCAACGCTGGTTCTGCCGGAAGCTCGTCTGTGAGGAGGCGGAGTCTAATATCGGACCAGAATGGAGACTGCTGTGGATCGATCTTAGACTCCACCTCCTCTGGCAGAACCAGCGTTGATTGGCCGAATGCTGTATTCTGTAAGTCATTCAGCCAATCAATGCTGGTCAATGCATTCCTATGCCGAGATGTAGCAGTGCTGGCCGTGTGCTCAGCACTGCTACACCAGAGATATGAACCCTGCTGCACATCCAGCTCTGCTGCATCAGAGATGTAGCAGAGCTGAGTGTGTGCTGAACCCTGTTGCACGCTCAGCTCTGCTGCATCAGAGATGCGCTGAACCCTGCTGCACACTCAGCTCTGCTGCATCAGAGATGTAGCAGAGCTGAATGTGCACTGAACCCTGCTGCACACTCAGCTCTGCTGCATCTCAGCAGAGCTGAGTGTGCAGCAGGGTTCAGCGCACACTCAGCTCTGCTACATCTCTGATGCAGCAGAGCTGAGTGTGCAGCAGGGTTCAGCGCATCTCTGATGCAGCAGAGCTGAGCGTGCAACAGGGTTCAGCACACACTCAGCTCTGCTACATCTCTGATGCAGCAGAGCTGGATGTGCAGCAGGGTTCATATCTCTGGTGTAGCAGTGCTGAGCGCACGGCCAGCACTGCTACATCTCGGCATAGTAATGCATTGACCAGCGTTGATTGGCTGAATGCCATACAGAGTACAGCATTCGGCCAATCAATGCTGGTTCTGCCGGAGGAGGCAGAGTCTAAGATCGGTCCACAGCAATCTTCATTGTGGTCTGATCTTAAACTCCACCTCCTCACAGATGAGCCTCTGGGAGAACCAGAGTTGATTGGCTGAATGCTGTACTCTGTATGGTATTCGGCCAATCAACGCTGGTCAATACATTCCTATGGGAAAAAGTCAGATCCCGCATATCGCAAGCTGACAGGGATCCTGACCAGATAGAGCCCCAAAGAGCTGGGTGAGTGACATTCCCACCTAAATAAAGGTAATCCCTAGCTAACCCTGCCTGTACTTCTATCCCTGTCTCACAGTCACATAGTTCACAGTCTCATATGAACCAGATATTAAATCCACTATTCGTATAAATTGGAGGTCACCTGATTTAGCCAGCCAATTACTTTTTCCGATTTTTTTTCAATGCCTCCGTTGTTGTAGTTCCTGTCCCACCTCCCCTGCGCAGTTATTGGTGCCAGGGAAGGTGGGAGGGGAATCAAATTTTTGTGAGTTTGCCACCTGGTATTCAACTCAAATCGAACATCTCAAACAGCCTGATATCCGATTGAACATGTACTCGATTGAACGCTGTTCACTCATCTCTAATAAAGACTAAACTGTAGGCCCCATTATACACTACTCTTTTGAACTTTATATTGCATTCTACTTGGTATCTTTGATTCCTTTTTTGTATTCCTAGATTCACAAAACAGTACATATACAGTGAAACCTCTCCTTACCCAGATGACATTTTTTTGAGACAGATATTAAGTTTTCCATACTAGCCATCTTCTTTGAGAAGACCATCTCTAGAAGACTACTTTGTCATGCAATTTTGGATTGTCGTCTCAAAGAGGTCTCACTGTATAACTATCCTCTTTATTTTCTTAGCTCACCTGAAGTCGAGCTGAGGTCAAGTAAAAATGGTACAAAACACCCTACTTTTCAAGCACAAGGGCTAAGCTACCTGGAAATATATGTCATTTGCCACAGTTTTACAGTGTTTATGATGTTACTATAGTGCTGTTGGCTTCCCAATGGCCGAATTGAGAACACTGACTAGTCTTATATCCCAAAAACCTAAAGCCTTGTTAGTATTTTAGATTATATATTTATAAGGAAAGAATTAACTTTATAGACACTGAATATAAAACTATAATTGCTTGAGTCAGAATAATATTTTCACCCTTATGCGATATCACATAAAGAGGCATGTTAAACAGAAATCCAAGTCTGTTCCTATTATTCACGCTTATTTATGTTCACACCCACTAACGTTTAATTGCGTTTTTTTTTTTAATCTTTACCACTGCATTGCTAAGCTGTTTAATACCTCCAAAATGCAGCATCTCAGTCTTATCCTAATTAAAGAATCTCAATTAAATCCATATTGCATGACAATTCAATTTGTTGATTGTTTTTATTCACCCCCTCTTTGTGAAATTCCCGTCAAATGTATTAATTCAACATGATGAATCCTGTATTCAACTCACTGGAGTGAATAATTAAAATTAGCTGATAAAACTTTCAGTAGAATTACTTTGTGAAATTGCTGAACAGATGTGTCATTTTAATGAAAATCCACAGACAAGCACCTTCCCCCCTTGGCAGGATAAAAATATTATCCCCACGGCACATACTTAATTTGGTGGTAAATACACTCCGAGCGATTGCTGGAAGGCAAGAAAAAGCAACTTGTCACACTTACTAACTTGATTTTTCCCCAGCATGCAGTAACAGCTATCTACAGTAATTCATAGTGCTCTATTGTTGCTGCAGGTCCCAAAGAGAACTTATTAAAATGCAATAATCTCCTATTTAAACAGAAACAATAACCATTAAATTTCCTGTGGATCCAAAATTGAGCACAAGCCCCATCTGGTAAGAGTGATTAGAGGACTGATGAGGGAATTTAATTTGCAACATTCAAAGCCTAAATCGGAACACATCACGTCACCTGGGAGTCAAGTTGCTGCTTGCTGTCTTTTTAAAAATCCAGACCTAAACTGAAAATGGATTGGAGAAGTGAAAATTTTACCCATGGGCCACCCCTGCCTGGATTGTATTTCATTATGTGCATCTCCACCAGGTTTAGCTCGCTGCCGCGAATGCTGGCCGTGGCATACGTTTTCTCTTCCGAAGGATATCTTGTGTCTAAGGGCTTGCACTAATACTCCTCCTTCCTGTGACACCTGCAGTCTGATTAATGAAAGCTCCTTGGTGCACTAGACCGTGTCAGTTCTTAATCCATGGGTTGTCTGAATTCCCATCCCACTGACTCTCCAGCTGTAAGGTGCAAAGCTCACTTTAATGTGTTTTATGATCCAAAACCAGATGCACTTCTCCTCTGTGCATTACGTATTTATCTTCTCGCCAGGCCGAAGGATCCCAAAAGAAAATACCATTAGCAACCTGCAGCAACTTTCATATTTTTTCTTGCTGCGTAGACCTTTGCAAAAGAAGAGTATTGAAAACAGTATTCACAATGGGCTGTGATCATAAAATGTATTATTAAGGAGCCTGTATAAGAAAAATACATTAAGCTGTTGTCTGGCTAGCTCTTTGCTGCTGAAGTTCATTTCTTTTCTTTCAGTATTACAATTTATGGCATACTATATTATAAAGTTTTTTTTATTGTCTTCTCATTCTTTGCTTCCATTTCTTTTCATGTCAATCTCTTTCATCACTTCCTCAGTATATTGCATTATAGGAAAATGGCATATACTGAGGCATATACGCCCCCAGGGTCATCTTCTGGCCATTTCTGGCCTTTGGTTGACATCATGTGACCTTGGAGTCATCGTTGAAGTCTGTGATTTGGTCTAGAGCAGGGGTGCCCAATACGTCGATCGCGATTTATCGGTCAATCACAAAGGACGTATAGGTTGATCGCGGGATGCAGCCAGGGATCCCCGGTGTGTCTGCAGGCCCCGTCTGCAAGTGTTCGGAGATGACTCTCGGCCTGCGCTGTGAACAAGTACTCTGGACACTTGCAGGCCGGGCAGCAGCAGCAGCTCCGGGGAATGACGCGCTCCCTGCTCTTAGGGATGAAGGGAGCCGGGGTGCTGCTTGTTCACAGTGCAGGCTGAGAGTCATCTCCGGACACTGGCAGGCGGGGCTACCGCAGCCCTGACTGCGAACGAGTGCAAGGCCCCGGCCTGCCAGTGTCCAGAGATGATTCTCAGCCTGCGCTGTGAACAAGCAGACACTGGAGAGCTGTCTCCTGCTCTCACGCTCCGCCCCGTCCACAGGCCCCACCCATGGCCCCGCCCACAGGCCCTGCCCACAAGAAGTGGGTAGTAGATCTTATCCCTTGGTCAGTTTATAAAGTAGCTCACATGCTGAAAAAGTATGAGCACCCCTAGTCTAGAGGTTACGTTGGGTGAGTTGACATCATAACATCAGCATGCCCCATGTGACTGCTGAAGCCCAATCACAGGTCTCAGCAATGACCCCTGGGCATCAGCAGCAGACTTGAAGAGAAAGCTTCTGAAGAGGACCTGGAGACACTGTGGATCAAGACTATTACACTGGTGGTGCCACAGTGAAGCATGTTTGGGCTCTGGGGAGTATATTATACTGTATAGGGATTCTGGGGAGAATATGGGTGTGGAGCATTATACTGTGATGGGGAGTGGACTCTGGGAAGCATATTATACTCTTTGGATTATATTATACCATGTGGGGACACTGTGGTGGGCTCAAGAGAGCATTTTATATGGTGTGAGGCTGTTGTGGAGAATTATACTGTGAAGGGAACTGTGGAATATTATATACCATGTGGAGCATATACTGCAGAGGGTTCAAAATTTCTGACGGCCACCCTGTGTGCTATTCCTGTATCAAAGCTTCCCCACTCTTGCGCATGCGTGGAGTGCTCCGTGGTGGTATCATGGAGCTATTGGGGTATACGCAATACTATAGGGGATTACGATATTGTTAGTAACTTCGGATAGTCAACACACATACAAAATTTCAGTGAAGTAGCTGTGGTGTGGTCTATTAGCAGGAAGCTGTTGGGTGGGCCCTCAGAATAAGTTCTTATGTTGGGCCCTAGGCCCCTGATTCTTAGTAAGTTGCAATGCCACACACAACCAGCTGTGTTGCTGTTTTTAGAAAAAAAACTGTTGTATTTTTTAACCCTGGACAGCCATTTTAACAAGAGATTTCCAAGCAGATTTCATATTACTCTGTGGAGGTAGAATTATCTACTGACTTCCTTAGCCAGTGCATTTTTGAAAAGATTTTTAAGTCGTTCTTTATATTTATATGGACAGAATTTTCACATCTGTTTTTCTGTTGTGAGTGCTAAAATGTCTATGAGTAAACAGGACCTAAATAGTTCTTATATGATTATCTTATCGTATCTTATGATGCAGATTTACACAGAAGACAAGCATACTTAGAACAATAAGAGACTTTTCTCTAATTTACCATTTTGGTTAATGCCAAATCACATTGGTTATACTGTACAATGAACAAGCACATTTCATTTATTTAACGTGTTCAGTCAATATTTTAATAAATTGAGTGTAATTGATCTATTAAGTGGAGTTACATTTGTTTAACCAGTGATTCTTGAGGTCTTTAACATGAATATCTTTATCAAAATGTTTGTTTAATGGGCAAAGTGAGTAAATAAAAGCTACCAGAAAATATATGTATGTAATGAATGTGCTTACTAACCTAAAGAGTAGACTCGTACTAGCTATGAAGTATAAGTTAGGTAGGATGTATGTGAATTTCACTGATATATGGCAACAGAGGTAGCCACCATGTCCCCATTCTAATGCCAGTCACAGGGTCCCCATAACAGATCCAGCTGCTGCAACAGTGAATCAGTAACACATATACTAATATGGCAATAATCCCACATCATGGTATTAGGCTGTCTAAAAAAGCCATGCCTGGTGTTCAAGGGGGCAGTCCTAGAGACAGCAAAAAGAGACATTGTTTTCCTAATCACATCCTGGAAAACAGATTAACATATTCCCCAGAATCCCCCAGTGGAACATAAATGGCTTGTAAGTCTCCATACGCCTGCAAAGGTGGCCTTAATGGCACTCTCATTAAGGAGTTCTCTTAGTCCCTGAACATTGTGCAACAGCTACAAAAAACAGTACTAGCAAATGCAGACTAAATATAGTGCCAAACAAAGAGGCTTCTTACAATGTATCTCTAGCTAGGTCAGTCACTCACGTGTCCTGATTTCTGCCCAACAGAAACAATATGACGGTTCACCTCTTGTGGCGCAGAAGCATGGTTTCCGCATAAGGTGGATAATTTCTGAATCCCAAACTATCCTGTTGACTAAGGGATATTGCAAAAAATTCACTCATCTTTAGTAGAGATGAGTGAATGGCGTACGATCGAATATCAGGCCGTTTGAGGTATTTGATTCCAATTGAATACCACAAGGCAAACGCAGTAAAAATTTGTATCCCCTCCCACCTTCCCTGGTGCTTTTTTTGCACCATTAACTGTGCAGGGGAGGTGGGACAGGAACTACAACAACGGAGGCATCGTAAAAAATTGGAAAAAGTAATTGGCTGGCTAAATCAGGTGACCTCCACTTTATACGAATGGTCGATTTCAGATTCAGGTCATATGGGACTGTGAACTATGTGACTGTGAGACAGGGATAGATGTACAGGCAGCGTTAGCTAGGGATTACCTTTATTTAGGTGGAAATGTTACTCACCCAGCTCTTTGGGGCTCTATCTCATCGGGATCCCTGTCAGCTTGCGATATGCGGGAACTGACTTTTTCCCATAGGAATGCATTGATCAGCGTTGACTGGCCGAATGTCATACAGAGTACAGCATTCGGCCAATCAACGCTGGTTCTGCCGGAAGAGGCGGGGTCTAAAATCAGTCCACAGCAGTCTTGTAGCAGAGCTGAGTGTGCACTGAGCTCTGCTACACCAGAGATGTAACACCTGTCAGGGGTGGAATATATTAGGCAGCAATAGAACAGTCAGTTCTTAAAAATAGACATAAAGATATGAGCATCTTTGGCAACGACCAAGTTGGCATAGCTAGGTGAGTGGGGGAGAGCATCTACAGATTGTCAGGTGTCTGTGGGGTGTTCCCAACATTCAATGGTTAGTATGTAGCAAAAATGGAATAACACGTGTTGAACCAGAACATTGGCACTAAAAGCACAATGAGTGGAATTTATCAATCCCTGCACTCCAGAATTGTGGCTTTAAAAAAGTCACAAAAATAAGGATTTGTGACTTTTTGAGCCCAAAATCAGAAAACCTTTGAAACTTTTTGTATGACTCCAATTTTGAAAAGTGGAGGGGGAAAGTGGGCATGGTCAGCTTGTCTGTCTATATTAGAAACTGAACTCCATAAACTGTGACTATAGAAGGTGGAATAGCATCTCAGGACAAAAGTGTTAAACATGTAGATGCACCAAATGCATGTGACGTTTAATAAATATGGCTCCAATTACGCCAAAAGGATAGAAAGATGTCATTATAGTATATCACAGCTTGCTGTGTAAGGTGTTGCATTGCTGCAGACTGGTCTGAGGGACCTGTCTACCACCAAAGTGTTGTCATTAGGCACATGAACAACATTACATAGAGTTTAAGGTGTTGACTTGGTTTCTAAATTCTTCATAATTCAGTGTTTAAGATGTACTGGAAGAAGACCAATCTATGGAACCTTGTAACGTTCAAGTTTCATAGGATTTGTTGGTAATGTCTTTGTGCCAGATACCACAGGAGACCTTCACAGGTCTTCCTGAATTCGTTCCTTAAGAAGTCATGACAGTACAAAAAGACCTCTATTATGAAAGAGGTTCTAAAAGTTACAATATTATACAATGTACATGGGTCAGATTTCATTGACATTCTGCTGGATAGACTAGAGATGATACTATTGCTGTGTACTAGTCAGCGTAGACTTGTATAAACTTTGTGCACTTTTTACACAATTCTACATATTATTTTTCTTGCTTGTTTTTCCAACTGAATATTTTTTTCTGTTCATCCGCAATGTTTTAATAATTCCATGGGTGAAGTAATTGCAGCCTTTTCTTTATCCAAATCTGTTTTCTGTAAATAAATCTCTTTCATCTTGTAGCGTCAATATTTCCGAACCTTGGTTGGCGTTCTGCTTTTCTCTAGTGCCCTCAAGACAAAACTAGTGGATTTCTTAATAAGCCCCAAAGGTAATCAGAAGCAAGACAGCAAAATGAAACAACTCGTAAAATATTCCACAAGATCTTAGGGGAATACTTAATGCACACAAGGTCAAGGCTTTGTAATGTTAATTTAAGGGTTGTAGGAAACAATCCATCATGTTAAAGCATAGTGTTGCTATTTCTGACAAACTTTTAGAGGCAAATATAGTCCCAGTGATGCTCCAGTAAGAAAATAAGGCAGATTGGTTAATGGTGCATGTTTTTTATATGACAATTTGTCTATTGCCATGCTTCATGGAAGAGATAAAGCTGCCTCAATATTAGGCTTAAAGAACAGGGCATAGGCAGACATTGAGGGAGATTTTCTGTGGCGGTCTTGATATTCCCTTCTTTTGTGAAGAATGCACCTAGTTTATGATGAGAAGCATGCTTCGCCATGAAATAGGTGCTTTCAACGGGGACCACCTGCCTAGACTGAAATCTTTGCCAGCTCTCCCTGGCATTGCCCCCTGTCATGCCCTCATTTTTTTACAAAGTGTCGAGCGAGGTGTAAAAATTACACACTTGATATTTTCAGGTGGTGTTTAAAAAGTACAAATATGTGGTTTGCAACTTTTTGAAAGGGTCAATACCCCATTGTTTCTTGGTAGTTGGTACCAAAAATTGCAGAAATTAAAAGCAGATTTTTGCTCTACACTAACCATAAAAGCTAAAGAAATTCAAATGACAACCCTTAGTATTGAATATAGGTTACATTCAAAATGGCTTTTTTTTATATTTAAAGGGTTAATAAGGTTAATAAGCTAATAATAATAATAATAATAATAATAATAATAATAATAAAAAAAGCCTTACAACAAATTATTTAAAGAGTACCTGCGTTTTCATGAAAATTTTAAGTATGTGCAGGTTCTTACTGGGAAAATTGTTCTCTGGCTGTATAAACCTTCTTATATGGTTTCCCATAAGTTTATCCACTGCTAATAGCCCCCTCATGGCAGTAGAATATTTTGCATTTTATCCTGAGGGGGGGGGGGTGTACAATAGGGAAAAGTCTGCCCTCTTCTCATATCCATTACTACTAATACTTGCTTATTTACATATAATTCTGCAGGAGTCACTGTAAAATACCAAATAGCTGAGAAAAACCCAGAGACTATAAAAAGATAATGCAGGAACACTGCACTGGAAATACAGGACATAAAGTAGTGAAACAGATCACTGACAAAGAAAAAGAGAAATCTGAGCACATTAAGGAGAGCTGCTCACCATGTTAAACTATCATCCCATCAGAAAAAAAAAGACAATCAGCCGCAAGTAAATACAAGTAGATTGTAGGCTTCTTACATTGTATACTGAGAGATATTGCAGAATGCTCTCATTCCAGTGTGTATTGAAAGCAGTTTGAACGTGTGTAGAGCCTATGAGGAAAGCAACCCATTTCCTATCTAGTACCTTCTCCCTTCACTCACTGGGATTCTGTTTTAGTCTGCAGTAACTAAGTACAGGACTTCCCTATTAACAAGGAGTGAACAGCAAATGAGCTAGAATGGAGGAAGCTAGTTGCAGGAACTTTAGAGTGATTTTCAAGCAGAAAACAGCAACATTTTTAAACATTTTGGTGCACAATCATATATTCTGTTAAATAAGACTAAGTTGTCTAAAAAGTTGGTGACCACTTAAGTTATATTAGCTGACACAGCCCATGCAAGAGAGTAGTGCTGTTTCATGTAAGAAATCAAAGAAAACAAACAAAAAATAATATATACGCTTTTCCAAATTTATTCTCATCTGTGTGTTTTTATCTACTAATGCCTTCCTTTATTTTATTTTATTTTATTTTATTTACTATGGCAAATATTTCAGAATTGCAGGGTTACCATCTGACCCTTGGAATGAGCTGAGCAACAGTTATACCCATGCACTACCTCTATCCCATTTCCCTCCATTTGTGTATCAGCATCTCAAGGAAGAAGAAAAGAAATTGTTCTCTGACAAACAAGACTTCCCACTTTTTTTCCGCTGTAACACCATTTGCATTGCTCACTATGTAGAGAAGGAAAACAAGCAGAACTGAGAACCAGAAGAAAGACTTTTATTAACTATGTGCGCCTTACCATAGCATGTAACAGGTGACAGCTTCAAAGCTAAGGTTTGCTGTTTATGTAAACGTTTTTTGCTGCCGGCATGAAACTGCAACAATAAGATGTTTCAGAGTAAAAAAAAAAAAAAATATTGGGGGGGGGGGGAACATATCATATTGCAGGAATACCTTTTTTGGGTATTTTAAAGTTTGTTTTTTAAAAAAAAAAAAAAAAAAAAAGAATTTACAAAGTAAAACACTAAAATAGTACATGTGGACTCCAAAGATGGTTTGTGTTGAGAAACTTGTTACAGCTATATTTTTGCCATTTCATAAAAAAAAAAATGTTAAAAGTAGTTTAAAGAGGCTGTCCAGGCATTTTTTTTTAGAAGACTTTTTTTGTTCAGCAAAATTGGACCGCACTGGAAGCATCAAAGCATTGAGGAAAGATGAGTATTAGAGATGAGCGAGTAGTATTCGATCGAGTAGGTATTCGATCGAGTAGGTATTCGATCGAATACTACGGTATTTGAAATACTTGTACTCGATCGAGTACCACTATTCGAATGGAAAAGTTCGATGCAGAAGCAGCATTGATTGGCCGAATGCTATACAGTCGGCCAATCAACGCTGGTTCTTCTCCTACCTTTAGAAGTCTTCTCTGTGCAGCTTCCCCGCAGCGTCTTCCGGCTCTGAATTCACTCTGCCAGGCATCGGGCCTGGGCAGAGCCGACTGCGCATGCCCGCTTGTAGTGCGCAAGATGCCGAGGGGACGCTGCATGGAGAAGACTTTTCGGAGGATCCAGCTCGACCCTCACTCGTGGACTTGGTAAGTATAATTTGATCGAATGTTGCCTACCCCTGAAACGAGCATTTTCCCCCCATAGACTATAATAGGGTTCGATATTCGATTCAAGTAATCGAATATTGAGGGGCTACTCGAAACGAATATCGAATCTCAAACATTTTACTGTTCGCTCATCTCTAATGAGTATGAATTTTTTTTATTTTTTTCACTGATCCCAACTAATTTAAACATTAAATGGGTTGTCCATTTTTGCCTGGACAACCCTTTAAGAAAACGGTCAGGGTTGTCTAGCAGTGTGGGACCCAACTAACTTTGTTCCATAACACACGAACACTTTTCAGGAAAAGGATTTTCTTGCTAAACATGAGATTGTTTTTAGAGTAGAGTCTTAAGAGTAAATACCACCATTTATTTCTCTTTCCAATTGTTTCAAATCTATTTTAATTCTAAATAAAAAAAACAATAACCCTGCTACCACACTGATGGAGAATATTTTAAAGGGTTGTCTGGTGTAAAAAAAAATGACAACCTTTTTATTTTAGAAGCGCCACAGGGAAACTAAACACATGCTGTTATGGTAGGTTGATACTTAGGCCTTGTTCACATCTGCGTTGGTAATCTGTTCGGGGTAGTCCGCATGGGGACCCCCCAAACGGACTACTGAATGCATTGGCAAACAATGCGCAGTGAAAACACATGGTCCCCATAGACTATAATGTGGTCTGATTGCTTTCTGCACATTCTCCGCACGAGTCATGAGAACAGGAAAGTAGATCGTGAACTACTTTTCTGTCCGCATCTTCCCCGCGGAGATCTCGTGGCAAGCACATGGACCCCATTATAGTCTGCGGGGTTCGTGTGCTTTCACTGTACACCACTTACCAATGCATTCGGTAGTCCGTTCGGGAAGGAGGGAGCCCATGCGGACTCCCTTGAACGGATTACTGACACAGTTGTGAATGAGACCTCAGTTCATCTCCAGAACCAGTGACTAGATCAATTTTGATAAACTCTTTGAAAAAATAAAAAACGTATAAAAAGCAGACAACCAAGCACCAACAAGTCACAAGATGTGTCATGACTAGTTCTCAGCTATTTCAGTAGTTACTTGTGGCCTATAAAATTGCGTACATGGTGTGTCTCTAGCACTTGTCGTGACATCTACAGTAATGAAGAGCTGGTCACCAAGCTATGAATCTATTATAGTGGTCCATCTCTTACCATTCACCGCACTAGTCCACATTAGTATTGGCTTATAGATTGGCAGTTCAGAGGTTTTATCACCTGTACCATTTGTCATTTCAGCAAGTAAAAATGGTAAAAAAGAGAAATCTATTGATTTAAAATTAGTTGAAAATAAAGTACCAAAATGAAAAACAATCTGTATTTTCTCTGGTTTTATATGCTGTACTAAACACGGTGCACTTTTATTTTCCCCAAATGAACATCCTCCATCATTGTACATTTCTAGTGTTGTGTGGTGCTTTGCTATAAGTTTGAAATGTATTTGTGCTAGCCAAACACACAGATCTGATATTTTTATCCCTGTGGCTTTGTAATAGCTTTTCCATTTGCAGAGTAATGAATGTGTAGGAAGCTAATGATGTGCTCTCTAGGTGTTTCTTTTCTACACTAGAGTGCTGATAATGAGCTCCGCATAATAAGGTATATGTCCCACTAGAGGAGTTTGGTTGCCTTTGTGGTTGCATTCCCTGATTGCCTTGTTCTTCCTTTATCTTTCTGTGGAGAATGCTTGGATATTAATGAGTGTATATTTTGGTATTCCATTTAATTAAATGCACAATATATATTTTAACAAATGCAAGAAAATAAATTGCTTAGAGATAGAAAATCATATTTGTGTCCCAGCTTTCAACAGTAGTAACTCCCATTTGCATTAAGGAGAAGTAAAAGAGTAAGAGGTTATTTCTCCCAATAATCAGATATATAGAGGTTAATGGTGGTTTTGTGCTCATGCGGGGAAATGACAACCAAAGACATGTAATGTTTCTATTTTAATCGTTTCACTACAGTGATATGTGGATTTAGTTTTTCTAGAACATTCCTACTAAAATTTAGGTAAGTAAAATAGGTATGTTTAGGCCCCACCCACCAATTTGCCCCAATCTGAGTCCATTTTGGGAGGAGTGTTTGAAGAAATGCCCCTTTTCCAACAAGGATATACCTGAATTTCTCAGAATTGTTTTCCAAAATTCAAGACATTCTTGGCAAGTTTGAATCAGTTGGCAGCTATGCTAGAATATGTTTAGTGTATACAACATATGTGACTATGTTTTCCATGAATATAACCATATTTAAATTTGTAGATAAATATAAGTAATTAAAAATGTTAAAAATTTTCTTAACCATTTTAGTGATGACAGAGTTTTGTCTTGATCAGTTGAGCCAATGGATACAACCATGAATACAAGAACTCTCTACGGTCTAGAATTTGTTTGAAGGCCCAGCTATAATTTCCTTATTGAGGACAGGTTATCTTCTTGTGTAGAAAACCTTTAAAGCTATGCATTTTTTTTTTTTTATTGTTTAGTTTACAACTTTAAATATGATTATGTTTAATAGGAAATTCTCTTTAGGGGCAGTGTAGGTGCCTATACAGGGACATAGAGAACCCTGCAGTGCCATACTTCAGATCTGTAGGAAATTGTATGATACAAATGTGTCACTGTTTAACCCGGGTTTTCTGCCCTAGGAACTAGGCTTTTAGGAAGGAATATTTCCAAAGTATGGCATCCAGTTGAGAATTCCACTTTTCTCCATTATATTCATAACTGTTTGCCCATTAGAAGATACAGTGGAAATCCATAGCAGAGTGACAGTAGAAGACCATGTAGACCATCTAGTCTGCTGGGGGTTTTTTTTGTTAGTTTTTGTTCCATCTGACACACAGATTTACCCCAGAGATGTTAAACATCACTTCAGTGTTTATTTTATACAGGGTGTCCATAAAGTAAGTACACAAAATGAAAGGGTGGACTTTAGCTGGTATACGAAGCGTTTTTTATTAATGAATATGTGACCGGAAATGCACCGCTGTGGCGCTACAGGTAGAATGAGATGCCAGTTTCCTATCCCTCGCTGCGCCATGTGAAAGGAGAAATGAAGAAGAGAAAGCGCTTTAATGGGAAATCAGTTTAATCACTGTTACAATAATTGCTCGCAGTGCTGGCCGCTTGCCTCGGTGCAAGCAGTGCAACACCGAGAAATATATTGACACACCCGTTCACAGACTCCTGGCATGGCCCTCACCGCGATGAACGCAGCCTAGGTGCGGTTCAAAAACTCTTTGCGGGTTGGCACAGGCGTTGCATACACAATGGACTTGACATGTCCCCACAAAAATTTACTGTTACATTCACAATTACAAGCTTACATTCACTGTGTCGGTCTACCTGTAGAGCCACCACAGGGCATTTCCTGTCACATGATCATTAATAGAAAAACGCTTCATATACCAGCTGAACTCCACCCTGTCATTTTGTGTACTTACTTCCCGGACACCCTGCATAGTGACCCACCACTTGGGATTGGACCTATTATAATGAATGATAGTATTTGTATAGTATAGACTGTAATAAGCAACAGAAACTAATACATACACTGAAAGTTTTTGAGGAGTTGGTTTTAAGAAACCATTATATATAGAACATTTCTATCCACACTCATGAAGGCTGGAGAGAAGTACTGATGAAATGTGTAATACTTTTGGGGTTTGTTTCTTTTATATGTAAGGCATTGCTATTTTTTAGGTTGACTGGGCCGCTGTGGCAATTTAAGAGACATGTTGTTACATATACTCGCGTAATTTAGCTGCCATTTTGCCCTGCAGAGACAGTGATTGGTTATGGCAAGGCTGTAATGTGTTGTCAGCCTCAGTTATTCACAATTTGTTGGCTGCAGCCTAACATTGCCTGAGAGGCAGTGCCATTGTGAAAGTGCTTGACAATGTTGATAGTGTAGTTACATTAACCAATAACAACTACAAAGGTCAAGGAAGGTTATGCATTAGATGCTATAGTAGGAGATCGGAGCACTCACAGACTATGGGCTACATTTCTTGCAAATGTCATGCAAAAGTCAGAGCATGGCACATTTTTACAGTGAGTTTTACAATGCCAGTGTTACTATGCTGCAGGCTTAAGTTCACATGTCATTTATGATTCAGTGTTGGCAGCAAAAGAAGACATATGCATATAAAATGTTACTCATACACGATTTGCTTGTGTACACATTATGTCAGTAAGCCGTGTCATCAGAATCACTTGTGTGCTGTATCTTAAATGCAGAGGATAATCAGTATTAGGCCGGGGCCCCACATAGCGTAAACACTGCGATTTGGCTGCGGCGGAAACTCTGTGGCAAAAACTGCGTCATTTTACATTACTTTTTGTAAATTGCAGCATGTACATTATACCTACGGAAATGCTAGCTTTTTTTGTATAGCTATAATAGAAGATGAAAGTCCACATAGGAAAACTCTGTGGACTTTCTCTTGAAAAGCGATGTGGAAAAAAAAAAATATTGCTGCGGCTCCCTACGTGGGGCCTTAGACTTAATCAGACTTTGCTACATTAGTCCATTCCAATAACATACTAATTGAAGTGTATTCTTGAAAATGACTTTCTTTTGAAATTGTTATGCCTTCTATTTTCTGACATTAAGGGTACTTATGATATTTGTTGGGGCCCGGGTACTGAGAACTATGCAGAAACACTCAACAGAGAACTATGCTGCTTGGTTTCTAATCAGCTCTGCTCAATTTGCAACAGGAAGACATGTAAGAAGTTAGAGACTTAGGGAGAATTTTATCAAATATTCTAGGTCAGTACTGTATTTTAGTGTTAAATAGTTGTACAAGGCTGATTTGGCCATTTTTAGGTTCCTTCCACCCCACATTCCATTTTTGCGAAAAGTGGGCATGTCAGGTGGGATGGGTGTGACCTTTTATAGCAATGCAAATTTATTCTGATTTATTCTAAAAACTGTCATAAATTATAGCTCAAATCCACCACAATTTCTAGCTGGCATAGATTTAAGTTTATAGTGCAAAGAGGACAGAAAATACGGATAGCTTATAAAGAGTGGCTTGTGTCTGGTATAAATTAGGTGCCTCTCTACTCCAGTGCCATATACTTTGTATGGATCTATATACCGCTTGTTATATTGTATCAGAAGAGCTGATCAAACACAAAGGTGCAGAGTGCTGAGCTGAGAGCATTTGGCCTTTATTTTAGCAATCTTAAGGTTCCTAGGCCATTCATATTCCCGTTCAAAGTTATGTCATGTGATCTTTCCAAAATAAAAGAACTACCTAGACCATTTTGACACTGTTAAAAAATTCCTGTTACATTTTTTGCCTCATTACAGTTACACATAAGGTTTCTGTATACATACAAGCTATTTTAAAATTGGAGATATTTTAAGTCAACAGTTTGTGGTCAACTACAACCATAATGGCATTGCCTAGGATATAGAAACCCCTTAAGTCTGTAATATACATACCATCTGAGTTCTTCTTCTTTCTCTCACTTGTCTCCATTGGTTATGGTGTGTTGAACAGGCCATTGTTTGTCCATAATGTGGTTCCTTCATTTGGCTATGTCCAATGATATTCTTAAGTGTTTGATTAGAGATCATCTTTTTCATCAAGTAGTGCTGTTTATTATCAATATTAAGTGCAGATCAGCAGCCACAAGTTTCATAAAACACTTTAAATTCTATGTAGAGGAGAAAAAAATGTCAGAAATGTCATAATTGGACCAATAACTTGCAACCCTGCTCCAAATAACAAGTCTGACATTGAATTTTCTAGCACCATTTTTATTCCAATTCTAATCTAGTGTGACCCCAGGCATGGATCTACCTGTCACATGGCTGCCAAGAAACAGACTTTAAGATCCTAAGGAATACTTTTGATGACTAAAGGTGCCAAAAATATACTTATAATACTATATAATGGTTAGATTTTTCCTTTTGTGGTATAGCTGTGTTTTAAAATCGTGTTAAACAGTATTAGATTTAGAATGTGCTTTTTTCATAGTTATACTTTGTCCTTAATAAAAATCTTATTTTGTAATATATGACTGTCCTGAGACCTATTCTTCTTCATGCATGTGATAACCACAAGATAACTTGTGCTTCATAGCTTAAGCTATACTTAAATTGGCTAATACCTGGGCAGACACGATCAACAACAAATGATCAATAGCCACATCCAAGTACATTGTGTGTACTTGCCACCCTAAAATATACAAATATCAGCTCATTGGTTGGCTTATTGGCAACACAGTTAGACTGGGCAATTATCTTGAATAAGCGGTGTTTCGGAAAAGTCAATTTACCCATTTAGGCCCTTAGGGTGAACCCATTATATAGATTTATTGCATTTCTTTGCACAGGATCAAATTATCTCATTATTTGCCTGGTTTAATAAAAATGTGATTCTTATTTTACATCTACCACATTTAAGGGTACCTACTGGCTGCCTCTCTAGCCATGTACCTGCGACCAGAAGCGGTTCAAAATAACTATGTATTAATCAGTCCCATACATTCCTCCCATTGTGGTAAGTAATCTGAGGATGTTCAGAGAACTGATCACATAGATCAGAGTCAGCCTATAACACCCTTCAGTGTTGTTTTATGATCTCCTTGATCTGTGAGTTCCTAGACTCAAAAGTGCCTATAACCAGTGGTGTAGCTAGGAATGGCGGGGCCCCGTGGCAAACTTTTGACATGCCTCCCCCCCCCCTCTGACCGACCGATGCCGAGGACCTCGACTGACCCATTCCTACGCATTTCTGCGCGTTCTATTATCCCCCATAGTGGCCCCTGTACACAGTGTTATGTCCCTTAGTGGCCCCTGCAAACAGTATTATCCCCCATAGTTGCCCCTGCACACAGTATTATGTCCCACTGTGGACACTCATAAACAATTATTATACTCTGGAGTCTTTTCAGACCCCAGAGTATAATAAACGGAGACCCGGGGGAATAAAAACATGAAAAAACCACTGTTACTTACCTGTCCCCCGACTCCTACACGGTCTTCTCCGCTGCCTTCTCCGTTGCTGTCCTTGTTCAATGACATCGGACGTCACATGACCCCGGGACGCAGGCCGGGTTCATGTGACATCAGAGATGTCAGAAAAGAGGTCAGGAAGGAGGCCTGGCAGGATCGTGGAGAGGTAAATAACATGTTTTTTATGTTTCTTACCTCTCCTGGTCTGCCAATCATTATACTCGGGGGTCCGAAAAAAACCCCGAGGATAATGATAGCAGTGGTAGCAGCTGTCACCGGGCCCCTAATGTCCCGGGCCCTGTGGCAGCTGCCTCCGCTGCTATGGCGGTAGTTACGCCACTGTCTATAACCCTTATATTCTGAGAGTCCCGATCTTGGTTTACTTTGTAAGGCTTCAACAATGAATCCCTTTGAACTGATTTTACTTGTGAATATGCCCTACAGATCACTTTATGCAGAATACAATTTCCCTGGACCATCTGGATAAATACATAGATTTTCTCTCAAAATCCACCATAGCCAAGCGAAGGCCCTTAAGAATTGATCTGTAGGAATCTCAGAATTTAATCAAGGAGGGTGGCAACTCTTCCACTGGAGGAAGCTGTTGGTTGATGTATTCTTTTTAAGTGTCGAGGTTAAGACACTGCCATCTTGTTTTTTGATGATCTTCAGATCAAGGAATGTGAGTGTCAAGGCATTGATTTCAATGAGTAAACCTAAGGCCTAAGTTATTAATGTTGAGAGCACCTACAAAGTTCTCAAAATCAAAGTTCTCCCATTATTCTGGAATGCCAGGAGGTCATCCCTCAATGTGGGAGTCCTTTGGATGTTCTCAAATAGTTGGCTAGTATGTTGTAAAGCGCAGTACATTAAATTGCTGGTGAGAAGATAATCACGTAACGGCCATACATATACTGAGGTGATATATTCTCAGCAAAGGGTACAGGAGAGGTTGAGAGTCACTTAACCTTTATAACTATGAAAGTAAATGTATTATATTATACACATATATACACATTATATTTATCACACATGTTTTTTTTTGTTTTGTTTTTTAAATGTAGATTGTGAGCCCCATATACGGATCACAATGTACATTTTTTTTCATTTAAGTATTTCTTTGTAGAATGGGAGGAAATCCATGCAAACACAGGGAGAACATACAAACTCCTTGCATTTTCACATTTTCATATTTTTCATGTGCAGTGCCAATCAGGAGAGTAGTATGTTATGACAGGAATTAGGCCCTAAAGGCTGACACTGGCCTTTTCTCTTTCCGTCATGTCTGGTGAAAGTAACTGTGTTCTTTCCACCAAAATACCTATAGGCCCAACGGTGCTGTAGTAATGAGTAGTGAAGGGGGTTCGCTATTGTAGATGGTGGTGATGATTCCCAATGGGCACACACCTTGGGTGGTCAACCTGGCTAATTACCGTTGGATTGGCCTTAAGGTTAAGTGCAAGTAATAGATTTGAGACCTGTGGAAATATGAAGGAAATATAAAAGGCGTAGCACTCTTTACTTTAGCTTCCAGTCACTAAAAATAGAGGCTAAGCCACTTTGGTTACAGAATCCACTTGCATGCCTTGAACGCAGTAGTGCCACGTGCTCCTTACTCGCTCTCTCTATAGTTCACTGAACATCTCCTCTATGCATACTCTGGATCAATTCTAGCTCCAAATCCCTTGTCGTATGGAACTTTGCCCTTGTGTAATACAGGTAATTTTATGGTAAATATAGAATATGATTAGCCATGGATACATGTCTTCATTGTCTAGCAGTGGAGGTTTTCTATCAGCAACAAAGGAACAATATCTGCAAGTTTCCAGGGGCCCAATGATGTTAGGAAATTCGTCGCAGGATATTTGGAATAACTGCTACAAACCCTTAGAGAACAACTGATAGTAATCTGACCTCAACACCAACTGCTGTAGGTAAGAGGATGCTACTTTAGAACTTTAACTCCTTCCACCTACTAAAACAAGTAAATACCATTCCCATTTTACAGATAAAACAGCAGCACAAAATGGCCTATTCACTTCTTAAAGGCACAATACAATTTGCCGTAAAAACTGTACTAAACACTAAATAACAATGTAAGAGATAACATTAGTGCAATGAAAACACAATACTTTTTAACAGGTAGTGTTCCTGTAGAACATTTATACAGGACATATGCACACTATATGGCTTTCCTATGTACATTATAGTGTGAGGGCATAGTCACAGATGAATCTAGTGAGATATGCCTTGTGAATATTTGCAAGGTTTACTTAGCAGGTTCATTTCGGTCCCTAGTGTATAGTAAGTGAGGCCCATCGGAGATGAGTAAACATTCCAGTTATACTTTCCTTACTTGGGCTCTGTTGCAGCGTACAATACAGTTCACTTTCACCTTCTAAACCCCTTGGCAGAAACCTAAGGAGACAGCTGAGGTCTCTCAGTGGTCATATGATGCTTCCATCTAAGCATAATGATGTCAGGTTCCTCATGTGACAACAGAGGCCCAATCACAGGCTTCAGCAGTTCCCCAGGACCGCTGCATTATTCATGAGGCTAAAGAGGCCTGAAAAGGATAGGCAGCTGACTTACCTTCCCTTGGCCTCCACTTATTATACTCTGGGGTCTGACGTATAATAGCAGTTCATGAATGGTGATCTGTAAAGTTTTAGTGTTTTGCAAAATTCTTAAGGAACCTGGTTTGTTAGAAACTGGTTAGCTCACCCCTATAAGGAAGTAATAAAACACTACTATTAGTTCCAAATACAATTCCTTTTCTGCCATCATTAATATTGGCAAGTTATTTCTTGTAAACTCAAAGTGAGCAAGAAGTTTCTGTTGAGAGCTAATGAGAAATATACAGCGGGCCAAAATTTGTCACGTATCACGCTTATGTTGGATTCATGCACATAGTAATATTGCCAATCATATATGTTCATCATAATGTAAGTAGATAAAAAAAAGAATATTAATTCTAAGAAGGATTTTTGTGTGTCCATCAACCTGATAAAGCCAGCTTATCTCTGGGTAGTAAGGGTTAATATTACCAGCCTATGAGCCATTTTTGATCACTGTGGCAGATATGAATCCAGCATGAAAACACATTCGGCTTAGCAAGAAAAATGTCTTTTCCATCATTACATATTCTGACAATTTCTCCTGAAATATAATAGAGTCAGAAAAAAAAACAGAAAAGAAATAGAATTGATGCCCAATTGGATCAAATTACTAGTCGAACAATGTAAGTGAATATGCCTTTAGTGCTTCACAGTTTTGAAAACTTCAAGAAGTAAAATAAATTGCTTGACCCCCTGGTAACTTCCACTCAATTCATATGGGTACAAATTGTTTGCCTCAAGCTGGGTGAAATATACATTCAAATTCAAGCTCTTGACGGAAATTATTAAGTAGAGTCATATTAGCTTTCTCTAAAGCATACTCGTTTCCTATATTGCCACTGTATAGACCAATTATGTTACCTTTCCATGCTGAGAAATGATTGTTCAGCTAACACAGTTCTGGTAAAAATCAAAAGCACTACATTTTAACCTTGGGGGATTTTTTTTTTTTTTTTTTTGTTATTGCTGCTCCCTCGCTTACTCGTTCAAATGGAAAATATCTTCCATTAATCTAAATGCAAAATTTGTTTCAGCTTTCAAAAGTTACTTGAAAAAATTTAAGCACAAAGCAATAAACTTTTTATGCTCTTAAGACCACTAATGCTTTGAGCTTCATATTCATTTTAGTGAAATGAACATTTTATGGTTCACAGAGGAATATCAACATGAATAATATGAGAGATTATAATGCATGTAGCAGAAAAAAATAGATTGGGTTTATGTAAACTATTTAATCAAATGTGATTTTTTTTTTCTCTGAAGAATACAAATCCTGACCTTACTTTGCTTAGCAAAGAATAAACAATGGTATCAGACTGGAAACTCTACAAATATCCCACTTATGTTTCAATATGTTTCTCCGGCCAATATATAATGTGTAACTGAGGGTATAATAGGATGTTTGAGTCATATAGATGCCACCGAGCCATGATAAGAACATACAAAGTTACGGACAATGGAGTCTCCACTTAAGGTAATCACATATGATATGGTGAGATCATGTATTCTTTATGACTCTTTAGATCTAGCACAGGAAGGATATCTATGGGGTTGAGGAAATATTTATTTAAAGGGAATCTGAGACTAGGTTTATATTGTCCTTCCTGAAGGCAGCACAAAGTGGTGAGAGTAAAGTTATGGGATGAGCGGTTTTCCTCTTCACTTTTGTGACTATTTTTCAGTCAGAGGCGCTGGTGAACAAGCACAATAGGGGTTATACTTTGACCCTTATCAATGTACGCAATCCCTGCATAAATGGTAACATAAGATATCTGTAGCTTGAAATTCATTCTCAACTTTAGCCATGGTGTGAAAGAATGTGGAATGTAAGCGAACAATCTTTTTGGGCATTCATTGTGTGCATAGAAATTCTTACATGGGAAGAATATGAAAATCTGCAAATAATCTTCCCATGTTCCCTTGCAGTGGAGCAACTATGGCTGTATAAGTCTCCACACACCTGAGAAGGTGGTCTCTCCCTAAGGATAGACGTTATCCCCATAATATAGAAAGTCTTATACAGACCGATTACTTTCCAATATTCATTGTGCAACATTACATATCATATATGCAATCAACATAAAAAAATCTACTGAACGTAACTTACAAATATTAAAACATATCCCATATGCACTATAAAAGAATAACCAAAAGCAGCATAGGCAGTAATGGGTAAATTCCAAATGTGTGTTTCTTCCCTTAAGTAAACTGTGAACCCCAATGTAGGAATTAGCAGTTTATTCCCAGGGTCAGGAACCTCAGCAGTAAGCTGTTCATAGTGGCAGCAACACTCTGGTGAGCACTGGTTTCTCTTTAGGCCCCACAAAGCCCCATATTGGGGAAATGCAGCATTTTTGCCGCTGTGGAAATATCATGGGAAAAAATGCTACATTTTACATTACCTGCAAAGTGAGTGAGATGCTGGAAAATTCCATTGCCACATTGAAGAAAAAAATTGGCTGCAAAAAACCTGCTTTTTTAAAAACATCCACATTCTTGAATATTTTCTCTATAGGTTTTAGGGAGAATACAATGTATGAGAATACAATGAGAATACAATGTATGAGACAAAGTCAAGTGGCTTGGAAAGGAATGGAAAATATCAATAAAGCATTTCTACTTTTCTCTTCTCTTAAAGTCATTCCAAACCACAGCAAATTCTACAATGAAAAAGAAGCTTTTCCATAATGTGTGGATTTGGTTTAAATGTATTCTTGAGCGTCTAGAAAAACAAAACTCTTACCTGTTCATTTTTCAATTGACTATCATGAAGAGAAAAAGAACCTGCTCTTCCATATACGTGGTGTGTACAGTCACTGCAACTTCTAGCAAATCCCATTGCATAAAAATAGCATAGCGGAAACGCCTGCTATCTCCCAAACTGTTGCGGTTTTGGAAAATGCAGCATGTCAATTATACCTATGGAAACGTCAACGGTTTCTCTATTGGTGTAATAGAAGCAGAAAGTCCACAGAGGAAAACTTTGTGAACTTTCTGTAAAAGTGCTGTGGGAAAAACTGCAACGTGTTGCCATCACAGCATTTCCCTTAGCACTTTTTTTGCGCTACATGGAGCCTCTGCTTTAGACTGGTTAGTTTATATTACCAATTAGTTGGTTTACTTTTCTACAGAATTTCTTTGCAATTTGTAGCATATTGTCACATCCCATTCTAGATAAGGCCCATCCCTTTCTACGAACTTTGACCCTTTGTTGGACCAAGCATGTAATATATGGATGAGCCAGGTCTGCCAGAGTGAGTACTTATTAGTTTCTCTCCACTTTGGTTCCCCAAGAAGGGTTTAGAAATGCACCGTCTATGGTCTTCATACACCCTAATAAGGCATATGATAATGGGTTGTCTAGCTAAGGCGAACCCTTTTAATGGAAATGTTACAGATGGAAAGGATATTGTGATATATACAATAGTAAAGTAACTAAGAGGTAATGGTCATATAATATGAGTAACAATCCATATTATTTTACAGTATGACTGTTCCTGACTCTGGTACTCAGTTGGACCACTTTAGTAGTAGTCCCCATAGTGTACGTGTGTAGCTCGCAGCTCAGAACAGATGAGATTCCAGTTAATAAGCTAGATAGGCTCTGTTGTTCTTTTTTCATTTAAGATGCTTTGAGAAAGCGTGGCCTGAATTTGGTTAGTAGTGTGACAATGAGAGAGATAAGTAGATGTGACAGTTATGAATGATGTACTGTCACGCACTTCTGAGTTCAGACGTAGATAAATTGACACTGCCGTCAAACACAAGCCAGGCAAAGTAGAGACCTCTGATGAACCTTCTAATATGGTAAATGGGAGTCTTAATTCTTCATTAACAGGAATACGGAGATTTGACCATGTAATTTTCTCCTTGCTGCTTATTTTAAGGATTCCAATAACCTAGCATTTACAGTTCACTAGACAGGGATTGCTATTTTTTCCATGCTTAGAACACATAGGCAGTGAAATGCAAAGAAGCGCTGCTTTAATGCAGACTTATTGTCTTGGTTATTGGTAATGGCTTTCTAATGTATTGGTCTTATTATGGAACAGCACACTTATCAATTTCTCCAATTAGCTGATACAGTCCCATAAGAAATTTCTCAACAACATTCCATATCAGCAAAATGTCCATATAAGCTTGTAATTTTAAAGCTAAAATCAATATATTTCTTCTTGTGAGTTGCACATGAGATTTTTTTTTTAATTTTTTTATACTGAATCAACTGTATTGTTAAGATGTAAGGTTAAATCTATTCAGAGTTAATCTTCAATTATTTAGATATAGTTCTATAAAAGGATTTTTTGAACACTAGAAAAACATAACTGCTTTCTTTGACACCATACCTGTCCTTGGAGTTTGTCTGGTAATGGTTCTCAACTACATTCAAGAGATAAAGGTTAAGTCACAGTATAATACAAAACTTATCTACATTTTTTTTTTGTCAAAATGAACAAATTATGTGTTTCTAGTTCAGGACCATCTCTTTAAGGCTGAGGCCCCACACTGTGGAAACACAGCGTTTTTTGTTGCAGATTTTGCTGCAAAAGGAATGGGAAATATATAGGAAGTTCTTATACTCCTACCTTCTGCTCAATCCACTCCTGGCTTTGGCTCAAAAATTGCAGCAAATTTGCATAAAAAATGCAGTGTTTCCACAACATGGGGCCTCAACCTGAGGCTGAGGCCAATCTTTGCTGAAAAACTGCTTTTTTGTGGCAGATTTTCCTGCGTTTTTTTTTAGCCAAAGTCAGGAGTGGATTGAGTATAAGAACGGTTGTAGATGACCATGGCTGTGTTCAGTGTGCTAGCCATGTATTTCTCAGATAGCATACTGACCCATTCGTATCAATGGGCTCGTACACTACACACGATTGTGAATTTCATGGTCTCGTGTACGGGCTGACAGCTCGGGCCACAAAGTATAGAACAGGTCCTACTCCTATCCTATTTTGCAGCCCTTGCTTCTGTGGCTTCTATTCATTAAATGAAAGGAGCCACAGAAGCATGGCCCATGCACAGGCAGTACACGAGGAACATCCCCATGTCCCCCATCTTCCGTCTGTGCTGTGCTGTGCATCATTACTGCAGAGGTGTAAGCAGGGGCTAGTGGGGACTACCAAAATGGCAGAGGAGTTTACAGGTGGGTATTTTTTTTATTTACTTATCCATTTCCCTGTTTTTGGTCAGTTTTTGTAAATCTAGGACAATCCCTGTAATGTTCAGAATTGGCTAGTTGTAATTGTACCCTGATCCTAACTCCATCATTATGTGATAAACATTGTCATGCAAGTGGACAAATAATATGTAACTTAATAATTTTCCATACAAATACAGTGGTCCCAAAAAATTATGATATGATAAAGCAGATGTAGATGTGAATGTAAGTTGTGATTACTCACAAAGTATTAAAAAGAAAGTAAAAAAAAAAAAAAAAGTGAGCAACTAAAAAAATTGTACTTGTAAATTCAATTTACAAGAACCAATCATTATGGCAGGCCTATTAAAATATGAAAACACCTCCCATGTCTATAAAGTCACATGGTCTGCAAATACAAAAAGGATCTAGTGATGGCTACCTATAAATGATATGTGTTTTCTTTCCAGATCCCCTTTGGGCACTTTGGAGGTGTAACATCTCTGCCTGTTCAGGTCTCTGCGCCACCCTCCGAATGCATACTGCAGTGCAGGAGGCAGGCTCATTTTGATTCTTTGCTTAGACTTCTTCGTTTGCTTAGAGTTCCTCTGTAAATTGAATTCCACCACACCTATCTCCTGCACCTTGTTTCTCTCTGATCATCAAATGGTTAATTCTAGTCTTGTCTATGTGATTGGAAGCCTGTCTACCAATCAAGCCTAGGGTGGATCTTTGGCTTCCTATATACTGTACAAGCCATTAGCCCACACAGAAATGCTCGCTATGGAGACTGTCCTTAAACCTTGTCCCTGCTAAGCTCCTCTGTCTGCTACTATTGTATTACTGACCTCTGGCTTACATTTTGACCATTCTCTTGTATTTTGACCCTGTACTGCATTGCTCCACTGTTATTGAACCCTTGGCTAGCTGACCTTCCTTTGTTATTGTTTGTCTTGTCTTCGTTCTGTGTTCTTCGTTCTATACAGAAAGGGCTTTGTTGACCAGTTGTCCTCTGCTGACTAGGGCAGTGAGGCAAGCAGGTAAGGGCAGTGGTGGGTTCAGCTTAGGGCTCACTGTCTTGTTGTGCCCCTTCTCCGCAGGGTTCACCAGCAGCTACTGGGGGGCTTTATAGTGAATACAATCATAAGCTGTAGTTCGGTTCTTTAAGGTAAATGCTATAATTTAAAGAGGTTTGCCATAAGACAGGTACCCTGTAAATCAGTAAAATATACTGTACATCAATAGTCATCTTCAAAATTGGAAAAATCTAAACTTCTCTGATCCCAAATAGTAGTTTGTACTACTTTCTAAAATTGCATAAACAGAACTCTGTTGAATTTCTGAGCAAAAATGACCCGATGATAGCTGTGCTGCAAGTAGAATGTTATGATTCCTCTGTCGTGTAACAAGTATTTCTGAAGTAGTCCACTTTACTAAGTCGCACTGCTACATGTATTTTCTCAGAACATTACAATTTAGCTACTTGATGTTACAATGTGTTCTTCCAGATTTCATTCACTTTCTAGCTGTTTTTAATTTCACCAGTTGACATGTCAAGACTTGCAAATTGATACCTTACCATGTCAACAGCTCTTCATGCTCTCACTATATTCAAGACAGACCTTTACTTTCTCTAGCAATCCTGTTATATTCACCTCTAGTGCCTTCACGCAATAATGAAAAGTGTTTACAATGACTTCCTTCTGAAAATAAAAAAAGAGAATGTTTCTTATTAATCCTTAAAATGTTAAACTTAATGAATAACTAATTTCTGTTAGTGTGTTCCATTAAATATTCGTAATGATATACTACAGCAGTTTCAGCTGCAATTTGGGTACTTCCATAGAAATAGTTATAATACACTTTCAGTAAATATTTCATAAGGAACAACCACAACTACGTCAAAACCACGTACATTAAAAAGTGGTTTTACCATTATTTATCTGCAATTTTCACACAGCATCAGAGGCATAACTTCATGCTCATGGGCTCCAAGGTGAAACGTGTAACAAGAATCCAACTGTATTGTCCATTTATAACACTGGTTTCTGTTATGTGGCAAAGTGGACTGGATGCAACTGATCACTTTATGTCACCTATAGCCATGCCTTGTTCAGCACAGTACTAGACTTAAACTTTTCCTATAGTATTATTACTGCAGAATAATTTATTTCTATACTACTATTACTGCTGAATCACTTTATTTAATATTAGTCAGAAAAAAAATCTTTGCATTTACATAGAGAGATACAATATGGGTGAGATGGAAAATCATCCTACGTACTGAGCCCTGCTCCTAGATACATACAGCTAAAGATGCACAATTATATATATATATATATATATATATATATATATATATATATATATAT
Organism: Leptodactylus fuscus; assembly: GCF_031893055.1. NCBI lineage: Eukaryota > Metazoa > Chordata > Amphibia > Anura > Leptodactylidae > Leptodactylus > Leptodactylus fuscus. The sequence continues at coordinate 152,888,968 of NC_134266.1, read as the reverse complement.
ATATACTGTATATTTGAGAGATCAATCTATAATAATGCATATGGGGATTCTGAAGGTAACTGCTTTCTTAAGTGGACAAGATTTCCATCCATCCTTCGGGTCCCCAACCAAACCCAAAGGACGGAAACCGATCGCTAGTGTGAACCAAACCTTAGGCAAACACAGTCTAAGTTATGTCAATATGAAAGTAACATTGTTATACTCTTCAGACCCCAGAGTATAAGAGATGAAGGCCTTCTATTACCTCTTTTGGGTCTCCTGGTGGCATCCGGCGCTCTTCAGCCCAGGGGTCACCATCATGATGTCATGATGCTTAGCATGGCCCGATCACCGCTGAGGCTAGATCACAGTGCTGGACTTCACCAGGAGAGTGCCAGATGAGGCCTAGAAGAGGTAGAAGAGTTGAGTATGTACGTTTTTTCATTTTTTTCACCTCCACTGGGCCTCCCTGTATCAGACCCCAAAGTATAATGTGGCTGTCATTTAAGATTGTTTTCTTTCTTAAACACCAATTTGGAATATTCAGGCCAAATCCAGATCAGTACAAAATGATTTGCTCATTTATAGTTTTTATGTATTAAATGAAAAAAAAATTCTATCATTAATTTTCTTGTAATAGATTAAATCTGACTCACTTCTCCTATTCCTAATTCTCTAACTCTATTGCAGTTTGTAAAGTTTCAGCGCTTCAGTGCTCTCTGTATCATGCAGTGAAATGAATCACAGATTCATCTGTACGTCCACCATCACTGCAATGCCTCGTGTTCATGCTTACAGCACTGTCATCAATGCTGTAAGGTGTCCACCTACCAATGACTATTGACTGAGAGGGAGACTGGTGCCACAACGTCTCGGTGACTCACAAGACATGTCTCTTCCTATGTAGTACACGTGGCAGTGACCATTTCAGTTCATCTGAGACAGTTTGGAATATTCGGGTTGAAATGTTGAGTCGGGCAAGATGTATTTACCTGAGGTCATTGATTTACCTCTATAAGTAATGTCCTTGATGTCTCCTTCCAGGATAGGTTATTTAGCCAATTATTTTATCATATAAATAGCCATGAAAATTGATTTTCACACTTCACTTCAACTTGACTGGTGGGCTAAGACACCAGGCAGAAAATCTATACTACATCAGTAGACAGTACTATTACAATGTATCATATTGACAGATTATAGATATGAACACACGGAGTTGGGGGCTTTAATAATAAGGATTAGGAAAACACTTTGTTTCCATAAACTATTTAAAGGAGTTATTTGTTCTAAGGTAAGGAATGTTTACATATGACATTTCATTCAACTATTGTGAACATGACTCAAATAAAAGAATTCCCTATCTTTTCTTATGAATTTCTCAAGAATTATTTTATTTAAATTACATGTTTGCAAGGATTTGGCTTTATTACTGAATTATGCCTCAGACATTCAAGTGATGTGCATAAAAATCACCCAGTTATGACCTTTCTAAAGGAAATGAGATTTCAGTCCTAGGTTTAGAATACTTTTGTATTGCTTCTCATTGATTTCAAAGGCTGCACCATAGAAACCATCAAAATGAACCTTATGTAAAGTATATTTCTTTTGTCTTGTATTATGTCCAAACAGCCTGAAGTCCGCCTTAAATATATTTCAGCTAATGTCACCTACCATTGCCATGCATTAAACCAAAAAAAGTTATTTAAAAATAATGTAAGAATTACATATATGTAGGCATGCTATGTGATGCTATCTGGTTCCTCCTTATGTCACTATACTCTTCCCTAGAAGTAGATGATCTCATCAGCTGAGGTTGAGCCACCTACATTTTTTTTTTTCTTGACAAATTATCAACAGCCAACACAAACAAATTTTATAATCAAAATCATTTTTGACATAACATAAAGGTCACCATGTACTGATGGGAATAATGGTAGCCCATTATATACCCAGGGAAGTGGTAGATTTCTCAGCTGGTTGGCAGGCTTTACAAAGTATAAGAGCTTATAACTTAGTTCACTATGCAAGACCTTATTCACATGTCCTCAGTTTGCTAAGAATCATGGACCAAACTCCACCCCACTCATGAAATGAAACCCCAATCTCAGGAAGTGGACAGTGATCACATGATAAATAAAAGTAGATGGCTATCACATATGGGCAGGATTTTGCCCACATTCAGCAATTGCAACCTTAGAACACCTCCTAAGGCCTTATGCACATGGCTGTGCTTTTCTTCACGGAACTTATGTCCATGAAAAACAGCCATATCTGTCCGTGTAATTGCACAGACATCACTTATACACATGACATTGAATAATGGCAAGTTTTGATGGGTGTATTCACCTGTCACTATCAACATCTGTCTCAATGGACAATAATAGTGCTTGTGACTTTTTTGGATGGCCATGAAAAATGTACTGTCAAAATAACGGACACATTGGATGTAATGTGTTCTCAAAACGATTGTGTAAATAAGGTCTAAGGCTCATTGCACACAGGTTTTGTCGTCCCGCACACAGGACCTTGTAATACATGGTTGTGTGCATGGGCCGTCAGAAATAAATGGGTCAGCGTGCTGTCCGGGAAACCCAGATAGCACTCTGACCTAGCAAAGGGTCATGTGCAAGGGGCCTAAAGCATGCAATTTTATGAGATCAGATGCTGTGTGTTTTCTGTATTTAGACTGTGGTACAACTCATTTCAGTTCTAGTACAACATCTGCACTATGCATTCCAATGAAAGAACAGAAAGACGTAATTCAGTCTACAACAATTATGTTAAATGACAAACACTAACAATGTATAATGCTTATATTGGGATATGCCAGGATGTCTATCACTTCACCTGAAAAAATAGTGCGACATAAACCTAGCCATATCATTTTAATTTAATTCACTTTAGAATGACTCATCCTGAATTTCCAGATTTTTTTTTTCTTTAGAGATGGTTTCTTATGAAGTGAAATTGTCATCATAACTGTTTTTATATTGTTAATTGGAAACTCATTATATGCTGTTTGCACATGCTGAGAAATGTGATTTAATACTCCTAAAACATGAATATTTAATTTAATTTTGATGAAATAGATGCATGTGGTAATAATTATTAACTCAATAATCAGAGTGAAACAAATTCATGTGTGATGACACCCGTGAAGTGACACAAAAACTTGATGTTTATTCTTACCATTACATGTCACCAACTCCACTGACAATTTAAAGGAGCTCTATCATTGGGAAAAGTCATTTTTAGCTAAGCACATACTTGCATATCCTTTAGAAAGGCTATTGCACACATACCTTTTGTATGTAAATCGTCTCAGTAGTTTTTGAATGAGGTTGGGTTCACATCTGCGCCCGGTCTCTACTTTGTGGGTTTCTGTCTTCTGCCCAAGAAACTGGACAGGAGACAGAAACCCGGCAGTCAGTGTCCGCCCATGAGCGCCTGTGAGCGTCTTCTGGTCTCCGTGGCTAAACCATTTTTTTTTTTACCGGACACAAAGTCCTGCATGTAAGACTTTATGTCCGGTTAAAAAAATGGCTTCACCGTGGAGAGGCAGAAGACGCTCAAGGGCGCTCACGGGCGGACACTTTGCAAACCCATTCAAATGAATGGGTTTGAAAACTGACTGCTGGTTTCCATCTCCTGTCCATTTTCTCAGGCAGAAGACAGAAACCTGCAAATTGGAGTCCGGGCGCAGGTGTGAACGTGCCCTAAGTCCATTTTTATTCGTATGCTAATTAGCCTTCTCTGTGAACCCAGAAGTGTCTGTGTGCACGATCTGCTCTATGTGTATGAGAGCAGAGGTGCTTCTGTGCTGATGACTCATCTCTCTGCTCACAGACACTTGTTCAAAAACTACTGAGGCAATTTACATACAAAAGGTATGTGTGAACTAGCCTTTCTAAAGGCTATGCAAAGATGTGCTTGGCTAAAAATGACTTTTCCCATTGATAGAGCAACCCTAAAGGAACTGCCTACTCAAAACTCATACATTTTTTTTTACAGAGGGATTTTCTTTGGTGTCATGAATCGGCACTAGGCATAACAAAGAGAGGCAACTTTGCATCTTTAAGGTTCTGTTCAGATCACATTTTTGTATCTGTTTAGCAAATCTTTTCAATAGATACAAAAACGGTCCTTGATGTCTATGTAAATGGAGGGACATAAATAATGGATTTAAAAAACGTGATCTGAATGAAGCCTAAGTGTGTATTTTAGTCCATAGACTACACAGTGTAATGTAGTTGTAAGTATGCTACATCCTACTATTCTGGTCTAGGGTGCATTTACATTACACAACACTTGTCGGAGAAGTAAACTACAGAGGTACTGCTGTGATAGACTGCAATGGGGTAGTGCTGCTGTGCCTGCTCTCACCACTGCAGTTTTTATGGCCTCCATAGATCTAATATTGATGCCTATTGTAACTATAGGACATCTATCTTAGAAACCAGATAACCCTTTTAGTGGGACCAGGGCTGCAATTCTGGGAACCATCACTACAGTCTACAGAGCTCGGTCTATACAACTTCCCCAGTGGAACTGCAGCCCCACTCCAATTCACTTGAATAGATGCAGGGGCTGGTTCTGGCTGTATATCTAGTATATAGCTTCTTACAGACAAAACACCTGATTGGGATAGGGTATGGGTATTGGACCCCAACCAATCTGATACTGATGACCTATTCTTTGGGTAGGTCAGCAGTATCAATTACTTTTAGGTCCCGGACAACCCCTTTAAGAACCCATAATATATTACACAGCATGTGAAGACAATTTTGCATAACTGCATAAAAAAAAAACCTTTACACAGAGTCATACCTAGCACAAGTGGACAGCAGTTTTCAAGAGTAGAACAGCTTTTACATTGCATTTGATTTAATAAAGTTCTAAAATGGGTTTTCTTTTCCTGATAAATGGCGAAATACAATAGAGATGCTTTAGGTCTTTACTATTCTGCTCCTACTTTACTAGGTGTCATCCTTTGTTGCAATGTAAGACATTTTAAACAGGTTTTCCAGGCAAAAAACTTTAAAAAAATCAGTCTGCTAGTGCTATTCATGTCTAAGAAAGCCACAAAAACACATGTATGAAGGAAGCCATAATATAACATGAGTCGTGCTACATACAAAAGCTACACCACACATGCAGTTTTTTTCAAGAAGATTTGTTACTTGGGGGATATTTACATTTGACAGTTTTGTTGTAAAATTTTCATCAACAGAGAATTCATTTCATTCATTTGAATGTGGTTGTTTTGGCGGCAAGCACATGGAGTTTTGCAAGCCTCATTCTGATGAATAGTAAAGTCACTGAAATTTCTCTAATTGATCTTCCATGTGCAAATTCATGATTAGGCTGCAGCCACATGGACTATGATTGCAACAAGACAGCGGAACATACCAGTATCTAACTCCCTAGGAACTTATGGGACAGTACAGGGACTGGATCCGTTATAAGGGATCCGCGCTCTCTTGTACAGTAGACATGATACAATTCAAAGGTTTTGGATAGTAACCTCTTCTTGGGATAAATACAGTAATAAGGCACGACGCGTTTTGGGATGTGACCAAGCCCTTTATCAAGAGGAATTAAACAACTTCTGTCGGGCCACATTCCCTCTTTCTTCTCTAGACCTTAGTCTTGTGGTTTTTCCCCATTTACAGAAAGTCAGAGGAAAAATGAGCACAAATACTGCAGATGTCACAACAGCATATGTGATGATGGCCTATAAATTCTTTCTTTGTGTTGAATGGATCAGTGAGGTGGTTTCCCACTGGAAAAGCACTACACTAATGTTTCTATATAAGGCTACTTCTTCCACTTACATATAATATACTTCTGTATATTCAGTGTAAGGGTATATAAAGACAATATTCTGAAATTCAAGCACCTTTGTTTCTTTGGAGAGAATAAAACCTTTGGTATGAGCTTTAGCTTTGTTTTGTGAAATGCCGGTGTCCATGTCCAGGGTTGAGCGCCGCTTCTGATCAAAAGCCGCATTGAAGTTCAAAGTTGTCCTGTCATCTTGGCAACCTTTTCTCAAACAAGGCACACATCTTGTATCCATGTCTTTAAAAATAGCAATTATGTGTAAATGCTTTATGATTTATTTGAGCTCAGGCCACAGACCATTGTGAGGCACTGCAATTTATTGCCAGCCGTCACTTTTTACATGATAGGTTTGTAACAAATATCTGCCGCATATTGTTAAATTAATCTTCCATTTAAAATTAATGGAGTTAGACTCCCCAGGTTCAATGTAATTTCATGTTCACAGGCAGAGAGCAGTGTGCTCTGCATACTGAATAAGGCAAGGCCAAACGCCCTAATCTTTTATCACCTTGAACCAAGTGACGAGGACGCTTTCTCAGCACAGACTAATGAGATAGAGCTTGCTTCCCTCCTGAGGATGCCTGCTCAAAGGAGCTTTTCTGCTCAGATATAGCAAGCTCTGTCTTATTTTAATAATTCCTCAGATATGACAAGCCTGATGTTATGTATGAAAGACTCGGGCTCAGGGGGAGGGAGGAGGCCTTCGGGGGAGGGGTATAGATGAAATGAATTTTATATCATTACTTCAAAACCAAATCTAGCAAAAGCATGCAGGCAACCATTAAGGGAAGTAGAGGATAAGAGAAATCATGACATATGCATTAAAAACAGTGATATTCTGTTCAGGCAAGCGGAATACAGACATGGTGCCTTTAGGGGACTGAATAGGGTTATTCTAACGTCTGAACACCTTAACATAATCTCAGTTCCTTTTCTGTACCCATTTGAGAACCAATTAAAATATTGAAGATGAAAGTCAAGTGACAAAAATCATTGGGGAACAGCAATTCCACCTGGAATGAATGTGTCTTATTCTATCGTAAACTAATCAGGTCTGTGTGAGACAAATGGTAGAGAAGAAAATGTCTTAAAGATCCATGTCACATTTTATCAGCTATGGGGAATCTTGCACTTTTCTTGTCCTTTGTTCTGTTTTATCGCATTATTTTAAATTATAGTATGAGTGTAATATTTATTATGAGAGATAAGATGTAAGAAAAAGTGAATGAGAAAAGTTAACTTACCTGATCACTGAGAGCATAGAAATGCATGTCAAAGATATGTCAAACACAGGGAGAACATACAAACTCCTTGCAGGTATTGTCCTTGGCAGGATTCAAACCCAGAAATTTAGCGCTGCAAGGCTGCAGTGCTAACTACTGAGCCACCATGTTGCCCCACATAAACATCAATATATGACAAATACATACCTGGATCAGTACAATATGCAACATGGATACAATGCAATAGCCCTGTCTTGTTGAAATGTGGTCCTTCTTTGATAGATTTTATGGATGACATTAGCCGATATTATTGTATATGTACTATTGTTATTACAGCGGGGCTCCTTTGATATTTACTTACTATATTATATATGTATGAATTAGGGCATTTGTATATGGAATATAACCTTATTATTTCCTACTCTATAGGTGTCTATTGAAAGAGGCCATAAATCTTCAGTAGCCATTGGCTGAATGCCCAATTGACCAAAATGTTTTCTTCCCAATAATACCACCTCCCAACACACAATGCAAGTGTATATTTGTTCTCAATGGGGAGAGGGAAGTAAGTTGATGTTAGTTACCACTGGTTCTGTCATGTCTTCCCTGAGAAGAAAAGGATCAGAAGTTGAAATTCAACATGCAAGCTTGATCTTTCCTTTCCCTGACATTATCTTTAGGGAAGGTGGTGAAGAGTACCCATGTACATAAAATAGTTGACCGATCCTGCCAAAATTGGTGGGTTCAGCTGACTTTGATCAAATATGTATGAGAGCCTCAAGACCCTTCTCTAATTATCAGAGTCATGTGGAGTGCTCACACTGGAGAAAATGGGTGGGTTATAGATTTTGGCCTATTATTTTTATTGAATGCCTAATTTTCTGCCAATCTATCAGTGAAGCAGACCCCCATGATGTTCTTATTATCAAGGTCTTCTTGTCCAAATTAATGCATGAAATTTAGATGCCCACTGAAATTTAGAGCTGAAATGTAGATGCCCACTTTATCTTAAGAAATAGAAGTAAACACTTTACTGAACCCATTAGTATCACATAACTTTCTTTGTTAAGCCTATGGACTACAGTCTTTATATATAGCCCTTTGTATATCCGAATTTTGATGAACCACTATAATTGTAGCTTCAACTTCTACCTAACATGGCCTAACTATGTAGTACTTAAAGCATAGAGCTAATTGCTTAGCTATAATAATTAAATATGCTTCCTATACGTAATGTTTTCTTCCTATATACTGTATGTCACTGGAGAAAAACAAAGTCACCATGTACCTTAAGTCTAATAAGATCACAGAACCAAACACTTTTTCCTATTTGTTCTCAAGTTTCTGTTTGAAAACAAAAGATATTGAATTATAAACTGCTATATTTCACTTATCATTATTGAAGACACGGTACTATAACATAAAAGTATGTAGCTAAGGCCAAATTTATACACCTTATGATGCATATTGTGTTTACTAGACTATCTGTACTAATGTTTTGTATCATGTCATTTTTTATATTTACATCATAATGACTTTTTGACAGTAATTTGAGCCATGACTGACAAGCATGCAACTTTCAGCAGCATAATTGACACTAGTCAGGGAATCAACGTCTTAAGACGATAGCAATTTGATATGCCTTGGACAGGTAGGGAAATAGGATCATATCATATTATAAAAAAAAATGCCTTAAAAACATACAATTTTGATATATATATATATATATATATATATATATATATATATATATATATATACAGTCCTATGAAAAAGTTTGGGCACCCCTATTAATCTTAATCATTTTTAGTTCTAAATATTTTGGTGTTTGCAACAGCCATTTCAGTTTGATATATCTAATAACTGATGGACACAGTAATATTTCAGGATTGAAATGAGGTTTATTGTACTAACAGAAAATGTGCAATATGCATGTTTTTTTCTTTTTCGGACCATTCTCTGTAAACCCTAGAGATGGTTGTGCAGTAGATCAGCAGTTTCTGAAATACTCAGACCAGCCCTTCTGGCACCAACAACCATGCCACGTTCAAAGGCACTCAAATCACCTTTCTTCCCCATACTGATGCTCGGTTTGAACTGCAGGAGATTGTCTTGACCATGTCTACATGCCTAAATGCACTGAGCTGCCGCCATGTGATTGGCTGATTAGAAATTAAGTGTTAACGAGCAGTTGGACAGGTGTACCTAATAAAGTGGCCGGTGAGTGTATATATATAATGTTTAATGTGTAACGAATGTACAAACTTTGTATGGTGAGATGTTAATATGGTGGGAGTGGTTAATCAGTCTGACAAGAGAGTGATAATATAGGTCAAAAAAGGTACACCCAATGACTATCTTGATAAGATTCCATGCAATATTTTAACACCCTGAGCATTCTTTTGGCTCAGAAAGTTACTTCACCTGAATAGGGAGCATTAAGTAGCATTATAAATACTGTAATTGCAAACCACAGTGACCCCAAGGTGCAAGGCAGAGTGTGGACCACCACATGCCACCAGTAGCTTCGAGGATGCCCAGTAGAGATGAGACAAACTGTTTGTTATGTTGCCACATCACCCCTGATCCTCCACTTATTATACTCTGGGGTCTGAAGAGATCCTAAAGTATAATGGTGTTTCATGGGTGATGAATTCCAAATGTTTCAAGTTCTGGTTGAGCATAAAAACTTAAGTAAAATTTGGGTTGAATCTAGTTTGATCTGAACTGGTTCATTCACCACTAGTAATAATTAGAGATGAGCGAACAGTGTTCTATCGAACACATGTTCGATCGGATATCAGGGTGTTCGCCATGTTCGAATCGAATCGAACACCGCGTGGTAAAGTGCGCCAAAATTCGATTCCCCTCCCACCTTCCCTGGCGCCTTTTTTGCACCAATAACAGCGCAGGGGAGGTGGGACAGGAACTACGACACCGGGGGCATTGAAAAAAATTGGAAAAAGTCATTGGCTGCCGAAATCAGGGGACCTCCATTTTAGACGAATAGTGGATTTCAAATCCGGGTCATATGAGAATGTGAACTTTGTGACTATGAGACAGGGATAGCTGTACAGGCAGGGATAGCTAGGGATAACCTTTATTTAGGGGGGAATGTTATTAAAAATAACTTTTTGGGGCTCTATCGGGTGTGTAATTGTGATTTTTGTGAGATAAACTTTTTCCCATAGGGATGCATTGGCCAGCGCTGATTGGCCGAATTCCGTACTCTGGCCAATCAGTGCTGGCCAATGCATTCTATTAGCTTGATGAAGCAGAGTGTGCACAAGGGTTCAAGCGCACCCTCGGCTCTGATGTAGCAGAGCCGAGGCTGCACAAGGGTTCAAGCGCACCCTCGGCTCTGATGTAGGAGAGCCGAGGGTGCACTTGAACCCTTGTGCACCCTCAGCTCTGCTACATCAGAGCCGAGGGTGCGCTTGAACCCTTGTGCACACTCTGCTTCATCAAGCTAATAGAATGCATTGGCCAGCGCTGATTGGCCAATGCATTCTATTAGCCCGATGAAGTAGAGCTGAATGTGTGTGCTAAGCACACACATTCAGCTCTACTTCATCGGGCTAATAGAATGCATTGGCCAGCGCTGATTGGCCAGAGTACGGAATTCGGCCAATCAGCGCTGGCTCTGCTGGAGGAGGCGGAGTCTAAGATCGCTCCACACCAGTCTCCATTCAGGTCCGACCTTAGACTCCGCCTCCTCCAGCAGAGCCAGCGCTGATTGGCCGAATTCCGTACTCTGGCCAATCAGCACTGGCTAATACATTGTATTGGCGTGATGAAGCAGTGCTGAATGTGTGTGCTTAGCACACACATTCAGCTCTACTTCATCGGGCTAATAGAATGCATTGGCCAGCGCTGATTGGCCAGAGTACGGAATTCGGCCAATCAGCGCTGGCTCTGCTGGAGGAGGCGGAGTCTAAGATCGCTCCACACCAGTCTCCATTCAGGTCCGACCTTAGACTCCGCCTCCTCCAGCAGAGCCAGCGCTGATTGGCCGAATTCCGTACTCTGGCCAATCAGCACTGGCTAATGCATTGTATTGGCGTGATGAAGCTTAGCACACACATTCAGCTCTACTTCATCGGGCTAATAGAATGCATTGGCCAATCAGCGCTGGCCAATGCATTCTATTAGCGTGAACTGAGTTTGCACAGGGGTTCTAGTGCACCCTCGGCTCTGCTACATCAGATTGCTACATCTGATGTAGCAGTGCCGAGTGTGCATCAGATGTGTAGTTGAGCAAAACTGACTAGGAATGCATTGGCCAGCCTTCGGCCAATCAGCGCTGGCTCTGCTGGAGGAGGCGGAGTCTAAGGTCGGACCTGAATGGAGACTGGTGTGGAGCGATCTTAGACTCCGCCTCCTCCAGCAGAGCCTGCGCTGATTGGTCGAGTTCCGTACTCTGGCCAATCAGCACTGGCCAATGCATTTCTATGGGGAAAAGTTAGCTTGCGAAAATCGCAAACTGACAGGGATTTCCATGAAATAAAGTGACTTTTATGCCCCCAGACATGCTTCCCCTGCTGTCCCAGTGTCATTCCAGGGTGTTGGTATCATTTCCTGGGGTGTCATAGTGGACTTGGTGACCCTCCAGACACGAATTTGGGTTTCCCCCTTAACGAGTTTATGTTCCCCATAGACTATAATGGGGTTCGAAACCCATTCGAACACTCGAACAGTGAGCGGCTGTTCGAATCGAATTTCGAACCTCGAACATTTTAGTGTTCGCTCATCTCTAGTAATAATTATATGAAATGTAAATGTACTATATAGATTGCCAGTGGTCACAGAATGTCTTCCTTTGGTGTATTTAATGTATCCAGTCTCAGTTTAGTTATTGGTAAAAACTTGCATAATTCTTGGTATGAAAGGAATGTGTAATTAACACAACACACATAGAGGATTGATTGTATAATCATTTAGTCACAATTAACTAAACACACAAGGAACAATTAAGCTGTGTCAGCTGTGCACGCATGCAATACACATACAGAACCACAGATCAGAACTTGGGGATTCATCAGCTGTCAGTGAACTCATAGAGATTGAGGACCCTTAAATTGTAAGAGCTTCCTGATGCATTGCTTTCTTCCCTCTTGTGTTTTTGATTGTCTTAATGCATTTCAAATGTTTCAGCTACATGAGCTTTGGGAATGCACACTTAGATTATAATACATCTTTCATTGCTCCATTGAGAGTTTGCTATCAATGAAAAACATTATTTCTAATGTTCTCATCTTTTATTTAATAAGTGCAGGGCATGTGTATCTGTTGTGCAAGCGATAAACAATTGAACATTTATAGGTATTATCAAAATGTTGAAGATTACAGTATTTTAAGGCTAAACTTATCAGATGTTAAAATTCACTTATGTCAATGACATTTTGTCTCTCTTAAAAAGAAATGAGTTTCTACTAAGAGTTTACATGAGATGTCTTTTTTTAAAACTCGTTTTATTGAGAAAGTATATAACAAATTACAGTACAAGAAAAAACAACACATAAGAGATGGCAAAGGGTACACAATCCAAAGCAACCTTGGACCAAAAAATCTTGTCAAACAGAACAAGAACCAAAAACCATGCTGCGAAGTCCATATTAGTAATTGAAGGCTTGCAAAAATCATTCAGTAGAAAGTCCAAATCCAGAAAGTCGAGAGAGGTATCAGTCTCCATCCAACCTGCAGAGGACGAGAGTAGAAAACAAGAGAGACAACAGAAAAACATGCACAGGAACATACACATTACTCCAAATGCAGTATAAGCATGGACCAAGAGTCACCCCTTGAACATCTAAGGAACAAGTGCATTCAGGGCAGAGTGAAAAGAATGGTCAGTATACAGGGTCAAGGGAGAGTCACACCACGGGCCCCAAACCTTACAACATTTTTGAGGGCAGCCCCTGCCTTCATATACCACTAAATTATACAGGACAATGGAGTTCACCAGCTTCCGCCACTTGGGGAGGGAGGGGGGTCATCTGGGAGCCATCCATCGCAGGGCAATCGCCTTCCTGGCTAAGAAAAGTGATTTCTGTAAAAAGATACGTGAGTGGTGCGGCCATACCTCTTCATCTAAAACTCCAAACAGACATACTTCAGGTAAGAGTGAAATCAGAGTGCCCAGTGTATCAGATAACAGGCCTACGACCTCGGACCAGAAACCTTTAATGATCGGACACTCCCAGATCATGTGCCAAAAATCAGCATATATACCAGTACATCGCAAGCACCCAGGGTGTCTCAACCTTCCCATTTTATGTAAGTGTGCAGGAGTCAGATAGCTTTCATGCAAGATATAGATTTGTATCAGTTTATTATTAGCAGCAGGGGAAACAAACTGTGCTGACTCCAGAAGATCAGAAAAAGTATTGTCTGTGAGATCAGGGATAAGAGTGCGCCATCTCAGTAAAGCAGGGGTTTCCAAACTAGACATCTTAACCTGTATGAGATGGTCATACAATGTCGAGATAAGACCTTGGGGACCCTGGGAATGGAGCACCCCTATAAGAGGATATGATGAAATACAGCAGAAATACAAAAGCTATGTATTTGGTATAGTAAGGTGATCAATACTGCTTATGTTATAGAGTGATTGTCAAATAGGTGATAGCTTTGTAAGCCTTGTGACATCACTTTACCAATCAGCATCGCAACAATCTGGCTAGAATAAAATCTGGTTACCATGACTGATCACACTCTCTAGAAATAAATACCATAAGTTTATAAACATAGCTACATAATTATCATATTAGTGAATAACACTTTCTTATAATTAGCAGAAAATAAAAGCCTATCATTTTAAATTTACATCATGTGATGCTGTGTCACCATGGGAAGTGCTTAGCAGAAAGCAAAACAACTTGTAATTATGTTGATCAGTCACTACATGTTATGCATATACTTATACTTAACATAATTAATTGCATTCCCTAATTACTTGTAGACATGGTCCTCACTGTTTGATGTCTATTCATATGACTATTTGTAACCAATGAAGCTAAAAGAGCAACCACTTATTTCTGTTAGGTATTAGTCCACTGTGATAGTGAGTGACAAGCTATTAAAGGGGTTGTCCACTTTCAACAAGTAATTGGCATTAGTTCTATGATTTTTCAGTATAGTTAATGTATACATTTCTCATGGTTTTCTAAATCTCTACTCACTGTCACTCATTCTTTACTCCCAGTGGATAAAAATTTGTTCATGGCCGTGTCAGCAAGAAAAGATTTAGAAAATCCTGAAAAATTGATACAGGAACTATACTGAAAAAAAGATTAACTTCTTATAATATAAATAATACAATTTATTTGCTGAAAGTGAACAACAATCTTAAAGGGAGTCTATCATTGGGGACTTCATTTTTTTAATTAAACACACGTTGGAATAGCCTTGAGAAAGGTTATTCTAATCTTTCTCTCCTGCTCACAGCCATGTTTGAAATATATAGTTTTTGGCAAATATGTAAATGAATTTCAGCGCATGCTCCGCCGGCCATCTTTTTTATATTTTTACAGGAGTGAACTGCGCAAGCACTGTATTTCGATCCCACTGCAGACAGAGGCGGCTGCTAGACAGTGAAGACAATGATGAGAAGAGCTAATCTGCATTAAGGAACGGCCCAAGAGGCAGCATGACACCCCCTTTGCTCCCTGAACTTCATTTACATATTTGCCAAACATAATATATTTCAAAAACAGCTGCAAAGAGGTGAAAAAGAGGGGTAGGACTGGAATAGCCTTTATAAAGGCTATTCCAATGTGTATTTACCTAAAAGTCAAAATTCCCAATGATAGACTCCCTTTAATAGCTTATCACTCACTACCAAAGTGGACTAATACTAACAGAAATAAGTAGTATGTGTTGCAATTTTAGCTTCATTGGTTGTAAATAGTCATATGAATGGACATCAAACAGTGAGAACCATGTCTACAAGTAATTAGGGAATGTAATTAATTATGTGGTCCAGCTTTACATAGGAATCATATATTTACTTGAATAAAATGTTGCAATGTTCATACATTTCTATAAAAAATAAGACTATATGACTATATATGACTATATGGGTACTGTTTGGCAGTATATGGACATATGTGGACAGAACAACAAGAGGGGCTCTATGTGCACTGTTTAGGTAGGTACAGTATGCCTATGTGTTCACTGGGCGATCTTTGGGCTTTATTTGACACAATATATGAATCTATAGGAATCTGTTGTCAAACTATGACTATATTGCACCATGTTACTGCCCTTTAGCCTTTGATATAGTTTCATTTGTTAATCTGCTGAATAATTATTTCTGCATATCTGAGAACCAGATAATTACTATTACTGAATGATATTGTTGCTTTATCCATTAAAGCTTTTCAGTATATATACCCTAAATCTGGCCCCAAACATTTGCATTCATGCTACAGGCACACAAATGCTATCTGTGAGTGATACAGTGTGTCCACATTTCTTACCTTCACAGACTTATCTGGTATTTATATAAAACAAGGAAAATATTGCATTGTACAGCATATAAATTGTATAAAAGGTTTCCAAAAATTCACAGTAAAATACACTTAGAGTGACAGTAAGCGCAAGTCCAATTTTACTGTGGGAAGAAAGATTGGTAAATGGGTAAATACATTGTAAAAGAGCAGCTTGCCAGAAGGATATGGAATTTATTAAATCTAAAAAGAAATTTGTTTTCGCTTAGTGGCATTGCTTAGGCTGATAAATGTTGCTGTTAAATCTTTTCAGCCATGTTGTCTTCAACAACTGATTAAATGAAAGCAATTTTGAGAGCTTGTTCTTAGATGTATGGAACTTTGAAGCTGTAAGAATATGACTTCAGATATAGACTTGTTGTTGCATTCATGCTGCATATTTCATTTTAATGTTAAAAAAGACGTACTATATCAGCACCTCTCAGATGTTCTCAGATTTAGTGGACTGCCACTGCTACCGTACACATTTTGCTTACAGCAAACTAAATGGTTCCATGTTGCTTTCAATAAAAGCAAATGCATAAAGTACCTGTGGGAATATTTCCATAAATAAGATTGTTGATGAAGTCTTACAAGATCGTAATTTGTTGTCTAATTATTATAAGAATTTATTTTTCTTATGGTCACCTAGCAATGGACTTCACATCAAATTTTAAAAAGTTTCTATACTAAGAAACCAAAAA
Organism: Leptodactylus fuscus; assembly: GCF_031893055.1. Lineage (NCBI taxonomy): Eukaryota > Metazoa > Chordata > Amphibia > Anura > Leptodactylidae > Leptodactylus > Leptodactylus fuscus. The sequence goes on along the minus strand of NC_134266.1, from coordinate 152,872,729 downwards.
GTATTTGTTTACAAGTATTAAAGTGTAAAGGGAGGGGAGCGTTCACAGTTGCACACATATCCGCCTGCCGGCTCTCTATCCTATTCCCCGGGGAAACTGGACGGGGGTGGCTTCCCGGCAGTCATTTTTAAAACCTATTTATTCCGTATGCAGCCTCTCTGCCTGGAAACCGTCCTGCATGTCCGACGACGATTTCCCCGCGGAGAGGCTGCATATGGACACTGGCGGTTTGCTTTAAAAACCCATTCAAGTTATTGGATTTCAAAACTGACCACCAAAAGCTTTCCTCTCTACAGTTTCCCCGGGGTTTAGGACAGAAACCACTGGGCGGACAGCGGTGGTAGTGTGATCGCCCCCTAAATTCCATTTAATTCCTTTTTTATTTTTATTTTTATTTATGTTTCTTACTCCTCTGTGGTCAGAACTTTCCTCCTGGGGAATTTATCCAGGGGACAAATAAAGGGTATGGTGGAGACAACAAATATCAGGTCTCTTAGGTGGCAAAACCCAACTTCATGATAATGTCTAATTTTATTCCGTGATACCGCAACATCTCTTGTTTTATCTGAAAATTATACTGTAAAGAGTAGAGATGAGCGAGTAGTATTCGATCGAGTAGGTGTTCGATCGAATACTATGGTATTCGAAATACTTGTACTCAATCGAGTACCACTCGCTATTCGAATGGAAAAGTTTGATGCAGAACCAGCATTGATTGACCGAATGCTATACAGTCGGCCAATCAACGCTGGTTCTTCTCCTACCTTTAGAAGTCTTCTCCGTGCAGCTTCCCCGCGGAATCTTCCGGCTCTGAATTCACTCTGCCAAGCATCGGGCTTGGGCAGAGCTGACTGCGCATGCCCGCTTGTAGTGCGGGGACGCTGCAAGGAGAAGACTTCTCGGAGGATCCAGCCCGACCCTCACTCATGGACTTGGTAAGTATAATTTGATCGAACATTGCCTACTCCTGAAACGAGCATTTTCCCCCCCATAGAGTATAATAGAATTCGATATTCGATTCGAGTAGTCGAATATTGAGGGGCTACTCGGAACGAATATCGAATCTCGAACATTTTACTGTTCGCTCATCTCTAGTAAAGAGTCTATTCTATTAGGGCATTTAGATATCATATAAGGGGTCTTCAATCAGCCAGAAGTTAGATCTTGTGGACCCTATTAATTCCCATATCTGGACATTATCTAACCACCAGGGCATTTTGATATGAAATAGGTGTTGTCCCTTTAGACCTTTATAACAGTTCTGGCTATGATTTAAATTACTGGAATAAAAATGTCCTTGCCACCTGTTAGATATACTATATATGTATAGAAGTATCCAATGAACAAATCAGCAAATTGTTTGTTTTGTTATTATAAGAAATGAATTGTTTGTGATAATCATAGCAAACATGAGAAATAAACATAAAGGATGCTTTTACTATAGAGTGTATTGTGTGTTCCTTAGCAAATGCTCGTCTTATAACCTTGTGACACACATTAATGGCTTACGCGGAAAGAATAAAAGCTATGCATATTGCCATTAGTCTCTTCTAATGGAGTAGACTCAAAGGGAATTAAACTTAAAGGTCTGCCTTTCCGGTCCAGCACTCAACTAATCTAACCTCTCATAAACTTGCTAGCTGATATACAGGTTTAAATTGACATTCACTTTCAACCTTTTATTGATTAATATAAGCTTCATAGTATAATAATATTCCCTGTCAAATTCCATATTGCATTATTCCAATCTAGAGCATTCGATATTACAACTGGTTTGTAAGACAAGGAACTTGCCATTGCAGTCTCGCAGTAGATTTGATTTTATTGTAGTCATGTTTTAATTCTGCTTTGATGAATTAATCAATTAAACAATTAATTAAATAGTAATCCATTAAGTTCTTTGATATAAATGCCTAAAATGCACATGTTGCTAACTGAATGCGAGGGTTTACTTGTTAAATGGTTAGTTCAGTATTACACCCTATTCAGTTCATCTCTTTATGAATGTCACTAGTCCACTAATTATACTATTGCACTTTAAAAATAATGTATTTTTTTACTTATTTTAATTTTTAAAGATTAGAAATAGCAATATAAATAAATATTTGACCATCCATAAAGTTTCTTTAGTACACTAAAAATGTGATCTGTCCTTATTGTGTTTGGACTCTAAACTGTGGTACCCAGTTGGCATACATATATTTGGCATTTACAATGGGGTTCATGAGTTTATTAGTATCAGGTATCGCTCTAATATAAAAATGTACCCCACTCGCAGACAAACAATATTGTCAGGCATCCTGTACCCCTATTCACTACTTCAGTACATGTGATCCTAGATGTGACCATAGAGGGAGACTCTGTTTTTGTACTTACTTCCACAGTCACCTATCACACTAAACTATAAAGGAGAGAACCAACACCACATCGGCACATGTCCATATAAGTAGCTGCCACTACCCGCCACTTCACAGTAGGCAAGACTCCAATATCCAGAGGCTACTCTGGCACATTGTAGCAAACAATATAACAAGTCTTTCCAAAGAGATTGGTGGAAGAAATGGACGGACCGCACACTAGGTGGTGTCCAAGAATCTGACATTTGGGCATCCTTACATCAACTTTTTTGAAGGAACCCTAACCTCAACTTACTTTATGGAACATCGCACCTGGGACGGAACTGGCTAAAGACTTGTTCAGAGAGATATGACATAAGTGTGATTTTGCCAATCATGTGCCATGCCAAACATGAAAAATAAATCATACTCCATTCCCCAGATACATAAATTGGAGTCCTTATTAATGCTCAAACTCTGTCGGTTTCCCATAGATTTTATTGTAACAGAAAGTTCATGGATGAAAACCACGAGCTGCGGGAAGAACCACGATGCGTTCCCACCATGGTTTTTCCCACAGCGCTTTAGCGCTGTGTATTGTCCCGTGGGGCCTTAGCCTCAAAAAGTTTTTTTAGTAGCACATTGTGCTATTAAATAAAAAAAAAAAAAAAAAAATGAAAAGTGAAAATCAGACACATTTTCCCTCCTCTTTTATTTATATTTTCCTGGATATAAATTTTTTTTTAAAACACATGCAAAAATAAAAACAATATAAAAATAATGCCTATATTCCCCCTTAAATAGACACAAAAATTAGTTAAATAACCCAAATATCAAACTGCCCTCAAAACTACCCATAAAAAAAAATCCCAAAATTAGTCTGGTCCTGAACCACAAATTGGCCTGGTACTGAAGTGGTTAAGAAAAGTATGGGTTTTATTCTGCTAACAGAATCTACAGCACTAAAGGAGTGGTTTAACGTAGTTGAGGGTAGTGATAAGACTTCCTTTAAGTGCATTTGTCTTAACTTCTGAATGAGAGCTTTCCTGTATACTGACACCTGTAGTAATATAATACGTGACAAAAACTTGATGGAAGTGCCTATGATCAGACATTTTTAACCGTCAGGTGCCAAGGTGAAATGTGACCAGAGCAAATAAGAAGCCATTTTCTCTTTCATTCTGGTGCCCCAAATAGCTTCTGTATGGCAACAAATCTTTTGGAGACTCCCAGGCCTGCCATAGGAGCCTGGGAAGAGGGAAGGGCTGGACTAAAAAAAATGAGGACTATTAAAATATGGAGATATTTACTGTGAATACTCTAAAGAGAGAAAAAAATCAAACTGTCCAAATCCCTGATTTTTGGCCATTTCATTTCCCCAAAAAATTGAATAAAAATTGATCATATATTCCCCAATATAGTATATTTGGAATGGGTTCTTATTAGAGATGAGCGAACAGTGTTCTATCGAACACATGTTCGATCGGATATCAGGGTGTTCGCCATGTTCGAATCGAATCGAACACCACGTGGTAAAGTGCGCCAAAATTCGATTCCCCTCCCACCTTCCCTGGCGCCTTTTTTGCACCAATAACAGCGCAGGGGAGGTGGGACAGGAACTACGACACCGGGGGCATTGAAAAAAATTGGAAAAAGTCATTGGCTGCCGAAATCAGGTGACCTCCATTTTAGACGAATAGTGGATTTCAAATCCGGGTCATATGAGAATGTGAACTTTGTGACTATGAGACAGGGATAGCTGTACAGGCAGGGATAGCTAGGGATAACCTTTATTTAGGGGGGAATGTTATTAAAAATAACTTTTTGGGGCTCTATCGGGTGTGTAATTGTGATTTTTGTGAGATAAACTTTTTCCCATAGGGATGCATTGGCCAGCGCTGATTGGCCGAATTCCGTACTCTGGCCAATCAGTGCTGGCCAATGCATTCTATTAGCTTGATGAAGCAGAGTGTGCACAAGGGTTCAAGCGCACCCTCGGCTCTGATGTAGCAGAGCCGAGGCTGCACAAGGGTTCAAGCGCACCCTCGGCTCTGATGTAGGAGAGCCGAGGGTGCACTTGAACCCTTGTGCACCCTCAGCTCTGCCACATCAGAGCCGAGGGTGCGCTTGAACCCTTGTGCACACTCTGCTTCATCAAGCTAATAGAATGCATTGGCCAGCGCTGATTGGCCAATGTATTCTATTAGCCTGATGAAGTAGAGCTGAATGTGTGTGCTAAGCACACACATTCAGCTCTACTTCATCGGGCTAATAGAATGCATTGGCCAGCGCTGATTGGCCAGAGTACGGAACTCGACCAATCAGCGCTGGCTCTGCTGGAGGAGGCGGAGTCTAAGATCGCTCCACACCAGTCTCCATTCAGGTCTGACCTTAGACTCCGCCTCCTCCGGCAGAGCCAGCGCTGATTGGCCGAAAGCTGGCCAATGCATTCCTATGCGAATGCAGAGACTTAGCAGTGCTGAGTCAGTTTTGCTCAACTACACATCTGATGCACACTCGGCACTGCTACATCAGATGTAGCAATCTGATGTAGCAGAGCCGAGGGTGCACTAGAACCCCTGTGCAAACTCAGTTCACGCTAATAGAATGCATTGGCCAGCGCTGATTGGCCAATGCATTCTATTAGCCCGATGAAGTAGAGCTGAATGTGTGTGCTAAGCACACACATTCAGCACTGCTTCATCACGCCAATACAATGCATTAGCCAGTGCTGATTGGCCAGAGTACGGAATTCGGCCAATCAGCGCTGGCTCTGCTGGAGGAGGCGGAGTCTAAGGTCGGACCTGAATGGAGACTGGTGTGGAGCGATCTTAGACTCCGCCTCCTCCAGCAGAGCCAGCGCTGATTGGTCGAGTTCCGTACTCTGGCCAATCAGCGCTGGCCAATGCATTCTATTAGCCCGATGAAGTAGAGCTGAATGTGTGTGCTTAGCACACACATTCAGCTCTACTTCATCGGGCTAATAGAATACATTGGCCAATCAGCGCTGGCCAATGCATTCTATTAGCTTGATGAAGCAGAGTGTGCACAAGGGTTCAAGCGCACCCTCGGCTCTGATGTAGCAGAGCTGAGGGTGCACAAGGGTTCAAGTGCACCCTCGGCTCTCCTACATCAGAGCCGAGGGTGCGCTTGAACCCTTGTGCAGCCTCAGCTCTGCTACATCAGAGCCGAGGGTGCGCTTGAACCCTTGTGCACACTCTGCTTCATCAAGCTAATAGAATGCATTGGCCAGCACTGATTGGCCAGAGTACGGAATTCGGCCAATCAGCGCTGGCCAATGCATTCTTTTAGCCCGATGAAGTAGAGCTGAATGTGTGTGCTAAGCACACACATTCAGCACTGCTTCATCATGCCAATACAATGCATTAGCCAGTGCTGATTGGCCAGAGTACGGAATTCGGCCAATCAGCGCTGGCTCTGCTGGAGGAGGCGGAGTCTAAGATCGCTCCACACCAGTCTCCATTCAGGTCCGACCTTAGACTCCGCCTCCTCCAGCAGAGCCAGCGCTGATTGGCCGAATTCCGTACTCTGGCCAATCAGCACTGGCTAATGCATTGTATTGGCATGATGAAGCAGTGCTGAATGTGTGTGCTTAGCACACACATTCAGCTCTACTTCATCGGGCTAATAGAATGCATTGGCCAATCAGCGCTGGCCAATGCATTCTATTAGCGTGAACTGAGTTTGCACAGGGGTTCTAGTGCACCCTCGGCTCTGCTACATCAGATTGCTACATCTGATGTAGCAGTGCCGAGTGTGCATCAGATGTGTAGTTGAGCAAAACTGACTCAGCACTGCTAAGTCTGCATTCGCATAGGAATGCATTGGCCAGCCTTCGGCCAATCAGCGCTGGCTCTGCCGGAGGAGGCGGAGTCTAAGGTAGGACCTGAATGGAGACTGGTGTGGAGCTATCTTAGACTCCGCCTCCTCCAGCAGAGCCAGCGCTGATTGGCCGAATTCCGTACTCTGGCCAATCAGCACTGGCTAATGCATTGTATTGGCTTGATGAAGCAGTGCTGAATGTGTGTGCTTAGCACACACATTCAGCTCTACTTCATCGGGCTAATAGAATGCATTGGCCAATCAGCGCTGGCCAATGCATTCTATTAGCGTGAACTGAGTTTGCACAGGGGTTCTAGTGCACCCTCGGCTCTGCTACATCAGATTGCTACATCTGATGTAGCAGTGCCGAGTGTGCATCAGATGTGTAGTTGAGCAAAACTGACTCAGCACTGCTAAGTCTGCATTCGCATAGGAATGCATTGGCCAGCCTTCGGCCAATCAGCGCTGGCTCTGCCGGAGGAGGCGGAGTCTAAGGTCGGACCTGAATGGAGACTGGTGTGGAGCTATCTTAGACTCCGCCTCCTCCAGCAGAGCCAGCGCTGATTGGTCAAGTTCCGTACTCTGGCCAATCAGCACTGGCCAATGCATTTCTATGGGGAAAAGTTAGCTTGCGAAAATCGCAAACTGACAGGGATTTCCATGAAATAAAGTGACTTTTATGCCCCCAGACATGCTTCCCCTGCTGTCCCAGTGTCATTCCAGGGTGTTGGTATCATTTCCTGGGGTGTCATAGTGGACTTGGTGACCCTCCAGACACGAATTTGGGTTTCCCCCTTAACGAGTTTATGTTCCCCATAGACTATAATGGGGTTCGAAACCCATTCGAACACTCGAACAGTGAGCGGCTGTTCGAATCGAATTTCGAACCTCGAACATTTTAGTGTTCGCTCATCTCTAGTTCTTATATCTCTCACATATATAAAACAAGACATTCACCTATAATATATTATGATTCGTGAATATAAATTTTAATGCTCCTTTACAAAAAGTTTTATCTCTTGAACAATTGTCATAAAGGTGGCCATTTATTTCTAGATTGTGTGCTGATTTTTGATGGATAGAAATATATGCACTGGAAGAGAACATGACATCTTTTCTTAGAATGAACAAGAGGCTACAGATGTCTCAGGCATCTGTTAGTGTCGCAGTAGCAATGTGAAGGACAGCTACTTGGCTTTTAACATTTTTTGCAATTATTTGTTTCATATCAAAGACACTCAATTATATATACAACCTCGTAATGCTTTTATGAGGTTCTTTACATAGCGTTAGACAAGTTATACAGTACAGTATCTAAAGATGTATGACGCTGGCTGTAGTCAGTGCTATTCCATTTATCAACTACAATGGAAGGTAGTAAACTGCAAATTTGGAAAATGACAAAAGGACTGATCCAAATTGCTTTGTTGCTGTTGCCTTCTCTCCCATGTTATCCCTTACTTGTCTAACTAAAATATATATTACGTCACTAAGAATTTCCAAGTATGTAAAACCACTTTTTATATTTCACAACAAATCTCATAAATTACATGGTGACAATAGGAAAAAGCATTAAGTATTCCAGAAAAATTACTTATTTCTGTACACCCCTATATTATGCAACGACGTATGACACGTTTTACCAAAAAAAAGTCTATGAACCTTTTGTATCTCAAGTGAAAGAGCATGACATTGTATGGATAAAGACAGATTCCACTTCAGCTTATTATGCATGGGCCAGAAAATGACAAGCTCTTTAGCCAAATTATGGTCCAGTCATCTTACCACCATTGCGGCATCTATACAGATGGCTTCTTCATAGGAATCAGGTTTAGATTATCCTTATGCAGTTATTCTAAGGTGCAAATAGAGAAACAGTGCCTCTGTTTGCCAAGTCAGTATCGCAGCTGTGGATACTGACTTGGCAAAATCCTGCATCATTGCAGTAAAGGCTTGTTGGAAAATCAGGCATGATGTTCAAGGGAGTTACCCCTAGAGGGCAGCAAACAGAGGCACTGTTTCTCTATTTACTTCTTGGAAAACTGATTTGCATATTTTTCCCACAATCCCCCCAGTGGAGCTAAAATGGCTTTTTGTAAGACTCCACACACCTGAGAAGGTGGTCTCTCCTCAAGGAGTGACATTATCCCCATAACCACAGTTATTCCACTAGGTGTTTCCCTTCTAGATAATTTGCTGTTCACTCCCTGTTATGCGGGAAGTCCTGCACTTGGTTACTCTCAGACTGAAATGGAGTCACAAATAGTGGAGGTGGGGGATGATTTCCCTCACTGCCTCCACATGTCTGCAACAGCTTTCCTGCCTCTATGCTGAAATAAAAGCATTATGTCATTTTTCACAGTGACAATGTAAGAATAGTCTACTATGTACTAGTTTTTTTGATTGTGCACAGATTTCTGTTTTCTGTGTCAGGGGTCTTTTTAGATGCACAATAACTTGGATTTGCAGTGTATTGTTCTTGGTTCTAGTATATTATGGTCACTTAGGCTTGCCTCAGCTATTTGTTATTCTATAGTTACTCCTGGTAGGAATACATATAAAGAACCATGTATTAATACTGTAGTAATGGATAGGAGATGGGACAGACTGCTTTGTAGTGTACATTCCTCCAACCTGAGAGAAAAATGTAAAATGTGCTGCAGCTATAATGAGGAATTTAGCAGCAAAGAAAGATATAGAACACTGTGTATGAAGGCTTATACAGTCCTAGAACACATGGAACAGCATTCAATATTTCAAAATTTCATGAAAACTGAGGTATCTTTAATAATTTGCTATTGAAGAGTTCCTTTCTGGGATCATTGTATATTTATGTTAAACGTTCCTTCATTTTTTTCTGTTAAAATCTTTGATTTAATAATTCTTCTATCTCAATCTTCAGGGATTTTGTAGGTGCATTTTTTTATTTAAAACAGTGTACAATCCAAAATATCACACTACACTAATATTAATGCGACATAAATATAGAAAAAAAATCTAGAATAAGTTTTCTTTATGTATTATTTCTGTTTTCCCAGAGGTCGTTTTCTAGTTGTTTATCCCAAAATATTTGGAGTATGAGGCCTGTGATAGGGTCTTGCTGCGTGTTGTAATAAAAATGTAAATTCACAAATGGCCCAGTGCAGACATTAAAGGATTCTGACTTTTCCTGTGTGTGATGAAGCATGAGAAAAGTAATACCTGAGGCTCATGCTAGTTTTAATCCACAGCTGTAAAAAGCTCAGTGAGACTTTACAACATGCATATTTTTATTCATTTTAAACATGACCCATAGAGACATGTTTAGCATCTGTTATGTCTGCCCTTTAGTCTTTCTACTAAATCAAGAAATAGATCCCTCCCTTATCATTATCATCAGTTAGAATCAAAGTTAATCTTTTGAGAAGCAAATCCAGTAACAAGTTAGGGAAACAGGATTAATATGCTTACATGACTAAATTATTTAGCATTATCTTGCATTAGCATTCTTTGTAATTGAATGTTTACAAGCAACTAATTGTTGACACAAACGCTATTTGTTTGGATTTTTAAGGCTTGCCATAGATAATAATATTCTGCCATGCAATCTCACTGTTAAATAGCAAGATGTCTTATTTTATCAACAAGATCCTAATGGCACAAGAGGTTAAAAGACGGTAGCCTTCATCACCCTCATATATCGAACAATAATTTTAACATTTAAGGAAATGAATGCCTTCTAATATTGAAATCATGTTTACAATAATGTACAGATATATATGCATAACATATCCAATTTTAATAAAAAAAACAATTTTTTACTGTATGAGCCCCACATATGTGTGAATAGCCTTTAAAAAGGCTATTCAGGCACCACTAATCTTATTTTAAAAACCCCGCTCCCTTTTTAAAATAAAACTATAAAAACATATATGTAAATCATACCTTTGCTTGCACAGGGTCGGTCGTGCAAGATCCAACGTCATCTTTGGTCCCGCCTTCCTCTTCTTTCTTCTTCCAGAGACATCCTCCTGTCCTGGCTCTTCTGCGCCTTCATCTTCTGTTCTTCCGGAGTGAAGACGTTCACGAGCGTACTGCGCATGCTCACGTAGTTATAAGGGATACTTAGAATGACAACAAAAATGGCGCAGGCGCGTGCGCAGTAGCGCTACAGTGAGAGCACTACTGCGCACGCGCAGGATTTGAATGCAACCAGCCAGAAGAAGAGAAGATGAAGGCAGAGAAGAGCCAGGACAGGAGGATGTCGCTAGATGAGGAAGGCGGGACTGAAGGTGACGTCGGATCATGGACGACCGCCCCCCCGGGTTTAATATAAGATTAGCGGTGCCTGAATAGCCTTTTTAAAGGCTATTCACGGATATGTGGGGCTCATACAGCAAAATTTTGCTGATAGAGCCCCTTTAAGGATTCCAGTTCCTCTTGAAACCAATTCAACACAATATCACAACATGCATGCGAACAAAACCCTGGACAATCAGATTTTTTTTTTTTTTTTTCTACTTTGGGGTATTCAAATAATTTTGCGATTTTTTAAAATTGTTTAGGCGTTAAATAGGGATTTAGATTATTTATATTATTATTATTATTATTATTATTATTATTATATAGATTATTATTTATATAATTTTTTTATTTTCCCATGTTTTTTCTTTACTTTAATATCCAACAACATTTTGAAAAATTAGTTTTTTGTGTTTTTAATAGCTCAAAGTGCAACTAAAATAGTTTTTAAGCCCAGGGCCCTATGGGCCGGATTCGCCGCGGGAAAAATTGCGTCATTTTACAGTACTTGCAAAGTGGATGGGATTCATGTGAATCCCATGCCCACTTTGCGTTTAAAATCGTAGCACGGATATGCTGCAATTTCCACAACCAGTGCGGTTTTGGAAATCGCAGTATGTCAATTATATCTACGGGAAACACTGTGGTTTTTCCTCTCTATTATGGTAATTTTTACGTAGGTTACACCTATTGTGGTGCCACTGGAGATGGAGCTAGATTTTGTGACACAGACAGGGCAGTAGCATATTTTCTCCACTGTATGTATTATTTATGTCTTTTTATTTATTTTTCTAATGTGTGCTCCCCATAAAGTCATAATAGTCCTTTGGGGGTGTTTTTTTTTACTCTTTCTTGGGGACATTAATAAGCCATCACTACCTTACCTATATAAGTTCCAGCTGTACAAACAGCTATCCTCCTGCTTCTGTAGATGCATGATGTCATACAGCTGCTTAACCGGTTAAGGACCGGGCCCAAAAGTATGTTAAAGACCAGGCCTTTTTTTTCAAAACTGACATGTGTCACTTTAAATGGCAATAACTTTGAGACGCTTTAACATAGACAAGTGATTCTGAGATTGTTTTTTCGTAACACCTTGTACTTCATGTCAGTAGTAAATTTTGGTCGGTATGTTATGTCTTTGATTATTAAAAAATATGAAATTTGGCGAAAATTTGGAAAAAAATGCAGTTTTCAAACTTTGAAATTGCATGTCTTTCAAATAGAAAGTCATACCACCCAAATTTTTTCATAAATATAATTAACCATGTCTTTCATTTATGTAGCAATCAAATTTTAATCACTCTTTAATTTTTTTCAGATATTATAAGGCTTACAAATCAAGCAGTAATTTTCAAAATTTTCAAGAATATTTCCAAAACACATTTTTCAAGGGACCAGTTCAGTTCAGAAGGGAAATTGAAAGGCCTCTGTAATAAAAAACCCCATAAGTCACCCCATTCTAAAAACTGCACTCCTGAAAGAATCCAAAACAGCAGGTAGAAAGTTTTTTAACCCTTTCAGCATTTCACAGCAATTAAAACAAAATGGAGGTCAAATTTACATTTTTCAATTCCTATCACTAATATATTCATTTAGCCCTAGAATTTACACATTTACTAAGAGTTAAAAGAGGAAATGCACCCCACATATTGTTGCACAATTTCTTCCGAACACGACAATACCCCATAAGTGCTGTTACCCTAATGTACGGGCACACAATCGCTCTCAGAACGGATGGAGCGCTAATTGGATTTTGTAGGCCAGATTTTGATAAAATAGTTTGCAGGCACCATGTCCCATTTGCAGAGCTCCCAAGGTGCCAAAATAGTGGAAACCCCCCAAATGTGACCCCATTTTGGAAACTAGACCCCTCAAGGAATTTATCAAGGGGTATAGTGAGCCCTTTGACCCTACAGGTGTCTCACAGATTTTTTTACCATTTAGACGTGAAAATGAAAAATTACTTTTTTCATAATAAAATGTTACTGTAGCCCCAAATTTTTCATCTTTACAAGGGGTTAAAGGAGAAACTGCACCCCATATTTTGTTGCACAATTTCTCCCGAACACAACAATACCCCATATGTGCTGGTACCCTAATGTACGGGCACACGGTCGCTCTCAGAACAGATGGAGCGCTAATTGGATTTTGTAGGCCAGATTTTGATAAAATAGTTTGCAGGCACCATGTCCCATTTGCAGAGCTCCCAAGGTGCCAAAATAGTGGAAACCCCCCAAATGTGACCCCATTTTGGAAACTAGACCCCTCAAGGAATTTATCAAGGGGTATAGTGAGCCCTTTGACCCTACAGGTGTCTCACAGATTTATTTACCATTTAGACGTGAAAATGAAAAATTACTTTTTTCGTAATAAAATGTTACTGTAGCCCCAAATTTTTCATCTTTACAAGGGGTTAAAGGAGAAAATGCACCCCATATTTTGTTGCACAATTTCTCCCGAACACAACAATACCCCATATGTGCTGGTACCCTAATGTACGGGCACACGGTCGCTCTCAGAGCGGATGGAGCGCTAATTGGATTTTGTAGGCCAGATTTTGCTAGAATACTTTTCAGGCACCATGTCCCATTTGCAGAGCTCCCAAGGTGCCAAAATAGTGGAAACCCCCCAAATGTGACCCCATTTTGGAAACTAGACCCCTCAAGGAATTTATCAAGGGGTATAGTGAGCCCTTTGACCCTACAGGTGTCTCACAGATTTTTTTACCATTTAGACGTGAAAATGAAAAATTACTTTTTTCGTAATAAAATGTTACTGTAGCCCCAAATTTTTCATCTTTACAAGGGGTTAAAGGAGAAAATGCACCCCATATTTTGTTGCACAATTTCTCCCGAACACAACAATACCCCATATGTGCTGGTACCCTAATGTACGGGCACACGGTCGCTCTCAGAGCGGATGGAGCGCTAATTGGATTTTGTAGGCCAGATTTTGATAAAATAGTTTGCAGGCACCATGTCCCATTTGCAGAGCTCCCAAGGTGCCAAAATAGTGGAAACCCCCCAAATGTGACCCCATTTTGGAAACTAGACCCCTCAAGGAATTTATCAAGGGGTATAGTGAGCCCTTTGACCCTACAGGTGTCTCACAGATTTTTTTACCATTTAGACGTGAAAATGAAAAATTACTTTTTTCATAATAAAATGTTACTGTAGCCCCAAATTTTTCATCTTTACAAGGGGTTAAAGGAGAAACTACACCCCATATTTTGTTACACAATTTCTTCCGAACACGACAATACCACATATGTGCTGTTACCGTAAAGTACGGGCACATGGTCGCTCTCAGAACGGATGGAGCGCTAATTGGATTTTGTAGGCCAGATTTTGCTAGAATACTTTTCAGGCACCATGTCCCATTTGCAGAGCTACCAAGGTGCCAAAACAGTGGAAACCCCCAAAATATGACCCCATTTTGGAAACTAGACCCTTCAAGGAATTTATCAAGGGGTATAGTGAGCACTTTGACCCTACAGGAGTTTCACAGAATTGGCCCAGCAAATTGGAAAATGACATTTTTTGCTATAAAATGTTGCTTTAACCCAAAATTTTGCATTTCCACAAGGGGTTAAAGGAGAAAATGCACCCCACAATTTGTTACGCATTTTCCCCCAACTACAGAAATGCCCCATATGTGGCTGTAAAGTGATGTATGGGCATGCTGTGAGGTCCAGAATGTAAAGATCGCTATTGGGATTTTGGAGGGCAAATTTAGCTGGAATATCTTTCAGGCACCATGTTGCATTTGGAGAGCCCCTGAAGTGCCAGAACAGTAGAAACACCCCAAAAATGACCCCATTTTGGAAACTAGACTCCTCAAGGAATTTATCAAGGGGTATAGTGAGCACTTTGACCCTACAGGAGTTTCACAGAATTGGCCCAGCAAATTGGAAAATGACATTTTTTGCTATAAAATGTTGCTTTAACCCAAAATTTTGCATTTCCACAAGGGGTTAAAGGAGAAATTGCACCCACATTTTGTTACACAATTTCTCCCGAACGTGACAATACCCCATATGTGCTGGTAATCTAATGTACGAATGGATGGAGCGCTAATTGGATTTTGTAGGCCAGATTTTGCTAGAATAGTTTGCAGGCATCATGTCCCTTTTGCAGAGCCCCCAAAGTGCCAAAACAGTGGAAACCCCCAAAATATCACCCCATTTTGGAAACTAGACCCTTCAAGGAATTTATCAAGGGGTATATTGAGCACTTTGACCCTACAGTTGTTTCACAGAATTGGCCCAGCAAATGGGAAAATGACATTTTTTGCTATAAAATGTTGCTTTACCCCAAATTTTGCATTTCCACAAGGGGTTAAAGGAGAAATTGCACCCCACATTTTGTTACCCAATTTCTCCCGAACGTGACAATACCCCATATGTGCTGGTACCCGAATGTACGGGCACACGGTCGCTCTCAGAACGGATGGAGCGCTAATTGGATTTTGTAGGCCAGATTTTGCTAGAATAGTTTGCAGGCATTCAATAAGTGCTTTAGCATCTTCTTAGAGTATCCAGATTTTTTGTGAAATGTTGAAAAAGATGCAAAAAAATGTAATTAGTATTTTTGTTCCCCAATGTATTCATCTAGGGGTATAATTTAGGGAATTTAGAGTTTATAACAATAGGAATTTGCAGGTTTATGCAAAAGATGGGGCTTGGTGGCAATCACAAAATTAGAAGTGGAATTTTCTGGGGAAGAGATCTAATAATGAAGAACAGTGTGGTATCTCTCAAAGCAAGGGACAATACACAGGCCTGGTTTTGAGGGGCATGAGGGACAATGGTAACGGGTATCTCTGCGTCGCCCATTTTTGGTGCAGACACGGCATTTTTTTTGCGCGTTAGCTCGTGTTGTTGTGGAGGGAAGTAGACTAATAAAATGCCTTTCAGTGAGTCGTTTGACATCTTCAGACTGGGGGGTCTCTATGGGGTCCTGAGGGTCAAAAAGGAGGTTGTGAATTATTTTTTCCTGGAAATCCAGATATTTGTCGGTGCCTCCCTTCTTTTTATAAAGTAAAAAGGCATTTTGGATTCCAATTTGAAAGAGGTAAATGGCCACTTTTTTATACCAGGTTTTGGTTTTTCTTTTTACTAAATAGGGCTGTAAGATTTGATCACTTAAATCCACCCCCCCCCCCATGTGTTTGTTATACTCGGACACACTTATTGGCTTATGCTTGTCTGCTGTTGCCCCTCTTTCCCTCACTGCCACTGTTCCTGTGGGGTGTATTGTGCTCAACAAATAGACATCTCTCCGATCTCTGTATTTCACCGCCAACAGCTCCTCACAAGAATAAGAACAGGACTCCCCCTTTTGTATGCCCTTCCCCACTAGCTGCTGCGGAAAACCAATTCGGTTTTTGCGCATGGTTCCACATGCTCCTGTGCTTGCACAATGCAAGTGTCTAAATAGGGCCACACCTGAATAGAAGTTGTCACAATACAAGTGGTACCCTTTGTGTAGCAGGGGCTGCATTATCTCCACCACTATTTTACTACTGATGGGAAAATTTGGGGGGCATCCTGGGGAATTAATTTTTTTATCTCATCCCTCATATATTCTGAAGGCGGCGGTGTAGCCAGAACTGCTTTCGCAAAGCTTATATAGCTTTATGCCATATCTTGCCCGTTTGGAAGGGAGATATTGGCGAAAGCTCAGTCTACCGTGAAAACTAAGGAGGGATTCGTCCACACTGACGTTTTGCTCTGGGGTGTAATGTTGTAAAAAGGAGTGGTTCAAATAATTTATGAGGGGTCTCAGTTTGAATAACCGATCACGGTTTGGATCATCACTTGGGGGGGCCTGTGAATTATCACTGAAGTGAAGGAACCTCATTATTCGCTCATAGCGAAGCCTGGACATGACTGCCGAATATATTGGGGTTGACTGTGCGGGACTTTTTGACCAATATGATCTGATTGAGGGCTTTTTTACAATACCCATATTTAGGGTGAGGCCCCAAAATTTTTTCATTTCCACCAGATCTGTGGGTGTCCAATCTTTGGCATGGGCAGAGGAAGGTTTTTGGGTTATGTACTGGGTGGCATATAAATTCGTTTGAAGGACAATTTCATTGAGGAGGTCATCGCTTATAAATAAACTAAAATAATTCATGTGGGTAAATTGGGAATCATCCACTGTTATGCCAGGAGATGCAGTAAATGGGTGGACTCTAGGGGCAAAAGATGGAGCAGGTGCCCACTGGAGGGAACGCACATCAATTAGTGGGAAAGTGTCACTGTCTGCTGCCGCACTGCTAGTTCCGGCACCTTCACCATCTGAAGAGTCAATGTCATCAGGGAGAACGTCCCCTGAAGACAAATCTGAAATGACACTTGTATTGTCATTTTCATTGTCTGCAAATGTTTCAGTGTCAGACGCATCTGATGCATCTGACCAAAGAATGGCGTATGCCTCCTCACTAGTATAAAACCTCCTCGCCATAATGTCACTGATTGCGAGCCCTCTTTGGTAGAGTGGCTGTAAAGCGCCGCAGAATATGTTAGCGCTATACAAGTCACAGATATATATATATATACCTATATGGCGGGTATATATATATATGTATATATATATATATATATAAAATTTATACGGTAGATATATATATATATATATGGTGCTAGAGAGCAATTTATTGTGAGCCCTATAGGGTACGGTGACTGACACTTTCTGTAAAGCGCCACAGAATATGTTAGCGCTATACAAGTGACAGAAATATATATATATACCTATATGGTGGGTATATATATATCTCCCTATCTAGCTCTGATATACACAGATATATATATATATATATTTATTTTTTTATATATATATATATATATATATATGATCTATATATAGATTTGGGGATAGGGGATTAGGAATTAGGGGATCGATGGGTTTGGGGGCAGGATCGGGCAGTGGAAACTGTATATGGGTGTTTTTTAGCAAGCAATGTCTCAAGTCTCTCTCCTTCTTCTCTTCTCCTCACAAAGTAACAATGTGTAAGGAGAAGAGGAGAGGGAGGAGACTTGAGACGCTGCCTGTACTGTAAATAAAAGAGATCGCTGTGACTTGCTGTCACAGCGATCACATGACCGGGGACCAATCAGATCGGTCCCCGGCATCTTCACCAAGTCCCGGGCTAGAGGTAGGGGCGGGACTGTTACCAGGGGGGGGCGCGATCTGCTCCGAAATGGCACCTAAAGACCGGACGTATTTCGACAATAGTCCGGTCTTTAGGTACCAGCACATGAGGCCGTAAATTTACGTACGGCGGTCCTCATGTGGTTAACGCTTGGTTCACACATCAGTATGCCATCTCTCCGTTTGAATTCAGTTTGAGACTACAAACGGACTGGCGCTAGGTTCACACCTGTGTTCTACTTTCCATTCTGTGCTTTCCGTCTTCTGCATGCCAGAAGACACAAAGCACAGACCGGGTCCGGCCGTGAGCGGCGGTGAGCGTTTTATGCTCTCCACCGCGAAACCGGATTTTTTAATCCAGACACAGAGTACTGCATGTCCGACTCTGTGTTCGGATTAAAGAAAAACGGTTTAGCGGCAGAGAGCGCAAAACGCTCACCGCCGCTCACGGCCGGACATCTCTCTCACGCATTCAAATGAATGGGTGAGAGAGACTCCTGCAGGTTTCCGTATCCTGCTCTGTTTTATGCAGGAAACGGAAACCTGCACAACGGAAAGGGCAACGCAGATGTGAACGAGCCCTGATGCACATACTGATTGTATACTGACACCTTTTTATGCTGATAGCAAACGATCTCCGTCCCCTAGAGGACAGATAAGGGGATTAAATGTAGAAAATTGTAAACAGAGTAGAGATAAAGACACATTGGTATGTGTGTTATATTTAATGCCTGGGACTGGTCAAGAGTGAGATATTTCATTCTTGGGATCCCAGGATCAGACTCCCCATCATTTTATGACCCGGTCTGGCAGCAGACTCTGTTAAGTAACACAGGCCAGACCAAGTTTATGGCTTAACAACTCTCTTAACTCTCTGATACTGCCAGGCTCACTTAGGCCTAAGAATGGTGGTGGTGGGGGAGTTGGTAACAGGAGTTAATCTTAGAAGCCAGCAGGGATCCCATTTTCCTGGGTGGAGTTAGAACAATTCATGCCCCAAATTTCCCAGAAAAAGATTAATTAGCTCACCCCTAATCTTAGTGAATAGGGTGGACACCCTGGCATGGAGCATAGCAATGCAAAGGCCAGGGGCTTTACATTACAAGAAACTGTAACTACACAGGAAACTTGACATTGTGGAAGCCATCAAATAAGCTTTCTGCTTGCCATACTTCTCCTCCAAGCTTCCTGGAAACAAAAAGTCTCTAAGACTCTAAGTCTCTTCTGTCTTTTCTCCTTATATTTTTAAACTGTTAGGCTTGTTTGTCATCTTGTTAGACTCTTTTTATATAACCAACAAAAAAAAGAAAAGGGAAAGAAGGTGCGTGGACTGTGTTGGGATGTGATTTACTCTCAATTTTTATTCTGAGTGTAGGGTGAATGCAAGTTTAAGTGAGTGGCGTGAATTGACCCCTGACAGCTGCACCCATGTCATGTTCTGGGATGGTTTATACTTGGCAAATTGGAGGCAAGTGGTGGGATAATTTAAATTTTGTTAATAGAGTATTAAGTGCCAAGATTCCCCATTACACTTAAGGACTGGTTTGAAGGATGCACAACAGCCCTACACAAACTACCTCAGTACTTGGCTTTAAGACATACTTACAGTTTCCCATCTCATTTTTCTTTGCAAACTTTCATTTGGCAGAGGCTATTCAGATATTTTGAGCAGCTTGCAGCCTAATTTCCAACAATGGATCAGAAGCCTTCCTGTTACAACCACTGAGGGCCTTGATGATCTTATAATCAAAGACCATTGCGCAAATGTTTTGGGTGTAACAAAGCCATGTGACGTCTGCTTGCATAGAGAAAGGAGAGGTGGTCACACCTATCCAACGAGTAATGATGCTTTTCTGTAAAAAAAAAAACCCATAACTTGCAGCACTGTAGGCAGACTCTGAGGACATTATTTCTTGGAAGACTTTACCTTTGACAGGGGTAGCCAGATGCTATTCAGGAGTACCTGTGGCCAAGGTTCATTTAGAATGCCGGTACTAGGATCAGAGAAGTGGGATTGTTAAAGGAATTACCTGTTTATGTACTGTTGGGAAATGAGTTCAGGAAAAGATTTTATGTATGCACCCAATGTACTGCTATCACCCTTACAATTACATGAGGGAATGGGCATAGGCCAAAAGGGAAGAGATAACATGGTGACAGGAGTAAGATTAACTCTGTGCCAGTACCAGAGGATTCCCAAGATGAGGAAGCTAGAAAGGCGGTCAGCAATTCTCTGGAAATCTTGCAGCTAGTGACTGACTCTGGAGAGAGAACATAAGAGACTACCAGGATGGAGTCTCTGGACCTATATCTCAAGGCGGAGGAGATGCCTGCACTTTAGACCCAGAGAAGGATGAGATGGCTAGGTATATAGTGTTTAGAGTATGAGCCTTAGAAGTGCCTCTACTCAAACTGGGGAGGTACTAGTGAGCCTGGACTGGTTCAGGTACCAGAACCAGTGCTGGTAGAAAATACTGGAACCTATGTCATAGCAGGGTTCCCAGAGAGGCCTATAACTAATGCTGCATTGAGTTTTCCAGGGGAATGGCCTGGTACAGGTTATTCAGCTTCCCTCCTTACCTTACTCTAGTACAGAGCAGGGGGGAGGAGGGGAAGCTAGAAAGTATAGACTCTAATGAAGGTCCTGAGCTTGTACACCAGTCTAGGCCCAGGGGTCCCTAGTCAAAAGAGGTGACCATTAGACCAGATAGTGACCTCAGACCTTTTAGACACCCTAACACGGACATCGGGTCTGTGAAGAACGGCATGGCTGTGTGCATAAGGACTTAGACTAGAATTGTTTTATTTAAAAATATCTACAATTACTTTGTCTTTTTTATTGTAAAAACAAACATTTACTGATGTAGTGGAAATTTTAAAACATTGCAGATTACTAGAATTCAACATACTGTATCGCACCAAAAGAGTCATTGAGACATCTTGCCTTGTATGTCCAGTCTAAAGATGACCATACATATAAGATAGCTTCATGACAACAATTTCCCTATGGTCAATGGTATCTGTTTATTTCAATGGAGGGATAGAGACAGTTTCTGCCAAACATAATCGGGCATCTGCCAGTCGAGAAACCAGTAGGATTGCCATGGGATCCAGCCAATATCATTGGAATCTGCTATTGTGTATATCTGGCCGCATAGTTAGTAAGAGGTTTTTTTTTTTTGCTGTCACTAAAATGTCTTTATAATTATTTACTTATCAATATGCATGTTTTTTTTGTTTTTTTTTCAAGAAGGAGAAAGTAGTTACATTTTATATGTAAACTTTATTTGAATAGAATGTACTGTGCATTTTGCTAAAACCATCTGATACTTATAATTCATATTCAGCATAAACAGTCACATTTCCATAAAAACATCTTTGCTACCTGATGATTACATAGTTCTAAACTTGAAGAAAAAAAAATTGTTTGATTTTCCGAGAAAACCAACAAATGTTATTTTTGATTGCATAGTATCAGTTGGTATCCACACGGCCCCCTATCTACTGCACATGCTGATAACAAACTGTTATCACAAGATCCCCAGAGATTAATGTATTTGCAAACTTCTATGAGATATTGCATCAATACATTTTGAAAGTCTCTGACAGAGACATAAAGGATCTATTAAATTAGATTCAAGTTTCTATTAAATTACTAGGCAGAAACAGCCAGACTCCTCTTATCTCCAGACAAAATTAACGTATGCTATTAGGGGCTAGGATTCAAGAAACGTTTCCCTGGAGAGACAGGCAACCTCATAAAATGAGCCCTTGGGAGAATTATGCTGTACCAAGATATATTGAAAAACTGCTGGATATTTGTGTATTAACTAGTGGGTGTTGATCCCTACCTTTTTTTCTACCAATTTTGGCAGATTAAATTACACCCCAACAGCATTATCCAGGGTATGCAAACCAATTCTTAATTTGGACTGTAATGTGTTTAATTAGACTTTCGTGTGAGACCTAAGTGAAGTCAGAAAAAAAGGCTTTTTAATTAAAAAAAATATTTCACATGCAATGTTTATACATAGAAAAAATGATGTTATATTGCTAATGTTTATATAAATTAAATTCTTTACAACCACCCAAACTGCTTGCAGTCTTAATGGAAAGGAATCTCACAGTGTGTTACTCGGTAGAGATTATGTATTGTATTGTACAATGTATTTTCCCTACTTTGGCATACATAGATCTGAAAAAAACAGATATGATACACATTTTAGATATGGGTATATATACTGTAGTTGCTTCTTATACATTACACCAACGGAAATGGTGAAATAACCCAAATTAGCATATAATAGAATTGAGCTCTAGTAAACTGGAACCCCTTCATGGCGCAGCTTTTTTTTTTTTTTTTTTAATACTTTTTCTTACTTTTAATTTATTTAGATTCAACTATAATTATATCCTTACTACCACGCGATTCATCAAGTGATGAGCTAATTGGTTCATAATGATCCTGATTTAATCCGAAATTCACACAACCAAACTAAAATAGTGGCCACCATGTTAAAGCATGGAGAATATGAATCACATGAATTTAGAGATCAGATGGGCTTCCCCATAATGCCTTGCAAGCACCCATCATGAGAGGCAACAGCCAATCTTGAGGGACTATAGGCCAGAGGTCACTAATGACTCAATGTTAAAGAGGACCTTTCAAGTCCTTGGGCACATGTGGTTTTATGTACAGCTAGAAAGCTGACGGTGCCACAGGGGAAGAGCTATCGGTGCCGTTACCATAGCTCTTCACTGTCAGAAGGATGTTTCTGACAGTCTGTGAGGAATGTGTTACTCTGGCTAGTCCAGGAGTTCTGGCTAGTCAGTTTGATATTTGTAGCGGCTGCTCTAACTGCACAGGACTCTGTGAATGGTAACAGAGGTCACCTGGTTGTTTTATTTAGTTGACAGTGACACTAACTGTCAGACAGCGTTCACACCAGGTTGTTTCGCAGTTCAGAAGCACAGAGGGCTCCGCAGGGTTTTCATTTGTTTAGTTTTTTTTAAATAAACCCTGCTGACCATAACACAGTAGTCTCCAAAGCACTATACTGTCAGAGGGGTGTGTTCCTTACTGCCCAGCAATGACACTGAGCGGTGACAGTATGTTAGGATTGTGCAGAAGCTGCGGCCATGAGATGGGCGTCGCTGCCTGTTCTTCTGTACAGTCCAGGGTTGCAGGGGTTAACCTGCTTTGCAACAGCCGGGTGTGGTCGAGTCTTTGATGGACTGGTGTGTCGACCAATGGACACTCAGATTGGGCAGCTGGGCTATTTGCTGGTGACCGCCCCTTGCCTATATAAGGGGGCTGGCCTGATCGCCCGGCGCTCTAAGATCCACTCTCAAATCTAAAATCCTAAATGGTGTGTGTATGTGTGATTGGGTTCCAGCCTGTATAACCATAGTTGGCCTGGCTAGAAATTATCCCTGAGACAGCAATGCCACTGGTAGTCAGGCAGCATGCTGCCTTGTATGGTGTGTGGTAGAATCTCAGTTGTCCTTAGCTAGCTTCTCCCCTCAGTCAGTGTTTAGACTGAGAGTTTGGCAGTAAGCAGCCTTGGTGGTTGGGTGGAACTGGAAGCACACAGTGTTACTTGGTCTCTGGCTAGTCCAGGAGTTCTGGCTAGTCAGTTTGATATTTGTAGCGGCTGCTCTAACTGCACAGGACACTGTGAATGGTAACAGAGGTCACCTGGTTGTTTTATTTAGTTGACAGTGACACTAACTGTCAGACAGCGTTCACACCAGGTTGTTTCGCAGTTCAGAATCCCAGAGGGCTCCGCAGGGTTTTCATTTGTTTAGTTTTTTTTTAAATAAACCCTGCTGACCATAACACAGTAGTCTCCAAAGCACTATACTGTCAGAGGGGTGTGTTCCTTACTGCCCAGCAATGACACTGAGCGG
Source organism: Leptodactylus fuscus (assembly GCF_031893055.1). Taxonomy (NCBI): domain Eukaryota; kingdom Metazoa; phylum Chordata; class Amphibia; order Anura; family Leptodactylidae; genus Leptodactylus; species Leptodactylus fuscus. Next base: position 152,849,199 of record NC_134266.1, on the reverse strand, counting down.
TGAGGAACACGTTTTCATGACAGTACTTGTCCATAGACTAGTAGTGGACGGGGGAGCTTTCCTCACCCACCAGCATCATCAGTGGGCAGTAAAAACGCCTTCTCTGACAGTACAGAGCTGTGGACAATACTGTCAGTAGGGGACATTCCACACAGACTGTAAGAAACATCCTTTTGACAGTGAAGAGCTATTTATTTATTATGCTTACTTATATAGCGCCATCATATTACACAGCGCTTTACAGACATTGACAGTCACTGTCCCATACAGGGCTCACAATCTAAATTCCCTATCAGTATGTCTTTGATGTGTGGGAGGAAACCAGAGTACCTGGAGGAAACCCATGCAAACACGGGGAGAACATACAAACTCCTTGTAGATGATGTCCTGGGCGGGATTTGAACCTAGGACTCCAGCGCTGCAAGGCTGCAGTGCTAACCACTGAGCCACCATGCTGCCCATGGTGCCCAGCACTGATAGCTCTTCACCCAGTCGTCTTTCTAGCGGTATATAAAACCACGTGTGCCTGAGGACATGAAAGGTCCTCTTTAAGTCATCATAACCTTATAGACATTATAAAAAGCTCAGGCAAGAAGCAAAGGTTTCCATTTGTGGGGAAAGTTTAGACAGATAGGAGCATGTTAGACAGTTCCTAGCATAAATCATCATTAGCAATTGAGCCCCCTACAGATGATCTGTTTGAAGAGTCTACAGTGTTAGAGTAAATCCTGAATAACACGCGCAGCACTGTACATTGCATAAGAGTTGTGTTTGGTATGGCAAACCAGCCCCATTCACTTGAATAGGAATGAGCTGCAAACTGGACATTTTGTGAATGAATGTGATTAGAGATGAGCGAACACTAAAATGTTCGAGGTTCGAAATTCGATTCGAACAGCCGCTCACTGTTCGAGTGTTCGAATGGGTTTCGAACCCCATTATAGTCTATGGGGAACATAAACTCGTTAAGGGGGAAACCCAAATTCGTGTCTGGAGGGTCACCAAGTCCACTATGACACCCCAGGAAATGATACCAACACCCTGGAATGACACTGGGACAGCAGGGGAAGCATGTCTGGGGGCATAAAAGTCACTTTATTTCATGGAAATCCCTGTCAGTTTGCGATTTTCGCAAGCTAACTTTTCCCCATAGAAATGCATTGGCCAGTGCTGATTGGCCAGAGTACGGAACTCGACCAATCAGCGCTGGCTCTGCTGGAGGAGGCGGAGTCTAAGATAGCTCCACACCAGTCTCCATTCAGGTCCGACCTTAGACTCCGCCTCCTCCGGCAGAGCCAGCGCTGATTGGCCGAAGGCTGGCCAATGCATTCCTATGCGAATGCAGACTTAGCAGTGCTGAGTCAGTTTTGCTCAACTACACATCTGATGCACACTCGGCACTGCTACATCAGATGTAGCAATCTGATGTAGCAGAGCCGAGGGTGCACTAGAACCCTGTGCAAACTCAGTTCACGCTAATAGAATGCATTGGCCAGCGCTGATTGGCCAATGCATTCTATTAGCCCGATGAAGTAGAGCTGAATGTGTGTGCTAAGCACACACATTCAGCACTGCTTCATCAAGCCAATACAATGCATTAGCCAGTGCTGATTGGCCAGAGTACGGAATTCGGCCAATCAGCGCTGGCTCTGCTGGAGGAGGCGGAGTCTAAGATCGCTCCACACCAGTCTCCATTCAGGTCCGACCTTAGACTCCGCCTCCTCCGGCAGAGCCAGCGCTGATTGGCCGAAGGCTGGCCAATGCATTCCTATGCGAATGCAGACTTAGCAGTGCTGAGTCAGTTTTGCTCAACTACACATCTGATGCACACTCGGCACTGCTACATCAGATGTAGCAATCTGATGTAGCAGAGCCGAGGGTGCACTAGAACCCCTGTGCAAACTCAGTTCACGCTAATAGAATGCATTGGCCAGCGCTGATTGGCCAATGCATTCTATTAGCCCGATGAAGTAGAGCTGAATGTGTGTGCTAAGCACACACATTCAGCACTGCTTCATCAAGCCAATACAATGCATTAGCCAGTGCTGATTGGCCAGAGTACGGAATTCGGCCAATCAGCGCTGGCTCTGCTGGAGGAGGTGGAGTCTAAGGTCGGACCTGAATGGAGACTGGTGTGGAGCGATCTTAGACTCCGCCTCCTCCAGCAGAGCCAGCGCTGATTGGCCGAATTCCGTACTCTGGCCAATCAGCACTGGCTAATGCATTGTATTGGCGTGATGAAGCAGTGCTGAATGTGTGTGCTTAGCACACACATTCAGCTCTACTTCATCGGGCTAATAGAATGCATTGGCCAGCGCTGATTGGCCGAATTCCGTACTCTGGCCAATCAGTGCTGGCCAATGCATTCTATTAGCTTGATGAAGCAGAGTGTGCACAAGGGTTCAAGCGCACCCTCGGCTCTGATGTAGCAGAGCCGAGGCTGCACAAGGGTTCAAGCGCACCCTCGGCTCTGATGTAGGAGAGCCGAGGGTGCACTTGAACCCTTGTGCAGCCTCGGCTCTGCTACATCAGAGCCGAGGGTGCGCTTGAACCCTTGTGCACACTCTGCTTCATCAAGCTAATAGAATGCATTGGCCAGCGCTGATTGGCCAATGTATTCTATTAGCCTGATGAAGTAGAGCTGAATGTGTGTGCTAAGCACACACATTCAGCTCTACTTCATCGGGCTAATAGAATGCATTGGCCAGCGCTGATTGGCCAGAGTACGGAACTCGACCAATCAGCGCTGGCTCTGCTGGAGGAGGCGGAGTCTAAGATCGCTCCACACCAGTCTCCATTCAGGTCCGACCTTAGACTCCGCCTCCTCCAGCAGAGCCAGCGCTGATTGGCCGAATTCCGTACTCTGGCCAATCAGCACTGGCTAATGCATTGTATTGGCGTGATGAAGCAGTGCTGAATGTGTGTGCTTAGCACACACATTCAGCTCTACTTCATCGGGCTAATAGAATGCATTGGCCAATCAGCGCTGGCCAATGCATTCTATTAGCGTGAACTGAGTTTGCACAGGGGTTCTAGTGCACCCTCGGCTCTGCTACATCAGATTGCTACATCTGATGTAGCAGTGCCGAGTGTGCATCAGATGTGTAGTTGAGCAAAACTGACTCAGCACTGCTAAGTCTCTGCATTCGCATAGGAATGCATTGGCCAGCCTTCGGCCAATCAGCGCTGGCTCTGCCGGAGGAGGCGGAGTCTAAGGTCGGACCTGAATGGAGACTGGTGTGGAGCGATCTTAGACTCCGCCTCCTCCAGCAGAGCCAGCGCTGATTGGTCGAGTTCCGTACTCTGGCCAATCAGCGCTGGCCAATGCATTCTATTAGCCCGATGAAGTAGAGCTGAATGTGTGTGCTTAGCACACACATTCAGCTCTACTTCATCAGGCTAATAGAATACATTGGCCAATCAGCGCTGGCCAATGCATTCTATTAGCTTGATGAAGCAGAGTGTGCACAAGGGTTCAAGCGCACCCTCGGCTCTGATGTAGCAGAGCTGAGGGTGCACAAGGGTTCAAGTGCACCCTCGGCTCTCCTACATCAGAGCCGAGGGTGCGCTTGAACCCTTGTGCAGCCTCGGCTCTGCTACATCAGAGCCGAGGGTGCGCTTGAACCCTTGTGCACACTCTGCTTCATCAAGCTAATAGAATGCATTGGCCAGCACTGATTGGCCAGAGTACGGAATTCGGCCAATCAGCGCTGGCCAATGCATCCCTATGGGAAAAAGTTTATCTCACAAAAATCACAATTACACACCCGATAGAGCCCCAAAAAGTTATTTTTAATAACATTCCCCCCTAAATAAAGGTTATCCCTAGCTATCCCTGCCTGTACAGCTATCCCTGTCTCATAGTCACAAAGTTCACATTCTCATATGACCCGGATTTGAAATCCACTATTCGTCTAAAATGGAGGTCACCTGATTTCGGCAGCCAATGACTTTTTCCAATTTTTTTCAATGCCCCCAGTGTCGTAGTTCCTGTCCCACCTCCCCTGCGCTGTTATTGGTGCAAAAAAGGCGCCAGGGAAGGTGGGAGGGGAATCGAATTTTGGCGCACTTTACCACGTGGTGTTCGATTCGATTCGAACATGGCGAACACCCTGATATCCGATCGAACATGTGTTCGATAGAACACTGTTCGCTCATCTCTAAATGTGATGTCACTGACTTGTGAAGTGGAAGCAGTGCTTGCCCATGTGCTGCTGTTTTGTGAGAGTTTATACCTCTACAGACCCCAGATACTCTGTCAGATATTATTGACTTATTTAACTCCCAGAAAACCATTTTAATGTCAACCAAATGCGCCAATTCTCCAAGTGGCAGATGTCAAAGAAAAGAAAGATGAAACTGTTGGATTTCAGCATGCCCAATCACTTTCTTCTCGGGGGAGATATGCCATTGCCAGAGGAGTCTGGCAGCGACTTACGCATCTCTCCCAATTTCAGAACATGTGAATGCTTGGTGCCTGGAATGTGTATGGGGGATTGAGGGGAATCCATCCAATAGCTGTGTAAAGCCAATTCTAGTCCTTAAAATAATTTCACTGTAGATCGTGATAAGCACATGCAGAGTGATAGTGCATGTGTTACGGTTTTTCCAGGCAATCATGCTTGTTATTAGGCTTATGAGTGCTGGCAATTTGCGCTTTTGTATATTTTACACACAGGCCAACTTTTCTCCTTAGCCAAGGCACTGAGCATTCTGATCATATTCTAGCTTGGCAATGTTATTCTAGCTGATTGGATTTAGACCACATGGTTGGTCCTGCCAGTAGACAACATTACATATACTAGCTGGCAGGAGTCATCTGTCAACTGATTTTCAGGAACATTTGATAATAATCGGATTGTTTTCCATTGGCTTTTTTTCAGAAACAAATCCCCTTTATAGTAAAAATATTGCATAATTGAGTTGTCAGCAGCTCATATATCTTCGCTTGTGTCCATTTCTGTTCTTGGCTAAATGATATCACTGCTAGAAGTTTCATTTATATTCATTTGCTTTGGTATATGACTTGCACTAGTACTCTTATTACATAATCATTGCTCATAACCCCTTCACTAGTGCACAAGAGCCGGACTAAAGTAGAAATTGTGGTTTCAAAGTGAGACAAATGTGTGAACTCTTCATATGTCGTCGTACCGGGGTATAACAGCGGCTGGTTATTGAAAGAGAGATCTTGGCTTTGGTATTAGGAGCCTTGTATAACCTCATTTTCAGACAGTGGAAAAAATTGAAATTCATGAGCAGTCTGGAAAAGGAACTGAACCCATTTGCTCCCCCTTTGAATTGCTAGTGGATGACAAATAGCTACTACTTTCCACTCCATTTCACCAAGCACAGCTACCTTTCTATCCTCATGAGGTTTGTGACCTTTCCATCGATGTCATTTGCAGTTCCCCTCAGTCCCCTCCTGGTGCCCCAAGGGAGCTGTAATGGACTCACGTTAATTGCCTGTTGAAGGACAGAAGCAGTTCCTTGCTGGCTGATTGGTGATCCCCCTGTGAGTACAGCTGTCCTGGTCAGTAAAAAGATTGCTCTGACACACACAAACATTTTGGCTCAGTGCTCAATACATTTCACACAGCATGTATATAATCACTGCTCTGGCTTTAGTGGTTTCCTGTCTGCCCACTCTGCACTGTGGCTTCATTTGTTAGCTGTGTGACTCAGAGGAGAGAGACGATCCATGCTAATCCCCTAGTGGGTAGCTGTAGTTGAGACAGAAGATACCCCACTGAGTACGGCATAATTCACAAATATGCAGCTTCGTAGGGCACATGGGAATACTTTTACAGGCTGATTTTTAAGAACTTTTTTTTAATAATTCCAAATGTTGTCTGAAGGAACAGCTAATAAATATTTACATGTTTTACAAATTAGTATATTTGTTTTGCCAGTTTTATTTTTGGAAAAAATATGAGTTCGAATAAACCAATCCAAATTCTTTTCTCGTCTTTCTTCTGAAACCTTGACCTTTTTTTGTGAATTCTTTATAGGTGGCAATGGTGCTGATGTCACCAGCAGGTTGGTCACGATGTCAAATTAATGAAAAGTTTAATACACAATGATAACAATAGTTGCATAACTGCTGTGTTGTCATATGGTGCATGCTATTGTCTGGTTCACATCTGCGTTTGGTAAACCGTTCGGGGAGTCCGCATAGGGACCCCCTGAACGGACTATCGAACGCACTGGCAAATGGCGTGCAATAAAAGCACACAGACCCCATAGACTACAATGGGGTCCATGTGCTTTCTGCACAAGTCATGCGGACAGGAAAGAAATAATCACAAAATACTGTTCTGTCCGCATGTTCTGTGCAGAGATCTGTCGGCAAGCGCACGGACCCCATTATAGTCTATGGGGTCCGTGTGCTTTCAGTGAGTTTGGTATTCCATTTGAGGGGTCCCCATGTGGACTTCCTAAAAGGATTACCAAACACAGATGTGAACGAGGCATATTACTGAACACACTCTTATATGAGCTTTCTGCCACAGATGGAACATTTTTGTTTGATCTTGCATGTATATGGCAACACATTCTTTCGCATTATTCACATTTCTATATATTTTTAAACTTTCACACACTATATCTCCCTAAATTTTTTTCTAATAATTTATGTGTATATTTTTACCGGGACATTAATTATGAGAACATTGGAATAATACAGCTGTTTGGCCTTATTTATACAAGCAAGTGTTAGTGAGTTTTGTTTGTTTTTTTGTTTTTCATTTTTGGCAACAGGTTTGGATTCATAAAAGAAAGGAAGTTTTACTTGCCCTTAGACTTCTAGCTTGAATAAATACATTAAAAAACACCCAAAGTTTAAGGGGTTGGATCCCCGAAACCAGTCAGTCTTTACTCCATTCATCCAAGGGACACCGGTCCCTTATTCTCATAATCAGAGGGGGTCTAATGTTATTTTCAGCACCCAGTATGGTAATTAGTAGAGATGAGTGAGTACTATTCGAAACGGCCGTTTCGAATAGCACGCACCCATAGGAATGAATGGCTGCGTCCATTCATTCCTATGGGTGCGTGCTATTCGAAATGGGAGTTTTGAATAGTACTCGCTTATCTCTAGTAATTAGGCCATGTACTGTCAGATGGATAGTCTCTGGCTGGAGAAGAAAACCCAAGACTGGCAGTCTAAGGGTGCATTCACACTGAGTAAACGCTAGCTTATTCTGAACGTAAAACACGTTCAGAATAAGCGGCGTCTAAAGCAGCTCCATTCATTTCTATGGGAGCGGGGATACGAGCGCTCCCCATAGAAATGAATGGGCTGCTTCTTTCACTCCGTGCAGTCCCATTGAAGTGAATGGGGAGTGCCGGCGTATACGGCAAGCTCTGCTCATGCCGGAGCGTACACGCCGGCACATCCCATTCACTTCAATGGGACTGCACGGAGTGAAAGAAGCAGCCCATTCATTTCTATGGGGAGCGCTCGTATCCCCGCTCCCATAGAAATGAATGGAGCTGCTTTAGACGCCGCTTATTCTGAACGTGTTTTACGTTCAGAATAAGCTAGCGTTTACTCAGTGTGAATGCACCCTAAGGCTTAGCTCACACGTAAATTACGTGTGGCTTATTTTGGCACCGGAAAAAAACGCTTCTTAATTAGGAAGCTTTTTTTGGACCTTGCTGCGCTTTTCATAGTTTTTTCGGAGCGGTTTTTTATAAAAAAAAAAACCCGCTTAAAAAAACGCCAGGCTGTTTTCCCCTCCCGTAAAGTAAATGGGCCGAAAAAAACGCAACGCTTTTTTTTTTTTTTTTGCAAAAAACTGCGTGGAAAAAAAGGCGCGTGTTTCACCTCCCATTCACTTCTATTGCTTTCTTCAGCCAGAAAATGCCTGAAGAAAGGTCATGTCGCTTCTTTTTTTTCTGCTAGAAGAAAAATCTGTTAGCAGAAAAAAAAAAGCTAGCAGTCTACATAGACCACTATTGTAAAGGGGTGGATTTTGAAGCGAAATCCGCTGTCAAAATCAGCCTCTTTGCCCCATGTGAACTAGTCCTTACACTAGAGAGCTTAAGTAGCATATTCTAAGAATAACAGAATTTTTTCTCTAGCCCCACCATTTCTGAACAAACATTTATAACTGTGCTAGAATCAGTGGAGAGAATTAGAGTTGGTGGAGGTGGTGGAAGGTCCTCTTTAAATATGAGTAATAGTCAACAATTAATAACCCAATTAGGATTAATTTGTAAGACAGAACTGATATAATTAACAGGGGACCAAATTATCAGAAGTGGTAAGCTGATAAACAAATTCAATGGACTTTCATCCAATCTTTCTTACTATTTGCTAGTTGCAGAGGTACAAAAGCCATGAATTTATGAGCTCCACTGTGTTTCTTCTTGTGGCTGTCACTACAATGGGTTTCAATGCAGGGTAGGACGAGATGCCAGCTGGCACATGTTACCATAGAAGTTTAGTCGGGGCAACACCGTGGCTCATTGGTTAGCACTGTAGCCCTGGGTTCGAGTCCTGCCAAGGACAATGTCTGCAAGAAGTATGTATGTTCTCCCCGTGTTTGTGTGGATTTCCTCCCATACTCCAAAGATACTGATAGGAAAAAAAAAAGTACATTGTGAGCCCTACATGGGGCTCACAATCTACATTATAGATACATAAATAAATAAATAAATGACGTTTAGTCTATTACTAGCCTCTGATGCTTTTAATTTGAATGATGTGAGACAGTTTTATAAGTACTATTGTGTTTCTCCATTGTAATGCACTTCTTGACCTCTATTTCCATTCTAGTCTCACTGGTATGCTCTGTTACTGATGCCATAGGGACCATACCTCTGTCCCTATGGCGTGAGCGCTTCCCGTTCACTTCAATGGGAACGCTTGTAGAGTAAAAAGCAGCCCATTCATTTCAATGGGGAGCGCTCGTATGCCGGTTACCCATTGAAATGAATGGGATCTGCTTTATACGCGCTGATTCTGACCGTGTTTTAACGTTCACAATCAGGCAGCGTATCAGTAGTGTGAAGGGGCCCTTACAACTGAAAAATACAACTTTTAGCATTTATTTCTATAGGTTGTCCATTAACTATGCATTATTTTGACACAATAGCCAACACAATATAACCATTATTTTCAAGTAGACCTTATACTGTAGACTATTATACAAACTGTGACCTACTTAGAATTAGCACAAGTACTATATTTTTATAGATTCTATATGTGCACTGACAAAGCAGAATTTTCCTTGTTCAAAGCGGTTTATAAGGACTGCTACAATTACTAAACCAAATACTTGTATAAACCAGTATCTACATTATAATAAAGATGGCTGGCCACATTCAATGTATACCAGGCTAACTCATGATTTATTTGAGACCAGCGAACCATCTAATGCATATCGCCACAAAAGTTGTGGGAACTAAGGATAAAGCAGAGTACCCTCATACTCTTCAGAATACTTGCATTGCTTGGCAAAGGGAAGTAAGCATGTATATTGAGGAGTTAAGCAATATAGCTGTACCCCAAGCAAGTGTTTGAACAACAGCTACCAGTTGTGCATGGTTAGCTATAACCCTTCAAACCTGAAGGAGACCCAACATGCAACCCATCTATATAGTAGCCATTTCTAAAAAGCTATTTTTATAACCATCATAATAATGGCGATCTCATTTAGACTCAACGCTATGCATCCACTATCTATAAACGAGGAAAAATGAACAACAACAAAAGAATTGATCTTAATGGCATTTTTCTAGTGGTAAATAACATCAGTAAGTTTCTGTATCTGTACATTGAGGCATCCATTGCTTTTAGAAGCCAGATGCTTCTCTTCTATTCTGTTAAAAATAGACCTATATGAAATAAAAGCATTGTCAAAGAAGTAAACAAAGCCATATACAATAACCCTATAGAAATCCAGAGTGAATACATCAGATACCTTTCATTACCAACACGAGTAGAGGAACTCTAGAGAGCATTTGTGATGTGCTTGCTTATTAGATAGTTTCCATCCTGTCTTATGTGGATATAGTATCTGTACTACTCTACCGTCAATAGTACTCCTTTGGATGTGACTAAATTTAGGATAAGATTGTAGTGAAACTAGAATACATGGAAAGGACTGGAGATATAGATATTCAAGACAACAATAACAGAAAGTCCATTAAAGAGATCTACAAGTGAGGGTAGTTTGATGAGTCGGAAATATGGGAGTGTAGTCAAGTGGAATGGTCGTGTAGAGATGAATAGGCAGTATCATGGAACAGACATAAGTGCAAAGTTCAGCAGATGAAAAAGTCAAAGGTCATGCATTAGAGGCCAGGAAGAGTCAAGATATGATCTCCAGAGAAGCCGAAAGGTAGTCAGGAAAAGCCAGGTCACAACAAGTCAAGTTCAGGTTCAGTAACAAACACAGGCTAAAACAGGGCAGTATGGAAAAAAACCAGTATGGAGCCCTTTAAGAAGTCGTTTGTGTATTTTGGTTGACTGAATGGCTGAGTTTACCATGTGTGCAATGGATCAGGAAAGAGAAAGCCAAAGCTTTTATGTTCTGAGCATAAAAAGGCTAGAAAAATATTAAAAATGTTTTTTTTTTCCACATGTACAGATTAAGTTTGTTTGATAACCCAAGTTGAAAAACCAATATAGTGCTGCAATGTCTTTTGAGTACACATAGCTGCCCTTTGTGATCTGGATATATTACAGTAGTCTGTTCATCTGCTTTTTCCAGGGACATGGTAACTTGTTTTGTCGACAAAACCTATTACATCTATCCCAAAGCAAGCAAGACACATAAATGGTAAATGTATTGCAGCAGACAAAGACATTTGATAAAAATTTTAAGAGAAAAAGTTTACTTACTGTATTTTTTAAATTGGTCTATTATGGTCTGTGAGTTTCTACAAGCAGTACAGCCCAATTGTTTACTTGTTGTTTGGTCAATTACATTGGGAAGCTTTGTCATGGAGAGCATAGAGAATCTGTTCTTATGATGTAAAGTTTCCAGTTGTCTGTCTACATTACTTAAATTGCTGTGTGTTAAAAATGAGTTGATAGTTGTTTTTTTTGTCAATATAACATATGAAGAAATAGTTGTCATTCTGCATTGCACCAGTCCTGTTTTGTTCACCACTTTTCGATATGTATAAATAAATTGACAACTATGTGTTACGATGCCTTATTTCAATATGGTGTAACTCTTGGACAGACAATGTCCAGTTGCCATTATGTTCATACATTTCATAATGGCAAAAGGAACATCAGAATGCAAAGTTCTAAGAAAATTCTGTTAATGGAATATAAATGTATTCATGTATTTACTAAAACCTACATAAGCGCTGACAGATCATGCTTAACCTCACTAACTTGCAAATGGCTTTAATGATGAAGCCTTTCCCAGTTGTAGTGTAATACATGGGTGATTTACACTGTCCCTAAACATCACATAATGGTTGTCAGATCAATCTAATATCATGTCACCTCCACCTCAAAGACATCTCCAGAATACGCACTTTCCTTACCAGAGATACATTAAAGACACTTATTGTCTCTCTGATTCATTCTCGCCTTGACTACTGTAACTCCTTACTAATCGGTCTTCCCCTCATTAAACTCTCCCCTCTACAATCTATTTTGAATGCAGCGGCCAGGCTCATCTATCAGTCTAGACGCTACAGCGATGCCTCGGGTCTGTGCCAGTCACTACATTGGCTGCCTATTCATTATAGAATAAAATATAGTTATCACCCTCATCCACAAGGCTCTCCATAATGCTGCACCTCCATACATTTCCTCCCTCATCTCTGTCTACCGCCCAACCCGTGCTCTCCGCTCACTCAATGACCTAACACTTACATCCTCTATTATCAGAACCTCCCACGCTCGTATACAAGACTTCTCCCGAGCTGCACCACTTCTCTGGAATGCTCTACCCCGGACAATCAGATTAACTCCCAATTTCTACAGTTTCAAACGCAAACTAAAGACGCATCTTTTCAGACAGGTCTATCACAATTTCTAACGTAACACCTTCCGTACTATAATTAGAATCCCCAAAATTTAATCTTTCTTTGTCCCCGCTCCCACATTTCCCCACATGATATGATGCCATCTCAGGCTTACTTTATAGGTCCAAGCTCCATCCACATGTTAAAGGACACCACTAGTGATGGCTCATAAAGTTTTAAGTTTGTGTAATGACAGTCACCTCTATTACAAAAGTGTCTGACCTCTGCATAAGCAATGCTGCCCCATCTACCTCTAGTGTCACCCCCTCTACCTCATAGATTGTAAGCTCTTGCGAGCAGGGCCCTCAGTCCCATTGTGTGAAATGACTTTCTTTGTAATGCATCTTTCTGTCTGTATTTAAACCCTACAAATTGTACAGCGTGGCGGAATATGTTGGCGCTATATAAATAAAATTTATTATTATTATTATTATTATTATCTAATATGAATGAGAGAACTGCCAGATGTATCTCGTATTTTCTTACCCCTTTCATTTATGACAATCATACATTATTGAACTGCCAAATTTCTCTAGTTAATATACCAATGAAAGAATAGCACTCTGTTTACCACTATGAACCACTTAACACTGGACCATAAACATATGTCACAAAGCAAAGGCACTTAATGCAGGATCAAAAGTCTTAGAGTCTCTGGTCAATATGGGGTGGTCCAGTGTTGTGACCCACTCATCTGGGAAGCCATTGTGTGGCTATGGAAACCTGGGGCCTGATTAAGGCTTTTGGGTCCACTATCTCTATTTGCCAGGGGCAGACCCTGATTTGCTGACATTAGTATGACATGTACTATGAAAATAACATAGTATTTATCTAACACAATGAAAATTGTAACGACAAAGCCAAAAACGTGGGTTTTGGTCATCTTATGACACAAAAAGCTCCATTCAAGCTCCATTGATGGGAAGATAAAAAAGGGTATGGTTTTCAGACCACCCAAAACTAATTGTTCTTGTCTTTTTTAGTTTTATTTTGTTTTGTTTTGTTTTTTTTCTCCCCAAAACGTGTTCTTATTGTGAAAAATAAATAAAACATAAAAAAAACTATAAAAGTGTGGTACTGGTGTAACTGGCAAATTTTTGCATTACAGATGATGTGTTAACAACACTGTGGCATAGAATGTTAACTTGCTTTTTTTGTGTTAGATTTCAATGTCCTTTGCAGGTATTCTGTGACAAACTATTATTGAGCATGTTATCAGTGTAATGTTATACTTTGTTCTATCTGTAACTAAGCAGTGGGGGCTCCTTGATAGTTAGTCCTTTTGTGATTCATGTAGTATGTCCCGATATATTTGATGCTTGCAGATTCACAGTACATATTTTTGCAATCTATTAAAGAACGGCTTTAGATTCTTTGCATATTGTAGAACTAGAACTTAACATGTTAAATTTAGCAGAAAGCCTGTAGGCTATTCCATTATATGTGATCTTAACGTATAAAATGTCTCGCAGGAATTTTATAAATAATGCATCTTTTAGGAGATGGGTTTGTGCTTTACAGGATTGCTTGATCATACATGAAATGCGCTGTAACATGTGATTTCTATATAGTATTCTATAATGGCTTTCCAATTTTCCCTAAGTGGTCTTCTGAAGCAGGCTACTTTCCTTGCCCGTTGTTTAAAGTAAATGAGCATGATAGCTGGCTGCAAAAGGATGAAATGAAAGTGGTGAAGTCACATTACCGCTCATGTTGAGGTCTTTAAACAGTCATTCTCATCAAAGTCATTTCTAATCACTGCAGAAGAGCTAATCATAGGTGCCATTGGGCAAGAAATATGTCTGTGTGTTATGCACGTGGATACAGAGTGCCTTCATTACCCTGCTAGCAGGCCCTTCTGTACAACTAGTCAAGGATCTTATTTACTAAAAGCATCATTTCTTCATCTGAATGATATCTTGGTCTCTATATTGGTACATTAAATAGGTGTTCCAGTTCATATTTTACATCATGGCAAGGCTAAAAATAACAAATACTATGTGTTTACCTCTCCATTTGGCCTGGGATCCAGCGGAGGCTCTGTTTAGGAATCCAGTCTTGATGGCTTTTGACCGCACATGACCGTGCCACCCAGTCGGTGGCTGACATGCTCCTTTGACGAACAATCCTAAGACCTGGGACCTCACTGGAGGTGGCCTGCTGGATCCCTAGATAAAGAGAGGTAAGTATGTACATATCAGTCATATAAAAAGTACATAGCCACACAGAAGTCCTCTAAAACAGTACTTGCAGTGGCTCTTAAACTGTAAGAGGTCATCCTAATTTCTTTCAAAGGGATTGTCCCATCTCAAGGAGCCTATCTATACTGGTAGCTTATGTAAATTGAAGCCTTTTCCTAAATATATTGCTTTATAAATTCTGCTTTGTTTGCCTGGTATGTGAATTTATTCCTCCCATTGTTTACACCGTGTTGCTATAACCATGGACTTATAGGACAAGTGATGTCACTTACTCACCACTCTTGCAAAAGTTTCAGCTAATTGCAGTTTTGCTGATAAAGCCTGGTCTCTTATCTCAATAAGTAAACACTCAGATAACTCTGATCCTGTTCTGTACAAGAATCTGAAGATTATCTGACCTGATTGAAGTGTTGTTTTTCCTGTTTAGCAGGAGGGAGAGAAATACAGGACGTGAGAAGCAGACACTGCATACAGCCTGGCTGAAAGATTGAGATGGGAAACCCCCTTTAAGCAAATGCGATGGAATTGTTACCTAATGTTTCCATTTTAAATGTATTTTATGGTGATTTATGGTTACAAGCCACCTGTATTCCCATCAGAATGTAAGGCTCTATTACACTGACTGATACTGGCCAAGATAAGCAAGATCCACAACACTTGTTTGCATTAGTTGCATTGAACAGATCAAAGAAGTGAATAGGAATGGAATAATCCCTACTAGAGATGAGTGAACAGCGTTCAACCGAGTACATGTTTGATCGGAAATCAAGCTGTTCCAGATATCCTCGAACACCAAGTGGCAAACTCACTAAAAATTTGATTCCCCTCCTACCTTCCCTGGCGCTTTTTTTGCACCAATAACTGCGCAGGGGAGGTAATACAGAGTACAGCATTTGGCCAATCAACGCTGGTTCTGCCGGAGGAGGCAGAGTCTAAGATCAGTCCTCAGCAGTCTCCATTGTGGTCCGATCTCAGATGTAGCAGTGTTGAGCGCACAGCTCTGCTACACCTGAGATGTAGCAGAACTGGCCGTGCGCTGAGCTCTGCTACACCTGAGATGTAGCAGAGTTGGCCTTGCGCTGAGTTCTGCTACTCCAGAGATGTAGCAGAGCTGAGTGTGCACTGAGCTCTGCTACACCAGAGATGTAGTAGAGCTGAGTGTGCGCTGAGCTCTGCTACACCATACAGAGTACAGCATTCGGCCAATCAACGCTGGTCATGCATTCCTATGGGAAAAAGTCAGCTCCCGCATATCGCAAGCTGACAGGGATCCCGACGAGTGGCATAATACAGGTACTTGGGCATGTTAGATGCCCCCAGGTATGCTTCCCCTGCTGTCCCAGTTGCATTCCCGAGGTGTTGTCATCATTTGCTGAGGTGTCATAGTGGACTTAGTGACCCTCCTGAGTCAAATATTGGTTTCCCCCTAAACGAGTATTTTTTCCCCATAGAATATAATGGGGTTCGATATTCGTTTGAACAGTCGAGTTTTGAGGGGCTACTCTAATCGAATGTCGAACTTCGAACATTTCACTGTTCGCTCATCTCCCTACCATGCTTGTACCTTTCCCATTCGCCTGCATTGGTTAACAGCAGCCTATCTCTGATTACCATTGGTGATTTGCTACCAATAATCTGCATATTATATGATAATTAAAAAATTTCAAAAAAACTCAATCAGCTGACAGTCATTTGCTCATTGGCTGGCTGATCGGCTGCACAATTACGCAGGGCAATTATTAGGATTGAGTGTTCCTAGCAATGCTTGTTCGCAATAATCCAATAATTGCTCGGATTATAGGGACTTTAGGTGTGCAGTGTAAAACACTTTGCAAAATTTAACAGGCAACTGAACAGGAAAATGTGTGAAAAGCCACTGCCCCGAGGACCCTAAAGACTAATTAGGCTTATTGGAAAACAATCTTAAACATATGCATACGCACATATATCTTGCTTAATGATAAACACAGAACTTACACAGAACATAATTGATTGCATATTAATTAGAAATGATGCCAAAATTGTGTTAGGTTGGTTTTAGCCCTAGAGAACAAGTTGGAAAGCTCAACTTAGGATATGCCAGATTTTGCTATCATAAAAACTCTGGAGAAATGAGGAGTTTTTATGATTTTTATTTTATTTTCTAATTCAATCTATGAGACCAATGGACAATATCTACCACATTCAAAGCCGGATACTATATCAAATGCATATTTCTTCTTTTTAAACAAAACTTTGCACATCATACAACATATGCAAGGAATTTAAGGACTTTGTGTTTCCTCTTATAAACCAGAAGATTGATTTTTACCATATGTTATAGTAAATTCAAGTCAATGTAATAATAATCATTTGGAAAACTAAACCTAAGATATGGGGTTTAAAATGCCACAGATGTCCATTACTGTAAATCGCTAGGTATTGCACTCATGTGGCCTTTTTTAGGATTTAAAAAGGATGTATTGTATAGGAATTGCATAATACAGGAATTGGTGTATAGTAGATTGTCTGATCCAAACATCTACTTACAAAATGACCTGTGAATAGTTTAGATGGGTCAAGTCTTGCTGTGCAGTCAACCTCCATTACACCTAGTGGCCACTGCAGGGGAAATGTAGAATTCCAGACCAGCTATTCAGGTGAATGGCCGACCGAGTGGAGGTCTTCTTGTTAGCAGCTTTCCATTGGAGGAGGCGATATTTTTTTCCTCCTATAATTTCTGGTAGGCAAAGAGGACAAAGCGCACCAATTCATAAAACAAGGAGATTATAGCTGGGGGAGTCTGTTTTGCATATGCAAATACATTCACATTCTGTATTCTCCCTAATAAAGAAAATGCTGTCTAATATGATATCCTCATATACTCTGTTTGCCGTTCTTACCTTTCTCTAAATGTCAGCCTTGGTATATGAATAGAGATTGGCTTGATTTTTTTTTTCTAGAGGACAGTCTCATGCTAAAAGGGTTAATATTATGCTTATGTTACAGTGCATTAAAATCTCTAATTAAAACAGCATTACATTCCCATCTGCCAATCTCCAGTAATCTTCTCTAATTGCAGTAATTAAACTATATTTACATGTTCAGAATACTTGTAATTTAGCAAATTGCACTCTCTACTCTACATTTAATCAAACAACCAGTTCCAATGTATTTAGTGTGGAAAGAGTAATTTCAATGTTTTGATTACTATAGCAGATTTGACAGAGTAAGTGCCCCTCTACTACAGGCTTTGAAAAGGAATGCAAACATGGAATATAGTCATGGTTTTTGATTGCCAAGTGAATGCCTAATTGCATGTTGCCGGATTAACTGTTAAATTACAGTACCTCGCTGGCAGAACGGGCTAAGGTTCCCGTGTTTTGTTTAGGAGTAGGTAGTTAATGCTTCTTGGCTTCCAGTAATTCATGATAACTGAACAAAACCAGAAGCGTCTTCTGAAAGTACAAAAGAAAATTGTGTGTGATGGATGCATGAAAATGTATAGGTTAGAATAAGCATAATTACATTTTAGTCCTGTTATTATGATGTTTTACTTCCGTCTTTACAATGTTAGGTTTAAAGAAGTCCGGTCTATAGTATACCCGTATTATAAATACTTGTGTGAAGATATATAATATTCTGTTTTATCTTATACTTTTATTCTGCTGAAAGGTAACAATGAAGGGGACCAATTACCAGGCTCATAAGAATTTTTCAAACTGCTTTCAACATGTTGTAAATGTACTGTATTATAAATCTTACTACTATGCTTTTTGTCTATAATAGTGATCCATATGCATAGCATTCATTATTTTTGTAACGTGAAATGATGAACCCCATTTTGCTATAAATGTGAGCATGAGTGGTATTAGATTAGAATTTAACTACGGGGAGCAATACAACTTCTTTTTCCATGCATGGAAAGAAACACAAGAATAATTTAGGGTAAGCAGCCCTTTACTATATTGAATGCTAATAGTGTTTGCAATCATCAGGATTAGCGATAAGCGAGTAGTATTCGATCGAGTAGGTATTCGATCAAATACTACAGTATTCGAAATACTCATACTCGATAGAGTACCACTCACTATTCGAATGGAAATGAAAGTTCGATGCAGAACCAGCATTGATTGGCCGAATGCTATACAGTCGGCCAATCAACGCTGGTTCTTCTCCTACCTTTAGAAGTCTTCTCCGTGCAGCTTCCCCGCGGCATCTTCCGGCTCTGAATTCACTCTGCTAGGCATTGGGCCTCGGCAGAGCCGACTGCGCATGCCCGCTCGTAGTGCGGACATGCGCAGTCGGCTCTGCCCAGGCACGATGCCTGGCAGAGTGAATTCAGAGCCGGAAGATGCCGCGGGGACGCTGCACAGAGAAGACTTCTCGGAAGATCCAGCCCGACCCTCACTCGTGGATTTGGTAAGTATAATTTGATCGAATGTTGCCTACCCCTGAAACGAGCATTTTCCCCCCACAGACTATAATAGGGTTCGATATTCGATTCGAGTAGTCGAACATTGAGGGGCTACTCGAAACGAATATCGAATCTCAAACATTTTACTGTTCGCTCATCTCTAATCAGGATTACTATTTGTTGTAACTCAGGAGTAAAAGGGGTTCTCCATCCAAACTTATTTGATATACAATGCAATACATTTAAAGGAAGAGAAGGAAAAATGAATGGTTTTAGAGCAGGGTCCTTTGGATGTGCTGCTTGGAAACCTCATTTGAAAATCTGAAGTTGTTAAGAAGTTTATGTTTAGTAACTTGTTGGCTGGTTATGCTTTCTTGTATGTATCGCCTACATTTAGCCAACTTATAGTAGGGGACATATGGAGAAGACTGCAGTATCAGACCGCACTGGTTTTGTTTGTTATCTTTTACCATGAAGACACATACAGATGTAGCAAAGATTCACTTGATATTGATAATTTGCTGCAGTGATAACTTATCATTTATCTAAAGCAAAAGACAAGTACTGTAGTTTCATGCAACTGTGTATTTAAAACATTGCATTTAGGGTCACACGGTGGCTCAGTGGTTAGCACTGCAGCCTTGCAGTGCTAGAGGACCTGGTGTTCAAATCCCGCCAAGGGCAAAAAACCACCTGCATGGAGTTTGTATGTTCTCCCCGTGTTTGCATGGATTTCCATCCGATATTCTAAAGACACACTGATAGGAAAAAATGTACATTGTGGGACTCACAATCTGCATTACAAAAAAAACATTGAATTTAAGTTTATTACATGTCTAGGTCTGATTGTCTGCATAGAAAATGTTTCATTTATTAATCATAACAAAATAAATACAAATATGTTTTAAGATTTGTGCTTAAAATAAACACATGATCCTAAGAAGTAAAGACAATCTGTCATCTAGACATTTGTCTTTAAAGAGGACTTTTCATGTCCTCTAACATTATAAAGCTTCCTTGCACATTTTCTTTTGTTTGTATCCCCCCAATAGTTTCCGCTACCAATACCATTGTACTGTCAGAGGGTGGGCTTTACAGTATTATCACTGTGAAATGCCCCCTGACAGTACATTTACTTCCTTGTACCGTAAAGGGGGCTTTGTCACCTTTCAGAGATGACACTAGGCTATAAACTTGTCCCCTCACAGCATAGTGAAATTGGCAGTCTAAACTAATAGTGATATCTCTTCAATGGACGAAGATACAAACAAAAGAAAAGGTGCTTCAAATTCAGCGCATGGACAACTATCTAATAGTATATAAACAGAGGACATGAAAAGTCCTCTTTAAGGATACACTTAATCCCATCTATACATATTCATTATAATAGTTTGTCCGCCTAGGGTACCCTTTCTTTGTGGTATTTGAGGTCCCAATTTAATATATCTTCCCTAGAGTGTAAGGCCCAGTTCACATCTGTGTTCGGTACTCCATACGTGGAGTCTGCTTGAGGACTCCTTGAACGAAAACCTATACGCAATAAAAAAACCCATAGACTACAATGGGGCCATTTGGTTTCCACTCTGTGTCCACACGAAACAAGCGGAAAGAAAAGTGCTGCTTGCGGACTGCCTGAACAGAATCCAAAATGCAGGTGGCAACCGATGGTAACTCCAAGGAGCCCAATATTGCCGAGTCTATACTTTGTACAAAAGTAGCTAGCATGATACTGCTCATGCATGCTAGATGTTTATTTGAGAGTTCACAACACTGGAGATTCATAAAGGCCCAGTAGTTATCATCGCTATCTCTGTTCCTAAATAGTGTAATAACGTGTGTCATGTTTGCATGACTGGTATTAAAGGGGCTCTATCATTGGGAAAAGTAATTTTTAACTGAGCACATACATGCATAGCCTTTAGAAAGGCTATTTCACACATACCTTTTGTATGTAAATTGCCTCAGTAGTTTTTGAATGAGACCATTTTTTTTTTATTCATATGCTAATTAGCTTCCAGCCAGCACAGGAAGTTCCCAGCAGCCTCCTCTCTGCTATTCTCTCCTATCTGTATGTGTCCCAGTGAATGGATTTGAAAACTGACTGCTGGGTTTCCATCTCCTGTCCAGTTTTGCGGGGCAGAAGACGGAAACCGTCCGGATTGCACAAACTGGATGACAGCCTGTGCTGTACACAAACATAGGCAAGAAGGTGCACGATGAGACTTCTGGGGCACACCAAGAGGCTAATTAGCATATATAACCGCTGAGGTGATTTACATACAAAAGGTATGTGTGGAATAGCCTTTCTAAAGGCCATGCAAGTATGTGACTTTTCCCAATGATAGAGTCCCTATAAGCTATCTATTTAGGAATTGTAAAGAATTGTAAAGAAATAAACATAGATAGATAGATAGATAGATAGATAGATAGATAGATAGATGAGTCAATAAGCAACTATACAATAAAAGAGCAAAAATTGCAGGTTGCATCATTTTCTTACCAAACTCCCATTTTTCTTTGCATCCCCACTATAACCAAGAAGATAAAACATATTACCCAACTGGGGCGTATTTTTAGTGCTTATGTTTGTTATGTTGGCTAGAGACAATAGTGTAACATCTGGCTCTTATATCTTTTTGTTGTCATTTTGGGAATCAGAACATGAGCTATTAAGGAGGTTGTTTGCTTGCGCCTAATTAATGTGCAATTGTATCTCCTGCTTTTACCAGCATTGCAGTATCAACCCTCATACTGGCTTCCCATTGCACTGTATAGCTATTAAAGTTAATTACTTTTCAGTCTGTTGAATAGGTTTTATGAAATATAATGAAATTAATAGAGGTGAACTAAAGAAAATCAGTGAAGATCAAGCAATTATTAAAGGAACTGAACACATTTAAAGTCTCGTTTGGCCAAGTCAGTGAAGCATAGTGATGAAAAGGCTCTTTTCAGTTTACAAGTTCAATAAATGGAAAGCCACTTTCACTTTTTATGCATTTTCTGAAGTTTGAAAAGTTTATGGTTGTTTCTATTTAAATTTGTGTAATAATTTCAGTTTTGTAACAACAATATTCGTAAATAACTTGCACCTTTTCAGGTAAGGACGGGTTCACACCTGTGCTCGTTGTCCAGTTTATTCAATACGTCCGGTTTCCATCTTCTGCCCCTCTAAACTGGACAGGAGACAGAAACCCGGTGGTCAGTTTTCAAACCCATTCACTTGAATGGGTTTGCAAAGGTGACCACCTGTGTGCATCTTCTGCCTGTCCACGGGGAAACGTTTTTTTTTTTTAACCAGACACAAAGTCCTGCGTGTCCGAGTGAATGGGTTTGAAAACTGACTGCAGGGTTTCCATCTCCTGTCCAGTTTTGCGGGCAGAAGACAGAAACCGGCCGGATTGCACAAACTGGATGGCGAATGCAGGTGTGAACCCACCCTAAGTATCATGTTTAAAGATAAGAAGGACTCCCATATATTAACAACAGTGTTTCTTGATATAAAAGACACAATGGCGGTAACTGATCAATACCCCTATATCTAGATGGATTATATTGTAGCGCACATTTGGATTAAGGCCCTTTCTTGTGCAAAAAGTGTAATACGACTACCATTCTGAGCCTCGAATACCACATTGTAGAGATATGGGCAGATCAAGCCAGTTTTATGGCATGAGTTATAATGGTATCTAATATCTAATATCTATAATAGTATAGATATTGATAACAATATCTACTTCAGATAGTAGCCGGTGCAAATCTCCATTCAGGTGCACTGGTGAGTGCTTGACATCTGAAGGGGCCAGAGCTTCTTCATAAATCAGTCATGCTCTCCAACTGTTAGGGCCTTTATTAAGACTGGCATATAAAATACCAGTCTTTATAAATATACCCTAATACATCAATGGAAAGCCAATTGATTTGTAATACTTCATTTTTTTCCATAGTGGCTCTGAAGAGTAGTTAACTTTCAGTTGGGTTCTCCACAGATGACCTGTAGAGTAGAGTAATAGGACAAGCTGATCAGCTTTTAATCAGGACCCTTCTAATTAAACCCTTCTAATTAAAATTACTTTCTAAAGCAAACAACTGACAAAGATGGATATATTGTATTAGACGCACTTTCATTTACTGATACAAAGCAGCTGCACAAACAAGTTCACACCATCCGATGACCCGATTGATAATAACAATGTGAATCTTAAATCGTCTGGAATTTTCTCCTAAGATGGCCATACATATTCAATAGATGGCAGCTATCCCTCCTGTCCTGACCACCTGATACACATGCACACTTGGTTAAAGTGAATAAGGAAAAGGGAATAAAATGCTATCAGACACCACTGGTACTATATTATCTTCACCTGGTGCAAAATATATGGACAGGTTGAAATTCAACCTTCTTGATCTATTTGCTTTCTGGTATACACCAAAGAAATGTTAGTCTAATGCACATTAAATTGTAGGCTAGCTTTGATATGTCTGGCCAGCCTTATTCCCCGGATGAAGCTTTTATCGAGCGAAACGTATGCCAGGCCGGTGTGGTGTATTGGTATGTTTTATTGCACTTATATAGTTCCAGGAGTTCCATAGCTACATCCCATGGATATATACTGTATTTCCTGTAAAGGGCTGAGAAATTCTTTGCTAAGATACACCTTACTATGAAATACTGTTACGTCTACTGTATTTCCAGTATATTTTCAAGAATTACAGTGCTGTCGGTGGTTGCAATATTCTGTTATCAGGATTGCTGCACCACTCCTACAAAGAAAGTTCTGCCTCGAAGGAGCTTCCAAATGTCTTCCACATGGCCGCCTCTTGTTCTGAACCTATAGTAAATTTAACATAAACACTAATGTTAATTTAAACGTTTTTTTTTTCACATGAAATTTAATTCCAGTTTTATCCTTAAGGGGCATATAACATTGCAGAAAAAAGCTTGCAGGATTTAATGTAAGGTACATGAAGAAATATGATACTGAGGTTACATCCACTTTAAACCTTAAAAATAAAATGAGATTGCGTTACTTAAAACAAGCGGTGGAATTATGTGAACGTCTTATGGTGTCAGACTCTTGAGACTGCTATAATTGCTTTACATCGACACAAAGGTTTCCTGTAATCTTACTTTCTGTCTTCATTTGTCTTCTTCCAAGATTCCAAGAAAATGTTCTAATTGGTCTTTTAGCCTTTTTGTGCTGCCACTATACCTTTAGGGTTGAATGAGTTACATGCATTGGCCTAGGGGAGATATGAGGGCAATGAGAAAAACATCAATGATTTGCCACTACCACTTTAATTAATGAGCCCTGTACAAAGTATAGATTGGAAGAAATCCTAGCTCACTGGGGACTTAAAGACAGATCAACAAACTGAATTATGTGGCATTTTCTAGATTTTATGCCTACCTCGTTCTCAGGGAACAATCATTAGCCTTGTAATTGTCTAACAATAAACTGCTGTCTTGGATTCCATCTTGGTCTCTTTAGAGGATCGGTTTACCTTAAATCAATAGTCTGAAGTAGTTGGGAGATTCATGAGAAAGGAAGTGGCCTCTAATTTCTGCATTTTAGCTACTAATTATTTAATAATACATTTTGTTGCTTATAATGTGGCACAACTTGCTTGTCAGCACAAATGAATGGAACATTTAAGGAGAAGGATAATTGCCACTTCTGCAGATGTTTTATATTACAGCCTCAGAGTATTTAAAGAGAACTTGAGCTGTTCTTGGAAGCTTACCTGTGTAGACCAGTCATTATGGTGTGCAGTGAGAAGTGTGATTCTAGACAACCTATACTTAAGTTCACACTCGTGCACTATAAAAGCATGTGAGAGTAGCTGGTGTAACCATGGAATGTAGGAACATACTGTGCCATCTTACTGTATATAATCTTCTCGACTTGTAGATACGAACTGTTCTATATGCAGATCAACTGTACTTTGTCGATAGTATTCGAATAATTCATATAATGATTCTAGAGACCAGTCCACCTCAATGTAAACTGCTAAACAAAAAGCTATTTGCTTGATATTTGGTACATATAAAATATTCTCTTAAAATATAATTTTTATGAAGTATCAGGACAGCTGTTACAAATGAGTATAGTGTACTGTATATATAGTATATACAACCTTTTTTCACCATTTTAAAATACTGGAAATAACTCCAATTTAGTCTGAATTTTTGTAAAGCTCCATAATAGTAAAGCTTCACGCTACAGGTTCCCATATGCAATAGGGCCAATTTGTCAAGATTGGATGAGACCTTATGTCTATGTCTTCCTGACTCTCCCAAAACAAATGAAGTCAGACATGCTAAATTTCATTGGAAAAAGAAAACAACTTTTGTTCTTAGGGGAGATAAGCCACCATGAAAGAGGTCTAGTATGTCAACTGAACAAGTGTTTAGCCAACAGCTATTGGCAGCATAAGAACATCATGATAAATTTGTTCTCCAGAATATTTTAGTCCTTACGATCACGGGGGGTGTTTAGTCTTTGCAATCACACAAACCTAACCAGTCTTTTTTAAAGGTGTCCTATAATATGTTTTATAATGTATATGTGTACATGTATAGTGAAATGCAAGGACAAAAGTTCCATCAAGGAATCAATAATAATGTAGCACTTTTTGTAGTTTATATAAAACCATTTTATCCACATTGTATGTATTGCTAGACTTGCCTGGATCAGGACTGTCATAATTTTCTGCTGAAACTAAACTGGAAACTTAAGCTGTCCATACAAATACAATAAGCTGCCCATACAAATAAGATGCATGCTTAGCCAAATGTTCATTTCAGACAACAATCACTTCAATATTATACATAACCAAGCAACCTTTATGGAAAGATTAAATCTATATAAGTTGTCGTATTCAATATGAAATAAATCTAAGGACTTTCAATTGGCCTGTTGTGAGTACCGAAGCCTAATAGTAGTATTGAAGAATAATGACAATACATGTATATTACAAATATTACAAAACAATATCATATGGTTTATAATCAAATTATTAATATATTTGCGTCCTGAGAATAGGTCATTTAATGTTTAATAGAAATTCAATCTACAACGCTGAACCCAAAAAAAAATCAGATTTCCATGCTATATTGTTATATTTAGGTATATTAAATATTACGCAGCTCTTGTGCTAAATATTTAGCTGAGATGAAATTGTTAAATAAGGAAGACTGACACTGAATTATGAGGCAGATGTTTACTTTCTGATTATTGGAGAGTTGAATGAGGCATTGTAATAATAATAATCATATGATCAAAATCAAATGAGATGTGAAGGTCCCATGCCATTTCAATGACATGCACAGAATGTCAAGCTTGTTCATTGTGTGATTACCTCCTAGTCCAGACTGAAATTAATTTCTATGGATAGCTAAATAAGATTGTAATGTGCAGCTTCTCTCTTCTAATTAAGATGAAGGGCATAAACATGGTCACATGTAGGCAATAAGAATAGAAATACTATGATCACTTGGGTTTGTAGTATAAGATAGTGTGTCTATAAGTGTCTATAAACCTACATATGTTAAGAACCTCAACTCATAGTCAGAGGGTTGGTAACATCAGCTCAGATTCAAGTACACGGAGCACAGATGACATCAAAGTGGGTCTACTCATGGTGTCAAGTCAAGTGAATTTTACTGCTTTGCTCGTAAGAGAATATAATTGCTCATATGCCAAGGTGACTTTACTCTACCTGTGACCTTCTTGACTCTGAAAACCTATTAACAAGTACATAACTTGCTGAAAGTGAGGAACTTCAAACCAGATGGTTTTCAGGAGAACATTTCCATTGAAATGCATGCTTCTTCAGAGTTTTATATTCTATGTCTTCTAGCAACCTCATGACAAGTCAATATGATGATTTTTTTAATCATTTATAATTTATGAAACTAGTACTGCACATATTAAAGAGGCAAAGCATATGGCTTATTATATTAACACTTTAACACGGTGCACGGAATATGTTGCGTAGTCTTTCGATGTTAATGAGAAAATGTTAAGTACCGTCAAAACTAATGTAGTTTAGATTTCAAATGAAATACTTGCTGTCAGTTCTAATTTAATTCTAGAACTAAGGTGGAATGTCTAATGTTTATTGATGCAATACCATACAACCAATCTGTTGCACTGAGAACAGAGGATAAGCAAATTTACATTAGATTAATATCAGCTGAACCTGGCCATTTTGGTTTGGCATATGCTGATCCTTAGGTTCTCCGGGGTGATAAGCCAATGTCAGAGGTATCTGTAAGTGGCTTTTTCCCCTCTTCCCATCCACAACACATATACACTTTGCTGAAGCTAAGGGTCAGGGGCAATAGCTTGTTGGGCCTAGCTCACATGTATAGACAGCTTTAATCTTGCTAGTAATCACATTACAAAAGATCACACATTGGTGACCCCAATTAGTCTGTCAAACCTTCCTGACATATAGACAAGGTTATGCAGTCATGTAGGTTTAACAACTGCTTCCCAAGGGACTCAACTACTTTGGCTTGTATCATTGTCTTATGCAAACATGTGTGAGCCTTAACCTCATTAGTGTTACTTCTATGGGATGTACAGATCTTAAGCAAACAGGACAATGGCAAGTTTTCAAGATTGTGATTTAATATGTTGGTAAAAACAGTCTAACATTCTCAAAAAAATAGTGACATTGTCATATTTTATTTTAGAAAGTATTGGGAGAAACACCCATGCAAAATTGTTCATTCTAATTTACGGATGCAACATAGTTGTAGTAACCTTGGAAGACACTGTGACCCCAGATGCTTAAAGCAATAACTATTTTAGTCTATGGCAGCTAGACATCTGTATTTAATTCAGCACAGCATGTTGGTGGTCAGATGAGACTGATGCAACTGTTCACAAGTCAGACTGAATATCGAAAGTCTCATAGGACTAATTCAGTTGACAAATGACCACATACTTATCAATAGGAGACCTTAGAATAACTGAAAGAAGAGTGGGATTTATATTCTTCACCAGACAGAACAGTACCTGTTGCTTTGTATAATTCAGGTAGTTTTTATAGTTTCAGTAAACAACATAACATCTATAACCACATAATCGACTATGATTTTCATATTCTGTTATAAAATGCGTCATAATTATTTTGCAGTTTAGATGGTCATATGCAGAAGATTGTCTTTATGTACTTGAGACATGTCAAAAAGATTGATGGCTCTTTTTAGATGTATTTTCTTAATTATTTTTAGCATCTTTTAGATTATGAATACTCATAGGCGCTCTTTGCATAGACATAAAGGTATTTTGATGGATGCTGTGAATCCATTGTGATATACTCCATCAGTCAAGATTATTGCACAGAAACAAGTCATATATTAAGTCATTGGAGCCATATTACAAATATAACTGGTTGTTAGGATTGGGTCCCACAGGCTTTCCATCCGGTGCATAGCGCCACCTCTGGGCCAATCCAAACCTCGCCCTCGGCGCTGTGCAGTAAGGTGTCTGGAGTCTAAGTACAGCTTTCGGCCCACTGAGCATGCTCAGACACTTTGGAGCCACTCAGAGGCTAAGTTCCATTTTGGCCATACTGAGCATGATAGGTGACGTCACGCCACCACCCCTGTTGGGCGGAGACTAGCCTTTAAACAGTGTGAGCCGACGCCCGCCCGGTGCTCACACTTTAATTAAAATTGAGACAGGAGGTTAGGGCCATGTTCCTGTCAATACCAGGTTGTCAGATCAGGGAGCTAAACTAGAACTCCTTGGCTCTGCCATTAGGAATCCCCTAAACCTATTGGAATCAATCATATTGTTGCTCCCTAGCTGTTTGGAGCCCTATGTGTTACTGTCCAGGGGTGACGTTTATCCCTGGCAGCCTTTCCTGTGTAGCAGGCTGAATCTTGTACTAGTGCCTATCCTTCTGCTGTGATTTAGCAGAGGTTATGTGCAAGGCTTCATTCAGCTTCACCCAGTGGCTTTAACTGGTGAGGTTAACTGGTGAGAGTGTGTTTGCAGTTAATTCACACCAGAACTGTACAAACACCACTGCCAGTGCAGTTAACTGGTGGTTAGCCTTTCAGGCACATGGCCGCCCCACCCCCTGGGGCTTGTGGACCTCACTGCAGAGTCTACAGTCCAGCGATTCTGTCATTGTTTAACTATTATTTTCATATATATAGACAGAACCGTAATACTGGTATAATGCCACAGTACAGCAGCATCCCAATGGAGACCACAAAACTGTTATAGACCAAGGACCCACATAACAAAAATGCTGCGATCTTGTAGTTTTTTAGTACTTGCAAAGTCGGTGGGATTCTGGCTAATCCCATCCACACACTGCAGAAAAATATCTATAGCAGAATGCGTGGTTTCAAAAAGCATCATGTTTTTGTAATTCATGTCAATTATACCTACAGAGAGAGAAATGCTGACATTTTCATACAGGTACAATAGAAGAAGAGAGTCCGCACAGGAAAACTCTGTGGACTTTCCGTGAAAAGTGCTGCATTCCCGTTGCAGTGAAACGCTTTTTGGCTGCAGCCCACTACCTGGAACCTTAGAACTTTATTCGTCATGGGCATTCTACTGTTTATATAACGTGTATATAGTTGTGTATACGACTGACTGTGTATTGCCCCTGTAAGGTCAGGACCCCACGGGCCGTAAACGTTGTGGGCAAAATCGGGGCGTTATACAGTAACAGCAAAGTGGATGGGATTCATGTGAATCTAATGCCCAATTTGTGTTACAATCCGCAGCATGAACGCGCTGTGATTTCCAAAATCGGTGCGGTTTTGGAAATCGCAGCATGTTAATTATATCTATGGAAACACCGGTGGCTTTCCCGTAGATATAATGGTAACAGAAAGTCAGCGGAGGAAAACTCTGTGAACTTTCTGTTCAAAGTGCTGTGCGAAGAACCACGATACATTCTCGCCGCATTTTTTTCTGCAGCCCTTTGCGCTGTGTATCGTCCCGTGGGACCTTAGCCTAATGGTGGTTTCATCCAGCAAGTTCTGGGAAAGAGTAAGAAACTTGTTAGTATTTACTGAGCTTCCATAGAGTGAGGAGGGTCCCATTCTTCTAAAAGAAAGATGCAGTGTGTTAGATAGAGCTGAACTTTGCTGCAGCCCTCAGAAAGTGGTGCCAATATTTTAAAAGGGGTTGTAATACCATGGTCTTTAAGGATAGCGAGAATTAAGAATGCCACACACCACTAATGTAAGTGAGGACAGAAAATAGCCATCCAATGACAGGGATGAAAAAAGGAAAATGTATGCCTTGTCCTGAAGTTCAAAATGTCATTAAACAGTTAATCATTATGACATGTTTATCTTATTTACTGTATTCTGTGATATTTAAGCTCCAAACAATTAAAAATTATAGTGTTACTGTGACCCTGTAAGAGGGGAAATAGCTTTGAGAATATATTGTCTTTCCTTGAAGCCATCGATCTGTTCCTGTGTATGAAATCAATACTCATGGGATTAATCGCCTGCCTGTAGAGCATTTCTTCTATTAGGGACTTCACATTCAAAATGAAGAAAAAACTCAGCTGATGAAAGTAGCTGTCAAATTAGCAGCTCTGGAAGTTGTAGTGTGTATTGTTAAAAGCTGCCCGAGTTCACACCACAACGGCCCAACCCCATCCGTCTTTCTCAGTTTACATTTTAATTGGCTTGCAGTTAAGGTTTTTTAAACACTGGCAAGACTGCTGACATACACTGCAATATTATGTGAATAATTTATGGAAGTTGTTCCAGGGATGATCTCGCTGTCGATTTAAGGGAGGGAAATGAGAAGAAAATAAATAAATAAGGCAAATGGAGAGAAGTGTTACAGCATAACTGAGTAGGTGTTAAACGGTGCTCAAGTCCTGGAGATGAAATGTTAACAGAGATACAAAAATAGCTTTAAAGGAACCAAAGTTAACATATATTGCCTTTCAAATGAATGGTATTCAGGTTAAGTCTTGAGGCTTCCAAAGATAACATGCACCAGTAATGTGTCAGCATAAAAATAAACAAAACAAATTATCAACTTCCTTAGGAAGTGTGCACCTTTACAGGCATATGGAGACTTACAAGTCATTTTCACATTTGCTATACATTAGAGATGAGCGAACAGTAAAATGTTCGAGGTTCGATATTCGTTTCGAGTAGCCCCTCAATATCCGACTACTCGAATCAAATATTGAACCCTATTATACTTTATGGGGGGAAACTGCTCGTTTCAGGGGTAGGCAACGTTCGATCAAATTATACTTACCAAGTCCACGAGTCAGGGTCGGGCTGGATCCTCCAAGCAGTCTTCTCCGTGCAGCGTCCCTGCGGCATCTTCCGGCTCTTCATTCACTCTGCCAGGCATTGGGCCTGTGCAGAGCCGACTGTGCATGCCCGCACTACAAGCGGACATGCGCAGTTGGCCTGCCACGGGGAAGCTGCACGGAGAAGACTTCTAAAGGTAGGAGAAGAACCAGCGTTGATTGGCCGACTGTATAGCATTCTGCCAATCAATGCTGATTCTGCATCGAACTTTTCCATTCGAATAGCGAGTGGTACTCGATCGAGTACGAGTATTTCAAATACCGTAGTATTCAATTGAATACCTACTCGATCAAGTACTACTCGCTCATCTCTACTATACATGCCAGTGATTTGTCTGTTCTTTTAGGAATCTGAGTCATCTGGGTAGTCCTATGAAATTTAGCAGGTATGAAATACAGTGACTACTTTAAGTATGAAAAAATAGTTCATCCCATAGGTTTTAATAATATGTAAATACACAAATAACATTTTTCGAGTGGTATACCAGTTCTATGCACAGCAAATGAGTTTCCGCAGTGGCCAAACTGCATCATTTACGTCATGTGGGGCTTCAGCCTTAAACAGTATTGTGGTCACTTCATTCTTAAGTTTGTGTGACTCTCAGCAATCAGACCCCTACCAATCAGAAAGTGATGGCATTTCCTTCCATCTAATTGCTAGTATTCTGGTTACGATGTGAATTATTATAGCGTTAGCTCACACAACTCAGTTTAGAAGAGCTGTATGTGATTCCAGTTAGTGATTCATTGCAGTTCCCCACAAAGTTGGCATGCTTGGTTTGCTGCACTATACTCATTTATATCACTTACTTCAGATCTGAGTCTTTTTATTATTTTCTACTAAACATTTCTGTTCCAGTTAAAAGGTTAAATTGAAAGACAAATAGGTGATAAATACAATGAGAAATCTAACTGGACATATCAAGTAGCTAATAGTTTCTTTGGAGAAAACCATTGTGATATGTCTGACTGGTTTTATCTCCTCTGAACCTTTCATATGTGTGACAATGATCTCTAATAATACGTGTCTCAAATTATTGTATTGAAGCCTGATGGTAGATGTAGACATTGTATCATTGCATTGTGATATTTTAATATTATATTTAGTTGCCCTTACGACTGCAAGTAAATCCATGGAGTTATTATAAGCACTGCAGTGACTATAAGGGTAAAAGTTGTAACTGAACCAATAAGCTAGGTGGTGCCTAGCAATAAAAGCAATAGATATCCCCCAAAATAGTATCGCTAAAAAGTACATCCGACTCAGCAAATAAATTGCAAAATTTTGGATTTTTTTTTTAAGGGCTGAAAATGTAAAAAAAAAATTAAAAAATTAAATTTGGTATCCCTAGAATTGTACCTCAAAAAGTCTGGTCAGGCAGCATTCAGTTCTTGCGTTGTGGGATGGTGCATGTTCAGAGAGGGGCTGACCACCTCCCCACTAGATCAAGTTCTATTAGTAATACAGTTGTACCGCACTCTAAATTTTGTGTAAGGCAATGGATATAATGGAGTATTCCTGCTGCTGGTGGTCAGCCCAGCGTCCTTTACCCCGTCACAACTGTCAGAGCAAGCATACTACTATCCCAAGGGGGATCTCATCCAGGCACTATATTAGATATGGTAGCAAACTGATTGCCACCAGCAAGAATACTCCATTATATACACTGCCTGACTAAAGGTTTGTCTAAGTCAAAACATTGTATTTATTGTGCATTAGTAATACTTTAAAAAGTACGACCCTAGAATTGTACCGACCCATAGAATACAGGTGACATATGATTTTGGCTGCATAGTGAATGCAGTAGCTTTGGACAGTGGGCCACCAGAATTCATTTTACTAGTGGACCCTAGGCACCCCAGTCCGACATGAATATCCCCTATTCTATTATAACCAAGCTTTATGCTATACTTCACCCTGTTGAAATAGAGAACTAGTTCTATAGTTGTAGTTAAAGTTCTGTATATATACAACCCCTTCCCTCCACCTGGCACACAGTATTCTGTTATATACTATACAGTGCATAGTGATTAACCAACAGACAGAACCTGTTTAAATTTTGATTTTGTTAAATCATTTTAAAATCTATATCCATCTACGTACAGAGTTGTTTCAGACTGTGTAAGGACAGCAAGTTTATCACATCTTCCTTGTGTGTAGCACTGGATATTTACATCTGCTGATGCTGATTTATCAGTAAGATATGCCAGGTTGTCCAGAGAATTTGGACAATGATCAGAACAGAACTGGCTAATATGCACTTACCTTCAGTAGATGGAGGCCTCATAATGATAAACACATAAACACAGACAGACCCTGAGCCGGTACAGACTGAGCGCCCACAACCTAGAGATAGAGATGGGGCGATACAGGCAGACATACAAGCCACGGGAGAACAGACTGTGCCAGCACTGTGACCAGGGGGCCCTAGAAGACGAGACCCACTTCCTGCTACACTGCGCCAAATACTCAGCTGTGAGGGCCGTCTACTACCAAAGACTCTCTGCCCACATCCCCGACTTCATATCTGCATACGAAAAGAGGAAACTCTACATCCTACTGGGAGAAGAAGAGGCCACTGTGGAGATCGCTGCCCAATACGTGT
Organism: Leptodactylus fuscus; assembly: GCF_031893055.1. Classification (NCBI taxonomy): domain Eukaryota; kingdom Metazoa; phylum Chordata; class Amphibia; order Anura; family Leptodactylidae; genus Leptodactylus; species Leptodactylus fuscus. The sequence goes on along the minus strand of NC_134266.1, from coordinate 152,815,672 downwards.
CCAGCTGTCACCAAACAAGAGGAAGATGAGACTCCATGGACTGTTATATTTATCCCAATACACCTGCCCCACCCCCACCCCACCCCACCTCCCCATATAGCGGTCTATATATCTATTAGGACGTGCCAATAAAGCTTATTTGATTTGATTTGATTTGATAATGCCCTATAGTGTGCCATGTTGACCAAGACTGCCCAATTTTACAATTTCCTGGCTGGCTCTATCTATGAATAGTGCTTCAATCCAGTGGCAAGAAATACTTTTGCAGCTAAAAACATCGTATACACAAAACGGGCTGAGCAGTGCATGTTAACAACGAATGGGAATTTTCTATGTGCATTTGCAAATATAACAACCGTCTTACTTTATCTTTCTGTTAGCGTTTATAATGCAGATCCATCTGCTTAGTCTCAAATTACATTTCATATGTAGTATAATCATTAAGTAATCAGTTCCAAAACTGCCGCGAATAAATAGAAAAGAAAATGCAGGTGTGAAAAAAGCCGTGTAAACAGCGCCAATGAAGAAATGACATCTCGGCAGTTGATACCTCTACTGTTCCTTTCTTCCATTATTTGTTTCAAGTACCATCACTTTATAAACAGGACTTCAAACACAAACAGTATTTTTGCGTTTCAAGGCTGTTGCCAAGCAAAGTGATTCGGCTCCCAGTACATATTTATCACTCAAGACGTCTCGTCGCAGTTACATGAAATGAGAACTATAATGCAAAACTCAAGCATATTTTTATCTTTACATTCTAATTTGGAGGTATATGCAAATGTCATCCATTTTGTATGCAAAATCTCATACATAACAAGATAAAATGGCTGCAGTATATAAACAGCGTGCCTCTGGGTTGCATAAATCTTCACGTTTGTGAGATTGTGTTGTAATGCCTCAAGCCAAAAAGCTTATGACATTCAAATACTTTACAGGTTACATTTATAACCCGAGGAAAATTGTTTGCTGCTGTTCTGCCTGAGGAAAGAGTTGACTGGTGAAAAAGAATGAATCCACTTTAGGATTCTGCAAGACAAAAGACATTTCACAAGACAGTACAAGTAAAGTTGTCAAATACAAGGCTCAAGGTGTTTTAAACACCAGTTTTCTTTCTTTGAGCGGTACTGTAAATGTGTGCACCTTTCCAGTTCACTGATGTAGGGATAAAAATCTAAAACTCGGCCTACAAAAAAAAAAAAAAAAAACCACACACAAAAACGTCATAAATGTTACTTTTCTTTTAAAAAATATTCAAACTACCTCCTTAATGGCTTTATACAGTAGCACACTCATGTGTTTGATACTAAGTGTGATCTACTTTTGGTAAATGATACTATTGACTATTCCAGTAAAGTGCCATTAGGCGTCTGTATAGAAAATGTCTAAAGGTTAATAAACTTTTTTTCTGATAGTCTTTATTACGAGAGGTCGGATATTTTAGTAAGAAAGCTGCCTGTGAAGTCTCTCCTTAGGGACACTCTAACTGGACTCTGAGTATGGCTGCAGTTGCCCCATATGCACAAGCTCTTTGCCTATCTCTGCCATTCGTAGTCCCTAAACATTCCATTATGTGTTCTCTAATAGCTAATGCACTCTGTATATATTTGGTCCATGGTCATGTGATGGATACAGAGGTGCACAGCTCGCTATTGTCACATCACAGTTATCAGACATCTGCTTGGTAACGAGCCATGACCATGGACTGTACATCACATGACCATGGTCAGAATTTTATCCACTAGAAGTAACAGAATGAATGACAACAAGCAGAGATCTAGAAAACTGTGAGGAATTGATATAGAAATTATATTGGAAAAATGAACAACTTTGTATTATCCAAACAATAACATTTATTTCACTGAAGGGGGATAGACCGTCCCCCTAAGAAGTATATGTTAAAACTTCACTTTTATTTTTGTTATTAAAACACCCAAAAACAGAAAGAAAAACTTTCTAAAAAAGCATGATACTAGCAATACCCTGTAGGAGTTCCTCCCATGTACATAGTCACTCATTGAGGTGTGTATTGGACCAAGGGTGGGCCACGCTTTTTTAGAAAGTTTTTCTTTCTGTTTTTGGGTGTTTTAATAACAAAAATAAAAGTGAAGTTTTAACATATACTTCTTAGGGGGACGGTCTATCCCCCTTCAGTGAAATATATATTTAAGAAGTAACATTGACAATCCAGCAGTGAAATAGTGTCTGATTGACGTTAAGTAAGCATTATAGCACTAAGGGATGGCTGGTTTCGTATTCAGTGTAGTTAACACAGACAATTTGAAGGGAGAAGCTCAGTGTGTGTTTTCCGAGGGGGACCTACCAACATCATCACTTGGGGCCACTTCCCTAAAGGGCACATTTAAACATCTCACTAAGCTGTATAAGGACTACTATCGCAGCTGGTGGGAGGTGCAGTCCCTGGAGAGTTATATTCGTAACTGTATTGTACCAAGGGGGTTAAGAATTACCCTCACACCGGCTCCTAAGTTGAGATCACCATCATTAAAGGAAAGGTGGGAGAAGGAGATAACAGCTAGTTCCCTAAAACTTATGCAAATACTTCTTGAGGAGGAGAAAGTGTTTCTGAAAAAAGTTGAGACTGAGCTCAATAGCGAAAGAGAAAAGGCGAAACTCCTCTCTGAACTATCAGGTTTCGAAACTAAAGATAAACATCTGCAGCAGAACATAGAGAGGTTTAGTGCACAAATAAAAGAAAGGAAGCACGGTACTATTCCGTTATCGGGCCAGCAGCAGCGCAGTTCAGCAGCAGCTTTCGGGACAGCAGTTCAGCAGCGGGAATTACAATGACATCCGAGGACTGCTGGCCCGATGCTTGTGCCCAGTAACCAGTACATCGATGACCCCCCTCCCCCATCCTTCTCCTCCTGCCAGTGCTGCCCCCCAGCTCTCCTTACATCTTCCCCGTACCCTCTCCCCGCCACACGACTAGGCCTCACCTCAGCGCTAGTACCGAGACCGAAAGGAAAGACACCGGGGCTCAATCCAGGCCCTGACAAGAAACACGCCGACTATAGGAACGGTGAGCTACAGCGAGCCGGAGGGACAAACTTTCTGCAGCGTCCGGCGGCTATCTAGTAGCATTCATTGCTCAAGATTTACGGTGAGGCCTATTACAGGGAGAGGGTACGGGGCAGATGTAAGAAGAGCTGGGGGGCAGCACTGGAAGGAAGAGGAGGATGAGGGCATCGATCGATGTACTGCCTACTACACACAAGCACGGCCTCTATCATCGGGCCAGCATCGGCTTAGTCATGTGGCGGGGAGAGGGTACGGGGTAGATGTAAGGAGAGCTGGGGGGCAGCACTGGAAGGAGGAGGAGATGGAGGGGGGGTCATTGATGTACTGGCTACTGGGCACAAGCATCGGGCCAGCAGTCCTCGGATGTCATTGTAATTCCCGCTGCTGAACTGAACTGCTGTCCCGAAAGCTGGTGCTGAAATGCGCTGCTGCTGGCCCGATAACGGAATAGTACCGGAAGCACTATCAATTTAGAAGGGACCTAGAGGAGTTTAGAGAAAAAAGAGCATACGAGGTCATTCAGAACCAGAGTGCACGTAGTTTTGGGGACCCTTCATCATCTGAGGGGGAGACTACAGATTCTGAGACTAATAGGGGACGAGAAGTGGAGAGTAGAGGAAATCAAGGTGTGAGGGGTAACTCCAGGAGTCAGTCACGCTCACGAAGGGGACGGGGGCGAGGTAAATCTACGGAAGGTTTTTTAGAGACAAACCCACCGATATCGAAATACCTGCTCAGAGGACGAAAAGACAATCAGTAGTTATGTGCTATTTCGAAGGGACCAGTGGAAACCAGAGGGGGGGAGAAGTGTTGAGAAATACCAATGGTAAAGAACATGGGAATTCTATTGGGGAGAAGAGACCTCAGTTATGTAATTTATCCTCACATGAGTTTACGAAAGCGGAGTTAGAACTCTTAAAAAGAGGACTATCATACGTACCTACAGTGAGATATGATTCTTTCAGTTGGACGAAGGATGTAAATCTTTTTGCTCGCAAAATGAAATGGCGTAAATTTTTTGCTAAGTCCAATAGGGAAAGATGCGAACAATTGGGTTTAGAAGGTACAGATTATGAAGGTTTGAAAATATTGGAGGACCTTCTGAAAGAATCGGAGCAGGATACCACGAAGGGTCCATTTACAGACTTAAGACTCCCCAGTAAAAAGTTACCCCCTCCAGGTGATTATGGAATGATTGATCTGTTTGTAGATTTGGTCTCTAGGGATCTAAGGGACATGGAAAAGAAACAAAGGAAATGGCATCCCTCCAATTTAACCAAAGGGGAGGTGCAGGCCCTCCTGAGTCTAGAGAAGAACCATGATTTGGTTCTAAAGCCGGCAGACAAGGGGGTAATGTGGTGGCCCTTGATAAATCCAAGTATGTGGAAATGTGTTGGTCCCTCCTGGGAGACAGAGAATGTTATGAGATTATCAATAGAGATAAGGTGACAGAGTTTGTATTGGAATTCAAAGGGATCCTGGAAAAAGCATTTCAGGCAGGCATTATTGACAGGAATGAGAGGGACTTTATGGCGCCTCGGCATCCAGTGACCCCCTCTTTCTACGCCCTACCGAAGATACATAAAGGGTTTGACCCGTTAAGGGGGAGGCCCATTGTGTCCCAGATAGGAAGTCTTACCCAGAACGCTAGCAAATATTTGGACACAATATTGAGACCATTTGTGTTGGGGTTGGCGTCCTATACTAGGGGCAGCATGGATGTTTTGAATAGGGTTGAGGGAGTAGTTATGGAGGAGTGGGTTTGTTTTGCCAGCCTGGATGTCGAGGCGCTATATTCTTCCATCCCACACCAGAAGGGCTATGAGGCGATCCGTTATTATTTAAGATCCCGGAAAATTACATTGCAGGAGCACAATGAATTTGTGATGCAATTACTTACCTTTGTCCTGGAAAGGAATATATTCATGTTTGAGGGGCGGACCTTCCACCAGCTGAGGGGCACGGCGATGGGGAGCCCTGTGGCTCCCACGTATGCCAACCTGTTCCTCGGCTGGTGGGAGGAAACCGTAGCCCTCTCGGACGAGAACATGGAATATATGGGTCATATTGACCTATGGGTCAGGTATATAGATGACATCCTCCTGCTCTGGAGGGGATCAAAAATACAGTTTGATTCCTATGTAGAGAATCTGAATAAGAACAATTTAGGTCTGAGATTCACTTCAGAATTTCAAATGGAATCAATTACTTTTCTAGACCTCAAGCTAAGTAGACAGAGGGATGGGAGGATCAGCACAGTTGTGCATAGAAAAGCCACCTCGACCAATAGTCTCTTGGAATGGCCTAGTTGCCATCCAGAGCCCCTGAAAAAAGGTATCCCAGTAGGACAATTCCTACGTGCTAGGAGGAATTGTTCATCCTATGGAGAATTTCTTTGCGAATCTGAGAACCTGTCGGCACGTTTCTGTGAGAAGGGTTATCCTAAACATGTCATTGATAAGGCCTTTGATAGAGCAAAGAAGGTGGAAAGGAAGAACTTGTTAGTGCCAAAGAAGAGGCAGGAAAGTAGGGATGGACCAACACGGATAGTGGGTACATTTGATACGGGTCATGTGGAGGTGAGGAAGATTCTCAAGAGGTACTGGAGCATAATAGCGGCAGATCCAGATTTGAAAGAGGAGATAGGTGAAAGACCAAGCATAACCTTTAGAAGAGGGAAGAATATTAAAGATCGTTTGGTTCATAGCTCCCTCGCACAAGACCAGGGACCGGAGAATTGGTTATCCCTTAGAAGGCCTAATGGGACGTACGGATGTGGGAGGTGTTCAGCCTGCCCATTTGTGGACAAGAACCCTATCTTTAGAAGTGTATCTACAGGGGCAACATATAAATGTAGGAGTTTCTCGAATTGTGAGACAATGAGGGTGGTCTACCTCCTCAGTTGCCCGTGCCCACTGAATTATGTGGGGAAAACGAAGAGGCAGCTGAGGAGGAGGATAAGGGACCACATTTGTGACATCCAAAATGAGAGAGACACGGCGGTAGCACGTCACTTCTGTAGATTCCACGCAGGAGATACCACGGGCCTGAGGGTCCAAGTGATGGAAGTGATCAAACCTCCAAGTAGAGGAGGTGACTGGGATAAATTTATCCTTAGGAAGGAAACACAGTGGATCTACAGAATGGATACTATCTCACCGAAGGGAATGAATGAGCAGATGGACTTCTCTTGTTTTTTGGAATAAGATTAGAAGTGAGATGAGACTACTGGTATTGATTTGGAAATCACAAGGATGCTGTCACTGTGCATCACTTATAAAACATGTTGATAATTTCTGTAAGGTGAGGTGGCTAACCCACTCACTTATGGGTACATACGAGTGCTTCAAATGAAAATAGTTCTGATGTTATAGCTAATATGTCAACAGCACATTAGGTAAACCTGATGTTAAGCCCTTGTTAAGAACATAGAGTTTCCCCTCCCCTGGAGAAGAACAGATCCTAATGTTCTGCCACTTAATAACCATGAAGTGGTCCCGATTAAATGAGCCGATACATGTAGGAAGCAGCGCAGCGTGTGTCCAAAGGAATATGATTGTATGGAGTAGATCGTAACAGTTCCGGACAGATGAGATGAAGCGGAGCAATGCACCTCTATGTAGGGTAACTGATCGTGAGACCAAGTAGTAGCGCATGCGCGGGATCGAGATGAATGATAGCAGGTGCTGACAGGTTGAGCAGTGGAGTCTGTGCTCGGTCAGGCGCATGCGCATTAAGACGATGTATCGGGATATGGTCTTTGGCGAGGTACGCATGACCAGTGTTATGGTGAGTCACGAGAGGGAGTGACAGAGGGCGGAGTATGCGAAGTCCGATCACATGATGTGGAGGTGGTGGGTGCGTCAGAACAACAATGGTGATTGGATTGTTGGACCTGTTGGAGGCGGGGGAAATGACGTAAATAGCTGGGAGAAGGCAGGGCAACTCACCGCTGGGTGTATAGCGGCGGTCCTGCCGACGGTCAGCCTACCATACCGTTTAGAACAAACGAAAGTAGTTTTTTAGACTACAACTTGGTGTGAAGAGTGTTTGGAGTGTTTTAGACCCCTGATGAGTCTGCAACGAAACGCGTAGGGTCTATTTAATTAGAGTGAGTCAGACACACGATCGTACTTAGGCAGGGATCTGGCCATCAGTACCTCCCCTCTCTGTTGGTGTGGCATTAGGCCAGTATCCTCGGAGGGGTGGAGGAAGCTGTCTGGTGAGCCGTTATACGGATCCTGCCTAGTGTGTAAGTGTTACACTGACCACTTTTACTGGCAATATACAGGGAGATAGCTGTAGGGGTGATACTAGCAATACCCTGTAGGAGTTCCTCCCATGTACATAGTCACTCATTGAGGTGTGTATTGGACCAAGGGTGGGCCACGCTTTTTTAGAAAGTTTTTCTTTCTGTTTTTGGGTGTTTTAATAACAAAAATAAAAGTGAAGTTTTAACATATACTTCTTAGGGGGACGGTCTATCCCCCTTCAGTGAAATATATATTTAAGAAGTAACATTGACAATCCAGCAGTGAAATAGTAAACAATAACATTTGTCTCTCAGTATTGGTCTGAAAGTGGCCAACCCCTTTAACTTGTTGCACATATCTAGATATGCTCGGCTAAGAGGTCAAGTCAGGAAGAACATCTCTGTATCAGATTGCTAATGCTAGTCCTGCACTGTTAACAAAGAGAATATTATTCAGAGTGAGCATCTCAACCCCAATTTAACACTACTGCTCTATTGTATGGTATATGTGTACAGTACTCCAGATCATAGTGAAAAAACTGGAAAGGTGAATGGGATCAACAATTTCTATCACTAATGCCTAGAGTCCTTAGTCTCTGAAGTGTTTGCACTACCTTCCTCTAACGTGCTGTTATCTTTTAGGATTTATATATGATCTACATAAAAATATGTCTTTGTACCGTATTAGCCAGTGGATATGAAATATAAAGATTGAGAGTCTTCAGGAGTTGGTACCTTTTTAATGGCTAACAAAAATGACGACAGATTGCATGATTTCAAGACTACTAGGTCTCTTCATCAGGCATGGTGTGACATACTAGACATTGTGTCATACCATGCCTGGTGAAGAGACCTAGTAGACTCGAAAGCTTGCAATGTAACCATTTTTGTTAGCCATTAAAAAGGTATCAACTACTGAAGACTCTCAATCTTTATACTACATAAAAATGTATATTTTTTTGTGACAGTTTTGCATAAATCCTAAATTACAACATGTATTATAGCTAAGATAAAAAATTTTTGAGCTTTTATGGAACAAGTTGAATAAGTTTTTCCTACATCAGCTACCATGTCCGCTATTGCCACTACATATTCCATGATGCAGATCATGTTCAGAAAGTGAACCATGTACTTAATTGCTTTGCAAGATTTGTTTGAAGTCTCGGCAATTACATCAGATTTGATGGCAACAATAGCACATCATGATGGGACCTAGATTTACCCAATATGACTCAATAGAGTCCATTGGGTAACACTAATCTATTGAACTGCAACTATTCTGGCACTAGTTTGAAGTATTTAATGAAGGGCCAGTACAAGATACGTGATGTAATTTAAGTTATTTGTAAAATTAAGCAATTTGTATGTAAATATATTTTATATTAAGTTGTAAAATGGGATATAAAGGAGGATATTTAAGAAAAGTGCAGAATCCTTTTATAGGACAGCGCCAGTTATACATATTCATGATGGTGTGACCCTGTGTTAACCCATATTCCTATTATCTTATTTTAGCAAGCAAAATTTTTCTAAAACATTTGCTATATCGGTTGAATATACTATACACTGTAGTTCTCAGTTCTAACCTATCCAGGGAATAAACTTTAGGCCAACCAAATTGCGCTGCGTCTAGCACAGTTCTAGTGAGGAAAGGGCCCTAATAGGAAGAGGCACTGGGTTTTTCCCTACAATAGTCTTGTTGAAAAGTGAATGTGCTGTCTATAGAAACCACATTTTGGATTCAGACTTGGAACAGGAAACTTTCAAGTTCTCATTGGCTGTCATTGACAACTCTCGCAGAAAGTATAGTTTGCACTATTATTCATATAGAAGACGTCCTACTTGCAAGAAAGCATTTTTTGCACACATTGTCTAATAACACAAATGAATACCATATGCAATTTAATTCAATTTAAGAAGTACAGTATGTAGTCTTTACAGAATAATCTAAGCATCCCCCAAGTTGCCTTTGAGTCACTTATGATAACAATATATGTGAACAGCCTGTGCTCATTTACACAGTACAAGTAAGAAGGCATTTTTTAAGCAGCCACCAAATGAAGCTTGACATGCATGTCCTCGGCATCCCACTCATTGTCTGTATTCTCTGTTGTGTGCATATATTTTGCTACACTACCATTTGCTCAGTGGGAGGAAGTTGTCTTAGCCAAGTAGTGCACAACTCTGCCTAAGGGATTGAGAACATACTGCTTAGCAGGTGGGGCCTCCCGGACGCATTTACTGTTATTTCAACAGTGACAGCGATCATACATCATGTAAGCCCACAATGCCAGCACATGGCGTACTAAAATGATCAAAGGACTGCAATCAAAAAAACAAAGTGCTCTTAATATAATATTTTGACCATGTAATTGGAAGTAATTATGGCTGACAAACCACTTTACCATGTTGAGAGCTTTGTAGCTAAAAAGAAATTGGTCCTTTCTTATGAATTGCAGACTTTTAGTATCTGCAAGCATGAAATATTTATGAGGGCAAAGGTACACCCTGGACAACATTTGGACATGGACGAGGGTTAGAGGAACAACTTGTGATAATGAGGAATGCATACATTTTTATTTCCCCCTAAATACTTTTATTTCAATTAAGCAATTAGTGACTTAATCATAACATATCATTAATTAATCAAGTTGCTATGGCAGTAAATGTTAATTTGCTAATTAGATATTCTGAAAACAAAATATGGAGATTATATTTTGTGCTTGAACATAAAATCTAATCTATGTAGGCCTAGTGAGAGCTGTGACCTTTACATAAGGTGTAATTAAATCATATGCACTGCTGGATTACAGACAGCACCACAAATTGTGCCCAGTAAATAATATCAGACATGTCACCCTGTTACATAGCTCACAAAAAGTGCCTAGATACCTATTTTTAACTCTCAGGGGCCTTAATATTCTCTCCCTATACAGCTCAGGCTTAGTGCTCGTTCACATCTGCACCCGGTCTCCGTTCTGCAGGTTTCCGTTTTATGCACAAAACAGAGGCAGGAGACGGAAACCTGCAGGATTCTTTCTCACCTATTCATTTGAATGGGTTTGAAAGATGTCCGGCCGTGAGGGGCGGTGAGCGTTTTATGCTCTCCACCGCGAAACCGTTTTTTCTTAAATCGGATACAGAGTCGGACATGCAGTACTCTGTGTCCGATTTTTAAAAAACGGTTTCGCGTCGGAGAGAATAAAACACTCACCGCCGCTCACGGCCGGACCCGGTCTGTCAGCTTTCCGTCTTCTGCATGGGTTGAAGCCCAGCGCCAGAAGAACAAGTGAAGAGAGGCGTCCCAGACGAATATAGTGGCATCGCTGAAGAGTTCTTTCACATCATTGGGGACGCCCCCAGTGCTGCTTGAGTGCTGGGGAACGTCCCCAGTGCTGTTTGAGTGTTGAGGAACGTCCCCAGTGCTGTGAGATAAAACATTTGCATACAGAAGAAAACCGGGATTTCTACTGGACAGTGGCGTGGAGAAAACATCTAAAGGTAGGAGAAGAATAGCCTTTCTTAAAGCTTTTCCCACGTGTTAGGGATAAAAAAAAATGGAATTCCAATTATTGGATCCCTTTAAGTACAGAAGCAAGTCAATGGGAGGCATTTCTGCCACTTTTATATGCTGTCAGGAAAAGTGGGCTAAAAAAGGGTCCTCTGCACCCCATTGCATGGACAGCGGAACACCGGACAATTTCCTTAGGGTAAATTTATGCAAGATTTATTATGCATCTTGTGCCTTTTTAGTAAATTATGTACATGGAAACACCTCAGAAGGAAAGCACATATTGCTAAACCGGGACAAAAAGAATGCAAATGATATATCCCCCTTCTGGTACTGCTTTATGGAGGTTGGTGTTAGCAGCTTGTGAGCATGAGAGTGTGAAATGTCTTACATACTGTACTGCTAAGAAGCAAAAGTAGATGATCCAGCACTTCCGAAGATAAAATGATATCACAGAGGATGTATTCCCATTCAGAAACCCAAACTACAAATCACAGAAGTGAATGGTCAGTAAATAGGTCTACAATATAACCTTTATTGATAATTGAATTAAAATACTACACAGAAAAATGGGTCAGCGTCTGCCACCTCAATAGATAAAAAAACACAATACAGCGGGTATATTAGTGGGGTCAATTTAGTAGCCATGGGGTTTATCACAAAAAACAATGTGGTCACTCTTTTTCCTAATTTATTAACCAGAGACAACAATTCAGTTGGCATAATCCACGCCTGCTTGTATTACTAGCAGTCTGCTCACTGAGCTAAGCTCTATCACTCAGTTATCACTATAACTATCACTATCACTATTGGGTTCAGGTCTAGTGACTGTGGAGGCCAGGTCATCTGGCGTAGCACCCCATCACTCTCCTTCTTGGTCAAATAGCCCTTACATAGCCTGGAGGTGTGTTTGGGGTCATTTTCCTGTTGAAAAATAAATGATGGTCCAACTAAACGCAAGCCGGATGGAATAGCATACCGCTGCAAGATTCTATGGTAGCTATGCTGGTTCAGTATGCCTTCAATTTTGAATAAATCCCAAACAGTGTCACCAGCAAAGCACCCCCCACACACACACCATCCTTCTCCATGCTTCACGGTGGGAACCAGACATGTAGAGTCCATCCGTTCACCTTTTCTGCGTCAAACAAAGACACAGTGGTTGGAACCAAAGATCTCAAATTTGGACTGATTAGACCAAAGCACAGATTTCCACTGGTCTAATGTCCATTCCTTGTATTCTTTAGCCCAAACAAGTCTCTTCTGCTTGTTGCCTGTCCTTAGCAGTTGTTTTCTAGCAGCTATTTTACCGTGAAGGCCTGCTGCACAAAGTCTCCTCTTAAACAGTTGTTGTAGAGATGTGTCTGCTGCTAGAACTCTGTGTGGGATTGACCTGGTCTCTAATCTGAGCTACTGTTAACCTGCGATTTGTGAGGCTGGTGACTTGGATGAACTTATCCTCTGCAGCAGAGGTGACTCTTGGTGGTCTTCCTTTCCTGGGGTGGCCCTCATGTGAGCCAGTTTCTTTGTAGTGCTCGATGGTTTTTGCAACTTGGACTTGGGGACACTTTCAAAGTTTTCCCAATTTTTTGGAGAAGGTATGTTCAAACTTTTGGTCTGTACTATATATATATATATATATATATATATATATATTAGTATATATTCCGCTACTATATGCTATAGGTGAATATTTTTGACCATCTCATCTACTTACTTATAGCCCTTGAATCTTGTTACACAGATTTCTACCCTTTTGTGAAGAATTTATACTCCTAATAAATAATGTGTCCATCACCGGATCATTTGGTCTATGATAAATATTATAACCAACCATATTCCTATCCTTCTTTAAAGGGACACTCCACCCCATACCAGCCCTCCCCTTGTGCCCCATCATGGTATTCCAAGTGTCAGTCTCAGCAAGTCATTTTCTATCTCTGTATATTAGGCTGTTGCTGTTGCTTAGCAGTCCTAATGTATCAGTTTACAAATTAATTTAATAAACATACTCAATGTTAGAGCCCTTTATAGTAGGGAATCATTAAGATGCCTTACTAGAGGAATGATATTTGGAGCAGCATTCGAAGAAAAACTCGTGAGATGATAGGAAAGAATGAGTATTTGAAGTTCTATAAAGGAAGCCACTGGAAGATCCAAATGACTTATCCCAAACCATAAATTATTCTATATGACAGTTTTTGAAACAAAATAGTAAAAAGTTTAACCGTTCATTTCAGTGCTCAGAATGTATGCCTTCATTACCTATATTATTTACATCCAATAAGTCATTCAATTCCTTCACTCCACACTGTACTAGTAGGAAAACTAAACAGTATGTCTATTTTTGGTAGTCCCTTGTGGTTTTACATTGCGACCCCACAGGAAACCAACACATGAGCTGACTGATCAAAATATCCCTGAAGCCTAATGATGTAAAGTAAGGATCTATGTAGGATCTACATTGTTTTCTATCTAAACAGAACATGGATACAAAAGACATCCTGTCATTGGCTGTTTGTGGTTGAATACTCATTCATAACCTTGCTGTTAATGCTCACTTCTTCCTCATGATGTTCTGCCCCTTATGGCTGGTGCCCCACATTGCAAAAATGCAGTGTTTGGCTGCAACAGAAACATCTGCGTCTTACATTACCTCTAAAGTGGATTGGATTCTGGCTAATCCCACCCACACATTTTACAAAAAAATCTGCAGATGTAAATGTCAATTATACCTAAGAACTTTCTGTAACAAATGTTGCGGAAAAAAATGCATTGCGTGTCCACTGCGGTCTTTTTTTTTGGCTTTAGCTTGCTATGTAGGGCCTTAGTCTAAAGAGGTATTCAAGTAATAATGTTATCCCCAATTTATTTAATAGGTTGCAATTGACAACTGCTTCACTGGCAAGGCTCAATAAATGAGACTTGCCAGTCACAAGAATGGGGGTCCGGAGTGCCCTGCTTAAATGGAGCAATGGTTAAGCATGCAGTCTGTAGAGATTATGGAGATAGTTGAGCACTGTAATTGGCTGTCCATCACTCCCATAGACAGTGAAAGGAGTACACCAGCCACCAGTACACCTGTGGGGGAAGACTAGCTGCTATGACATCTCCCATTTTCTGCCCATGGAGAAAATGGAGATTCTGATAATTTCCTCTCACTCACTCAAAAAACAGCATACAAGACATTATAGAGATCCACCAAACACTATTGATATCAATAGAAATCTGGGGTGAAATACTTTCTATTAGCTGTGTGTTTATGTATTTGCTTCTCTTCTTGGGTTCTCTCTCCATCCTCTCTCCATTCTTCCCCCTCTTCTCTCCATAGACTTCTTTGGGCAGCTGTAATTACTAATTAGATACTTTTTTGAGCTCATCTCTAATTATAAAGTGTCTTTTACTCTCTTGTGTAAACTTTTATTTATGTGTAAATCTAAATATCTTAATTCATAGCTACAGCATAGCAATATTAATTATAGTAATCAATATTATAGTTATAGACACGTATAGGAGTCGGCATTTACACATATAGGTATTTCCTTTCATTCATATTTTTAAAATATGTGCAACGTATTTTTACATTACTTGCTCATCAAAGCATTTATGTGGATGAGGTTCTAAGGCCAAAACTTACTATAGCACAGGTATGTATACTTAATGATATTTCAATCATTAATATTTTTTATTTTTGAAAGACTTGCTTGAAGTAGCAAAACTAAAACACATGGTAGCAAATCGGCATATTAAATCAAGGATTGAGACCAATCTGTATAGCGAGTCTCGGTTACTTGCCTTGGCAGTAAATCAGAATTCAAGAAATAAAATTGCCCAAATCTCCTTTCATACTATAACCCATATCTGTGACAGAATATACTATCCAGTAATGCCATATGGTCTCATGTTTCGGTATATTCACATAACCCAGAGTGCTTTCTCTTACTCAAAAGATATTAGTAATAAACTAGAAACTGGTGATAAAATGCAAAGCTGATAAACTAAAGTGTCAAGTGTCTTCTATAAAAAATAATCACAAAGTTTGGGATTATTTACATGATGTGACCTAATAGACATATTTATAGTACACAGTTAAGGTCCTATTACTGTACAAAGGCCGATGCAAGTGAAAAAGGACCTCTGGACGATATATGATAAAGAACCATCTGCACTGACCGTTTACACAGGAGATGCAAACTGCATGGGAAAGAAACAATGGCTACAATGATTGATTTGTAGCACACCACTCTTTATACATGATGATGTGCTGTCAAATGTTATGTTTTTGCAACAGTAAAGATGCAAGTATCCAAAATATTTGCTTTTTATCGAGTGGTCACGAGCACATTAACTTGTACCATACATTGGGCAAACAAGCAATTCTAAAGAATGTTTACGCCCGATAATTAATTATTGGCTTATGTGTATAGTAAATGCTTAGCAGCGCATTAATAAATGATATTCCTTAAAGTCTTCCCTGTTGCTTTCTTAATCATAGTGTAAGCCGATGGCTGGTCAGGTAATGGAGGGGGTGTACATCTCACTCAGACTACTCAGGTGGGTGAGATGAGAAAACTTCAGGAATGCTTGTTCTCAGCAGACAACTTTCGTCTGCTGAGCATTTTGGTAAATGCTCAGTACTGGGCTGGATTTTTAGGAATGACCGGTAGGTTGGTAGTGGGACCTGTCATTCTACCCCCTCCAGTCCACACTTTGGGGATGCTCTGGCAGCGGCTCAGCTGCAGAAAGTCTCCTCGTCAAGGAGGCTTAAGAAGCCAGCTCCAGCAGCAGACTGGGGGCAGAGTTATTTTTGGAGCTGTGTCCCCTGAGTTCCCTTTGCACTTTACATGTATGTAAATTAGATGTATGTTGGCTAAATCCACTGACTCAGTGAGACCAGATGATGACAGATGTTGGGAGAAAAGAGTTAGACATGTTGAATTTTGATACGCCTGATTCTTTGGTTTTGAGGTATGTAATCTCACCTGTATAGGGTGTCTTATAGATAACTGTTGTGTTCAGTCAAACGTATTTCATATGTAGGTCCAGTCTCTCATCAATATAAGTGTCATAGACAGTGTTTAGAGAAGATATAGAAGTCAAATCTCATAAATAGATGTTCCATCATTATACAGTGCTATATCTGTCAGCTGACAAGTTAATGTCTAATTGTTCTGTTTAATCCATAATTATGTTATGCATTATACTGTGTACAGAGGCAAAATGGTGCCATTATACTGCATATGGAGGCAAAAAGATAACATTATACTGTGTGGGAGAAAAAAAGGTACAATTTTATTGTGTGGAGGCAACAAATGGCCATTATATTGTGTGTAGGGGATAAACCTGTATAGATATATAAACACCCCATATAAGAAATATGGGGGAAGCTGTTCTATGCAAAATCACCTCCAAAGAAAATAGGGCACCCCCTCCACTGTATATGTCAAAGAAAAAAACAAACCTTATTACTCACTTTTCCCAGTTCCCCTGTTCACTCCTCTCTGAGGAGTCTGCTAGGAGTAACAGGCGCGTTGTCAGTGATGTCACACTGCGCCTCCCGCTACCGGATACAAAGAAAGTGACTAGGTGGTGAAGCAGAGAGCAGATGGCTCCCTACTTCATCACTGGTTTCAACTCATCGGTGTCCTCCAGACGACGATGAGTTGGTGCAGACCATCCCTGGACAGTGGGACAGAAAATGCAGGACTGTCTCACTGTCCAAAGGGGGCCCCTGCTACTATAGGGCCCGCTGCAAGTGCACTGTTAGTCATATGGTTAAAGCGGCCCTGCATTGATGGTTATGGAAATGTATAGAATGTCATACCCTTTCCCATCCTCTGGTAAAAATTAGGGACATATGTTTTGTTTGTTTTTTTCAACCATATTAGGTATGTAAGTATTTAACTAAAAGGACAATGGTTTTAAACCCACAGAATGTCAATTATAGTTATTGGTGGCACTCACAGTTTTTATCCTTTGGAATTCAATGTTTGAAGTTATGGACAACCAGCAGGGATTCCCCAGCAAAAACACCCAATTTTAGGTGTTTTTTTTTTCTTATATGTTAGGTATCACTAGATCTCTTGAGACAGTTTAGACTTGACCCTCGGGCACTTTTCTTACCACTTATTTGGTCATCGAAAATCATTCTAACCTAATGTTATAAATATAAGAAAATGATATGTTTCTATGATTTTGGAAAATGTGATTTAGTTATTGTAGATGGTTGAGAATCTATATTTGTTCTTAAATACCATTATTAATTGAAATGAACACTCATTACAGCATGCATCCAATATACTTTTCATTCTTATTAACAGTATCCTCCCTGCAATGCTTCTAAATGTCAAATACAACTCAAAATCAGGACATTTTACAATATTGTGGACTAGAAGAGCCCCCCATTGGGAACAGATGCCATCTCTGTCTTCATAGACTTTTAGAAAACCTGACATGTTTCATGGTTTTTCATACGTAAAAGTCTGTGAAATGGAAATGAAAACAGCTTTTTCTGTCAACCTGTCACTGATATAAGCTTTTACATTCTATCAGAATGACTAAACTTTAAAGAAGTGGCTTCAATGCTGTGTATATCTGAGAACTCCCCAGTGCTATCAGATTTATTGAGTCTTATATCTGCAAGAAAACTAGAGAAGCTTATTCCTTGGTTATTATAATTTTGCTCACATATTATAAACTGTGTCTTACTAAAGTGAAACACTGTACCAATAAAAGTATTTTTTCAGCAACATTGTATGAATACAGGGTATTTTTTTAGGCTTTTGTCTAATAAAAACTTGCAGCATTATAAATGATTTATTGCCTTGTTGTATACCATTACTCTTTACCAGAATAAAATTGAGATATAAAGAAGAAAATAATTTGATTTCGAAAAGGAGCGTTAGAATAAATAAAATAAAATGGATTTTTTTCTAGTATTGGAGACTACCCTTTTTTTATATTATGTCGATATAAATGTGGGCCCAAATGTTTCTACTCCAACAGTGAACCTAAATACAGTGTCTTATCAATGATAGCAATAAACAGCAGACCATGAAGCATCCATTTAGACTAGATGGAAAGCTAGCCAGCCCTTGGCACAACCTTGTAGAGTTACAATAGCCAAACAGCAGAAAAAGAGGTTTAAACGCATCACAATCGGCATTACATGTCTAACAGGCACTTCACTCTCAATCATAAAATACTACTACTAATAATATTACTACTCTGTCTACCAATAAGTATTTGGACACCTGTGGTAGAATAGAAAAACAACTTTTATTCATATTCAATAGTAGGTAGACCCCAGCAGATGCTTCCTTACGAATGGTATTGATCGACACAATACTCCTGGATGCCTGTTGAATCTCCTGGTGTATGTGAGCCATCGGTTGGGTGCGGTTTCTCTGGCCAGCACTTGTCGGTCTCTATATCCCAGTTTCGGGGGTCTGCCGACTCGGGGCACATTCTGACAATTACCATTCAACCTTCCACCTCATAATCACATAGACAACTGTCGATTTTAGGTAATTCAGTTCACTTGCTATGTCTGTTAAGGATCGACTATTTCTGTGGTACCCCACAATTACCCCTTTCTCAAAATCGGACACCTCTGCACTTGGCATCTTCCATATGACTATTGCCAATACACTAATGCCAATGCTGTTTCCTATTTAATGGTGGAAGGTGTGAGGTACATCATGATTGCAGATATCTTCATTTGCATGGGAGTCCAAATACTTATTGGTAGACGGTACTATAACCACCAATAAGTCAAGTAACAAGAACAAATTCAAGTTGAAGAAGTCTTGGCATTTAGTAGTAGGGATGGGAGTTTTGTCTATTTTCAGGAAACTGGATCATTTGGCTCTGCTCACTGAAAAGAGTTGACTCTTGTGGCTTCAAAACAGCTCCCTATTTAAGCTCCCTAAAGCTCCCTATTTGTCTGTCCTCTACAGACAGCAATCATAGGGTTAAAAGGGTCAGGGCTAACAGTTTAGGAGTGTGTTTACCTGTCTGCAGAGCAAGAAAAGCAGTGAAAAGCATCGGCTCTTGGCTCTCAGCCAGCCACCAATTCCTATCGTTCAATTGAAAGTGTACATAGAGCCGGCTCGTTCGCAAATGACATATCCACTATTCAGTAGATAACAGCGGTATAATCCGAGTGCTCATCCCCATGGATTGTACATACTGACAGGTTTTCTTACAGGGGTAGGCCCCAGCTTCAACAATGGGGTATGTTTTGCTAGGAAATACTGGCAACTCACGCTAATGCTCCTTGGATATAGCCTGTCTTAATAATTATGCCTTTCTTAATAAATTAGAATGAATTGTTAGAAATATGTAGCGAATCACAAGGAATCCTTCAATCAGTGAATAAACATAAATAAAGAAAACCCAATTAAGACATATCCATTATCTTTTTAGAGAGATACAATATCAGTATTAGTCAGGGCCTCCACTCTCCTCACTTTTCTTAATATGGAGGCAGTGCTAAATCTCTGTGCTGGGGCCTATTTCCATTTCTCTATGATGTAGTAGTAACTAATAAATTGGATGGGAGGGGGTAAGTTAACAATGTTAATGAAGGATGATTAAAAAAACAATGGGTGGATTGTCTTGAGAGAAAGGGTTTATAGGTGAAAGTACTGTAAGTGGGGATAGGGGGCAGTCCTGCTTTGTTCCATTACAAATATTGAAAGGGGGACAAGACTCCATTTACTCGCGATATAGTGTGAAAATGCTTTGCATAGAATGGACATGGAAATAGAACTAATATAATGTAGAATACATGAGGTCCCATGCTACCTAGTTGAAAGATGCCAAGAACGATTAACAAGGTATTTGCGCCATGGGCATATTGTGTACAATTCATTAAACACATGGTTTCTACCCTCTCTCCCAGGTAAAAAGTCTTTTTGATCAGGAAGAGCAAGGTTAATAATAATAATACATTTTATTTATATAGCGCCAACATGTTCCGCAGCGCTGTACAATTTGAGGTTAGGTAGAAAGTGAAAAGTTTGGTCCGGATTATTAGACACAAGTGTAACAGTGAGATAGATCTGTAGCTTGGATGCAAAGACAGGTCTTTTCCTTCTTTTGGTTATGCTTCTAGTTACTGATCTGTGCACTCATCGCTCACAACGCTGAGTGATGAGGAACACCCCCCTTCCTGATAGTACTCGTCCATAGACTAGTACTGGGGGGGGGGGCGTTCCTCACCGCTCAGCGTCATGGCTGGGCAGTAAGGAACGCCCCCTCACAGTACAGAGCTATAGAGAGTACTGTAAGGAGTGGCGTTCCTCACTGACTGTCAGAAACGCCCTTCTGACACTGAAGTGCTACGGTCTCGGCACCAATAGCTCTTCACCGGGGGCACATAACAGGAAAATCGATAGTGCACTGAATTCAGTGCACTGTCGCTTTGTAGCGGTCTTCTTTAAACCACTGCTAGCAGCACATAATGGGTATCACCATTATGATCATACCTGACATCATCACATACCCTTTGAATGATCGGTAGTGAATCTAAATGTTCATTTTTATAAACTCCATTCCAGACATGGTAAATCATGATAGTAAACCACAAGAACAGAAACATTATACCTGCAATGAAGTATGTGGAATACTTACTTTTTAACATATCTGCAGTAGCAACACTATATTGTATCTTCATGTCTCAAAATTGAGCATTTCATTTTATTCCCCTTACAAGTAAATGATTTCTACTATTAAATTGTCTCCAACCTTCTGGGTTACCTTACAGAGAAAGACATCGACTTACTTAAAACATTAGAAAACTTAGATAAGTTGTTATAAGCTTTCACATTGAAACTGGGAGGGGAAGGAGAAGTACGTGTTAGAAGACAGAAAGTAAATGCACAATATGAATTGCCCTTTGATGATGTTAGTGAGGTTTCTCAGTGGAAAACAGAATAAGAATGCATTTATTTTCTTTGTGTTTCCTTATTCATTCCCTCAAGGTTTTATACCATTAAGTGCTATTTGCTCCATAACTAGTCCTTTATGTATGAAAGTAAAATAGAAAGCAAAAAAAAAAAGCAAAAAAAAAAAAAGCAAAGCTCTTCACGGAACAGCAAAGCCTGCCATGTTTTCTTCTTAAAGACAAGAAAGATAGCTCAGAGCTGTATCTCTCCTTTCTTCCCTTTCTAAAATCATAGGGCGGAATGCCTCATTGGTTTCAGATATTAACTTTTGTGCTGAAAGCCCAGTTGGAGATGCTGTGACAAATGGGTTTTACCTGCTACTATAAAATAATCCCTATTCACTCCTTGTACCTCCCTCTATCTTTCCCTGCCTAACCCCCAGGAGCACTGCTACAGAAAGCTGCCCTCCGGCACCATCTGTTTCTGCCAGAATCCACATTAGGCATCCTCTTTGCATCTACAGAAAGCAGCTTATTCGCTAAGCATTCCAAGGCAATCTTCCTTTTCTGCTTTTCACCTAATACTTACTCCCTTTGTGACCAACACTGGCAAGCAACAACCAAATCACAAAGTAAACTGGTAAATTATTCATTTTAATTCCCTCTTACAGCTATGCAAAACAAAGCATTCGCTTCAAACATATTCTTACATCTAATGTATAGTTAATCCCATTCAGTCTATCAAACCTCACCTTGAGACTAGGATATTCTGCTTTCTCGGTGGGAGCTATGTCATTCTAAAGCATGATTTTAATAACTATCTAAAGCTATCTATCTATCTATCTATCTATCTATCAAAATATGTCTTTATGTAATGTTACAGCTAACACATACACATATCATAGTTATTTTACACCTGACATTACATTCCATAGATATAGGACTAATATCTAGTTAAAACATCACAACCGTGGTCAAAACAGTTTCATTCTCCCTCTGATCTCCTAGCCCATTCCCAGGCAATGAAATTTTGGTGCCTGATATCCTACTTAGGCTCTGTACTATCAAGTGGACAGTGTCAGACAGTAGAAGGCAAGGGGGAGGGTTTCTAAGCTCCAATCAGAGATGGACAGTGTCAGAGCTCAGAATTATGGTTGAGCGATCGGGATCGGAAAAGATTGTATTCCGATCGGCGATTGAGTAAATTTCATGATCATGATGGGGATCGGATGGAAAATGATCAGAAATTGGATTTCAAAATCAATCCTGAAATCTCAAGATTGGCTCAACCCTACTCCATAAACATAAAGTAACTAGGGTTGAGCGATTGGGATCGGAAAAGATCAGATTCCGATTAGCGATCGAGTAAATTTCACGATCACGATGGGGATCGGATGGAAAATGATCGGAAAACGGATTTTAAAATCAATCCTGAAATCTCAAAATTGGTTCAACCCTACTCAGAATTACACCCCTTTCCTGCTGCTGCCTGACACCGCCCTGCTGACTGTACAGAGACTAAATAGCATTTGTAGCAGCAGTGACCAGGAAAAAAATTCTAACTGTGCAAGAATTATTGGAACAGCACTTATTAAATAATGCAAAAAGCTGAACTTGGCAGAGGTGGAGGCAGGTCCTCTGTAATTTTGAGTTTATTGAGGAATTATGAACTGTAGGCACATACAGTTTATAAACTCCATACATATAAACTCACAACATGCTAGCAAAACCCATAAAGGGAACCTATTGAGTGGGTTGTCCATCCAGTGTGTGCAGCATCAAGACCTTTCCTCACCAAGCTTTCTGTTGCTAAAAATTTAACTTGTAAACTTTGAAAACATTTCGGTTGCCATATGCAAATGTAACTGGTCACGGGATGTGGGGAGCAGCTTCATCTATTCTTTCAGTAACTGTGATCACATGCTGTGTGGCTTAGTTGACATGTTCCTCAGTCTGGGATGTCGGCCTAATATCCTAACTGCTGGCCTCACAAGGTGTAATATACAGTGATGACTGCATGACTAGATGAATCTGCTCTCCAACCTCCATGGCTAGTTAAGATAAATTTGCATAGACCAATCTTTTCAAAGCTTATAAACTTAACTTTTCGCAACTTTTTGAAAGGTCATTACTTGACATGTTCCTTTTCAAAGGCTGCAATTCACAAGTAACAATAAGCAAAGTGATTCGGATCGAGACAGTTATAACCAGAATTTCCTAAAACACTACTACGCTCTGGTGTTTCCTCGGCCTCCCATGTGATCACTAAGGTCCAATCACAAGTCACAGCAGTGATCCTGGGAAACATGACAATAGCCAGAGGCTAGGAAAGGCCTGCCTAATGTTGTGAGGATGCCCAGGAAAGTTGAGGCAAGGTGAGTACAGCTAGGGCCCCACATTGCAGAAAAGCTGATTTTTTCATTGCAGATTTTGCTGCAATTATTTGAGCCAAAGGCAGGAGAGGATTTAGGAGAAAGTAGAATTAGAATTGCTAACTACAAGGACGCCTGAAAAGTTCGCAGCCCACCCATGAAATCTTTTTCACATGGTCTTGTTTTGCAATGCAATATGTTACTTAATTATTTGAAAGGTCTCATTCGCAATCTGAATGTATTTTGATTTTTGTTGTTTCAAGTACAGCATTTTAAAGTTAGGTAGTGAAGGTGAAATATGGAAATGGAGAAGTTGGCAAAGCAAGCAGTCATTTTACAGTCAAAGACTGCAATTCACTCCTGTGCTTTCCAACTGCTTCAGCACCCACCCTATTTCCCTGATTTGGCTCTCTCGGACTACCGCCTACTCCCACAGATTAAAAGGCACCTTGGTGGAAGTCGTTTTCCTTCTGATGAAACCGTCATGGATGGTTGGCTTTAAGTGCCAGGTTTGTGGAAGGGTTATTATTTAGGTCCTGACTAGTGTATTGTACCTACAAACTATTGCTATGGCACTCATGTTAAATTGCAAATACAACAGGTGTCTGTCTGGCCCGTAAAGGGATAGTTAGCTCAGTTATGTGGACTTGGTCTGAACTGTAATTGAGCTTGAGGCCCCTCTATTGGTTGCAGCATAGGGATCATGTGCTGGGCATGTTGCATGTTTGTATACTGGCTACAGGGTCCCACTTTTGAAAGTGATTGGTACACAACAATACATTGACATAAACATGTGGAAGGCTGTGGTAGAGACCACCCCTGAGGGGCCCACTGCCGCACACTTGGCCAGGCTGAAGAGTTTACAGTCACTTTGGAAAAACCTGAACTGATGAAAACTGTGAATGTTCAACCCATTACTTGTTAAGGACTGCACAGAAGGGTCATGCCAAGCGTATTTATTAAATCTGCTGAACCACAACATCTGTGTCTTCCTCAGGAGAACCCACCTACAAATCCAAGGGTCATATCCATGTAGTGAGAGGGCCAGTTTGTTGTCTACTTTAGAGCACCTTCTCTGTTTGCTGCTGTTCTTCCATATATAGCTAAAGGTCGAGTTACAGATGTTACTACTGATATTGTAACTTATTTGAATTATCGTGTAATATAACGACTCAGATGTAAACATAATACTAGTTAAATATATTGTCCCTATTGCTACTACTTCTAAGACTCTCATCACCACTAAGTAATCTATCATAGGATTTCTAAATATATTTTTATGGTAAATCATTGTGGCTAATATAAGCTAGCAGATATCGGAGGTTTTGACTAAAGTAAAGCATGAAATCTCTTTTCCATTTCCTTTATAGGGCATGGACAGATCCATGTGTGGTGTGTGCTCATGCAGTTCCGAGCATTTCACATTAATCAGCCAGTGGCTGATATCTTATAACTCTTGCTAGCATAGCAAAACTGTGGGAGTCAAACCTCCTCCGCGCTGTATGGTAAAACAAATAAATTAATCATGCATCCTATCCAATAAGACAAGCAGCTGGTGCATTCCCATTCAGTCCATAAGTAGCCAACAGCTACTAATTTATTAAGTTGTCACCTTGCTTGCGGCAGGGAGAGGTATCACAGAAGGATCACATGTTAAAGTTCTCAATGACAAGTACCAGTAAAATACATCTCTAAAAAAAACAATACGTTGTGGAAGAATTTAAGCAAAGCAAACATCATACAAGTGAATACAAATCTCACTTAAAGTTATTTTTCTAAAATTGCTATTGCTTGTATCCAGTTTGGTATTTGCCGCTGGCTAAATATAATTCATCATTTTGGGGCATGAACTTCTAAAGACTAATTTGACTTATACATAACAACAATATACATATGTTAATATGTCATTTAGGCTATGTTCACACTGCTGACAGTGATCAGAACAATGAACTGAAACATTTGACAGAATGAAGGATGCAGATAAAGCTCCTTCCATTTGCATCCTTTATCATTCACTTGAAATGTTATGAAATGAAATGAAATGCTATACAGTCAGCCAATCAATGCTGGTTCTTCTCCTACCTTTAGAAGTCTTCTCCGTGCAGCTTCCCTGCGGCGTCTTCCGGCTCTTCATTCACTCTGCCAGGCATCGGGCCTGGGCAGAGCCGACTGCTCATGCCCGCACTACAAGCGGACATGCGCAGTCGGCTCTGCCCAGGCCTGATGCCTGGCAGAGTGAATTCAGAGCCGGAAGATGCTGCGGGGACGCTGCAAGGAGAAGACTGCTCGAAGGATCCAGCCCGACCCTCACTCGTGGACTTGGTAAGTATAATTTGATCGAACGTTGCCTACCCCTGAAACGAGCATTTTCCCCCCATAGACTATAATAGGGTTCGATATTCGATTTGAGTAGTTGAATATTGAGGGGCTACTCGAAACTCGAAGGTGTTATCTGGCCATGTGCTCCCTCTATTCAGTAGAACAGAGAAGTTAAAGGGGGTGTCCAATACACAAATCAAGTACAATACTAACAGTGACCAACTAGAATAGTGGGATAAAGGGCCCTGCCCACAAGGTCTTACAATTAGAGGGAAAGTTGTTCATAGGCAGAAGTTCATTTGAATGGTGGACATGTCATATATGATATGTTATACTTTGTGTATCTATAGCTGACTGTATCTTTCTCCAAAGGGGGTTTCTAAAATCAAAATGGCAATAAACTTTGACAAGAGAAACTTTTTATATGCTTGGATGCACTGTAAAATGCCATTACTTTGTTTTTTCCAATATTTCTATACAGTTTAACTTAGAATTTGATGATTATGGTCTGTGTTATTTCAATACAAAAGGTTTATGAGAAAGGGTGATAAGAGGCAGATAAGTGAATGAGGCCAAAGCTGCCATTACATGAGCGAAACACTCCTTTAACTATTTCTCTGATCTTTCAATTCTGCTGGGAGCGCACTCTTAGGCTGCATTCACACTATGTAACGCCAGCGTGTATCACAGCCGTACACGCCGGGGTTACAGCAGGGCTGCCGAACACTTCCCATTCATTTCTATGGGAGCCGGCATGCGAGCGCTCCCCATAGAAATGAATGGGCTGCTTCTTTCAAGCTCTGCTCATGCCATGCCGTACACGCCGGCACTTCCCATTCACTTCAATGGGACTGCTCGCAGTGAAAGAAGCAGCCCATTCATTTCTATGGGGAGCGCTCGCATGCCGGTTCCCATAGAAATGAATGGGAAGTGTTCGGCAGCCCTGCTGTAACGCCGGCGTGTACGGCTGTGATACACGCTGGCGTTACGTAGTGTGAATGCCCCCTTAGGGTATGTTCACATGGCGGAAAATGGATTCCACGTGTGAACATAACATGTGGCTAGCTGTGACGGAATGCCGATGCAGTGCACTGGCATCCCATCGTGGTATTCCGCTTCTGATTAGGCCTGAATGAATGGGCCTAATTGGGAAGGAGTCTCGTGCCGTGGACACCGAGTAACCACGGAATCTGCATCAAGATAGGTCATCTTGCTTCTTTTTTCCACTACTAACTAGCAGAAAAAAAGAAGTGAGCCGCTCCCTTTGAAGTCAATGGGAGCAGTTTTGACAGGCAAATTTTGAGCTGGATTTTGTGTCAAAATCCACTGCTGAAAAAAAAAAAAACCTGTGTGAACTAGCCCTTACTGTAGTAGCTTATCTTGTGGGGAAACAAAGGATCGGGCATGGTAAGATTCATCATGTCAGATCTTTCCTTCAATCTACATCATCTGTTGTAGGGTAGTCAGGAGGCTCCCACAAACATAAGATAGTCTTCTGATCCCCCAAGAGCAGAGTGGCAGGGTTCTGATACCCCTACATTGATCATATAGAGAACTTACCTTGTGCCTGCTGCAGCAAGCTGTCTCCTAGCCTGATACCAGTCTAATATGAAGTCCATAGACATGAGTAAAAATTGGAAAACATACGGGATAATTTTCATTGCATATATGGCAGGAAAGGATAAATGAAGATCAGATTACATTGGTAATTGGTAATCTTTTTTTAGATTTCCTTTATTGTCGTGGAATGAACAACAGATTTATTTGCCGTACTAAATCAAAATGCTCTCATATTGACATTTACAATATACGGTTCTAGTTTTAATTTGTTACACATTAGATACCATGTAGTACAGCGAGCGTAAGGAAAGTATTTCCATTGCTGAAGGTGAATGGCACTATTTACAAGGTCAGTCATGTTTTATGGCAGATGTTTTAACTATGAATCACATCTGAGCCAAATTATAAAGCACCTTGCCTCTTGGTTCCCTATTTAGAATTTCATTTCCCTGTCTCCATTATCTGAATCGAGTCCTCCTGGGGATCATGTGCCGCATTTACTTGAGGGACCGATGAAGTTTCTATAGAAACAGGAGAATAACCCAAAAGATTCAATAAAAGCCTTAAGATCATATTCAGTATCTGGAAACTATTAAACACTGAAGGCCTTCATTGTGATCACATTACAATTGCTGTACAATAGCAGCCAGGCCTCAATAAAAGGCATTCATCTTTATCATTTACTTTGCAAGACTTCAGAAAGTCACAGGATTAACTCATGTTTACTTCCATTACTTTTTATGACATGGTGTGTCACATGAAGATTATGTGAAAGGGGAACTGACATTGCTTACATTATAAGCCTGACAATACGATATGCTTTGAATGAGTTCCGTACCATATAATGGCACATTTTATGTAACAAATGTTAGGATCTGCTAAACATTAACCACTCATTTTTTTTGAGCTTTTTGACTGGACTGCCAAATTTAGTCAATGTACCTATATGACCTTGTGGGTTTAAGCAGCTGCACAAAGTCGTGTAGTTGGAGAAGTAGAGAGCTGCCCATTATAACAGCTGGGCCTCTCATAGAGGAGGGACTTGTACAAAGCTATGGGAGCTGCCATGATACAGCCTCCCTTCCAGTCTGGAGGTCACATGATCCTTCAGGGGCCAGGTCAGCTCTGCAGGGTAGCTCAGGATGCTGCATTTTTTGGAGATTTTTCCTGTAACTCAGACTGATACATTAGCCTCAGTTACAGGAAAAATCACCAAAAAAATCATGTTATAATTCCCTCAAAGGTCTATTATGACTATATAGGGGGCACAAAGTATAACAAAATAAATAAAAAGACAGATAAGTTGCCTCTCCTCTGAGTCAGTATATATCACCTATGTAAAAAATTATGGTAAGGGAGAGGGAAAATTATTTTACATAACCCAAATTTTAAAAAAATGTTATACCCCTCAAAATTGCATGCATGAAAAAATCCAAAAATGGGACCAACCCAGAACCAGGGAAATGACAGGGTCCTGAAATGGTTAAAGACATAGACTCAACTTATATAGAGGGCCACCCAAGTGCAAGTGGTTATCACGAGTTTGCTGGGCACTGGCCAACACCACTATAATCAATTGCCATGGTTTTTATACATCGCCCCTTCAGACATCTCCCCCATCAGAATCACATTTTGAATTTATTGTTACATTCTCTACTGACTGTGAAGGGGCTTCGGAAACCAGAGTGGTAGATGGTTTCCATGTCATTGAGGAGCATCTTTTCTCTGTGTCTTCGTAATGGCCTTGTACAGCAATGGCAGCATACGCTCTCTATTTCTAGCTTTACATTGTCATATGAGAGCACATAAGATATCTTCAAGATAAACTCAAGAAAATGTTTATGTAGTAGCTGAAATGCAGCTAGACGGTGGCTAATGTTATCTACTTAGTAGGGTAACCAAAAGTAGAAGTCTGCAGATCATCATGGAGGAGTCAAGAGTCTTCACCAGTCTTCACCAATCGCCAAGAGTTTCACCAATCTAATTGGTTTGGCTTGACAGATTAAAATAATAAATCATTTTGGGATTGTATTTCTTTCGAATAGATAATTCAGCCATGGAAAAAGTATACTTATAACATAGAGTTGCAGGTATACATAAAAGAACAATTGTAAGGGATTACAAAGAAGGGGTTTTTGTTTAATGTTAAGACACAGTACCACACTTCTCCATTAGCTGTTTCCGATATTGCACCCGAGACCTAGTCAATTGTATGGGGCTGAGTTGCAATATCAGACATAGCCCATGGGCATTATGGTTTTCATTTTGATACAACTCTTCTTAACTTAGAAACATTACGAGTTGCATTTTATTCTTCACAATACCCTTTTTTTTATCCCCATATTATAGCAATTTGACTTACACAGCCAAGCACCTTCAGAGCAATGAATGCATCTTCAAATCTGAGTAGTATAGCCAGACTGGATACAGCACTGAAAGGGTTATTCATTCTTTTCAAAATCCATTCTCATGTCATGACTTTTTTTTTGTAATGTTCAGAGATATAAGCTAATGCCATAAGGTGCATGGAATATTAGCCAAGAAAAAAACCCTCTAGGGTTCCGCACACTACTGTTTTCAAATCTGTTCTTTCATCAGATGTGCCAGTCGAAATTACTTCTGCAACATGGTCAGAACCAACCTGGACAGATTTATGATTCATAGAAGTGCTGTGGGCATATTTTTCTGAATCACCTGGAGACAGACAGGGAATTCTCTCCAGATTAGCAAATCCACTCATTCTCATGCATGTCATGATTCTTCCAACTGGCCTGTTTAAACCAGGAATTGGAGAATATGTTGTATGTCATAAACACTGTGTTGCTCTGATATCAAGGAAATAACACCATATTGTGCCAATTTCCTATTGTGCTCAATGAAAATAGACACAGAAGGTAGGGCATTTAGACTAGAGTTCCTTCAGAAAATTTGTCAGTCAACAGTTCTTTCTAAACACTTAGCACAGAAAACTAGAATTTCAATAACAGATATCATGATAATTATTATCAATTTTATTAGGTAATTTGAAATTTCATGAATTTGCGTTTCTATGGATCTGTTTAATATTATACGTTTTCTTTTAGACTAAAGCTATTAAATATATATAAAAAAAATGGTATCATTATTCCTCTAATAATAGTAATGGTACTGCCACCATTGTCCCACTAGTGGGCAAAATATGTCAAATTATCAATAACTTGGGAACCACTTGCACGGGCTCCAAACGCCAGATGTGGTTCCCCAGTCGAATATGGTCCATTGGCCATTGGAGTCATATGGCAGAGGTGGTAGTCATTCCAGGCTAATGACTATAAATACTAGTGAATATAATACTATAAAGAACATAGATAACTAGATACAGGGTTTCCCAAAAGATTACTCGTTGTTCGCCAACATGTATGGCCAAGTCAGATGGCTGTAATGGCCAACATGGACTAAAAATTGGCTGCATTGATAGAACGGTTGTTCACCAGAGGTTCTTCATTCAACAGTCATCAGTCTACTTCTAATGCATATGGCTGCCTTTAGTATCAGAAATAGGATATTGTTACATGGCGATACACATAAGATAGCTGGCAGTTAAACACCTACTTTCCCCCAATCTCCTGATAAGTATAAGTGTTTGTCCTGGCCAAATGCACATGCTTATTTTAGTAAATAAATAGGTAAGGATTGGCCATACCAGAACCTTCTTTCCCGCACATTTGCCTACGAGGCATTGTCAAAATGCCCAGATATACATCGATGGGTTTGGCCCATCTAATATGTATGGCCGACTTTACTTGTGATATTTTACTGTGTACAATGTGCCTATATCTCTGTATGTGTACTTTATGTATAAAAAAATATAAAACAAAATTTCAGGTGCATTAAATACCCCACACAACAGTAAAGCATACTGCTGAAAAATGATAAACAATATTATATCAAAAGAAGGCCAAAACGTTAATGTTATCCCAAAATGGAAATGTTATATTGTAGCCTATTATACTAGAACAACCGTGTCCAACATTATCATAAAATATTAAGTCCCCACCTGTTGCTAATAGCTTTCCTCCATGCGGTGTATGGGGAGAGTTATACCCATATTAATTGCTTTAACAAATGTTTCCTCCCACTTCCCTCCCAATGTCCTCAAAAGCTGATTCATTTATATTGTATGCTAAAGTGCTACAAGCCCACAAGTTAAACCAGCGTACTAAATATATAGTTAAAAGCTCCAAGTGGCTTCCGATACCTGGGGATTTGAGAATGAGCAGATCTCACACAGTGCTGATTTGCAACAAGCCTTGTGGCTTTTTAATAATGTGCCAAAGCAGTCTCTGTGGTGAGCCAGCAGGCACCATATTCTATCTTCTATGAAAGGAGAAAGCCCAGCAGGTCTTAGCTAATGCAGACAGCCCCTTCACTCTGCTGGAAGAGGCAGACTCGGAGATGGCAATCAAGGCTTGATTTGCCAACACATTTCCAATGATTAAAATGTAATTAGCACAACTGAGTACCTCCTCCCCAGCTAATTTTAATACATGCTGTGACAGGCAGGCAGCCGGCTGTGCCTCGGCCCAGCAGCAGATGGAAGCAGAGGCAGGGGGAGAGGAAACCCATTTTACAATGAGATTTTTGCATCTCAAAACCATCAGGGTGTTCAGCTCTTAGAAAGTCCTTGATGGCAGTACATCAAATTGGCACTGTTTAGATTTTAACTGTGGAAATGGCAGCCATGGTTCATACCATCCCAAGAGGCACATGTTCCACTGGTAAATGTAACATCTATCAGCAGGTACATTGTGAACGAATATCTGTGAAGTGCATGCATGTGTGTGCGTGTCTGTGTAGAGAGAAAGATGGATAGACGGAATCTCGAAACAATGTGCAATATACTGAGCTTGGCTTGCAATATGTGAAAAGACATTGAAAGAGCTCATTTTATAGAATTCACATTTTGCAAGTATGCAATTGTATATCACATATTGTTTTATACTTCCATACATGTGGTTTTTTTTTGTTTTGTTTTTTTTTTGGGGGGAGTTGTCAGCAATCAAGATACCCACCTAGCTGAAGAGCAACAAAAAAATGTAACATCCATTTCATACACTGCTTTAGACATAGGCAACCCATTGCTGTTGCAAAAACGCTTTCCAGGAAAAAAGGAAATGGCCTATGGTCCGAACAGAATGAATGAGATTTCATTGAATCTCATTTACACATTGTAGAAAGAAAATGCTGTGGTAAAAGTAGCATGTTAATATGACCTGTAGAAATGCTATATATATATATATATATATATATATATATATATATATATATATATACATATGTGTGTGTGTGTTTATATATAGATATAGGGAGGCAAAAATGAAAAACACTGTGGAAATGCAGCAGAAAAATGCAGCAAAAATGCTTTTCTGCCGGATTTCTGCAGTGTTTGTTTTTTTGCAGTGTCTTTTCATTGCATTTCGATACATGCCCTTAGCCTTAGGTTGTTTTTTTTTTTTTTGTTTTTTTTAAGGGGTTCTCCCATCTAGGCGTTTCAGTCAAGCTGCATGCAGTGTCTGCTTCTCACTTTCTGTATTTCTCTCCCTCCCCCTCCCTCCTGCTAAATGGGACAAACAACACTTACGCAGGTCAGATAATCTGCAGATTCTTGTACAGAACGGACTCCTTATTATCTGTATCTTCTCATAGAGAGATAACAAACTCGGCTTTATCAGCAAACTGTAATTATCTGAACGGATTGTCCTGCTGTCACTGAGTAAGTGATGTCACTTGTCAAATCTTCCAGGTCCGTGGTTATAGAAATGCTGTGTAAACAATAAGAGGAATAAGGTCACATAGCAGGCAACCAAAGCAGAATTTTTAAAGTAATGTAGTTAGGAAAGGTCTTCAATTTACATAAGCTACCAGTATATATAGCATCCTTGAGATGGAACAACCCCATTAATCACACAACTTTATATGCTTTGTTTTAGGTATTTCTTTCCAATAGAAAAGACAATGGGGAAATGTTACAGTTAATATTTGGCTGAATTGGCTTTTACTGCAACATAAATATGTCATTTTTTTTTTTTAAATAATTTATTCATGAATCTGGGTGGCCAGGTTTTGCAGGTTGCTTGTTAGAAAAACATAAAAAGCCTTAAACACATTGCCTTTTTCTTCATGGAATTTTGTAAAGGTTACTTAAAAAAAAAATTAGCCTCAAAAAGTCTAAAAACCTATATGTGCACAAAAAACACCAGGAAAAATGCCAGGATAAAATGGTTTAATGGAAGCCTTACCTCCCCATTCACATACTGTAATATTGCGGGACACTGAGAGGCAGGGACTCCTAGGGGAAAAGATAACTGTACTGCAAGGAATTCATCTCCTGACAACAAGTTCAGGCCGGTAAATCCAGTGAACATATAGATCAGATTTCACAGCTGAAATTTGGCCATGTGAATCTAGCCTAAGGCCTCTTGCGGTTGACCGTAGCTGAAATCAGTGTGCTATCCATAATTTCCTGGAGAGCACACTGACCCATCCTTTTCTATGAGCCCTTATTCATGACAGTGATTTACACGGTGACGTGTTCGGATCAACAGTGCAGGCACAAAATATGGAACACGTCCTATTCCTGTCTGATTTTGCGACCCTGCCTCTGTGGCTCCTATTCATTGAATGAAAGGAGCCGCGGAAGTATGTCTCCCCATGCTCCACCCGTGCTTTTAATTCACGGCCAGCTGTTCGGCCACAGTCGTCTGCAACCGGCCTTAGTCAAATACATTTTCTTCACATATATCTTTAAATTTGGACCGGAGTCGAAACAAAGAGTAAGAAAAGTAGAAGTCCTTGGTTTATATTTTCCTTCCTTATGGATCTATACTTTGAATTGTATATGCAACTACATCAAAAACTACTCTGAAAACTGCTGGTGTGTCAGTGATTCACACGGTCGCATTGTCTTTTAATGCAATGATTATGATGAATGTTTGGTTTTTACTGAAAAAAAAAGATTTCCTATTTTTGGTCCAAAATATGCAAATCTGTTCTCCAGGATGTAATTAGGAGAACAGTTCCTCTGTTTGCTGCCCTCTAGGGGCAGCCTCTTTATCATCATGTATGAATTGTTTAGTGAGCCTAATAACATAATGTGGGGATTATTGCCAAACTAGTATTTCTATTCCAAAAGGAACAGATTCGGAACAGAAATGGCTTGTAAGTCTCCATACACCTGTGTAGGTACACACTCTCCCTATTTTTGGTCCATGATTCAGTGAAATCACACACTTAACGTCTATGTGGGAGAATTATATGTTTATATATTTTGTGCATTGGTGCCAGAATTAATAAGAGGCTCTGTCGTCTGTTCTGGTGCTTCATGGACGTTCCTGTGCAACAAAATTTGAAATCTATACCAGTCAGGGACTGGCATATATCCCAGGTATGACCAGTGCAATTTTCTGGGCAACGTTAATTGATCAAGTTTGAGGTGCCCCTTCCATGGTTCGCCCTGATCTCTCCCTGCTCCACCCATTTTTCATTGTGGGCGGAGTAAGGACAAACAGATCAAAAGATGGACACATTTTTGGTCCATTATTAACACAAACAGTCATATGCCAAAAATGTGCCACTTTTGCACCAGGAAACCGACATGACCTTATGGGTCCACTGACCCCCAAATGTAAGGTTTATCAATTTATTTTTATAAAATTATGTTAAAATGAAATAACTATAAACAAAACATTTACAAGGATGTGTGAATAAGGCCTAAGGCTGGGGTCAAACAACTCCACTGTGGAGTATATTATACTGTGTGGGAGCCACTGTGCAGTATATTATACTATGGAGGACACTGTGTAGCTTATTAAACTGTGTGGGGGGCACTGTGCAGCATATTATACTGTGTGAGGTCACTGTAATGCATTACATAGCAAATGGAGCATTATATGGGGGGGGGGGGGTAAAAATTCCTGCTATCAGCTCTGCAGCTCTGTGTGCATCATCTGCATCACAATTCCCTCACTTTAATTTTGCCCATACATATACTGCTTCATGGCTGTGTTCTTCCCCATTCTGTACTGTGTAAGAACCAGCATGGAGCTTTTGGCCCTGCACAGTTGTATAGGGAATGATACCAGTAAAATCCTCAGGATAGTCAGCGCATATATAAGAATTCAGTGAAGGAGTCATGGTGTAGGAAGCTATTGAGTGGCCCCCTGAACCAGTTCCTCTGATGGGCCCTCGTCAAACACTGTATAAATATGAGAACGGGAGAGAGACATATATTTCTCTCCAACATAAAGAGATATAGAGAGAGAGTGATATATAGTGGTCAAAATATTCAGAATATGCAAAAAAAAAAAGCATCAAGAAGGAGCTGTAGTCCTCAAGCTTTCTCTGTGTGACTATGATGATGATATATGGATTACAATATTATAGTCAAAGGAGAAGGTTATTGAGTGAGAACTAAAGTCTAAAGATGGTTGCTGAGGGTGTAGTGGGTTGGCTAGCTAGGGAAACAGGGAGGGAGTCTCTGTGTGACTATGATGATATATGGATTACAATATTATAGTCAGGAGAAGGTTATTGAGTGAGAACTAAAGTCTAAAGATGGTTGCTGAGGGTGTAGTGGGTTGGCTAGCTAGGGAAACAGGAAGGAAGAATGGTTGAGAAATGTAGCGGGAGTGAGGGAGAAATGGGGGGGGGGAATGAGCTGCTCTTAGTGCAGTCCAAGGAATCATGGGAGTTGTAGGAAAGGCACAGAACAGGAAGATGCAGGCAGATGTAAACAAATGAAACATGCCAGGTACAGGCTTTATTCACATGAACTTGAAAAACAGCTTTGTTCCAGAAAATTATTTAATGGCTGTCACACTGTTGCACTAAAATCAATGCAATCCTCTGAACCTGTCCACACAACTGCTTTTATTGGATTGTGTAGGAAGTCTTATTTTTGACTGTTTTCAAGATTTATTGAGTAGACCCAAATCTATGAGGGTTAGTGAAAATACATGCCACACAGATACAAAAAAAAAAAAAAAACATCAATTTTGTTGACCGTTAAAACCATCACGTAACGTGAATATAGCCTTAGACATTCACAATCTGGAGGCTCAAGGAAAGATACTATACAATGTTTAAAGTTAGATTTGCCTGATATAGTAATAGATAATACATTTCACATTTAATCCTCAGCATTTGTGGGCGCATATTTACTTGCTCGAGATTTTGTTTGCCCCTGTCCTTTACATCTTCACTCCTGTTATATTCCACACCTTGTATTGCCTTCAAAACCTGAATATCTAAATGCGCCTTGAAAGGCTTGTTAAGTGAATGGGTAATAATCTAATATAGTAAAAGCTAGGATTATGTATTTTAAATTGGCTTTTCTTTATGTTTAGCCTCATTGCACAGTATATAATTCGGTCTCCCAGATCTTCATAAAAACGTGCTGTGTGGCAGAGAAAGTGATGTTTACACAGTAAAATGATATAACAAGCGTGATAGTTACACCTCAGGCATAAAATTCAGTGATGGGTGGAGTAAAACGAAAATCTAATTAACATGATCACATAATGCACAGGCATAGATTACACCTCTGAAAGGGAAGCTAAGTGCTGCCATAAAAAGTGCCACCTGCAGCAAGCGGAGAGAACCAATGTAAAACAATGGCGCCGCCACCGCTATTTCTATACATTATTAAAAAGATGTCTGCATGGCTGAGCTGGATTGCAGTTTAACACTACAGGGTGTGCCAATATGGGGAAGGAGCAAGAAAAAATGGCCTTGCATGCAATAAGGTGAAATATAAGATGGCAGCCACTAATGAGATGTAAGTCACGTTCAGCGTCTTGTTCTACTATTCTGCGGCACTTTAAGCCCGGGTCCCTGATTAGACTTGGAAGGTTATACATACAGAGGTGAATGATTAGATAGTTTCGTTTTTATTGGCACAGATGGCTTCTTTGTGTGGATGCCAGCTAAGCAAACCATTGTTCTGTTGGCTTTTGAAAGAAATGATTAAGTCTAGAATTCTCTTTCATTTTCAGAAGAGTCTCTTTTATTCACCCTTGTAGTCTGGAGAGACATTCTGTGTGCTGGCAGCTGCATGTTATCTATGATTACCCCCATATGCATTTTTGGAGACATGAAAACATTAGTGCTCCGCAGCGACTGAGTTTTCTTATGAATGCAATCTGAACATTTAGTGCAAAAGTTCTATGCGTTACATTATAGCTTTATTATTACGTGCTCATAATTGAAGACAATATAATTAATAGGTGCCTTTTAGCTAATGTAGGCAGAAATGAAAACGTGTGGAAAATGTGAAATAAAAAGATTAAAGAGATATGCGCTATACTATATACTATACTATCTGTATGTACAGATATGTGGAAGAATAAATCCTCTATTGGAAACTGTATGTTACAAAAATATAATCGGTCAAAGAGGAGCTTTGTAGTTATGGAGCTTTGAGTGACAATGCCCCTTAGGCCAAGGCTGAGGCCCCACGTTGCGGAAAAGCAGCTTCTTTTGCTGCAGTTTTTTGAGCCAAATCCAACAGTGGATTGAGCATAAGGTAGAAGTATAAGAACTTCCTATATATGTCCCATTCCTTTTGTAGCCATTATTGGCTTTGGTTAAAAAAAAACGCAACAAAATCTGCAACAAAAAAGTTGCATTTCCACAATGTGGGGCTTCAGCCTTAAAGTCGGTGTTTACCCAGTGCAAGCCTAAGGGATTCATGGCATAAATGCCTTTTCAACATTACTAGCCTTGATTTTCTCATATATTACCAGTATACTGCTTCTGCTTCAAAAACAGGACACCCTATCAAGATGATGCTGGATATCGTACTCACCTCCTCCAAATCATTTCCATGTCACAGTCTTTTATTGCTTTTTATATGTGAAAAAAACATATCAAGTAACTTCCTCTTCTTGTACCCTGGACGGAACCTAGTCACTGTGCTGCGTGACACAAATTATAGAAAGGTGCACCCCTGTAAAAAAAAAACAAAAAAAAAAAAACCTGTCCCAGCAATCTTTGCCTGTGTGATGAGCCCCCTAATTAAAATTGTAGGCCAAGCCTCCCCATTTACAGATCAAAAAATCCCCTTATTTTGCCCCTACATATTATTGGCCCCCACACTATATCACACCCCCTCACGGTATATTACCTCCCTTTGCTGGCCCCCAACACACAACATGGCCCCCATTTTATGTCCTCCTTTTTCTGTGGTCACCACATAGTCATATGTTAGGATGCTACCTACTGGACTATACCAATAGGTAGCAGCCGTAAGTTTATTCACCCATCCACATTTCTGTCCAGGCTGGCTTCTGGTGCCACCTCCAGGGTGCTGTACATGACACTGAAGAACATCAGGATGTTAGAGCTGGACATTCTTCAATGTTGTGATGTAATGTGTAGCACCTCACAGAGGCAGCAGTGGAATAATAAAAACTAAAAAAGAATGCTGCCCCCAGTTCATGCCATGAGGCACTAGCTGAGCCATTGCTCCTGCTTATACTGTGCAATCAGGGGCATAACTACTATAGAGGCAGCGGAGGCGGCTGCCACAGGGCCCGGGTCATTAGGGGGCCCGGTGACAGCCGCTACCGCTGCGTTTTTTTTTGTTTTTTTTTGTTTTTTAATAGCCCGTTACGGGCCCTATTCACTTGCCTGAAAAGACCCCAGAGTATAATAATTGTTTATGGGTGTCCACTATGGGGTATAATACTGTGTGCAGGGGACACTATTGGGGATGATACTGTGTGCAGGGGCCAGTAAGGGACAAAATACTGTGTGCAGGGGCCAGTAAGGGACATAATACTGTGTGCAGGGTCCAGTAAGGGACATAATACTGTGTTCAGCGGCCAGTAAGGGACATAATAGTGGGTGCAGGGGCCAGTAAGGGACATAATAGTGTGTGCAGGGGCCAGTAAGGGACATAATAGTGTGTGCAGGGGCCAGTAAGGGACATAATACTGTGTGCAGGGGATAGTAAGGGACATAATACTGTGTGCAGGGGCCACTAAGGGACACAATAGAGTGCGGAGGAGGGGGCCAGTCGAGGTCTTCGACGTCGGTGTCGGTTGGGGGGGGGGCCCATGTCAAAAGTTCGCCATGGGGCCCCGCCATTCCTAGTTACGCCACTGTGTGCAGTATATTAATAATTTCCAAGGCTGTAACCCTATATGCACCATAAGCCTAATGTGTATAGATCACACTTGTGCCACCAAAACAACTCGGACTGCACATAACCTCTGAAGGTGTCCTGTGGTATGTGCCACCAAGACGTGAGTAGGGATAGAGGATCCTTTATGTCCTGCAAGTTTTGAGGTGGGACGTGCATGGGTTTTGGCAGTGTGGCAGGGCACAATATACTATTGAAAGAGGCCACTGCTAATAGGAAATCAGGGTGTAGTTCATGTTTAGGTAGGTGGTATGTGTTATGTACCATCTACATAAATTCAACAAAAAAAGCATTGTATAAATCATTACACTGTCTTTGCTGTCTTGCTTGAACCCATAGAACATTTTGATAGCCTCTTGTTCTCAGGTAAGTGATGCACATATACCCTGCCATCCAAATATGTGATTCATTAGGCAGTGGGACCTTTATCATAGAAAACAATGGGGGGTTGAACTGCTGATAGGTCAAACATCACATACTTTTGCTTCAAGGAGATTTCTTTATCATTTGCATAAATATGTTCCATTCTGCGATGTGATTAATAAGATAATGATGCAACATAATGTGAATATAGAGCACACTTAAACAGCCTATCTATCACATTGTTGTTGTCATTCATCTTGGGTACAGTATATGGATTCGGCTTGGGGTTGAACAGCATGGTTTTTCGAGTCTAAATTCCTTTATTGCTTTTTGAGTTCAGCATTCATAAATAAGAATGGTTGCTTCACTCTAAGGACATACAAATGACTTGCCCTCACCTGTCAAGCATGATCGTTGTATCTTAGCGGGCCAGTTATGAACACAATCTTTCTGTCGCGTATTTGCATACCTTCTTTCTTGAAAAGTAATGACAGCAATTTCTTACTCCTCGCTCACTTTCTGAGTGTCTCATTTAAAGGCACCTGTGAAACAGACAGGCACAGGGATGAGAAGTGAAAGAGAGCAGTTGATTAAATCATCATCAAGTCGGGCCTCAGAAAGTCAATTCTGCTTGCCGTCTGCAATGATATCCTTTTATCTTAAGGTAATGAGCTATGGCACTTGTGCATCGGGTAATGCGATGAGTTCTATTAGCATGTTCCATTTGCCTCACAAGCAAGGGCAAGTCATTTCAGCATGCTCATATCACTGCAATCAAAGCAATTGGCTTCACAGGCAGACAAGAAAGTGGAAAAGGGCTCGGGATGATTTTTTTTTTTTAAATGTGTCTCAAAAATAAAGACAAAAATGCTTTGTTTTATTTTAACCCATAATATTTTTTTTTTATCAATGTTACATTTTATTTGCAGTCAATACTGCTGTCAATCAGATGTTGCATCAATGATGGACAATGGCATTATGAGTACACTTTGCTGATAGTCTGCCATATTAGATGGAGCTTATTACACCTTTACTGGTTGTGTATCACATTTAAAGGCAGTCAGTAGGAAAATCATTGTCAGGCCAATAACACTACCTTGTCGGGCTTCTTCTACACTTTCCAAAGATGCCTTTCTTCTTCTGAACTGCAGCTCCATTTTCATGAAACTCAACATTTTATTCTTATGCAAATTCACTGAAAATGGGCTTTAGATGACTTTCTCCTCCATCAGAATAAGAAAGAAGTGAAATGAAATGAGGATGGGGAAGGTCACATAGAAACTTGCTTTTGGTGTCATATGATAGAAGATTCAAATTTTTCATACGATACTAAGGATTAGAGATGACTGAATCTTTCAAGATTTGTTTTGGGTTTATGTGACTTAGGACCAATATTCGGTATGAACCACACTTTAAATTGGCTTAAAACATAGTGTAGAACAATTTAGAGCTCCTAGGAACCTATCCATCCATTTTCTAACTCTCTAAGGCAAATACAGACGCAGATATGTCAAAGTGAAGGTGAAATGTATGTCTATGGAAAAACGAATAGTAAGCAGAGGATACAAACTCAGAGTTTAACCAGACACGTACTGACACTCGCTTTTACATATTTAACATTTAAAACACTCCAGAAATTACCTTTTTATCATTGAAAGAGGTGCTTTCCTGAGATTTTAGACACATAAGGTGGGTATATTGCAAAAAGCAAAGATTTTGTAGAAATATTTGCCGCTTTCAATGACTTGTAAAGTGTTAAAGGCTTGTGGCTGTTATTTGGCAGACAAATTTTTCACTGTGATCTACTTGAAAAGTGAAGATTTGACTTAAAAAAAAAAACTAAAAATACTCTGTTATACTTTCAAGATTTGTTTTGGGTTTATGTGACTTAGGACCAATATTCGGTATGAACCACACTTTAAATTGGCTTAAAACATAGTGTAGAACAATTTAGAGCTCCTAGGAACCTATCCATCCATTTTCTAACTCTCTAAGGCAAATACAGACGCAGATATGTCAAAGTGAAGGTGAAATGTATGTCTATGGAAAAACGAATAGTAAGCAGAGGATACAAACTCAGAGTTTAACCAGACACGTACTGACACTCGCTTTTACATATTTAACATTTAAAACACTCCAGAAATTACCTTTTTATCATTGAAAGAGGTGCTTTCCTGAGATTTTAGACACATAAGGTGGGTATATTGCAAAAAGCAAAGATTTTGTAGAAATATTTGCCGCTTTCAATGACTTGTAAAGTGTTAAAGGCTTGTGGCTGTTATTTGGCAGACAAATTTTTCACTGTGATCTACTTGAAAAGTGAAGATTTGACTTAAAAAAAAAACTAAAAATACTCTGTTATGGGAGCATATGAGAAATAGTTTAGTTTGTTTTGTTTGTTTGTTTTTGTTTTTATAAAGCCAACACTATGGTATAGTAGAATATGATGGATCGAGCTATAGGACATGTCTGTTGAGTAGTGGCAGTGGTGGTAGCTGTGGCAACATTTGTGACAGGGCTTAATATCATGAACCAAGCCACAAGACATTGACTTTCAAAATGAATAAATTATCACATCATGGGAGCAGATGTGAATTCAAAATTGTGGATTTTTTTTTTTATCTCTGTTATATTATGCCAATTGTGGTATAGTAGCATGCGAAGGAGGGCACAGAGTCTGCCTGAGTGGCGGCAGAGGTGTAGCTGTGACAACATGTGTGGCAGGGCATAATATGATGCACCAGGCCATAGGTTATGTCTGGCTGAATAGTGGCAGTGGTGGTAGCTGTGGCAACACATGTGACAGTGCGATCAGGACATAATATGATGGACCTGGCCGCAGGACTTGTCTGCTTGAGTAGTGGAAGTGGTGGTAGCTGTGGCAAAATGTGTGGAAGTACATAAGTTGATGGACCAGTCCTCAGGACATGAATTTTTGAGATTAACAACACTATCTTACACTGTGTATTTGGTGACCAGAGAAAAAAAAATTAAAAAAAATTAAATAACACTTAAATAATGGAGATTATTCTTTTTTAGATTAGCAGTGGCTGCAATATACGCACAGTTGTACAACAACAACAACAAAAAAAAAACACTTACGCAATGAATATTTTTTTCAGATTAACAAAACTCTGTTACACTATGTATTTCGAGACAAGAGCATAAAACCCTCATGAAATTACAAGGTTTTTTTTTTTTCAGATTAATGCGGGCAGAATCAGGGCTTTCTATACTAGAAAAGCATTTTGCATTTAATGAAAAAACTCTTGCCCAAACAAGTCCTAAAAAAAAGATTTTTCACTGATAGAATTGTCTTGTCAGTTGAAAGACTGTATATATAGAATAAACTGCTTTATTGCACAACAGACTGACAACATTAGATTATTGGCAATGAAAAGGTTAACTTGCCTTGACTTTATATCTGTCTCTTTCTATGATCAAAGAATGAATGTAGCAGCAGCAGGACAGCTATGCCCTCAGTGACTCACTCCTATGCTATCTATTGATTTCTTGTTGTAATTGGCCTCTACTTGCTTGGTTCTGACTGGTCATCTGAATCAAATGGTGTTGTTTAATTGTGAATTGGTGTCTCAATTGCCAAGATATCACTAATTTTATCGAAATGCAAGTGAGCTATGTGGAGCAATGATAGAGTTACCTTTGCTCCAAAAAGATCATTTGGACATTGATAAAAACGGTGATATGTGGACAATGGAACTACCGGTTCACAAGGAGAAAACACTGTTAGATTTAGGCGCCCCTAATCTATTTGCGGGGCTGATATTGCTGGGTTTGGGTGTTAGACTCCCTTTAATTGTGCATATGTTATTTTGTAGGGATTTTACTATATACACTGATTTAGTATACTTTATACACTCTAAACCAGGGATCAAAACAGTGGGCCGGAGGCAGAGCAGATCGCGCAGACATCAGGAGCGGTGCCCTCCAATAGGTAAAGTGAAGTGCACTCTATGGCCTGGCCCCCAGGAGCTTCATTATAAATGCACGCCTGCCGGCGTTGTCGGCGGGGCCAGACAGAAGTGCTTGGTGGGCAGCATGTGGCCCGCGGGCCGCAGTTTGAGGACCCCTGCTCTAAACTGACATTTTAGGACTTTAGAACTGGGTATCTTTGGTTAGTGTTATGATTGTTTATCTAATGACTCAGTGCTAGGGTTGGTTATCATAGTTAAGTAATAATAATGCTCAGTTACCATGGTAACTATTTCTTCTTTACCCATTGTCTTTCAATTCATTACAGCAAATTTTACAATCATAATTTGTATTGCAACCCCTCTTAGTTGCACTGTAGGTGTTTTTAAATTGTGTTATATACAATTTGCTCACTTGTATTTTTAATTTGCTCACTTGTGTTTATGTTCTTGAATGAAGTATACATACAGAATTATACAGTACATACATGCTATGCTTAGTTATCTCTAGTAAATGGTATATATTTATACAGTGAAGGATTTGTACTTTATGTATTCCTAATTCCTAAGGGGTGAAGGTAGGTTTTACTGTGTTTAAAGCCTGTTTATTATTGTTATAATTTATTCATTTCTACAAAATTGTAGCAATCATTTTTGCTATGTCTAATTGTCTAAAATCAGTGGCGTAACTAGGAATGGCAGGACCCTGTGGTGAACTTTTGAAATGGGCCCCGCCCCCCAACTGACACTGAAGACCTCAACCGCCCCCCTCTTCCGCATTCCTGCACACTCTATTATGCCCCATAGTGGCCCCTGCACACAGTATTATGTCCCTTAGTGGCCCCTACACACAGTATTATGTCTCTTAGTGGCCCATGCACACAGTATTGTGTCCCTTAGTGGCCCCTGCACACAGTATTATGTCCCTTAGTGGCCCCTGCACACAGTATTATGTCCCTTAGTGGCCCCTGCACACAGTATTATGTCCCTCAGTAGCCCCTACACACAGTATTATGCCTCACTGAGACCCAGGGGAGATTAAA
Organism: Leptodactylus fuscus; assembly: GCF_031893055.1. Lineage (NCBI taxonomy): Eukaryota > Metazoa > Chordata > Amphibia > Anura > Leptodactylidae > Leptodactylus > Leptodactylus fuscus. Next base: position 152,771,208 of record NC_134266.1, on the reverse strand, counting down.
AATTAAAAAAAACCCACTATTACTCACCTATCTGCCAACTCCGCTGCAGTCCTCCGCTGTTGGCCTCCGCTGTAGTCCATTTTCTATGATGTCAGACATCAGATGACCCGGGATGCAGGCCGGGGTCATGTGATGTCAGAGACGTCAGACGACTAGGGCTGAAGTCTGCTTGGATCGTGGAGAGGTAAGTAACCGCGTTTTTATGCTTCTTACCTATCCCTGGCTTCCGATCATTATAACTCCAGTCGGTAATGACCAATTAAAATAAAAAATAAATAAAAAACACAGCGGTAGCGGCTGTCACCAGGCCCCCTAATGCCCCAGGCCCTGTGGCAGCTGCCTCTGCTGCTACGGTGGTAGTAACGCCACTGTCTAAAATGCTGAACAATAAATCATAAAACTATGTTATATTTTTGTAATAAAATAAATATATTTTAATGCACACGACTGTAGATTATATTTGCAATTGCAGGTACACAGTTGCGAATAATGTACAGTCCCATTCACTTCTATGGCCTCATGCACATGTCTTTAGTTTTTACAGCTGTGTTTCCAGGCCATAGAAAAGGAAGGCAAATTATGAAGCATATTCTATTCTTGACTATATTTACTACGCGGATGAGCCCACTAAAGTCCATGGCATGGGCATGTGCAAATTGCGGAGTAGCAAATTCCTCTTTGTTGCAGCACGTCTAGGCCAGGCTGATCGTCCAGAGCTGCTGTGAACACCTCTTCACTGGCTGAGGCCCTTCTCGATCTCGTGGATCATTTCTTGAAAATTAATTGGGCATCTCATCACTTTTGTGCAGGTATGTGGCCGTCCCATGGTATATGTTCCCCCATTTCATCCCCACTTCATGTGGCCTTCAACATGTGCTCTTTTGCCATGTACAGAACAGTGCCTCCCATATGGCCCTCACAATATACTGGCTCCTTCAATATGGCTCCCCACAGTATATGATCCACCCATGTGTTCTTCAGAGTATGACTTCCTGTGGTCACTATGTCACCACTCTCTGTATGTTTATACGTTTTTTATGCAATGTGCTGTACTTTGCAGGATTTTTTTTAGGATTGTTCTGTCATTTGGCACAACAGAACATAAGCCTACAGGGATTGGGTTGCCAAAGATAGGGCTTGGGATGAAGTTGTGATGAAGCTTCACACTCAGGTTTGGGAACATGGCTCAAAGGCACATCGCTAAAAACTAAGTACCCATGTTATTCCTTGGCATTATTTGCATGCCTATTTAAGCAAACTATATATTGGAAATAATTCAAAAAATTCACTGGAGACTGGTTTGGCTTTTACCATGTCACATTCCTTTGCAAAGATATCATTTGCACTTTGGAATGACGCTTATTGTTTTCTTTTCAGTCTATGATGCCAAGATGCGCTGTAAAGCATGTCGGGACTAGTTCCAAAGAGAACTTAAGGGGAAAGGAAAGAGTGGGGATGGATGATTAACAAAGTGTCCCTACACACACACAGCAACTTCTGTTTCTATGTGACATTGTAGATATTGGGACATAAGTAGATGTATTTAAGTTTATTTTGTAATTGTCAAGGTCAGTAGTGAAGCATGGGACTATGCTAGGAAGTACACTCCCCTGTGCTAACTGGCATACCTCCATCTGTCCTTTGTTGTCAAGTATATAGCCATGTTGTTAGGGTCAATAGAAAAGCATGGGGCTGTGTTAGGAAGCACTCTTACTTGTTATACCTAGCTTACCTCCATGCTTTGTTGTCAAGTACACAGCCATGTTGTCAGAGTCAATAGTGAAGCATTGGGCTACGTTAGGAAGTACTCTCACCTGTGCTACCTGGCATACCTCCATCCATCCTTTGTTGTCAAGTACATAGTACAATAGTGATGGTATGTGGATAACACTGCCTGGTTCATATCTTTCACTGGCTTCTTATTCTTTTCTCAACATAGAACTTGGGAGCTGCAGAAGAGAACCCTGCAGAAGAGTCGGATGAATCACACCTTAAAGTTCCTGGGTCTCCTTCAGAAACTATAGACACTCCTGCAGCTCCTTCCCAAGCACCTCCATTGATGGCAAGGAGACAACATCCAGAGACAAATGCTACTGGGTATTCATTGTACATTTGGCTGCTCCAGACATATTGATCCTCACCAATGCCCAGGTCTTGGTTCACCTTAACAGAAGGAGTGAGCAGAGTCCTGAGGAGTGCCAATCTACTATTCTGAGGGTCCTTGAAGTCTTCTGTTCTGATGTGGATACCAGAGAGCTCTTTTATAACATAGAGCAACAGCACATCAGGCTTGATGCCCCATCAACAACTGTTTGAACACCTGGACCCCTACCTACAAGATCCCCACAGTATTATTCATCTCAACTCTTGTACTACCAGGACCACGTCTCCAGGGGTGAATCTTCCCCTTTCGCCGCCTGAGGCAAACTACAGAAAGCCGCCCCCCCCCCCCCCCCGGAAGAGTGGGCGTGGTCGACGGAGGGGGCGGGGCTTAACACCATTCGCAGGCAGAGAGCAGGCACGAAGAAGACCTGCTCTCTGCCTGAGCGTGAGGGGAGGCTGCTGGAACAGCGCTGCTCCAGTGGCCTCCCCAAACCACCGCTCGGTGCTAAGCCAGTCCAGGACAGCTTGTCCTGGACTGGCTTAGGGAAGCAAAAATGTCGCCCTCCCTGGGGCCCTGACATAGCGCCGCCTGAAGCGCTCGCTTCAGGTCGCCTCATGGGAGGTGCAGCGCTGCACGTCCCTTACTCCGAATCTGCTACTTCATATTACAGAAATTGCCAATCTGCAAGCTATGTAATTTTCTTTTATTTTTGTATATTATGTCTTTTTTCATATAAATAATTTGATTGTTTATTGCAGTGTTTCTGATGTTTTTATTAACATATGTTTGGTTTAGATGTTTGTTCATGTATGTGGGATGCTTGTGAGATGTGTGTTGGCTTTGTGTGTACCTGTGCAAAATATTTTGAGAAAATGGTTGATTTTACAGTTTTTTAAATTTCTTTATTTAAACCCTAATTAACTTTTTTTTTTTTTTTTTTTCCGGTGTCTTTTGTCAATTCACTAGTGAGGTCATCCAAACACATAATGAGGGATTTCTTTCTATCTTTCCGTGCAATACTTTTTTGTTGAAATAAAAGGGAGGGGAAGGATGAAAATGGCAAAAAAAAAAATGTTTTCATTGCACTAATTTCATTATGGCCGTTTACATTTCTTTAAAAAAAATTTATAAATAAAAATAAAGGGGGAGAATTACAACTTAAAAAAGTATTCATCTGGAAATATTTAAGCTCGTAACCAACATCAAGGCTCCTCATTCTCTTGCAAGTCCCTAAACTAAACTACAACAGGAACAACTAAATTAACAAAACAGGAACAAGAACAACAGTTCAGAACCAGTGAATTGCGTCCATCTGCCTAGGAATTGCTTCTGCGGGTGAAAAGGCAAATTCGGCATAGAGTTTCTGGATTGACAGTTCAGCTTTTCCACGTTGTCCATACCAGGTGTTGTCTAAAGGTATCTGAGATGTCAGCACAAACTTCTCCAGGCCATCATCATGTGCAGTGTCATGAATCTGGACAGAGTTGACACAGGTTTGGATAACTAGTGTCACATTATCAGGATCCATTTGAAGAGGAGACTGGAACATCTATCACTTTCTGCTGAGAATCCCAAAGGCACATTCAACATGCCACTATGCTCTTGTAAGGCGGTTGTTAAAGACATGCCTCATTCACCATACCGAGGGGATGCCTGCGGAACATGGGAAGAAAGTCCAAATCCTTCATCAGCAATGATGACGAATGGTGCTGGAGGTCCACATTATCCAGACAATTATGGATGGGTGAGCTGATGGTTTCCAAGCCATTCACCCATTCCTTAAGCTCTGAAGATCCCAGCATTAGCAAAGCTCCCATAGGCCCCTATATCCACAATTATAAAACTGTGGTTGATGTCAGCCCAGGCCAACAACACCACTGAGACAAATGTCTTATACTCAAAATATGGGTAAATGGTGAAGCAAACCAGTAAGAACTCAGTGTAGGTATTTTCTTACAAGGAATGTGTGAGTGAAAAAAATGGAAAAAACAAATTTAGGATCTCATTAGCAGGGTAAAGTGTGTAAAAAAGGTCAACAGGGGCAATTGCGATTATACTAGCAGGGTGAGATGGGTAACGGGGATAATTATACTAGCAGGGTGGCAAAAGGGGGCAATTATAATTATACTAGCAGGGTAGCAAGGATAAAGGGGAGAATTATACTAGCAGTGTGACAAGAGTCAAAGGAAACAATTACAGTTATGCTAGCAGGGTAACCGAGACAAGGGCGATGAGAGAAACAAAAGAATGAGAGGGGCAAAAATGGACAGTAGTGTTCTTACCTGTAGGTGACAATAACCTGTTCCTCTGGAGAGATAAACCATGGCATATTGGTGTTGTGGAACGTGAGGATAGTCATAAGGCAGTGGCTGTGGAACTTTTTTGGGTGCTGCCGCATGTCAGTGTAGAGGCTGTGGAAATATTTGTTCCTGAGCCATATGAAGAACAATAGCTCATCCTCATCTTCGGTTTTTCCAGCATAGATGCTTGGTGTCCGTATCGCCAAGAGACAACCAAGTCCTGGTAAGAATGTTCCAAACAAGAATAAGGCATCTGTGCAGTGAGAAATGCCAGAAACCAGAGCTACTGTATATCAGCAGAGGAATCCAACATACCTCTCAACCAAGCAAAAAATGCTACAAAAAATGACGCCTTGGCGATCTTGTGATTTATTCAGAGGATTGTGACCTCATTTCTAGTCTTTTGGGATTTTTACAAATCTGCAAATACTGATGGCTATGGATGCTCTTTGCACCATCTTTGCTGACAATGCAGCACAGATGCAGCTAATTTACTGAAGAACTACTAAACACAAATGTGGACTGAGATTTTTATATTATATATATTATATAGATGCACATAAATATCCAAATCCCGACTGTGTTTTTAACCAGTCAGCTTCTTCTGTGGTGAGTATAAACATTCTTTTAATTTTTTTACACCTCTACTGGTCCTCCACTTATTATACTCTGGGGTCTGAAGCAAACCCATAATAATAATTTGACTTCTCTTCCGTACCAAACATATGTGGCCCAAAATGAATCTTCGACCCGAGCCACCTGAAATGAAATGGATCTTGGGAGGTTTGCCCATCTCTAGTTATACCAATGAAGATATGACACTGATACATTGTATATTTTTATTAATGACATTTACATTTGAAATAATTAATGAAAGACAATACAGATTTTAGTAATTTGTAGAATCCAGCGTCACGGCTAAATCCATATGATGTTGCCTTTAATTGTGAGCAGAAGCAATTTACTGACAACACTACAGTCCATTAGTTGGTCAAGAGAAATGTTTTAAAGGCTTTATCTGCTAATAGATATATAGAACATTTAACCTCCTAAGCAATTTTAATATTCTTTCAAGAAACTGGTAAATATTGTGGGGAGAAATCCATTAAAATTGTCAGTTACACACTGTGTACGTAATAGAGTGAGGGAATGGAAAGATGTGAATCTAGGTAATAGAAATTTAGTACATAAAATAGTAGGATCATTTAAAAAAAAAAAAAGAGCTGATTTACATTGTAAATGCACGATACAGCCAGAATGGAGCGGTTTCATGCAGGTTTTAGACACTGGTATTAAATCCCGCCAGAGCTTATATTAAAATAGTAGTACAGAGCAACTAGATACCTGAATATAAATGTAATATAAGCAAATAAATCTAAGTAAATATCTTAACTATGCATACCTTATCCAGCCATAATGCAATCAATGCATAGGAATTTGCTTCTACATCCAAGAACGATATTACTAGTGATGCAAAACATAAAACCCTATTACATTACATTACACTAATGCCTAAAGGAGGAATTCTTTTCATTTATAATGTGCTTAGTCTTAGAGTAGAATCATAGAAGATATATTATTTTAATTTATAAAATGCATAGTTAGTGCCCATACCAGTCACACTAAGTGAAACTCACATGGCCATATAATAATTTACCATAGTCTTATTATATAAGTGAAGATGAAATGAACGTGAATGCGCAATTTTTAATTACAAATGATTTAGCAACAGCTATGTACATACACGGTAGTTGTCTTGTGAAATTGCTTACTGATTTATATACAGTGCATAGGTTTAGAGCTATTTCTGAAAACCATGTTGCTAACGCTACCATGTGTAACGCCAATGAAGTTTCACATCTACACACAAGGACTGGATAAATCCAGTTCATATCTAAAAGAAACTGGATTGGGAAAATGACTTTAAAGGGATTCTATCATTAGAATGCCATTTTTAACTAATACTATGTCAGAATAGCCTTAAGAAAGGCTAATCTTCCCCTACCTTTAGAATTCTTCTCCTCACCGCTGTTCAGTAGATATTCCGGTTTCTGTCATTATGCTAATGAGACTCTAGACAACACAGGGGGCGTCCCCTGTTCTGCTTGAAAACTCTCCAGTGCTATCTCCATCTTCTTCTCTGCCTCCACCTCTTCTCCCGCGTCACCATCAGGTCTTCATCAAAAAGCGCAACTGCACATGTCCGTCGGCCATTTTCCTGTGGATGAACCGGAGAGGCCACAGGAAAATGGCCAACGGACATGCAGAGTCGGGGCAGTCTGCCATTTTCCTATGGCCGAATTGAAGGGACCACAGGAAAATGATCGACGGAAATGCACAGTGGGAGATTTTGGATGAATGCATGCAGTGACACGGGAGAAGAGGCAAAGAAGAAGATGGAGGGTATCACTGGAGAGTTTTCAAGCAGCACAGGGGATGCCCCCAGTGCTTTTTGAGCGTAGGGGAATGCCCCCTGTGCTGTCTGGAGACTCATTAGTAGAATGACGATAACCAGGATATCTACCGAACGGCAGCGCGGAGAAGAATTCTAAAGGTAGGGGAGGAATAGCCTTTCTTAAGGCTATTCTGATGTGGGCTTAGTTAAAAATGGGATTCTGATAAAATCCCTTTAAGATTTTTTAATACAGGGAGTTATATGAACTAGCCTTTCCATTAGCACATACCGTATATGCTAGATAAATAAAAGCCTTTATATACAATCTATATAATTAAATGGATATGACTTGTTCACTTTTCTAATCAAGACAAATTACTTTGATGACAAAAAAAAATTTAAAAACCTTTTAATAAAATGTATAAGGGCAGAGTTTTTATCCATAGATGAAAGAAACTGATTTAATGTATCTAATTTCCAAATAAGTGGCTGTTATACCTGAATGTATTACTATTGCATTCGATTCTCTCTCATAGTGTTCACCTAATGTGTCTGGTGTCGGTGACATGAAACCTCTTCTAGTACACTCATTTTTGTTGACTGGTCTGAACAGTAACAGAAATCACTTTGCCACCCAGACACACAAGGTTTCATGGCAGAGATTTCTATTGCATTAAGCTAAGGGTATTGTATGCCACTCTATAGTTATCAGAGTGGCATTCATCAAATACATATATCAATGGTTCAGGTCAAAGAATACATTTGATGTATAGCTATGCTATGACTAAGGCCACATGCACAATAATGTGTGCTTGTCGTTGACTCATTGTTTGCTATGGCCACATACACTATTCCTGATTTGCAGCCCAGACTCACTACATGAAATGAATGGGTCCGTCAAGGGCTTGAACAGTGAATGGATATTATTCCTGTGCCATCCATACTGTTTTCCCACGAACATGTAGATGCACTTGTTCATATGTGTATAGCTTAAGAACCACTAAGGCTAAGGAATGAGTGCATTCACCTGTTCCTGAGGATTTTATGAACATGAAATAAAGTTGCCATTTTTTATGGATAATGGACTTTCCTTTCCATTTGTTGTTTCAGTGCTTTCTGTATTCTTGTGCATCCATATCAGGTAAGCTAGACCATGTTTAAAGGGGTTGAATTTTTTTTATATTAGGCCAAAGAAGGTAAAAACAAACAAAAAAAAACCCATACTCACCTGTCCTTGGTGTTCTGCGGTTCGGTCCTGCTGTTCTGGTGTTTTCTTCCAGCAGAAGTCTCTGCCGCACTGTGATGTCCTATGTCCCTTTCCTTAGACCACTGAGGCCAATCCTGTGTCCTTTTATCAAGCCGCTGACTGGCAGGGACTTCCACTGGAAGAAAACATTGGAGCAGAAGGACCAGACTGCACTCGGAGATACCGAATGGTATGTTTATTTTATTTTTATTTTTTCACTTTTCCTGGCTTAATATAAAAAATGGTTACCCCTTTAAAGAGGACCTTTCATGTCCTTGGGCACATGCGGTTGTATATACTGCTAGAAAGCCAACAGTGAGCTGAATTCATGCCTGGGGGGTAAGGAACGCCCCCTCTGATAATATAGCGCTATGGACTCTACTGTCAGCAGGGGCGTTAATCACAAACTGTCAGAAACGCCCCTTCTGACACTGAAGAGCTATGGTACCGGCAACGATAGCTCTTCACCAGGGGCACATAATGGGAAAGCCGGGAATTCAGCACACCGTCGGCTTTCTAGCGGTATATAAAACTGTGTGTGCCTGAGGACATGAAAGGTCGTCTTTAACTTATTTTCACACCATAGATATAGGACAAGTATATACGTCTGAGGTATAGGATAAACCCAGTGTGACCACTGACTTAAATATGAATATTAAATATATAATAAATATAAAGTAGTTATATTCATAATATAGAAGAAAGGACTAACTAGCTTGCTAAAGTTATTGAATGTATAAAAGCAGACGGCAGTGGGGGAAGAAAATGTGTACCTTTTCTAGAAGGATTGGTATAAATGATTCGCATACGCCATTTCAGGACTTACAATCTAATAAAATAGTTACAGTAACAAGTTTTATTTTTGTCAAATAACCAAATTCCTATCTGACCACATAGGTTTTAAATGGTGGAACAGAAAACAGCTAACCTTGGTGTTTTATCGCCCAACCGAATCTACAGTAATCAAAACACTGACTATTATGTATAGTATAATTGTTTCTATGAATTCCATACTGAAACAAATCACCCATTCGCAGCAGCCAGGGATTTGTGGGTCATGTAAGCCCAGCATAATGAAGTTCACATACTTTTCATAATGTGGCTCTGTATAGTATATACATAAAAACAGCATGTTTATGTAGAATGGCCATTTATCACAAACACATGACATTTGCATGTATTTTCAAGATGATGGAGATATAATATATTATTCAGACTTGTGTAAGATCTATAGGTAGGTTTGTTTTTTTGACTTTGTATACCTAATAATTTTGTTTTAGGGAGATACTTATGTATTGTAATGTGCTGTGTCATCATTCGTAAATATTCCTTTATGCCCAACCAGCCACTATATATAGTAATTTTCTTACACTGAACCATTTCTTTGGTTCCTAGGACAAGTATGTTTTTAAGGATTTTTTTCATTTCTGTTAACTCTTTTAGACTATTCTGTAGATTTTCTGAAAGTATACGGGAAGTGTACAGTATTAGAATGCCTTAAGAGGAAGGGATTTATGAGTCACTAAAAATAGTGCACAATATGCAAAATGGCTTATTTGCTACTGTCTCACATATCACTCCTCACTGACCATATTCTGAATATGTTATAAATCACAGATCCTAACAACTAGAGAGTCCATGGCGACCTGAGGAAGGCCGGTGTGCTGAAACATGGCTGTATTTTTGTCATAATAATGATTTTAACTCCTCAACCAGTATGCCTGGAACTCGTTGTACTATATATCGTACATACTGGTAAACACAGATGCCAAGGCTAAGATAATACACTGCTGTACCTATTTAAAGAGGACCTTTCACCATATCTGGGCACATGCAGTGTTATATACTGCCAGAAAGCTGACAGTGCACTGAATTCAGCGCACTGTCGGCTTTCCCGATCCGTGCCCGGTGTAAAGCGCTATCGGTCCCAGTACCGTAGCGCTTTACAGTCAGAAGGGCGTTTCTGACCATTAGCCAGAGACGTCCTTCTGCCTCGCGGCGCCAATCGCGCTGTGCTGTGGAGCCGGGAGGAACGCCCCCTCCCTCTCCTGATAATGCTAGTCTACGGACAAGCTGTGTGAGCAGAGGGAGGGGGGAGTTCCTCCCGGCTCCACGGCACAGCGCGATTGGCGCCGCGAGGCAGAAGGACGTTCCTGGCTAATGGTCAGAAACGCCCTTCTGACCATAGAAGAGCTACGGTACCGGGCCGTAAGCTCTTCACACCGGGCACAGATCGGGAAAGCCGACAGTGCGCTGAATTCAGCGCACTGTCAGCTTTCTGGCAGTATATAACACTGCCTGTGCCCAAAAGTGGTGAAAGGTCCTCTTTAAAAAAGTCAAAAGGGTACAAGTACATCAAGGAAAATGGCATGTCCGTGGTGAGCTCCATGCTGGAGAACAGCTCCCATCCCATGTGTGAGACCGTGATAGCACTGAGCAGTACTGTTATTGGAGGTCCTTCTCCCAACTGCGGTCAGGCTGTATAATCAACATCAAGCTAAGCAAAGAGCAGTCCACACACAGAACTAAATGATCCTGAGTCTCTCTTTTCTTCCTAGTTGCTATGACTCCTAGTATCTTTTCTATCTGCTATGAGCTTGTATGTGTTCTTTCTTGTAATATATTACTGTATTATCCATGCTGCTGTAAGACACTGAATTTCCCAAATGGTGGGACTATTAAAGGATTATTATCTTATCTTATGTGCCACTTGATATATATAGAAACCAGCAGTTGGAAACTTCACACTTATAAAGTCAATTCACAACTTATAAAGACTCACATTTGCACTTTTATCTTTTAGATAAGATAAGATAATCCTTTAATAGTTTCAAGATGGGGAAATTCAGTGTCTTACAGCAGCATGGATAATACAATAATAATACAAAAAAACAACAACATACAAACCATAGAATAGAAGATAAAAAAGATAGTAGGAGTCATAACAAAAAAAAGACTCCAGGATCATTTTGTTCTCTGTGTGGAGTGATCTCCACTTAACCTGATGTTGATTTTATAGTCTGACTGCAGTTGGGAGGAAGGACCTCTGATAACGCTCCTTCTCACACTTGGAGTGAAGTAGTCAGTCACTGATAGTACTGCCCAATGCTATCATGGCCTCATACATGGGGTTACACTATGAAGAATATTAGTCCAGTATCCATAGGATAGAAGATAAATAGTTGATTGGTGTAGGTCTGGCCACTGAGAGCCCCAGTGATTGATAAAAGAGGGTGTTCTAACTGACTGCAATTGAGTAGAATGTAGACGCCACTTGACTATCTCCAGAGCTCTCATTGAAGTGAATAGGAGCACCATCCACCAAGTGACATGCCCACAATCAGCCTGATTGCAATGCACAACACTAGGAAAACACTTGCACGTGCTCAGGATTGGTGGAGGTCCCAGAGGTCGGATTCCCACAGATCAGCTATTTATCCTGTGGATATATAATAAATAATCTTGTAGGCATAACCACTTTACAGGAACATTAAACATGGATGACGCACATAACAATAAAACACATACCTTCCTCTCATATTAATTTTTATTCTAGTTTATCTTATATCACAATTAAAGCTGAGAAATAAATAAAGGGACCTCTCTGTATCCCAAGATACCCCAAGATATAACAGATCAGCAGGAAATTAACCCCTGTGCTCTACAAGATTTCTTCAAGACTGTTTCAGGATCCTGCTAAAAACAACATTTTCCTGTGTGCATTTAGCATGCTTTTCTAGGTTTCATGTTCATTTAAATCAGTTTATATTCAATGTATAATGTAGATCAGCACAACAATAATGATGCTCCATTCTTTTGGATGTTTGACCTCTCATTGAAGGTATGCCTGCTTCTACAAATGTATCCGAATCCATAACCAGAAGAGTCTGTGCTATTTCTTTAGTGCATTTATTGCTTTTGCATCATTTATAAGCTGAAGGGCTGACCATCATCAATCTCTGCCAGAGGCTGGCACTGAGGGATCTATTGGATGGAGCTGTAAATTAGAAGCCATGCTCCTGCTGAGCCTGTGGCACAGTCCTCAGGTCAGTAAGAGAATTTAATGCTAGATGGAAGTGTTTCCTTGCTGTGCCATGTGGCCCCGGCACAGAAGAGTCTGTTGGCAGACACAGTGACTGGCCAAATCGTGATTCTGTCAATCATTGTGTGTGTTGGGAAAGGAGCCTGTGCATTTTTAATTGTCTTGGCAGCTGTACTGCTTACATAATGGACACCAGTAGGTCTCAGTCCTTCGCCATATGCTTAACTCTGGAGACAAGAGGCTTCTGGGTATAGTTGTAATTACCTGATGCAGAATTAAGTGGACCTTGAAATTAGAACTGGACTGTCAGAGAGAGGAAGCTTAACACTTTGATGGAAGTCTATACTCATCCAGACGAGATGTGTAACAGAATGTTCTGAATAATTGGCTGGAAAACAAAGATGGAAAAACATTTGCATTTTGCAGCAAATATTTTGGCTATGAAATAAAAGTCGACAACACAATTTTTCAAAAACAGGGGTCTTATGTTACTTTATTATATATTGTTATTATGTCTTGCATAGGCTTTTTTATAACCTTATATATCCTTTCAAGTGATTAGTGGTGATAAGTGGTCAAAATTGATGCTTAACTTGCTTCTGTACCATGAGCACCATTGTATCGCCATATGAAGAATGATAGGATACATTAGCATCCATTGCAACGCCTCTACATTCGAGGCACTTATCCTTATGCTACAATAACATACTTTGCAGCCTATATTTGTAGCATAAGTAGCCAAGAATCAATTACAGTTAGCAAAACCAATGGCAAAAGTTATAGAAAGGTCCAAAAAATCAGTCTGAAAATAACAGAAGTGTATTACAATATACAGGGTGGGCCATAAGTATGAAAACACCCAAATGAAGTGGAAATGGTTACCGATATCACCTTACTGTTTGTGGCATAGTACATAAGAGGGGGGAAACATTTGAGGCCAGGTGATGCCCATGGCGGTCATCTGCAAAGCCGCCATTTTGGATTCAACTTTACTTTTTGCAATGGGAAAGGGGTCCTGTGACACATCAAACACATGGAGAATTGCTCAAGAAAAATAATGGTGTACTCATTTTTTAATATAGCTTTATTCATTATTGAGTTATTGACACGTTTTTGACATGTAGCAACAACAGTAACCTACTAAAGCATGTGCTCAAGGTGCCCCACATCATGGATCTTCACATAGTGCCCCATAGCCTTCAAATGGCCCCAGAGATAGAAGTCCAAGGAAGTAAGATCCAGAGACATTGGGTGTATCCATATCAGGGTGTATTCATACTTATGGCCCACCTGGGTGTATCCATACTTATGGCCCACCCTGTATAACTATAACAGAGTCAGGAAGTCAGTAAAATGGCAGTTCCCTCACATGCAGAATCCAGGGTAGGTGCTTTCTGAAGCCAATGGTTTGGGCACCAACAAAGTAATGAGTCTCCTGTTCATTGCACTTAAGGCTTTTGCGTTGTTGCTCCCTTTTGAACTCTTAGTTTTTTTGTTTTGGGGAGGGTGTTTAGTAATTCTGCGTAAATCTAGTCTTCATTGTCCAGGTCCTATACTGCTATAAGTATAGTAATTCTATGTGAGTCCACCCAGCTCTAGCTACTGCGTTCCATTTACTATGTGTGATGTTAGTCACATTGTCAGCAGAGGTAGCATCTATTGACAATATTCTCACTGTGCATTCATGGATGTATGGACATATTCCAATGTACTTTTTCTTGTTATACTGTTATCAGAATCTGTTACTGTACTGAAAACCATAATTCACAAAAATTGATTTGATGTGCATATTTTTTTGTTTCTATAGATAGTCTTTTTGTAAATTCTAATTAGCCCTGATTTTTTTGTCTAAAAATATGCTCTTTTTTATTTTAGTGTGACAGTGACAGTGATCAGGAAGAAAAGGTAAGACATTGTCTTTTTTGGTATTTTCGTCTATTGCTTCTCTCTGCTCTGCTGCTGTAAGTATTAAGTATCTTAAGTAACGCAAATATGGATTTATTTTTAAGAAATATTTTCTGAATATTGTATTTCACAGCAGAAAGCTTAAAAAGACTTTAATTGATAAGGTTACTGTATCTTTTATTGTGCATGGGTACACTATGAATATAAGGAACCTGGTGGTTTCTACACAATAACCTGACCCCATCATGAGTAGGATAAGGTAATGGCCATCCCATTGCAGTCCCTCTGTAATCTTTCTGTTGCAATAAAGTGAAGTTATAAATGTATGCAAGCATAAAAAGTCCTTTACCCTAAGTAGTCATGGTGGGTGGGGAGAAACTTCAGCCTAGTCATCTCCTTCAAAGCCCCCTCATACCCTTACATATGAGGCAAATAACAGTCACCCAGGAGAAGTGATTAGAAAGGGGACAACATGACTTAGCAGGACCTAGTATGACATATAGCTGAACTTTGCTGCAACAGATAGATTACAGAGGGGAAACAATAGGAAAGGAATTACTTGATCCTGTGCATGATGTTGCTAGTTTATGGAAAAAAAAAAACACTTATCATGTTCCCTTTAAATGAATAAGACTGCATTGAATGCTGTTAGGACTCTCTGTTGCAGAGTCCATTATAAATCAGAGATGAAACAGTACAGCATACTATACACCATAAACCATAAGCCCCAATATAGTAAATAACATGATGGATCTAGCACTGTCTTTTTTAGCATTTCTGTTCCTATAATGGAAAAGAAAATAGACAATAGGTGACTGAGATGTGAATTGAGCCTAAATAAATGAAATAAAGTGTAATATTTCCCATTATCGCTGAAATGTTTGTGATCAAACACAATATGAATCATCCACACTAAGGCATACTATTTGAAACATGTTTTCTTCAGCCAAAGGCTGCTTTTACATATATCCATTGTGTCTCACCGGTTATTTTTAGTTTACGTCGGACACGACTAATATAAAAATCAGTGCACCTTATGCATGGTTACTTGTCCATAGCCAAGAAGGAAAATGTTACATGTATAGTTTGTCTTTGTATGTCGTCCTTTGCCCTCCTGCATCTCTGTGCTATGTTAGTAAGTAAAGATACTGGACATTCTACATACAATGTTCGAACAATCCTATAATGATTATAGTGAACCCCTAAAAGAAAAAAAACATACCTTCAACTAGTATGACGGTTTAACGTTTGGAAATCCCTTACTGTTTTCTAAGCAAAACTTTGTGTTTTGTTTCTTTACATTACTGTATATGAAGTCATAGGGTACATCTCAATTTCCTTTCTATGTTTATAAACCCTGTACATGTACAGTCTCCATGCTACATTTTTTTAAAATACACATTTTGTACATCTTCACGTTTTTACTACATCATGTATAATAAAACAACTGCTTTTTCACTTTTTAAACATTGAAATGTATGGAGACAGAGTTACGCGGCACAGTAAGTGATAACCGAATGGCAATCTGACAAGTAATGCAAGCAATTAAGTCAAGGAGAATTGTAATGAAAGAATTCAATTTCCAAAAGTATAAATTGAATGAACAATCCAGATAAGGGCTAAAGGGGCATTCACACTATCATTGGATTCTGTCAGCAGTGTCCGTGGCTATTGTCTGTACAAGATTTTAGCAATGGACACGAGCTGGTCTGTCTGAAATTTCCATTCATTTCAATGGGATCTTGTGTCCGTTTGTGTCTGTTTACACCCATGTTCGTTTTTTCAAGTGGACAAAAAAATACTACATGCAGCAAGTGTCCATTATTTTTTTTAACATTGAAGTCTATGGGCAACGGACTTCTAACAGACAGTAACTGAAATCTATCAGATACTGTCCGTTTGTGTCCGTTATGATAGGTGTCCGTTTGTTTGTTTTTAAATGGACACCTTCTGAGTGGAATCCAACAGTAGTGTGAACCCTACCTAAGATGCCTCAAGTGGATCCAATTTTACAAAACATTTATGGCAGAACATGTATGCAATATATTAGGTCTCAAAGACTTATTCCTCACTCCATATTACTAAAGAAGAATGGAGCTACATTGTGGTATATGGCTGCTTATCTTCATCTAATGTCAACCCTCTGAAGCTAGCTGGTGGCAATATAGAAGCAGTGATATTAGAGAAATGTCATAGAGGAGGATATGCTGCCTTATTCAGGTCATTGATAGTCAATTAAAAAAAGCCCATAGCATTCGTCTCAAACGGTAACAAGGTAGATCAACAGTAAGTGGGAGTTCTTCAGTTATCCAGTCATTCCTCAAATTTCAATAATTTTATATGACTTATAAAAATATATGTTAAATATAACAGGTTATGGACTCTAGATATTAAGGACACATTGATCCACGATTTTTATACTGACTACTAGATTGGAGTCGGGAAGGAATTTTTTCCCCTGAAATAGGGCAATTGGCACGAGCCTCATGGGGTTTTTTTTGCCTTCCCCTGGATCAGCACTGTAGGGGATTGTAGGGTTATAGGTTGGACTTGATGAACTGATGTCTTCATCCAACCTCATCTACTATGTAACTATGTAGCTATGACAATGTGTAATGAAGAACCAGAACAATGTACTGATTTTAAAATTAAAACAAGATCAATAATGAACCATCAGATTTATTTTATGTTGTTGCTTCCAAACGAATATGTTTGTTATTACAGTGTTATTATTCTTTTCTTTTTTGTTATGCAATGCAATGCACAAAGGGCCATGGAAGTTTAATTTTTTTAAAGGGGTTGTGCCATTATGGAAAAGTGTATGATCGCTGGGGCCAGTGATCTTTTGTGACTAGTGCTCCATTCACTAGTATGGGGCTGCTGGGACTTTAATCTGAGTCAGTGCCCAAGCCCCATATTGGTGGATATATGATGTTTTGATTTTTATTGTATTCAATTTTTTGGGGGAGCAACATGTAAAAAAAAAAAAAAGAAAAAAAGGTGGTTCTGGCAATTTGGGGTTTGGTCATTTCCCACCACTGTAGTCACTTAATGAGTGTTTGCTTATTTTTGAGGGATTCAGGGAAAGTTGAATATTTTATTTTTTCCAGGTCCCTTTGGAACTAATGTATTGCAGCATATTTAGAGATCCATTATCTGATTGCTTTTTTGGAGGTAGAGATCCCGTTAAACATGGCTGTGCGAATAGTCACTGCTAATCCGATGCCTTAGGGACTGAGGCATCAGAAGAGATAATGCCATGATCAGAGATGACTTGCTGATGGGTCTCTGCTGTATAATACTGCAGATACCCACCTACTTTGCTTGCTTGGCTCCTGAGTGAGCACTATCTTTAAAGTGCTGACATGCTCCATCACGGAGTTAAAGCAACCTTAATGTATAGATCGTCCATTTATATCTCATTCCCATTCCAATAGGAACTCCTTTTTGAAGATGGCAGTATGTCCTGATTTCAACTCTACCTGTGTCCATAGGGTGCTGATAGATTTAAATACAATAGTGAAAAGGGAAGCCATCAGCTCACTTCTCTATTCAGTCTGTGACTAATAATGACCGGTTCTTGGTACAGGCGGTGTGATGATGTCATCATGCTTGCTGCCTTGAGCCAGAGACAGGCAAAGTGAGAGGAGAGCATCAGATAAATCCATGGAAATGGGACTTGGCGAGTATTACTTTATTATTTTTATGACATGACTACTGTAAGGAAGAATTATACTGTGTAGGGGCTGTAAAAGGGCATTGTAAGCCACCCACTCTATGGAGATCCTGACCGGTACATGTCACAAAGAGAAGGTGCCGGCCATGCACCTTCTCTTTGACCCTCCCATAGCCCCATTACACTTACCTTTGCTTCCTTTCAGCTCCGGACCCAGGATATCATCAACACCCACTATATTGCTTCATGTGTGGGTCAGTCGGCACATACAATGAAGAGGCGGCCTTCCAGTGATGACATCCCAGGATCTGGAAATCCACAGGAGGAACAGGTAAGTATAATGTGGCTGAGAGATGGTCTTCTTTTCACTGATGTTCCAGGGTGCGGATATCCGTTCGACCGAGACACCAGAATGTCATCCAAAAGACAAAAAATGTAATATATGAAGGACTAGTAAAACTAAGAAAAATGAACAATGTTATTAATAAATAAAATGTTAATAATATTTAAAATATTATTTAGAAAGGTGGAAGGGGGCATGGGGGCCTTATGGTTAAAATATAGATTTGTCCTGGCGAATCCCGTTAAGAAGATACATGCAAGTCTAATATCACCAAGCACAATGCCATTGTCAGATGGAGTGCTGTGAGCTACTACTGGAGTTTGGCGCAGTGGAAAAATGTTCTGTGATGTGACAAAACACATTTCTATGTATGGCAGTCTAATGGTCAAGACTGAGTTTGGAAAAAGCCAGAAGAACATTACCTGTGTGACTGAACTGTGACGACGATGAAGGATAATATTTTGGACTGTTACATGCTTCCAGTCTGGTAGGAATCATTTGGGGAAGGTCTTTCTCTGTTCCAGCAATACTGTTCTCCTAGTGCACAAAGCAAGGTCAATAAAGGCATGGGTTTGTGAATCTGATATAGAAAGACTTTGTTGGCCTATACAGAGACCTGAACTCAAAACCGGGATGGTGAGTCAGGCCCTGTTGCCCAGCATCAGTGTCTGACTTCTCAAATGTTATTCTGGATGAATGGGCAAAAATAATCCATGCTTCAAAATCTTTTAAAAAGCATTCCCAGAAGAGAGGAAGGGGGACCAACTCCTTATTGATGATTATGGGGTCATAAAAACTCCTCCAGGTGTAATGTGATAAGAATCCGAACAATTGATCACATATCATATATATGTACAGACATACACATACATATATATATATATATATATATATATATATATATATATATATATATATATATATATGCACACATTTAGATAGATAGACCTTGTTTTATTTTGTCATCTTTATTTTTTTATTTTTAAATCTTAAACTTTCAGTCTTGTCACCTTAAGCCCTGCATTGTCAATAGGCAAGTCACATAAAGCATATTTGATGCGTGTCATTTGTATTCAGCATATGCAGCCTGTTATAAAATGGAAGACATCATCATTTGAACAGGTCAAGCATATTCAGATGAAGACAAATGGTGCTTATTTGATTTCCTTAAAATCAGGAAATGAAAAAAGTGCTCTCTGGAGAAATCATGTTCTGCCTCACTTAAATGATAGACCGAGGCATGTAGCAGAGATAAGAACAGGCGCTCGTCTTGCGTTTTTATCTCTGAAGGACGGTCAGGACTGTCATCTCGCTGACATGTGCATTATCCGTGTCATTTTAAACAAAGTGACCTGTGGAAAAGTGCACTCTGCTGTGACATGATAATGGGATGTTGGATGACAGGTAAAGTATACACTTATAAAAGGAGGCTGTGTATTATTCTTTTGTTTAAGTGACAACTAGGTACTTCCTTCCTGTGGATGAAGGGATTGTCAGATCTTAGTGGAGCGACCCTAGTTGACTTATCAAATCTAGAAACTAAATGAATGTATTTATGAGAGTTTCCAAATGTATTATGCACAGATTTGTTTCAGTGCTTTCAAGAGGGTCAGAAGTAAAAGAACTGACTTGTACTATGTAAATGAAGGGGCAGGGTAGAAGCCACCGAACCTTAGCTTCTCAACGTTTAGTTTGATATTAAATACTATTTTAGATGGATTAGAATATTTATATACACATGGAAGCCAGAAGTTAATTCTCTACAACAGTTATTACTAGTATCTAGTAATGATGGGTATACACAATAAACCCAATTTTCCTTCCCGTGGACAGTAGTATTATTTATAGTCAGAATCCTAGCTTTTATAATGTATGTGTAAGTGGCCTTAGCATAGCTCTTTATATTCTAACAATGCATCAGAGGAAATGCTCCTATACAGTTATATATGCTGTATCATCTTATGGTTTTATAAAAATCCCTGACTGCTTTTACTTGGGATGGGAATACAATGGGTGGGCTACTAAAAGTATATACTTGAAGAACTCCTTGGAAATCATACTGTTGTCAGTTCAGTTATACATCACCACTGTCAGTTTTCATGGATTGATGTATTGTATTTCCATTTTGATTTTTACCAAAACATATTATATTCTATTGTAAGTATATACTAATGCTATTGTACATATACTATATTATACAACTCAAAGACATGGAATATTTTGTGTGCTTTAATGTGAAGTTTGCTAGTCTTTGAAAAGTGTGCATACACATAGCACAATAGAGATTATTAAGCATTAAACATAATGCAGAAAGTGAAATGTCTTCAATGTAAGTGCATGTACAGGAAGTAATGAAGACTTAATCATACCTAGTGAGACATTGGGATTGTCAGCACTAAACAATGACTTTTTTCTGGATGGTCTACCAATAAGTTTATCAATGTGTTCTGCTGGGATTTCAGTGATAAGTTGAACTCCAAATGCTCAGCTATTCTGCAGCTCTTCCCAATGTAAAATGAAGCATTACATGCTTTCTGTTGATACCAAGGTGTTTGCTATGTGATGTACCAATAGGTCTTTCAAAGTGTGATATTCTGGTGCAGAGGTTGCAGTTGTTATCAGGTTTTGGATCATAACAGTGAACTAAAGTTACCTGTGCATAAAATATACTGTAACAATTGGGGGTAGTTTAGCATCAAAGGTAGCTGCTTACTGGACTCAACACAGGTGTTGGTGGCGTTGGGTGCCAAATAAACAGCATAGCAGGTAATGGCACTCCAAAAGAAATGGCTTTATTCAGATTGCAACAAGAACAAAAATAACAAAGCAGCCTAGATCACACGCAAGGCAATACCTCACTTATTGTACTCTGTACTCCTTCTGAGGGCAAGAAGCTTTACTGGGGTTTCTCCTCAGCAATCTGGCTCACACTGAGCTTAAACTTGGAATCCAGTCCTCTTGGGACAGACCACCTGTCTGTCTCCCACTGGTCCACGGACCACCTGATCCACGCAGGCACTGTCTCTGGAGTGGAAGGTCCCAGGTATGAGTGTGGTCAAGGTCCTTTTCAGCCCTGTTTCCGAGTCGCTCCCCAGCACCCTCTAAGTTCACAGTATCATTATTCTAAATGACACAAAGTAGGTAGGGCACCCATTACAGATTTTGAATAGGGGCAAGGAATTTCTAGCTACATCTCTTATTTTAATAATGTTGCTAATCTTTGTAGTGCTGTGAGCATTTATAGACACTAATCCATATGTAGATCCCTACATTTTGGACCAACAATGATTTAACATTCATGGGATTATTAGACCTCTAAAGGAGCGATTATTTCAACCTATTGTTTCCCCCTAATATAACTTGTCCAATGACAGCATCACTCCTTTATGGCTGGAAGCATTCATACTGTATTTGGCGAGATGACTGTCCTTTAAGATCATAAGAGTAGCAAGTATTTAGCAAGTCATGCATTAATAGCTTTATGTTCCAGAAGTGTTTTGGTTATACTATACACTGTGTTGTACATATTGGATTGATGGGGCCTCTTGCACACAACAGCACTAAAGCTGATAAGATGTCTGTGGGACCTTACTGTAACTCTTTTTGTCCAATATGCCATTTGATTGCTGCATTATGGAGAGATTATCTTTTAGAAGAATACCTCCATCATATGATGTGTACACACTTCTACATGCATGTATATAGTGGGACACAGAAAGCATATTTCCATAAAACAAAATGTGTTGCTATAACATAAATAATATAATTTCTGGTACTAAAGATTTTATGTATGTTACAACTGTTTCATAAGATTAAAAAGTTACTTCTCTCTATTGGGACCCTTTATTATCCAGAGCAGACTGTGACTGCATAGAGTAACTCTTGTTCTAGAGGACTCATATTTTTTGTGTTACGTAAGTCATACATTGATTTTACAGAGGCTTTGAAAGTGGTTGTAAAATATTAGAAAAAGAAAAGTTCTCCATTCCATAATTGTTTTACTTGCTAAAAGACTGTCATTTAACAGATTGTCAGGTATATAAACACACAGTCTGAAGTTTACATAGTTCCTAACTGTGCAAAATGTCACTTTACTTACCTACACTCTACTTCAGGTGTGAAAAACAACACCTAAAATATACAACGTGAATAAGCTCATGGCATTACAGAATTTCGACTGCTATTTACTTCACTCTTAGTGTAACCAATCTGTGTGGGAATACATTATGTTCATCAGCAACTCATCTGGATTTCCAGGGTGCCAACTTAATTAGGCATTAATACATATAGCTAAAGAAATAGTGCTAAATATTTATAATGCTTATTAAAGTGCACCTCTAATTATAAATGAATAGGTCATGTGAGTATAAGAAACTTTATAATATACCTTATTAGAGAAATATGTTTTCTTCTCCACTTATCAGGCTGGGTTATTTTTTTATACAGAAGTCTATGGTGAGGGGGAGGTGGAGGAGTAAGTTACTGGAAAAGACACATACATGAAATTGCTCTTTTTAACACTACTATATCTTGAAATAATGCTGTACCATTGTACAGAATAAGACATTACATATGCTTACTAGTATGCAGCATGCTCCTCCTTCCCTCTCCTCTCCTTAGATTTCTGTATATAAGGCTAAATACAGAGATATATTATATCACTGATTAGAGGCTAAATGAAGGTAAGGACTAGGAAAGCACCATAATAAATGGAGAAAGAGATATTATTCTTTAATAAGGTATATTATATTCACCTGCCCTTGGAATAAATAACCTGCTGCACTCTTCCTTTAAGTTCAGCCTCTATGAAAGTATCAGGACCCACCATCTGGGTCCTGAGAACTAGTTTTAATAGTTTTTTTCTAGTGGGGGTGCCCATTTTCATTGTTTACTTCATTAAGGAATGCTAAAAAATGCATTTTAGGTAAAGATTAGAGATGAGTAAACACTGTTTTGAACAGCCATTCCAAACAGCACGCTCACAGCACGCTCCCATAGAAATGAATGGAAGCGGCCGGCACGCAGGGGGTTAAGCGGCCGGCCGCCGGCAAAGTCAGCGTCACAGGTGCTTCCATTCATTTCTATGGGAGCGTGCTGTTCGGATCGGCTGATCCGAACAGTGTTCGGATCGGCTGATCCGAACAGTGTTTGCTCATCTCTAGTAAAGATAGTATTAGATATGAAAGGAAATTGAAAAGTCAAATAATGACAGTAAATGCTGGACAATATTAAAACAAGTAGCCTATGGGGAAGACATAGAAGATCAACAACTTAAACAGTTTGTCAACTTTGGACAATCCTGTTTTGTTAAACTGGCGAACTGATGGTAAGGTGATGTCAGTATATCTTCAATGCAAGCCATAACATATTATAATATGGCCTTTTTGGGTGACCACCCAGGGCCCGGAGCTTCTGGTGGAGCCCATGGCCACCCAAATCTCTTACTAATTTTAACAAGGGAAGAATATGCAAATCTGTCTCCCAAGATGTAAACAGGGAGACAGTGCCTCTGTTTGCTGCCCTCTATAGCAAGAAACCCTGAACACCATGCCCGACTTCCCAGAAGCCTTTGCTGCATGATGCGAGGTTATAACCAAATCAGTTTCTCAGCTACGGATGGCACCGTTTCTGTCTCTTTGGACGTCATCAGCGCAGCCTAGAGAGAATTGATTTGGTTTAAGTGAGAGGCTGTGAGACCAGATTGTGGGGATAATGTCACTCTTCCCATGTTCCCTTGCAGTGGAGCAACTATGGCTATAAGTCTCCACACACCTGAGAAGGTGGTCTCTCCCTAAGGAGTGACGTTATCCCCACAATCTAATTTTAACAAGTGAGACCTTCAATGACAGTAAATGTTTACTTGCATCTGTAAATACAGGTACATACAATGCTACAGCTAATCTTCCATAAGCAAGGGGGTAGCATGATAGTGTGGGCAGTGTGTGACTGCTCCTGGCATAGCGAGTGATGTCCCCCTTCCTGCACCCCATGGCTATTAAAAATAAAATTGCCTTCAGCTACTCATCTGATCCCTGGTTTTGGCAGTATCCTCAGTGAATGTTGTACGCATTATTTGTGCAATGTATAAACCAAACCTAATTCTGCGAATTAATTGAGAATGAGAACTCCTATGAATGACCATTCATAAAATTATCAGCCTATTCACAAAGCACTGAAATTTAAGCTTAGTGGGGGAGTCCAAAGGTTTCATACAGTCTAGAACCATGGTAGTCTTAATCCACCTCTGAATGCAAAGGATGCTCTTAATACGGCGTAATAGTTTTAGATTGTAAACAAGGTATTCTCTCCTTACTATTAAAGTATGTCAGAATTTGATTTACTGTATATGAAAATATATGGGGGAATTCTCATTCGCTTTCTTATACAGTTCTCTTCTCACTCAGATCTTTTTTTACAATGAACCTTATAGCTATGCCATCCCCTTCTTCTATGGTGGGCACATCAATAATCATCATAGCAGATAAAATAAAAAGACACAGAAAAAAATCTGAACTAGTTGTAATATCAATATTTTCATTTTCCTTATGTACATGAAATCATAAGCCAATTCAGTCCATCAGAATCGGCAGTCCTCGTAGACAAATGCAATTAACAATATAAAGCATCATAAAATCTCTGATGCCCGATATGGAGTCTCCGTCAACCACAGAAGCAAAATACTCTGTATGGGGGACATCAAATTTTGAGAACAGGCATATTTTATATAAATGAGCTTAATAAGTTTGTGCACATGAAGTATGTAATCCACCCGTGACACAAAAGCAATTACAGGATAATGTGAGCATAAATTGGAGAAATGAATCATTTCACAGCATTATTGGGGATTATATTAAGTGACTTTTTCTACATGCAGTTCTAAAAAGAGAAGCTAGACAGTGACTCTACCTGCTGTACATTTACACACTCTTCCTCCAGTCTTTGAACAAAGCTTTCATATGATTTAATGTGAGATATAGATACAGTAGTTCTCAATATGGATATGAGACAAGAAGCACAGTCTTATAGCTGTTTGCCTCTCTTAACAGTAGGTAGGGGCAACAGTAGACTGAGATGACCGAGATTAGGATTTACCACTTGATGACAAATTAGAATATATCAAATTAATATTAAAGCCATTGATATGTAGCAAGTCACTAAAGTCCTTTTCATTTTCGCCATGATATTCATAAAGCTGGGGAAGTTTTGTCATGATACAGTCCTATGAAAAAGTTTGGGCACCCCTATTAATCTTAATCATTTTTAGTTCTAAATATTTTGGTATTTGCAACAGCCATTTCAGTTTGATATATCTAATAACTGATGGACACAGTAATATTTCAGGATTGAAATGAGGTTTATTGTACTAACAGAAAATGCGCAATATGCATTAAACCAAAATTTGACCGGTGCAAAAGTATGGGCACCTCAACAGAAAAGTGACATTAATATTTAGTAGATCCTCCTTTTGCAAAGATAACAGCCTCTAGTCGCTTTTAATCAGTTCCTGGATCCTGGATAAAGGTATTTTGGACAAACAATTCAAGTTCAGTTAAGTTAGATGGTCGCCGAGCATGGACAGCCCGCTTCAAATCATCCCACAGATGTTCAATGATATTCAGGTCTGGGGACTGGGATGGCCATTCCAGAACATTGTAATTGTTCCTCTGCATGAATGCCTGAGGATTTGGAGCGGTGTTTTGGATCATTGTCTTGCTGAAATATCCATCCCCGGCGTAACTTCAACTTCGTCACTGATTCTTGAACATTATTCTCAAGAATCTGCTGATACTGAGTGGAATCCATGTGACCCTCAACTTTAACAAGATTCCCGATGCCGGCATTGGCCACACAGCCCCAAAGCATGATGGAACCTCCACCAAATTTTACAGTGGGTAGCATGTGTTTTTCTTGGAATGCTGTTTCTTTTTGGATGCCATGCATAACGCCTTTTTTTTATAACCAAACAACTCAATTTTTGTTTCCAAAATGAAGCTGCCTTGTCCAAATGTGCTTTTTCATACCTCAGGCAACTCTATTTGTGGCGTACGTGCAGAAACGGCTTCTTTCTCATCACTCTCCCATACAGCTTCTATTTGTGCAAAGTGTGCTGTATTGTTGACCGATGCACAGTGACACCATCTGCAGCAAGATGATGCTGCAGCTCTTTGGAGGTGGTCTGTGGATTGTCCTTGACTGTTCTCACCATTCTTCTTCTCTGCCTTTCTGATATTTTTCTTGGCCTGCCACTTCTGGGCTTAACAAGAACTGTCCCTGTGGTCTTCCATTTCCTTACTATGTTCCTCACAGTGGAAACTGACAGGTTAAATCTCTGAGACAGCTTTTTGTATCCTTCCCCTGAACAACTATGTTGAACAATCTTTGTTTTCAGATCATTTGAGAGTTGTTTTGAGTAGCCCATGATGCCACTCTTCAGAGGAGATTCAAATAGTAGAACAACTTGCAATTGGCCACCTTAAATACCTTTTCTCATGATTGGATACACCTGGCTATGAAGTTCAAAGCTCACTGAGGTTACAAAACCAATTTTGTGCTTCAGTAAGTCAGTAAAAAGTAGTTAGGAGTATTCAAATCAATAAAATGATAAGGGTGTCCATACTTTTGCACCGGTCAAATTTTGGTTTAATGCATATTGCGCATTTTCTGTTAGTACAATAAACCTCATTTCAATCCTGAAATATTACTGTGTCCATCAGTTATTAGATATATCAAACTGAAATGGCTGTTGCAAATACCAAAATATTTAGAACTAAAAATGATTAAGATTAATAGGGGTGCCCAAACTTTTTCATAGGACTGTATGTTCTTTATTTTTCATGAGTCAGGGCTACTCACTTAAATGAAGATGTATAGTTTCCTTTATGGTTTCCAGACAGTGAAAGGGACCTACTGTATTTCTGAATACTACTGGAGTTCCTACAGGGGTGGCTGTAAGGGGGTTGTAGGGTAATATAGAAGACGGAGATGGCCTAGTTCCCTTGGTGGGTGGTACTGTAGGGTATAACAACAGTTGTACAGAGTCTCGAAGGCTTCAACCCACTACCACCAGCAACGGTATCTGCTACGGACTACGCCTCACCCCACCCTCAGGGGCTTCTAATCCCAACAAGGACTCCTTGTAGGCGAGACTCTGTACAACTGTTGTTATACCTTACAGTACCACCCACCAAGGGAACTCGGCCATCTCCGTCTTCTATATTAGCCGTACAACACCCTTACAGCCACCCCTGTAGGAACTCCACACCTACCAACAGGACATTTATGGACTAAGGACTGACCCTGTTAACTACCCTGTACCCTTAACTACGGTTTTCTTACCGCAATCTACTGAGCTCGATAAACGCCCCAGTGGCCGAAACATTGCTCGACACTCTGTATTGTCACGTGTAGCACAATGCTTTTTACAATTGAATAAACAAAACATATTTACTCGAAAAAAAACGATCTATTGGGATCCTTTTATTTACTATATGTACTGGGGTGGGACCCTATCCTATAGATCCTTGTAGGTGCAGGTCACACCTTTACACTATAAGGTCAACTAAACATAGTTCTAGTTTGTCCTTTCCTTGATATGTAGAGGAAAACTCTGCAGACTTTCTGTGAAAAACACTACAGAGAAAAACACGATGTATTTTCTCTGCTGTCTTTCCGCAGTGTTTTTTTGCAGTGGTTTGCAATGTAGGGCCTTAGCTTTATATGGAGTGCAGTTCTTTAGCAGTTAGATGGCTATGAAAAGATGAGTTCTAATTGGAGATTCAACCTTTCAGACTTCCTTACTTTGAGTCCCTTACTCCTCAAATCGGATTGTAGAAATAGTAAAAGCTAATCTTATGAATGCTACACATACAAGTGAATCTAAATTAGAATATAATCAAAAAGTATTTTTTTTTTAGTAATTCAATTGAAAAACAAAACAGCTGTAAAGGTTTCCTAAGTGTTTAAAAAGGTCCCTTAATCTGGTTCAGTAAGCGACACAATCATGAGGAAGACTGCTGACTTGACAGATATCCAGAAAGCAGTCATTGCAGTCATTTTGTAAACCACAAAAGGTCATTGCTAAAGAAGCTGGCTATTCACAGAGTGCTGTATCAAAGCATATTAATGGGAAGTTGAGTGGTAGAAAAGTGGAAGCCGTAGTAGAAGCCGCGTGCTACTGCGCATGCGCCCGGGCTATTTTTTTTTATCAGTGTCCGCGAACAAGCGCCGGAGGAAGACGGGACCCGAAGACGTCAGAGGAAGAAGAGGCGGGGAAGAAGAAGACGGCGCACCCTGAATGCCCGCCCAGGGTGCACGTTCCGTAAGTAGAGAACATTCTTTTTTAAGTTATTATTTTAAAAGGGGGGGGGGGTAGTTTAATTTAACTTTTACGGTGCCTGAATAGCCTTTTTAAAGGCTATGCACGCATATGTGGGGCTCTATCAACATGATTTTGCTGATAGAGCCCCTTTAACTGAAAGAAACACTTTAAAAAGTTCTCTCTGTAATGACTCAATAGAATATATGGGTTTCACTTTTTCAATTGAATTACTAAAAAAAATAAGTTTTTGATGATATTCTAATTTATTGAGATGCGCTCGTAGAAGGTTAAAAGTTTAATATAATATCTAGCAGTGTCTGTCTAGAAGTAAGGGGCAATTTGACTCATATCTGAAGAAAAACATTCTTCCTGACAGTACATATCAGAATAAAATGCAGAGAATCCTGTTATGGATTTGGAATAACCATCCAAAATTGTCTTTTTAGTTTTTTGCATGTGATTGCTTTAATTGTAACAAAGCATTAATTACAAGAGTCACTGTTGTTATATATTGGCGCCAACATTTCTTCTTCATTGTAAAATCAGTCTAGGAAACTTTTTTGTACATTACAGTGATTATGTCATTAGGCAATGTAGAAAAAATTGGGTCTGATAAAGAAATGCTATTAAAATGCATAGACTACACCAGCTCAGCGGTTATTTTGGGTTACAGACCATAAAATATACACAGAATCATAGGATGTCTAGTGGCTGCACAATGAGCAGTGAGGTTAAATACTAGCAACTAGCTGTGTTTTAATGATTTCTCTTCTAGCATTATGTTACTTTTAGGTCTGCAGTAAACATTTCTGAGAGCTATTATTAGTCTGGTGTAAGATTAAGAAAGCTGTAAAACAAATATCACTGCATCCAATAAAAAAGAGTATAAAAAAGCACTTTTAAATAGCACTTTACAAATGGCCAAATTAAATAGCACTGAAATTACATTACAGTCATACATTACTAATAATGGCAATAATAAATTAAGAATATTATCTTGCATTCTCCGTAGATGGTGCTACTAATTCTAAAGCAACAGCCAGAGAAAAGTCATGTTTTTCTAGCTAAGTAAAAGCTCGAGCATTAATCCTATCTGGGAAAATCTGAAATGTACAGATTTTTTTTATTTTCTCTAGGTTTTATACAGATATGTCCATCCTAAAACTTTCTTGAATAGCATTATGTTGTATAACTTGTCATGATACTGATCCAATACAAAACAGTAAAAAGGATATGTTGAACATACTGGTTTTCTTCTAAATTTAAGAGCCTTTTGGAGAATTTTTAATTATTATTATTATTGGAAGGTATAGACAATGCAAAGGCATCTATCAATCATATACAGTATGTTTATCTAGAATCTTGTGCCTTACATCTCAGGATATGGGTTTATATGCAGTATTTGCCGGTATGCTTGGTAAGTGGTGATGAGGCATCCGAGTGCTAAGGTACCTTCAAACAGCTGATCAGTGGGGGTGGCGGGTTTAGGGCTAAACCAATCTGAAATTAATGACCGATTAAAGGAGGGGTCATATATATGCTAGTCCTGGAAAACACTTTAACGTACACCTTTAATAATATTAGAAATATTGTAGGCGCTAGTTGACAGACATGTTGCAGCTAGTGAGCTACACTATCTAATAAATAAGTCACTGCATGTAACTTTCAGGCCAGGTCACATTTTTATGACATTTGCAGAACATGTGAATAGTCATTAAAGGCAAGTGAAAGCCTTGATAAATAGGCTTATTATTGCTGTTGTGTCCCAAAACTTGTATAATTTGATCAATAAACTGCTTAATTTAAACAATCCCTATTCAACATCGGTCCAATGTAAATGAATTATTCGAAATATTACAACGCGGCTATGGAAAAGACCAAAAGAACTGCAGGACATGTAACTACTCTGTTTCTGTGACTGTGAAGCTATGGAAACAGTATAGCTCAGCTGTCTTTATCCGTAGTGCTCATAGACCACTATGGGAGCTACAGGAATGACGTAGAGGAGTCCCAACATAGGGTTCTGGACTTAGGAGCAGTTATTCCCATCTCAAGATGGGAATAACCTTTTAATGAAGGCATTTCAATCAAGAGACATCTACGACTTTCATACAGTATGTCCAAATAGGTCATATGGAGAAAAAAGTTATTTGCAACACATGCGATAGGTAATCCATTAGATGGGTGATCTTAGAGTAACAGATCACCTTATAAATTACTTATTGCTGTAATGTTTCCCCTCCAGTCTTTTTTTACATTCCAGTGTATTGACTTGTGACTGATACTAACAATGACTGGCCAGAAAGGAAGACTCATGACAATATACAGTAGTTCTTTTTTTATCCATTAGTTCTGATATAAGGATATTTATTATCTGTTGATCTCGATGACAGATCATCTATGTGACAGAATGAATTTATGAAAAATGTAAGCAATTTATCATGATTTTTGGATTCTATCTTGTAGATTCGCACAGGTCATTTTAGGCTATATATATTTTATTTTTACATTCATGATCCTCAGAATCCCTTCACTAAGGCTTCTAAAGCTATAAATAGACTAGTTGAATTTTTGTCATAGAACTGTCTAAATACTTCGATGTAGGATCTTGACCTCTGGGGCAAGAAGACTATTTCTGTCATCATATTTTGGAGGATAATGTGGCATTAGCTTTTACTGGGTTGCATTGATTTTATAGGGCAAAGAAACAGAAAAGTACTGCTTAGTTCCTATTGTTTGAGAATTGAAGGTTGTAAAATATATGTTCTAGTATGGCACAGGAGTATGGAAGAGATTGCAAGTAAAGCAGGTGAGAGGAGCGCGTGGTCCCTCTGGGGATAGATATACTCCTCAACAAAAATGTATGTTATTGTAAGATCTTCTGTGTTTTATTGTCCACCTATACAGTCATATTTTATCTTTCAAACAAGTTGAGAATCCGTTTTTCTAGTCTGAAACACAAGCAATAATTAGTAATATGAATTATACTTGTAACACATGTATAATCCTGATATGCAAAGCATAGGTCACCGTGAATCAAAGTGCTTTTAAATGTCACATTTGCACACACAGTGCATGTTTTATACTTCTGTATACCCATATTTCTTAGCTTCTACGTATTTAAGGATAGACATTTGGCATTTCACAAAGCACAAGGACAAATATTCTGCTCATATTAAAATCCATGTTGCTTGTAAAGACAGCTTTATCATCTGTCAATCAAACTGTAATGTGAAATTATCCGTAATGAAAATACTTTCTCTTAACTTATTCAAGTTTTTCATCGCAATGTAGATTTTACTGGACTATATGAGTTGGCATTCTAGGTAAAACACGCATATATATATATATATATATATATATATATATATATATATATATATACACACATACACACACTCAGTATATCTGTACACACCTCCTATATATTTCCCTCTAACAACGCTTATCTCCTGTTCACAGTAGATAATTGTCTAAGTGGTGGGAGTTTAGCATTGGTATCCCCAGTGATCACATGAATGAGTTATTAATATTTATTATGCTTACTTGTATGCGCCATCATATTCTGCAGAGCTTTACAGACACTGTCAGTCACTGTCCCATATAGGACTCACAATCTACAATCCATAACAGTATGTCTTTGGAGTGTGGGAGGAAACCAGAATACCTGAGGAAATCCACGCACACATGGGGAGAACATACAAACTCCTTGCAGATGTTGTACTTGGCAGGATTCAAACCCACAGAGACTCTGTCCTGCCCTATGTTGCAGTAGGTAGGGAGGGAAAATTAAGGGGAAAGTGGGGTTATAGCTCTGCTCATGAATATAGCCAGACTCAGACTATGAGACCAGTGATTTTAAGTAGAGATGAGCGAGTAGTATTCGATCGAGTAGGTATTCGATCAAATACTACGGTATTCGAAATACTTGTACTCGATTGAACACTACTAGCTGTTCGAAGTTAGGATTCGATGCAGAACCAGCGTTGATTGGCAGAATTCTATACATTGCCAATCAACGCTGGTTCTTCTCTTACCTTTAGAAGTCTTCTCCCTGCGCAGCGTCCCCGCGTCCTCTTCCGGCTCTGAATTCACTCTGCTTAGGCATCGGGCCTGGGCAGAGCCGACTGCGCATGCCCGTGCATGCGCAGTCGGCTCTACCTAGGCCCGATGCCGAGCAGAGTGAATTCAAGGCCGGAAGAGGACGGGGGGACGCTGCGCAGGGAGAAGAATCCAGCCCGACCCTCACTCATGGACTTTGTAAGTAGAATTTTATCGAATGTTGCCTAACCCTGAAACGAGCATTTCCCCCCATAGACTATAATGGGGTTCGAAACCCGTTCGAACAGTCGAACAGTGAGCGGCTGTTCGAATCGGATTTCGAACCTCGAACATTTTAGTGTTCGCTCATCTCTAATTTTAAGCATTGTTAGGAGTCAAATGTTTTTTTTGTCTGTGAAATCTTGGCTACTTGCAGCATAGACCCTTAGCCTACAATATGCTGTCCTTATAAAGGTCACTATATTACGCTGACTGATTCAGTCTAAATACAGACTAGTAATCGTCATTTGTAAAAATATTAATTGTTCAATGTTTCAGTCATGAATTCTAATACCGGAGAGTCAGTTGTCTGCCCTGATGAAAATGCTTAATGCTTCATATCAATGATTAAGAATTGTTAATGCTACAAGAATATAGCGCTTCGTGCTGTTACACCTCATTTTGTAATAAGTATGATGCGTTTCAGTTCTCATAAGTGTCCTCAGTTTCCACTTTTTAAGTAAATTTCATCGATGCAGTAGAAAGGGTTGTTGAAAATGCATGAGCATGAGTGTCAGGTCATATTTCATCCTTTTTACAATTTTAACTGCACATTTTATAGTTTCACACTCTATAGTGTTTTACACATGTTTCAAGAGTTTAGAAATATTTATATGAAACAATGTATATGTGCATATGAAAATGTTAATTCCACAGTTGGAAAATGGTGACATTTTGCACACTATAGTCTGACACATTCCCAGAACTCCTAATTTTATAGGTAACGTTGGTAGCAAAATTCTGTGTATTAAAGCGTACCTTCAATTATAAAACCACTTTCATAAATGAATAGCACAAGTGAAGATAGGAAATGTATTATCTTATTAAAGAAATATGGTTCCTTTGTCACTTATTAGGCTTCTTTCCCCCTTATTATCACTCTGTCTAATTATCTGTTATATCAATTATTGTAGAATCTCAACTAACACACAGAAGTCTATGGAGAGGGGAGGAGGCTATTAATTGATTGTTTGACTTATTCTGTGCAGTGGTAGGGTCTTATCTTGAATATCCAGTTGTGTCCAAAGAAATCCATGACTCACAGTGTATCAGAGCTTAAAGGGATAGTCCCATCTCAATGACACGTATATTGTGTTTTTGTTGTGGAGTGCATTCTGTCTTTACACCTCATTTTGTAATAAGTATGATGCGTTTCTGTTCTGATAAGTGTCCTCAGTTTCCACTTTTTAAGTACATGTACATGTTAGGAGATGTTGCAAGGAACTCTGGGAATGCAGGATCACCCATATGCCATGCATGCAGTCAATCAGAAGCCAGCCAGCCCTGTGATGTCACAGCCCTATAAATACGCTCCACCATCTTGGATTCAGGCATTTTCAAGTGTACTTATTTGCAGGGAGAGACGGCAGCAGGTGCTAGGGAGAGTGTTACAAAAGACTTGAAAAATGATATTTTGCTCAATCACAATTGAGGGAAAGCACATTAGAAGTGTAAGGAAAGGATAAGGAGGAATTTATAAAGAGTACTAGCTGTTACCCGCGACTTCGTCTGCGGTG
This sequence comes from Leptodactylus fuscus, assembly GCF_031893055.1. Taxonomy (NCBI): domain Eukaryota; kingdom Metazoa; phylum Chordata; class Amphibia; order Anura; family Leptodactylidae; genus Leptodactylus; species Leptodactylus fuscus. Next base: position 152,737,042 of record NC_134266.1, on the reverse strand, counting down.
ATTGTAGCAGTAGGTATATACAGGCGGGGGTAAGGTTTTCGTAGTGTGTATAAGGTATGGGATGTGAAATGTAAGTTTGTATCTTGTTTTTGCTGTAATTCTGAGAATACGTGAGACTTTTGTGTTGAAGTTCATTTGTATTTGAGCTGCTATATATACGGTGTTGTGAGAAACTGTACATAGTGACTTTGGGACAGAGGTATTTGAAGTTAATCCTTTCCCGCCGATGGCATTTTTTGATTTTCGTTTTTGACTCCCCTCCTTCTAAACCCCATAACTTTTTTATTTCTCCGCTCCCAGAGCCATATGAGGTCTTAATTTTTCCTGGGACAAATTTTTCTTCATGATGCCACCATTATTTATTCTATATAATGTACTGGGAAGCAGGGAAAAAATTCAAAATGGGGTGGATTTGAAGAAAAAATGCATTTCTGCGACTTTCTTACGGGCTTTGGTTTTACGGCGTTCACTGTGCAACCAAAATGACATGTCCCTTGTATTCTGTGTTTCGTTACGATTCCGGGGATACCAAATTTATATGGTTTTATTTACATTTTGACCCCTTAAAAAAAATCCAAAACTGTGTTAAAAAATTATTTTTTGAAAACTCGCCATATTCCGACAGCCGTAACTTTTTTATACTTGCATGTACGGGGATGTATAGGGCGTCTTTTTTTGCGGGAACGGGTGTACTTTGTAGTTCTACCATTTTTGGGAAATGTTATTGCTTTGATCACTTTTTATTCAAATTTTTAGCAGAATCAAAACAGTGAAAAAATGGCAGTTTGGCACTTTTGACCATTTTTCCCGCTACGGCGTTTACCGAACAGGAAAAATATTTGTATTACTTTGTAGAGCGGGCGATTTAGGATGCGCGGATACCTAACATGTATGTATTTCACAGTTTTTAACTACTTTTATATGTGTTCTAGGGAAAGGGGGGTGATTTGAATTTTTAATCCTTTTTATTTATTTTTTTTATATTTTTTTTACTTTTTTAAACTTTTTTTTTGCATTTATTAGACCGCCAGGGGTATTGACATAGGTGGGTGGTGTCGCGGATTGTCAGAGTGGTGGGGGCAAATATGGCTGCTCCGGAGCGTTATAGAGCGCCTCCTGGAGTATCGTTAAGGTGAGGGGCAAAGTGGTAAAGTATATGTATATGTGATTGTGTGGGGTTAGGGGCGAGGCTGTAGAGGGCAATATGAATTTTGTGGCTTGCTATGGTCCAAAGTGTGTGAGATTGCAGAGATGGTGGTGTGAGTTTGGGTTTTGTGGGGGTCCTGGCACAAACGTATGTGCGCTATTGTGACGAAAAGTAGCCTATTGTTTAATCGAGTGTAGGGACTATGTTTGTGGAAAATTTCAGCCAAATCGGTGGAGCGGTTTTTGCGTGATTGACCGCCAAACATCCGAAAATCCAAAGGGTCCTGGGAAAAACGTATGTGCGCTATTGTGACGAAAAGTAGCCTATTGCGCAATCGAGTGTAGGGACTATGTTTGTGGAAAATTTCAGCCAAATCGGGGTCCAAAGTGTGTGAGATTGCAGAGAAAGTGGTGTGAGTTTGGGTTTTGTGGGGGTCCTGGGAAAAACGTATGTGCGCTATTGTGACAAGAAGTAGCCTATTGTTTAATCGGGTGTATTAACTATGTTTGTGGAAAATTTCAGCCAAATCGGTGGAGCGGTTTTTGCGTGATTGACCGCCAAACATCCGAACATCCAAAGGGTCCTGGGAAAAATGTATGTGTGCTATTGTGACGAAAAGTAGCCTATTGCGCAATCGAGTGTAGGGACTATGTTTGTGCAAAATTTCAGCCAAATCGGTGGAGCGGTTTTTGCGTGATTGACCGCCAAACATCCGAAAATCCAAAGGGTCCTGGGAAAAACGTATGTGCGCTATTGTGACGAAAAGTAGCCTATTGCGCAATCGAGTGTAGGGACTATGTTTGTGGAAAATTTCAGCCAAATCGGGGTCCAAAGTGTGTGAGATTGCAGAGAAAGTGGTGTGAGTTTGGGTTTTGTGGGGGTCCTGGGAAAAACGTATGTGCGCTATTGTGACAAGAAGTAGCCTATTGTTTAATCGGGTGTATTAACTATGTTTGTGGAAAATTTCAGCCAAATCGGTGGAGCGGTTTTTCCGTGATTGAGGAACAAACATCCGAACATGCAAACATCCAAACACACAAACCCACAAACCCACAAACTCACAAACTTTCACATTTATAATATTAATAGGATAGAAGCAGAACAGGGTTCATTTGGGGTGTTTGCAGCCTAGGTAATAGGAACAATCCTACTATACCTTGCTGCACTGACTGCCATTATAATGCTGCTCATTGCAGGTTTGCAATAGATCACCTCTGTGTAATTGAAATTATTGGGGTAAAGTGTTTTACACCACTATACAGGCTCTCTGCAGCTGGGAAATAGCTGTTTTTTTACACAATTCGCTGCAAATTAATTCAGATTGAATCATTTTCATGTATCTCGATCGACCATATGCCAAAGAGTCACTTTTTTGGCATAACTGTGCCCAATAAAATCTACAGGCATATTGGTTTATATATTGCAGAATATGCCTGTGCCAGTGAAAACTTTGCCCACTGCAGACTCTGGTTTCTCATTCCACATTCCTAGTCACATCAATGTAAAGCAGAGCAAAGATGATATGTTTATAGGGGAAGAGTTGGGACACTTCCTGATTTTAGGAATTCCCAGCAAAGACTTCACAGTTAATTTGGCATGTGAGCTATTAAAGCTCTCTCGTTTATTGCTTGGCAACATAGATATGATAAACTTGACTCCACATTACCTATGTACGAGCTGTGTGGGTTCAGGTCTATTGACAGATTTAGTTTTAATATTATTTCTAGCTTTTTATGGAATATAAATTTTAATTTTGTTAAATCAAATCAAATCAAACAAGCTTTATTTTCACGTCCGAATAGATATTTGGCATTGCCAAAGCTAGTAAAGTGGGGGGAGTTGGAGTCGGGGGGGTGAGTGGTGGGTATGGGGGGTTGGGGTGGTTGATTTGGGGTATAAGAGTCCGTGGAGTCTCATCTTCCTCTTAGTTGGTGACCGCTATATGTGGGGGAGGGGGGGGGAGGGTGGCTGCTTATTAAAATTGCTTATATTTTGAATTCATGTAGAGGTCTTATACTTGGCAGTTACTTTTTATGAAGCCCTTTGTATCCATATCTAATTCAGGTGTCTTTACATATCTTCTAAATACTAAATAAATCTAATATCGAGACTTTGATGGGTTCCTATGATCAATAAGCGCCTTCACAATATAGATATCATTTATACTAATCCACAAAATCGTGAGATCATTTGCATGTTCAGAGAATGTTTTTGATGCAATTCTTCTTTATTCTGCATTCTCTGTTCAGATACCATACTGCAGCTTTCTTATTTTGTACTGTGCGTAGGTGTGAGGTCTCCATAATATAGATTATCACGAAGGTAACTACTATATTCTATTGTAAGCCTTGCAAGAAAAGATGTCAAAAATACCTGTTTTACAACTAAATATAATAGTATAGTGTTTAAAGGAAATGCAATACTCTTGATGTGTTAAAGTAAATGAAATGTGAATCCAGTGACTATTGTAATAAATCTGAAATTGAGCAAGTGTGTGTTCTAAACTATACATTTTTCACTTGAGAGAATAGGAGTTTATAGGCCTGAGTACATGCTGGCGACGTAGGAGCTTGAAAGATTAGGCCTCAGCGCTTTGTCCTTCCTTACTCTATCATGTCTTTTATCACCTGTCACTATGCTGGGTGTCTGCACAGGTAACAGCACTATCTACCTACTTTGCACCCAATTCTATATAAGAAATTTGTATTTACTTTCAAAGTGTAATTTGTTCCTCATGGATAATATGACCCCTAGCGGAGCCGGATCATGGGTTAGTTGAAGTGATATTTTCCACTAATGGTAGTCGTACATCATCGCTGTCAGCTCGGGTTAGGAGGCAAGCACATTACAGCTCCATTTTAGCTCTGCAGGCATCTGGGATTATTTGCTATAACCGAATATGACAAGACTGCACTACAGAGTGCATTACAATTTTACTAGCTTTTCAGGCAAGTTCCTTGGCTCTAGTCTGTGCCCTGGGCAGGCATAATAATGGATTCCTCAGTGGGCCTGACTTCCTGCACCAAGGATACTCAATGTCGATGGCACAGATAGATTTTATTTTTACCCGCACCGGCTCTTGTATTTTATCTATCCCTGGGTAATTGAGCTAGCAGGTCTGCAGTCTTAGAACAATCCATGTCTGACATTAAACTCCCTGTGAATTTATCTGCACAATATGCATAAGGGCTCCACTGCCCCAAATGGGTTTCCCATTTATGTTTAATAGAAAATATTTTCATACTAAGTATATTACATTACAATACAAATTATTGATCATGACTACTGCTACTACTGATAGCTATGATATTAATACAAAATGTTCCACTCTTATGTCATGTGCTGATCCCATGTTGAAAATGACTCAGCTCCAGATGTACCCACCATTAATATACATAAGTACAATACAATAACACTACATGCTAGCAAATCCCATAATGGGCTGCTGCTTACATCCAAACCACTAGTGGCTACATATAGACAAATAAAACATAAACATCTCCTGAAATCATAAAATTATGTGGGTTTTTTTCACTCCATAAGGCCTGGTTCACATCTGCATTCAGTATTCCATTTGGGAAGTCCTCTTGGGGACCCCCTGAATGAAATACCGAATGCATTAAAAAGCGATGAGCAATGAAAGCACACGGACTCCATAGACTATAATGGGCTCTGTGTGTTTTCCATGCAGTGTCCGCACGAGTCAAGCGGAGATAAAAGAAGTTCATGAAGTACATTCCTCTCCTCATAGCACGTGCGGACACCATGCGGAAAACACACAGAACCCATTATAGTCTATGGGGTCTGTGTGCTTTCATCGCTCACCACTTTTTAATGTGTTCAGTATTCCATTCAGGGGGTCCCCAAATGGATTCCCCGAACGGAATACCGAACGCAGATGTGAATCGGGTCTTATTTTGTGTGGAGGGAGATGGCTTGCTTTGATGTGAACCAGGCCTTAGAGAAAAGGTAAGGAAGGACACATCTGTATATAGTATAACACTCTGCTGCAAAATTCAGACCAAATTGACATACATTTTATTTTATTTTATGACGTGACTGAACCCACTAAATAGAAGAGGTAGCCATATTATTAAACATTTAACCCCATTATAAGTCTTACACATCTCATGTATTTATATATCACATGTTTCCTGCCTATCACATCAACCAATGTAAAGAATTTTCTAAAATTGTGTTTTCACATAGCCAGGTAATAGCTTAACATGAAATACAGATATTATATTGGAGTAGAAGTGGTAGGACTCCTTTAAGTCTTACCTTTTATTAGTACAGCCAAGTAGACAAAGATTCTTTGGAGCAGAGTAATTTCTTAATAGGCTGGAATTTCCTCCTATGTAATTGGTGCCATGTGCCAGATGCCTAGACATTGATGTGTTTATGTTCTTTACAGTGGGGTTCTGTTAAATATACACACCTCACAGTTACTTTGTACCTGAGACAAATTAAGCCTCTTAAACCCCATAATGTTATTTAACGTGGGTAAATCAACATTTATATTTCCTATTGCTAAACCTCGGTATTACATCCGATATTTCATCATTTACATATTACTTTCATATTAAGAAAACAGAAAGTACTAATTTTTAGAAGGTTAAGAATCTTAACCTTTTAAAAATGTGTGCTTAAGATATGATAAAAAAACATATCATGCACAAAGTGTTATTTATAGACAGCTCCTTGGCTTGGGCTTGAAATGCGTCGTGTGCCATGTACTGTGCTATAAGCTCAATGTCTATGCAATATATTACACACACTGAAAACTTTCTGTAGTCATTTATAGTAGAAAGTCCCACTAATTTATAGATAATTATGATATAATGATAAATGTAAGACCTAGACGACAATATCGGCACACTGGCTTGGCCTGGTGGATTTATTACCTGACTAGTTTAATAACAAATACTGTTTTATGCAGAGTCAATGAGCATAATGTTTCACCATACAAAGTTACTGTGTTAGGCAAAGAAAGAAATTCAGTGGCGCTTGCCTTTACTGTTTGCTAAAGCAAAACACAGTTTGAGGTCGTTGCTGGAAAAAAGAATTCTTAGCTTCCAAATTTTCTTGGTCCTGCAACCGTAATTTACAGGCAATGCTAAATGTTCATGAGCATGATGGTGTCAGGTTAGATAGTAATATCTGAGGACTAACATTGCCCTTGTACTAAGTGAAAGGATCTTGTGTTTCATTTTATATTCAATATGAATTTTGATGATGACAGGAACATTTTGCCCTCGACAGGGTGTTAAGCAGTTTTGGGATCTTTAATAATTTGTTAAATAGAACTTGGCCAAGATGTCTGATGGATCTACTGCCTATTCATATGCTTTTCATGACAGCATTGACAGGTGATAGAAGAATATTTTCCAATAAGCCAAGTTTCCACTTCACTTGATTTGAACTTAATATGTTACTTAGCGGTGATTTGCCAATGAAAATGAGAGATTATATGAAATATGGAAAATGCTGGAGCGCTTTCATACTGCATATTAAAAATATTGTTTGAACTCTGTGTAAAAAAAAGAATCCTCTCTAGTCTTTAAGATGTGTGAGAAACATTTATTGTAGTTTTTTTATGTTCACTTCTTTGTTCTGTCGACAGCTTTATTGGTAGTAGGTTTTGAATCCACGTTTATAGCTTTTTGGCTGGCTCGCTCTCGTTTATACAGAATAATCAAAAAGACATTGGTACATTTTATTATATCGTTTTAATGAATTTCCTGTGTGTTTGATATTGACTCTGTTTACTTAAAAGTTAAAATATCATTTTATACTTTTTTCCAATAAAACCCCTGATTCAAAAGATATCACTTAGAGCACGAGCTCTATGAAACAATTTTACAAAGGTTTTATAATACTTTATATAGTTGGATGTTAATTGTTTATATTCATGCAGATGGTGTTTAGTAAGGATGGTCTATCTTTATATCCTGTTAGGGCATATGGACATGATAGAGGAAGGTACCCTGCTTTAGCCCCCCCTTCCCCTGTGTGCTAGAATGAAGAGCTACGAAGTAAGACCCGGTTCACATCTGGAGTCCACTTAGGGACCCCCCGAACGGAATAACGAACGCATTAAAAAGCAATGAGAAATGAAAGCACACAGACTTCATAGACTATAATGGGATCCGTATGTTGTCTGCACGAGTTATGCAGATAAAAGAATAGTTCCAGCACTACTTTTCTCTCCATTATAGTCTATGGGGTCCATGTGCTTTCATTGCTCACCACTTTTTAATGCGTTCAGTATTCCATTCAGGGAGTCCCCAAGCGGACTCCTCGAATGGAATATTGAACGCAGATGTGAACCAGGCCTAAGAGAGTCTGCAACTGCATGGTATTCCACTATATATACTGCATATTTGAGTATTTGCCTTGCTTTGAATGTGATTACTAAAGTATTTTGTGCCAATGCCAATTTCAGTATTTTGTTGCTGTGACATTGTGCCTTCCTCAGTTTACATTTTCTGTAAAGTAGATGGAGCAATGACTCTTGTAAATAGGTAGAATTAGATCGCACCCATTGACTGTGAAGCAGGCAGTGTTCTTTTCATGTCACTTAAGTTACAGCCTTCACAAGCTATGATCTAATGCCTTGTAGACATACTGGTCAAGAAAGTGTCCTATAAAAGGAAGTTTTCCTGTGTCTTTCGGGTTTTCCACTTGGCATTTGGTTGTAATAGTTGGGACCTCCCATCAGTGTGGATTGTTTGTATAAGTTTAGTCTCTTGAGAAACTGCTGTTGTTCTCAAGCAACTGTCATTAACCCCGGGTGCATTTGAGCTACGCTTGCTAACTTCTATTCTGCAGAACAGCTACCTCTGTGAAATATTCTGATTAGACCTGCAAGTGAGTATGTGTTCTCTCTTTGGCCAATCTTAGGCTAGGTTCACATCTTCATTTGGGTTTCCCTTTGGGGGTCCACTTGGGGACCCCCCAAATGGAAACCTAATCTGCTTAAAAAAGTGGAAACCAGCGGACCCATAGACTATAATGACTATAAAGACTATAATGAGAGGGGAATGGAATCCAACGATGGTGAGAACCCAGCCTTAGCAAGCACCTCGTGTACAGAGGGGGCTATATGTATACACCCCTCTTGTCCATGATGGGTTCTGCCCTGTTACAGCATGACTGTTTTTAGAAGACAGCAGTCATGTAGCTAACTCTTTAATAATTATAGAATTATATAATGAAATAGTGACCAATCAAAAATGACATATTACAGTTTTTCCATTTTTCACCTTTTTTTTTTAACCACTTTTTTGATATCAGTCATATTTTGCTGGCCATTATTTCAAGTGGATATTTTATCACAAAAGCCAAGCAGACTAAATTAATGAGAATGCTAATCTCCTCTCATTAGTGACATTAGCAGACTTCAAAGAACTTTGTTCGAGAAGATTAACATAAGACATGTGTTGTGATAAGAGTATTTGATGTATGCCAGCTAGCTTGGCCTGACAGATTAGACAAGGTGTGAACAACCATTAGGAATTGTAATGTTCATGCTAATTCTGAAAATAAGCCAGCTAGGATAAGGGTCCTACAATAAGAATCAAAGTTTTTGAGTACTAGGGAGAGTAGTTTTTTATTTTACTTATCCTCTCCATTTTTGTTTCCTCTCCTTTTTTGCAGCATCAGCATTTAGGCTCTCATGTATTTCTTTATTATAATATATTCAGCAGGATTTTAGGTTCTTATGTAATTTGTGACTAGAGAACACCCATGAATTTCTAACAATTCTCCATTTTTCCCTTTCAGAGCTGTTGTTGTGTAATTAATCTCATTGCAGTGATATGAAAATTGTCCATTAAAGTGTTCAGTCAAAACAACATTCAGCATGAGGGAGGGAAAGGAGTTATTTGCTCTTTCTGTTAATTGGTTCTTTCACCTAGCTGTAGTTTATGATAATTAACTTGATACTCACTGAAAGTGAAATTAATCCACCTGGGTCAAAAGCAGCTATTAATTTTTAATCAAAACAAAATGCTCAACAGCTTTGTAGCTCGAATGTGAATAAATATAGCAAAATTAGGAAGTGCTCAGCCATTAAGTGTTTATCTGTTTTCTATTTTAGCACGTGAATGAAGTGTACATTTGGGCACTTTCTAGTACCGGTGCACTATTCTCTATATTTCATAATGGAGGTTTATTAATGGAGATTAAAACAATGTCAGATATTAATTCAACCATAGGCAATGATTCACTTTAAAGAAGACCTGTCATTAGCAGTAAAGGCTGTGGATCTAGTTAGAGATAATAAATCATGGCTGTGTAATATTAATGATCTTGTAAATATCAGGATTAGGGTATAATAATATTATGGAGATAACGTCCATCCTTAGGGAGAGACCACCTTTTCAGGTGTGTGGAGACTTATATAGCCATAGTTGCTCCACTGCAAGGGAACATGGTGAGTTATATACAGTATATATATATAGGCACTGACCATGTTGATTAAACAATGAACATGTTTCATTGCAACATTGAGGCTGTGGGTTGTTTTGTCATAGGTGTAACCTGAATCTCTTAGGATTTTTCAATTAATAAGGAATAGATAACTGATCACTGGGCAAAATTCCCCAGAGTGCCCTCATGTGAATGTGGTTATATGCTCAATCACTGCTTCTTTGGGAATGCAAGATATAACCACCCAGGTAGTCCTATGGACCTGAATAGAATACTGGCTGAGCAGGTATATATGGTGTGCTGATGGGAATTTGAGGACCTCAATACTCCTGATCCCAGTGGTCTGACCATCAGCCATCAGACACTTATTTCCTATTCTGTTGGTATAGTAAAGTACTGCATTTAACAGTTACCTAATAAAATATGTAAAATGTAGAATGACCACAGTTGTGCAAACACAGTAGAGAAATTTATAGTGATGTTAACCTGATCCAGATTTGTAATATGGCAGTCTCTCCCTTTGGCATCACTGATACTGATTTTGAGTTGTGAACTCCCTGTTTCTTGTGCATGGCAGAGCATTGTAGAGCCTACACATTGTCTGGAATTGAATAATTCTTTACTTGGTCTAATGGTGATACTAGGTAATTACTCTGATATTAATTGATCCTCAGTTTGGTGAAGTTCATGTTGTTTCAGTTGCCTCATGGCTTACAGACACTATTTTTCTGTTGGACATGAATTTGATCCAATGAAACATTTTACACAATACTAGTATAGTGATTACTGTTAGAAACTATCTTTTGTACTGAACAAAATTTAACAGACAAGTAAAAGGGAACAAAAAATCCATCTAGGACACATGCTTACAGTTGCACTAAATTAAAAACCATGAAGGTGCCAGTCATGTATCAGAGCCCAGTCAAGTGAACAAAGAAGCAAATCACACAGATACAACCAAAACAGATAAAGCTTAGAAGTAAGAAAGTGGTGTATGGAACATTTCCAGTAAATGTCAATCTACCATAAGACAGCCTTATAAAGTCACATTAAAGTAAATGATGTTTACAAATATAGACCTAAATACAGGAATCCCTGTATCCATCCAAAAAATAGGTTAATGTTAAGGTGTAGGAAGGTTATTCACAAAGCCATTTTGGATTGTTTTAACTATATTTTGAACAGCCACTGATCAGCTTCATAATAATATCTATAATTGGCCTACACTTAGGGACGTAGCTAGCAAAGACTGGGCACCACAGTAAACTATTGACTTGGGGCCCCCACACAGTATAATGCCCAATTTACACACACTATAACGTCCCAAAGTGGCCTCCACACAATATAATGTTCCAAAGTGGCCCCTACATACAGTATAATGTCATATAGCGAACCCTCCCATAGTATAATGTCATATAGCGGACCCTCCACACCGTATAATGTTCCATAATGGCCCCTCCAGAAAGTATTATGTCCCATAGTTGCATGTCTACACAGTATAATGTTCCATAATGACCCTTACACTCACTATAATGTCCCATAACAGACATGCATACAGCATAATGTCACTTAGCGGGCCCTGCTCACATTATGTCTCATAATGGCTGCTATAGTGGTACTTATGTCACTGCCTACAATACAGCACATCAGGATATACACATATATCATACTTGTTAACTTTTGGAGGTAGGTTTCAGGGAGCCCTGGCATGCAAAGTTTGTCCTGAGAATTTTCTTATTACCATGCTGCCTTTTGTTAAAGCCCCATCCCCTTTGTGATCATAACATGTCCAATCCCCCTTGGGGACACAATAGAGAGCCTAGTGGATACTGGAGCATTCCACCAGGCCCAGAAAATTTGCCCATTTTCCCAGGACCCCATTTTGTGGGTGCTTCGCAGTTTCAAGAATTTTGGTAAGTATGTCATATTCTCCTCAGACCCAGAAGGCTTATAATAGAGTTATTTTATGTTCAATGTAAAAATATAATAGAACAAGGCCAAGTAACATTATCTACAGTCTTGAAATAAAAAATAAAAAAATCACATGACCTTGACTGCGTACCATAGTGCACAGTGGGTCCTACTTGGATAAAATGATCCCCATTATGAAAGCCTTTGTACACTACAGTGTATGCAAGGTCTGAGTAGGATATACACATAGGTGACAATGTTTTACAAAATTATGTGAGAAGATGTGTATTAATATGCGCCTATTACCAGATGATGTTCTGAAACCTTTCCATAGCTTAAGTAAGACAACTGGGCTCCAAACCACCTTTTACTGGGCTCCAAACCTGGACTTATTTTTCACTCTATGTAGGTAACAAACCATACGTAAGTCATTAAAGTCCATAGTGGACATATCTTACTTATACAAAGATGAATCATGACTATGCAAAATACAGTTTTCTAGATTTTCATAATCATCATGATCTCAAGCATGGTCAGACAGCAGTGAATTATGTAAAGATGGCAAGATAGGTAATGTTGCTGTTGCTGCTCAAGTTGACCAGATACAGTAGTAATATAAGGGTTATTGGTCTAGCCTTTACCTCAAACTTGATTTTTGCATGGTTTATCATATAACATAATTTAATGATCCCTGCTGTATTGATTTTTTGCCAACTGCTGTTCAGATTTGGGGCACACAGTAATGGCAGAGATGTGTGTACTAAGCTTTAAACACATAATGTAGAATTGCTCTCAATAAGAGAAACTAAACAGCAGTCTTGCAGTTATAATAGCTTTTAATGGCTAACTGAAATAAAAGATGTTTCAAGCTATCAAGATTACTTAGGTGTCTTCAACAGGCATCAGGAATAAGTATCTAAAGAAATACAAATGTTTACACATAAGAACAGTGAAAGTGCTGTAATAACTACAAATATTAGCGGGAGCTATGTCTGTAAAGCACTATTTTGGCGATATATACACGTAAAAGAAATAAATAGGAAATTTTTATTGTCTCTAAATTGATGTAATTTCAGAGAGCTGGAGATCAGTATCTCTGGAATAGATTCTTTAGATGTTGTAGCTAGACATAAATCCCTGGGATAGATTCAGGCCTGTGTGAAATGTGTCAAAGATTGTCATAAACTTGTATTCCCAAACTCTCCTGTCCCTTGGGATTTGAAATGTCCTTTTAGTATCAATACCTTTGTGTTTGTGATATTCTGGTCAGGATCACCGGAATGTTTTCTGAAAGGGAGATGTTTCTTTTTTTCTATAATAGTATGGCGATGAGATGTTATCCATGCTCTCCATTTCTGACCTGTTTCTCTAATAGAAAGATCCCCTATAGAAGAACATTTAGTGCACATAAGCGAATACACCACATTAGATGTAGAACTTGTGAATGTCCCAGGAATCTTATAGTCCTACTAAGTGTTGGGGATCTGGATTCCGTCCATGGTCATTACATGGGAACAGGTTTTGCAGCTCCCATATAATAGTAATGAGCTCCTAAAAATAATATTAGCTCAATAGCTCATCCCTGTTGAAACAGATACAGGCCTGGATGTAGACGATGGGCTTTTTAATGTGTTTAGGATGGAAGCTGTCTCATCTAAGGTTTTTGATACATGAATTCTTGTTGTATTGATCCATTTTGACAGATATCTATTTGGTAATAGTTCAGTGTCAGGTGTATGGTGGAATGAAATGTATTGAATATTTTGTGAAATTGCATTAGTTGTTGCTCTGAGTCTTCCCAGAAGATAAAGATAACATTCAGGTAGTGGAGATAAGCCAAAGGTTTGATGGAGCAGGATGCCAGAAGTCACTTTCCAGTTTTGCCATGACAAAGTTTGCATATATTTTTCAACACATAACATATTGCAAAAACACAACCTGTTGCAATTGAAGCGATTTGCTGCAAATGATAAGAAAGTACCTTGGGACCATTGCAGAGACCCTCTGACACACATAAGGTATGCAATTTTACAATTCACAAAAAAAGGGGAAGGTAAATCGCATATGCAGAACCGGCAGAGATAGAAATGGTACTTTCCAATAATGGTTTTGTGGGGTTTTTTTTTTTTTTTTTTTGCTAAGCAGAAGATTGAAAAACAATGTTTACACTGATTTGCAGTTTAGGAAGTAAATAGAAGAATATGCGGCATCAAGGTATAGGATGCCAAGATAACATGATTAAATGTTTCACTCCTATAGTCTATCTCTCTGGAACAATGACAAAACTCATACTTCCTAAAATACAAGTACAATCAAGCATTCTAGTAAGAACTTCATTGTACAGGCGATCAAAACACTGTTCTATTTCTAATGATGCACAATTCTCTCTCCGCAGCTTTTGTAGTGCAGAGCTATTATTATAAATACATTTTGGACGATAATGTTTTCCGTTTTCATTATTCTGTAAGTTCCTGAATAAACCAACTTTAATAAGTTCAGCTGTATTCTGCAGTGGCAGGTTGCTATTTTGGGTGGCTCTGGAAATAATGACCTTAGGATACATGCATTTGGGCACTGAAATAAAAATATGTTGGTAAACCAGGAGCTTTTCTGTATAGCTTCATTAATTATATTGAGGGACCAATATGGAATTATCTAATTTATGATGAAAATAAAATAAAGGCACCATTCCCGAAGATGAGAAGAGGTGTCATGTTCTTTCACCTTTCATCCAACTGGTACATTCCATTCCTACTCCATGGGGTTGATATCTTTTGGATAATATATACACTCTGTACACAGCACCAGGACATATACAAATAGAGATCAAAATTGCATCAATGCTATTGTTTGTACATATAAATAAGCTAATGTGATCTATAAACTATGTATAGAAACTAGAGGTTCCTTGTTATACATATTTCATCAAATAGTACGAAGCCCAATTGCCCCAACAAGACAACATCATTAAGGTTGGACCCTACTAATAAACATACCGCACTTGCATCCAGAATAGGTCTACAAATGTGAATACAGGGCAAATAGGATCCAGAGCCATACTCTACTTAAAATGGTCTAATGTGCAATGTTTCAGTCTAGGTAAGCAGGACCTTTCTCAAAAGTATATATATATATATATATATATATATATATATATATATCTGCAGTTACCTTATTGGCGAGCTGCAAGATTCTGAAGTTCAGCACTAATGGACTGCTAATCAGAGACAGCCAGGAATATGAAGACCTGCAAGGTAGATGAGCCAAGTCTTTTCACATCTTGAAGGTCAGACCAATCAATCAGGGTCATGATGACATCATAAATCACAAATACTCCAAGATTAATGGCCAAACTGCATTGAGGAGATGGTAGGGGACAAAAACATTAAATTCATCAAGCTAGAACAGTATAGACATTGTGTTTATTATTCATAAGCATTCTAAGTGGCTGAATATTATAGCATACATTATCCAAGCATATGCTATACAATGCCAGTGCCCCTGGCAAGGAGATAGTTCATCTAGCTCCTCCTGGGAATATATGGAATCATATGCGCTTCCCCTATAAGACTGGAATCACACTTGCAGTTTTTGTGGCAGTCGATGCAGTGTTTTTAACTAAAGTCAAAATTGGAATCAAAGGGATTAGGAAATATAACAAAGGACTTATACTATTTCCTGCTGTATCCACAAATTTCAGCCTTGGCTTTGCCTAAAGCAAACATGGCCTTAATAGGGCACCTCCAGAAGTTCTACCATTTCCTAATATTATACAGAAAGAATGTTTTGTGCAATAATGTCCTTGCATTGTGTGTATATAAAATTTCTACCACCAAAACTATGTATTTGATTAGATTTTTTCCCTATAAAACTTGTTATGGAGAATACGGCATGCATGAAAAGGCATTTGTCACATTAGGCAAAGGCCTACAATAAACCATGCTAAGTGCTAACACATTGGCCAGATTCATTCCTTGTTTCCAGTTAAACTTTCTTCTTGAATCTTTTGCTTACAATATGATGTACTAAAACATCCAGACATCATATTGTCTGTTTCTCATTATCCTCTGAATAACACTGAACACTAAAGGGAGAAAACAAAGTCTCTAACATTTTCCATAGCATGTGTGAAATACTTAATATCACCCCCACCCCCAAAACAGCTACAAGAATTACTCCTCTTATGCCTGCCAGTTTTACTAGACCAATATAACACTTTCAGAAGTTTTATGAGTTCCAGCATGTAACCAGAGAAGATGTTAGCCTGCTTTGAAGACACCATAATGGCCTGGCATGAAACATGCATACCTAGCAATTTTTTTTCAGTGTTTATGAGCAGGAGTTGCTGTTTCTGACCCGGTCATTAGTAACAAAATATTCTGATTTAATCGAGACCTATTTAGCTTATGCGTCCCATGCCAGTAATTAAAAGTGATGAGTGAAACATAAAATAATGTCAGACATTAATATTGTTTGGGTAATCACTACTCCACTATTAAAATAGTCTGTGTTCTTAAGTGATTTTCCTTCCCACAATATTTTTTCATATTTTTCAGTAGTTGAGTTTAATATGGCTACTCCAGCTGACAAGAACTGGAAGGTGTACAAGTAGAGGAGAAATTGATAATTTTAGGATTTATTGCAATGATAGAAAATATAATAATATAATTTAATAAAACCCCATATGAACAGTAGAGCAGTGTTCATGGAAGCGGTATAAAGGCACATATAATCTCTGTGGCTCTGCGCTACAGAACTGTAGTCACTCTGTGTGTCCCTGTATACACTTATCAGCCATACCAATAAAACTACAGACTCGTGACTTAAATAGCAGCTCTTATCCAGTGACAATGGCACGTAGATATACGTGTTCTCCGTGCCGCCATTTGCCTACAATCCTGGTTCTGGTCGGTATGCAAATTAGCTCTCTCGCAGCACCAGGGGAGGGCCCCAGTGCTCAAACAGCACTGGGGGTGTCCCCAATGCTGCGAGAGAGCTCTCCAGCTCCACCTCCATCTTCGTCAGGAGCGTCCTCTTCTTCTTCAGTCGCTTGTAACTTCTAGGCCTCGGGCCTTGGACAGAGCAGACTGTGCATGCCCACAGGCCACGAGAAAATGGCCGCTTGCACGGTATGGTAAACGGCCATTTTCTTGTGGCCTATGGGCATGCGCAGTCTGCTCTGCCCAAGGCCTGAGGCCTAGAAGTTACAAGCCACCGCCGGAAGAAGAAGAGGAAGAGGACGCTGCTGACAAAGATGGAGGCGGCGCTGGAGAGAGCTCTCTCGCAGCATTGGGGACACCCTCAGTGCTGTTTGAGCACTGGGGCATACCCCCAGTGCTGCTAGAGAGCTAATTTGCATACCGACAAGAACTGGGATTGTAGGTGAATGGCGACACGGAGAAGAAGACAAAAGGTAGGAGAAGAATAGCCTTTCTTAAGGCTTTTCCGACGTGGTACCTAGAAAAAATAGTGTCTGAGGTATAGGATCCCTTTAATGCAAGACAGAGGATCCCTTTAATGCAGGACACTGGACACCTTTATAGCAGATCTATTTTGGAGATCTACATAATTTTAGGCAGGTAGTTGTTTTGGTGCAGAGCCCTGTATAGTACTGCATTAAATAGATATACTACCCTTGAAATGCTTCAGGCATATATCAGTATAGTTTGGCCCAAAGAAATCAATGGGCACTAAAGACTCCATACAACTTAGTGGTGGAGTCACCTGTAAGGATAAGGCTTACTAATAAAAATAACTTTTCTACATTAATGACTAGAATCTTCCAATTAGCCATATTTTTTATATAAAATATTATATTTCTATGTAGTTGTTGGTAAGTGGTAATATTTAGGGCTGTGTTAACTAAATATTAGAGATGAGGAAACTGATTCAAATCAAACTTGATTTGGCCCGAATGTTCCATGTTTGGCCCTCTCACTCAGCCCCCCTCTTCCTCTCCCACTCCGTAACAAAACCCTCCCTGTTTCAAGAAGCCTAGCCTCTTCCACCCTGCCCTTTCTCTCTTTAGCCTAGAGATCCCGCCCATTATTAGCCCCTCCCCGTCTCCCTAGCTAACCTATTCTGCCCACTGCTAGAAGACAGGAAGAGGGGGAGGAGCTATTCCCCAGACACAGGTAGGCTTGGTAAGTATTGATGGGTATAGGGGAAAGGGAAGAGTGATAGTGACTTTCTGTTTCGGAACTGGTGAAACAGAATGTCACTAGATTATCAGAAAGTGTCCCTGGGGTGGTCACATGACCGCTCCAGGGATATGGGAAATTATAGATTTTTTTAATTGAAGTAAATTAAAAGTTAGGTGGGGGGAGTTAGGTGGGGTGACTTTAGTTTAGAGGTTAATTTTCAATTTATCCTGGACAACCCCTTTAACCTAAACTTATGCAATTGGTTAAACTAATACAGTTTAATATCATATAACAGCAAACAACAAAAGACAATGGAAAGTAACTGGAAAAACATTTTCCGCTTTTCAGTGTTTTTTTATCGTCTTCTATGATAAACTATCACGTTCAGCTGTTTAATTCCAGACGTTCAGGTTAACTCTGCTACATCTGTATTTCCAAATACTTCTGTTATTACTATTTACGTACTTGAGGTTTTTTTTTATTTTTTATTTTGTGTGGAAACTGCACTGGGACAGTTAAGATGTGTTGGCTTTCAATAAGATACAGGTAGCTCCCTCCAACTTGAATAGAAAATAATCCTTTTGGTCTGTTTTCTTTCACAATTTTCAGCAGATTTTCTTGTTCTAGTGCTAAAGTCATTTTGGCTATAATACAACAACTGGAACGTAATTATGTGATCTTGCTAAGTCCACTAAATCCACAAGTCTACTTTTTTGTTTTACTGTATTATATACTCAAGGATGACTTGGAATAGAATTTTACTTCTATTTTGTCTTCTTATAATATATCTTTTTTTAATTCTTGTATACTGTTGCTGTCCAAAAAGGCCATGCCCCTGTAGAAGAGCAGGAAAATCCGATATTTCACAACACTTATTGGGTAACTGTCCAAATATTCCTTCCAACATTGAACACTAAGTTCTTCACCTCATTCTAGTCTGCTCTACTCCATTGTTACATTATGCTGAATACAGCCAAGACTCTTAAAGCTTCTTAACCTACATTCTCATATGTATTCAGCTGCCTTCTCTTTCGGCATTCACTGTATTGGTATTAGTTTGTTTTCCATCATATAGTTTATTATGTTCATATCAAGACAATTGGACATCTAACTCTTAAAACAATTATCTTTCTATATGCTCATCTTTAAGGCTGGCAACACTCATCAGATTAATGTTGGCTAAACCCACCGATTTGGAAAGGAAGGGAGGGTCAAAATGCTAGATTTCAACATGTCCAGTCCTTTTATACTGTATTTGCGTCTCATAGACTAGCATAAAAAGCTGACTACCTGTCATATATAAATAGTTGTAAAAAGAAAGATTACCTGGTGCCCGTGGTAATGTCCTCCTTGAGAACCCACTGGTCACAGCTTCAGCTCTTACCCGGACACCTGCCTTGAACAAGGCAGTGGACAACATGAAATCCAAAAGAAAAAACCTGGGAAAATACAGAGCACTACTGGAAAATAATGGATTGCCAGAACTGACTTAAATAAAATGTAACTTTATTGGTTCCAATGACAGTGAAAGGCAACGTGTTTCGACACGATAAGGTGTCTTCGTCCAGCCACTGTACAAAGATAAATAAAAACAAGAAGTAAAAATATCATCACCAACTGGTAAAAGTGAATGTTATAACTCAAACAATTCAGGATTTCTAATGATGAAGCAAGGGTGATCTTGGTGGACGGACCTATGCTCACACAGAAATAGTCTCAGGACTGTGCAGGAAATATATGAAGAAGTACTGACTGTTGTCAATAAGGTGCTTTGGTTTGGATAAACGTTGAATGGTAGCTTATTTTCTTCTCTTATCTCTGCTACTTTTGCCCTCTCCTCCCCTTCCTATCTCCATAGGTTTGTACAGAGATTAGTCATCTGAAGAATGGGGCATGTAGTTCACCTCAAGCAGTGATTTTCATAGTAAAACTTCTTTCAGATAACAGAAGTAGGGAAGCATCCTAAGAGCAGAAATAGGCATTTTTGTGTTATATTATATATTACAAAGTTTCTTACAATCATCTGTATTATTCATTTATGCAACAGTGCCTAATTAACATTAATTACCAATCAGAAAGAACTGCTAAGTGAAACTCGGATATAGGAAAACATAAGCATAAGGTTTCATGGATGGACCTTATATATTCTATTCTTTTCTGTCTAAATATGATTGGACATTAGTATCATGACATTATTTCCACTTGCTATACTGTATTCTTATCAGGATGTGATTATGTCATGTATTTATGTACTGTATGTTTAGAGAGATAGTGTATTTGATAATCTATTCACAAAGAAGTGTCTAAGAATATATATATATAAATATATATATATATATGTGTGTGTGTGTGTGTGTAGTTGTGTGTGTGTTTAGAGCTATAGTATACAACCTGTATTTGATAGGTGTTTAATTAGGAGACATACTGTCAACTACATTGTCACATCAAGGGCATAGGGTTGTTGGTTATGTGAGATATCAAATGCATTCACAGTTTCATTATTTGTGTAGAGTATGTGTATCATTTCATTCTCAATGAATATGTAGAAAAACTTATTCTTAGCTCTTCATATTTTAGCACAGTATGTGAAACAAGAGAACTAATCTACTTAGCAGTTGCTTTAAGCAGGGTGATAACTCACACATGCTTGCCTGTCCAATTTGAATATATTATTACACTAAAGTATTTCTCTATAATGATATTTATCACACTTAATGATAATCTATGAAACATAAAATATCACCTGCATAATTGCACAAAGTTGTCTTTCTTCATCATTTAGAAAGTCACTGTACAATTATTCCAGGTATATATTTTCAAAGTCTTCCATCATTATTCTCGCCTTTTTCTTCCCTGTATATTTTCTTTCACAGCACTGTAACAAAAGATTATGACATAATACAATTTGTTTTTCTCATATTAATGTAGATCCTGCAAACCCATGGTCTAGTAATATAACAGAACTCAATGAATAGAGAGGTAACATGTTCAAATACAAAGTTAAGTAATTGATCCCACTGTTACTATCAATTAAAGTCTTAACGTGGCCTAACAAACTCCTCATATACATGGATACTTAATTTAACTATGTGTACATTTATTCTCAATAGGGTAAGGGAAATAAGCTACTTGCAGGCACCTCTGGTGTTGACTTGTGAGGCAAAGAATTGGGTATTTAACTTGACCATGCCTTATCCTTCTTTTTGCTTCATTGGTTTTTATTGAAGTATTATTATCAAATAAAAATACTATAGACAATGGTATTACACACAACACATAGATCTGCGTTGTAACCAGATTACCACCTATTTTCTTAGTCTAATTCTAGGTACAACACAGAGCTTGTAAAAAATTAAACACAATTAATGTAGTAGTAGTTACCTTCTCAACAGTCAAAACATAATAATAATAATAATAATAATAATAATAATAATAATAATTATTATTATTATTATTATTATTAAAGTACAGAGAATAATTAAGTTAAAAGTGTAGAGGAGAAACAAATGTAGATGGTTTCTAAGGCTAAATTTAGGCTAATGTTGGGGTCTCCTTGGGAGACTCACTCATAGAATTCACATAAAATTACCAAAAAAAGGTCTGTCAAGGAGGACTATTCTCTCCGCCGGTTTTAGTATAAAATCTGTAGAAACTGGGTGGAAAACAAGTAGGCTCCAATTATAGTCTATGGGGTATGCAGGTTTCCGTGTGTAACTGCTTTTTAAAGAGGACCTTTCACCACTTTTGGGCACATGCAGTGTTATATACTGCTGGAAAGCTGACAGTGCGCTGAATTCAGCGCACTGTCAGCTTTCCCGATCTGTGCCCGATGTAAAGAGCTTACGGTGCCGGTACCGTAGTGCTCTATGGTCAGAAGGGCGTTTCTGACCATTAGCCAGGAACGTCCTTCTGCCTCGCGGCGCCAATCACGCTGTGCTGTGGAGCGGGGAGGAACTCCCCCCTCCCGCTCCTGATAATGCTCGTCTATGGACGAGCTGTGTGAGCAGAGGGAGGGGGCGTAGCATAGAGTTGAAAAAGGCCCTAACAAGTGGCCCCTGGACTCCGAAGGCCCTCAGCCTCCTGAGCAGGTAGAGCCTGCTGTGGCCCTTTCTGTGCAGCGCCTCAGGTGATCATCCCAGTCCAGTTTATTATTGAGGAGCACAACTAGATACTTATATAATTGACATGCTTGTGTTTTTTGAAACCCAGCTTTTCTGCTGCAATTTTTTCTCTATAATGTGTTGATGGGATTAGTAAGAAACCGTAAAACGCTGTGTTTTCGCAACGTGGGGCTTCATCCTTAAGAAGACTTGGCTTGTAACAGGTATACATTAACTTTTTAGACTTTCTTTTACTCACCTGCTGCAGAGATTACGTCGAGGGCAAATACACTAGGAAAGTGTCACCAAGCAGTGGTTTCATGTGAGCAGAGTTTGAGGCTCGGCAGGACTTTATTTATCAGTACTGAATAGATGACTGTGTTGAATGTCACTGCAGAGATGTTATGAACAGTATCGCTTTCTGCCAACAGGAGAGCTAGTATGCTTGTCAGATTCTCCTCAAGACAGTGATTGTGCCATCCATTTGGAAAATTACACTATACTTCCACTTTCTGCAAACACTGCGGTGAAAGGCCTTTTCATTTAATTTCCACTTTACTTCCCATGTGAATTGTTTATTTCTCTCCGTGTTTCAGCAGAGGTCAGACAAGCTGACCTTTGTCAGTAACCAAAATGCAGGGCAGATGAGTATACACTTCTGAAACATTGCTTTTTACTCACCGCAGATACCTTTGGAACCAGGGCATCAAAGTTCTTAAATATACATTTATTTATTAACACCTTTTTGCTCAAAACATAACAATTTTAGAGTTTTCATTTGAATAAATTGCTTTTTGGCATTAAACTAGTTCCTAAAAGAAAACAAACAAAAAAATATGGCATTTTAGTGTGTGTGTGTGTGTGTGTGTTTTTTGTTTTTTTTTTAATTTGCTAGCTTTATATTATATAATGCTGACCAAAAGACAATAAAAGCAATTTTGTCTCGAAATCAGAATTTGTGGCAGCCACTCAAATTGATATGCAATTTTACTGCAATATTCCGATGGCAAGATAACATTAGCCTAGTGTGACAGCTACCATTTGTCAACCATATACTGATGGCAATAATAGGGAAATTTTCCAATATTGCAATTAACATCAGAGTAACTCTGCTCACCTTCTGGCTTTCTCCCCATGAAAAATCATTCTAATAGTGGCACAAATCAATAGAATGCGGCATTTTCATTGCCCAAAGGCAAATCATCAATTACTGATATACAATATAACTGTAACAACTGTGATATCCTGAGAGAAAAAAACATGTCTGACAAATTCTGACATTTAGATTATTAGCATCAATGCTTTATAGGGAACATAATGGCTAATATGTCGGTACTTCTGTGCCCACTTTAAGTTTTCCGTATTTACAATCATTGACAATAACAATAACATACCCACGTAGAAATGTCATATTGCTGCAAAACTCCGTATGCACTTATGTCTCAGGCAGATATGGAAATCATTACAGGCGTAGGCTCTGGGTCTTGTCACAATAAGGCATAAAAGTGCTTCTCCCACTGCCCTATAAAAAGGATATATTTTGGTAGTGTACCTCTTGGTGAGAGATTGTTTCCTGCGAGACATACCTCTATGATGCGTTCTTAAGACAGATTATACAGTTGACAGACTTTGAGAAGGGAAGCATTATTAGACAGAGAAAAGCAAGATAGTTGTTTTGCTAAATTGCTTGCCATCTTGACTATTCGGACCTAGCTATTAGGAAGCGTTGAGAGCACTGGTTACATGAAGTTACACTCATGCAGTGATCAGGCTCCGATGTCCTAGACAGACCACAAGTTTAGAGAATTTGTCGATGGTGGGATCTGAGCATGGAGGACTCTTTGTAAATGCTCCAATCCTGCCTTTGCTGTTGATCAACACATTGTCCCAGTGGCTCATATGATGATCTGAGGAGCCATCACATATAAAAATTGGTCACCCCTAGTAGTGGAACAAAGGACACTAAGCTTATTGATATATGTAGGACATCCCTTGGCCTCATGTTTTGCATCTCATTTCATCAGGGTAAAGCTCATCCACCCACAGCAAAAGTTCAGCAGGAATCTCTGTCAGATTGCAACACTTCCTTGGCATGCCCAGTGACCAGATTTATGGCTTGTTCCGCAATTATAGGATATTATATACATTTCCTTTATGTTATGATGAGAGCAGGAAGTGAACACCAGCAGGAACACGATAAGCGTCAGAATGGGAGCAGTAGGGAATCGGTATGGTCCTGGAAAGCAAATCAATTTATATGACTGCTATATAATATATTGTGTAAGAGGAAAGTAACTCTCTAGAGTTTCAGAAACCCCCTCAGTCACTATTTACTACAAATCATATGTTCGGGATGGTTGAGAAACTCTAGTCTCACTACCTGTGTGTGAAACCCATGCTGTGAGAGGGGAGCAGGAGGTACAGAGCACTGCTTCAACATCATACCAGAAAGAAGCTGTATTATAACAACTTACTTTTTATAGCAGACTGTTCTACCAGTATCTATCTATCTATCTATCTATCTATCTATCTATCTATCTATCTATCTATCTATCTATCCATCCATCCATCTTACTATTCATAATACATTTTATGTTAAAAGTACTGTAGCTATACATTTCCATTACATTCCTTTACAGGCCATATGGCGCCCTTTATATCACAAGAGGCCGTTTAGCTAATCTGTAAATCAAAGCCTATAAATCTTCTTACTATTTATTCTGCATATTTAGTATTGACCCTCACTTCTTGACAGAACTTTTCCAGATCACCCAGTCATAGAACATAATATAATTTGTACTTGGAGACCTACCAAATATTTACAGCCTACAGTCCTAGTTAGAGAAGGTTAAAGACTAGATTGCCTTGACGGCAAGCATGATTGCTTAGGGGTCTGAAAAATCATTAAAGCTTGTCCTCTTAAACGTTGATTGTCCCCTAGTGATTTATTGACAAAACACAAAAAGTGTTCTATACTGCTCGCTAATTATATGTATGAGACCAGATCTCCTGGGAAATTAAATAAAATTTACAGCTTGATGGCTTTTAAGCTCAGGGGAGACTTACCTTTTTAATAAGATCTTTTAGCTGGGAATATTTATGAGGTTAATGTCTGTGGACTCCAAGAAAGTCCTAACCTTTACAATAGTAAAGGGACAGTCTGTAAGCTATAACTCTCTACCCTCTGTTGCATATATGGTCGCAATAAAGTAAAGAGTACTTAAAGTGGGCATGCAGATCCTAGCATCGACTAAGTTTTATTGTCACGGCTTAGTACATTTGTTTAAATCACAGCAGTTTTCATATCTGAGTTTCTCATTCTTATGAGTATACTGTAGCTTTGGTTCTGGAAGCTTTTCAACCAGTAAGGTTTATTTCATGTCGAGTATATTGAAAGTACCATGTATATTATATAGCGTTATATACGCTAATCTTCATGAAGACGAGTTACACAGATTATTTATGAGCATTATCAATATAAAAAATAATATGCTTTGCTTTCAGCACCATTGAAAGTGTATTTGTTTTACTAAAATCTAAAGTCAGAAAATCAAGGAAGTAATGATATACAAAGTTCTATCACATGCCTATATGCAAGGTGCCCTCCAGTCTACGTATTAGACTTAACCCCTTAAGGACTGGGCCTATTTGGGGTTTAAAGTGTTATTTATTTATTTATTTATTTATTTATTTATTTATTTGACAAATTTTTTAAATTTTTTCATCACCGTTCTAGAGCTGAAACTTTTTTTTATTATCTGTTGACATAAATGATTGCGTTATTTTAGTGGTACCATTGTCAGGTACATATGATTTATTAACTTTTATTAACTGTTTATGAATGTGGATGAAAAAACCCTGCACCTTTTTCACCACAACTTACTATGTTTGTTTAGGAGGCAGATGGCAATAAAAAAGATTTTGGCGTTGTATGAGTATGTGGTTTTCTGTGTAGTTGTTTGGAACACAAAGGATGCCACAGACAATGCTGATAAAACCTCCATACTGTAGATTCTGCATTAAGGGGTTATAATGTGTCCATATTTTTATAAATATAATATTAAACAGGGCAGCTATGGTGACAGTTTGCATTTTGTATGGGTAGTGGGTGTGCCACACATTTACACTGGTGTCGACATAAAACTCAAAACCAAGTAACTTAAAATCTTGATCACTAATGGATAAAGTAGTTGAAGACAAGTTTCGCTATCCCTGGCCATATAGTTTTCCTGCTGCAGGTATTGTAGGTGAAATGTAACAACACTAACACATTCCTGCCTGCCAATCATATATATAGGCAACCCTATAATGCACTAGCTGAATATGCTACAACAGGAGCTGCATTTAGATATGACTCTTCATCCTGACTCATAGAGTGGGATACTGAGCACAGAACCTACCACCTATGGCACCCATAATGTATCCATAGGACATGCCATACTGAGCACAGAACCTTCCACCTATGGTACCCATAATGTATCCATAGGACATGCCATATTGAGCACAGAACCTACCACCTATGGCACCCATAATGTATCCATAGGACATGCCATACTGAGCACAGAACCTACCACCTATGGTACCCATAATGTATCCATAGGACATGCCATACTGAGCACAGAACCTACCACCTATGGTACCCATAATGTATCCATAGGACATGCCATACTGAGCACAGAACCTACCACCTATGGCACCCATAATGTATCCATAGGACATGCCATACTGAGCACAGAACCTACCACCTATGGTACCCATAATGTATCCATAGGACATGCCATACTGAGCACAGAACCTACCACCTATGGTACCCATAATGTATCCATAGGACATGCCATACTGAGCACAGAACCTACCACCTATGGCACCCATAATGTATCCATAGGACATGCCATACTGAGCACAGAACCTACCACCTATGGTACCCATAATGTATCCATAGGACATGCCATACTGAGCACAGAACCTACCACCTATGGTACCCATAATGTATCCATAGGACATGCCATACTGAGCACAGAACCTACCACCTATGGTACCCATAATGTATCCATAGGACATGCCATATGATCAGCGGTCACAATCCTGAAACAACTCCTATAGTATAAATCCCATGTATAACTTATATTTATCTTAAAAGTTAAGAACATTTTTTTTTACCTGATATCACTTTTAGAAAACTACCCCAACAACCACATTTCACCTCTTTTCCCAGCACATTAAAACATGCGATCAGTCATTGAATTACTTGATATGGACAAGTCTGTTCTGTTTGCACTAAATTCCATTTCATTTATATCAGTATAATATAACCTGATTGTTGATAGCTTTAACACATTAAAATAAACATTACAATACAATATTTTATGAAATAATAAAAATGCAGTTTTATTCAATTATCCTGTAACTATTATAGAAGTGAAAAAACCTGTACATTTTGACCTTGCCCCAAGCAGCCATTCCACTTCACACAGGAGGAAGTACTTCAGTAAAATTGCCCTTTGAGGCCTGGTATGACATCTATGACTAACTCATCAATTTTACTAATATATCTGTCAATGAGAGTCTGATTCTGCTCATTGTTCATTTCTCCCTCCCTGCCTTGAAAATCCCTGGTGATGTCTCATATTGATCACTCTATATATCGATCAGTTTACCAGGGACCCTAGGGTCATTTAACTTGACCCCTATACTGCCACTTAAGGCCTTAGAGTGGCAGTGCATATGGTTATTATTTTTAATTGACATTTAAGAATGTCAAGCAATGGTGTCGCATCAGTAATTGTGGCACTTATAAAGCCTAGTGTGTAATAAAGGGTTCCGAAAGGGTTAAATATCCAATGTATGTAATTGGGGTGATCTTCATTTACATTGCTTATATCATAGTCCATGACAGGAATCCAGGGATGTTTTAAGAATTCTGTTGGTTTCTTCTTGGATACATCAGCATTGAGTTAACTGGTACCCTGAATAAAATAGGAAAGATGTTTAATGCAAAGAACTTTGGTTCCTTGGATTCCAAGAGACTTGTTCTTTGCTACATCTGACTGCTATACAATACTTGTGCACATTACTAACCAATGAGTGCCCACAGAACTAGGATTATGGCAGTACTCACATCTGTGTTGAAGGATTTATAAGAGCATTGGGAGCAGATTTCATAAAAAATTCAAGACAACATAACGTAGCAGGCAAGACTTTTTGTCTGATAACTGTGACAGAAACCGTATGGACCCTTTTGTAGTCAATGGAGTTCATTGTCATGTGATGGATTTGGCATTTCCATCATACTCATTGTTCTATTCCTATGACTGAGCAAAAGAGAAGTGAGCAATACAGAAGTGAACATGGCCGTTCCATTTTTACCGGACCTAATGTCCATGTAAAATGGCCATGTTTGTCTGTGCTAGTGTAGAGAGTACACATGGCAGTGAATAATGGCCATGCAATTATCTTTTTTTAAATGGCCATCACATGAACATTAAAAAAAATAATAATAATTTTCATTGGGTCTATTCACATGTCACTATCTATGCCAATTTTCACAGACAGAGATAATGCATGTAAGTTTTTCTGACAACCATGAAAAGCAGACTGACAAAAAAAGGACATGTGAATAGACACATTGAGTTTAATGTTTTCTCAAAAACGGGACATTGCCAAAATGGCCATAACACGTGTGTTTTTGATGCTCATGTGAAAAAGTCCTTACTGACGCTAGGTTCACACCTGCGTTTGGGTCTCCGTTCTGTGGTTTCCGTCTTCTGCATGCAAGAAGACGGAAACCACAAACCCGGGTCCGGCCGTGAGCGGCGGTTAGCGTTTTATGCTCTCCACCGCAAAACCAGATTTTTTAAACCGGACACAGAGTACTGCATGTCCGACTCTGTGTCCGGATTTTAAAAAAACGGTTTCATGGTGGAGAGCATAAAACGCTCACCGCCGCTCACGGCCGGACAGCTTTCAAACCCATTCAAATGAATGGGTGAGAAAGAGTCCTGCAGGTTTCCATCTCCTGCCTCTGTTTTGTGCAGGAAACGAAAACCTGCAGAACGAGACCGGGCGCAGATGTGAATGAGCCCTTAGCAGAATTATGATACAATTGGTACAGCTTTAGCACAGTGTGAAATAAGTTTACTAAGCATTCTATAGATATAGTAGGAGAGTGGTAAACACAACACCAATACAATACTAAAATACCATACCTACCTATAATGGGTTATTTAAATACTGGTACCTTCTTATGTGGGAGAGTGGCCATTAGGCTCTTATGCACCTAGACCCAGTTGCTGCTACTATTTTGTACCATCTTTATCTGAGCTTGTATATTATTCCCATTGTTTTTTAATATTTTATATATCCCACCATATATCCCTAAATTATGTTCATACTTAAGTAGAAATATATTGAAACAGGAAATCTCAGAAAGGTCAAAGGGTCTTATGCGCTTAATGCAGATGGATATTACTTGGAGGAAATGTTTAAAGACAAGGGATAGATATATCCATCGTGTTACAAATCAAAGCCTACAATGTCACTTATCCCTTAATGACACTTTCACACAGATTATCAATTTTACTTTAGAGAACAATGAATGTTTCATTTTTATGACATTGACTAAGTTCACTGCTTTCCATCTTCTCATGCTTGGGTTTTTCGTTTAAGAGAGCGGCTCATGAATTCCCTGAAGTCTTCTCAGCAATGAATGCTGGACTAATACACACCTCCTCTACAACATAGGCAAATAAAAAGACCTTGTGAAGGAGAATGAAAAAGTATTGAACAAAAAATAGCATTGGGGTTCTTTATTATGTATGACATTGTAAAAGAATTTGCTCTGAGATATATAGTTGAATCTTTATATAGAAAGGTAAGCAAGACAGGTGTAAACTTTTTATATATATATATATATATATATATATATATATATATATACTAGAGGGAGGACCCGGCTTCGCACGGGTATATTACATGTTATGTTTGTGTAGTGGCCTCATAAGAATTGTCCAGTTTTGCACTGGTGTATTTTGTATATTGTTTCTGTGTATGTCCATAAGCGTCATGTGATTATGTGTATCTCATTTTGGATATCAGTGAAAAACCTGTGATCAGTTGTTATGGATACCTGGAGTAAAGCTGTATCTAATCCTTCCCCATGCAGTACTGTGTTTAGACGCAAGTATCTAATCCTTGTTGGTGTGGTACTGTGTACAGATGTGTGTATCTAATCCTCCGGTAAATGAAACTGTGTGCAGACGTGCATATCTAATCTTACAGCATGTGGTACTATGTGCAGACGCGTGTATCTAATCCCTGGCGTGAGGTACTGTGTGCAGATGCGCGTATCTAATCCTCCCCGTTTGGTACTGTGTGCTGAGATGCGTATCTAATTATCTGGCATGTGGTACTGTGTGCAGATGCATGTATCTAATCCTCCAAAGTGTGGTACTGTATTCAGATGCATGTATCTAATCCTCCCCTGTGTGGTATTGTGTGAAGAGGCGCGTATCTAATCCTTTGGCGTGTGGAACTGTGTGTAGACGCGCGTATCTAATCCTACAGCATGTGGTACTGTGTGCAGATGTGTGTATCTAATCTTATGGTGTGTATAACTGTGTGCAGACGTGTGTATCTAATCCTCTGGAGTGTGGAACTGTATGTAGATGCGTGTATCTAATCCTACGGCATGTGGTACTCTGTGCAGACGTGTGTATCTAATCCTATGGTGTGTACAACTGTGTGAAGACACGTGTATCTAATCCTCCCCTGTGTGGTATTGTGTGAAGAGGTGCGTATCTAATCCTATGGCATGTGGTACTGTGTGTAGACGTGCGTATCCAATGCCCCGGCATGTGGTACTGTGTGTAGACGCACGTATCTAATCCTCCCCCGTGTGATACTGTGTGCGGAAATGCGTATCTAATTCTCTGGCTTGTGGTACTGTGTCCAGAGGCATGTATCTAATCCTCCAAAGTGTGGTACTGTGTGCAGATACACGTATCTAATCCTTCCTTGTGTGGTATTGTGTGAAGAGGCGCGTATCTAATCCTTCGGCGTGTGGAACTATGTGTAGACGGGCGTATCTAATCCTATGGCATGTGGTACTGTGTGTAGACGCGCGTATCTAAACCTCCCCCGTGTGATACTGTGTGCTGAGACGCGTATCTAATTCTCTGGCTTGTGGTACTGTGTGCAGAGGCATGCATCTAATCCTCCAAACTGTGGTACTGTGTTCACACACACGTATCTAATCCTTCCCTGTGTGGTATTGTGTGAAGAGGCGCGTATCTAATCCTTCCGCTTGTGGAACTATGTGTAGACACGCGTATCTAATCCTACTGCATGTGGTACTGTGTGCAGACGCATGTATCTAATCCTGTGGCGTGTACAACTGTGTGCAGACACGCGTATCTAATCCTCTGGAGTGTGGAACTGTATGTAGACGCGTGTATCTAATCCTACGGCATGTGGTACTCTGTGCAGACGTGTGTATCTAATCCTATGGTGTGTACAAATGTGTGCAGATGCGCGTATCTAATCCTCTGGAGTGTGGAACTGTGTGTAGATGCGCGTATCTAATCCTACGGCAAGTGGTACTGTGTGCAGACACGCGTATCTAATGCTACGACATGTGGTACTGTGTGTAGACGCGCGTATCTAATCCTATGGC
Organism: Leptodactylus fuscus; assembly: GCF_031893055.1. Classification (NCBI taxonomy): domain Eukaryota; kingdom Metazoa; phylum Chordata; class Amphibia; order Anura; family Leptodactylidae; genus Leptodactylus; species Leptodactylus fuscus. Next base: position 152,705,638 of record NC_134266.1, on the reverse strand, counting down.
ATGTGTTACTGTGTGCAGACACGTGTATCTAATCCTATGGCGTGTACAACTGTGTGAAGACACGTGTATCTAATCCTCCCCTGTGTGGTATTGTGTGAAGAGGCGCGTATCTAATCCTATGGCATGTGGAACTGTGTGTAGACTCGCGTATCCAATCCCCCGGCATGTGGTACTGTGTGCAGACGCGTGTATCTAATCCTATGGCATGTGGTACTGTGTGTAGACGCGTGTATCTAATCCTCCCCCGTGTGGTACTGTGTGCAGACGCGCGTATCTAATCCTCCCCCGTGTGATACTGTGTGCGGAGACGCATATCTAATTCTCTGGCTTGTGGTACTGTGTGCAGAGGCATGTATCTAATCCTCCAAAGTGTGGTACTGTGTGCACACACACGTATCTAATCCTCCCTTGTGTGGTATTGTGTGAAGAGACGCATATCTAATCCTTTGGCGTGTGAAACTATGTGTAGACGCGCGTATCTAATCCTACTGCATGTGGTACTGTGTGCAGACGCGTGTATCTAATCCTATGGTGTGTACAACTGTGTGCAGATGCGCGTATCTAATCCTCTGGAGTGTGGAACTGTATGTAGAGCCTGTATCTAATCCTTCGGCATGTGGAACTGTGTGCAGATGCATGTATCAAATCCTTCAGTGTGTGGAACTGTGTGCAGAAGTGCGTATTTAATCCTCTGGTTTGTGGGACTGTGTGCAGACGTGTGTATCTAATCCTCTGGCGTGTGATACTGTGTGCTGATCTGTGTATCTAATCCTTTGATGCGTGTATCTCAGTTTGGATATCAGTGTTGTATTGTGCATGTGGAGTGACCGTCTGTATTGCAGTTGGAATATGAGTGAAAGTCTTGCAGGTTTGTATTGGCTAAGGGGGGGGGGGGGGGGCACTGTGTTTGGAATGCTGTATCTCAGCAACGGTGCGTCCGAGCGAGTTGGAGTCTTGTCTTAAACCTTCCCGGAAACCTGAAGTGTCTCTGTACCAAATTTGGTGAAGATCGGTCCAGTCGTTTGGTTCGCATTAGAGCACAGACAGACAGACAGACAGACAGACAGACAGAAATTCATTTTTATAATATAGGGAGATATATATATATATATATATATATATATATATATTTATATATATATATATATATATATATATATATATATATATATATATATATATATATATACACACACACAGGCAGGTATCATGAATACAAAGACGAAGGTCATTGTATACATATTGTGGCATTAACAAGATTCCCATGTACAGACCACTGATACTGGTTTGCAGAGAGGTATTGGGCCACCTATGAACCCAGGCATGTGAATCACACCTGGCAACTAAAATAATCTGATCATCTTGGACCAGTATTTTTTGCTTCCAGTCTGACGTATTGAAAAAGGACCTTCTTATGTACTTTTTCTTCTGGTTCAGTACTCTATAAGCACCAGTGTGCTAATCTCTGCTGGTAGCATTATATGACTGATTTATGGGAGACTGGTTACTTTTTTTTAACAATTTGTGTGATCTTCAAATTTAAGTATACTATTACATATTCCATCACGGTTGCTAAGTATGATGTAATTATATATGGATTTGTATATGCATCTGAATACCAATGTGTGTTGGAATTTGTGGGAGGGTATTTGCATGTCTGCCTCCTTATGCTGTTGTGGATGCATAGGAATTAGGGTTGAGCTGATATTGAAATTTCAAGATCGATTTTAAAATCTGATTTCTGATAATTCTCCAGCCAATCGTGAAATTTGCTCGATCGCTGATCGGAATCTGATCTTTTCTGATCCCGATCCTCAACCCTAGTCAATGCTTCTCTATGGGAAAAGTCACTTTTAGAGTTGAGCCGATCTTGAGATAACCTCTGATCTCGATCTCGATCTTTTCCGATCGCTCAACCCTAATAGGAATGTTTTAGAGCCTAATCCCCACATTCCTTGGACGTGTTACTGTATGTAGCCAGATATTTTCAAACATTTTACAGGTATTGCATAATTACACAAACAAGTGACATCAGGAAAGGTAGGTTGTTGGGGAAAGCCTTCCTATAGATATTATTATATTTTGAAGATCCTTGAAATCAGGGAAGACACTAGCTTAGTGTGCACCTCTCAAATATGTGCAAAGATCTCAAATATGACAGTCACTGCATTCTATCTCTTCTGTGCTAAACTTTCAGTGTCACTGCAGAAACTGTTGCTGGAAGAATTACAGATGTCTCTTTGCCCGTTTTCTACTTTTCACCAACCTTCTCTGTGTGTCTGCAGGAGATGAGGTTGAAGGAAGCCATGGGCATTTTGTATCTGTGTCTGTGCTGAATAATTTTAGCATAAGCATGGTAGAGGATGCAGCCACCGCTATCAAACTATTTTCACTGAAGAGGCATCACAAGATAGGATAGGATAAGCCCTGAAGTACTTTAAAGTGTACCTCCAGTTCTAAACAACTTCTCATGAATGAATAGTACAGGTTAATATATGAAACTTTGTAATATATCTTGTTAAAGAAATATGTCTCCATCTTCACTTTTAGGGCAGGTACTTTCTCTCAATATTAGTTTATGAAAGAGAGGAGGGGAAGACAATCAAATATTACTGATGTTACACTCTGCTATTTTTTGTGTTTTTAGCACTGTTAGGTTGTAGGTAAGAGTTTGCTAGGACACAGAATAAGGCAATAAATAAATTAATTAGCTTGCAGGAAAATCCTGCTCAATCCCTCCCTGCTTCATAGAGTTCTGTGTGTGAGGCTGGATATAATGCAAACAAGCAGAGAAATACAAGATAAGGGACAGGAGAACAGCTTAATAAGTGCTAATATTTAAATGCACTATTCATTTATGAAAAGTTGAGTACAACTGGAGGTATACTTTAAAGCACCTTATGACATTACATATCAATGTATGGCGTTTGTAAAATTTGTTAGGAAAGCGATTAATTAGATAAAACTAAACCATGTTATGTCTACTGCAGAACATGAGAGGCAATGCATGGATTTAAGAAATATTGAAGATAGTCAGTTATATTTGCCTTCAATGTTCCTTGAATCCATTAGCCCCCCAGGGAGATTACTACAAAATAAATCTGCTTTTATGTTTATGGAGGGATTTTTCTTAAAACATTTTGAATCATCCATATTTATCAAGTTCTTCTACACACAGTTGATGAATCTGTTACATGTTGCACAAATATAAAATACTAGCAAACCAATTTTGCCAATATTAGTAAATCTACATGATAAATGTAATGCAATATTAAAGGGATTCTACTATTAAAGATCAATTTTTTTCTAGTTTGCACATCGGAAGAGCCTTAAGTAAGGCTATTCGTCTCCTACCTTTAGAAGTTTTCCCGCTGTTCGGTTAAAAACCTGATTCTTGTCGGTATGCAAATGAGTTATCTTGCAGCACTGGGGGTGGGCCCCAGTGCTCAAACAGCACTGGGGGCGTCTCCAATGCTGCGAGAGAACTCTCTCCAGTGACGCCTCCATCTTCTTCAGCAACCGCCTCTTTATCTTCTTCTGACTGGGGGGTCAAACGTCAATGCCTGCGCAGTCGGCTCTGCCATCGGGACGCAGGCAAGAGCCAAGTGCACAGTCTGGCTGGCAGACTTTTTTTAGAGGCTGCTTACATGCGCAGTACACTCCTATAGTGCTATGGAGTACAGGAGCGTACTGTGCATGCGCGTGTAAGTGGTCTCCAAAAAATGGCCACTGGCCTGTGCACTCGGCTCTGCCGGCCACCCGATGGCAGAGCCGACTGCGCAGGCATTGACATGTGACCACCCAGTTAGAAGAAGAAGATGAAGAGGCGGTTGCTGAAGAAGATGGAGGCATCGCTGGAGAGAGTTCTCTTGCAGCATTGGGGGCGCCCCCAGTGCTGTGAGAGAACTCATTTGCATACCAACAAGAACCGGGTTTTTAACCGAACGGCGTGCAAGAGACGACTTCTAAAAGTAGGAGACAAATAGCTTTTCTTAAGGCTATTCCATCGTGTGAACTAGAAAAAAATTATTTTTAATGGTAGAATCCCTTTAAGAAGCCTTTTGATTATATTTAGTGTGAACATTGTTTTAACCAACTGTTAGACATCTAAACACTCACCACACAAGCAGGTGTAGCCCTGGTTGTGGATGTAAAGGGGTATTCTGCTTCCACACTCACCTATCACACTAGGCTACAAAGAAGTGAACAGACCCTAACATTCTGGATAGTCATTAATGCTAAAGGTCCAAATACCCCCTTCCCGCCGATGGCATTTTTTGATTTTCGTTTTTCGTTTTTGACTCCCCTCCTTCTAAACCCCATAACTTTTTTATTTCTCCGCTCCCAGAGCCATATGAGGTCTTAATTTTTGCGGGACAAATTTTTCTTCATGATGACACCATTAATTATTCTATATAATATACTGGGAAGCAGGAAAAAAAATTCAGAATGGGGTGGATTTGAAGAAAAAATGCATTTCTGCGACTTTCTTACGGGCATTGGTTTTACGGCGTTCACTGTGCAGCCAAAATGACATGTCCCCTATATTCTGTGTTTTGGTACGGTTCCAGGGATACCAAATTTATATGGTTTTATTTACATTTTGACCCCTAAAAAAAATTCCAAAACTGTGTTAAAAAATTTTTTTTCTAAAAGTCGCCATATTCCGACGACCGTAACTTTTTTATATGTAAGTGTACGGGGATGCATAGGGCGTCTTTTTTTGCGGGGCCGGGTGTACTTTTTAGTTCTACCATTTTCGGGAAATGTTATTGCTTTGATCACTTTTTATTCAGAATCAAAACAGTGAAAAAACGGCGGTTTGGCACTTTTGACTATTTTTCCCGCTACGGCGTTTACCGAACAGGAAAAATATTTTTATAGATTTGTAGAGCGGGCGATTTCGGACGCGGGGATACCTAACATGTATATGTTTCACAGTTTTTAACTACTTTTATATGTGTTCTAGGGAAAGGGGGGTGATTTGAACTTTTAATTCTTTTTATATTTTTTTATATTTTTTTTTAACTTTTTTTTTTTTATTTTTTTTTTGCATTTATTAGACCCCCTAGGGGTGTTGAACCCCAGGGGGTCTGATCACTAATGCAATGCATTACAATGCTAATGCATTGCAATGCATTGCAAAAAAGCATCCTTTCTTTTGCAGGCTGCATAGACCAGCCTGCAAAAGAAAGGCATTGCAGACAAGCCTGGGAGCCTGTACAAGGCTCCCGGCTGTCATGGCAACGGGACGTCAGCCCTGGAGCATGCTCCAGGAGCCGGCGATCCCGGCCAAAATGGCGGCGCCCATGCGCCGCTGGGAAAATGGCGCCTCCGGCGCCTTTGACCGCGGCGCCGGAGGGGTTAATGCCTCCGATCGGTCCGGGGACCGATCGGAGGCATTAGAGCCGGTTGTCTACTGCTTAAAGCAGTAGACACCTGGCGGCTATGGCGGCCGCCCGGCTCCTGGGCAGTTGCCATAGTTACAGACCCGACATGCGCCGTACTATTACGGCGCATGTCGGGAAGGGGATACTTGACATCAGAGATTTTCCTGGATTTTCCAATTATATGTCTATACGCAGATGCTTAGGACTATGATGTCATATTTCTCCCTCTATTTGAAATAGAGTCTCCTGGTCCCTGGCTCAGAGATATTGCTGTTTTTTCTGCCCCCACAAAGACTTGTTAATTAGTTGGCTGTTCACCCTGAATTGAACCGCTTTTCCAAGATATTTTTTTTTTTTACAGATAGACAAGTTTTGTGCTGAAATGATTTTTTTTAATTGAGACCAAATAAATATTTCCTACCCTTTTGTTGTCTATTGTGTACATAACTTTCGTTATTAGCCACACCCCTGCAGAGCATGATGTCATTATTGATGAAAGTAGCATTTCTCTAAACTTTATTGACTGCCAGATCAGCCAGGAGGAGGTGAGAGCTGGTTCTAATCTCTAAACAAGCCAGCACCTGCACACATATGAATGCTGTAAGTGTGCAGGGGATTTTATGGACACTGATTGGCTGACAGTATGGTAGATGCATAGGGAGTGAAGGAGACAAGCAACATGTGCAAAATATGTGAATGCTTCATCATTACGTCATGACGGGAATAATGCATGCTTTGAAAAGCATGTGTAGGTTTCAAAAACCACCTGCATTTTTTGTACAAAACACATTTGACTTTCTGATAAAAGCATGAGTTTTTTGAATAAAACTGCCACATATGAGCACAGCCTTACAGGGAAGTGTTGTATCATAGGACCAGATTGTATGATTGTGCTTTATAGACAGACATTCTCAGTCAATATTTATACATATACACATAATCTTATATACACAATACATTAACACATATATATATATATATATATATATATATATATATATATACATTATGTAGTAACATACAAATAGTATACTTAAATATATGTGCATACATAATATAAGGAAATTGCAATAGGAGCAATTCCCCAGTAGCTGCTAGTGAACTCTGGGGCAGGGCACAATAGACAGTGAGCCCTAAGCTGAAACCTCCCCCACCCGTTGTCCCTTCCTGCTTGCCAGTACTATCCTAAGCAATAGGTGGCAACTGGTCAACGGGCACTTCCTATATCAGTGACAACACAGAATGAATACAAGATAAACAACAACAAAGGGAGGTCAGCTAGCCAAGGGTCCAGTAACAGTTGAGCAACGTAGTACAGATTCAAAATCCAAGAGAGTAGACAAAGGTAAAGTCAGATGTCAGAGGTCAGCAGTACAATCGTAGCAGAAGAAGAGCTTATCAGGGACAAAGTCACAATAGCCAGCAAGTCTATGAGGGATGATCTCCAGTATATAAGCCCAAGACTTCCCCTAGGCTTGATTGGAAGACAGGCTGTCAATCACACAGGGAAGGCTAGAATTAACTATTTGATGGACATAGGGAACGAGGTGCAGGAGATGGGTGTGAAAATTCAATTACAGAGATAGAGCAGTGTTTACACAGTGCAACGAAAAACATTAAGCAAAGAATCAAACTAAACTCACCTCCTGCGCCTCAGTGTGCGAGCGGAGGGTGGCGCAGAGACCAGAACAGGCAGAGATGTTGCACATAAGTATTTATGCTGGCATAAATTAACAACTGCTAGTAGGCACAGTGAGCAGATGCTTGGTAGGGCTGCCTGAAGAAGCTCTGACACTCCCACAACCAGGAAGTAAAAACCAAGAAATATTGTATGAGCCTGAAAATATGAGGAATAGTAAAAATGGTCCAAACACACAAAGGTACTCAGTTATGTTAATTCATACAATAAGCATTTCCTACCTTTAGTCACATTGTCTTATTCATTGTAACCCCTGTAATATCCTGCTTTAATTGATCACCTGCAGCCTGACCTGTGGAATGGAATTAAAATTACCATAGACACAAGCCGCATTCATTTCAAACAGACATACTGAACATTTGAACTAAAGTCCTAACTACAATTACAAAAAACCATAACTAGACCCATAACTCATCACACTAACTGAAGAAAATGTAATTTCACATTACCATATCAAGCAGTACAGTAGAAATTGATCTACATCGCAAAGGATATCTTAAACAACATACAAAAGAAAATCTTTTATTATCTCTCACCTCCTACACAAAATCTGTTTGTATTAAATAACACATGGATGATTATATGTTAAATAGAAACTATTCTTTTTATATAATGAAATGCAATTTATACATAAAAGTGCCCTCAGATATGATCCAATTATAAATTAAAGGGATCTGCTGCTTAAATTTAGTTTTGCAAAAATGTGGTTATTGCAGTGCTAAAGAGACATATAGGGGTGTTGTAAGCGGAAGATGACGGGTTTGACTGCCCTATAGAAGAAATAACACAGCAAATAAATATGGAAATTTGGTTTGTGCTTATGGTTTGCACAATTTGAGCATAGTCCTAATGGTAAGATAAAAGAAGCACATGTTTGATGGTTATGTTGATGAACAGGTACTTTACTTGGTGGTATCAGTGTCCGTTTTTCTAGGTCCACACTAGGGAGGACAACTCTCCGACCCCTACATCACTTCATTAGTAATGGGTAGAGCCTCCTTTACATCCTGCAGTACACATCAACAGCAATTCCTCTGTGGGTTGCACTTTAGCGTGTGGCATCTGATCAGTGCCATGGCAAACAATCACACTATTATGTTGCCAAACTGAGTCAACTTCTGAATAGGACCAGCATCTTTCCATTCGTACACTCTTAGTAGCAGATTCTGCTCCTAGCTTTCCTTCATAGGCAACTCTTCAGTTCTATTACCCAAAGCTGGCACCTTGGTTGTCTCTCTACCTGTAACCTCTCCTGCTCATTTCATTACACAGGCCATCTCTTCTGTTACCTCAATTTTTCCCACTATGTACCTCTACTAACATCTGCCTCCACCTTCTTTTACTGTAGACTCCGGCTACACCTTACAGTCACATGACTGGGTTAGAGTAGCTCAAATTATGTGTCATAATCCAATTATGCATTGGCTAATTACAGTGGCTGGCTGTATTAGAAAGGAGGCAGAACATGAAGTGCATTCTAGATTGCTGTAGATGCTGTGTAGACATGTAATAGGTAAAAATAAACCATCAAAAAGTGAGTCTTGAATGACTCAATTCACATTGGATTTTTATTACTGATTTTATAGGAGTTGTCTAGGAACTAGCAAAGTTGGATACTGATAAGCTATCAGTGGCTATGCAAGCTACTTCTCTTACATCCCCTCATTAGCTTCAAAGGCTACATTTTTTCCCGTTGCATCCTGCAAGTTGGGAGGGAGGGGGTTAATATGCCATTGTTAATGTGGGATGCACTGCCCATCAAAACAGAACCCAGTCTTAAGCTTGCCAAGTGTTGACTGAAATGTGTTGGTTTATTGAAGAAGCTGCTATCTAGGTAGAGGTTTCTCTCTCCTCTCTACTAGCTGTTCGAATAGTGCTCTTAGTTTCTCTGGCCTTCCTTGATGTTGCTGCCTCCAAGCAGACTTCCAGCAGAAAAAGTTCTCTCTGTTGTGTCCCCTAGAAGCATAGGAACACACCCCAAACACCATGCTATTTCTCACCCAAGGTAGCCAGGACAATGCCTGACATGAGTGGGTTGCACCATGGGAGAACAACAAACAACTTCTTAAGGGTGCAACTCTTGGGTGCAAATTACTCACTAAGGAATCATAGCAATACAGATAAAATCCTAGGAGCCCTGACAGTGTCATACACAATTTTTTAAGTTATTATTATTATTATTATTATTATTATTTATTTATTTATTTATTTATTTATATAGCACCATTAATTCCATGGTGCTTTACATTTGGGGGTTTACATACAATACACAAAATATACAGGTAGATATAATACTAACAGTGATCGGCTGGCACAGTGGGGTAGAGGGCCCTGCCCGCGAGGGCTTACAATCGATGAGGGAAGGGGAGGTAGAGACAGAAGGAGAGGGGGAGGCTGTACAGATGGCAGTGAGGTGATAGTGTTTTTGTAGGTTGTAGGCCTTCCTGAATAGGTGAGTCTTCAGGGCCTTCTTGAAGCCTGTGATTGTGGGGGTCAGTCTTATGTGTCGTGGTAAGGAGTTCCAGCATATGGGGGATGCAAGGGAGAAATCTTGGAGACGGTTGTGTGAGGAGCGGATGAGAGCAGAGCGGAGTAGGAGGTCATTGGAGGATCTGAAGTCATGTGTGGGCAGGTAGCGGGAGATTAGTTCAGAGATATATGGAGGGGACAGGTTGTGGATGGCTTTGTATGTTAGCGTTAGTAGCTTGAACTCAGTTCACTGGGCTATGGGTAGCCAGGGGAGGGACTGGCAGAGGGGAGCAGCCGATGAAGATCGGGGGGTAAGGTGGATTAAGCAAGCAGCACAGTTTAGGGTGGACTGGAAGGGGGTGAGGGTGTTAGCTGGGAGTCCATGGAGAAGGGTGTGGCAGTAGTCTAGGCGGGAGATTATGAGGGCCTGGACAAGCATCTTAGTAGTTTCTGGGGTGAGGAAGGAGCGGATTCGATGGATGTTCTTGAACTGGAGGCGACAGGAGGTGTTGAGGGTTTGAATATGTGGCTTGAAGGATAGGACAGAGTTCAGGGTTACTTCAAGGCATCGGGCCTGTGGGACAGGGGTAAGTGGGGTTCCGTTATCTTTGATAGATGGGTCGGGTGGAGGGGCCATACGAGATGGGGTGAAAATGATGAACTCCGTTTTCTCCATGTTGAGTTTTAGAAAGCGGGAGGAGAGGAAGGAGGCTACAGCCGCTAAACAATCTGGAACTCTGACTAGCATGGAGGTAATGTCTGGTCCAGAGATGTAGATTTGGGTGTCGTCGGCATAACAGTGGTGCTGGAAACCATGAGATTCTACGAGTTGGCCCAGGCCAAGGGTGTAGATGGAGAACAGGAGGGGTCCTAGGATGGAGCCTTGGGGTACACCTACAAAGAGTGGGCGTGGTGAGGAGGTGTTATGCAAGTAGGAGACGTTGAATGTGCGGTCGGTGAGATATGAGGAGATCCAGGAAAGGGCGAGGTATGAGGAGATCCAGGAAAGGGCCAGGTCTGAGATACCAAGGGATGAGAGAATTTCTAACAGGAAGGAGTGGTCAACTGTGTCAAAGGCAGAGGAGAGGTCAAGGAGGAGGAGGACAGAGTAATGGCGCTTGGCTTTGGCGGTTAGCAGGTCATTAGTGACTTTTGTTAGGGCAGTTTCAGTGGAGTGACGGGGTCTGAAGCCTGACTGTAGTCTGTCAAAGAGCAGGTTGGACGAGAGAAAGGAGGAGAGTTCGGAGTGGACATGTTGTTTAAGTAGTTTTGAGGCGTACGGGAGCAGTTAGAAGGGATGATAGTTGGCTGGGGAGAACGGGTCGAGGTACGGTTTCTTAAGTATAGGTGTGACAGTGGCATGTTTGAAGGCGGAGGGGAAGGATCCATTGGCTAGGGATAGGTTGAAGAGAATAATTTAAACTCAGATTTTGAGTAAATTTATAATTACAAATCATTTTCAAATTATCTATTATTTATGTCAGTTTCTGGTATAAATTATAATAAGTCTGCCGGGCAGCAGGAGGCCACACACCCTCCACTAAGCCCCCTTGGATGGGGCTCAACAGATTTACTATAATGTATGCCAAAAACCGTCACAACTTACAGCCAGGTTGCTAATGTTTTGTAACCATTCTGCTACTGTTCCAGGGACTTTGCCTATGAAAGTAAAGAATATCCCCAGGAGCAGAACAATTCCTGTTTAAATGTTCTACAATCAAACAATAGTGCTATCCACAAAAATGTTCTTGTTTTGTTGGACAATTACCTTTTTTCGTGGAAGTTGAAAAGTATCCCATAAATGTGTCAAGCCTGTCCTGCAGAACATAAAATAAAGAGTGACTGGGGAAACAGTGCAGCTCCCAGTAAAATCCCTCACTGAGTTACAGACACTGATCCTCCGTGTCTACAAGGCTGTTTAAACTGTGTAAAATAGACAACCTATAAAAGCAGCTCCAGCACATATTCAATACTCGCACTCCAAAGAGAGCATCAACAATCAAATTGAGCCTAATTGAAATTGATTTGAGTCAGTAACCCCTCTGTCGCTGGAAGGAAGCAGTGACGTCTTTCGGATTAAGGCAAATGTTGGAAAGTTTACAAACTATGTAGTCGGCTCATGACCAGGCCCTGCTTCAAACCATGTTGTTGACAAGTGAAACTAGCACTTGTCAAACTTATTAGTCCCTTGGTACATGTAGCAAAATTCTAAAGGGAAACACTACAATAAAGTCTAGGAAGGTTTCCTGTTTAAGTGAGAGGGTGGTGGGGGTAAAGGTTATCATCACTTTTCGAGCAGTCTGTAGAGTCCATTTGACAGTAGGAAACCCAAGTAAATCATTTTTATTGCACGCCAGTGTATTTACATAAGCCCTAGGAGGGCTTGTGATGGAGGAAGAGATCAAAGCTTTGTCATACAGCAGCTCTGTCTTCACGCCACCCGAAGACTGCGGCACAATGAAACAAAAATGCCTTGTTTACAGCAAAATACTTGAAGAATTATTCATTTTCTATGCTAAATCATTCCCCCTCCTTACAGTCTACCTTTCTCTCTGTTTTTACAAAACAGCCAGTCTAAATAATGAACCCAAAGCTGTGCCCTTTGGTAGCGCGATAGCTCATTACCCACGAGCGGCCTCCATCTGCCCTCATGGCTGCACAGGGAGCCATTATGATTATGATGGAAATCTCAGAAGCCATTACCAAGATGCAACAGAGGGCCTACTGCAGACAGCCTAATGGACTAATTTGTAATTGGAAGAGGGAAATGAGTTAGCAAGCACAGGCCTGGTTTTGATGAGCGAGCAAGTGCGCATGCTAAATGTGATAAATGAACAGGAATGCTTGTTTTCGCAGTTGGTTTTTACAAGGCCTTCAATCTCTCCTGGGGATCAGAGGCGTGCTGACAAGCCCTTGAAAGGGAGGAGTGAAAGCCTCTGGGGAAGCAGGGTACGCACAGGGAGTATAGCTAGGGATAAATCTGACAAAGGAAAGCTAATGGCAATTAAAACACACACACACAAGGAAATGACTGCATCTGTCAGGAAAGCAGTAATTAGGGAGCTTTCTGCGTGCATATCTTTAGTCATTAAAATTGAAAATGAATGTGCACCATGGCATTTGCTTAGTTAATATGTAAAAATGTATTCGAAATTGTCTGAAGGGAGGCATTGTGTAATCTAATGTGGAACTCTGCATGCTTTGCTATTGGAGTTCATTTGCAGATCACAAAAGTATAGTGATTTCCCAAGTGGCATATAAGAGTTTCACAGTGTGATTATTCTGGTAGTTGGACCCTAAAGGTAATTAGAAGTCGTCCATTCAAAGCAGACCAGGCAGCTCGGAGACTAAAAGATGGAAAAATAAAATGGATGTAGTGTTTAATCACCATTAACGTAAATCTGTATGGTTAAATACACCTCGTGAGACAACAATGCACTGATTGTGGGAACGGTGACTGCTGAATTCCCATGAAATCTCAATTAAAGCGACACTTCCAATTACCCAATTGAATCATATGATAAATATGAGAAAAAAAGGATGATACTCATATGTAAAAGAACATAAATCTGATATTGTTGTTTACTGTATGTCTATGTCTGAAGTACATCAGAAAACTCCTACCAAAATAGATCACATCTTATGTGCATCTTCAAAAGAAGGCAATTCATCTTATTACTATTCCTATTAGTTATACTACAGGGTGTATGAACTAGAAGACTTCACGAGGTCAGTAGATAGGATTGTTGCCTTGTACTCCATAATTACATGCTACACACATTACATTCAGCACAATTACATTACAATGCCATTATAGTAATAGTATAGAAGAATTTATCCCGCCACCCTTTAAATGCCGCTGATATCCCTACTTTCTCAGTTGATTTTGCTGGGTTAAGTTGCAGTCAGGCAGTAGTATTAGATGGTAACCATCTATGTAATAGAAGGACAGCTGCCCATAACAAGAGCAGTAAATACAGTGTGGCCCCCTGTTCTGGCAAATGGGGAACTACTACCTATGATGCTCATATTCTTTATAGTGTATTTTAAGTAGCTGGGTGCACTATAAGTACCTAAGGTGCTGAAGCCTTTTCCAAAGTCAAATAAACATATGCATATCCATGTTGCCGTGACCGTAATGCTATATGAAACAATTGTATATAGCATTACTGTTTGTTTTACTATATATACATGCAAAGTCCTTGAAACTATGCAATCCCATTGGTGATTGCAAGGCAACTTGTTCATACAGAACATTATACTACAAAAACATATCTTTCTTTGGCCTAGACCTCCCAAGTAAACTAAGGGCAGATATTTACATTCCTCAATGTGAGCCATTGACCTTAGTTTATTTTTGTTTGTTTTTTTGCGAAATACAGCTACCATGTTGAAAAAGTACTTTCCTGCAATAATACAAAAGAATACAGGAGACAGGCTGGCACTCCTATGGTGTAATATCACTTATGGTATCACACAGATCATAGACAATTAGAACAATGTTCACCTATGTCAGCATGTGTATCGACACAACTCAATATTTAGGTTGTGACAATTTACTCTTGAGGTGACCAAGGCTTCAGGTTCTTGAAGTTGACCACTAGCCAGTAGAAAGCTTGTTACTTGGAGCACTGTCATATGTTGGCCGAGAGCTCTGACAAACTTCATGTTTCATTCCTAATGATTCTGCATAAAGTTTCAGTCCACATGTGGTAATGTTCCAAATAAGAACTCATTTTCTGCAGGCATTAACCATTCTCAAGAAGGATGCAAATCGGGGCAACACAGTGGCTCAGTGGTTAGCACTGTAGCCTTGTAGCGCTGGAGTCCTGGGATCGAATCCCACCAAGAGCAAAACACCATCTGCATGGAGTTTGTATGTTCTTCCTGTGTTTGCATGGATTTCCATCCCATATTCCAAAGACATACTGATAGGGAAAAATGTACATTGTGAGCTCTATGTGGGGCTCACAATCCACATAAGTATATATATATATATATATATATATATATATATATATATATATATAGTTGGTGCACCAATAAAAGATAGCACAATAGCACAAGGTATATTGTAAAACCTCTCAAGCCTCCCTGTCTGCTGTCAGTTCAGAGCTACATCTGACTGGAGCTGAATCTAGGACAGACTGCCTGCTTGCATTGTGCTGCCTGAAAAGACCAAAATTGCTTCGGCAGTGGATTCCAAGCAACTAAACTGCCAGATAACATGGTGCTCACCAGTTCAATGTTAGTTTACAACTGTGCAGACAGGAGAGAGGAGGAGAACATGTAATGTTAACCTTCTGCAACTTCTGGTATATTTCAGTCATATTTCCTTTGTACCGTATTTAAAGAGAACCTTTCAGGTCCTCGGGCACACATGGTTTTATATACCACAAGAAAGCTGACAGTGTGCTGCATACCGTAGCTCTTCACTATCAAAAGGGCATTTCTGACAGTCTATCTGGAAACGCCCCTCCTGATAGTACTATCCATTGCGCTGTACTGTCAGAGGGGGCATTCCTTACCACCCAGCGATGACACTGAGGAATGCCCCCCCCAGTACTAGTCTATGGACGAGTACTGTCAGGAGGGTGCTCCTCACTGCTCAGCATCATGGCTGGACAGTAAGGAATGCCCCCTCTGACAGTGTAGTGCTATGTACAAATTGTCAGGAGGAGCATTCCTCACAGACTGTCAGGAACTCCCTTCTGACAGTGAAGAGCTATGGTAATGGAACCAATAATTCTTCACCGGGGGCACATAACAGGAAAGCCTGAATACAGCACACTGTTGGCTTTCTAGTGATATATAAAACCACATGTGCCCGAGGACATTAAAGGGTCTCTTTAAAGCCATAGGTTATGTCCTTATATTCTGGCCCTTAGTGATAGACAGAATGTCCTTTAAACAGTTAAAAATGCCACATAAATATTGTCAGTGTCCCATAAAATATGCCACAATAAGTGCATCACCACTGTCATCATAAACTAGAACAGAAGAAAGATTCCCATGAACAATGTCATCCTGAGCAATGCCAGCTAGTGGTTACCACCATCTGCAATGCTCCTTCAATGACTCCAGTATGTGACCTGTGAGCAATCATGAAATGGACATCCATGTGTCACTTCATATTCCAGCATCAAAAGCTATTTCCCCCACCCGCCCTTACACATGTATACTCGGCTAGGGAGATAGAAATAAGTCCCTGCCAGGCTCCTATGGCAGCAGCTTATCTCCCCTCAGAACAAATGGATTCAGAGAGATCTGTGGATGGGGAAGGGGCTACTGTGAAGAATATACAGGTGTAGCCCCTCTTACAGGAGGGTTAATAAGTACTGTAAGATAAAACCTGTAAAAGCATAGATGCACAAAGTCCGATCTTGCTATACAATAACATTTAGTACATTTAGTCCTGTGTATGAGCTTCATTCAGTATACCCCATTAATGTCTTTTTGGAAGAGATGTAACCACTCTGTATATATTCAAAGGCAGTCCATATGGCGGTATAAAAAATAAATGGCTGTTTCATTATTTGTGGGCCAGATTTATTTACATATATCTCTCTGGGGAGACTAGTAATCTGCAATATAAGATTAAAGACAAAGTAGGCCTTTGAGTTTCTCGAGAGCAGGATACCCAGGACTTGGGTCTGCCTAGTTTTCAACATCACCCTATTTTCTTCAAACTAAACGTCCAAAAAAAGGCAACATTTAGATATATGTTGGCACCACAGGATGCGGCAAAGGAAACTTCCGTTTTCATAGCATATAAATTCAAGTTCATGTGAATTCTCTGTGTTTATTTTTCCTTGATAACTGTTGTTCCTCATTCCCACTAACTGAGGTGCCTGGAGATTGTGTTGGCTTGTTTCCATGGTGACAACTAAGAAAAGTAATTTTAAAAAGCTGTTTCTTTCCATGGTTATTTCATAAGAGTGTAACATTAACAGATTGCTCCATTGATCTTAGGCCTAACATGGAGGCAGCGAAACGAGTAGAGCATTTCATAGAAATACACAAGTATTGGTGCTGTTTGCATTGGTTCAATGCCGAATCAGGTAACAAAAGTATCACAGTTGCAGAGGGCACCTGGGAGGCAATAAAACACACGACTGCATGAAAGCCGCCTTTTCTCTTATGAATAGCTGGATTTGAAATGAAGTTGTTCACATTTTTCTTACCCAATAAACTTTTGGGCCAGCTCAAAATAAAGGACTCTAGCCAGACGTCTCCTGAACAGAGAAATAGGCAGAAGACAATAGGACTTTTGCTGTATGATCTTATATGACCGCTTAGAAAAGCTGACATTTCTAAAGCCATATTATAAACTACGATTGCTGCGACAAACATTTCCAGACCATGATTTCTTTGGTGACTTTACTCTATCTCAGTTCCGTGTGTTGAGCTTTGGACAGAGAGCGAGAAGGAGCTGGGGCAATTTTACATGCAGCAGCCATCAGGTCATCAGACATCATAGGAGGGGAAACAATATATCCAAGTACAAGTACAAAAAAAGATGGAGGAAGGCTACCAAACATCAGGAAGGTGTTGAATGGAAACTATTCAAGGAATCCCTGAAACTCATTGGTATCTTAAATTTTTTATCTATTTATCTATTTATCTATCTATTATCTATATAGTATTTAGCTATCTTAAACTTTCAGACCAATATTGAGAGGCAAATGTTATGGAGTTTTCTAAATTTCGGCTTGCTGTCATTCATTCTGTTACTTCTAGTGGATAAAAGTCTGACCATGGTCATGTGATGTACGGTCCATGGTCAAAAAAATAAAAATAAATCAGCTGCAAAAAAGTTGTGTTTCAAAAACACTTGCATTTGTGAAAATCACAGCATGTCAATTATATCTAAGAAAAAAACTGATATTTTCCATATAAGTATAATAGGGGCAGAAAGTCCGCAGAAGAATTTCCTGATATTTCTCTGAAAAACGCTGTGGAAAAAATCTAAATGTATTTCCGCCGCTCTATTTTCTGCAGCATTTTTTTTCCAGCGATTCACATCATGGGTCCTTGGTATTAAAGTAGAAATGGACTGGAGAACCCATTTAAAGGGACAACGCCATGTTGTAATAGCAGCTCATTCTGCACTAAACATGTTTTCAAGAAAATTGATCTGAACTGACTATATTTTTTGTAGCAAATATTTAATAGAACTCGGTGTATTCATTTAGATCTCTGGTTAGTCTGGACTTAAAAGTCCGGTGGTCAGTCCTATGACAGCTACCTCCGTGTGTATAGTCATACAGGCTGTTATTCACTGAGCAGGAATCTTTTTTCCACAAATATGTATATCATTCTTATCTTCTCCTCCGGCTTTACAACCTGCAGATTGAACTGCGTTTTCAATTAAAAATGCTCAGTCTGTGTAAAGATGTAGTTCAGTATGGAGAAAACTCTTCCTAAATCTTCTGGATACGAAGACAAATACAGAAAGACCACCCAATAGCTGTCACTACCAGCATTCTACAAATAGCAAACTATTCCTTCATGACTGCTTTCTAGCATGTTCAGCTGCTGTGGCAGGATACCCATCTACCATGTCACGATTTGCAAGGATTTATATGCCCTGCTGTTTTACAATGTATGCAGTCCCTCAAGGGATATTCTATAACATGCCTGTATTAGTGGTGGGCAGACATGACAGATCAGTAATCTATCCACAACAGCTGAATTTTAAGTGGCAAGAAACACTTTACAACTGTTAGTATATTACTAATATATCCTAACTAGCAGAGTCATTCAGAAGAACTCTATTAGTTCACTTTGTCTCCTAATTCTACAGTTGCCCTTGATTGTATCTAACAGTGAACATGGAAAACAGATATCCAAATACTGTTAGGGTCCATTCACACGCGCTCATTTTGCCAAAATACACGTATAAAGAATACACGTGTAAAATAAGACTCCCATTGACTTCAATAACATTTTTTACACTTGTAAAAAAAAAAGGCGTCAAAAACACCACGTATTTTGGCGCGTTTTTTACACGTGTAAAAAATGTCATTGAAGTCAATGGGAGCCTTATTTTACACGTGTATTCTTTACACGTGTATTTTGACAAAATGAGCGCGTGTTTACTCCGTGTGAATGGACCCTTATGATCATAAACCGGAACTTTATATGGGAAAGAAAACTGAACAAAAACAGCCTGCTTCTCTCCCTCCTAGAAATGTGCCATTCTCTAGGAATACAATATGTATGGAATACCATACACAGCCCATTAACACATATGGTGCTGTTTTTTTTTTGTTTTTTTTTTAAATCCTAGACTTTTACTTAAAAGGGTTATCCATGATAAGCATTTGTTTTGCAAGCTGGCCAGGTAAGGTGAAAAAAGAAACCAACCCATGAGCACCTGTGACCGGTGCTCCGGTGTCTACCACTGTGGTCCTTTCCTGCTACTCCCAGGGTCTTCTGGTGGAAGTCTGTGCAGCACATGGCTACCTGTGGTGTCCCATGTACTTTCCCTCAACCACTGAGGCCAATCAGTGGCCATAGCAGCCTAAGGAAAGGACACGGGATGTCACAAATAGTCACTTTCCTTGGGGACTTCCACCAAAACAAGATTTCAGAGCAGCAGGACTGGACCGAGAAGGGAAACCCCAGAACATCGGGGACAGGTGAGGATGGGTTGCTGCAAGGAGTAGCAGACATGACTGGGCGGCAGTAGCTTTGAAGGAAATAGAAAGCACCCTGAAGGACAATCTGGACAAAAGCATTATACACAGGACTGTGTAGATTTACCATTATTGCTGTTGATTTTCATAGGCTGGAGATACCAAATTGGCAAACAATTCTTTTTTTAATGTTACAATGACTTTTTAGAAAAAAAAAAATTGACAGTAGCAAAAGACCTAATATACTGCACTTACCCATGTAGCATGTATAGGCAATGCTAAATTTCTTTTTCTACCTTTCCTTGTCCTACTATATAAACAACCATAGCTGTGTGAATTAGCTTAAAAACCTAATGCTTATAAGCCTATTTGCATTTGACATAAGCCTCATTAATCACAAGATTGTATTCCTACCTGCATTAGGGTTCGCTGTTCTCAATACTTTAATGCCTCAATTTCCATAATGTACAGAAATAGCATTGCTTTTGTTCCTCATATATACAATACACAAAAATGTTTTATTTTTTTTAATTCATAAACCTCTCTCATGTTGGAATCACAAATGAATATTTTTGCATCACTAGAGCTTTCATTTTCTGTACATGATTATGGGAGCCGCCATCTTGGCTAAGTTTCCTATCTGCTCTGTCTACAGCATTTAAAGACATGCTTTACAGCAATCTCATGGCCATATGCAACAATAGACTGGGCTGAATCATTGAAGTCTAGGAGAGAGCTTTATAGACTTTGTATGCTGCAAAAGGGGAGAAAAATTAGGGGAATATTCACACAAAGGAATTTGAGGCAGTGTGCCATCTAACCCTGTACAACCAGTGATGGTAAACTGAAGCAGAGCTTTCAGCCTTGCTGATCAACCTCAGACACAATGAGGCTGATCAGCACGAGCCTCACATTGTGGTTTTTGCATCTGAATCAGATTGTGCAGGGCATTTCTTTTCTCAGTATGCTGGAAATGGTAGTGCCCGTCACTACCTTCCAGTGAAAACAGGGGGATGGGGCAGATTCTGGCTGAAATTTAGAGCTGATTTTGGGATAGAATTTGCCTCAAAATCAGCTCCAAATTCCTCTGTGTGAACCAACCCACAGAGATAAAAGAGAGCAGACATGGGGAGATATCACTGTGGCTCTGAACCATAGCTGGTCTTAGCTGTATGCTACTCAGGTGTTCACACAAGGTACTAGGCTGTAAGGGAGATGGATCATCACTGCAGAGAACAGAGCAGTGATGGAGAAGAGCACACCTTGCAGATTCAGTACAGGAGGAGGAGCTGTCTTGCAGGAAGAAGCATGGATAGTAAGTATATAATATGGGTCAAGGGGTTGGACTGAGTAGGTAGGAAAGGGTGGGATCACTAAAGAGAATAGGAGAGAGTGAGGAAAGAGGGAGGGAGTGAGGAAGGAGGGGGGAGTAAGGTGAGAGGGGTCAGTGAGGAAGTTACATAGCAGGAAGTTGAGGCAAGTAAACAAATGCAGAATATACTAGAAGCTCCAAGAGACACCCAGAGACTCAAAACATGACTAAAGGTATATGGGTGCATTTATTAACCCACTAATAGCACTAACAGACATTTTAAAAACAAACAAACATTTTTCGGCCCGGAAAACCTGTTTTAGGATGGTGTACAGTATATGTCCTGTTTTTCTTACATTGGGTGGGGACACCAAAATAGGATTCTCCATGATGTGCCATCCAACCTAAGTCTAGCTCTGCTTAGGGGGGCATTCACACTACCGTTGGATTCTGTCAGCAGTGTCCATGGCTATTGTCCGTTACAAGATTTTAGCAACAGACACTAGCTGGTCCGTCTGAAATTTCCATTCGTTTCAATGGGATTTTATCTTGTGACCGTTTGTGTCCGTTTACACCCATGTCTTTTTTTTCAAGTGGACAAAAAAATCCTATTTGCAGGACTTTTGTGTCCATTAAAAAAAAACAGACAGCAAGTGTCCATTATTTTTTTAACATTGAAGTCTATGGGCAACATACTTCTAACAGACAGTAACTGATCCATCAGTCCATCAGTCACTATCCGTTATTTTCTGTCCATTTTTTTCTGCGCATGCTCAGAAAGCATAAACAGCAAAAAAAAAAACGGACTGTATAAAAAAACGGACACTAACTGTTGCTAACTGATACTAATGTGTCCGTTCTTTTAACTGATCCATTAAATGGATCAGTTAAAGAACGGACACATTAACATCAGTTAGGGTGGGTTCACCCCCTGCTCCTGGTCTCCGCTTTAGCCAATCCGCCATGTTTCCGTCTTCTGCCCCGAAAAACTGGACAGGGGACGGAAACCCGGCAGTCAGTTTTCAAACCCATTCACTTGAATGGATTTGCAAAGTGGCTGCCCGTGTGCGTCTTCTGCCTCTTTGCGGCGAAACCGTTTTTTTTAGCTGGACACAAAAGTCGGACATACAGGACTTTGTGTCTGGTTAAAAAAAAACGGTTTTGCCGCAAAGAGGCAGAAGACGCACACGGGCAGCCACTTTGCAAATCCATTCAAGTGAATGGGTTTGAAAACTGACCGCCAGGTTTCCATCCCTGGTCCAGTTTCTTAGTAGCAGAAGACAGAAGCCCACCAGATTGGCTAAAACGGAGACTGGGCGCAAGTGTGAACCCATCCTCAGCATCAGTTAATATCTATTATAACAGAATTCAGCGGTAGTGTGAACCCTGCCTTAGAACACATAGTAAGGCTATTACATCGTAAGAGATTGTTCACTGAACACGCATGCAAAGAGGACATGTACATTTCCCTAAAACATCATAGGGAAAGAAAAGGACCTATAATAAGAAGCTCACGTTTCTGAATGCATTACTACTGATATTCACTTATAACTACTATTGTGATTCTTTCTGTAACAATAGCTACTCATTAAGATATTCTTAATAGTTTGACACAAAATTGATCAGAGTTGTGTTTACTATTGGGATTAGCAGATAAAGTACTCAAATATAATTTTGTTTTTCTCATGTTTTCTTATTTAACTCAAAAGCCAAAACCATCAAGGAAATCTGCTGCTCATTTTCAGAGCTTAAGCAACATCTTAAGCTTATCCTAGCGCAATTCATAAGTTTCTTGACATACAAAAATAAACAAGGAGGTTAACAGGATTGAGAAGCTGGATCAGATTTGGATAGGCAAAATATTTTAATGAAGCCCAAAAAATTTGTTTCTAAAATAAATTGCCATCAGTATCATCCACTTATTTCATCATGTTGTATAGCCAAAATAGAACAGAATACTTTGTAAACAGTGGAAAATGGGCAAACGACTTAAGTGAATGTTTTTTTTTGTAATCTTTTTCAAAACTAAATGTTTAACCACAAAATCTTACTTTAATCACAAAGAAATCAGTAGATGAGTGTGCTGCTTTATTAGGTGGAATGTATACATTTTGTTTATTCAAGGAACTTGGTTACTTTCCGGACCTGACACTCCTCCCTCCCTCACCCCTCCCTTAGGGTAAGTTCCCATAGGTTTTTTTGGTCAAAATCCTGACCAAAAGGACGGTTCCAATTGAAATCAATGGGAGCCGCTCAGGTCTTTTTTCCAGGAGCCTTTTGTTCTGGCTCCCAGAAGAAACTCATTCTTCAGGCCGATTCGCCTCGTGATTCAACCTGAAGAAACTCCTTCCTCCCGACTAGGCCCATTCATTGGACCTAATCCAGAGTGGAGTGCGCAACTGGATGCCGGTGTAATACACTGGTATTCAGTCCTGGCTACCCATTTTTTGGTCTGGAACCTGAGGCGGCCTCCGCCTCAGGTTCTGGACCAAAAAACCCCGTGTGAACTTACCTTTAAGGTGTCTTTTTTGTCTTTAAACATTTGTTTGCTACACAATTCCCATATCAACACCTTGGATATGATGGCTTGTTTATCCCTGTATTGTCTCCTGCCTTGGGTATTATCTTCCCTATCAGTTTGATGGACTTGTTCATCAAGACTTGTTGTTCTCACCTTTCTTTTGATACTTACTTTGCACAATTTCTTGTTCCTTCTGATTGTATTGTTATTTTGTAAAATTTATTAAAATACAGTTAAAATAATCCTAATAGAGTACATGGGATGTGTATTGTCTTGTAGTATGTAAAATTCCATGATATTATTGTAACTGATATCTAGAGAAAGTGCAGCACAGTAGGAAAGTGTGGTAAATAGAGGCAAGTGGGCCACAGAACAATCTAACAGCTAAGAGAAAGAATACAAAAAAGGATAGAGCATGTTGATTTCTGAAAGCCCAATCCTTACAGACTTAATAATTGTCTGGTCTTGCTGTTATTGGTAGGTCTTGCCAACGTCAATCTTATGTTAACTGTATGGTCAGGTTAAAGGGGGTCTGTTAGGTCCAAAATGTCTCCCAAATCATAATGGTGCGGTGCAAGTCATCTTCATTTCCAATTTAAAATGCATTGTAAGTATAGTTAATGTCAGCAGTAAAGCAAGTACCTAGTTTGCAAATATAACTATTTCGGTCTTAGAGCCCAAGTTTCATGGAAATCACTGTGTTGCTCATATGCAGATGAGTGGAAAAGTCCTTTGCCTGGAAATCATTAGATGAGACCAAAGACCAGACAAGCTAATCTATGTGCCCAAAACACTTTTCCCTTCATTTGCATATGAATAAAATTTACATGAAAATAGGATTCCAAAGCTGAATAACAAAGTCATATTTGCAACCAAGGTACTGGGATTAGGCTTATAACCAAATGACTGCTGATAGACTCCCTTTAATGACACCAATGAACTGTTAAAATCCATGATCCCCCTATCTAATCTCTATTGCCAGATAAACAAAATTAGGCAATAATGAAAAAGGTAGTGGTGCACTGAAGAAAAATAGTTCTGAAGGAGTGATAAAGCAGATTGGAACCTCTTTTAGACAATAATGTACAATCAATAATGAATAAAAAGGAATACATTATATCCACTACAGTAGATACAGCGAAAACGAATGTTTATACTAAACAGCCAGTCAACATTACAGCTAAAGATACAATCGTAGGAAACACAATTCAGTATTATTGTAAACTCTACCAGTGTGTACAAAGGGTCCATCCACACATATTGCTGTGCAGGTTGCTGTGAAATTCAGGGTAAAATCTACATATTTTAAATGTAGATCTTGTTTAAGATTTGCTGTGTTTTACTTTATGCATTGCAAGTGGCAAAATTCACAGGTAAAATCTGCAAACTAAATTGAGATACTGAGCTTGTGAGGTCAGTTTGTGCATGGAAGCCACACAGATTTGTTTTACCGCAAGTGGATGAAATTCATAAAAGAAGTTATCCACTTCTGTAGTTCAGTGCAGATTTACAGAAAATCCATATTCTATCTGCTTTATATAAAAATAAAATTCTCAACTGTGTTTTTAAGTAGTGATTTGTTAGATTAGAACTCTCAGCTTTCATACTGCACCAGATGCACTTTACTAGGTGGCACAAATTTGGAGAGACATCTATTTGCTCAGCACTCAAAGTGCATCTGGTGTTGTATGAAAGCTTTGGCTATATCTGTACATACTGGCAATACAGGATGAACATGCGATTGAGCTCTCTAACAATTCATGTGACTGATGTGATAAATAATATGGACCTCTCCTCTGATACAGGGTAACTAGAAATATGCGAGATCTATGATAGAGGCATAGCAGAGGATAATGCTAGATAAGTTAGGTAATAACCAAGTTATTGTTTTCATATATGCAGGACAACGTGTTTAGAATTGCACATCGGGTTCTTTACCAAGCCCATAACAATTAATAAACGAGGGCCAGAAAGCTTATAAGGGATTGATATATAAATTAAAGGGTACTTTTAATCCAATAAAGTCATGGCATGAGAATAGGATTTGCCACAACATTTTGACTGGTAGCGTTCCAACCTTTGGGACCCCCAGCAATTGTAAGAATAAAGGGGATGCAGGACTGCACAGCTGTCTTTCCATTACGTTTGTATCTTTGCACAATGGCACACTGCATGAGGGTTAGACCCTCACCAATCATAGAGCGATGGCAGTGTGTTTGTTATTATTATTATTAACTACATTCTGCTGGAAATTACAAAATCAAATTTACCCACATTTACTACTTATTTCTGAAAGCAGAAATAAGTAGTAAATAAGTAGTAAATGTGACAGAGTATGGGGACGCCATGGAGAGTGTTCTGCTGCCTGCAACATCCTTCAGCATGACCGGTTTGGCAGTGGGTAAGTAATGGTGTGGGGTGGCATTTCTTTGAAGGGCCACACAGCCCTCTATGTGCTTGCCAGAGCTAGCCTGACTGCCATTAGGTACTGCGATGATATCCTCAGACCCCTTGTGAGACTATATGCTGGTGCTGATGGCCCTGGGTTCCTCCTAATGCAGGACAATGCCAGACCTCATGTGACTGGAGTGTGTCAGCAGTTCCTGCAAGATGAAGGCATTGGAGCAATGGACTGGCCCGCCCGTTCCTCAGACTTCAATCCGATTGAGCACATCTGGGGCATCATGTCTCACTCCATCCATTAACGTCACGTTGCACCACAGACTGTCCAGAAGTTGGCAGATGCTTTAGTCCAGGTCTGAGAGGAGATCCCTCAGGAGACCATCCACAACCTCATCAGGAGCATGCCCAGGCATTGCAGGAAGGTCATATAGGCACGTGGAGGCCACACACACTACTGAGCCTCATTTTGACATGTTTTAAGGACATTACATCAAAGTTGGATCAGCCTGTAGTGTGTTTTCCCACTTTAATTTTGGGGTGACTCCAAATCCAGGCTTCCATTGGTTAATAAATTTGATTTCCATTGATGATTTTTGTGTGATTTTCTTGTCATCACATTCAACTTTGTATAGAACAAAGTATTCAATGAGATTATTTCATTCATTCAGATCTAGGATGTGTTATTTGAGTGTTCCCTTTATTTTTTGAGCAGTGTATATTTCAAACACACTTATATTATAAAGATAGCTAAAGAGCTGTTGCAGTGTAGAAGTATGTGTTGTGACTGGAGATGAATAAACACTTGGAATGAACCAGATTTAACCTGAAATTTCAGAAAGTTTTAGTTTCCAACTAAACCAACACCTTTACTATTTTTCTTGGACAAATCATCACATCTAACACAAGGTAGAGGAAGAGGATCATGTGGTGTCTATGACCTAGGGAAGCTGCTGGCATCACCATGAGTGAAGGGTGGAGAGGTTACAGTGCTAATGTCATAACGGTATATAGAAATTGACAGCAAAAAATATATTTTGGTCATTTCTATTAGGTGTTGAAATGGACCTAACTGGTCTAACATTCTAAAATGAGACAACTCCTTTATTATCTTTATAACATTAGATTAAAAATAAATAAATAAATGAGTAATTATTATCAAGAGCATACAGAATTATTTGGCTGCTATAAGGCCCCTGAAGAGAAAGGACCTAGCCTTGTTTGATTCCATCTTCTATTGTACTGGATGGATAAAAATATGAGGGAAAGGCAAACCGCAAGAATACAAAAAGAGCTAAAAAACTCCAAAGAAAAAGTTTTCCAGCACAATAAGACTACATGCACTGCTTGCATTTATCTACAGCTAGCATACTTCTGTAAAACAAGACAGATCCCAAGACGCCTTCACCAGAGCTCGCTGCAAGGAGATGGATCTATATTGTCACTGAACAGGTAAATGAACTAATAATAAATGCACTGCTGTAGAAAGAAACACAAAGTCCACTACAACTTACAAAGTGGCGTGGATGCAAGAGGAGTTGTATCAGCAGGGTCAAAAAGCCATGAAAGGACTTAGTAAGCAGAGACGGGATACAAATGCAATATCCAGCAAACAAGTCAAGGGTCACAAGTCCACACAGAACTTCAAAGCAGAATCAAGAGGCAAAAAGGGAATCCAAGGAGCAAACCAGTGGTCAGTAATCAAACAGGTATTCACAGACAGTTGAAGAGACAAACTAGTGAGCAAACTAAATTAGCCAGCACCTGTATCAAAAAGGAGTGGTCTTATATAGGTCTTGTCAGCTGCTAATTGGTCAAGGCATGGAGGTATACAACAGAAAGACTTTTCCAAATTGTCACGGCAACCTTAAAGAAGCAGCAACTGGAGAGATACTCCTAGAAGATGCTTTCAGTTAAAAAACAACAGACATTGACAGAACCCATTATACTCAATGGGGTTCGTTGATCTCCTTATAATTCCAATATTTTAGTGGTTCAGAATAACAGACACTTCAGCTCAAATGGGAACACAGGCTATGAACTGTCTTGTTCTATTTGGGAGCAATAAGCGGAACCATTTTATTCTTTGCTATGGTTCGCCCTTTATTCTTTGTACGCCAATAATAAAAATAGCTATTATTATCAATACTATTATTAGCTTTCTGCGGGTACTTTGTAGGTAGGTCATGTCCCAACCAGGGACTTAGAGCCCTTAACCAAATATGTATCTAAAGGATGTGTGTAGTGTCCATATGTGTGCTCTTTTGCATTATAATGATTATCCTTACCCATAATGATGCATTTTTATTGTTGTTATTGATAATAATAATAATAATAATAATAATAATAATAATACATTGTTTACCTCCATGGTTATGTTAGGAATGATATTACTATGTGTCTATTTCATGATTATCAAGTAGTTATCTTAGCTGTTTGGATAAGGGGAGTGTTACAGGTTTCTTTCTATTGTAAAATAAAATGTGAGAAGCTGGTGCCAAACTCTGAATTGCTTATAGATATATATATATATTCTCTCACCATTTCATTAACTATAACAGCTGTAGGGCATGTCAAAAACTGAAGCACGTGTCATCAGAAATCAAGTCTTCATTTGCATTGAGAATTGGAGGAATTGACTAGATTATCACTGTGCTATTATTTTTAAAGATTAGAAAGCAGAGGAATTCTCTTAACTCGTCCACACCAATTTGTTTTGCTTTAAGTACAGTAATAGAAAAGCTGTAATTGATACGGTACTGTATACATTTTTCTCTCCTTTTAGTTAGTGTTGACAGTTGTTTGTTCATACACCATTGGTGTTAACAAGCAGTATATTGCTTGTGACAATCACACACTCTCTGCCACTTAAAGTAGAATGCTTGATTTAATCGCAGAGTTCTCATTTATTTTTCTCTTGTGCTATTCCATAGGGGGAAACTGCAGATCAAGCTCCCTCTCTCCTGAGCACTGAGCTTTTTTGTTATGTCTAAATCCTCAATACAAATTGCAGTATTTCTGGACTCCCAGCGGGACCCATTAGTGCCTGTGGGGCATTAAAGATCATTAATAGTGCTGTCAGATTGAAAAAGAGAGAATGCGGCATCCAGCTAGCCAGCTAGTTACACAGCTTCTCTGAAATGGGAAATTAATACATCTGCTTCATTAATACTGGCCCGTGGTTGATGTTTGTGAGCTGGCAGCTTTAATGATACAGGTTCACGACCGTGGAAGTATAATGCTGTCTATATAACACAGATTCTTTCAATTACATCTGACTCCCAGCCCATAGCTTCTGTTATTTCCCAGCACTAAACTTAACCATCTTGTCAGATCTTCGAATAACTATGTAAAACGAGTTAACAACAAACATAGACAGGCCCCAGCATCGTGTAGAGAAGCCACTATGTGTCATCTTGCCAGGATCTCATTAACCATGGTTTTCTTCCAAGTTTCAAACAGTATGTTAATTGAAGAAATGTTCTAATCACTGTGAACAAGTCTGTTAATCTGTGCTATGGCTGAACGGGAGGTATTAATTGGGGAGAGTAACGTGCTAAATTAATGTTTGTATCTCGGGAACATGTCTATGATAGAAGTGTATTAGAAACTGAAAATGTTGTAACCCGCTTAAAAATGCTAAACGCAAAGAATACCGATGAAGGATGACTTCAAGTGGTTCTAGACCTGTTCATACATGCCAGTTATCAATAGAATTAACTTGCTTCGATATGATCATAAAAATAACTAGACAGCGTGCATAAGGGAGAAGGTCATCTTCAATAATCTTCATGTTGTAAATCTGAAAAAATACTGAAAAATCTATCATCAACATCATTGGTAGCTGCGTATAGATACATATAAATCTGCAATAAGCATTCCTGACTATTGCCCCAAAAATAACAATCAGGACCAAGCAGCTACCTTCCCAACAACCATTACCTGTCTCTGGTTTTATGTGCAAAGTCATCCTCACTTAGTAATGACGTGAGTTACATCTCTATATATATGCGAGCATCTTATAGCAAATCCAGCTTTAAAATATATGTACCTGTTCATGGTTATATTATTTTCATAAGGTACAGTATTATGGTAGTTAGGTTAGCACAGCTGTAATAAAAAATGTTAACATAATCTGTACAGATGAAAATATTTGTGGTCGCCAACAACAATCTTTTACGTTGTAAAGTCCTCAGGGGGAGTGTCGGGATGTTTCATGCCAAATCCTCAGGTGTTTCCAAGCTGCGTAATACATGAATGGATTAGCACATTGCCAAAGGCAAGAAAAGTTTACATTTATAATTTATGCTGAGGCATGTTGGAATTGAAAGTAACGGTAGCTGATCAGACATGAGGGCCTATGGCAACCATAAGGAAGTAGCAGTCCAATTGGGACAACTGCTTGAAAGGTTCTTCAACGACAACAGCAAATATAAAAAGTGTTTGGGATAACATACAACAACTAAAAGGTGTTACTTAATATCATTAATAGGGGTTTTCACACCTGCGCTCATTCTCCAGTTTGTTCATTCCGCCGGGTTTCCATCTTCGGCGAAACTGGACAGGGGACGGAAACCCGGTGGTCAGTTTTAAAACCCATTCACTTGAATGGGTTTGTAAAGGTGACTGCCTGTGTGCATCTTTTGCCTGTCCGTGGGGAAACCGTTTTTTTAGCCGTACATAAAGTCCTGCATGTCCAACTTTGTGGCTAAATAAACCTGTTTCCCCACAGACGGGCAGAAGGTGTACACAGACAGTCACCTTTACAAACCCATTCAAGTGAATGGGTTTTAAAACTGACTGCTGGATTTCCGTCCCCTGTCCAGTTTTGCTGGGTCTGAAGATGGAAAACCGGCGGAATGTATAAATCGGAGAATGAGTGCAGGTATGAAGGCCCCCTAACAGAGTAGGTTTGTGATGTAATTTCAACAATTTTCCTGAACAGGAGAGTGGTTGGTATCACTATTTGCCGCCATTTATTTTAGTACAGTACCTGACAAAAATGTAAAATACATATAATGTAAAAGTAGTGTATCCTCATATACTTGCAATAGCTGTTGGCCAAACGCTCATTTATCTGACATTTAAGCGACCTGTTCCTTATCCCTATTACACGTTTCTTGGTTCCGCTGAGCACAGATGTGATGTCATTGGGTAGAGGGCATTAAGCCTCCACTAGACATGTCTGATGGCAATCCCGCTTATTTTCCCTGAAGACAAAATAATAATGTAGTTCAACATGCTGGAACGTACTTTCCCAACACATAGGATCCTGCTGAAATCTGTGGGTTCAACTGATTTATCTCTTATGTATGAAGGGCCTTAGAGTTCTGCTTTGGATCATTCTCAGCTATTCCCTCACATACACATTTTCTTTCATATTTTTATGTTACACATGTGCATTTACTTTTAGTCATACTGTAGACATAAACTGGTAGAATTTATTCTTACATAAAAGCAAAAAGTAATAACCAATTTATTGTAGCTATAGCTATAACTGTCCTTTAGTTAAAATACATGTACACATACATGCAATAACAGAAGATTACAAACTATTTTTTATGTAAGGGAAAGCACGTAATGTGTCCATTGACTGTATTAAATATAGTTTCACTGAATTGTGAGTCCCCAAATGTGGTCAACCAAAAGAAAAATTCCAAAAATCGGTTGTATAAGGGCTCGTTCACATCTGCGCCCGGTCTCCGTTCTGCAGGTTTCCGTTTCCTGCACAAAACAGAGGCAGGATACGGAAACCTGCAGGACTGTTTCAAACCCATTCATTTGAATGAGTTTGAAAGCTGTCCGGCCGTGAGCGGCGGTGAGCGTTTCATGCTCTCCGCCGCGAAACTGTTTTTTTTAAAATCCGGACACAGAGCCGGACATGCAGTACTCTGTGTCCGTTTTAAAAAAAAACAGTTTTGTGGTGGAGAGCATAAAACGCTTACCACCACTCACGGTGGGACCCGTTCTGTGGTTTCCGTCTTTTTGCATGCAGAAGACAGAAACCACAGAACGGAGACCCAAACGCAGGTGTGAACCTAGCGTAACATGTTGATGTTGTCGTGCTATATTGCACAAAACTATCCCATACAAACAGGGAAACAATGTATTCAGACCTCTGTCCTCAGTATAACACAGGATAATTCTTCGTGCACTGGTCTCTGTTCTCACTCTGCCAATATCATTAGGGGTCATTACTGCCGATATTACAGAATACACCAGGCGCATATGTATGACGCTATTATAATGGCAACACCCTGGGATGCCAAGATTAAAAGGACTAAATGAATCAGAGCATGGCAGTGCCCACAAATGCCCGCATGTATATCGTGATATATCCTCTTTAACTAATCTCCAGTTTGGTTAATGATACCAATTTGACTTGAAACCAATGAAACACATTTACACAATATGCTAAGAAAAGTGTAGAGAAAGGTCGCAGTTCACCCTCCCGCACTTGATACATACTTATAAATAGACACAATTAGGACAATTATCATATCATTTTGTGATAACCTGTCACTGCATTATGCTTTATTTTAGAAAACTTATGATATACACATCTGGACATGTCCAATGGGCAGATAATGGAGGACACATCAATTTTTATTTTATTGTGAAGTTTCAGTTCCATGTCCTGCTGAGGTCTTATTTACATGGACTCATGGATGGGTGCTATCAGTGCTCCATAGTCAAGAATAAAGTGGAT
The DNA here is from genome assembly GCF_031893055.1 of Leptodactylus fuscus. Lineage (NCBI taxonomy): Eukaryota > Metazoa > Chordata > Amphibia > Anura > Leptodactylidae > Leptodactylus > Leptodactylus fuscus. The sequence continues at coordinate 152,673,497 of NC_134266.1, read as the reverse complement.
ATCCAAAGCACGTGTCCTTGTCAAACAGACATATGAATAATGTCTCCCACAGTCATATAAATTTAGGCAGTGTTCTACCACCACTAAGAGGAGCTAACCGTACATGGATTTGTATAGGAACTGTCGAATTGAGCTCAATGGGAACTCTGCTAATAGTAAGTGCAAGCAGAGACTATGACTATATAACGGAAAGATGGAGAACTAGTTCAGCACCAAAACCCTTGCCACCATGAGCCCTTTAGCTGTTGCATGCTTTGCCACAGGCACGCCACTGTTTTTATGTCGGTGGAATGGTGATCCCATTACATACTAAATGGAAATGATATTGTCTGTTTGAAGATGGTTTATATAGTAGGGAAGTTTAGCTTTTCAGTAGAAAGACACTCATTAAATATTAATTTTGTCCTAAATTTGTGTGTAACCTGTTTTCTTCCCTTTTTCAATTACTCCTTCAATTACTAGTAGCTTTGATGATTTGGCATGGTATAACAGCTTGATCTGTTCTTTTATTTCCTACAGCTAGGAACTTTAGTACATGATTACTCTAGGCACTGCTCAATTTACAATATGTCATCAACAAAATCAGCTTTGGGAGCAATTGATACAGTTTCAGAGTTAATCTTCCTGAATATGACCTGTATGTTAACTTGATCACGGCTATCTTAGAAGCCCCTCTTGTAATGGTAGCATTGTTAGCAGTGCAAAGAGCATACACTAGATAAGATTGGACTGAAAAGACCCTTTGTCAAGTACCTAGATTTAAGTAGCTATTCAAATCAGTTGATCTTCAAAGGTTCATCTTACCTCACAATGCCATGAAATAGGCACCCACTACAGATATTTTAGCTTGCATGTCTAATGATGTCTTAACCCTTGAATGCCCTAGGAATTTGCTAAATGAATACTAAACTACAAGAGGATTTTTATGTGTTCAGTTCAGTTTTGAGGAATAGAACAATATTATTAGATATCATATAATATTTAATGATACATTTTTTGATGGCACGTTACATGTTTTTTGAGTTTAATGTTTAGAATATATGCCCCACTTCAGGGATACACTTTATTCCTTAGCCCTATAATACAGGGCATACTAATATGTATTGAATGGAGCTGGTACTCAACCATCACATTTTTCTCTAGACCGAACTCCAGAACAGCCTTCCCCATAGTCATGCTATCAGCCTGCTGATTCACACAACTGCCAGAAGTCACTATTTTGTATGAAAGTTTATGAGACTAATGGCAATTGAACTTGTATTGGCGTATGTTACCAATAGACTCAAAAAAAAACAAAGTATACCATACTGTGTATATCTATGCAGAAAATAAAAAAGATGCTAGCACATACCTGTCCAGTATGTGCCTCCCTTTTGGGATAAGCTGGGTGAATAAGGCCCTATGGACACAATAAGGCACTTGTCCATAGGCTGAATGTAGTGATATGAACAGATCCTAATATAAAAATAAGATAAGGTAATCCTTTAATAGTCCCACCATGGGGAAATTCATCGTGTTACAGCAGCATGATAATCCTACTAATGAAAGTTTGTATGTTTGTTCCTCAATCATGCAAAAACGGCTGAACAGATTTGAATAAAATTCGGCACACAGATAGATTGTAACCTCGATTAAAATATAAGCTACTTTTTATCCCAGTAAATGACATGGCTTTATGACTGTTATGAATTTTTGTTCACATACTGCAGTATATTACACTGTTCTTATCTCACCTTCTGAGAAAGCCAGAGTTGTTATCTCAGTGTGTACATACATTTGCATATTATCTTATCTTCTATAGTGCAGACAATGTCACATGGACAAACACCTTTAATCCAAATTGGCAGTTTGCCAATTTTCAACATGCCTGGAAAAAGAAAATCTAATTTGTCGCAAACAACGACAACTATGAAGGTAGCCAGAAGTCAACAGAGTTTTCCTTAAGCGCAGCTGAGGAGGATCATCGACGCCAACAACACGCTCATTATATGCTATCCCAACGAGCTGCTGAGATGCCGGAACAATCACAGGCACAGGGCGAGGAACAAGTTCAGTGGCAGGCCAGCTTGACAGCTGCACAAACGCTGGAGCAGGCGGATCATCAACACCAACAACACGCTCATTATATGACATTCCACCAAGGTGCTGAGATGCCGGAACAATCACAGGCACAGTGCAAGAAACAAGTTCAGCAGCAGGCCAGCTTGAGAGCTGCCAAAACGCCGGAGACATGACGATTATCAATGCCAACAACGCTTTCATTATATGGAGTCCCAGCGAGCTGCTGAGATACTGGAATCAATCATGGGCACAGTGCAAGGAACGAGTTCAGCTGCAGGCCAGCTTGACAGCCGTCGAAACTACGCAGCAGGCAGATCATCAACACCAACAACATTCTCATTATATGGTGTCCCAGCGACCTGCAGAGATGCCGGAACAATCACAGGCACGCTGTGAAGAACAAGGTCAGCAGCAGGACAGCTTGCGAGCTGCCAAAATGCCGGAGCAGGCAAACCATCGACGGAAGCAATTTGCTGTATATAGGCGGATCATCAACGCCAACAACCCGCAGACAAAGTCGCAGGCAGAAGCTAGTACAGTAATATATTGAAAAAAAGAACACATACAAGCTCATAGCAGATAGAAAAAGATACTAAGAGTCATAACAACTGAGAAGAAAAGAAACACTTCAGGATCATTTAGTTCTCTGTGTGGAGTGATCTCCGCTTAGCCTAATGTTGATTATACAGCCTGACTGCAGTTGGGAGGAAGGACCTCCGATAACACTCCTTCTCACACTCACACAGGATGAAGCAGTCGGTCACTGACACTACTGCCCAGTAGTATCACTGTCTCATACATGGGATGGGAGCTGTTCTCCAGCTTGGAGGTCACCACGGACAGTATCCTTCTGTCACCTAACACCTTTACTTTCCAGGGGGCTCCCCAGGACAGAACTGTCCCTTCTATTTAGCCTGTCAAGTTTATTTCTATACCTGGCTGGTATGCCAAGTAACAAGTGCCAGCTCTACACATGGTGTGCTAGTCTAGCTGAGTATTGTGCATGATGGTTATAGCTTTTATGGTTTGGTTCCAAAGTTCACCACTGTTCCATTATCATATACTATTAGTAAGTGGCATACAAGAAAATATATTTTTTCCAATATAATTTTTTCGTGTTTAGTTATAAACAATATTTTTATGTGGTCTACATTATTGTTGAGTGTCTATTATTGGTTTAAATACTAAATACTGGGAAAATAGTACATGAATAGTTAACGGAAAAGAAAGTTTGATCCTTCCTTTTACATAACAGAATAAATCAGGGATCCGACCTATTAAGAATTTCAAATTGGCAGTTTGATTTGGTAATTCTAAAAAAAATTATAAGCAGCTGACGTGTAATATTTTTCTTTTATTTGAAAGAGACTTTTACAATAAAGGGGCACGTCTTAAATTAGGGTATAGCAGACAAAGTGCTAGATTTAAGAGCTTGTTTAATAACTGCAGTTGTAAAAGTATATTCTTGTAAAGCCATCAGGCATGTGCTAGGAAATAATTCTCCAGATGTTCTCCACGTTTTAGATTTAACATCAATGCTATTCGGGTTGTAAAAAAGAAATGTAGGATAAACTATTTTATTGTAAAGTGGGATCATTTACAATGGAGACTAAAAGAAGATGAATTATTTCACTGGAACTTCAGGTACTATCCTCTATAGAAATAAGTTCATCTAGGCAACTTAAGGAAGAAACCAAATGGTACCTTATACATTGCACAACGCATAAATGAGCACTCCGCCACAGAGTGGTTCTATAGCAAAACATGACTATAATTTATTTACAGTGTCATGACTGTATGCAGGGCAATACAGTTATCTAGAACTTGTGCTTGACCCTTAGGGTAAGTTCACACAGGGCTTTTTTGCACTGCCTCGGTATCCAGTCGGGCACTCCACTACGGATTAGGCCCAATGAATGGGCCTAATCGGGAGGAGGGAGTGTCTTCAGGCCGAATTGCGAGGCGAATCGACTTGAAAAATTAGCATGTCGCTTCTTTTCCGGGAGCCAGAACAAACGGCTCCCCGAAAAAAGACCTGACCAGCTCCCATTGATTTCAATGGGAGCTGTCTTTTTGGTCAGGATTTTGAGGTGGATATGGTCTCAAAATCCTGACCAAAAAACCCAGTGTGAACTTACCCTTAGGCTCCGTTCTCACAGAGTAATGCGCCGCTCATTTAGACACGTAAACACGTGTCACAGCAAGGCGCTTCAAAACAGATCCCATTGACTTCAATGGGTGCCGGCTTACGCGCGCTACCCATTGAAATCAATTGGTTATAAAGCCTCCCATTGATTTCAATGTGTAGCGCGCGTAAGCCAACACCCATTGAAGTCAATGGGATCTGTTTTGAATCGCCTCGCTCTGACATGGTGTTTACGTGTCTAAATGAGCGGCGCGTTACTCTGTAGGAATGGGGCCTTACTGGAGAGCATATAATTGCTGGTCTTAATAGGATGAACAGCTTCTTCTGCTCCCTGCCTCTAGAAGCAGGTGTGTGGCTCCTACATAAACTCAAGTCACTTCCCATTAGATATGCTGCACTAGGTGCAGCTGAGTGAGGCTGATGGATGTCAAAAGGGCATGGCCTCCTACAGTTGTACTCATACCTCTTTTCTGTACATACTTTTATCCTATTAACTGCAAATTTCCCTTAGTCTCATCCCACTGACCATTTTACACTATGGAAAAAATTGTATTCTTATAATGGTTGAGAAAATTTTCAGGTATGATGTGTGGAAGGCTTTTTCTGTGGCTCTTGTTTGATTTAAAAAAACAAAACAAAAAACACAAAGTCTATCACTGAAGGTCTGGAAACTGGCATATCTACCAAACCCCAGAAGAAAAGGGAGGCATCTAAAAAGCTCAGTGCCTATTGGTTTCTAACTTGGTTGACTTTAGTCACAGAGTATAAGTAGCTGCAGGCTTAGTAATGGATTGAAAATATGTTTTCTTGGTGCATATGGCTTTAGCTGATAGAAGTCAAAAATCCATTTGTTGCTACAGTTTTCTTATACTAGTTTTCTGTACATAGTGTGCTTCATCCTTTTCACTGCATGCATTATTCCTTAGCCATGTCACCTGAGATGTCTTGCTTAGTTCAAGAATATTGGCTTACCAGTAGTTGAGAAATTGTACATTGCAGGATGTTCTTGCCCTATGAGCCACTCTTGCCATTTATATACTCCCCTAAAGGTGATCTTAGACTTTAAACATGCTACTACTCTTTATCATCTGTATGAGGCGCCAGAGGACGTCATTTTACTTAAAAACATTCAGTGCTATAAGAATAACCATATGGCCATATTATTGGCAATGCTCAGTTTCGTGTCCATGAAGTTATCTTTATGTATAACACTTAGTAGATTTATACAGAAATTTGCCAGTGGATCATGGGTCTAAGCTATGATTTATTTTATTTTTCCATATATAGAATTAATATAATTTGACCAAATTACCGATCCGCCCATTTATCTCATTTATTGCACAGATTACATTGTAAACGTGCAATACTCTTCTACAATATTTTCGCTTTTATGTTCCTTGAAATTTAAGATTTATAGCCATGCCAGTGTCATGGTCAGCATATAAATTGCTTTATGTACAAGAACGTAGTAAAAGCAGATGCTGCTTCATGAAAAATCTTTTCCAGAAGCATGAAAAACAAGATGTTCCTGTATATGAGTATGAAATAGCTCAATGTTGGCCCTTGCAGTTGTACAGTATGTGTGGCAAAGTGAAGGTCTGACAAGTTCTCCACACTTAAGATTATCTTGTTGACTTTCATTTATGACTCATGTCAGGTGGCTGAGGAGACAACAGCAGGACAGACAGCTGAGCATTGCAGGAATCATCTTGGATCATTTAGACGCTTTAAATGCATTCTCATGGTTTTATAGTTTCGCCGTGTCTGGTGCCAACAATTCATAACAGTAATGAATAAGTAACAAAGTGGCAAGCACTAGTTTAGACTGAGTAGAGCAGAAAGTGTAGGCAAGTGTCTCCTAACATTTGTGAAGAAGTGCCCAAAAGAATAAATATGGGATTTTATGTTTTTAAACAGGACCTTTCATGTCCTTGGGCACATGCAGTTTTATATACCGCTAGAAAGCCGGCAGTGCAATGAATTCAGTTATGTGCCCCGGGGAAGAGATATCAGTGCAATTACTGATAGTGCTTCACTGTCAGAAGGGCGGTCCTGACAGTATAGCCTTGACGCCCCTCCTGACAGTAGTGTCCATAGCGCTGTACTGTCAGAGGGGGTATTCCTTACCGCCCAGCCAAGACGCTGAGTGGTGAGAAATGACCCACCCACCCCCTCTTGACAATACTGTCCATAGGCTAGTACTTGGGGGCGTTACACAAGACTTTAGTTATGCCAATGACTTAACATGTTCGGAGAATGAAGGATTGCCATGACGGTGTTAACATGGGTTTTAAGTTTGCCATGGGTTCTTAGCATTGGCTTTCCCTTCGTGGATATCCTGCATGAGTCAGAGAAAATAGAAAATGACTAATAATAATTTAATGGTCCATCCATAATGGTGGTGTATGGCCACCATTATGGTTGCACCCATGTCTTCTTTTCTTATTTCACCACTACTGTTAATAATGAGAATTATTCTGATATATGACGAATATTAGAAGGATGTTAGGATGAAACGCTCACCTATGTATATTTTCAAATACATGATATCAGACGACTTGACAGAAAAATTTCCAGAGATCTGACTATGCGCTGACCCTGTTTCAGTTCAGAGATTTTACTACAAGGTGTCCAGAGAGTATTAGACTCTTAAACTGTATGGCAGAAAAATATTTCCTATCTTGCCAGAAGAAGTGTTTATAAAGTGAGACCTGATAAGCCAGCAGTAGTTTCCTAAATGAATAGACTGAATGTATCGCAAGTAATTCCTTATAGACAAAAGCTTTCTTGGTATTCTTTGTCTTTCTTGCAGAATCCATGCTCGATCCCATTCACACTGCCTTTACTTTATCTCTCCTATTATTGCCTCCTTTCTATAAAGCCTTGCACTGAGCAATACAATAAGCAGTAAATCAATGCAAATTGGCCTTGGTTACGTTTTAAAGAATGTTAAGAGGAAACTGCTAAGAGACCGGCTTCTGACAGCCAATGCATTTTAAAGTTAAGGGATTTAAAATATATTTCAGCAGTGGACCTAAAACAGCATTATAAATTAGTTCAACTTATCAGCCCTAAACAGAATTATTCATCTTCCGAAAGGGTATTTCATGCCCGCTAGGCCCAAATGATCGTTCACCTTCATTTTTGCCCTGCTCTCAGGGTACCTCACTTTACTGAATTCTCTTGATTCATTACTGTGTGTTCCTTTATGAATTTTTTATCAGCATTTTAATAGCCCTTTCAGAAGATTGAATGTAACTGATTCTAGGAGCAGGGACACAGATTTAACGGAGACAGTAATATATGTGCTACAGTTAGCTCCGAGCCAAGCAACACAACTTCACACTACCAGATGTAGGGTGTTTTTGTGAGATGAGAAAAAAAAAAAAAGAAAAACAGTATTTTCATTTGAAAAAAAAAGGTGTATTTTAATTCAGTCCCGCAAGCAATGTGATGGATGAAAGCTCTGTGTGCAAAAGTACAGTGTCAAAACACCTTTTAATTAGATTGGCAAGCAAGGTATAGCAGTTTAAAAACGTGCTAATCTCTACTTCGCACCCACCGTTGCAACATTTTCTTTTCTGAGACTTTTCACAGATTAGGTTGTCATGTCCAACCAGTAGATAAAGTTCAGATTAACTCGTTGTAGCCTACAGCCTACAGCTATATACAAAGCAGAGAAATGATAGCAGGAATAACATTTGCATGGTTGTGATAAGCTTGAATGAAAATAAAGCGGTTGATTCTTCTCTTACTGTCCTTTACCATATCATATTATTATTTCTGTTCCAAAAATACATGTAAATTTGGAGACAGACTTGACCAGTGTTAGAGGATTTTACATTATACATTGAAAAGCTACCCCACTGAACATAACACATTACTGGTGATGATGGGGTTATTGGGCTTTGTGGGAGAACTCTATGAATGACAGCACTACAATGCAAATGCAAGGGCCCGGGAAAGCTGGATGGAGATAGCACCATAGGGAAGGTATAAAAAGAGATCTAGTCTCACCATGTCCTATCACAGTGGTTTTGGCACCAAATCGTCATGTTGGTCCTAGGACAGCACAGTGATGAGAGGGTTGCACTTAAGTGACTGTTAGTTGAGGTTTTTACAATGGGGTACTCCCTTTTGGTGGGTCTCCTGGCTGTTAGCATTTCGAGATTTAATGGTTGGTGCAACTGAGGCACAGGACACGCAGTAGCAGTTGAATTAACAATCCTTGTGACACAGTTCACTTAGGCAATACTTCCAGTCATATGAAACATATAAGCATGGTGTCTTTAGCAAGTAGTATCCACTCACCGGGCATTCTGAAGGGGAATGGCATATGCTCTTCATATTTCTTTCAGTCCTCTTTCTTTTCACTAGGGTGACCCCAGCTCCAAGTCTTTAGCTTGCTCTTCTGTTTTGTTTCAGCCACTGTTGGAGAAATTCAGGGATCATTTCAACTATGGACATAGGGCTCCTCACTGATAGGTAATGGTGATCTTTGGTTCAGCAATAAGGTTTCTTTCAGGAAGCTGTGTAGAACAATGTTGTAAACCAGTCTATTTCAGCTCTAACTACAACTAACTAGAGAGATGAAGGTGCTCTCAGAAACATGGCTATACTCGTCTTCAGCCAAGAACGCACTTTCAATAACTAAGGCTTGGTTCACACTGATACTCAGTTTCTGTCCTTCGGGTCCGCATGGGGAACCGTAGGATGGAAACCCTGTCCATCTAAATAATCGGTTATCGTGGAAATCTACAGACCACATAGACTATAATGGAGTCTTCCGAGTTTCCACCCGGTTTCCAACTATTTTTTTTCATCCGAACCTGAGATTTTTGGCATTTGCCACTTATGAATCACTGTTATACTCAGGGGTCTCTTCAGAATGTCTACATGTTAGTGATCACATGTGTTATGTCAGTCCAGGTAGCTGCAATGGGGCTAAGGAATAGCAGTAGGAAATCTTGCCCTGCACTACTCCCACTAGCTAACCCGGTCCCTGCCTCACGGGTGTGGGTCGGCTGTTCTCAGGCTAAGCCTGACCCCGACAGCTCCTCTCTCACTGATTCCGTAGGCCTAGAGGGAAGTGGGAGAAGGAATGCCCTATAAGATCTCTAGGGACTGGAGACTAAAGGGGGTCACCCCTAACGAACAAGTGAAGCTGCTACTGACAGGGACTGACAAGGGTGTGCGCTGACTAACAACACAAGCAGCACACAGGAAACATGTGGGAAAGGCTCCCCAAACCAATATGGGAAGGAACTTTACACTAGGAAACAAACACAGGGAAACTGAGTAGAAATCAAAGGATAAGGCAATTCACTCACACAGTCAATTACACACAGAGGAAGGATTGGTGAACACAGAAGGGAAAACACACAAACCAACTCGTTCACCCAAACCTCCCAAAAACCAACCACGGAACTTCCTCTATCCCAGATAAACATCCTACTCCTCCTGCTAAGGCCTAGCTCTGTAAAAGCGACACTCAGCACAGAACCATGGGAGGCATGGGTTTAAATACAGAGTAGAGACCACTCCTCCCAGGTGCAAATGGGAGGACAGACTAATCAACCAGGAAATAAAGCTGCCTACCAGCAGTGCGCGCGTGCAAGTCAGAAGGTGTGCACCAATACCCACGACAGGACAACCCCGCAGCGCCAGGATGCCACCCCAGACACCGCGCAGCCAAAAACTCCCCAGGTAAGAAAAATAGAAAGCAATGAACCTAAATACTCCTAACAGGATCCTCCCCTCAAGGAGAAGACTCCGGATTCTCTAGGAGCATCCTTCTTCGGGAACTCCTTGTGGAATTTCTCCACGAGTCTGGGGGCTGACATATCCGACTCCAGAACCCAAGAATTATCCTCAGGACCGTATCCCTTCCATGCCACCAGATACCGTAGCTTCCCCCGAACATATTTGCTATCCAGAACTCGGGATATCTCATACTCCCCGGACTCAGAAACTGGTGGAACCTTAACTGGAGACGTTCCCTTCTTGGCCTTCTTTAACAAGGAAACATGGAACACCCGGTTTATCTTCCACCTTTTAGGTAGTTGCAGCTGCGCCGCCACTTCATTTACCATCTTGATGATCTTAAAAGGACCCACAAACCTGGGACCCAGCTTCTTGCTAGGAACCTTCAACCTGATATTCTTGGTGGACAACCAAACCATCTCACCAGGGAAGAACTGCAACTCTCCTCTCTTCCCATCCGCCTGGACCTTAGCCTGGTGCGACGCCCGCACCAGATTCTCTCGGATACGGGACCATACCCCTTGCAGCTTTTTAGAAAATAGCTCCTCCTCCGGAACTGGGGAAGAAATGGAAGAAAATACTCCGAAAACAGGATGTCTACCACCGGAGCAAAAAAAAGGTGTGGTACCTGTGGCGTTGGAATCATGGTTGTTTAGGGAAAATTCTGCCAGGGGAAGAAAGTCAGCCCAATTATTCTGATTCTCTCGAACAAAACACCTCAAAAACTGTTCCACATCCTGATTCTTCCTCTCTGTTTGCCCGTTAGACTCCGGGTGAAACCCGGAGGAAAACGACAGTGTAACTCCCAGCCTGCTGCAAAAAGCCCGCCAGAATTTAGCCACAAATTGCGGACCCCTGTCCAAAACGATCTCCTCAGGAAGACCATGCAACCTTACAATTTCTTTAATAAATGCCTCTGATAGTGTCTTGGCACATGGCAGCCTGGAAAACGGGATCAAATGGCACATTTTCGTGAAGCGGTCAACGACTACCCAAATGACCGTGAAACCCTTAGACACCGGAAGGCCCGTGATGAAATCCATAGACAGATGAGTCCAAGGTGCCTTAGGAGGTTCCAATGGATGTAGAAGACCGTGGGGACGGGTATGCGACGCCTTGGCTCTTGCACAGACCAAATAATTTTGAACAAACTGTAAGACATCCCTACTCCACCCTGGCCACCAAAAATTCCTAGACACCAATCTCATGGTCTCTGAAACCCCCGGGTGACCAGCAAGAACCGACTCGTGACACTCCCTCAGGAGACTTTGTCGGAGAGTAGTTGGAACAAACAGCTTGTTTCTAGGTATCTTGGAAGGTGCAGCGTGTTGCGCTTCGATCAAGGCCTTCTCCAATTTCGCGCCCAATACTGCTACCACCACTCCATCCCCAAGAATAGTGGCAGGCACCTCTCGTTCCTCCTCGGTCGACATATACCGGGATAAAGCATCAGCCTTAACATTCTTCGAACCTGGCACATAAGTCACTGTAAAGTGGAACCGCGCAAAAAATAGAGCCCATCTGGCCTGCCGTGCATTTAATCTCTTCGCCGACCCAAGATAAACCAAATTCTTGTGATCAGTAAATACCTGGACTGGCCTTCTGGCCCCCTCCAGGAAATGACGCCAATGTTCGAACGCTAGTTTTATTGCCAGTAGTTCCCTATCTCCGATGTCATAATTCCGTTCAGAGGCAGAGAATTTCTTAGAAAAGAAGGCGCAGGGATGCGTACCCTCCTCGAACTCCTGAGAAAGTACTGCTCCCACCCCCACCGAGGAGGCATCCACCTCCACTCGGAAGGCCAACCTCTCATCCGGCTGTCTCAAAATGGGAGCGGACGAGAATCGCTTCTTCAATTCTTCAAACGCGGCTAGCGCCTCTGGCGACCACTTAGCACAGTCAGCCCCCTTCTTAGTCAAGTCCGAGATGGGTTTCACAACCTCAGAAAATCCCTTAATAAACTGGCGATAATAGTTGGAGAATCCCAAGAACCGTTGGACCGCCTTTAGGTTCTCAGATCGCGGCCACTCCAAGACTGCCCTGACCTTCTCAGGGTCCATCTCGAACCCCTTGTCCGATAGGATATAGCCAAGGAAACATAATTTATTGACCGCGAACACACATTTCTCCAGCTTAGCACTTAATTGGTTAACCCTCAGGAGATCTAAAACCTCTCTCACTCTCTCCCAATGAGTCTCCAAATCCGGGGTGTAAATGAGTATATCGTCCAGATAGACCACAACCCCCCTCCCTATGACGGCACTTAGTACATCATTAATAAAATTCTGAAAAAACGCGGGCGCATTGGTTGGACCAAAAGGCATCACCAGACTCTCAAAGTGTCCTAGGGGTGTGTTAAACGCTGTTTTCCACTCATCCCCCTTCTTGATTCTCAGAAAGTTATACGCCCCACGTAAATCTATTTTACTAAACCAGCGAGCTCCCGTAATCTGGCTGAATAGATCCGAGATCAACGGGATGGGATAGGGATTCCGCACCGTGATTTTATTAATCTCCATAAAATCCAAACAAGGGCGCAACCCTCCATCTTTCTTCTTTACAAAGAAAAACCCCACTGCTACTGGGGACTTAGATGGGCGAATATGCCCCACCTCTAGACTCCCCTCAATATACTCTTTGAGCGCCTCCCTCTCCGGAATAGTGAGATTGTACAACCTTGTCTTGGGTAACACTGCATTTGGTATAAATTTAATTGAGCAATCATAGGTGCGATGTGGTGGTAATGTCTTGGCTGCCCTTTCCTCAAAGACCTCCCTGAACTCACATATTTCTTGAGGCAAATTGTCTATAGACAAAGACATAACGGATATGGGCAGACATCGACCATTACACCCCTGCCCCCAAGAAACTACTGACTCGGTCTCCCAGTTGATAATAGGGTTATGCTGCTTTAGCCAGGGCCACCCCAACACTACTTGTGCTGGTAACTTAGACAATAAGAACAAGTTAATCTCTTCCCTGTGGCCACCCACAATAAACTCCAGACCCTCCACCTGTTTGGAGATGACAGCTTGCTGTAGAGGGGTCTTATCAATAGCCCACACCGGTATCTGAGACTTCAAGACCAAAGAACTCACCCTTAGTTGCTCGCAAAACTCTGAGTCAATAAGGTTGACTGCCGAACCACAATCAACCAAAATCCGGCACTTCTGCCCATTTACCCATCCATCAAGGGTCAACCCGGCAGTCTGAGTACAGGAAACATACACACCTCCCTCCTTAGTAGGTTTTCTCCCTTTACCCTCAATAGACCTGGAGTTATTACTCTCCTTGGCGAACCATTCTCTGGAGGGGCATACCCTTGCTACATGTCCCATCCCTCCACACGCAAAACAGCGTACTGTGCGGGACCCTTCACTCTTGGGTCTAGCACTTCGCACAGTGGCCCCAATCTGCATGGGTTGGTCCCCCGGGTCCTCTCTAAAAACAGAGAATTGAGGAGGGCTAACCCCCCCAGGACTCTTGTCTCCACGCTTCTGGAGGCGCCGTCCAACTCTAATTGCCAGCTGCATGGCCTCATCTAGATCTCCCGGAACAGGGTGAGAAACTAGATGGTCTTTAACCTGGTCTGAGAGTCCTGTCTCAAACTGACTAAGTAGAGCGGGGTCATTCCAGTGTACTTCTGCTGCCCACCTACAAAACTCTGTGCAATATTTCTCTATAGCGTGATCCCCTTGCACCAAACGTCGTAGGTTATACTCAGCCGTGCGTACCCTGTCTGGGTCGTCATACAGTAACCCCATTGTGGAGAAAAACGCCTCTACTGTTAGTAAGCAAGCTGAGTCGGCTGGTAACGAATGTGCCCAGATGAGGGGATCATCTCTCAATAAAGTAATAATAATCCCAACTCTCTGTACCTCAGAACCTAGCCGGAAATACAAAAGACAGTCCTTTTGAAATCGGAAAAAATCTGACCTCTTACCTCGGAAGGGTTCAGGTAAGCTGACTTTCGGCTCCAGAGGCTGACCCACAGGGGCGCTACTCACCTGCCTCTGTATGCCCTCCACCTGAGAGGCTGTGTGTTGAGCCAACTGCTGTAACTGAGATAAGTCAGAAGCTTGGATGGCATCCATTCGTAGCTTGATCCCCTCCATCTCAGTGGAGATCTGCTGCACCGCCTGGTACAACTGTTTCAGGTCCGTCATAATGCAAACGAACCTTTCCTTTTTTTTTTTTTTTTTTTTTTTTTACGGCTGAGTGTACTGTTATGTCAGTCCAGGTAGCTGCAACGGCGCTAAGGAATAGCAGTAGGAAATCTTGCCCTGCACTACTCCCACTAGCTAACCCGGTCCCTGCCTCACGGGTGTGGGTCGGCTGTACTCAGGCTAAGCCTGACCCCGACAGCTCCTCTCTCACTGATACCGTAGGCCTAGAGGGAAGTGGGAGAAGGAATGCCCTATAAGAACTCTAGGGACTGGAGACTAAAGGGGGTCACCCCTAACGAACAAGTGAAGGTGCTACTGACAGGGACTGACAAGGGTGTGCGCTGACTAACAACACAAGCAGCACACAGGAAACATGTGGGAAAGGCTCCCCAAACCAATATGGGAAGGAACTTTACACTAGGAAACAAACACAGGGAAACTGAGTAGAAATCAAAGGATAAGGCAATTCACTCACACAGTCAATTATACACAGAGGGAGGATTGGTGAACACAGAAGGGAAAACACACAAACCAACTCGTTCACCCAAACCTCCCAAAAACCAACCACGGAACTTCCTCTATCTCAGATAACCACCTACTCCTCCTGCTAAGGCCTAGCTCTGTAAAAGCGACACTCAGCACAGAACCATGGGAGGCATGGGTTTAAATACAGAGTAGAGACCACTCCTCCCAGGTGCAAATGGGAGGACAGACTAATCAACCAGGAAATAAAGCTGCCTACCAACAGTGCGCGCGTGCAAGTCAGAAGGTGTGCACCAATACCCATGACAGGACAACCCTGCAGCGCCAGGATGCCACCCCAGACACCGCGCAGCCAAAAACTCCCCAGGTAAGAAAAATAGAAAGCAATGAACCTAAATACTCCTAACAACATGCATACCATTTGTTCTTTAAAAAAAGTTCCAATTGGTATCCATATTCCCATCACAGGGTTGGACTGGCCCACCAAGTGATCCTCTGGGGGCCTCAAAGGTTTCTTATATCTCTCTTAGAGTATATCTTGTATGTAATGATAGCATCTAAGATTACAGTACACTACCTACTCGAATACTCCAGCAGGTTCACTTACCCATCCGTGCTCCTTCCCATGGTCTCCTTCGGTAGGGCGTCAGCCTGCAGAGGGTGGTGCACATTGCATTCCAAAGCTGAGCAGTGTCTGGAGATTGCACCCTAAAGCGGTTCAAAGTAGGATGTAAAATACAGCAAGAGGCTGGAGTTGAGGTGGAAGAGTCCCTGAAGTGGAGCAGGGATGAATGGTGAATATCAGCTGTTACCTGCTGAAGTAATCCAGTAATTTTTAGTTGTCTAAAGTGATTCTTTGTGGGCCAGTATTGAGTGCAGCATATTGTGTGGGGGACAGTAAGGCTGGTCTTACATGACCGTATTGAATGTACGGTCCGCAAGTTGCTGATCAACAACACTAGTTGCTGATCGGCAACATAGGCTTCGCAGATATCCGTGTCCTGCCGCACTCGCCCATAGAGTTCTATGGGCGAGTCCGTGCAATGCCGCTATTCACGGCCACTAAAGACCTGTCCTATAAATTGTGGACCACGGTTGCGGCCCGGCAACACCACGGATAAAATATATGGTGGTGTAAGAGGCCACATTGAATATAATGTGTCCGCAAATGGTCCGCAATTGAAAACCCTCAATTGCGGACCATTTGCGGACTTACATTACGGCCATGTAAGACCAGCCTAAAGGGGGCACTTACTGTATGGGAGCTTGTAATTTTGGCACTTACTACTGTATGGGGACCAGTATACTGTGGGGGGGTCCCATAAAGGGGAAATACATACCATGTGAGGGGTCAGTAGAGGGGGAAATATACTATGTAGGGGGAGTCAGTAAAGATGGAGTGATACTGTTTGAGGAAATCGTTATAATACATGGGAGCCGGTAAGTATGGTGTTACCCTATGTGACAGCTAGGAAAGGGGGCTTTATACCTTGTGGCGGTAGTAAAGGGGGTGTTGTACTGTGTGGGGGCTGCAGGGGCCCAGTTAAAAGTTTGCTATGGGATCCAGTCTTTCCTAATTAAGCCCCAGAACCTTTAGACATAGCATTAGCACAACAAGATTACAACATTGCTGCTCAAGAGACTACCACTGGGGAAACCTCAGAACAGGGGTCGCTTTTGTAATGTTAGTAAATTACAAAATTGGGGGTTGTTTAGTAAATAGAAGATTATTTCTGCACCTAAATCAGTGATATACAATGCAGCTGCAATGGGGCCATAAGACTAACATTAAAGATTTAAAGTGCAATTGTTATTACAAAAGAATTGCTGAACCATTATCAATAGACAGCAGTCTAAATTGTAGGAAAATCATCATTCTCCAGATCATCTTCAACCCTGTGCAAATAATGTAAATAAATTCAGCATGACACTCATTAGATCCCAAGTTAATTAAATCCCATTGCTGCCTATATCCTATTTGACCTTATTATTATGCTACACAACTACTAAAATTTTTCCCAGAACAAGCATAGTGAAGGCTCCAACTCATTTAAAAAAAAAATCATGTGCATACATATATTTTTAGACTGTCTCTTGACATAAGTTTGTGGAAGCTAGATAAAATCTATCAGCATACAGTTGAAAAGTGAAGGGCACAGAATACTATTAACGGTGCCCATTTTGTAATTGTATCGAAATAGGCACAGCTTAACCGCAAACTTTTGGCACTCATTTTATCTGGTACAATGCATTTGCATACACAGCCATAGTAGTCAAGGTGAAAAAATGCAAGGAAGCAGAGCAGAGGAAAAGACATTTTCTTTGATAACAAGGCTGTTACAGTAGACACTACCATTATATTGAAAAAAGCAATTGTATATTACATTTGGTGACTGTGAAATCCAAAGAGGGAATCAATGTGGTATGACTGTTTATGGATAGACAAGAACTATAGAAGTGTTTGATTGGGTAGAAATTCTGTCATGCAGGGTAATTTGTGACAGAATAGAACACAACGGAATAAATGAATTCTAAAAAGAATCAAAATATTACAATATATGCAATGCCGCTGTGCAGCAAATATTCTCTACTTCAGGATACATACAGATCCACAGTCCTGACTCTATGTTTATTGGAATGCAAATCTACTCAGTAAACTTGGCCTTAGGTACAGATTTTGTGGAAATAGGATGTTTTAATGAAATGCTGCTGTTGTGCTGAGGAACTGTAGCTCATCTGTGAAAATGTGGCTACATTACAGTATGTCATAAATATACCATGAATGTTTATATGTGTTCAGTTTGTAGAGTTATGTGAAAGATATATTATAAGGACTTATATACATGCACCCTTTCCCACTATGTGACTGTAAAGTGATTAATCTGTTTTACTTAGTCAGTCTTGTGCTAAACATCCACTCGGGCTGGAAAGTGAGTATAGATCAACGGAGTCCCTCTATAGATACACATCTTACTGCCACCACCTATTGAATTAAGGGCCCAAAAGGAAACACTCTCCATAGGTGAAGGAGATAAGCACACTATACTACTGCAAAAGAAAAAAGCAAAGCCGAGCAGTCCTCGCCAATATGCAGAATCAACTTTATACCAAATAAGAAAAGCAGGACGCAATGGGGAGGCTGGTTCCACAAGACAATGGTCTGCTTTGCGCACAAGTATTCAATCGTCTTGTGGGACTGACTTCCCCGTTGTGTCCGTACTATAATAAAGTTGATGCCACGAATTGGCGAGTGCTACCCATCTGTCATTTCTTCTTCTGCTATGTATGTATACTGTAAAGTGTAATGCTGAACTCCCCTCTCTGTCTCTATGGCTGCAGTGTGCGAAATTGAGTGAGGTAGCAAATGCAGGTGAGCAGTGCTGAGAATGATTTTTGTTCTTCTTTACTTTACTATTAGACACTATAAAAGACTATGGCATTTTAGAGCATAGAGGGGCTTAACACTCTAGTTATGCTGTATCCGTGATATATTACTTTTAACAACATGCAATACGTGTTTTTGGTCATTTACATCTTGTACAGTGTAGGACACAGTAAAGTAAGTTACAAACTGTCAATAAGTGCACTAAACGCAACACTGAAACTCCTTAAAATATAAAATTGGGCAGAATAGCCTATACTTTTGCTCCTTTTCTGTCGTAGCTGATTTTGTCAATGCAGGGTAAATGCAGCATCATATGCAGTTATTTAAATGAATGGCCATTCATGTAAAGCTTCGTTCACACTTGCGCCCGCTGTCCGGTCAATTTTAAAACCCATTCACTTGATTGGGTTTGTAAAGATAAGATAAGATAAGATAATCCTTTAATAGTCCCACAATGGGGAAATTTCAGTGATACAGTTTCATAGATGGTACAGTAGTATATAACAAGAGAGAAAACACATACAAGCTCATGGCAGATAGAGAAATCCTAGGAATCATAGCAACTAAAAAGGAAAGAAACACAGACACACTGCAGGATCATTTAGTTCTCTGTGTGAAGTGATGTTAATAATACAGCCCGACCGTGATTGGAGGACATGAGGAAAGGGGTCACAGCATGTAGATATAACAGGCAAAAAACGTTTGTTTTTTTTTGCAGAGGTGGGGGACATATGCAGCTCTCATGATAACATGTGGCAGTTCCTTTGGTAGGTGGTGAGATCTTGCATCAGCGCTATTGTCCATTAACCACAAAAAAATGCCCCAAATATCCTTCATCACAAGCCCTCCTCTTCCTTTCTTCTTACCACTGTGTTCTACTGCCCAGAGAGGTCTGAAGCCATCCAGGTAGACAGGGTGCTGCTCTCTTGCCAAGCTTCCATAAACACATGGGTAGGTGGGTGATGGTAGGTTCCCAGGTTGTAACAGAGTCCCACGTGTCCACAGTAAAAGAAAGAAATACCAGTCAGCTGTAGGCATCTTCACACATCAGCAATAGACTCCAAAAATCATCTCCTTGAAAAGAAGAAGTCCACACTTCCATGTAGGTTTCTCCTCCATGCTACATGGTGTCCATGCTGTCCTTAGCTCCTGAGGGGATGGTAACAGGCACATGTGCATAGGAAAAATTCTGAGTCATTGTCCATGCTTAACAATAGAAACAAAAGAAACAAAATACTCCACAGGATCTTCCATTCAATTTATAGTTGCTAATTCATAGTGCTAGTTTGCTTGGTTACAGGATTCTTGAAGATACAGAGAAAAAGAGTGAAAAAGGAAAGATAAAGGTTGCTCCCAGCTTGGAGCACTATATCAGGCAGCCACACACAAGGCGGCGCCAGGAAGTATGCTAAGGTATGCTATGCTAAAGGTGACCACCCCGTGTCTGCCTGCAGCCTGCCCGCGGGGAAACCGTTTTTTTCAGTTGGACACAAAGTTCTGCATGTCCAACTTTGTGTTTGACTAAAAAAACTTTTCCCTGCAGACAGGCAGAAGGTGTATACAGATGTTCACCTTTACAAACCCATTCAAGTGAATGGGTTTTAAAACTGACCACTGTGTTTCCGTCCCTTGTCCAGTTTCACCGGGGCTGAAGACGGAAATCTGGTGGAATGCACACACTGGACACCGGGCGCAAGTGTGAAGCCCCCTAAGGCATGGGTGAGAGCCGATGTTTGTTAGCAGCAGTACATTCTTATAGGATGTTCCCAAGTGAATTTGTGGAAAATGTTAAAAGAAATTTCATATTTTGCATCTTTGCAGGTTTATAGAAAATATCATGTTTGCTAAATGCAAACATTTATGTATCAATTGAAAGGAAAATAAATAAGTGTAGCATTAAGACAATAGTAATATGTATGCATAATCACATTTTATGAAGATTTTTCAATAAGAACAAAAAGGCAATACAAAAACCCCAGGCACGTGGAACCACAAAATTATAAAGATACTGCAGCTGCAAATGGCAGAAGAAGACCACAGCAAGGGGGCAACAGTCCACTGTAAACCAATATAGCATAAGACAATAATAATGGGTCCGCAATTGCAATATGTACATAACTGATCAATGTATAGATACTATACATATATTGTAATATAGTAGAAGTATCAAAAAACTTTACAAGGCTGCTGACATTCAATATGACAAACTAATGATGTTACAGTATGTGCCGTATAATAGGGTTGTATACTATATTTTAAAATATTTAGTTAAACTAATCCGAGCTATATCCATCTGAGGATTACTATCTGATCTGATATTGGGATGGAAATCATTATTTTATTGGTTAAGGAAGGGTTCTCCTGACACATGGACTGCTTCTTGAAAAGTTCCCGATTTGTCTTCCAAGTCATTCCACTTCATTAATTTTTAAAGTGTTATCAATATGGTTAGATTAATCCCCTTAAGCCGTTCAGATTGTGTTTCTTCTTCCTGAGTTAAATGATTGATGAGTGTCTGTGTGACTACTGAATAAATGGTGTGGGTTAATGCAATTCTCTGAGTGCCTTGGGGTGCTGTATCACTTTATATCTTAATAGTTTGTGTAAGCAACATCTTAAGTAGCTCACCCATTATAGGTTTTCAATGTGATGTTTCCGATTTGCTATGACAGTCTTTAATATATATTAAGTTCGATCTTCCATAATGTCATCCATCATTTCATTGCTTTCTTCATTCAAGATAGCTGTTTTCTTTTTAGCATTTCTTGCTTTCTTCAGAAATAGCTATGAATTGTTACAACAATTAACAATAGATCATCTTATATAATTATTATTATTATTATTATTATTATTATTATTTTTAAGCATTATTAACTAGCAATGCAGGGAATGTTCTTGGAGACAACCATCCAAAGTTGCGTTGAAATATTGTCTTGGAGTAAGATGGTCTTCTTAAATACAGTAAGATGGACATAATATATGGTGGAACTGGGAATCTGTTACAGTAAAAATCTGGTCTGGATAAGGCAATAGTCTTTTTAGAGGTAATTTATCACTGGCAAAATGAAGCATAAATTCAGATAACTTTTATAAAACCTATTCCAGGCATATCTTTATTATGTTCATCCTCCCAGCAATTTTTTCATAAATCAAGTTTTTGGCAACATGTAAATGAGCTGCACGGAGTACAGGGGGCGCTATCCCTCTGCTCCGAGCACAGTCACGTCATCCAAATTTAAATGCCTCCGCCTGGTTAGATCAATCCCTTCTTGTAAAATCATTCCTCCTTCTCCTCTTCTTAGCTGCATCAATAGCATCTTCTGATCTCTGTGCTGTACGCTTGGCCATAGCTTAGCGTACAGTACATGCTCCGTGCGCCATCTTTATTTTCTGCACGAACAAGCGTACTGCTCAGGCACAGTACGCTTGTGCAGTTTTATGGACTATTAGACTACTGAGCATTCAGAGAATAAATATGACGTACAGAGCACGAAGCTGAAGTTGATGAGCGTACAGCGCATGTGCAAGATTTGGATCACACACACACATCAGAAGAAGATAAAGGTCTGCTTGGGATAGCCATTATAAACGCTATCTGAATCTATGCTTATTTAAAAATTGATTTTGCCAATGATAGACTCCCTTTAAGTAGGTGGTATTTTATAGACATTTTACTGCCGTAGTTATAACATTAATAATAACAATCAGTGGCATAGCTAGCAGAGGGTAGCAGAGGGGGTGACTGCCATGGGCCCGCTGACTCTGTGGGGACCAAACCCTGGGCCACCTTTAATACATGCTTTGTATTTAACTACATCAGTGTCTGCAGGACACCAAACTATTTAAAACGCATCCTGCAACTAACTCTGTCTTGTCTTATAAACCATAACTCACTTCAGGCTTGCAGTTTACATGACCCTGAGACCACAGACAGAAGACATCTACTTCTCAGTACAAACAGGTGCAATGTGTGGAGTTTGTGATTTATTAAAGCGGTTTTCAGCTAATTTTATTGATGATCTATCTTAAGGATTAGAGACCTGTGAATCCCCCTTGTGATCAGCAGTCTGAAGGGACTATGGTGCCTGTTTATATCATACATTGTCTGTTTATAGTGACCGTGTGATGTAATTACAGCCTTATCACATAGATGTATATAGGACGAGGCTGTAGTTACATTACATGGCCGCTATGAAATAAATGATACTATGTAAACAGAGAAAGGGTTATGGAGCTTATGCAAGTACAACAGTTCATTCAAACAGACGGTCAGCTGGGGATCATGGGTGTTGGAACCACACTGATTTTTTTTTTATTGATGACCTGGAAAACATTTTAATTAGTGAACACAAGGGATAATACTAATAAAGGACATTATTTAAGGGGACACACAGGGACATTATTAACTTAAAAATGCACTTGAGAGTTTTATTCTTTTTGTAGGGGAGTGTAGCAGTAGGATGGAGACTTTATGTAGGTGAGGACAATGTGGGTCAGGTGCCTGGAAAAGTAAGTAGCCAAAGTTGTCTATGCTGCAAACTTTACAGAGACAAGACAGAGCTGGAAGAAGTGGTCATGGCAGTCCAGAGTGAAGAGAAGAGAAATGTGAAAGATTACAGTCAGAGATGTCTCCTGTAAGTCACATAATGGTCCTGCACTGTTTTCACCTAAACAGTCTGTAGAGCCCTGTTTTCAGCCGGTTCCTACCACTATACAGTCAGTGTATAATATCAGTGATAATATTGGTATACCTAAGTTGAGGGCCCAATTGGATGTGTTTGCCCCGTTCCCTGGTGCTGAACCCCTAGCTACGCCTCTGATAACAAACTAAAGTACATTTTTTTTTACTCAGGTACTTACTCTATTATGTATCTCTGGTTTAATAGATATAGCTAAATGGGAAAATGTCATATGTAGAGATGAGCGAACAGTGTTCTATCGAACTCATGTTCGATCGGATATTAGGCTGTTCGGCATGTTCGAATCGAATCGAACACCGCGTGGTAAAGTGCGCCATTACTCGATTCCCCTCCCACCTTCCCTGGCGCCTTTTTTGCTCCAATAACAGCGCAGGGTAGGTGGGACAGGAACTACGACACCGGTGACGTTGAAAAAAGTAGGCAAAACCCATTGGCTGCCGAAAACATGTGACCTCTAATTTAAAAGAACAGCGACGCCCAGCTTCGCGTCATTCTGAGCTTGCAATTCACCGAGGACGGAGGTTTCCGTCCAGCTAGCTAGGGCTTAGATTCTGGGTAGGCAGGGACAGGCTAGGATAGGAAGGAGAAGACAACCAACAGCTCTTGTAAGAGCTAAATTCCAGGGAGAAGCTTGTCAGTGTAACGTGGCACTGACGGGCTCAATCGCCGCAACCCAGCTTTCCCAGGATCCTGAATGGAATACACTGTCAGTGTATTCCCGTATACCCGATATATACCCCGATACCCGTTCCAACGGTGTGCCCCCCCACCTTCACCCCAGAAATACCCTGCAAGTCCCCTAGCAATAGAATTGGGGCTATATACACCCACAATTTTTACTACTGGTATACAGTGCCATTGTCTGACTGGGAATTCAAAGAATATATTGGGAATACAAATACCCTCATTTCTTGCTACTGCCATATAGTGCCAGTTTCTGACTGGTAATTCAAAGAATATATTGGGGTTACGTGCACCCACAATTTTTACTACTGGTATACAGTGCCATTGTCTGACTGGGAATTCAAAGAATATATTGGGAATACAAATACCCTCATTTCTTGCTACTGCCATATAGTGCCAGTGTCTGACTGGGAATTCAAAGAATATATTGGGGTTACGTGCACCCACAATTTTTACTACTGGTATACAGTGCCATTGTCTGACTGGGAATTCAAAGAATATATTGGGAATACAAATACCCTCATTTCTTGCTACTGCCATATAGTGCCAGTGTCTGACTGGGAATTCAAAGAATATATTGGGGTTACGTGCACCCACAATTTTTACTACTGGTATACAGTGCCATTGTCTGACTGGGAATTCAAAGAATATATTGGGAATACAAATACCCTCATTTCTTGCTACTGCCATATAGTGCCAGTGTCTGACTGGGAATTCAAAGAATATATTGGGGTTACGTGCACCCACAATTTTTACTACTGGTATACAGTGCCATTGTCTGACTGGGAATTCAAAGAATATATTGGGAATACAAATACCCTCATTTCTTGCTACTGCCATATAGTGCCAGTGTCTGACTGGTAATTCAAAGAATATATTGGGGTTACGTGCACCCACAATTTTTACTACTGGTATACAGTGCCATTGTCTGACTGGGAATTCAAAGAATATATTGGGAATACAAATACCCTCATTTCTTGCTACTGCCATATAGTGCCAGTGTCTGACTGGGAATTCAAAGAATATATTGGGGTTACGTGCACCCACAATTTTTACTACTGGTATACAGTGCCATTGTCTGACTGGGAATTCAAAGAATATATTGGGAATACAAATACCCTCATTTCTTGCTACTGCCATATAGTGCCAGTGTCTGACTGGGAATTCAAAGAATATATTGGGGTTACGTGCACCCACAATTTTTACTACTGGTATACAGTGCCATTGTCTGACTGGGAATTCAAAGAATATATTGGGAATACAAATACCCTCATTTCTTGCTACTGCCATATAGTGCCAGTGTCTGACTGGGAATTCAAAGAATATATTGGGGTTACGTGCACCCACAATTTTTACTACTGGTATACAGTGCCATTGTCTGACTGGGAATTCAAAGAATATATTGGGAATACAAATACCCTCATTTCTTGCTACTGCCATATAGTGCCAGTGTCTGACTGGGAATTCAAAGAATATATTGGGGTTACGTGCACCCACAATTTTTACTACTGGTATACAGTGCCATTGTCTGACTGGGAATTCAAAGAATATATTGGGAATACAAATACCCTCATTTCTTGCTACTGCCATATAGTGCCAGTGTCTGACTGGGAATTCAAAGAATATATTGGGGTTACGTGCACCCACAATTTTTACTACTGGTATACAGTGCCATTGTCTGACTGGGAATTCAAAGAATATATTGGGAATACAAATACCCTCATTTCTTGCTACTGCCATATAGTGCCAGTGTCTGACTGGTAATTCAAAGAATATATTGGGGTTACGTGCACCCACAATTTTTACTACTGGTATACAGTGCCATTGTCTGACTGGGAATTCAAAGAATATATTGGGAATACAAATACCCTCATTTCTTGCTACTGCCATATAGTGCCAGTGTCTGACTGGGAATTCAAAGAATATATTGGGGTTACGTGCACCCACAATTTTTACTACTGGTATACAGTGCCATTGTCTGACTGGGAATTCAAAGAATATATTGGGAATACAAATACCCTCATTTCTTGCTACTGCCATATAGTGCCAGTGTCTGACTGGGAATTCAAAGAATATATTGGGGTTACGTGCACCCACAATTTTTACTACTGGTATACAGTGCCAATTTCTAACTAGGAATTCAAAATGCGCAAGGCTCCCGGAAAGGGACGTGGACGAGGCCGTGGGCGAGGTCGGGGGAATGGTTCTGGGGAGCAAGGTAGCAGTGAAGCCACAGGGCGTCCCGTGCCTACTCCTGTGGGGCAGCAAGCATTGCGCCACTCCACAGTGCCAGGGTTGCTTGCCACATTAACTAAACTGCAGGGTACAAACCTTAGTAGGCCCGAGAACCAGGAACAGGTCTTGCAATGGCTGTCAGAGAACGCTTACAGCACATTGTCCAGCAGCCAGTCAGACTCTGCCTCCTCTCCTCCTATTACCCAACAGTCTTGTCTTCCTTCCTCCCAAAATTCCGAAGCTTTACAGAACAATAACCCAAACTGTCCCTGCTCCCCAGAGCTGTTCTCCGCTCCTTTCATTGTCCCTCAACCTGCCTCTCCACGTCACGATTCCACGAACCTAACAGAGGAGCATCTGTGTCCAGATGCTCAAACACTAGAGTCTCCTCCATCTCCGTTCGATTTGGTGGTGGATGACCAGCAACCCACCCTCATCGACGATGATGTGACGCAGTTGCCGTCAGGGCATCCAGTTGACTGGCGCATTGTGCGGGAGGAGGAGATGAGACAGGAGTTGGAAGAGGAAGTGGTGGATGATGAGGACACTGACCCGACCTGGACAGGGGGGATGTCAAGCGGGGAAAGTAGTGTGGATGTTGAGGCAGGTGCAGCACCAAAAAGGGTAGCTAGAGGCAGAGGCAGAGGTCAGCAGCTTAGGCGAAGCCAGGCCACACCCGGAATCTCCCAAGATGTTCCAGTTCGTACCCAGCCCCGAAAAACTCCCACCTCGAGGGCACGTTTCTCGAAGGTGTGGAGTTTTTTCAAGGAATGCGCCGAGGACAGATATAGTGTTGTCTGCACAATTTGCCTCTCGAAATTGATTAGGGGCTCTGAGAAGAGCAACCTGTCCACCACTTCAATGCGCCGTCATTTGGAATCCAAGCACTGGAATCAGTGGCAGGCAGCAACGGCAGGACAAAGGCCGCCTGCCGTTCACGCCACTGCCACTGCCTCTGCCTCTGCCACTGCCACTGCTGACTGTGCTGGCGATGCACTCCAGAGGACGAGCCAGGACACCACTTCATCTGCCTCCGCCACTTTGTTGACTTCTACCTCATCCTCCCCTGGTCCTGTCTTATCTCCTTCTCCTGCACCATCAAAGGCACCATCAGGCGTTTCTTTACAACAACCCACCATCTCTCAGACATTGGAGCGGCGGCAGAAATACACTGCTAACCACCCACACGCGCAAGCCTTGAACGCCAACATCGCTAAACTGCTGGCCCAGGAGATGTTGGCGTTCCGGCTTGTTGAAACTCCCGCCTTCCTGGACCTGATGGCAACTGCGGCACCTCGCTATGCCGTCCCTAGCCGTCACTACTTCTCCCGGTGTGCCGTCCCCGCCTTGCACCAGCACGTGTCACTCAACATCAGGCGGGCCCTTAGTTCCGCGCTTTGCACAAAGGTCCACTTGACCACCGACGCGTGGACAAGTGCATGCGGACAGGGACGCTACATTTCACTGACGGCACACTGGGTGAATGTAGTTGAGGCTGGGACTGCTTCCCAAACTGGCCCGGTGTACCTCGTCTCCCCGCCTAACATTCCTGGCAGGGACACGAGAAGAACACCCCCCTCCTCCTCCTCCTCTACCGCCTCCTCCTCCGCCACCGCCTCCTCCTCCGCCACCGCCTCCTCCTCCGCTGTTAGATTGACCCCAGCTACGAGTTGGAAACGTTGCAGCACTGGCGTTGGTAGACGTCAGCAGGCTGTGCTGAAGCTGATCAGCTTGGGGGACAGACAGCACACTGCCTCCGAGGTGAGGGATGCCCTCCTCGATGAGACGGCAATATGGTTTGAGCCGCTGCACCTGGGCCCAGGCATGGTCGTTTGTGATAACGGCCGGAACCTGGTAGCAGCTCTGGAGCTTGCCGGACTCCAACATGTTCCATGCCTGGCCCACGTCTTCAACCTAGTGGTGCAACGTTTCCTAAAGAGCTACCCCAATGTTCCAGAGCTACTGGTGAAAGTGCGGCGCATGTGCGCCCACTTTCGCAAGTCGACAGTAGCCGCTGCTAGCTTAAAATCTCTCCAGCAACGCCTGCATGTGCCACAACACCGGCTTTTGTGCGACGTCCCCACACGCTGGAACTCAACGTTTCAGATGTTGAATAGAGTGGTTGAGCAGCAGAGACCTTTGATGGAATACCAGCTACAAAACCCTAGGGTGCCACAAAGTCAGCTGCCTCAGTTTCACATCCATGAGTGGCCATGGATGAGAGACCTTTGTGACATCCTACGGGTCTTTGAGGAGTCCACAAGGAGGGTGAGCTCTGAGGATGCGATGGTGAGCCTTACAATCCCGCTCTTGTGTGTTCTGAGAGAATCCCTGATTGACATCAGGGATAACTCAGATCACACAGAGGAGTTAGGGATAGCATCCGATCCGTCACAGCTGGAGAGTAGGTCCACACATCTGTCCGCTTCACTGCGTTTAATGGAGGAGGAGGAGGAGGAGGAGGAGGAGGAAGAAGAGTTGTCCGATGATGTGATGGTGATACAGGAGGCTTCCGGGCAACTTCGAATCGTCCCATTGTTGCAGCGCGGATGGGTAGACATGGAGGATGAGGAGGAAATGGAGATTGAACTTTCCGGTGGGGCCAGAGGAGTCATGCCAACTAACACTGTGGCAGACATGGCTGAGTTCATGTTGGGGTGCTTTACAACCGACAAGCGTATTGTCAAAATCATGGAGGACAACCAGTACTGGATCTTTGCTATCCTTGACCCCCGGTATAAAAACAACATCTCGTCTTTTATTCCGGTAGAGGGGAGGGCCAATCGCATCAATGCTTGCCACAGGCAATTGGTGCAGAATATGATGGAGATGTTTCCAGCATGTGACAGTGGCGGCAGGGAGGGCAGTTCCTCCAGTAGGCAACCAAGTTCTCACCGGTCCACACAAACGAGGGGCACACTGTCTAAGGTCTGGGACACCTTGATGGCACCCCCTCGCCAAAGTGCCGCCACGGAGGGTCCTAGTGTCACCAGGCGTGAGAAGTATAGGCGCATGTTGCGGGAATACCTTTCCGACCACAGCCCTGTCCTCTCCGACCCCTCTGCGCCCTACACGTATTGGGTGTCGAAGTTGGACCTGTGGCTTGAACTTGCCCTATATGCCTTGGAGGTGCTGTCCTGTCCTGCCGCCAGCGTCCTATCTGAGAGGGTGTTCAGTGCAGCCGGTGGCATCATCACTGACAAGCGCACCCGTCTGTCAGCTGAGAGTGCCGACCGGCTCACTTTGATAAAAATGAACCACCACTGGGTAGAGCCGTCATTTTTGTGCCCACCTGTGTAAAGCACCCCAACATGAAACTCCATGTCTGTACTCAACCTCTCCAATTCCTCCGCATCCTCATACTCATCCACCATAAGCGTTGCACAATTCTGCTAATACTAGGCTCCCTCCAACATGATTTCCCCCAACTCTGCTGGTTAGAGGCTCCCTCCACCCTGATTTCCACCAACTCTGCTGGTTAGAGGCTCCCTCCACCCTGCTTTCCCACAACTCTGCTGGTTAGAGGCTCCTTCCACCATGAATTTGCCCAAACTGGGCTGTTTAGAGGCTCCCTCCACCATGAATTGGTCCAAACTGGGCTGGTTAGAGGCTCCCTCCACCATTAATTGGTCCAAACTGGGCTGGTTAGAGGCTCCCTCCACCATGAATTTCCCAAAACTTGGCTGTTTAGAGGCTCCCTCCACCATTAATTGGTCCAAACTGGGCTGGTTAGAGGCTCCCTCCACCATGAATTGGTCCAAACTGGGCTGGTTAGAGGCTCCCTCCACCATTAATTGGTCCAAACTGGGCTGGTTAGAGGCTCCCTCCACCATTAATTGGTCCAAACTGGGCTGGTTAGAGGCTCCCTCCACCATGAATTTGCCCAAACTGGGCTGGTTAGAGGCTCCCTCCACCATGAATTTGCCCAAACTGGGCTGTTTAGAGGCTCCCTCCACCATGAATTGGTCCAAACTGGGTTTTTT
Organism: Leptodactylus fuscus; assembly: GCF_031893055.1. NCBI lineage: Eukaryota > Metazoa > Chordata > Amphibia > Anura > Leptodactylidae > Leptodactylus > Leptodactylus fuscus. The sequence continues at coordinate 152,643,891 of NC_134266.1, read as the reverse complement.
AGAGGCTCCCTCCACCATGAATTGGTCCAAACTGGGCTGGTTAGAGGCTCCCTCCACCATGAATTTCCCAAAACTTGGCTGTTTAGAGGCTCCCTCCACCATGAATTGGTCCAAACTGGGCTGGTTAGAGGCTCCCTCCACCATTAATTGGTCCAAACTGGGCTGGTTAGAGGCTCCCTCCACCATGAATTTGCCCAAACTGGGCTGTTTAGAGGCTCCCTCCACCATGAATTTGCCCAAACTGGGCTGGTTAGAGGCTCCCTCCACCATGAATTGGTCCAAACGGGTTTTTAGAGGCTCCCTTCACCATGAATTGGTCCAAACTTGGCTGTTTAGAGGCTCCCTCCACCATGAATTGGTCCAAACTGGGGTGGTTAGAGGCTCCCTCCACCATTAATTGGTCCAAACTGGGCTGGTTAGAGGCTCCCTCCACCATTAATTGGTCCAAACTGGGCTGGTTAGAGGCTCCCTCCACCATGAATTGGTCCAAACTGGGGTTTTTAGAGGCTCCCTCCACCATGAATTGGTCCAAACTTGGCTGTTTAGAGGCTCCCTCCACCATTAATTGGTCCAAACTGGGCTGGTTAGAGGCTCCCTCCACCATGAATTGGTCCAAACTGGGTTTTTTAGAGGCTCCCTCCACCATGAATTTGCCCAAACTGGGCTGTTTAGAGGCTCCCTCCACCATGAATTGGTCCAAACTGGGTTTTTTAGAGGCTCCCTCCACCATGAATTGGTCCAAACTGGGCTGGTTAGAGGCTCCCTCCACCATGAATTGGTCCAAACTGGGGTGGTTAGAGGCTCCCTCCACCATTAATTGGTCCAAACTGGGCTGGTTAGAGGCTCCCTCCACCATTAATTGGTCCAAACTGGGCTGGTTAGAGGCTCCCTCCACCATGAATTTGCCCAAACTGGGCTGGTTAGAGGCTCCCTCCACCATGAATTGGTCCAAACTGGGGTGGTTAGAGGCTCCCTCCACCATTAATTGGTCCAAACTGGGCTGGTTAGAGGCTCCCTCCACCATTAATTGGTCCAAACTGGGCTGGTTAGAGGCTCCCTCCACCATTAATTGGTCCAAACTGGGCTGGTTAGAGGCTCCCTCCACCATGAATTTGCCCAAACTGGGCTGTTTAGAGGCTCCCTCCACCATGAATTTGCCCAAACTGGGCTGGTTAGAGGCTCCCTCCACCATGAATTGGTCCAAACTGGGGTGGTTAGAGGCTCCCTCCACCATTAATTGGTCCAAACTGGGCTGGTTAGAGGCTCCCTCCACCATTAATTGGTCCAAACTGGGCTGGTTAGAGGCTCCCTCCACCATGAATTTGCCCAAACTGGGCTGTTTAGAGGCTCCCTCCACCATGAATTTGCCCAAACTGGGCTGGTTAGAGGCTCCCTCCACCATGAATTGGTCCAAACTGGGGTTTTTAGAGGCTCCCTCCACCATGAATTGGTCCAAACTGGGGTTTTTAGAGGCTCCCTCCACCATGAATTGGTCCAAACTGGGGTGGTTAGAGGCTCCCTCCACCATTAATTGGTCCAAACTGGGCTGGTTAGAGGCTCCCTCCACCATTAATTGGTCCAAACTGGGCTGGTTAGAGGCTCCCTCCACCATGAATTTGCCCAAACTGGGCTGTTTAGAGGCTCCCTCCACCATGAATTTGCCCAAACTGGGCTGGTTAGAGGCTCCCTCCACCATGAATTGGTCCAAACTGGGGTTTTTAGAGGCTCCCTCCACCATGAATTGGTCCAAACTGGGGTGGTTAGAGGCTCCCTCCACCATTAATTGGTCCAAACTGGGCTGGTTAGAGGCTCCCTCCACCATGAATTGGTCCAAACTGGGGTTTTTAGAGGCTCCCTCCACCATGAATTGGTCCAAACTTGGCTGTTTAGAGGCTCCCTCCACCATTAATTGGTCCAAACTGGGCTGGTTAGAGGCTCCCTCCACCATGAATTGGTCCAAACTGGGTTTTTTAGAGGCTCCCTCCACCATGAATTTGCCCAAACTGGGCTGTTTAGAGGCTCCCTCCACCATGAATTGGTCCAAACTGGGTTTTTTAGAGGCTCCCTCCACCATGAATTGGTCCAAACTTGGCTGTTTAGAGGCTCCCTCCACCATTAATTGGTCCAAACTGGGCTGGTTAGAGGCTCCCTCCACCATGAATTGGTCCAAACTGGGTTTTTTAGAGGCTCCCTCCACCATGAATTTGCCCAAACTGGGCTGTTTAGAGGCTCCCTCCACCATGAATTGGTCCAAACTGGGTTTTTTAGAGGCTCCCTCCACCATGAATTGGTCCAAACTGGGCTGGTTAGAGGCTCCCTCCACCATGAATTGGTCCAAACTGGGGTGGTTAGAGGCTCCCTCCACCATTAATTGGTCCAAACTGGGCTGGTTAGAGGCTCCCTCCACCATTAATTGGTCCAAACTGGGCTGGTTAGAGGCTCCCTCCACCATGAATTTGCCCAAACTGGGCTGGTTAGAGGCTCCCTCCACCATGAATTGGTCCAAACTGGGTTTTTTAGAGGCTCCCTCCACCATGAATTTGCCCAAACTGGGCTGGTTAGAGGCTCCCTCCACCATGAATTGGTCCAAACTGGGGTTTTTAGAGGCTCCCTCCACCATGAATTTGCCCAAACTCTGCTGGTTAGAGGCTCAATCCACCCTGATTTTCAAAACAAATGTTGGTGCCAACCTCAACTTACTACAAGGGCCAAATTCACTGCTGGTGACAAGCTCTCCTCACTGCAAGTGCCAAATACACATGTTTCAAGGTGTTTTCCTACTGTCAGAGAGGTGGTATTGAGTGTGTAAAGTGTGTAGTTGTTAGGCTGTGATGTTGGGGTAATAGAGGGTCTTTGGTGTGTTAGATGCCCCCAGACATGCTTCCCCTGCTGTCCCAGTGTCATTCCAGAGGTGTTGGCATCATTTCCTGGGGTGTCATAGTGGACTTGGTGACCCTCCAGACACGGATTTGGGTTTCCCCCTTAACGAGTATCTGTTCCCCATAGACTATAATGGGGTTCGAAACCCGTTCGAACACACGAACATTGAGCGGCTGTTCGAATCGAATTTCGAACCTCGAACATTTTAGTGTTCGCTCATCTCTAGTCATATGTCATCTATCACCAGAGAAAGCATTTGTAGAAATAATAATAAAATAATAATTGCATTTAAATTCCAATAAGATCATGGAATACATACATAACATAATGAGGAAACTTTCTGAAATCTATTTTTTTTTATTGTCTATAGCAACCAATTGCACTACAGTTTGCTGCATTGTCATTAGTTGCTTTGGGCAACATAGACAGACAGTTTTTCCTTTTTAGAATTTACTTCACTGTCTGACTCCAATAAATCAGTATGTGCACATATTACCAGTATGATTTCTAGCCTTCTGAGAAATTATCATGCAATTTCATACTGGAAACTAGTGCTAAGCAATCAGGTATGTTGTGGAACGGCAAAGATCTTGATCCTTCTGTGGTTCTGCAGAGTACTGGCATTCTCCAAGCACTTCATCTGAATGAGGATGTCACAATCAGATCTGCACCAGAGCATAGAGATCTGGATGTACCACACATGCACTTTGGTCCCTATTGCTAAGCAACGGCTGGAGCATATTCTGACTGCTGCTATGCAAACAGTGGTACCAAATTGTTATTCACTACAGAGTCTCAAGGACTCTCTAATGAATAATTACAGCTTGGAACTCCTGATTTGCTACAGGTTTCCTTTAACAAGCATAGCACATGAAGCATTTGTCAATCAGTTGTCGCACCATTTCAGATACCATGAAAGTTGCAGAAAAAAATAGATCTCGGATTTATGCAATATTTCATCATGTCCCAGATCTTGAAAGCTGGTGTCTTTGCAAATGTCAAAATGTCAGTTAAAATCTAAGATGTAATCAGTCAATTAAAAAATACCCAACCAACAAAGCATTGATCCTAAAACCAGTCAATTATTTTTCTAATCATAATATAGTACCAGGGATCTTGGATACACTGAATATTGGTAGACTGATGTTTCTTATTCAATGCCATCCTAGCCTGAGGATTTGCAGGGATAATTGTAGGAAGTAAGACATATCTGGCCGGAAAATACTGCTCCATTACATCTCTACCCTTACCCTACCTACACGTAAGAGATATTGCTTAAAAAACACACCTCCTCTTGTCAGTAACTGTCCCTGGAATGATATCTAGTCAGCCATTTCAGGTATTGGTTCATCAGAAGACATAGAATAGTCAGCCACAATGGCACGTCATGTGACGTCTCAGTATTAATTGAAATAGTAACACTTATGTATAATATTGACTAAAGATTTTATAGGCCGGGGCCCCACAGACCGGAAACGCTGCGGGTAAAATCGCGCGTTGTACAGTGCAGGCAAAGTGGATAGGATTCATGCGAATCCCATACCCACTTTGCGGAAAAGATCGCAGCGCAGACATGCTGCGATTTGCAAAGCCATTGCAGCTTTGCAAATCGCAGCATGTCAATTATATCTACGGAAACGCCGGCAGCTTTCCCGTAGATATAATGTTAAGAGAAAGTCAGCGGAGGAAAACTCTGTGAACTTTCTCTTAAAAGCGCTGCGGAAAGAACCGCAATGCGTTCACACAGCGGTTCTTCCCGCAGCGCTTTAGTGCTGCGGATACGGCCCGTGGGGCCTTAGCCATAGAGAGCTTTCTGTGTAGAGACACTCAACATTGCACTACTATGTGGAAGAAAAGAAAATGGGGCACAAACCTTATACCAGACCAGCAAGGAGAACAGGTAAAAAATATTAGAAACAAAAAGGAGTGAAACAGAAAAACCAAAGAAAAAAATATGCAAAAGAAAAGTAAAAAAAAATCCCAAAAACTACCAACAATCCATTGTTAGGTTTAACTCAAAACAGTTGCATACAACTAAGGAAAAAATTGGGTTTTTCCTTAGAGAAGCAACCCAAAAGTCTTATCGCTGGTTACAGCAAGTGACATTTTTAAATGTTTTAAACTAAATACAGTTTAACAAAAAAAAAAACATAAGGGAGTCTATCACTTTCCCCAAGCCTATTCAACTGCTACCACCATGTTACAGAGCACATTACAGCAGAACACAACATATATATGTGTCATGTATGTCACTACTGTAGACTGGGATAAAAACAACTTTCAAGTCTTATGCAGATGAAGCAGTTGGTGCACTGGGGGTGGTCCTTCAGCCCTAGGAGCACTGGTCTTGCCTCTCATGTAGGGTAGATGATGTCATCAACTGTCACTATATAGGGCCGTGCAGGCAGGAGATGGTAGGGATCTGAGTGGCAACAGCAGGGTTAGAGGGAGCTGAATATCTGCCCCCAGTGTAACAACTGTTTCATTTGCATAAGACATCAAGGTTGATTTCTTCTACAAAATTGACATACATAGCAAAGGTATTATGTTGATAACTGTAATGTGCTCAGTAATGCAGTAGGGACTATGAAATATACTTGGAAAAGATGATAGACTCCCTCAAAGGTTAAGCAAAATTCCTCCAGTTAACCATAGAATACCTTAGACATTAGAGATTGTTGCATAAGATGGAAGAATTTTTCTGTAACTATGTCTGAGCTGGACTATCCTCTCAGTCTTCTCTGGTAGACAGGATGTGTACTGGTCTAGTTTTTGTAAGATGACTTCCTGATGATGAGGCTGAAAGATTTTTGGATTATTGAATAAATCAAATATCAAGGTCATTTTACCAAAAGTATGTAAAGGGGGGGGGCCACACGGTGGCTCAGTGGTTAGCACTGTAGCCCTGCAGCGCTGGAGTCCTGGTGTTCAAATCCCGCCATGGGCATAAAACCATCTGCATGGAGTTTGTATGTTCTCCCCATGTTTGCATGGATTTCCATCCCATATTCCAAAAAAAGACATGCTGATAGGGAAAAAATGTACATTGTGAGCTCTATGTAGGGCTCACAATCTACATTTAAAAAAAAAAAAAAAAAGTATGTAAAGGATTTGACAATGTAATAGACATCTAGAACCCAAAAGCAGTCATTATGACGAAAGGAGGTTTTAGGAGGTTTGTTTGGATTGTTTGAGGTGTTGGGTGGATGATATTGTCATCTACATATCTTGCCATAGTCATGGCCCTTTTTGCGCCAAATGTGCACCCCTGCGCCTTGTTCACTTCATTATGCAAATGTGGGTGGAGCGAGGACGGCCAGGGTGGGAATGTGTCAGAAAAACATAATCATTATAACACTTAACAGTTTTCTGGCATGAGCTATAATGGAAATGTACACTAGTTACCAACTGGCATAGATCTCCATTCTGGCACAGTGATGTGCAGATGATATATGTTATAAATCATTTGTACGATAGGCCAATCTTAATAAATCTGCCCCATTGAGTCAAATGAAAAAGGAAAACTTGTAAAAATTTGATGAACATTTCCAATTATAGATAATAGGTATTTTATACACTGAAAAAGAAATGAGGTTTCATTTCCTTATTGCATTAAAAAAAACTCCCCAATATATAGGTGCAAAACCTCACCTTTCTGCAAATGTTCAGGTAATGAAAAAGACCTAGATGCATTAGTGCGTTGCAGATAAACAATTTGTAATGCAAGTGTTCAGTGGTTCGCTACGGGAAAGTATTGATCCTTAATTTCCATAGGGAGCACTGATGGATTACATGAGGTTAAAGCCACATGAGTGTTTGATGGAACCCTAGCAGCCGTAGTAGCACAAATGTCTCCATCTGTGCATGGCTTCTGTTGTGAAACATTAATAAAGCTCCCTGACTCTACAGTACCAAAACTAATCACTTGCAGAACAGGCCAACGGAAATTCCAAACACAAACATGGATTGGCTAAAGGGAATGTTTAGCTTTATGAAGAAAGTGATTAAAAATGTATCAGAGATGCTTGTAAAGCTTATGGTTGAAGTTAAGTGTATGAAGCAAACAGCTTTTATTGGCCTCTAGGGAATGTGACAGATAGTCTGTGGGTGTTACTGCAACATGGTACTAGTGATTGTTCTGGCCATCGTAAACTAATCACCATCTGTGTGAATGAGTCTCCTGGGAGCTTCTGGTTGTTGGACAATCTTAGTTGTTAGCATTTTTAATCAGCTACCATGCTGCACAGATAGAAAGCGTATGTTCTGCTCTTTATTTTTCCCTTCTTCAAAAAAAAAAATCATTCATTATGATTCTTCAAAGACTAGGTTCAGGTCCCATGTTAATTCCTGGAGGTTGCTTTGAAATTGCTCTAGTTTATTTTATTTCTACCGCTAAAATAGTCCAGCTTAACAATACTGTGCAATATTAAAGTGGTACCTCTAGACTAAAATGGCATCATTGTCTGAGACTAAATGGCAGTGATAAAGAACGTAATATGGTTTGTTCATTATCATTTGGTAGCATTGCTCCATTTAACGGGCGTGTATGCTATGTTTTTAAATATTGTGACCTGTGTATGATAATAATTAGAGATGAGCAAGTAGTATTCGATCGACTACCTCGCTCCCATAGGAATGCGTGTAAGTGGCTGAACACTAAGGGGTTAAGCGCAGTGAATATTTGATGCGCTTAACCCCTTGGTGTTCGGCCACTTACACACATTCCTATGGGAGCGAGGTATTGATCGAATACTACTCGCTCATCTCTAATAATAATGCTACTGCTTAAAAATATATTTTTCATAGGATATGTCATCAGTGTCTGAATTGTCTGGGATCTGTCATCTGGACCCCACACAGATTAGCTGTTTCAGCAGCCTTCAGGTACTGAAAGGTGCTGCAGTAGACGGGAAGTGCATGCAGGTTGCTCCTATTCAAGTAAGGGTCCATTCACACGGAGGAAATTCTGCTAGCAGAAAAAGGAACTCATTGAAGTCGATGGAAGGCTTTTTTCAGCGCTGAAATTCAACACCAAATTCAGTGCCATTTTCTTCTGTGTGAGTGCAACCTAATAGGAGCAGTGGTGAAGCCCAGTGCACTGTATAGCCGTGGTTCCAGAAAAGTGCAGTTCGGCTCCTATTACTTCAATAGGAATGGTGCTACACATGGTCCTCATTCACCGCAGTAGCTTTTGGCACCTGGAAGCTGATGTCCCCTCAGATCAGATATTGATGATGATGATGACCTATCCTGTGGATAGGTCATCAGTATGAAAAATCCATTTGTTGCAGGAAAACCCCAATAATAAAAATAATAATAATAATAATAATAATAATAATAATAATAATAATAATAATAAATTTTATTTATATAGCGCCAACATATTCCGCAGCGCTGTACAATTTGTAGGGTTCAAATACAGACAGAAAGATACATTACAAAGAAAGTCATTTCACACAATGGGACTGAGGGCCCTGCTCGCAAGAGCTTACAATCTATGAGGTAGAGGGGGTGACACAAGAGGTAGCAGGGGAGGCATTGCTTATACAGAGGTCAGACACTTTTGTAATACAGGTGACTGTCATTACATAAACATAAGACTTTATGAGCCGTCGACAGTCATGTCCTTTAACATGTGGATGGAGCTTGGACCTATAAAGTTAGGTTGAGATTACATCATATCATGTGGGGAAATGTGGGAGCGGGGACAGAGGAGGGTTAAGGGTTTACGTTAGACATTGTGATAGGCTTGTCTGAAAAGATGTGTCTTTAGTTTGCGTTTGAAGCTGTAGAAATTGGGAGTTAATCTAATTGTCCGGGATAAAGCATTCCAGAGAAGTGGTGCAGCTCAGGAGAAGTCTTGTATACGAGCGTGGGAGGTTCTGATAGTAGAGGATGTAAGTGTTAGGTCATTGAGTGAACGGAGAGCACGGGTTGGGTGGTAGACAGAGATGAGGGAGGAAATGTAGGGAGGTGCGGCATTATGGAGAGTCTTGTGGATGAGAGTGATAACTTTATATTTTATTCTATAATGAATGGGCAGCCAATGTAGTGACTGGCACAGACCGGAGGCATCGCTGTAGCGTCTAGACTGATAGATGAGCCTGGCCGCTGCATTCAGAATAGATTGTAGAGGGGAGAGTTTAGTGAGGGGAAGACCGATTAGTAAGGAGTTACAGTAGTCAAGGCGAGAATGAATCAGAGAGACAATAAGTGTCTTTAATGTATCTCTGGTAAGAAAAGGACGTATTCTGGAGATGTTTTTGAGGTGGAGGTGACATGAACGTGCAAGTGATTCAATATGAGGGGTGAAGGAAAGGTCTGCGTCAAACATGACCCCAAGGCAGCGGGCCTGCTGCCTAGGAGTTATAGTAAGCCTGAGACTGCAATGGATATATCAGGGACAGATCTGTTAGATGGTGTAAAGAGTAGTAGTTCAGTCTTAGAGAGATTTAGTTTCAGATAGAGTGAGTACATGATATTTGAAACAGCAGAGAGACAGTCACTGGTGTTCTGTATGAGTGCAGGGGTGATGTCACGGGAAGATGTGTATAATTGGGTGTCATCAGCATAAAGATGGTACCTGAAGCCAAATCTGGCTATGGTTTGTCCAATGGGGGCTGTGTAGAGAGAAAAGAGCAGGGGGACTAGGGCTGAGCCCTGAGGAACCCCAACAGCAAGGGAAAGAGGGGAAGAAACAGAGCCCGCAAATGATACACTGAAAGTGCGGTCTGAGAGATAAGAGGAGAACCAGGAGAGTGTAGTGTCCATGAGGCCGACTGAGCGGAGCACAGTGAGGAGGAGATGATGGTCAAAAGCTGCAGAGAGGTCCAGAAGAATAAGAAGAGAGAAGTCACCATTGGATTTAGCCATTAGGAGATCATTGGAGACTTTTGTGAGAGCCGTTTCAGTAGAGTGCAGAGTGCAGAAACCAGATTGTAAGGGGTCAAGCAGAGAGTTAGCGGATTAAACGAGAATAGACCAGGCGTTCCAAGAGTTTAGAGATGAAGGGGAGGTTAGAGATGGGTCGATAGTTAGCAGCACAGGATGGGTCCAGGGAGGGTTTTTTCAATAGCGGAGTTATAACAGCATGCTTGAAGGACGATGGGAAGATTCCAGAAGAGAGAGAGGTTAAATATTTTAGTAAGGTAAGTAGTGACAGCAGGTGACAGAGATTGGAGAAGGTGTGAGGGGAAGGGGTCACTACTGCAGGTTGTAGGGCGAGATGAAGAAAGTAGTTGGGAGACTTCCTCTTCTGTAACAGGTTCAAAAGATGAGAATGGACAGTCTGAAGTACGGTTGGTGAGGAGATCAATGCCAACTGGGGCTTGGGCAGTAATTTCCTGACTGATCTTATCAATTTTATCATGGAAATAAGTGGCAAGGTCATCAGCACTAAGGTCTGTGAATGGTGTCTGCACCTTGGGTGTGAGTAAGGAGTGAAAAGTTTCAAAAAGCCTTTTAGGGTTGCTGGAGAGAGAAGAGATGAGGGCGGTGAAATAGTCTTGTTTGGCGAGGTCAATAGTCACTCTTTCATAGTAAAAAAAAAAAAAAAAAATCAATGTTATGATTGGTGTAGTTTTATGTGAGAATAGGTGGTGAACAGAATATTGACTAATATAATTTTGGAGGAACACTAAATATAGACAATTCATTACAGTCATAATGTCTGGCTGGGGGTCAACTTCTTGCAGCATAGGCCCCCCTCCCTGCAATGTCTGTTGAAAGGATAAGGCCCCACATAGCAAGCCAAAGCCTACTTTGTTTCAGAAAATGTAGAAATCATGCAGAATGACAAATGGCGTGCTCAATTCTAGTCTTCGGTTGGTTTTGGTTGTTCATCTCTAGGTCTAATGTTCCTTTAATATATGCATACATATATATACATATATGTCTTTTTTAAATCGAGTATGTGCTCTCTGTTTGCTGTTTTGATCCAATGGATAGTATAACAAATCCAGGCTTGCTACAAAAGTACCATTATCCAGCCAGTGGATTATATCAAGATGGCTAGAATTTTTTAACTACAATTAAAATGACACATGAACCCAGCTTTAGTCAAATCTTCATAACATAAATTTTTTGCTCAGTAAGAAAGTAGTTCTTTTTTTTCGCACATCGTGGTTTTTTTGAGAATGTCATAATGTTGTAATGTTATAATGTCTTATATATGATATTTAGAAATTCTAAAATTAAATATAAAATTTGGAATATATGCAAGTTTTAAAAAGTCCATTTTAGTGCTGTACACTAAGGCTAGATTCACACTAGCGATCATTCTCCATTCAGGATATTTGCCCCTGAATCCACGTAAAAATCCTTTTTTCCGCATTTTTTGGGAGGAAACCGGTGAAAACCTGGCAGACCCAATTACAGTCCTATGAAAAAGTTTGGGCACCCCTATTAATCTTAATCATTTTTAGTTCTAAATATTTTGGTATTTGCAACAGCCATTTCAGTTTGATATATCTAATAACTGATGGACACAGTAATATTTCTATGTAAGTCAGTGTAAACTTCTGTATATAGTGGTTATTGAATGATACTAGGTTCACACTAGCATTCGGCTTTCCATTCTATTGGTCCACTTGGGGACCCAAAGAACGGAAACCTAATCTGCTTAAAAAGCGGTTACCCGCAGAGACCTGCAGACTCCATAGACTATACAGTCCTATTAAAAAGTTTGGGCACCTCTATTAATCTTAATCATTTTTTGTTCTAAATATTTTGGTGTTTGCAACAGCCATTTCTGTTTGATATATCTATTAACTGATGGACACAGTAATATTTCAGGATTGAAATGAGGTTTATTGTACTAACAGAAAATGCGCAATATGCATTAAACCAAAATTTGACCGGTGCAAAAGTATGGGCACCTCAACAGAAAAGTGACATTAATATTTAGTACATCCTCCTTTTGCAAAGATAACAGCCTCTAGTCGCTTCCTGTAGCTTTTAATCAGTTCCTGGATCCTGGATAAAGGTATTTTGGACAAACAATTCAAGTTCAGTTAAGTTAGATGGTTGCCGAGCATGGACAGCCCGCTTCAAATCATCCCACAGATGTTCAATGATATTCAGGTCTGGGGACTGGGATGGCCATTCCAGAACATTGTAATTGTTCCTCTGCATGAATGCCTGAGGATTTGGAGCGGTGTTTTGGATCATTGTCTTGCTGAAATATCCATCCCCGGCGTAACTTCAACTTCGTCACTGATTCTTGAACATTATTCTCAAGAATCTGCTGATACTGAGTGGAATCCATGCGACCCTCAACTTTAACAAGATTCCCGATGCCGGCATTGGCCACACAGCCCCAAAGCATGATGGAACCTCCACCAAATTTTACAGTGGGTAGCATGTGTTTTTCTTGGAATGCTGTTTCTTTTTGGACGCCATGCATAACGCCTTTTTTTATAACCAAACAACTCAATTTTTGTTTCCAAAATGAAGCTGCCTTGTCCAAATGTGCTTTTTCATACCTCAGGCAACTCTATTTGTGGCGTACGTGCAGAAACGGCTTCTTTCTCATCACTCTCCCATACAGCTTCTATTTGTGCAAAGTGCGCTGTATAGTTGACCGATGCACAGTGACACCATCTGCAGCAAGATGATGCTGCAGCTCTTTGGAGGTGGTCTGTGGATTGTCCTTGGCTGTTCTCACCATTCTTCTTCTCTGCCTTTCTGATATTTTTCTTGGCCTGCCACTTCTGAGCTTAACAAGAACTGTCCCTGTGGTCTTCCATTTCCTTACTATGTTCCTCACAGTGGAAACTGACAGGTTAAATCTCTGAGACAACTTTTTGTATCCTTCCCCTGAACAACTATGTTGAACAATCTTTGTTTTCAGATCATTTGAAAGTTGTTTTGAGTAGCCCATGATGCCACTCTTCAGAGGAGATTCAAATAGGAGATCAACTTGCAATTGGCCACCTTAAATACCTTTTCTTATGATTGGATACACCTGGCTATGAAGTTCAAAGCTCACTGAGGTTACAAAACCAATTTTGTGCTTCAGTAAGTCAGTAAAAAGTAGTTAGGGGAATTCAAATCAATAAAATGATAAGGGTGCCCATACTTTTGCACCGGTCAAATTTTGGTTTAATGCATATTGCACATTTTCTGTTAGTACAATAAACCTCATTTCAATCCTGAAATATTACTGTGTCCATCAGTTAATAGATATATCAAACAGAAATGGCTGTTGCAAACACCAAAATATTTAGAACAAAAAATGATTAAGATTAATAGGGGTGCCCAAACTTTTTCATAGGACTGTATAGTCTATGGAGTCTGCAGGTCTCTGCGGGTAACCGCTTTTTAAGCAGATTAGGTTTCCGTTCTTTGGGTCCCCAAGTGGACCAATAGAATGGAAAGCCGAATGCTAGTGTGAACCTAGTATCATTCAATAACCACTATATACAGAAGTTTACACTGACTTACATAGTACGCTACTACTGTATATGCACAGTACCCAGAATCACTCACATTGTCCTCTCATAGTCAAATCTTTGTACATATGGCAACATAATAAGACTTGAAGGCATACTTCTTATGAGGAGAATTTATCCATCAGCCATGTTGCATTGGTATTGAACCTGCTGCCCCAGAGTTTATTTAACTTTTTCACACATCAACCTCCTTTCAAATAGGTTAATACAATAGTTGGTAAAATCTGTTCATATAGGTCTGGATTAGGACTATGTACAGTTCAGTTTTAAACATCCATCCTACTACAGATGTTAAAATATCATTATAAGATAATAATTGCTGGTTCAGGAGAGACACCCCTGAAGTTCACCACAAGCAATACAGTCATCACTAAGTATATAAAAGCACAAATGTCCTCATTATCACATAAAGAATGTGGGTGAATAAGTTGAATAAGTATGGGAATGGAAGAGAAGTAGATGTGTTGCTACACAACATCTTAATAGTCCAAATAGTAATCCTATTAATATTATAAATGTGAAAGTTTGTGAGTTTGTGGGTTTGTGGGTTTGTGTGTTTGGATGTTTGCATGTTCGGATATTTGTTCCTCAATCCCGGAAAAACCGCTCCACCGATTTGGCTGAAATTTTCCACAAACATAGTCATTACACTCGATTAAACAATAGGCTACTTTTCATCACAATAGCGCACATACGTTTGTGCCAGGACCCCCACAAAACCCAAACCCACACCACCATCTCTGCAATCTCACACACTTTGGACCATAGCAAGCCACAAAATTCATATTGCCCTCTACAGCCTCGCCCCTAACCCCACACAATCACATATACATATACTTTACCACTTTGCCCCTCACCTTAACGATTCTCCAGGAGGCGCTCTTTAACGCTCCGGAGCAGCCATGTTTGCCGACCCCCACCACTCTGACAATCCGCAACACCGCCCACCCATGTCAATACCCCTAGGCGGTCTAATAAATGCAAAAAAAAAAGTATTAAAAAAGTAAAAAAAATAAATAAAAAGGATAAAAAATTCAAATCACCCCCCTTTCCCTAGAACACATATAAAAGTAGTTAAAAACGGTGAAACACATACATGTTAGGTATCCGCGCGTCCTAAATCGCCCGCTCTACAAAGTTATACAAATATTTTTCCTGTTCGGTAAACGCCGTAGCGGGAAAAATGGTCAAAAGTGCCAAACCGCCATTTTTTCACTGTTTTGAATCTGCTAAAAATTTGAATAAAAAGTGATCAAAGCAATAACATTTCCCGAAAATGGTAGAACTACAAAGTACACCCGTTCCCGCAAAAAAAGATGCCCTATACATCCCCGTACACGCATGTATAAAAAAGTTACGGCTGTCGGAATATGGCGACTTTTCAAAAAATAATTTTTTAACACAGTTTTGGATTTTTTTTAAGGGGTCAAAATGTAAATAAAACCATATAAATTTGGTATCCCCGGAATCGTAACGAAACACAGAATACAGGGGATATGTCATTTTGGTTGCACAGTGAACGCCGTAAAACCAAAGCCCGTAAGAAAGTCGCAGAAATGCATTTTTTCTTCAAATCCACCCCATTCTGAATTTTTTCCCTGCTTCCCAGTACATTATATAGAATAAATAATGGTGGCATCATGAAGAAAAATTTGTCCCAGGAAAAATTAAGACCTCATATGGCTCTGGGAGCGGAGAAATAAAAAAGTTATGGGGTTTAGAAGGAGGGGAGTCAAAAACGAAAATCAAAAAATGCCATCGGCGGGAAAGGGTTAACTTCAAATACTTCTGTCCCAAAGTCACTATGTACAGTTTCTCACAACACCGTATATATAGCAGCTCAAATACAAATTAACTTCAACACAAAAGTCTCACGTATTCTCTGAATTACAGCAAAAACAAGATACAAACTTACATTTCATATCCCATACCTTATACACACTACGAAAACCTTACCCACGTCTGTATATACCCACTTCTACAATCACCGCAGACGAAGTCGCAGGTACCAGCTAGTAGTACATAAATGCATTTCAAGTATAGCTATACTTATATTATTTTTTTCAGAAATCAATAGTGCAGGTGAGAATAACAAGTATTGGAATATAGTTTATTAAAGAAAAAGGTCTGTTTCTTCACTTTTTAGGCTCCTTCTACCACTGATTAAATCTCTACCATAGATGTCTATGGAGGTGGAGGACTCCTCAAAGCAGAGAGACATTTTCACTATGAATAAGTTACCATGAATCACTATCTAACCTTCTTCTGACAGAAATGACTTATTTAATACTGTAGATGGCCTCATATCTCTGTCTCTCTCATTTTTCTTCTCCCCTTCCTTCTCCATAGACTGCATTGTAGACTAAACTGCTTGTGTAAGGATAACCAACCAAAATTACACAGATAGGAAGTATAGACTGTAGTGATACATAACAGGGGCACTTTTCTTTTGTGAAGTATATTGCAAAGTTTGCTCTATTGATTTACAGAATATATGTAATGTATACATATTGTCAAGGTCTGGGGTTGCTAGGTGGGGTGGCATAGACACACAAGTCCAGTTTCTTTTAGTCCAAAACAAAGGTAGAGTTTATTTTCACTCAAAAAGGTAGTGCAGCAACAAAAGGAAACAATACAAAAATAAATACCTGCCTGGCTAGGCTCTAACTAAACATAGAATAGGTTACCTCCCCTAGAGTAACAGAAATCCAAAAGCCAGTAGAATCATTCAGGACACAGCTCCAAAAATATGAACTCTCTGTTTGCTCTCCAGCCAAGCTCTGCCCAAGTGTTACTGCTGGAGCAACTACTTAAGCCTCCTCAACGACGAGACTCTCAGCAGCTGAGTCGCTGCCAGAACATCCACAAAGTGTGGACTGGAGGGGGGGGTGGAATGACAGGTCCCACTACTAATCCTACCTGTCATTCCTAAAAATCCAGCCCAAGGGTGCATGCACACTACGTAACACCGGGCGTGTATGAGAGCCGTACACGCCGGCATTACAGCAGGGCTGCCGAACACTTCCCATTCACTTCAATGGGAGCGCTCGTAAACGCCGCTGTTACAGGCGCTCCCATTGAAGTGAATGGGAAGTGTTCGGCAGCCCTGCTGTAACGCCGGCGTGTACGGCTCTCATACACGCCCGGCGTTACGTAGTGTGCATGCACCCCAATACTGAGGATTTACCAAAATGCTGAGCAGACGAAAGTTGTCTGCTGAGAACAAACATTCCTGGAGTTTTCTCATCTCACCCACCTGAGCAGTCTGGGTAAGATGTACGACATACACCCCCTCCATTACCTGACCAGCCATCGGCTTACAATATATATATGTATATGTATATATACAGTCCTATGAAAAAGTTTGGGCACCCCTATTAATCTTAATCATTTTTTGTTCTAAATATTTTGGTGTTTGCAACAGCCATTTCTGTTTGATATATCTATTAACTGATGGACACAGTAATATTTCAGAATTGAAATGAGGTTTATTGTACTAACAGAAAATGTGCAATATGCATTAAACCAAAATTTGACCGGTGCAAAAGTATGGGCACCCTTATCATTTTATTGATTTGAATTCCCCTAACTACTTTTTACTGACTTACTGAAGCACAAAATTGGTTTTGTAACCTCAGTGAGCTTTGAACTTCATAGCCAGGTGTATCCAATCATAAGAAAAGGTATTTAAGGTGGCCAATTGCAAGTTGATCTCCTATTTGAATCTCCTCTGAAGAGTGGCATCATGGGCTACTCAAAACAACTTTCAAATGATCTGAAAACAAAGACTGTTCAACATAGTTGTTCAGGGGAAGGATACAAAAAGTTGTCTCAGAGATTTAACCTGTCAGTTTCCACTGTGAGGAACATAGTAAGGAAATGGAAGACCACAGGGACAGTTCTTGTTAAGCTCAGAAGTGGCAGGCCAAGAAAAATATCAGAAAGGCAGAGAAGAAGAATGGTGAGAACAGCCAAGGACAATCCACAGACCACCTCCAAAGAGCTGCAGCATCATCTTGCTGCAGATGGTGTCACTGTGCATCGGTCAACTATACAGCGCACTTTGCACAAATAGAAGCTGTATGGGAGAGTGATGAGAAAGAAGCCGTTTCTGCACGTACGCCACAAATAGAGTTGCCTGAGGTATGAAAAAGCACATTTGGACAAGGCAGCTTCATTTTGGAAACAAAAATTGAGTTGTTTGGTTATAAATAAAGGCGTTATGCATGGCGTCCAAAAAGAAACAGCATTCCAAGAAAAACACATGCTACCCACTGTAAAATTTGGTGGAGGTTCCATCATGCTTTGGGGCTGTGTGGCCAATGCCGGCATCGGGAATCTTGTTAAAGTTGAGGGTCGCATGGATTCCACTCAGTATCAGCAGATTCTTGAGAATAATGTTCAAGAATCAGTGACGAAGTTGAAGTTACGCCGGGGATGGATATTTCAGCAAGACAATGATCCAAAACACCGCTCCAAATCCTCAGGCATTCATGCAGAGGAACAATTACAATGTTCTGGAATGGCCATCCCAGTCCCCAGACCTGAATATCATTGAACATCTGTGGGATGATTTGAAGCGGGCTGTCCATGCTCGGCAACCATCTAACTTAACTGAACTTGAATTGTTTGTCCAAAATACCTTTATCCAGGATCCAGGAACTGATTAAAAGCTACAGGAAGCGACTAGAGGCTGTTATCTTTGCAAAAGGAGGATGTACTAAATATTAATGTCACTTTTCTGTTGAGGTGCCCATACTTTTGCACCGGTCAAATTTTGGTTTAATGCATATTGCGCATTTTCTGTTAGTACAATAAACCTCATTTTAATCCTGAAATATTACTGTGTCCATCAGTTATTAGATATATCAAACTGAAATGGCTGTTGCAAATACCAAAATATTTAGAACTAAAAATGATTAAGATTAATAGGGGTGCCCAAACTTTTTCATAGGACTGTATATATATATATATATATATATATATATATATATATATATATATTTACACTTTAAGTAATTGTCCATCTTTAGGCTAGGTTTACAAAATATACTTACACTTTAAGTTCCCGTCTATCTTTAGGCTAGGTCTATATCTTTAGGCTAAGCCTACAAAATATACTTACACTTTAACTGCCTGTCCATTTTTAGGCTAGGCCTATGTGGCAGCTTTGTCCATGTAACATTAAAATTTCAATGTCAAGCTACTAAATTGAAAACAATGATAGTGGATATTAACATGTTATAGTATGCAAAGTAATGTGTATATAACATGAAAGTTAACCAAAAACCCAAACCTGCTGGATTGTGACACAACCACATTCATTATCATTAGGTGTGACTTAGAAGTCAGACCCATGTGATCTATCCTAGCCTTAACCACCATTTTACAAATGATACAGTACAGTACAGTAGATATAAACTACATAAAAAGATGAACAACTTTCCAAATAAATTGCATTATTAATCTTTAAGTGATGATAGCTGTATTCATACTTTTTCAGCTTATTATTGTAGAAGGTTGAAAAGCTAGCCATCAGACCCACCCCTATTAGTGGGTAGGCTCTAGATCCTGTAATATAGTGCGATAGTTTTGCCTATATATTATTATACAGTATTATAGTACTAGACCAGTATTACAGTACCAGAAACACCAGTGCAAGCTCTTCATTTAGCCAGCAGTAGTACAAACGGATTTTAGCTCTGAAGCAGAATTGTGAATGTAGCTCTGTACTCTGTACTGACTACAAACCAAACCCAGCCAAGATAATCTATGCACTAGATTTGTAGTTACTCAATGTATTAGGTATATTGATCCTATTTCTTAACTCTAATTTAATATTTAATGGTGGTCATACACTTTGGAAACACAAAGATTATCTTTCTGGGGATATTTTTCAGTATGTTCCTTTATTATGAAATGTTTGAAACTTATAAATTCTGTTTTAAATTCTGTGATTAAAAAAATAAGTAAATTTATTTACCCAGGCGTATAGAGTGGATTTGGTTAGCACACAGTCTGTTTCCATTTGTGTCTAATTTTTACCCAATTTATGAATGTTTTCAAGGCAGCTACATCATGAAAATAATAGATGTTTTGGCTGAGTGAACAGATAAGGCAGTACAAACAAACTGTGCAGATCATTCCAGGACATATCTCTGTAACAAATTAAAACATGAGAGCTGTTGGACTACTACCCAGTGGAGATTTATTTATATTGCACCTGGTTTTAGCTACATTAAATAAAACAATATTCTGACATTTTGAAGTAAAGGAATAACCAGATGTTACACATTGAAGCTAAAGATGATGAAGGAGAAACCAGAACCGTTTGTGGTGAAAAGAGGAAATTCATAGCAGAAAATGAGTTGCTTCCAGACTCTTTTTTCATAATTTAATTTCTTTGGGCTCTTTTTGCGACAGGAGATTACTTACAAAGTAGATTACTATGGAAAAAAGATTCTGTGTAACTTTAATCCCGTTTCTTTCTTGCATGTAATTATTTTGCCAAATTTTGGACCTGTATGAACATACATAACAATAACCATTACATAAGTTATGTACACCATATGCATTTTCGTTCCAGCAAACCAGCTTTTGTTGGAAAAAAAAAACCAACTAAAGTAAATGCAGACGAACATGTTAGTTGGTAGTCTTGTGACCAAGCTATTACATTTAACTAAATAGGTTGTTGCTCATCTACTGATAAAGTCTGATCCTGCTCTATCCATAATGACCAGGCAGAGTCTTCTTGAATTTCTCTGACACTGATCATAGGGAGAATTGTGCAGCTCTATCTCCGCACTGCACTTTCCCCTATGATAAGTGCAGAGGAAACAGGAAGTGAAACAATCATTGTTCCACTTCCTGTAACAGATGGTGGTATAAGAGAGAGGACATAAGGGGTAGTCTGTGCAGAGAACTGCAAAGCTTTGTTTATGAGATAGAGAATAATAGGGAAGCGTTTATGACAAAGATGTAATGTAATGGGGAGAAGTTTGTAAATTAAAGGGGGCATGGGATAGTAGTGAGAAAAATTATAGCATGCTGAGAAGCCTATCAATTGTAGGTGAGCAATCAATGAGAGAAAGAAGGAAACATACTGTTTTACAGAGGGGAGCAGGGGTTGCAGTCTGTTACGTATGGTATAAAAGCAGTTTATGTGAAAGGAGGGATGTCTGAAGGAGTGAGTAATGCAATGCAAACCAGGTATACAAGAATAACCTTTTCTGTGCCCTAAACTATCAGAATACTGATATTATCCTTTTATTAGCCCTAGACCACCATGGAAACAGTCAATAACTTCCTTATTGCCCTAGACCCCAGAGTTGCTATTATAAAGCCATTAATTATCTTAGTCAATTCTAATAAATTATTGGTCCAGTAGGTGAATATTTTACCACTGTTTTGGGTTGCCTAGTTTAAAATTAATAGCACTCAAGCCTTTAATGGTATCCTCACAGTTACAAAGTCTTAACATAACTTCAGTGTTAGAGCTATGTATCTGTATTTAATACAGTCATAGAAATCATTTACTCTTGAGATCATTCTCACCCACATTACAGCAAAGTTGAAGTTCAAAAAACTGGGTCAGAATTGTAACTGGATGCAAATCTTTGCCACCGTATGTTCACCAACCATGTTCAGTTTAGTAAGGATGTTACAGATCCTCTTAACTTCAATGCAGGTATCTGTCAATGTGAATGAGTTCTTCTGTTGTACCCATAAATATTTCTTTTAGCAATGACAGATTACAATAATAGTTTTGGACAGAGATTCCATAATTAAAATATATAAGGGCAAATTAATATCATGTGCCATTACAAATTAATAAAGGGGTTAGAGAGAGACCCACTTAATAAAGGGGTTCTATAGAGACCCACTGATTCAGACTTGGGCTTGTATAAAGCAAAGAGACAAGAAGGCATTAGAATGTTTTGCGCTATCGTAACATTTGTATTATGGTGGTTTCCATTGTTGTGTACTTATATAACTGTGAGTTTTTAGCATTTACTTTTATCTGTAAGCATATTTTTCTAGCCCCTACTGTGTTGGTTATTAATACAAGTTTGGGAACCAAATTACATAATATTTCCATAATTATAAAGATTGTACAAGTACTTTATTTGACTTTCCATTAACCAACGTTTCTTTAAAAAAACGAAAAAAAAAAAAAACTTGCCAAATATATGGAAATCATTCCCTGGAGCAAGATTACAGCAAAAACAACACCAGATGTATCAATAAAAACACCATTGTTTAATAAAACTAAGCATTTCCATAGATTCATCTGGAACTGATGTGAAATGATTAATTTTTACTCGTTGCCATATATAGCCCAATGTTATCAATTATATCGAATAGAATTGAATAGGAAAATTGGTCATATTTTCTTACTGTATTCTCCTAAATAATCGATGTGTCTCTGGTTTGCCTTTTTCAAGTTGCTAAGTACATTCCCATGTTATTTAAAGGATTTGGCACTAGGCACAAAGGGTCAGAAAGTCTGGATGATATTTTGGCTAGAAGATATCATCCCTAGCTCACAAGTGAGAAATAGCACATAAATCAGAATCACTGCGTGAGGTGGTATCATATTAAAGTCCTTCTTGCAAGTGGAATTTCAGTTATATCCTGCTGTGTATTATTGGCTTGGCTCAGCTAAAATCTAAAGTTTTAAATCAAAAGAAATTTTGTAAAAAAAAAATCATAAAGTTCAAAGGAAATGAAGGAAAAATAAATGTAAGTGAAATATCCCAATTTAAAACCAGATGGAGAAGTGAAATGAATGATAAAGTTAAAAGTTATTTTCAGAGCACTTCATATGGATATGCAATGAATTTCTCTGTCATACTCAGTTTATTCCCCTTCTAGTCAGTTTGTCATTGTTCAGCTTACCATCCATAAATTTTACAGGCATTGTATACTTAATAAGAATCCTACCCAAGCCCTCTCTTCCTTGGATTCTGCACACATTTCTACACTTAAGGAATTCTCTTCTCAAATAAGAAATGTGAGGGAATTTTACAATTCAGTTTGATATATCTTCAAAAATTATAACCTTACTCTGCTGACTGCTCTTTAAAGAGAACTTTCACCACCACCATCCACTCAAGTTCCTTGAATCTTTTAATAGGCTGATTCCAGCAGAGTTGGATATTTTTTCTGTAGCCACCACCATTCCTGAGCAATCCAATCAGTTAATCTTGGCACTTGATATGAAGCTCTTTACTGTCAAGTGGATGGACAGTGCAGACAAGAAGGAGTGACTCTAAACTCTGAAACCATGTAGAGTCACACCTTCTTGTCTGTTTCTTCCTAAGACCACCCACTTGACCTTAAAAAGTCTAATTAAAGAGCACCTTTCACCATTTTTCCCAAAGGCAGTTCTATATACTGCCGGAAAGCTGACAGTGCACTGAGTTCAGCACACTGTCGGCTTTCCCGATCTGTGCCCGGTGTGAAGAGCTTATGGTCCGGTACCGTAGCTCTTCTATGGTCAGAAGGGCGTTTCTGACAGTTAGCCAGGAACGTCCTTCTGCCTCGCGGCGCCTATTGCGCTGTGCTGTGGAGCGGGGAGGAACGCCCCCTCCTTCTGCTCACACAGCTCGTCCATAGACAAGTATTATCACCTCAAAAATATCTCCAGAATACGTCCTTTCCTTACCAGAGATACACTAAAGACACTTATTGTCTCTCTGATTCATTTTCGCTTTGACTACTGTAACTCCTTACTAATCGGTCTTCCCCTCACTAAACTCTCCCCTCTACAATCTATTCTGAATGCAGCGTCCAGGCTCATCTATCAGTCTACATGCTACAGCGATGCCTCTGGTCTGTGCCAGTCGCTACACTGGCTGCCTATTCATTATAGAATAAAATATAAAGTTATTACTCTCATCCACAAGGCTCTCCATAATGCTGCACCTCCCTACATTTCCTCCCTCATTTCTGTCTACCGCCCAACCCGTGTTCTTCGTTCACTCAATGACCTAACACTTACATCCTCTGTAAATTCTGTAAATTAGAAGTCGTTATTTAATGGCACCTTGGCGAGAGTGATATGGTGTTGTTCAGTTCAGTGTATGAACCAAACATTGGAGTGCTAATGGACACTGAGATAGCTGCAACTTTATCCCCTAATTATCCAATATATTTTTGGTTTTATTTTTATTTTGCATTTGTTCACAATATTTACAGTATGAGCATTATTTTCCAAGAGTAAGTACTATTTGTGATAGCTAGAATACAACATGGTTTTCACCAAGAGATGGCCAGAGGATGAGACAGGAACATTCTGAAATTGAGCTGAAAGTCATAACCAGGAAAATAACAACAGGTATCATGCAGACAATCCAAAGTACAAGGAAGTAGTATGGTCAGGAACAAAACCAATGTCAAAATCAGGAGTAAATGCAAGAGTATAACCATGGTTAAAGCTAGGATAGGATGAACCTAAATCAAGAGGCAAAGTATATAGTATATTCCCTTTTAAATAGGCTGCCAGTCTTGATATCAACATTACGCTATAGGTGCTTTAGCACCATGATGCCACTGTTCAACTAGGCCAGTAGAGAATCGACCTATACCATCAGGGCTACATTGAAAAACAAGTTGAAACAGGACTGGAGAAAGTGCCCAGTTCCTTAGATATTACAAAACAGCACTGGGAGGGGCAACACGGTAGCTCAGTGGTTAGCACTGTAGCCTTATGGAGTCCTGGGTTCAAATCCTGCCAGAAACAACATCTGCAAGGAGTTTGTATGTTCTCCTCGTGTTTGCATGGATTTCCTCCCATTCTAGAAAGACATACCTATAGGAAAAGAAAAAAATGTACATTGTGATCCCTATATGGGGCTCACAATCTACATAAAAAAACAGCACTGGGACCAATGAGGTATGTGATAAATCCATAATCTTTTCTCCAGTTTCTAGTCAACTAAATGAGAGTAGTGTTGCCTAGATGTAGCTGAACTGGTACCTTGTACAGAGGTTCATTTTTCTTAGGTTATGAGTTATGAAAGCATACAGTAAGTGCATGTGGTCCCTTAAAATGGCTATCTAGTGATTCAAGCTTTACAGGCGTATTTGTTTTACTAATAGCAATGCCAATAAATACGCTGTATGGATCTGTATCATATTGTGACATTACAATGTAGGGAACACAATGAAAATAATCACCATTGTGGGGAAATTCCTTATGTGTTACATCATGCACAAATATATTGCGATATAATATTTCTTAGTCTATATAGCTAAGCTACTTTCCTTGTTTGTCTTAATATGTAAGCGGTGAATCTTTAATTCGACCAATTTGCAATGTGATAGTAAATCACTCCAATTGCAGTAGTGCAGCCTATACCTTTAACTGAATAGATTACTTTAAACTTTCAGCAGTGATTTTCAGCTTTCACTTATAATTCATTTCCAGGAGAAATACTTTCAAAAGTGTATTTACTGCTGTATTTATGTGAAATAGATTGCCAACAAGCCATTTCAGATTTCTATTTCAAATACATTTTGTCCAATTATTTTCTTATTTTAACATAAAGTTAAATTGACTGGTCTACCCATCCCTGACTGGGCACAGCCAGCATTTCTTTTGATTAAGCTTTTACATTATAAATCACAGACCTTGGAGACATAATGGACGTCTGTGGGGGACTAGTAGCAATTTTTATAAGTGTAACAATGCATGTCACTTTTCCCTTCGGTGCCTGCTGAGTGTAAACAAAACATGAAAAAACAAAACCAGTACCAAGTCTTTTCTCTCCCATTTTCTCCCCATTATTTAAAAATCTCCATCTAAATTGAGGAAAACACACTTTTGTAATAAACTGTCATAGACAGACTCGACGGGAGGTGAGGAAATGATTGGCACATTGATTTTGCTCTACTTTAGATTAATGAAAAAGACCAATACTCAGTCATTCAATGCATATTAATCCATAATGAAACCATTTTAACCAAATGCAATTTATATGGCTCTCTCTTAAGGAGAGGAGGTTTTTTTTTTTATCAACGTACATTTTTCTCTGTCTTTATATATTTGGAGAATAGGACTCTTTCCAGCTATTGGTCTAAGAATAAGCCAAAAGGGATGTGATACTTTATATAAAGACATGACCCATTATGTTATTACAGCAGTAATAAATCTGTTGTTGTGACACTAAGGACTATCTATAGTCAGCAATAAGGACTGGGCATAAGTTTATAAGTTATTATATACAGATAGATAGATAGATAGATAGATAGATAGATAGATAGATAGATTACAAGCCACAGTAATTATAAGACCTGGAGGTGGGAAAGTAATGATGAAGCATATGCAGTATAACTTAATCTGGACACTCTATATGTATAAATAATAATGATATAGAGTAGGTTCTTCTCCATAAGAGAACACCTTTCTAGGATATGTGTTCCTGAATCTGTCCCACTGCACCTCCCATATACACCAGGTCAGCAAATGGAAAACCCAGTACACAGTACAAAGTTTCCCCTGACCAGACTACTGGCTATGGGATTTGTTTTTATAAAGGTGTGGAACTTTCTTTAAAGAGGACATTTCACCACCACCAACAACTACAGCTCTTTGCATCCTTTAACCCCTTAGAGACACAGCCCAAAAGTGACTTAAGGACCAGGCCTCTTTTTTCAAATCTGACATGTGTCACTTTAAATGGCGATAACTTTGAGACGCTTTAACTTACACAAGTGATTCTGAGATTGTTTTTTCGTAACACATTGTACTTCATGTCAGTAGTAAATTTTCGTCGATATGTTTTGTCTTTAATTATGAAAAAATAGGAAATTTGGTGAAAATTTTGGAAAAAATGCAGTTTTCAAACTTTGAAATTGCAAGCCTTTCAAATAGAAAGTCATACTACCCGAATTTTTTCATAAATATAATTAACCATGTCTCTGATTTATGTAGCAATCAAATTTTAAGCACCCTTTCATTTTTTTCAGATATTATAAGGCTTACAAGTCAAGCAGTAATTTTCCAAATTTTCAAGAAAATTTCCAAAACACATTTTTCAAGGGACCAGTTCAGTTCTGAAGGGAACTTGAAAGGCCTCTTTAATAAAACCCCCCAAAAGTCACCCCATTCTAAAAACTGCACTCCTGAAAGAATCCAAAACAGCAGTTAGAAAGTTTCTTAACCCTTTCAGCATTTCACAACAATTAAAACAAAATGGAGGTCAAATTTACATTTTTCAATTTCTGTCACTAATATATTCATTTAGCTCTAGAATTTACACATTTACTAAGGTTTAAAGGAGAAACTGCACCCCACATTTTGTTACACAATTTCTCCCGAACACGACAATACCCCATATGTGCTGGTACCCTAATGTACGGGCACACGGTCGCTCTCAGAGCGGATGGAGCGCTAATTGGATTTTGTAGGCCAGATTTTGCTAAAATATTTTTCAAGCGCCATGCCCCGATTGCAAAGCCCCCAAGGTGCCAAAACAGTGGAAACCCCCAAAATGTCACCTCATTTTGGAAACTAGACCCCTCAAGGAATTTATCAAGGGGTATAGTGAGCACTTGGACCCTACAGGTGTTTCACAGATTTTTTTACCATTGAGATGTGAAAATGAAAAATTACTTTTTTTTATAATAAAATGTCACTGCAGCCCCAAATTTTTCATCTTCACAAAGGGTTAAAGGAGAAACTGCACCCCATATTTTGTTACACAATTTCTCCTGAACACGACAATACCCCATATGTGCTGGTACCCTAATGTACAGGCACACGGTCGCTCTCAGAGCGGATGGAGCGCTAATTGGATTTTGTAGGCCAGATTTTACTAGAATACTTTTCAGGCACCATGTCCCTTTTGCAGAGCCCCCAATGTGCCAAAACAGTGGAAACCCCCAAAATGTCACCCCATTTTGGAAACTATACCCCTCAAGGAATTTACCAAGGGGTTTAGTGAGCCCTTTGACCCTACAGGAGTGTAACAGAATTGGCCCAACAAAAGGAAAAGTGACATTTTTTGCTATAAAATGTAGCTTTAACCCCAAATTATGCATTTCCACAAGGGGTTAAAAAAGAAAATGCACCCCACAAATTGTCAAGCACTTTGCCCCAACTACAGAAATGCCCCACATATGGAGGTAAAGTGATCTATGGGCACACTGTAAAGTCCAGAGCTGAAGGATCGCTATTGGGATTTTGGAGGGCAAATTTAGCTGAAATCTGTTTCAGGCACCATGTTGCATTTGGAGAGCCCCTGAAGTGCTAGAACAGTGGAAACCCCCCCAAAACGACCCCATTTTGAAAAATAGACCCCTCAAGGAATTTATCAAGGGGTTTAGTGAGCACTTGGACCCTACAGGTGTTTCACAGATTTTTTTACCATTGAGATGTGAAAATGAAAAATTACTTTTTTTCCAATAAATCGTCCATTTAGCGCCATATTTTTAATTTTTGCAAGTAGTTAGAGAATTAAGAGCCCCCCACAGTTTGTTACACAATTTCCCCTGAACACGGCAATACCCCATATGGGATCATAATCTGCTGTATGGGTACATGTTGGGGCTCAGAATGGAAAGAGCGCTATTTGGATTTTGGAGGGCATATATTGCTGGAATAGTTTTGAGGTGCCATGTCGCATTTGCTGAGCCCCTAAAGTATCAATACAATAGAAACCCCTCAAAAGTGACCCCATTTTAGAAACTACACCCGTCAAGGAATGTATCAAGTGGTATTATGATTTTGAGACTAAAAATGCTTCCCAAAAATTGAAATTTTTAAAGAAATATGCCATTTTGGTATCCAATGCATTGCACCCACTTTGTGTTGTCAGAGACCTGCACTCCTAAAACTATTAAGTGGGCCATCCCGAGGGGCAAAAAAATTATATATGTGGGTATAAACTGCTGCTTGGGCGCACAGCAGGGCTCAGAAGCGAAGGAGCACTGCGCTTTTTAGCTTTTGGGGTACAGATTTAGAGGGACTTTCTGGGCGCCATGTTGTTTTTGCAGAGCCCTGGAGGTGCCAGTAAACTGGAATTCCCCAAGAAGTGACCCCATTTTGTAGGGGAAATTTTAGAGTCTTTGCAAAAGTGCCATGGCATCCAAAAACCAAACCGTCTAAGTCTGTGCTCCAAAAACCAAATAACCTTCTTCCCTTCTGTGTCTGGCTGGGCCCTAATATCAGTTTATACCCACATATGACATTACATATGTTATCCCGGGTACACCAGTGTTATACATGTGCCCTAATATCAGTTTATACTCACATATGACATTACCCCGGTTACACCAGTATCATACATGTGTCATACATGTGGCATAAACTGCAGTTTGGGCGCACAGCAGGGGGCAGAAGGGAAGGAGCGCGATGCGGCTTTTGGAGCACAGATTCAGATGTTTGGTATCTAGACGCCATGTCATGTTTGTAGAGCCTGTAAGGTACCAGAAAAGTGGATTCCCCAAAGGAGTGAGCGCAGTTTGAAAACTGCACCCCTAAAATAATTTATCAGGGGGTGTAGTGAGTATTAGTATCCCGGACGTGACTGCACAGCGGATGGCGAAGAGGGAATATATAAGCTGTGCGGAGGACATTGCAGACACTAAATTCCCTACTGTACCCCCAGTAGCTCCTATGATTGGGGAAGTCACACTGGGGTCACTTTGGGGGTCACTTCTGGTATATTTTCCCTCATAAGCTGTAAATCTGGGGTGTCCCCTGATATTCGCTCGCACAGCTTATACATTCCCTGCCTGCCGCACCCAGTTGTGTTCTAATGATTTGGCGATTTTGCGTGATTTTGTCTTCACATTGGTAGAGGCTATATTTTCTTTATTTTTCTGCTGACGTGGCCATATAAGGGCTTGTTGTTTGCGGGATGCGATGTATTTTGTAATGACACCATCTTGGGGTGCCTTAAACTTACTGATTACATTTTATTAACTCTTTTTTTGCTGGATTTAAAAGAGAAAAAATCAATTCTGGTATTGAGTTTTACCTTTTACATTTTTCGCCATGCAGCGTACAGTATAAGTAACATGTGACCTTTATTCTGCGGGTCGGTATGGTTACGGCGATACCTCATTTATGTTATTTTTTTATGCGATACTAAGTCTGCAGAACAAAAACACATTTGGGGACATAAATCAGTGATTTTTGCATCGCCATCTTCTGAGAGGCGTAACATTTTTATTTTTCGCTTGACAGTGTTGGTTGAGGGCTTATTTTTTGCGGGACAACCTGTGCATTTTATTGGTACTATTTTGGGGTGCATATGACTTTTTGATCACTTTTTATAGCACATTTTGTAAGGTGAGATGGCGAAAAATCACTACTTCCGGCGGGTTTTTTCCGTTATTTTTTACCGCCGTTCACTGTGTACATTAAATATTGTTTCAGTTTTGTTGTACAGGTTGTTACGGACGCGACAATACCAAATATGTATTGTTTTTATTAATTTTTTGTGTTTTTTTTACATAATTCATTTTTTATAGAAAAAAGGGATTTTTGGGACTTTATAACTTTATTAATTGTTTTCAAATACTTTATTTTTTTTTTTACACTTTTTTTTTACTTGTTCTTGTGTCCCTATGGGACACATGGATCAGTGATGATTGCATCACTGATTCTCTACTATAGAATGAGACACAGGCTGCAGTGACAGCCTGCACGTGTCTCACTCGAGAAACAGGAAGTGAGCTGTGCGGACGGGACAGCTCACTTCCAGAAGACGCCGGGAGCATCACCAGGTAAGTGAGTGCTCAGGGCTGTCTGGGGTCACTAACCAGACCCCAGACTACATATTACAGATACCGGCACCCACCGATCTCACCGCGGGGGGTGCCGGTGGAGGGGGGAGAGATCGCGGCACCCTTTGTTTGCGGTGGTCATGTTTGACCATCGCAATCAAAGGGTTAAAACCTCCGATCGGTAAAAGTACCGACCGGAGGTTATGGAAAAGGGTGATAGCTGTCAGTAACAGCCATCACCCAGTTCCGATTCCGCCCGCTCAGCTAGTGAGCGGGCGGAATCACCATGACGTACAATTACTTCATGGTGCGCGAAGTACCTCGCGTCCATGACGTAATAGTACGTCAAAGGTCGCTAAGGGGTTAAAGGAGTTATGCCATAAACAATAATTCTCCTTTAGCCATACCACTTACCACTGGTCTTACCACTGAGATGCCCACCAAGTCTGAGAATGCCGTACAGCACTCAGCTATGGATAAATGATAAATATTTCTCCATGGTATAACCCCTTTAATTATTTTTTTTTTAACATTGATGTCTATGGAAGACAGACACAAATGGATTACCAACAGAAAATAATCTGTTTGGGTCCATTTTGCAATTAGTTTTTCCCTCTGCACATGCTCAGGATGTAGAAGGGGAAAAAAATAAAGGAATTGACAAACAGAACACAAAGGGACACAAACTGACCGGTTTTTTTTTATGGACAGCCATTGACTAATCTGTATATAAAGACGGATATGGGTATCTGCTGTGTAACCGTTTGTTCTTTTGTTTGTTTGTTTTTTTTGGGGGGGGGGGCTTGGTCGCTGACAGATACCAATGTGATCCAAGCATCAGGCTGCTGTAAAGAACCATGAATGAACAAATAGACATTATCAGTAGATATTATTGGATCACATCCACTTAGAAAACAATGTTTTCAATAAAACTATATTATATTAGGGAATTGGTGGATAATCATTATTTCGTATTCTTTAAACTGACTTCAAACAGAAGCTAGTGTTTAGTAGAAAATAATGATCAAATGTAGGGTGGAAAGCATACAGAACATTTCATTGGTTGAAAAAAATATAGAAAACACATTTGTATTAGTCATAATCAATTGTCAGTTTAGTAATGGCTGGAAAACATGATGAGTACGGTCATGCCAAGAAACAAACAAGTTTGGCAGATCTTTTTGGCCACATTTTTCCATGCAAACCAAATCAACCTGCTACCAATAACATTCATCAGACACTGGTTATTGGAATGATTATAGACTTGTTAATGGTCCAGGTTTTAGAGAATACATCCAATTTGATATATGCTCTAAGAAGTGGATTACAGTTTTTTAAAGAAGCAGTCCAGCAAAAACATTCTTTATCCATTTCTTTACCCTTCACCTGATTATCTTTCACACTCTGCACTTCATGTATGTAATGTGAACTCATAACCCTGCAGTTAACATTTTGTCTTGTTTCTGATCAAACTCCATCATAAAGGGGCTATCCAGTTTCTAACATTGATGGCCTAGGCCTAGTACTTCAGCACTGTCGGATAGATTATAATGTAAAAAATGGCACAAACTTTGCTGTCTCGTTACCAGTGACCTGCGGGGTCTCTTATGTCACACCCCCACAGATCTAATATTGATGACCTATCCTAAGGTTATCCTTTAGGTTATAAATGTCTCCTTTTCTGCACTCTGCTATCAATTTCTTCATGCTTCAGCACAGCATCACTAGGTCAGCTACAGACAGTATTATCTGTGCCTGCTGGGAAAAAGCATACTCATCCTTTTCTCTTCATATTCTTTTCATATTATACACAGTCCAGTCATATTAATGTGTCCACCTCCTACTTTTGACGTCAACATTAAATAACCAATCGCAGAAGGCACGTGTCATCAGTCATCTGGGTCCACTCATCATTGTGGAAGGCATGATGGATGAACAAAAGTATGCATCTATCCTTGCGGACCATGTTCACTCCTACATGCGAGTTGTTTTTCCTCAGGATGATGGCATCTACATGCAGGGCAATGCGACATGTCATAAAGCTCGCAGTGTACGTGCGTGGTTCGAGAAGCACCTGAATGAGTTTACCATACTCCCTTGGCCAGAAAATTCCCCAGACTTGAACCCAATCGAGAATCTGTGGGACCACCTCGATCGGGTTGCTCGTGACATGGATGCTCAATTGCGTAACCTAGCGGAGTTGGTCATGGCACTTGAGTTGGCCAGTGAACATCATCACAACATCCCTTCTCTTCCTTCACGTCTCGCAGTGGTCTGCTCTGCGAAAGGTGGTTATTCTGGATTTTGACAAGTGGTCACATTAATGTGACTGGACTGTGTAATTCTCTTATAATCATCAATATCTGGTGATAGCAATTTACTTCTCTGCTATACAAAGCCTGTATGGTAAATCCATCCAGTTCAATGTATACAGGAAGGTCTGTTGCCTGTGTTGGTGACCCCCTTGACAGACAAATACAATATTCTCAGGCATTACCATGAGATCACATCACCCAACTTAAGAGACAGATTCCAGCAACTTTCACATAGAAAGGAATATCCAAATAAGACAAAACCTATATATACTGGGTGAATATGTACATAATGAAAGAAAGAAAAAACTCAAGTGCAGCTTTAAGTACAGTGGACTCATTAAAACTATCTCAAGGTTAAAAAATCATGTTCTGGATCTAGGTCTCTGTTGTGCCAGTCACATAAATTACTGCCTGCTAATTGTTCTTAAAGAATAATTTATAAAGACACCCTTTACGCTGCAAAAAAGTCAATTATTGCAGTCAAGTTGCTGTAAGCTGAAGGACATCAATGTGTAAACTATGTGTATTGTAAATTATTCACTTAGTATCTAGGAGATAAAGTGACAACATTCAGAAAATGTGCTCTATTATGTGCTCACAAATGCATTATGGAGCATTCTCAGTCTGTGCTATTTGTCTGGGATTCTTTTCATCATCTAATGCTGTTATTCAGATCTTTTGCAGGTTTTGACACTGTTCAGTGTAGCTATACTGCAATTATGTGTATACATTGTTGTGCTTGTGCTGAGTGCATTGGTCTTGACATTTCAGTAAAGTGATGTAAACTAATGCACAACAGATTCTATACACAGCTTTATTTCTGAATGGAAATGTAATTAGACTTGTAAAGCTTGTAGATTACAACATCATCACCATGGTTACAAATTCTAATTGTATGAAAAAATTACTAAAAAAGATGCACATTATTTATAATATGGTACACATAGCATGAACGTACAGTAAAATGTACGGTAATAATCTGAAACAATACAAATTTGTCTAGGACCTGGAGGTAATAGATACTAAGAGCAGGGCGGTTTCTAGATCTGTCATCAGTATCAATTACCTTTACTTCCTGGACAATCCCTTTAAGACTCATTTTTGTGGTTTAATAGAGGTACAAACACCTGATACATTCATTAATTTACCTGGCAGATACCAAAAGAGGGTCCTTGTGATACATCCTGGGCTAGCATACCATTTAATAGCTTTTTATTTTTTATTTATTTTTTTTTTCTTATGGTAGAGTTGGAAGGGACCTCAAGGGCCATCGGGTCCAACCCCCTGCAGGTTTTCCTAAATCATCCCAGCTATATGTTTATCCAGATTCCGCTTGAAGATTTCCATTGATGGAGCGCCCACCAGCTCCCGTGGCAGCCTATTCCACTCTCTCACTACCCTCACTGTCAGAAAGTTTTTCCTAATGTCTAATCTGTATCTCTTTCCCTTTAGTTTCATCCCATTGCTTCTTGTACTTCCTTGTGCTAATGAGAATAGGGTAGATCCCTCTGCACTGTGACTACCTTTCAGATATTTGTAGACTGCTATTAAATCTCCCCTCAGCCTTCTCTTCTGCAAACTAAACAATCCCAGTTCTTTTAGCCGCTCCTCATAGGACATGGTTTGCAGACCTTCCACCATTTTGGTTGCTCTTCTCTGGACTTGCTCCAATATATCGATGTCTTTCTTGAATTGAGGCGCCCAGAACTGTACACAGTATTCCAGGTGTGGTCTGACCAGGGAAGAGTACAGCGGAATGACCTCTCTTGATCTAGATTCAATGCTTGTCTTAAAACATCCCAGAATTTTATTAGCCTTTTTTGCAGCAGCACCGCACTGTTGGCTCATGTTGAATTTGTGATCTACTATTATGCCCAAGTCCTTTTCCCCTATGCTATCACTTAGTTCTATTCCTCCCATACTATATATGTTTTTTACATTTCTGTTACCCAGATGTAGAACTTTGCATTTGTCCCTGTTAAATACCATTTTGTTCGCCTCAGCCCATTGTTCCAGTGTGTCTAAGTCCTTTTGAATATACTCTCTCTCCTCTCTAGTGTTGGCTATTCCTCCTATCTTCGTATCATCTGCAAATTTTATGAGTTCCCCAATAATTCCATCGTCCAGATCATTTATAAAGATATTAAAAAGTACTGGGCCCAGAACAGAGCCCTGCGGCACCCCGCTTTTGACTTTCTTCCAGTTGGATGTGTAGCCATTTAGTATTACTCGTTGTGCCCGATCATTAAGCCAGTTGTGAATCCACCTAACTGATTTTTTGTCAAAGCCATACTTAATCATTTTTTCAATAAGAAGGTTATGTGATACTTTATCAAATGCCTTACTGAAGTCAAGATATACTATGTCCACGGCATTCCCTTGGTCCAACCATTCAGTGATTTTGTTGTAGAAGGAAATCAGGTTAGTCTGACAAGATTTATTGGTCCTAAAGCCGTGCTGGCTCTGGTTAATTAATGCCTTCTCATCCAGGTACCGAAGTAAATGTTCCTTGACAATTTGCTCAAAGATTTTTCCTGCTATCGAGGTCAGACTTACCGGCCTGTAATTTCCTGGATCGTCCCTTTTCCCCTTTTTGTAGATGGGGACAACATTTGCCCTTTTCCAATCTAAAGGGACCACTCCTGATTCCCATGACTTACCGAAGATTATAGCAAGGGGTTCTGTTATTTCCTCTGCTATCTCTTTCAGGACTCTAGGGTGTAAATCATCTGGTCCTGGGGACTTGGTTTCCTGTAACTTGGCTAAGTGCTCTCTTACCAGACCTTTGCTTATAGTCAGCTTGGAGTCCTCCTTCCCCTCATCTCCATCACCATTAATGTCGATATTTCCATTAGTTTCTTGGGAGAAGACGGATACAAAATATGAATTTTAACTGTGCAATTTTCCGTTCCCTGTACGATATTTTATTTAGATCAACAGCAGTTTTCACTTTAGAGGTGGTCCTTTTACTGTACATTGCACTTTGAGTTTCAACCTTAAACAGTGTGGACTTATGGAGTCTTCTTTCACCTGGTCAACTGCCTTCATACACATATGTAGTTTCCTTCTATGTGATTCTCTACCCAAGTACTATCTAAATATCTGGCAGTCCCATTTATATTACTATCACAACCCTTTAATTCTGAGTCCACAAGAATTAAAGATTGTGGCTACACTAAAGTACAGATATGCCTGTCCTTACCTTTCCTGCATGCAGTATTTAATTGCAGTAATGAGTAACACAATTCTACTATGCCATTAAATCTGTAAAATTTGTAAAACCCAGTCTTCGAAGAACTTATTTTTAAATACTCAATTAAGGAATTCTGACTTAATATAGGGGATGCCTTCTCTGAGACCTCCATCAATCAGTAGAGCAAAGAGTGTCTGCATAGACAGTGCCTCAACACTGAAATACCCAGCACATGTATGTATGCATTACATGGGTAGCCCGTTCATATATATGGGAATTGTGTAATACTCCAATGCCCCATGTGGCAGTGCTACAGAAGAATTGATTGCTTAGAATTTTCTCCCATTGCAATGGAACATGGATTGTCCATCAGTGTGTACAATACAGAGTACATGTTGCTTGTCAACACCCAGAAGTACCAATACTTTTAACCAATTTCCACGAAAAAAAGAGCTGCCCTGGTCCCATTTTCATGATTCTCAAAAACATTTTCCTCTTTCTGATATGTAGAACCCATGTAAAGTTCAATCTAGAATAGTCTAGGGCCCCATAACAGGTTCATGATCTGCTTTTATAGTAATTACATGAACACTTGCTTGTGTATATTAAATCTATAGTGGAAGATATGTCCAAATCTCTGGACTTGGCCTTGTAGAGTACCTTACCTACAAAACAATAGGCAACATTTGGATGGCACAGATGGATGTTTTCTTGTATTTTTTAAGGGAACAAACTGACAGATCAAAGGAATTTAATCTATTAGCTTTCCATAAAGACTCCAGACAGGTGCAAATAGATTTACTAATGTGAAAATGTGAAGGGTGAAGGACATAGGAAATGTTCTGATATACCATTGGTGTCCATTTTTATGACACAGTTAACAAATCAGGTCTTCTTATTATGTCTCAAGTTAATCCCCAGATCAAAGAGATAGTGGGCTGTAGCCAATAAGCGCAGTGGTAAAAACTGCATCGGAAACGCATATCATTTCATTTTATGTCTATTAGTCCAGGACATTTTAGATATAAAGCTAAGGTGGCTTTTCCTGCAGCGCTTTTCATAGAAAGTCCACAGAATTTTCCTTGGCTTTCTGCTTCAATTATACCTATACAGAAACCATCAGCATTTCCGTAGGTATAATTGACACGCTGCGATTTCCAAAAACGCAACAGTTTTGGAAATCGCTGCATTTTTGCAGCAATTATCTTTTCTGCAATATGTGGATGGGATTCGCTAGAATCCTATACCTTTTTCATGGATTATAAAGTCCGCCACAGCCAAATTGCAGTGTTTACGCCACGTGGGGCTTCAGCCTAATACACAAAAAGTATTGTTTCCAACTCACAAATGTAGAGCACAGTATAAAGCACGTGCAAAAAGCGTGGACTTCTAAAGGGATGTTATGGTTTATGCTGCAGTCCTGATAATGAGACCTTTCTGTTTAAATATATAAAATTCAGTGTTTAGCATAGGATTATGTTATGTGATTGATCTAAAATCCTACATCTGGTGCTCGCCATGGGGAATATCAATACACAGGAAATATTCCCATTTCTTAAACATGTTTTCACCAGGCTGGAGAAAAGTCACATCTGTCTTATTAATATAGTTATGGTCAACCCAGTTTATTTACAGTGTTCTGTTCATGATGGGGTATAAACGGATTTTCACTCTGTAATATTGATTTTATTCTTATATTTTGGGAGCTATTACAACTACGGGATCTAAATATATGTATTTAATGGTCCACCATTTCTGCTTTCATAATGTAATTCCTACATATTTTTTTCCTCCTTTTCTCTCAGGATACATATACATAGCAAGGCTTTCTGATATGATCCTATTATATTATGTTATGCTATATTATATCAACGTTCTTTAACATGTAATTTAGATACAAGGGCAAGTGTTGTCATGCCTACCCTTATTGCTGATGTTACTAGTAGAGATGAGCGAGTAGTGTTTTATTGAGTAGGTGTTCGATCGAATACTACGGTATTCGAAATACTCGTACTCGATCGAACACTACTAGCTGTTCGAAGTTTAAGGTTTGATGCAGAACCAGCGTTGATTGGCAGAATGCTATACATTCTGCCAATCAACGCTGGTTGTTCTCTAACCTTTAGAAGTCTTCTCCGTGCAGCGTCCCTGCGGCGTCTTCCGGCTGGAATTCACTCTGCCTAAGCATCCGGCCTAGGCAGAGCCGACTGCACATGTGCGGGCATGCCCTCGCATGCGCAGTCGGCTCTGCTCAGGCGTCGGGCCGGGCAGAGCCGAATTCCAGATGGAAGAAGACGCGGTGACGCTGCGCTGGGAGAAGACCTCAAGGAGAATCCATCCCGACCGTCACTCGTGGACTTGGTAAGTATAATTTTATCGAATTTTGTGTACCCCTGAAACAAGCATTTCCCCCCATAGAGTATAATGGGGTTCGAAATCCGTTCGAACAGTCGAACAGTGTGCGGCTGTTCGAATCGGATTTTGAACCTCGGACATTTTAGTGTTCACTCATCTCTAGTTGCTAGTAATATGCCCATCCATTTGTAGGCTCAATTGAGCCAGGACTCTATGAATGAATGTGATAACAAAAGACAAAATTGTGTTCAGTATGAGGCATATGATCTATAGGAGAACAGGCGAACAGTGCAAAGAGCTGACAGCAAGTTTTTGACAAAGTCACGTGTTATATCTGTGCTGCTTTGTCAGATTTTCGTTTGGTCCCTTTTAGTCTTAAATTTGCTCTGGAACAAAATTGATATTGGATATTGAGAGTGATTTAAAGAGGACCTTTCATGGACTTGGGCACATGTGGTCTTATACACCCCTGGAAAGCCGACAGTGCGCTGAATTCAGTGCACTGTTAGCTTTCCTGATCTGTGCCCCGGGTGAAGAGCTATAGGTGCTGGTACTGCAGCTCTTCACAGTCAGAAGGGCGTTTCTGACAATCTGTCAGAAATGTCCTTCTGCCCAGCAGCGCCTATAGTGCTGTACAGTGTGAGCGGGGAAGAACGCCCCCCTCTCCTCCTGATAATACTTATCTATGGACGAGCACTGTGAGCAGAGGGAGGGGGCGTTCCTCCCCACTCACACAGTACAGCGCGATAGGCGTTGCTTGTACAGAAGGACATTCCTGACAGAGTGTCAGAAACGCCCTTCTGACTGTAAAGAGCTATGGTACCGGGACCGATAGCTCTTCACCCGGGATTTTTCAGGGGTGTATAAGACCACATGTGCCCAAATCCATGAAAGGTCCTCTTTAAGTAGATTCTGGTGGACTTTTGCACTACAAAAAATATACTCAGTATATATTCTTAATAAGTTACCTGTATTGTTACTCAGTTTAAGAAATGGCCCTAGCTTTCTGCCATACTTAAATTCCCTACAAGGCCTCATTCATACATGAGAAAGATTTAGTAAAAAATAAAAATATCTCAAGGATCCATTGGCCAATCTGATAACAATTCTCATTCTGCCAATATTCCTTTCCATTACTTTTGATAAATCTCCCTTATTGTACAATGTTTATATATGATTGACTAGTTTTTATATTTAAAGAGACAGTGAATATTTTCTTGATAGCTCCCAACTAACATTGTGAAAATAAGTACGTGATACGTAAATGAAACTAAAGGTTCACTTCATAATTTTTTATGTGCTTCACGAGATAATTGTTTGCTAAATCTGGAATTTAAATGTAAAAGGATGTGTTTTCAACCATTATTGAACTTTTTTTTTCCGTATTCTCCCAGAAGCAAAGAAAACCATCTGTGAAAACCTGTTTGAGAGTTTGTTTTCCACAATAAAATTCAAAGTACATTTTCCTGTTAGTGGATTATACCATATGTCACTTTTTTGCAATACTACTAGTTTGTTTATAAAGAAACAAAAAAACATTTTACTTTGTTTTGAATAAATAAATACTCAGAAATAAATAAAATACACCTATTAGATTTGTTCGGAATATTTATGGAATATGTATTCCCCTTTTTGATAGGTGACATGTCAATGACATGTACCTTTTCACAAAAGTCCTTGGCTGAATCATGATTCCACCAAGATTATACGCTTAGCGCTAACATATTCCACAGCTCCGTGTCTCTACCTGCTTCCACCTACAGTCTTATAACATACACAGTTTTGTTGGCTTCCCATTAAATTGGCCACTGAATGGATAGAAAGTATACCCCATGGGGACATGTATCAAGTGAGTGAATGAATTATTGAATAGTAGGAAATGTCTTTGTCTTTTGACATCAGGTTACAATATGTGATTCTTGTATATGTAACTTAATGCATATGTAGCAGTTTAAGTCAATACAGTCATGGCCAAAAGTTTTGAGAATGATACAAATATTAATTTTTACAAAGTCTACTGCTTCAGTTTTTCTAATGGCAATTTGCATATACTCCAGAATGTTATAAAGAGTGATCAGCTTAACAGCAATTACTTGCAAAGTCAATATTTGCCTAGAAAATGAACTTTATCCCCCAAAACACATTTCAACATCATTGCAGCCCTGCC
Organism: Leptodactylus fuscus; assembly: GCF_031893055.1. Classification (NCBI taxonomy): domain Eukaryota; kingdom Metazoa; phylum Chordata; class Amphibia; order Anura; family Leptodactylidae; genus Leptodactylus; species Leptodactylus fuscus. The sequence continues at coordinate 152,603,793 of NC_134266.1, read as the reverse complement.
TTAAAAGGACCAGCTAACATCGTTTCAGTGATTGCTCCATTAACACAGGTGTGGGTGTTGATGAGGACAGGGCTGGAGATCAATCTGTCATGATCAAGTAAGAATGACACCACTGGACACTTTAAAAGGAAGCTGGTGCTTGGCATCATTGTTTCTCTTCTGTTAACCATGGTTATCTCTAAAGAAACACGTGCAGTCATCATTACACTGCACAAAAATGGCCTCACAGGGAAGAGTATCGCAGCTAGAAAGATTGCACCTCAGTCAACAATCTATCGCATCATCAAGAACTTCAAGGAGAGAGGTTCCATTGTTGGCAAAAAGGCTCCAGGGTGCTCAAGAAAGAGCAGCAAGCACCGGGACCGTCTCTTAAAAGTGTTTCAGCTGCGGGATCGGGCTACCAGCAGTGCAGAGCTTGCTGAGGAATGGCAGCAGGCAGGTGTGAGTGCATCTGCACGCACTGTGAGGCGGAGACTGTTGGAGCAAGGCCTGGTCTCAAGGAGGGCAGCAAAGAAGCCACTTCTCTCCAGAAAAAACATCAGGGACAGACTGATATTCTGCAAAAGGTACAGGGAGTGGACTGCTGAGGACTGGGGTAAAGTCATTTTCTATGATGAATCCCCTTTTCGATTGTTTGGGACATCTGGAAAACAGCTTATTCGGAGAAGATGAGGTGAGTGCTACCACCAGTCTTGTCTCATGCCAACTGTAAAGCATCCTGAAACCATTCATGTGTGGGGTTGCTTCTCAGCCAAGGGAATCGGCTCTCTCACAGTCTTGTCTAAAAACACAGCCATGAATAAAGAATGGTACCAGAATGTCCTCCAAGGTCAACTTCTCCCAACCGTCCAAGAACAGTTTGGCGATCAACAATGCCTTTTCCAGCATGATGGAGCACCTTGCCATAAAGCAAAGGTGATAACTAAATGGCTCAGGGAACAAAACATAGAGATTTTGGGTCCATGGCCTGGAAACTCCCCAGAACTTGTGGTCAATCATCAAGAGACGGGTGGACAAACAAAAACCTACAAATTCTGACAAAATGCAAGCATTGATTGTGCAAGAATGGACTGCTATCAGTCAAGATTTGGTCTAGAAGTTGATTGAGAGCATGCCAGGGAGAATTGCAGAGGTCTTGAAGGGTCAACACTGCAAATATTGACTTGCTGCATTAACTCATTCTAACTGTCAATATAAGCTTTTGTTACTCATAATATGATTGCAATTATATTTCTGTATGTGATAAAAACATCTGACAAACACACATAAAAACCAGAGGGCAGCAGATCATGTGAAAATATAATATTTGTGTCATTCTCAAAACTTTTGGCCATGACTGTAGAATGTTATAAATACACCTTATCTTATGTTTCATTTTTACATTATAATTCATAATATACAAAAAGTGTACAATCTACTAGCTCTAGTAACTCTTATCCCCTATAACCCATATGATCATTTTAGGCAGTGGCGTAACTAGGAAAGGTGGGGCCCTGTGGCGAACTTTTGACATGGGGCTTCCCCTGATCGATGCCGAAGACCCCGACTGACCGATTCCCCCCCCCCCCATGAATATAATAATTGGAGACCCAGGGGGGATACAAATATAAAAAACACTGTTATTTACCACTCCAAGCTGGTGTCAGCCATCTTCAATGACGTACAGGACGTCACATGACCCAGGGCCTGCATCACAACGCATAAGGATGCAGGCCCTAGTCATGTAATGTCAGTGACATCACACAAGTAGGCCTGAAGCCTGCCGGAAGCCAGGAGAGGTAAGTAAATAGGGCCTGTCCTAATAGGTACCGGCCAATAAAGAAAAAAAAAAAAGCAGCGGTAGCTGCTGTCGCCAGGCCCCCTAATGTCCTGGGCCCTTTGGCAGCCGCTACCACTGCTACCCCAGTAGTTACGCCCCTGATTTTCGGAGAGTATGATAATGACACTAAAGCATGCATCTATTTGGTGTGGATCCATAATATGTGCTCATAGAATTATGTAGACTTGTACTGTACCTCTACATGCCTCCAATGGACATTTTATTCTGCTGGATTCCATATAAATAAGAGATATTTACACATGGTAGAGTTGTTGCAGAAATTTCTCCTGCGATCCTATTCATTTATATAGGACATGCAGAAATGTAGTGTGGTGTGTACATAGCTCAAAGTTATGTGCTTGAATCCTGAAGATGTCTAAACCAGGTGAATTGCTCACCTATGCCTATGGTTACATTGGTATTTGATCTTGCACTGTAATTTTCCCCTAATAATAGTGCACGTGATCCAGGTCTGTGTTCTTATTGAATCTTCCCTGTTATAAAACCATTTACTGACATTTTAGACTGACTTAGCAATATTTTTCCACCATGATAATCTGACATTTGAAAAAGTCAAAACATTGCCGGCTGGTATTATAAATAGGAATCCCATGAGTTCCGTTTTTTCTCCAGAAAAGTTCCATTTTCTCTCTCAGAAAACTGAGTAACTTATCGTATCGTATCAGATATCTGCTTTCCCTACACTAACAATTTGTTTGAATGCAATCATGGTATACCTTATCCAAAACCTTGAAAAGTACTAAATATCAAGATATCAATTTTTATTTTTTTGTGAATTTCAAATATATTTGACTCTCTCATGGCTAATCTCTAATATTCCTTTCGTGTAATAATGAAAACTAAATATTAAGTATTGTTTGTGCTATCAAACAGTCACAATTTCCAAGCCAATATGGCAAAGAGGAAGGTTGCTTTTAGACAATGTAGCCTCCGCTGTCCTATATTGAAAATAAACCAATGGCACAAAGTAATCACTCCTAAATAAATCATGAAAATAATGAAAATCATCATTTAATATCATGTAACTCTGCCTCTGGCCTTGATAACCACCTGGATTCGGTTAGGAAGTGAGTCCACCAAATCACAGATCCACCTCCGGTTTGAACCTAACCTTGCACACATTCAGGATGAAATGCTTCATTTGGCCTTCGGTGCACTCGATGAGGTGTGTCATTGTAATAAAGGCAAAACTGTGATTCGTCAGACCAAATTACAGTCCGCCAGTCAGCTACTGTTCACGTTTGGTGATTTCTAGCCCATTGAAGAAGTGCAGCTTTATGTGCCTGTGCGAGCAATGGCCTCTTGTGAGGTGAACGAGCCCAAATGTTCATTGCATGCAGTCCCAATCGCAATGTTCGTTCGGTAACAGGTTAGGAATAGAGATGAGCTAACAGTGAAATGTTCGAAGTTTGATTCGAGTAGTCGCTCAATACTCGACTGTTCGATCGAATATCAAACCCCATTATAGTCTATGGGGAATAAATACTCGTTTAGGGGGAAACCACTATTTGACTCAGCAGGGTCACCAAGTCCACTACTCCGGAGATGAGCCGATCTGAGCGCACAGCCAGCACTGCTACACCGGAGAGGTAGCAGTGCTGGCCATGCGCTCAGCTCGGCTACTCCAGAGATGAGCTGATATGTATGGCATTCAGCCAGTCAACGCTGGTCAATGCATTCCTAAGGGAAAAAGTCAGCTCACGCATTTCGCAAGCTGACAGGGATCCCGACTAGAAAGAGCCCCAAAGAGCTGTGTGAGTGACATTCCCACCTAAATAAAGGTAATCCCTAGCTAACCCTGCCTGTATATCTGTCCCTGTCTCACAATCACATAGTTCACAGTCTCATATGAACCGGATATTAAATCCACTGTTCGTATAAATTGGAGGTCAACCTGAATTAGCCAGCCAATTACTTTTTCAGTTTTTTTTTTCAATGCATCCATTAGTTCCTGTCCAACCTCCCTGTGCAGTTATTGGTGCAAAAAAAGCACCAGGGAAGGTGGGAGGGGAATCGAATTTTTAGTGAGTTTGCCACCTGGTGTTCGACTCGAATCGAACATCTCGAACAGCCTGATATCTGATCAAACTGATTGCAGCAACTCCTGTCGGGTTTGGAGGTGATTTTGATCCATAAGCCGTGAAGCTCCTCTCTGGTCTCTCTCAGTTAGGATCTTTTTCCGACCACAATTTTGACATCATGTTTCGTGGCCAGGTGTATCACACCACTGCTTGCAGACATGTTGAACAGTCCACTGTGGAACACCAACAAATCCAGCAACTTCACTCACTGTTTGGCAATGGGCACAACCAAACACGATTGTCCCTTTTTGTCACATCCTTACATTTACCCATGTTTACGTATAATGATCACTACTGCCTTATGATCACGTAGATGCAGTGCATGCGCAGTTGTGCACGTGACTCAACCACTGACTAATCTGTACAGGCTTAATGATTCATCTGTGCTTGCGCACTAGGGTGACTAGTTTTTTGTCCGGTGAGCTTATTACAATAGCCATTTTTCCAGCAATGGCTCTCTTCCCATGTTAGCACAGTCCTACATACTGCTCGACTCAGTGACCACTTTAATCATAGAACTTTATCCACTAGAACAGCAAGATGCCCTACAGATGCACAATTAATTTATCACGAATTGTTTGAGTGAGAAACCTCAAATTATTCTAGTACTTATATAGTACTTATATATCTACGTCTACCTACATCTATAGCTGACATCAGTAGGGATAAATCTGAGTCTCTTCCACCTCCTCCCCATATTGAAATAAATGAGATCTAAATAACTGAATAACTGTATGGAACACTGATTTTTTAAAAATTTTAGATTAGAGATTTTATTTCTTTTATTCAAATTCTAGAGTACATGTTATAAACTGAATGACCAGAAATATGCTTAAAATTGTACTAAAAATTGTAGCAGAAATGTTTTAAACGAATAAATAAATATGCACAAAAAGAAGAGGAATGTCCACATTGTTTTTCACTTTGCTTGGTTCAATCATGCCCTGAAATAAACTCTGAATAATAGACTTTATTCATTTTTCATGGTCATTATTTGCTTCTTAAGGAATAGATGACCACTAAAAAGCTGGCCTTGAGGAAAGGTCAACTCTTTCATATAGATTGCATCTATTTGGTGAGTGAAAATGAGGAAAGGCCTTCTGACAATCTTGAAAGACATTCCTTCGATTGTTTAGGCAAATCATGCTACATGCTCAGTGTACTTACCAGATGGATAAGGTCAGAATGAACAATCAATACAAAGACATAGAGGAACACACCAAGGTGCTAAAATCTATTCACCAGTGAGTCTCAGTAAAAATGTGTGAGAATGAATGGTCTTGGGATTCAAGGGCTAGACCTTCCAAACTATAAGGAGAAGGGAAAATAAAAGTGAAATATGTGTACCAATATCACGTAAGAGATGTAGCAACATAACTTAGTGTCTATGACACAGTACTGTATGGACAGTAGACGTAATTGAATCAGTAGTTAGAATTCACAGAGAGCACAGGGAGCAGTATATCAACCAGGGACAGAAATAGACTTGACAGGCTGATCAAAAGGGCCAGTTCTGTTTTGGGCAGCCCCCTGGACCCAGTACAGGTGGTGGGTGACAAAAGGACACTGTCCATGGTGACCTCCATGGGGGAAAACAAATCCCACCTCATGTATGAGACCTCGATGGCACTTGGAAGCACTGTAAGTGACCGTCTGCTTCACCCCAAGTGTGAGAAGGAGTGCTATCGCAAGTCCTTCCTTCCAACCGCGATCAGGCTACATAATCTACATCAGTCCAAGCGAAGATCACTCCTCACAGAGAACTAATGATTATGAAGTCTTCCTTCTTTCTTCATCTGTTCCTTAGCTGCTATGGACTCCTAGTATATCTTCTCTTCTCAGCTTATGTGTGTCTACTTCCGTAATATATTACTGTGTATTGTCCTGTATCTGTATTACTATGCTGCTGTAACATGCTGAAATTTCCCCACTGTGGGACTATTAAAGTATTATCTTATTATTCTTATTCTTATCTTAGATGCCATCTAAAGGGACAGTCAAGACAATACATCTAAAAGAAATATTAAACATACAAACCACAAGCCTTGCCCACAGTATTTGTTAGTGTGCAGGAGTATATGCGTGATCCAGGTATAAACCCTTTGTTAAAATCTAGCAGAAAACAGGTGTTGATTTTTCTATGAATCCTTTTTTACTTTTGCTGGTAGATATTTAGCATTTACAGGAGTTTGCCTTAGAATGCTTAGTGTCAAGAAGTATTTAGAACATAGGAGGAAAAATTCTTCAATGCCTTACAGCAAAATTCAGGTCTAATCTTTGGAGTGATTAATATGTATACAGTTGCAGTACTAAAGTAACATAGCTAATGAGGTTGAATAAAGAAAAAGGTCCATATAGTCCAACCAACCCCCTTACCTACTGGTATCACTGGTTTCCGCATCAAGGGCCTTCCTCCATATCTTATCAGATTACCCACATTTGCCAGTAGAAGCTTGCAGATCCTTTATTCTTGGCCTCACTGACATACACACAGTTTTAGATTAGGTTTCCATAAGAACCCAGCTATTTTTGTTATATAACCAGTTTCCTTAACAACCCAGTGACATTCACAAAAGAAAATATGGCACCACTGTCTTCCACATGAAGGGCCTTCCTCCATATCACATCAAATGACCCATATCAGTCAAAAGAAGATTGCAGGTTCCTCATTCATAGCCTTACCGACATGCACAGTTTTAGATTAGGTTTCCATAACAACCCAGCCATTTTGTTTTACATCAAGTTTCCATAACAACCCAGCCATTTTATAAGATGTTGGCTTCCTATCAGTAGTAGCAAATGAATTTTGCCATCCATATCCCCAGTACTTTCTTCTAGTCCTTTATATATTGCAATGTGAGGTTGCAATGGGAGGGTGAAAGATGGGGACCATAGTATGCGAGCTTCAACGTCTCAAACCATGCATATTTAATGTGGTCAAACATGCATACTACTTTGATTTACCACAGTATCAATAGTACAATGATTGAAAAACAATCCAACTTGTCAGATTTTAGTGTCCTCAACACCCGATGTTAAGTGACTGCCGATCTTTTTAATTTTATTACACCCAACAAAATACAAACTCTATAACTTAGAAACCATTGTGTTTTTTTAACATGTAAAATGAAAAAGTAATTCCTTTTTTTTCTAAACATTTTTTATCTATGTATGCATCTGGGACAGAATCTGAAACCCTCTTATAATAATTAACAGTAATCTCTTCACATTTGTTGTGCTGTTGCTTATTTAATTGAAGTTTAACACTTAAATAAGCTTGTGATATACTTTGTTTGCATTCGGATGGGATTTGCATACAACAGAGTATGTAACTGTGATAAAGCTGTGAAGGCGCTGAGCTTCAGGGAAAGCAGAAATATGTGAGTTGAAGTAGGGGACATGTACAATTATGCCGGAGCGAATGACACTACAAAAATACCTACTCGGTGAAGTACTCTGGAAGGTTTATGTAGTTCTCTTGATGGCTTCTTGTCAATGTCAATCTTTCAACCTCCACTCAACATCTCAATTGTCCGGTTATTTCACCTGTTCTCCAAAAAGCTTAGCTTATTGAAAACAATTTCAGTGTTTCAGTCTTGTTGCTTTTTAGCCATAGGCTTTTTAGAGTTATCTACTGCAGTTTTTTTCATCTCCTATCGTATCTTTCATTGCAGTTACTTAAGTATTGTTCTAATTGATATTCTGCTACTCCTAAAAATAGCATTTCTTTTTTTGAACTTGTTTTTTTTAACATTTTTACCACGTTCTCATATTTTTTCTAAATAGATGAGATAAATGGAACTCCCCTGAAAACCATAGTATTACATTACCAATTTTTACTTGTATTAAATGGCATCACATAAAGCTCTTGTGCCCCAAAGCAAAATCTGTACCAGGCCTCAGAGCTATAATTATAAGTACAGGTCATCTCATATTGGGATGAGACGCCTGATGGGCCTCCTAATTCTCCTGGGCCCGGGTGCTACCCTCTGCAATTTACACCCCCGCGTGTGAACATAATCTGATAGTCTGACACCTCTGCGATCTCTTAAAAAGGTGAGGATAGTTGTTTAGCACAAATACTGTACTGCATTAGGCAGCGACCCCAAATCTTGTAAACCTTGCATTATTTTATTTACTAATATCACTAAATATTCTCTCACAAGACTATTTCTTTACAATCTCTCTGCACACTGCCTGAGACATGCATGCTGCATAAGGTACAGTCTGCAGCATCCCCTTCCCCTTTATCTACTGTATATCCCAGATCAGTACCCTTCTCAAAATTTGTTGATTTGCTTGTTCATAAGAAATAAAGAAATTCCAACAACTATACTACACTCTGTTCTGTGGAAGGACAGACAATAGAGTAAAAGGGTTCCTTTCTGTTCTTTGTTGTGACCCTTTCCTGGCATGGTGCACTTTTATATTATAAGGAGGATCTTGGGTAGCTCAGGTTGTAGTAGTCTATTTGCTGATTTCTGTATTGCTTCTTTATCTACTGTATCAAACATGTGTGCTTACAGAGCTGTTTAGTGTTCGGAGGGTGTCCCTGTGAAGCATGTTCTCTCTCCTCTTCCTTTTCTTCTATAACCTTTGTTCCTTTCCCATAAAGACATGGTTTTGCAAGCTGTGACATGTGTAACACTAACAGCACTAACCTGCTGTGACCACATATGCCTTAGCATTTCTCTGGATGAAGCCAGTCAGCAGATAGAGTGGAGTAATATACAGGATTGCAGGGTCAGATTATGTATAGGGTTTGTATGTGGTCTGTAACCCTAAATCAGTAACTACATCAGCATGGTGCACAGGTTGCTATAGGAGGTGCAAAGATAGCATTGGTTACTGAGTCATGGAGCTTGAGAGGACCCAAAGACCTCCCTACAATATAAAAAGACACCAGTAGTATAGATGGCATCCCTTTATAGATTACTAGCTGGTACCCGCGACTTCGTCTGCGGTGATTGTAGAAGTGGGTAAATACAGGCGCGGGTAAGGTTTTCGTACTGTGCATAAAGTATGGGGTATAAAATGTAACTTTGTATCTTGTTTTTGCTATAATTCAGAGAATACGTGAGACTTTTGTGTTGAAGGTAATTTGTATTTCAGCTGCTATACGGTGATCTGAGAAACTGTACATAGTGTCTTTGGGACAGAGGTATTTCAGGTTAATATACTTCGATATAGGACATTGTATGATGTATTATTTTCCGCCAGTACATGTAAGTTTTGGGCACAGGATACTCTGGAGCAAGCAACATAAAGTCTGGCCTTGTGCATGACAGTTTAGTAACTCCATGCGCCTCTTATTAATAGCAATTAACCCCATCATGTCCCTCACATTAACCCCTGTGTAAGAGTTACTGATAGAGATGAGCGAGTGAGATGAGCGAGATGAGATGAGATGAGCGAGAGCACGCTCGCATAGAAATGAATGGACGTAGCCGTCACGTGGGGGGTTAAGCGCGCCGGCTACGTCCAAGTGGAAGTACCAGGTGCATCCATTCATTTCTATGGAGCGTGCTATTCGGATCGGCTGATCCGAACAGTACTTGCTCATCTCTAGTTACTGATATGTGAAAGACTTGGAGGTAATAATTAAGTATCTTCATTATTGAGGTCTTTTATTAGTACCTCCATGTCTCACATATTAGTAACCTTTATATGGGGCACACAGGGGTTAATATGAGGGACATGATGGGGTTTATTCCTATTAATGTGAGGCACATGGAGTTACTAACACTAAACTAATAACCCCAAATGGCTGACATTAATGAGAATAGGAACTAAAGGAAGGTAGCTGTGTGTTTCTTACTTTCAGTTTGCTAGCAGCTTCCTGTCCTCCTCGGGGAAGGTTTGCAGGGTGCAGATGGCAGGAGCTATCACTATAGCAGGCAGGCAGAGACTTGAGCGATTAAGCTCCACCCCCTGGGTTTCCTGCACCCCTCTCAAAGGGTAGTGTCCTTATGCCTCAGCTCTAGCAGAGACTTCATTTAACTCTTGCAGGTCCTGTGCTGCTGGTGTGCCAGTAAAATATGGCAGGAGTGCCACTCTTGGCACGTGTGCCAGGGGTTGCTGACCTCTGCTGTAGAGGGTAATATGAATTTTGTGGCTTGCTATGGTCCAAAGTGTGTGAGATTGCAGAGATAGTGATGTCAGTTTGGGTTTTGTGGGGGTCCTGTGAAAAACGTATGTGCGCTATTGTGACGAAAAGTAGCCTATTGTGCAATCCAGTGTAGTGACTATGTTTGTGGAAAATTTCAGCCAAATCAGTGGAGCGGGTTTTGCGTGATTGACCGCCAAACATCTGAACATCCAAAGTCACAAACCCACAAACTCACAAACATTTCACATTTATAATATTAATAGGATGTATTGTGGCCTACGAGCTTCAAATTATGCCTCTGCTGGTATATATAAAGCTGTGTTCTTCATTACCTCTCCTCTCTGCTGGGCATGTCCATAATAATAAATGATATCACAAAGTGATGTGTTGTCACATAGTGATATGCTATCTATATTATATGTGTCTACCCGAGTTGTGAAATGAATTATTTTAAGAATTGTGTTAACTTATGATATTATGTTGGATTTGTTTTATAAGTCCATAACCAAAGGAAGGCTGCAGCAAACTATTGCAAATGTCTCACTAAACATGGTCTCAAACTACTAGGCACAGCGAAGCCAATTTTGCAATCTCAGCATAATGACATACAGCTAGAGTCATTTAAAAAAAAAATCAAATACAGTTTAAATATTTATACTACAACCCATCATTTTACCCCATAAAATTGTGCCTGGCAGATGACTGAAATGCTCATTTTTTTTTCTCTTTTATACCATCCTTCATGTGGTAAGACGTGCTGTGCTACATTTCCAACAATCTAGTGTGTTTACTGACATATTGTTCCAGTTCTGAATTCACGGCCACACAGAAATCCCAGACAGGAATAAGTTTTCATTTATCTTGGCACTTTGTGAATTTCTGTGCCACTGCCCAATACCCCTATCAATAACATGTGAATTATAGTATTTGACTAAAAATATTTACACCTCCAGAGTGGCAGAACATGTTGTTATTCTGATGGCATAGCTTGGCTGCTTGTTACTGAGCACATGCTTTGCAGATTAGCCTGTTTGTATAGCCAATTGAACATGTGCTCCATTAAATATTTAAGCATCCTGTTTTAAGGATGGAACAGAAGACATCATCTGCCACAGTGCAGCAGACAAGTGAGGCCCCCAGAGCCCATTACCATAGGTTACAGAAAATGTTAATCAGTGCCAGTGCAGTTAAATAATGCAGTTTGTGCAGATGGCAACTACAACATCTACTCACAGATGTGTCTTTCAGTCCCTAAGGTGGCTATATCACAGGACTTGTCAAAAACAGTCAAAACTGATGTTGGCTCTACATATTACCCCTGAATATATGCCTTGTAGCAGCCATTAGGTAAAAATAAACTGGATACACAAGGGAAAAAAAATGGAAATTAATTTAATTAATGAAAACTCATTACTGTCATTATGGTTATTAATATAATCTTTTCATTGTATATAGTGGGAGTAATAAGGGCAGGTTCGCAGCTATTTCAGGTGGTCTTCTGCTGCAGAATCCTGTCCCCGTGGTTGAAAGCTGAAGAAGAGCTTATTAGGCTAAAGCACATCGCGAAAACACTGTGATGTGGCTGAAAATGCAGCGTTTTACAGTACAGTAGATGGTATTCTGGTTAATCCCATCCACACATTGCAGAAACATATCCGCAGCTGCGATTTCAAAAACCGCTGGTATTTTCCGGTAAGGTATAATAGGGACAGTCTGCAGAGGAAAACTGAAAAATTGAGATGCATTTCCGCCGTGGTCTTTTCTTGCCGGCAATCAGTTCAAAAACCCATTAATTTCAATGAGTTTTTAAAGCAAACTGACGGTGTCCCTATGCAGCCTCTCCACCGTGAAACCTTCTATTTTGAAAGGACACAAAGTCGGACTTGCATGTTTCATGGCGGAGAGGCTGCATACGGACACCGTCAGTTTGCTTTAAAAACCTATTGCAATGAATGGGTTTTTAAACTGACCCCCGGAAACACATCCCCAAACTGTTTTTCCTGCAATTTCAGCGGTGTCAAGGCATATGGACAGCGGCACAAGTGTGAACACCCCCTAAGACTGAACAGTCTAAGACTACACTGAGGTTTTCACCAGAGCCTGCCGCAAGACAGATTGAACTTGCAGGGACCCAGGTTACCCAGTGAATCTAGGTCAGAAAATAGGTGCACTTGCAGACCAAAGTAAACCAGCAGACTCAGGGGTGAACCTGCCCCTTTCGCTGCCCGAGGCGAACGACAGAAAGCCAGTGGCCTCCCCAAACCACCGCTCGGTGCTAAGCCAGTCCAGGACAGCTTGTCCTGGACTGGCTTAGGTAAGAAAAAATGCCGCCCTCCCTGGGGCCCTGGCATAGCGCCGCCTGAAGCGCTCGCTTCAGGTCGCCTCATGGGAGGTGCGGCGCTGAGCAGACTTATAGGAGACAGAATGTAACATAAAAGCTGGGTCGAAACCAGGAGAGCATAATAGCAGCTAAATCTATAGCAGAAGAATAAGGGTGAGTTCACACGGAGTAAAGTGCCACGTGATGTGGCACGTATACGCCGCGTGAGCTTTTGCGGGCCGTTCACGCTCCCATTGATTTCAATGGGAGTGTGGATCGTATACGCGGCGCTATTTTGCAGCCATGATTTTGTGGCGTATACGTGCCACATCACGCTGCACTTTACTCCGTGTGAACTTACCCTAACAGTGTCGAAGCTAAGGTTGAGTCCAGGAGTTCATAGGCAAAACCAAATCAGTAAGAAATTGGATAACATGGAAAGCAATTCAAAATCAGTAAGCAGAGAATCAGCAAATAACCAGGTAACTTCTAAGATCATAAACCTAACTACAGTCAATAGAAGGCATTTCAGTAATCTTAATCCTGAGTTTAAATTGCCCACCTAAACTCAGGATTGGACCATGAGTTAACACTATGGTTTGTCTCATTATCTGAGAGCTCTGCCTGGCTGCAAACCGGACAGAGTTTGACTTTAAGGCATAGCAGACTTAAAGCAATGGCTGTGAGCAGTGTTGGACTGAAAAGTATTATGGATACTAATATGATTACACAAATTGAGATACCAAACAGGAGCAATGTTCTGTTTGAATGGAGAATCACTACTTCATCATTAACTGGCTGTATGGCTCACGAACACAAAGATGAGTATACAGAGTTTGTTATTTTAAGCTTCTTTAGGTAGTTTAAAAAGAATGGGAACACTCCTATAAAGAGGGAAGCTACCTCTTATTACTCTGAACCCCTAGTAGCCCTAAAAGTAGAATTTTTACATCACACAATATATATATATATATATATATATATATATATATATATATATATATATGATTTTTCAAATATGATTAAAAAACAATATATTCATACTGATAGTCTATAGTTTCCATAGGCTTCCGATGTCGGTTGGGTATTCTAATGAGTTGAAAGTACACCATGCTTATATAATATGAAGGTATTCTTTCATGGGTCTCAGAGAGTTAATAATTCTGTCAATTTATATGCTGCAAATTATTTAAGTAAAATATCCTATGTGGCATGCATGCTATGAATAGTAAGTCTTGATTTTCCAGATAAAACAACTGGGAAACATGTCTGCAATGTAGCCCAGCAATCTGCATAAAGTATCCTGCAGCACAGATGCTGTCGTCTTTGCTCTGCATTTATGGCAATGCCTTAGCAAAAGCTGTCTTTCACTGTCAAATACAATAAGTAGTGTTGGTCAGCTTAAATTCCCTTGTTGACCAGAGTTATGTTTTGTGAACTGCATGTGCCCGAGGCCTCTCATGCATCATTTAAACTGCTTTGTACATGTCAATAGGTGGAAAAGCATTAGATCCCTTGAAGACTTAGCCAAATCCTCAAAGATATATGTGCCATGTAGAAGCTATGCTGCAGTTTCAAGGCTGTTGTACTTTTTACACCTGCTTACTTAGGGCTGAATGTGTTGCCAGAAGCAAAAATCCCTGGGAAGTTAAAAAAATCTGGTCACGCACACACACTGATTCCTTTTTGTGAAGGTATTTTTTATGCTGCCTACTGTATACATTATCACATCAACCCAGCTTATTGTAAGCCAGAGGAGGCTGAATGTTCTACTTCCCATTCTTTATGATTTGGGTTTTATTGGTATAAAATCAAATATTATTTACAACTAGTACAAAATTGTAAGACATAATTGTCACAAAAGTAGAAATGAATAGCTTGTGTGATGTGATGTGTATAGTACATTAGTACATTACCTGTATCTGAAGATGTCTTGGTATAAGTTGGTGTCTGAGTTTTAAGCATATAGTGAGTTTAATTTATGTTATGTATAGGCTGTCATACATAAACATAAAATGCATTTTTAATATCTTATATTAATATCCTTTTTTTTTTTTTGTGGTTTAAAATAACCATATTATACGTACTATATATATGTATATATACAAATATTCCTCCATATCATTAAATGTTGTGTGGCCCCTCTTATTCTATCAAAATGGCTCTGATCTATCAAGGATTGACTCCATAAGACCTCTGAAGTATTGAAAGGTGGGAGTATCCATGTACAGTATCAACCTTTTTTTACAGCACATCTAAAATTTGCTCGAGTGCGTTATTGCCATGAAGGGGTGTACTTATCCAGAATATTGTTCAGGTAGGTGGCCCATATAAATGTCCATACCAATATTTTGCAGCCAGTTTACCATCTCCCACATTGTCTTCTGGTGCCATTTCTTTCTTAGGTGAGTGACACATGAAACTGCCTACATGATGTAAAAGACAGCAAGCACTACACTATATAGACCAGGCCACCTTGTTCAGTTGTTTTATGGCCTAATTCTGATGTTCACACTCCCCTGGTAAACACTTTTGGTGGGGAACACTGGTCATCTGGGAAACTGTGACTGGTCTGTGTCTAAGAAGCCCCATATACAAGAACTGAGATGCCCTATGTATTCTAACACAGTTCTACTGTAAGCAGCATTAACATTTTAAGCAGTCTGTGCAACCATAGTTCTGTGGGATTGTGGCAGACTGGCTACTCATCACTTTGAATATGCATTAATTAAACATGGGTCTTTTGTTCAAAAATAGAAAAAGTTTTTCGCTCACCTTTATATGTAGAAATATCGACTTCTAACAATGAGTTCGGGGTGCACGGCACGCTCTATTTCATGAGCGTAGCAGGATCAGATAGAAAAAGAGAATTACGCCGGCAGCTCTCCGTGGATAAAATATAACTTTTATTGACAACACATCTTAAAATGACGAAAAATAGATGCAAGTCATGAATTGAAAAAAGAAGAAAAGAATCCCCCTAAAAAACGCAGACGCGTTTCGGAACGCGTTCCTCAGAAGGAACAGACGTTCCGAAACACGTCTGCGTTTTTTAGGGGGATTCTTTTCTTCTTTTTTCAATTCATGACTTGCATCTATTTTTCGTCATTTTAAGATGTGTTGTCAATAAAAGTTATATTTTATCCACAGAGAGCTGCCGGCGTAATTCTCTTTTTCTGTCTGATGGGTCTTTTGTTGTTCTTTGAACCACTTTTGGTAGGCACTAACCACTGTTTACCAGGAGCACCCCTCAAAACCTGTTTTGTGGGGTATGCTCTGACCTAGATTTCTGTCTGGCCTTCACAATTTTGTCAAAGGCAGTCAGAATCCTTCACTTGAAATCTTTCCTGCATCAACTTCAAAAAACGACTATTATCTTACCATGCTACCCTTCACTAGTGTCATTATCTTGAGATAATCCGTATTATTCAATTCACTTATCAGTCATTTTGGACTACATGTACAAGACCATATGTATGTGCCAGGTGTGTGGTTGAATGGTATGGATAGCACACGGATGCCTCCACAGATCCATTCACTTTCATCAGTGAGTCCGGGCCAAACAAACAGTTATAGGACCTGTCCTGAGTTTTGGCCTATGTTCACACCCCCATACATAGGGCCATTACAATATAATGGGTCAGCATGCTAGCTGTGAAACATATGGCTAGCACACTGACAAGAACACGTTTGGGTTTTGAAAACAAAGCCAGAATCTCTCCTTTTTTAATGCAAAGATAACTTCAATAACTGGATTAAAAAACCTGAAGGTCTGTTTTCATCCTTTAGATTTTTTACCCATCTCTGAAAATCGTTGCTGAGACAGAAATAGCTGGCTGTAAGTTCTGCAGAACTTACAGAAACTGTGTCAATCTGTTGTGTTGCGATGTTTACTTATTCTGAAGTGAATGGGAGCTATGGAAACAGTGCAGCAAATTTAGCTACCCTGTTTCCATAAAGGTGGAGCTACAGAAACAGTGTAACTCAGCTGTGCTATGCTTTTTCTATTATTTCCACTCACTTCTTTTGGAGTTATAGAAGCAGTGTAGAGCACAACCACTTGCCAAATTCTGTAAGTCCTGCCAGTTCATGGAGTCTACTTCATTGCTCACAAGCAGTAAGCAATGAAAGCACATGGACCCCATAGACTATAATGGGGTCCATGTGTTTTCTGTGTGGTGTCTGAACGAGTCATGCGGACAGGAAAGTAGTTCATGAAGTACTTTTCTCTCTGCATGTTCCATCGTGCGGAAAACACAAAGACCCCATTATAGTCTATGGGGTCTGTGTGCTTTTATAGGCTCACCACTCGTCAATGTGTTCGGTATTCCGTTCAGGGGGTCACCAAGTGGACCCCCGAACGGAATACTGAACGCAGATATGAACCAAGCCTTATCATAAATGAAGCACATCCTCCGGCACCACAGGATTTATCATGACCAGTGTACTAAATGCCAGTCTTGATAAGTCTCCCCTCAATGTCATTCTTCTGGTAATTTTAACCATTCTGCTTCAGTACGTAAAAGTAGAAATATTGAAATATTCTCTCTGAAGATAAGTAACATGCCAAAGTAAAAAAAAAAAGAAGTGACAGGATTGTAGAATGTTATGTGAATCCTCTAAAAATTAGGCATGGATTGCTTTTAGGACTGAGACAACAAAAGCCAAAAAGAATGTACAGTTGGTGATAGTTCAAGGATAAGACAAAAATTATGGATGGCTATGTCTTCAATCTCAGAGTAAAGACCTAAAGAAAACAACATCTGCTAACAAAGCTGAATGAATGCCTAGATTGTTCTGAACCTTGCCTTCTATTCATATGGTGTCATTTAGGATTCAGGGTTAAATCTTCTTATTATCTGTCACACGCTGGAGATAACCCTGCTGTAATGTAAGTGGTTTATTCATTATTTTCCATTACTGAATATATATGTGATAAGAGTGACAGCAAAGCTGATCTGTCCAGTCATCTACAGACTATATACTAACACTAGATTCACATTTAAAGACCCGTTCAGCTGACAGCTACTCTTACTGAACTTCTTGTACACATGTATGCTTGATTTTGCGGAACGTGCAATTTTTTTTAAATTTATTTATTTTTTTAACATTGAGAGGGTAGTAGATCACTGCTGAACACTTCTTGGGTGTTGAAATTCAATCAATATTTTTTTCCCCCACATTATCTGTGAGGGGAGAGTTGGAAGGCCCCCATATACACTCAATGGTCAACAATTCACCAAAATCAATGGGTTCAGTTGGTATTCATCTAAAGTGTATGGCCACCTTTATCTTGTACAGTAAATACATTGCATTACTTATGCAATTACTTATCCTGATTTCCATCCTCTATTATTATCCAATATAGATTTGCAATTCTGTTGGCTGTTGTTGGAAACTGTCAACAGTGGATGGGATTTTCTTCAGCCGGGGCCCCACTTTGCAAAAATGCAACATTTTGGCAACGCCATAAAGTGGACGGGATTCTGGCTAATCCCATCCACACATTGCAGAAAAAAATCTGCAGCAGAAAAGCTGCGTTTTAAAAAAGGCTTGTGCTTTTGAATGTCACTTGATTTCAGATATACCTGCGGTTTTTGGCTGCTGCTCACTACGGTGTGTGTGTGTGTGTGTGTGGGGGGGGTGTTAGACTAACTGTGCTCATGTGATACAATTCTTTGGCTGCACTGAATTGTTACTTATGAAGTTTTGCTTTTGTACTCGTGCAGTTTTGTGGCCTTAGTGAAAAACAATGAGTTTTACAGCTCCAGCAAAGTGAATGAGATTTATTTAAAGGGGTTGGCCACTTTCAGACCAATATTGAGAAACAAATGTTATTGTTTGTACAATGAAAAGATATACGATTTTCCAATATACTTTCTGTATCAATTCCTCACGGTTTTCTAGATCTCTGCTTGTTGTCATTCATTCTGTTACTTCTAGAGGATAAAACTCTGACCATGGTCATGTGATTTACGGTCCATGGTCATGTGATTAGTACACAGGTGCACTGCTGATTACAGGCAGATGTCTGATTATTGTGATGTGACTGTAACGAGCAGCACCTGTGTGCTCATCACATGACCATGGACCGTAAGTCACATGACCATGGTCAGAGTTTTATCCTCTAGAAGTAACAGAATGAATGACAACAAGTAGAGATCTAGAAAACCATGAGGACTTGATATAGAAAGTATATTGGAAAATTGTACAACTTTTTATTATACAAATCATTACATTTGTTTCTCAATATTGGTCTGAAAGTGGCCAACCCCTTTAATCTCTTCAGCACATTGCAGAAATAAAATCAGCAGAAAAGACAGTGTTTCTAAAAAATGCAGCATGATAATTTTAGCTGTAACAATACTCTTTTTCCCCAAAAAGTTATGTTACTTTTCTCCACTCAGGCAGAGGCCCCACGGAATGTAAACGCCGCAATTTGCCCGCGACGGAAATACCACGGTAAAAATCATGGATCAGCGCTTTTTTGTTGTGGGACGTCTCATGGGGCCTTAGCCTTATAGGGGTTTTTCTGTATAGGAACAAATAACCAGGTTCACCTTAGACCCACCTGGTGTTCCTGTTACGAATCTTACCTGGTCTCTTTTCCCATCTTCAGATACAGGAAATTCAGTGACTGGCTAAGTGAGTATTTCTCAGTGTTGGAACAGGATCAGCAAAGAAGGACCAGCAGGGACCTGGTAATGAATTATGATGGATGATGAAAATAGGAATTTTATATTAGCTATACTGATTATTAGATCACTTCATTCACTGTAGGTGCAAAAAAGAGACCCCTGTTTTCAAGATAGATACAGATTCCCGAAGTGAAACATCCATTTATCCAAAAAATTAGGTGAAATATGCATCTATTATGCAGTGGCTATGCTATAAAATCCCAAATGGGAATACCCCTTTAAACTGTTAGGTCAAATGTCTGTTAGCAGAGGAAATCTTAATAGCTGTGTGTTTCCAAAGCTAAACAGTAGAATTCTAACAGCAGATATGAACTTCTATTTTAATTGAGAAAATAACAAGCAATAATTCCCAAAGGGAAGGAGTTATGACTAAATTCATGACTAGTGTGCCAACCCAAACCAGTAGCTATCAGCCATGAGAACATCAGCACTCTATTGTATGCAGTCTTACTATTTTTTCAAAGTCACAGTGGGTCTCTTGCCTACAGGGCGCTTGTGCAGTTGCATGGGTTGAACATATGGGATCTGTACCCCTGGCTAAAACCACAAAGCTGCTATACACATGGATTAATGTTGGTGAATCTGCCAACATTATAATGCATGTATGAGAAAGGGATAACATTACCTAGTTTGACTGGGCTCCATCAGTTGTCTCTCCTGGCATAAAACACGTGGCAACAATGTTTTCTGGTAATTGACCCCTCTCTTGATAACTAACTTCATACTGGGGATGTGGGAGGTGATTATTGTTGAATAAACTACATTGTATCGCTATCATTTATCTCATATATATAGTTTACTAGTTTGGCTAAATAAGAAATATCCAGGTAACTCATCTGTAGATTTTTTTCTTCTTTTGCTGCATTTGGGGTGCAGAATGGGTTGCAGTTTACAGCAAAATAATTCGGACATAACCAGCCTGTCTACTCAGGGTGGCCAGGTAACGTCAGGTATACAGTCCTATGAAAAAGTTTGGGCACCCCTATTAATCTTAATCATTTTTAGTTCTAAATATTTTGGTGTTTGCAGCAGCCATTTCAGTTTGATATATCTAATAACTGATGGACACAGTAATATTTCAGGATTGAAATGAGGTTTATTGTACTAACAGAAAATGTGCAATATGCATTAAACCAAAATTTGACCGGTGCAAAAGTATGGGCACCTCAACAGAAAAGTGACATTAATATTTAGTAGATCCTCCTTTTGCAAAGATAACAGCCTCTAGTCGCTTCCTGTAGCTTTTAATCAGTTCCTGGATCCTGGATGAAGGGATTTTGGACCATTCCTCTTTACAAAACAATTCATGTTCAGCTAAGTTTGATGGTCACCGAGCATGGACAGCCCGCTCTCAAATGATCTGAAAACAATTATTGTTCAACATAGTTGTTCAGGGGAAGGATACAAAAGGTTGTCTCAGAGATTTAACCTGTCAGTTTTCACTGTGAGGAACATAGTAAGGAAATGGAAGACCACAGGGACAGTTCTTGTTAAGCCCAGTAGTGGCAGGCCAAGAAAAATATCAGAAAGGCAGAGAAGAAGAATGGTGAGAACAGTCAAGGACAATCCACAGACCACCATCAAGGAGCTGCAGCATCATCTTGCTGCAGATGGTGTCACTGTGCATCGGTCAACAATACAGCGCACTTTGCACAAGGAGAAGCTGTATGGGAGAGTGATGAGAAAGAAGCCGTTTCTGCAGGCACGCTACAAACAGAGTCCTGAGGTATGCAAAAGCACATTTTGACAAGCCAGCTTCATTTTGGAAGAAGGTCCTGTGGACTGATGAAACAAAGATTGAGTTGTTTGGTCATACAAAAAGGTGTTATCCATGGCGTCCAAAAAAACAGCATTCCAAGAAAAACACTTGCTACCCACTGTAAAATTTGGTGGAGGTTCCATCATGCTTTCGGGCTGTGTGGCCAATGCCGGCACCAGGAATCTTGTTAAAGTTGAGGGTCGCATGGATTCCACTCAGTATCATCAGATTCTTGAGAATAATGTTCAAGAATCAGTGACGAAGTTGAAGTTACGCCGGGGATGGATATTTCAGCAAGACAATGATCCAAAACACCGCTCCAAATCGACTCAGGCATTCATGCAGAGGAACAATTACAATGTTCTGGAATGGCCATCCCAGTCCCCAGACCTGAATATCATTGAACATCTGTGGGATGATTTGAAGCGGGCTGTCCATGCTCGGCGACCATCTAACTTAACTGAACTTGAATTGTTTTGTAAAGAGGAATGGTCCAAAATCCCTTCATCCAGGATCCAGGAACTGATTAAAAGCTACAGGAAGCGACTAGAGGCTGTTATCTTTGCAAAAGGAGGATCTACTAAATATTAATGTCACTTTTCTGTTGAGGTGCCCATACTTTTGCACCAGTCAAATTTTGGTTTAATGCATATTGTACATTTTCTGTCAGTACAATAAACCTCATTTCAATCCTGAAATATTACTGTGTCCATCAGTTATTAGATATATCAAACTGAAATGGCTGCTGCAAACACCAAAATATTTAGAACTAAAAATGATTAAGATTAATAGGGGTGCCCAAAGTTTTTCATAGGACTGTATGTATGCAAGTCTCACTCTTGGTATGTTGCGTTGAGCTGCTCCTCTGAACTGTAATAAATGGCATAAAACAAAAAAAAAAAAAAAAAAAAATTGTCTTCTAAAGACTGGTTCTCCTTCCACTGTAAAAATTCAGAGTTAATGCCTTGAATTTTCACAGTAATTGTGGTTTGTATCTATAGTTTAACATGAGGAATTACAGTTTATAGTGATGTTGAAGAACTGGGAGGAAATTCCTTCCATTTGGGTGGAGGACCAGAACTAAAGGAAACAGTGTGGAACGTGGCATAAAATATGATTTTTTTGAAGAATGGTCCTCTAGGGTGCAGTTACATTTTATACTCTGTACTACAGCTAGCACTATAGCTTCACACATATAAAAAAGGCCCAATGTCTTCTGACCACTTATGTGCATGAAAATAATAATTTTCATTGTCATAAAATCAGATATACGAATGTATCAGCAATAGACAATTGTGCTAAATGGACTTCTGCTATTTTATAGGGCAATACACAATGCCATAGTAAATTTATTCATTTATAGAATAATTGTAAAGGGGGATATGTGACGGGTCACGTACCGATTGTTAGCCCCATTTGGGGCAGTTAGTCCTGACACCTGTAAAGTGCTGTAATGTGAATAGTTTTCGGCTATGCAAAATAAACCAATGAGTGACAGAGGGATCTGGGTCATAAGGAGGGACTAATTCTTCAAAAGATGGCTTCTTGGAGAAATGCTTAAACTTACGTTATTCCTGGCTCCAATGAGCAATGAAGCAGTTCCCTTGGCTACCTTTTCCAGAATGTAACCGCTACATTAACAGTAATTGTACAGTAAATCAATACCACTCACTTGCGTGTTGACTGTTGTGCTTTTTACATTGCGTAGCGTTTCTGCTAAATCTTCTGTGGGAGTGCATTTACTTTTACCAGGGCATGAATGTAGCCACAGAAGCATATTAAGTGTATCATTTGGTGCACATGTCTACATTTCCACATGGTTGTTATCTGAAGCTGTTTACAAGTTTTCATTTGCCAATAATTTCATCAACGTTCCTTTGAAGAGAGAGAAATAGTTCTTGGAAAAGCTGGTACATGTTCTAAAATGTCTGTCAGGTCATTTATAACACATCGGTGCCCAGTAAGTAAGCTTTGCTCTTATTACATCCTATAGATAACTTTTGACGTTCCTGTCTGAGTGCTTTTACAGCTGTTCTGGATGAAGCTCAGTTTGACATATACAACAGATATGAAATAAAGAAGCTCTGTCCTGAGCTTCGTCTTTATTTTCACAGAAGCAATGCCTTAAGGATTATCTAGTTATGCAAATAACAAGGGTTTCCTTTTTGCTTGCAAATCCCTGTGGAATAGTTGAGGACTAGGGAATCAAATTCAGCTGCAGAAATACACATTGATGTCGGCCAATATCTACATTGAGACCGCACTGACTCATTTTACCATTGGCAAACATGTAACCCTGCAATTGCAAATCCACCAGCAGACCCTTTAAGATGTCCAAAAAGACAGCTAGTATATCTATTTATAGGTTGACTTTCAGTCTTTTTAGTTGTGTGCAGTCACTTTTGACACACTGTCCCAGTAATCTGATCAGCCAGACTGCTTTTAAATAAGGGGCTTGGGTTTGGCCTCAGTAGAGAGGGTGACAGCTGTCAGATACAGATACTAGGCTACAGATTCTGGCTGCTAAAACCCACTCATTCATTTCTTTTACAGATCATTGCCCACAGCTTGAATCCATGCTTTACAGTCCAATGGTTTGCTGGCAAGAAATCTACATAGTATATTAGCAAGGTCAGCTTCTCCAATAAAGGTTTAAACTTAAACACATCAAAACTGCTTTTAGATCTGCGCTGCATTTATCATCTGCCTTGGTCTCTCATGTCTTTAGAGAAATGTCTTGCTGCCAAAATTAACATGCATTCTCACTTCACTAGCTGGAGAGTGAGAGGCTACCTGACTGGCCTTCCATATTCACATGATCTCACTAAGGAGGTCTGTAGAGCCTCTTCTGTTTTTTACTCCATACATTCATTATTTTCTTAACTTTACTTTAGTTTTATTAATAGCTTTTTTTCACCCATTAGTGACCAATGTATAGACTTTCCATATTGGTCAGTAATGGGCTTTATTTTGCTTTAAACATGTTGTGGCAGAATAATGGAGGTCACCAGCTCAAGCATGGGTGCCAGGCTTTGTACCGATCCTGGGTGGTTAACACCTTTGATGCCACAGTCAATGTCAATGGTGTCCAAGAGGCTTTGGAGGGAGGAGGCTTCCCTCCTGGAGGCATCGAAACCCCTGAAAACCCAGTGGTAGAACTACCACTGGAACAGGTGTTGCGGCTGCTACAAGGCCCACAACCTTAGGTGGTCATCTGATGCTTTAAATAAATAAATAAATAAATAAATAAATAAATAAATAAATAATAGGCCATTACCTGCTGTAGTAATCCTGGCAGGTTACAAGCTCTATATATTTATCTATTCCCTGCTACTGCTCATAACTTCCTACGCTTCCCCTTCTGCCCTTCAAGGGGTCCTGTACGTCCCATATCAAAAAGCCCAAAGAACATGGGGTCTGAAAAGACGGAGGGGTGAACCTAGCCTGAGGCAAATAACAGAAAGGATGACCCCCCAAAAAATAAAAAGGGTTGCTTGATGGAGCCCGTCTAAGTAGGAAATCCCCTCCTTTGGTAGATCAAAAAATTCCCTTTTTTTTGGCCTATGTACAATACTTTTCTGGTTCCCCACATGGTATATAACCCCCTTTTTCTGGCCTCCCACACGGTATATAACCCCTTTTTTTGCCCCCCCCCCCACATGGTATATGACCCCCTTTTCTTACCCCAGAACATAGTATATGACCCTGCCTTTTATAGCCCCCTACAGTATATGACCCCTTTATTATGGCTCCCACAGAATTTGAACCCCTTTCTTGCTTCACACAGTATATGACCCCTCTTTATGGTCTCCACAAGATATATGACCCCCTTTTATGGCACACACACACTATATAACCCCTTATTTTACCCCCCTCCCCCCCCAGCATATGATCTGCCTTTTTTTAGCCCACACATAGTTTATGGCTGCCTTTTATACCCTACACACACAGTATATAACCCCTTTTTATGGCCAACATGCAGTATATGATCCCCTTCTCCACACACACACACACACACAGTATATGACCCCCTAGTATATGTTAGGTCACTACCAATAATTTTTACTCCTCGGACCACACTCCTGTCCAGGCCATCTTCCGCTGCTCCCTCTACGTAAGTGCAGCGCTGCCTAGAGGCAGCAGTGGAGGGTGGCTTGGACAGGAGCGTGGACAGGTGAGTAAAAATTATTGGCCGCTACTTATTGCAATAACACAATAAGTGGTGGCCACTTTTAAAAAATGCCATCCCCCAGTTTATTTCATGAGGCACCGCTTGAGGCCATCACTTTAGGTCTCCTCATGGATAAGGTGCCCCTGAAAAAACTATAATAGAATGTCATAGTAGTTTATATGTGGTGAACAACCAAAATTTTGAGTTCTACACTGTGAGACATTATACTGCGTGAAAGGACCACTATGGGACATTATGCTATGTGTAAATGCAGTGTTATACCTTGTGGAGGCCAGTAAATAGGGCGCTATGCCGTATGGGGGTTGCCAATTCAAGAGCTTGCCCATTCTTTGCTAGTTACGCCCCTGTTACAAACCATGACTTCCTATGGAGGGTGCTGTTTACAAATAATTAAATGGTCCCACAATTTTGTTGGTAAATAGCAAACAGGTAAAACTTTCCCATAAATTTGTGTATCAATTGAAATTGATTGTTAGTAGCCACACTGTTTTGAGGGTTATATTTCTGTTTATCAGCAAGATTTTGAGACCATTTATAGAAACACTCCTACAAAATGTTTAGAAAAGTACAACATATAAATTGTACAGAAAGCAATCTTTCTACCAATGGCTGTATTTGGACATTATCTACAATAGCGTCTTATATGTGAAAGCGAGTTTCTATTTTCAGTTCTATGAGTCTCACATCAAGACCCATAAGAGGAATGAATAGAGAAACTGACTTCCATTTCCCATGAGATGCTATATCAGCTGGAGAGTAGGAATGTTGGTCACATGACACAGCTGAAAATCAGAATGGAGTGAATAACTCACAAATATACCACTGGTAAGAAGATTAATTTCACTACAATTTACATCATATAACTTTCTAACAGGCCAGAGAATAACTACACTGCATTTCAAATTATTAGGAAAATTATATTTTTTTCAGATTTTCCTATATGGTAGATGTAAGTGACAGCCTCTCATTATGCCTTTATCTGCACAAACCCATCTGTGCTTCGAAGCAGCCACAAATTCCTTCACTTACAATGATCACTCTTAAATTTTTGTGAAATATCTGATGTTTTCATAGATTGTCCAGGGCACTATTTGATGCTTTTTTGCAGCAGAGAGATCCTTTTTTTCCCCATAATTCTTGAAACCTGTGGCCTTCTTAATAATGTGAAACCTACTTAAGAAAAGTAGGTTTCCTTTAATTGGGTTCAAAACTAATTATCACAGATGTTTGAGATTTATGACCATGACCCAAAGAGCCCTGAGACAGAATATCATCCATAATTTTAATTGAAAAACAAAAAATTAAATCGTTATGACATTTCAATCTGATTCACATAATCATTTAGAAAGCAGGGTTTTTGTGGGGGTGCTTTTTTAACCATTTATCTATTTGTAAACCACGGCCCTGCATGTGTAAATGTTTGTGTATGATCAAATTGTACTGGGTATTAGAATATAGAGTACATGCAAATTGATAGAATAACAGGAGGAGTCTTAGGATATGGTGCTTCATCAGTTTTAAGTTCTTCATATGGGTATTGTTTAATTACAAATGTTAGCCTTAAAGGGGTATTCCCAACTCGCCTGCTCATCAACTTGCAGGCTGTGTGCTCTGTTCACTTCCTGGTTTCCTCAGTGAATTGGTGGGAGGGTTTCACTTGCTGTCTCCCAGACAAAGCCAGCTCTGCTTAGCTCTCTTCATAGCAATACATGTTTGAAGTCAGTAATGAGGGATAGTTGTAAATAAGTTAGCACAGTATCACTGGAAGTTGCACAATATGAAGCTGATGTAGCAGAGCTGGGTTTGATATCTATATGCTACAGAACCAAGAGTCAGCTTGCAATAAACTGAATTTTAGGTCTGTGTTTACATACAGAGGTAACAGACTCCCTGCCACAGCCCTTAAAAGCAAAATTCAATCAGCAGACTGATAACTGGAAGAGCAGGAGATAAACAGCTCAGAAATACAAGCTTCTCCGAGCACTCAGCTCCCCCCTCCTGAGAGCAGGGAGCTACCTCACTTGTCCTGGGTGTAGAGATAAGATCATCCCCAGGTCCATGGTTATGGAAACACAGTGTAAACAATGAAGTGAATAATCTCAGATAGCAGCCAAACAAAGCAGTTTTGCTGAAGCAATGTATTTAGAAAAAGTCTTAAATCCACATAAGCTAGTAATATAGGTAGGATCCTTGAGATGGGACAACCCCTTTAAAGGGATTGTACAGGTTTATAAAAACATGGTTGTTTCTTCCAGCGATAGCAGCGCAGCTGCCCATTGCTTTGTATCTGTCATTAGAACTCACTTGTAATGCAGCAAAAGGAACTGAGTTGCAAGACCATAGCCTGTGGACACATGTTGTACTATTTTATGAATAAAAATCCTAGATGTATCCTTCAAGAGCATGGAAAATATTGAATATGAAAAATATGGGTATTGACACCTATTTCTATATTATAAGCTAGTTAAATGTGAAAATAAACACTTTCCATCTTATAGACACATTTGTTTTATTTATGCAAACAAGTGCCAATGAAACGTCTTGGTCTTGCCCATAGAAATTAGATCAGCAAATTGACAGCTGGAATGTGATGGGTTGTCACAGTTGACACCTCCACGCTTGTCTGCATTAGGTTTCGTCAACGACAGCCCAAGTGTCTGCTATAGACCATTGACAAGGACAGCTGTATTTATGATATCTGGTCGAGGCAGTTTTTCTTATCGTATTGCTGGAGCATCTTTGTAATCGCTCATCTTAACTCTCTCAAAGACTACTTTTCATTACCCAGCATGATTTAAAAGAGTTAATAAATCCAAGCCACAGAATCTCATTGAAAACCCAGATGTTCCCAAGCTTTAAATATATGTCTAAATGAAGTAAGTATGTGCAAGATGAAAAAGGAACCATGTGAGAAGGGAATGACGTCAAGAAGCATGAAATTACATACAATGGATAATGATTAGAGGGGCAAAGGGATACTGAATTTCTAAATTTGGTTTAAAAACAAAGTAAAATCATAAGACTCTCATAACTGTTGCTTTTCATGCTGTTTAAGGACTCTGAAATCATAATAGCTTGTTATCATTTCCTATGCGTTTGAAAGGCTCATGAAAACTGAGAAATCTAGAACATTACCACTTAGAACATATTCATAGACATAATAAAGCATTAAAGTGCAAATATTGTTGAGACAGCTTTCATTATGCATGTCTCGGGCCTCATTATCAAATAACCAGAAGTGACTGAGTAAAAGAGACATAACAATATCTGCAGTGAATTTCTATTATCTAGTGAAGGCTTTTTAGTTGCAGCCAGTGTCGGGATGTGGTGGTTGGTTTTCAATAAAGGTCATGAGCAGAGGCTTCCTGAATAGAACTAAAAGTGTGTTTCATTCTTTTGTAGACCACTGACACTGTTGGGAATTGATCTAAGAATATGGTCTGTTGCAGGCCTTTGCTCTCCAGGGAGATTAATATTTTAGCTATTCGTTTTTGTTCAGTGTTTCTAAATGTATGTGGAATGAAAAGAAAGGTTAAAGAGGGGCTTGGGGACGGCTAGCTTCAGAGACTAGATCATTTCATGAAGGAAAATCAATTAAAAAGGTTGACTGTGAACATTTATCCATTTAGCTCTGCCGGCTATTGAATTTTCATGATGGGCTTCGACTTTTCGGAGAGAGCAGAGTTAATGGCGATTGTTCTGTTCTCTTCGAAAATTTATTATCTGGTTTATTCAATGAAAAACACTCCATCAAACCAGATAGAGGCCTAAGGCCTATTGATAAACATGCCTGTGTGGGGCTGAAATGGGGAGGTTTGTCACAGATGTCCGGCCTTTGAAGAAAAATTAAACAAGTATCTCATTACAGAATGCTTCAGTGGTCCCTGGAGGTGGTCACAGAGGCAGTGGATTTAATGAGCTGAGAACACTAATGCTGCCAAAGTTTACCTCAAACTGCCTTTCTGAAGAACTCCTCTATTTGGGCCCACTCAAGCAGAGGAGAAAAGGCATCATGCTGTTCTCTCCCTTTCAACTCCAAAGAAGGGGATAATGCACTTTTTGTGCCGTGCATCCAGAGGAATTATGTGTGCTAATTTGATTAGGAGAGATTTGATTAACTGGAAAATGAGGGCTTTGCTAAGACTTTCACACGCTTAATTTATCCCTTGCAAAGCAGACGCAACATTTTGTCATGAAGCTCAGAAGGCATATGGGAACTCTATTCAGTGGATAGACGGCCTTTCAGGCCCAACAATATCGAGGATTGCCACGGTTCATATTGGGATAATCAGTTTAGAGCATTTGCTTTGCTGCAGAATACAAATTGCATTTGGCATTGCCAGTTAAACGGTTCAAAGGATAATGAGATTAATATAGTAGGGAATTTAGCAGAGCAAAGAGCTGTTTTTACATATTCACGTAACTAGTTTGTGAAGACCTAGAACTAGGGGAAAATTCTTTAAGAGATTCTAGGAAAAGAAATGAATTTTGTGATTTGCCTCGTGAATGTAGACGGCAACCAAAGTTTTAATTACCGCTTTATTCTTACCGTGTAATTCTAATATGGGTTACAGAAGGTTTTGCCACCATTGCAGCGTGATGGATATCATTAGAGAGTGGTTTCAATGTCTGATCAGTGGGGGTCCTATCGTTGGGAATCTGTAAAAGGAAGGTGCCACAGTGTTAGACATAGAGCTAAAGCCCCTTCACATTTTATATCTGCACATCACTAGTCCTGACCTGGCACTGTACAGAGATGACTTCACAGCTCCATTCATTCCAATCTGAGAAACTCATCTTTGAACAACGTCTGCTGGGGAGCAGTGCTGTGCAGAAACTCTCCTGACCATCCAAGCAGGTTCACCTCCACTACATAGATAGTCAGGACATATCCTAAGGTGCCCATACTGATAATATGAAATCTGTCCAAAATGCCCAATTTCCACCAACCATCATATGAAAAATTAGCACAGATAATTGTTTGCATCTGCTGGTGGAAAACCTTTGCTGAAAATGTAACTGGCCTTTTTGGAATTTCAAGCATGGTTGTCATTTTGGTCAATCATTTACTATTTTTCAAGCACCAGAGAGTCAATTTTTTGATAAAAGTATCTCCTTGGTGGGTCCCGCAGATGAATGTTTTGCTACCATGTCACAAATCATTATCTCATATGTCTGGACTGCTTTACGGTATGTTGAAAAAAAAAAACATTTGCTTACAGGGGCTTGGTTAAAAACGTAATCACAATACCTTATAGAGGTGATTTCAAATATGCCTCTGTGCTTCAGCTTTGAAGCCTCATGTTCATGTAAATCTGTTTATTCATATGCAAATGAAGGTGAAGTGCTTTGGGGCGGGACCAATTAATATCAGCAACTTTGGCTGATACGCATTCCATGTTGGCTACTTAATATTGGCTACTTAACTTTGTTAGACTCCTCTGATTTTGTTCTGAGAGGTAAAAGTTGATGTCCCATTTCGTCAATCCCACCAATGATTGACAAGAAGCTGTGTATCCTCCTGTATACATAGTTTCTATCATTTATTGGTGAGATGATAATTTGAAGAGTGTTCAGCATAATATTGTGTGTTGTTTGGTATGTAACCCCAGAAAACTGGTAAATGTAAAATGCTGCCAGTAAATAGGACCACAAAATATGCTGACTCTTCAACTTCAACCAGCTATTCCAAAGACTAGTTATGCTTCGTTCACACTTGCGCCCCTATCCAGTGTTTGCCATTCTGCCGGGTTTTCGTCCTCAGCCCCGGCGAAACCAGACAGGGGAAGGAAATCCGGCAGTCAACTTTAAAACCCATTAAAGCTGACCGTCGGGTTTCCGTCCCCTGTCCAGTTTCGCTGGGGCTGAGGATGGAAACCCAGTGGAATGCACACACTGCACATGGGGTGTAAGTGTGAATGCCCCCTTACTTGTATAGTAAGGACCACTGTACTTTATAAACAAGGCTGCTAGCAGGAATATAGCTAATCTAGAATGAGTATTTTTTGCAGGGTTATACAACACCAGTCTGGCATTGCGTGTTAACAAAACTTATTTTGTTATCCATATTTACTGGAAATATTTCTGAAGAAAACATTCTAGTCATGGGAATAGGATAAATTCTCATTCCTGACTGACCTGAATCATAAGAATGTCCACATCAGCCCAAGGCACAGTTGCTTTCCTGTCATTCAAGGCAACATGTTCCTAGATCAAGGCTGTCCAAATTAGCCCTCAAGAGCCACAAGACAACTTCAGTAATTAACAAGGAATCAATCATATTTTTGCTTTTGTAGACAGATCAATCATTAGAGGTTGACTGTTACCTGGAACCAAGCTTGTCACTGCCAAGTACTGGCATGAGACAAGAATATCTGTGCCGGTGTGTGCTGAAACAGAAAATGTTCTGTCAAATTATTCCTTGCATGTGTATAGGTTTCCAATCCTGCATATCTAAAGCATATCGGTACAGATACTTTAGTATAAGTTGGTATATTGGAGAATGTAGTCAAATGGATCTGCCAACACTACTCTAATGTGCAAGTGCAGCTCTAGTTTTATTTTTACCTCCAACACACCCCATATCCCCATGTGGCGGCTTATTCATGTATGACAAGGTCATGTAATACTAGATTTTCTCTGTAGTAACATTCCAGGATAAATGTTTTGCCAGACATAGCTTCCTCTGTTAATAACAGGTGGTCACTAGCGGATAGTGAGATCACACATAGAATTCCATGAGACATCCCCTTTAATTGTCAATATCAATGGTTTCCAAAAGCCTTCTGTGGCTCCAAAAAACAAATGAGCGAGTCCAAGATGGACTACCATCTTACAAAATGTGCCCAACTTGTAGACATGACACGATGCTGCCTGAGACAGAGTGGTAATGCACGCCATCGCTTCCTGTGTCATCTAGCATTGAATAGCTAGAGAGATAAGCACTACTACTCCAAATATGTTCTTGGCTGCCTTGCTCTGTTCCTATCTTAGTTATTACCCCATTGCAGCTTGTATGTCTGTTTCTCAACCTTTTTTATCACCCGCAGAAAATATTTCTTTTTTGGCTGGTAAATTTCATCTTTAGTTGTACAGATCTACTCAGATTTGCTAAGGCAATATTGAACCACATTAGAAAAGCAATCAAGTTCAGTAGAGAATATTATATCCACATTGCAGTGTTAGGCCACTGAAGAATATAAAATATATCAGAAAATAAACCTGGGGGATTCTTTACGTTCCTTAAAATTACTTTTCCAATACTTCCTGAGGGTTAAATTCCCCATGTCAAGTAAAAATCGAGCTTTTCTATTGATTCCTGAAAAATGGTAAACAAAAAAAAGATATTTCAGCTTTTTCCATACAGCAAGTCCTACAACAAATCATTACGGTTGATTGCCGTAGTACCTTTGGGTGGGCTGCAACAGCTGGCAACAGCTATTAAGAAATTGCCCCATAGCTAAACACTTGCACAACTAAATGAATATTGGGTTATTTAGCTGCCTTCTGAATGGGGAAATTTAGAACGGACACACTGGATATTGTGTTGTGAAATAGTCTCGAGCACTATAGCTTTAACAGCAGGGTTGCAATGCTAAGCTTTTTGCATACAGCTAAGTAGACGCTACAGTGTGGGGGCAAGCAAAAAGGAAAAGGCTTCATTAAAACACTCAAGTCTAGACAGATGAATGGTCTCAAGCTGGATCTCTTTCCATCATCCCCATCTGTTCACGATGGTTTTAATTAAATCTACTGAGAGTCTTTTTGGCCTTCCCTTCCAAATAGATATTTAACTTGTGCCAGTGTCCACTCACTCCAGTTTCTCACTGCCAGGCGTTAATGAGCAGACACTCGGGTGGGGTTCGGCTGTGTTCCCTTGCCTCTCACCACCCGTCATAAGCAGTTAATGATGAAGTAGCCAAGGGGCCGGGTCTACGTCTCTTTTGTGCCGCGCATCTAAGCAAAACAAACTAATGAAAGATTCACTTGTGGATAGCTGGCTGATAGAAATGACAGGATTCAAATAACCTTAAAGCATTCATTGCGATGCTTGTCTATCTGATCAGGGCTGTTCTGCTGGCACCTGACACTTTCAATACCATAATGGTATTCACATGCATTCTTGTACAATACTGTCACACAGAACCCTTCCTTTCTTCCTCTGCTTAGAGAATGCCTGGCAAGCCTATAAGTGCTATGATGGAAATGACAGCTAACTGTGGGCCTGTCAGTCTCGCTTCCGATGTCAGTACATCCTAACTCCCATTAGGAGTATATTACTATAACTTCACAAATAACCTGCAGGAATATACTTGGAGAATTTGTACCTCTCATCTAAACATAGTACCTAATAGGTTTGCTGATAGCTTCTTTCGCAGCATTCATTAGCCATGCTTTTTATAAAGTCCTTCAAAGGATATCTGTGTGTAAAAATAGGACTATGTCAGAAAAATCTAAAACATTTTCTAAAGTTTTCTAACAGAATAAAGAAGCAGATAATTAATGTTACTTTTTTGACCCCTTGCATTCGTGAAGTGGTTTTTTTTTTAACACCGCATAACAGCATGGAGCTTCATTTCAAAAGTAGAAAATCTATAGAAAATGCATGCTTAAAATAAGCAGCAACATATATATATATATATATATATATATATATATATATATATATATATATATATATAGACCAAATCTAGCAGAAATAAAAAAAAAAACACCATGAAAAAGGACCTTTAGCCGCCTTCACCAACTCCGACGCTTTGCATACTTTAATAGGAGCAGCTCCAGTGATCTTGGCACATTGGGGTTTCTTGTTCTATAAGCCCCCCACCATTCCTGTACAATCTGTGATGTTAATTTCAGTATCCAGTATCCTAATTAGACTCTCTACTGTCAGGTGGGCAGTCCTGGGCTGAAGCATCACATCCTGGGACCACCCAGCTGACAATGGAGAGCATAATTAGCATATTAGCGGCTGAAACAAAAAAAAATTACAACTCTTGGAATCTTTGGAGAAGAACCTAATAATGAATGCAACGAGTTGAGTTGGTGAAGGTCCTATAGTGAGGGTCCTATTTAATATGAACTCTTGAAGAGTCTGTCCAGCCCTGGTTTCTGTCTCCTGGCCTGATATTTCATCAAGCACCGGCTGCAGTACATCACTAATGCAGCTAGTAATTGGTTGTAGTATTCCCACGTCTATATCAGAATGGTACCACTGGTGGTCAGGATACCAGAGAGAGAGACTCAGGAACTAAAGGCACTGCCCATTTTGAGTGATAAGGAGTTCCTTGTGTGGTATGATCACCTTTGAGAAGTTGGTTTTATTCTGGCAGCACTATCAATTGTGCAAATATTTAAATTCCAAAGTGGAAGGAAGGCAAGAGTGAAGTGGTAATGGAATACATAGATCTAAGGGACCTTAGTTGTATACTGGGGTGTTCAATCCATC
Organism: Leptodactylus fuscus; assembly: GCF_031893055.1. NCBI lineage: Eukaryota > Metazoa > Chordata > Amphibia > Anura > Leptodactylidae > Leptodactylus > Leptodactylus fuscus. Next base: position 152,569,346 of record NC_134266.1, on the reverse strand, counting down.
TTGTGTGCCCATATCCATATTCACAGCAGGCCCTACCAACAAGCTGTTAACCCGATTCTAAAGTGTTGCATTGAATGTTATGTAGCAACAGTGGCCATATAGTATATGTGTTTACCAGTGTTGCCAGGGAGCAACTCCAATTTCTCTTTCTTTAGCTAACAGAGATAGACTTTGGATGAGGTTCTAACAGAACAAGTACTGTAATCAATAGGTTTGGGTACAATGGTGAAGTCACATTATCCAATACAGTGTAGGTTCCCTTGTGACAGATGGAAATAAGATAAGATAAAATAATCCTTTAATAGTCCCCCAATGGGGAAATTTCAGTGATATAGTATCATAGATGGTACAATAGTATATAACAAGAGAGAAAAACACATACAAGCTCATGGCAGATAGAGAAATCCTAGGAATCATAGCAACTAAAAAAGAAAGAAACACAGACACACTGCAGGATCATTTAGTTCTCTGTGCGGAGTGATGTTGGCATTGTATGAGTATGTGGTTTTCTGTGTAGTTTTTTGGAACACAAAGGATGCCACAGACAATGCTGATAAAACCTCCATAGATTCTGCATTAAGGGGTTATAATGTGTCCATATTTTTATAAATATAATATTAAACAGGGAAGCTATGGTGACAGTTTGCATTTTGTATGGGTAGTGGATGTGCCACACATTTACACTGATGTGGACATAAAGCCCAAAACCAAGTAACTTAAAAGCTCTTGTCTTGATCACTAATGGATAAAGTAGTTGAAGATAAGATAAGATAAGATATTCCTTTAATAGTCCCACAATGGGGAAATTTCAGTGATACAGTTTCATAGATGGTACAGTAGTATATAACAAGAGAGAAAAACACATACAAGCTCATGGCAGATAGAGAAATCCTAGGAATCATAGCAACTAAAAAAGAAAGAAACACAGACACACTGCAGGATCATTTAGTTCTCTGTGCGGAGTGATGTTGGCATTGTATGAGTATGTGGTTTTCTGTGTAGTTTTTTGGAACACAAAGGATGCCACAGACAATGCTAATAAAACCTCCATAGATTCTGCATTAAGGGGTTATAATGTGTCCATATTTTTATAAATATAATATTAAACAGGGAAGCTATGGTGACAGTTTGCATTTTGTATGGGTAGTGGATGTGCCACACATTTACACTGATGTCGACATAAAGCCCAAAACCAAGTAACTTAAAAGCTCTTGTCTTGATCACTAATGGATAAAGTAGTTGAAGATAAAATAAGATAAGATATTCCTTTAATAGTCCCACAATGGGGAAATTTCAGTGATACAGTTTCATAGATGGTACAGTAGTATATAACAAGAGAGAAAAACACATACAAGCTCATGGCAGATAGAGAAATCCTAGGAATCATAGCAACTAAAAAAGAAAGAAACACAGACACACTGCAGGATCATTTAGTTCTCTGTGCGGAGTGATGTTGATAATACAGCCCGACTGCGGTGGGAGGACATGAGGAGGGGGTCACAGCATGTAGACATAACAGGTAGAAACTGTTTTTTGTGGAGATGGGGACATAGCCAGCTATCACAATAACGTGGTAATTCCTTTGGTAGGTAGTGAGATCTCCTGCTCACAGCTGATAGTTCCCACTGTCCAAAGGCACCATCTCTTTTAAATGTTATGTCTAAAAATCCACAACTATATACAATTTAATATATTTTGTATCACAGATGCAACAGAACACTCAGTCTCATTTTCATGGCTCTTTATGTACAGTGGGACCCTGAAACTCTACAACCCTGGAACTCTGAGTCCCCAGTCATCTTACTGTGGTTCCCAGTGTGACTTCTCACTTCTGTCTCCTCTGGTCATCTTATTTGTTCTATGCTTCATGCTGCATCTCTGCCATGCTTTTCTCAGTTTGTGCCTTGCTATGCTGTGCACTTGGCCTTGCACTTTATGCCCCATTTGACTGTCACCTACTTTGCTGCTAGTGACCCTGACATATCCTACTGGTACAGTATATCACTTTGTCTATAGACATGTTTTATTTGTCATATTTTTGGCGTTTTTTAATGCATCCCCTGTTTAGGATTTAAACCAGGGACCATCACAGCAGCGGTGACAGATGAGTATGGGATTTTTTTAAAATTTTATTAACTTTCTGTATGATGGCGCTATGTAAGTAAGCTGCAGGGCTATTAAAGATAGATTTTTTTTTTCTCTTAACTTTCCATTACTTTGGAAAATTGTTCTAATTTTTGGACAACCTCTATGGGACAATAATTGCTGTAATTCTAAGTTGAAAGCAATTTTCATAAATAATATAGCTAGTCTTGCCTTTGTTGTTGTTGTTCAAGTTTGGGCTTTTGCAGGAGTCAGAAATAAGCCGACAGCTGAGATTAAATTTTAAACATTCATTTTTATTTTTAGTCATAATGTGCCTCTTAAACAGCGCCCTGTAAAACCAGAGTGTTCGCAGGTCATCAGATTACCATGATTTGTATGGCGGTATGCACTATACTTCTTAGTCACGTCACTAAAATAGATTCTACAACTCTGTTAGAGGAGGTGTTAAATCAGCATTTCATGTTCTTAAACCAGCAGGACTCTCCAGTATAAAGCAAAAATAGGTTGATTACACTCTTCAAAACCTCAAAAGCCTTTTCACCAGAGTGACAAATTCCTTGCCTCTCTCTGGCAAAATACACTCAAGTGATTTAATATGCTGTTATGCTGTCTTTTTTCTCATTTGTGCGGACCTCCTGCCTGGTCCAGTGTTGGGAATACAGGTTAAGTTTGTGTCAAAATGGACATTGTGCTTAATCATATAGTACATAGTGTGGAATATTTTCATGGGTCTTAGTTTGGAAAAATGTTCTTATATAAAATAATAACGAGACTACTGTATTATGGCCAAGACTCTTTCCTTTTGAGGAACTTGCAACTAACTTATTCACCAGTTTTAGAATTAATTAGAGACAAAAGATATAAGATATAGTAACATTATGTTCAATCAATTTATTCAATACAAACAACCCAAAGCATAAGTTTTTTCACACCTTTATGTTAAGCCACACCTCTAACCCCACCTAATACAACCAAATCATTTTTTTACCCCCACAGAGTAAGGGTCTGTTCACATGGTGGAAACTTTTGTTCACACGGTGGACACGAAGACAGAAGGGATGCTGATGCAGTGCATCGGGATTCCATCATGGCATCCCGCTCTTGATTAGGCCCGGATGAATGGGCCTAATTGAGAGTGAGTCTCGAGCAGTGCACGCCGGGCCTGACTCATCCGCAGAATCCACGGCAAGATAGAGCATGGTGCTTCTATTTCCCACTAGCTGAAAAAAATCACTAGTAGGGAAAAAAAAAAGTGAGCAGCTCCCATTGAAGTGAATGGGAACCTTTTTTGCAGGTGGATTTTGAGGCGGATTCTGTGTCAAAATCTGCCTGCAAAAATCTCTCTGTAAACATACCCTAATAGTTCTCATATTTGTGTAGCATACAGTAATGGAGCTCCATTAGTGCTCTTATAGTGCTGACTTTGTGTGACACACAACATCCCACTTCTCCCTGGATCTCTGAAACAACTCTTATTTTATCATCTGGTTTGGGACAACCAGCCATAGTCCACCCCTGAGGATGAGCCAGAGGTCAGTGAAATCATGAGACTGACCCTTTCTAACTGCTATGGGTGTGATAGCTGCTATCCACTATGTAACATCCCTAAGGGTAAGTTTACACAGGGTTTTTGGTTGGGATTTTTAGGCCGTATCCGCCTCAAAATCCTGACCAAAAAGACAGTTTCCATTGAAATGGGAGCCAGCCAAAGAAGCGACATGCTCATTCTTTCAGGCGGATGTCGCGAGGCGAGACACTCCCTCCCGACTAGACCCATTTATTTGGGCCTAATCTGGAGCGGTGCACCGGCATCCAGTCGCAGCTGCCCTCCACCTCAGGTATAAATATATATACGGGAAAGGGAAAGGGGGGCACAGCCCACTTACTGATCCTAGATTCACGAATGTCCAAGATCCATGGTGAGAGAAACAAACTTTCTTCAGGAAGGAGGAAGCCCGGATAAAGTACCCCTCGGCTTGGGACGTGATGCAACAGTAAATGAAAATGAAAAGCTGGATTTTTTTCATTTACTGCTCCACCTCAGGTACCCTATGGTTAAGACCCCATGTGACAGGCTGCATCAAAAAAACGCTGTGGGAAAAACAATGGTGGTAACACATTGTGGTTTTTCCTGCACCACTTTTCACAGTGCTTCCATTATACCTATAGTGAAACCACCAACGTTTCCGTAGGTATAATTGACATGCTGCAATTGTTTCAGAAATCGCAGTCTGTCCGCTGCATGTATTTTTCCACAATGTGTGCACGGGATTTGCTAGAATCTCATTCACTTTGTAAAACACTGTATTTTTTTCAGTGGCATTTCAACCACATTGGGCCCCAGCCTAAAACGGACAACAGGGAGCTTTAAACCGTTGTGGTGAGGACTGAAGGGTTACGCATCAGTATATAGCATTTTAGAAATCGCACCAAATACTTTAAGAATGATTTCTTTTACAACATGCTTATGTCTACAAGGGCAAAGAGACACCTCAGATATTCTAAATGAATGTGTACAGTACAAGGGAAATGCATTTCTTTGGCGGTCTGTTAAAGCGAGATTTAATTTCTCCTTAAGGAATTGGACAACTGCCACACAACAAGCGAAACAATTGCTTATGGACATGACTAAAACCAAAGTCTAGCGTTTGGCACCACAAAGATTTACCTAAATGTCTGCTCTGAAACATATCTTGTAATTTAATCATTTGTAAAAGCAAATTAGTTTATATTTGAATAGAGATTTTATTATGACTATTTATTTTCCACTTTCAGAAGCAGGGAGCGAGTGTGTTGGAGGAATTTCAGCAAAACAGTTTAACAACTGTGAGGATGAATGGTTTTATGGCCTCTTTCTATACGTCTTATATGGCCATTCCTAACAGCTTTATAAAAGGGAACCAACTATGTAAAGTAAGCCTACTGTGAGGGAAATGTACGTTTTAAACAGAGCTGCATTCTTCTGGATAAAATTCTCCAGGTTCTTAATTTGTCAGCCGCGCTGCGGTAATATAAAAAAGGGGGGAAAAAGTGCATTGTGCAAACCTGAATTATTTTCTCATAAACTGGTTTTAAAAATCTCTCCCTGGTGAGTTGAAGGAAAGTCTGTCTAGACCCTTTTTGTTCCTTTTTTTCTAAATTCATTTTCTTTGCCTTCTTTTTTTATTTCTTGAAGATACAGCAAGCTGAGAATTTGTATTACAATTCACAGCTAAGCCCCTTGACTTACTGTCAAAACACATTAAAATATCAGCAAAGACAAATCTCTGAAGAATTTGTGAGTTGTACATGGAAGTTAACAAGAAAGTATTGTGTCTTGACCAAGGTTTGTTACGTTTGAAAAGCATAAGAAAACCTAAAAAACTAATTTTCCCCAAAAAAATGCATTCAATGCATCTACAAAATGAGAAGTCCGTGCGCGTACTTTAAAGAAAACTACAGTTTGTATTGTGAAGCTATTTACAGAGCCAGTTTGCCCGGTGTGCATAAATTCAGTCTTTAAATAATCGCTGTCAATTAAAAGTAAGGCTTTCAAGTCTTTATGGGATGCCATTTTTACAGGCCACAATAGAATTGGTGAAGGTCAGGTCTCTCTCACACTGTGAGGTTAATGATTTGGATATCTTAAATACGTGCAGTTAACAAGGCAAGTTTCCCAAGAAAAACTTTCCTGCTTGGGAACCAGTAAAATATAAAGTCATATAATGCTACTTACATGATCATGCAGAGACATTAAATAGAAGTTTCTAGGCTTTAAAATCGGCTTTGATGGGAGTAACATATAAAAGTAAGATTTTTACCTTATTAAATGGGCAATCATTAATACCATATTTGGTTTACAACCAAATGCTGATGTAACATTGTAAGTGCAACTTCACTCGAGCAATGTGATGTCACTAATATGTGATGTCACTGTGTTACGGTTCTGTGTGTATATATATATATATATATATATATATATATATATATATATATATATATATATACAGTCCTATGAAAAAGTTTGGGCACCCCTATTAATCTTAATCATTTTTAGTTCTAAATATTTTGGTGTTTGCAACAGCCATTTCAGTTTGATATATCTAATAACTGATGGACACAGTAATATTTCAGGATTGAAATGAGGTTTATTGTACTAACAGAAAATGCGCAATATGCATTAAACCAAAATTTGACCGGTGCAAAAGTATGGGCACCCTTATCATTTTATTGATTTGAATACTCCTAACTACTTTTTACTGACTTACTGAAGCACAAAATTGGTTTTGTAACCTCAGTGAGCTTTGAACTTCATAGCCAGGTGTATCCAATCATGAGAAAAGGTATTTAAGGTGGCCAATTGCAAGTTGTTCTACTATTTGAATCTCCTCTGAAGAGTGGCATCATGGGCTACTCAAAACAACTCTCAAATGATCTGAAAACAAAGATTGTTCAACATAGTTGTTCAGTGGAAGGATACAAAAAGCTGTCTCAGAGATTTAACCTGTCAGTTTCCACTGTGAGGAACATAGTAAGGAAATGGAAGACCACAGGGACAGTTCTTGTTAAGCCCAGAAGTGGCAGGCCAAGAAAAATATCAGAAAGGCAGAGAAGAAGAATGGTGAGAACAGTCAAGGACAATCCACAGACCACCTCCAAAGAGCTGCAGCATCATCTTGCTGCAGATGGTGTCACTGTGCATCGGTCAACTATACAGCGCACTTTGCACAAATAGAAGCTGTATGGGAGAGTGATGAGAAAGAAGCCGTTTCTGCACGTACGCCACAAATAGAGTTGCCTGAGGTATGAAAAAGCACATTTGGACAAGGCAGCTTCATTTTGGAAACAAAAATTGAGTTGTTTGGTTATAAATAAAGGCGTTATGCATGGCGTCCAAAAAGAAACAGCATTCCAAGAAAAACACATGCTACCCACTGTAAAATTTGGTGGAGGTTCCATCATGCTTTGGGGCTGTGTGGCCAATGCCGGCATCGGGAATCTTGTTAAAGTTGAGGGTCGCATGGATTCCACTCAGTATCAGCAGATTCTTGAGAATAATGTTCAAGAATCAGTGACGAAGTTGAAGTTACGCCGGGGATGGATATTTCAGCAAGACAATGATCCAAAACACCGCTCCAAATCCTCAGGCATTCATGCAGAGGAACAATTACAATGTTCTGGAATGGCCATCCCAGTCCCCAGACCTGAATATCATTGAACATCTGTGGGATGATTTGAAGCGGGCTGTCCATGCTCGGCGACCATCTAACTTAACTGAACTTGAATTGTTTGTCCAAAATACCTTTATCCAGGATCCAGGAACTGATTAACAGCTACAGGAAGCGACTAGAGGCTGTTATCTTTGCAAAAGGAGGATGTACTAAATATTAATGTCACTTTTCTGTTGAGGTGCCCATACTTTTGCACCGGTCAAATTTTGGTTTAATGCATATTGCGCATTTTCTGTTAGTACAATAAACCTCATTTCAATCCTGAAATATTACTGTGTCCATCAGTTATTAGATATATCAAACTGAAATGGCTGTTGCAAATACCAAAATATTTAGAACTAAAAATGATTAAGATTAATAGGGGTGCCCAAACTTTTTCATAGGACTGTATATACTGTATATTTATATATATATATAAAAAAAAAATTTTTTGAAACAACAGAACCTCTTAGCTGTAGAACACTACAGCGAGGTCCACAGGCCCAATGGTGGGCGGCTGTATGTCTGAACTGAAATGTGAACTACTGCAAAGACTCTGCAGTGTGAAAATCAATGTGAACTACTGCAGAACACTGCAGCCTGAAAGACAATGTGAACTACTGCAAGACACTGCAGCCTAACTCCATGTGAACTACTGCAGAACACTGCAGCCTGAACTCAATGTGAACAGTGTGTACTGTTCAACACTCCATGTGAACAAGGTGCAACTAAAATCCTGCCAGTTTAGCTCACTAGCCAGGTGCACCAGTTAAAGTGAAACACGCACGGCTGCCAAGGGTTAACACTCACCCCAGGCCAGCAAACACACACACTTACCCCTGCGACAGCTAGGGGCCACCACAGAAGTCTTAGAACATTCTCTTGCACACAGCTTGGAGTTACCAGAGGAGTTTGCATGCTCCTGCACACAGCTTGGAGCCATCAAACACCCATGCTCCCGCACACAGCTAGGAGCCATACATGAAGTCAGACAGTACACATAGGCTATCTCAGAGACCATACCTGCCACAGATCTACAAGCTGGAATGGCGTCTACCGTTCCTAGCCCTGGTGTAGATCTAACGGTTAAGAGTTTACAGGTCCTACCTAACAGCACCCAGATTGAAGCAGAGAAACCCCACACAGAGGCCTAGTCTGAAACCTGCCTGAGTACTGGAGCCTATCCCTGAAAACTACTGTCATTCACTCCGTGGACTTTGAGGAAATTTTAGTGGAAGTGTGAGCACCCGGCGGGCGTCGGCTCACACTATTTATAGGGAAGTCCCCGCGCAATAGGGGCGGTGGTGATGACCTCACCACTCATGCTCAATAGGGGAGAAATGGCACTTAGCTTGTGAGCAGCTCCAATAGGTCTGAGCATGCTCAGTAAGGTGAATGCTGGACAGTTAGACTGACCCACAAGTGGCGCTGTGCGCTATGATAGTAACCTGCGGGACCCAATCCTAACACACTGTCATGTGATGTCGCTATCATATGATGTCACTGTCATGTGATGTTGCTGTCATGTGATGTCGCTATCATATGATGTCACTGTAATGTTTCTCTCACATTTAATGAAAGGTCCTTTTGAAATTCAGATTATAGACCCCAATGGGGACAGGGATGGCTATGTAAATAATGAAAAATTCTGTAGAGCGCTGTGGATTATATTGGTGCTGTAAGCCGATGGCTGGTCAGGTAGTGGATGGGGTGTACATCTCACTCAGACTACTCAGGTGGATGAGATGAGAAAACTCCAGGAATGTTTGTTCTCAGCAGACAACTTTCATCTGCTCAGCATTTTGGTAAATCCTCAGTACTGGGCTGGATTTTTAGGAATGGCAGATAGGTTAGTAGTGGGACCTGTCATTCCACCTTCCTCCAGTCCACACTTTGGGATGTTCCGGCAGCGACTCAGCTGCAGAGAATCTCCTCGTCAAGGAGGCTTAAGAAGTTGCTCCAGCAGCAACACTTTGGCAGAGTTTGGCTGCAGAGCTGACAGAGAGGCCATATTTTTGGTGCTGTGTCCTGAATGATTCTACTGGCTTTTGGATTTCTGTTATTGTAGGTGAGGTAACCTATTTTAGGTTTAGTTAGAGCAGGTATTTATTTTTGTATTGTTTCCTTTTGTTGCTGCACTACCTTTTTGAGTGAAAATAAACTCTACCTTTGTTTTGGACTAAAAGAAACTCGACTTTTGTGTCTATACCACCACACCTAGCAACCCCAGACCATGACAGTGCTATTTGAATTAAAAAATAACAGAAAGGATTGGGAACAGGTGGAGAAACTCAGAATGAGCATGGAGCAGTATTGAAGTAGGTA